>NC_136059.1:1325537739-1326929614 GCF_964261635.1 Lissotriton helveticus
GTAAGAAATAAAGAAGACAGGAAAATAGATTAATGGTACAGCAAATCTCCAAAAAATTATTATGACAAGCAAACGCAATAATATTGTACTTATCTATTGCCTATAGTAGTAGTATTGAATATCGTTGAGTTGGCCATACTAATCCTAAAATCCCTATTCCAAATTTCCTTTAAAAAGCTACATTTGGAACTAATGCATTGTAGTGAATGATCTTTGATTCTATTCTCTTTTCTCAGGCCCCTTGATGGACCAAATCAACCTCCCTTTTTTGCAATGCATAGATGCATACTAGTACCAAACATCACTTCTGTTAGTTTTTTAGACTGTGCAAGCTACTTAAAGAAAGTCACAGAGAACTTTAATTTAGTAATATCACAAATTCACTATGGTGACATGACAGAGAAGCATGCAATGGCTTCTTAAATAATCAGCCAAAGTGAACGCTGATGAGTACAATTATAGTAAGTTACTATGGGGTAACCCAGTATCCCTCAGAACCTGGGCAACATTTCTGATATAAACAATAGTTCTGTCCGGTAAAAATTAGTTCAAGTTTTAGAAAATGAATTCGAACACTTTTTTCACAGATTGCAGTATTTACTTGCTCTGATTATACAAAACTCAAAAATGCAAATCCAAAAGACAAATAGGGTATAAACAGATTATTTTATGAATTTAGTATCATTCATAATTACCCTGTATTCAATACATACAATAGATAGTTTTACAAAAACGGCGCATCAGAATAAGGTGATAGTGATATTTGAGTGCAGTGATTTATCGTGCAGTGGTGAGATAAAACCAGTGACTTATATACAGGTGAAGGAAGGTTCTGGTAAAATGTTGGCCAAAGCAGTATTCAATTGGAGATATTACTCTGTGCCACTGCGGTTGGCGATTGCTATGGAATACTCTCTGGTGGTCCAAGGGTTTCTTTGTCGACGTTTCGACCCTAGTGACGCCCGATTCGTAGGTCAGAGCGGGTCTTCATCAGGACAGGGGGAGGGGATTGGTGCGAAGGGGGTGATGTCACATCTGGGGGGCCCGTGGGTGGAAAGAAGAGGGAGGGGGCACGCACCCAGACTTCCACTGGATCTCAAAGGCTGAGTACTCAGGTTCCAGTGGGGAGGATCCTAATTCGTGATTGAATGATTCAGATTCTTCTTACGTGTCTCTTCTTTTGTCATGCTGGAAATAACTCGAGCGCTGCAGCATTTCGTTTCCTTCTTGCTGACACCTCAAGGCATAAGGATTTTCCAAAACTTGAACACATTTTTACCCGACAGAACTATTGTTTATATTAGATGAGTACAATTAGGTAGCCCCTAGGGCCTAGTACCTTCCTAGCTCAAACTGGATCACATATTAATATTCTTAACAAAAACTAAACAGAACTTACCTCTGAGTGTGAGCAGCATGCTATTTGGAACAAAATGCTAGCATTATAGAACACAAATAATAAATACTCACTGAGCCCCACAAACTCGACGCATAGCAGGTAGAGCAGGTCCTTTGTCTGGTCTAAGATATCCGCCCAGCGGTGTGTCAGCTGCTGGGTGGTGCTCTGGACATGGCTGGGGCACCATACACACCTGCCCCAAAGCAGCTGACACTCCCACAGGGGTTTGCCACTGCCGGGCCTGGGTCTGCTGCCAGCATGGAGGGGAGGTGGCGCTGCATGAAAGAAAACTGTTCTGCCACCTTCACCTCAAAAAATATAGCCCGGTCGGCACCCCTTGGTGGCGCACCCATCTGCAAGGTACGCAGATGCTTCTGCTGGCTATTTGGGGGGGTTTGATGCTGCTGCACCCTTGATTGCCCTGCTCTGCCATGGTGCTGAGTGGGGTAAAAAAAGAAAAGGAAGGAAGGAAGGAAGGAAGGAAGGAAGGAAGGAAGGAAGGAAGGAAGGAAGGAAGGAAGGAAGGAAGGAAGGAAGGAAGGAAGGAAGGAAGGAAGGAAAAATAGAATAAGTCACAAAAACATCAAATATTGAAACACAAAAATACACACGAATACAATAAATTAAAAAAAGGAGTAGATTAATTAGGAGGGCGGAGGGTTATAAAGATAAAAAAAGAGATTGATAAACAATGCCAGAACCATAAGCAGAGGAAGGAAAAAATATGGCCGCGCCCATGATACCGATTGGTGCCATTCGCACATGAATTTGAAATGAAGGTCATTCTCTGCATTGCGTTTGATCGTGAAACACAACCCGAAAGGCTGCGCCGGAAAACTCTACCCACACGTGGAACTCCACATAGTGAAGTGGAGTTTTTTAATCACTTCGCAGAGTTCCACTGAGCACAACTCCGCCCATGCCTATTCTATGCCAATTCGGATAATTTCCATGACATTGTCTCGCCTTTCGAGTAACATCCTTGCTTATTAACAAATGCTTGGTTGATAGGTGTCAATCCGATTTAACTCCAACCTTCCAGTTATCATTTAACCCAGTTCAAGGTTTTTATTTGCATACATCAACCAAATCCACTTTTACAACTGACTTTATCATTCCCTAACTTATTTCTGTACTCTGAGTCTTATTCAGTGGAGCATTGCATTCTCTTATAGGAATGTTGCGGTCCCTTAACCATGCATCTTTATTCTCATCTGTCAATATACATGTCGTCTCAGGTGGCTTGGACACTACCTTAACCTTAGGCATGCTTTTGGGTACATTCGTAGGTGTTTCCCATACAAGGGAACCCAGTTCTGGCAATTCCATAAATTACCTTAAAGGTCCAAATCCTCCCTGACTCATAGATGGATCTGCACTCCCAGCGCACCGAGAATCCTCATTTATGAAAACTAAGGGAACACACTTCACATTAGGTCTAATCGAAGCCTGTTTTGGAGGTCTTGTCTCACTTGGAACAGAAACGTCATACATAATACTCTCTCTAGTACTAGGGTAATTTATCAGGACTACAGGTCCAATCGTGACTGGAACCATAAGGGCATCCGGTATATTTGGGGCTGTAGAATTATTTGGGGCAATATGGTGACTAATTACACACATTCCAGAATTAGTTTGTTTCATATTATGGTTCCAGTTTTAAAGGTATCTTCCACTGAATTATTCCAAATGTATTGGTGCAGTAGCAACCACTGAATGTCCATTAATTATTCACTGCGTTGTCCAAATTTGTTGGTGCAGTAGCAACCTCTGAATTTCTGCTAAACATTAAACTTCCACCTCCCCTCACTCGTGTTTCATTGTGTGGAGTTGTATGCTCGGACAGCAAAACATTTAAAAGACCATCACTGGAGTCACTTCCATCGGTTTCAGCTCCCTCATCTATTCCTTCAACCCATCTCCTCTCACTTTCTTTTTCTTTTTCCTTCTCTGAGGCCAGGGTTTACAAAGGAGGCAAACAGAAGGAGATGTTGGCCAGAACACTGAAGCTTTTCAGACACTCACGCCCAGTCACAGATCTTGGTTGAGTCCATCATCGTTATTTAGCTCACTTCACCACCCCAGTTCAGACACAGCTATATGCAAATCAGTCTTGACCCTGTGCCTCATGGGAACAGTCCAGCCCGTACTGCCAAGCCATGTATTCCCTGGACCGGAAACAAGCATCCTGGGACTGATTTCGTAAAGGAAGTGCCAGGCATAGCAGGGAGCAGGTTAGAGGTCACAGCTGCGACCCTTGACTACTCTCAAATGAGTAAAGTCTCAGAGGTCAAAAACGGAAGGTGGTTTAGCGTTATAGGTGAAAACTGGTGAAAGAGTGGATTCTGTTTTCAAAAATAAATTGAGTCACTTATAACGCTTTCCAATTGTTCGTAAACAGGGAAGTGCTGGTTAGTTCCTTCTGGAAAGTTAAATGTCAATCTGTGTTTCCTTTGGTCCTATAGAAGTAACAATGTGGAAATGTCATCAGAAGGACTGTTGTCCAGGGTAGATGGCCTGATGTAAACAACAGTAGACAACGCTGGTGTCCACAATTAAAGGCGTGGGCCTCTAGGTGGTCAGAATATATCACTAGGCCCTTCTGACTGGTGTTTATGCTTTACTGATGCACATCTCTATGTTCAATTTTCCAAATAAATTCTAAGACCAATCACAACATTCATAACATGAACAAAGAGACAAGGCAATGATGGGCAATTATGTTGTTTATTTTCTGAATTTGTGCAATCCACTGCGGAATTGTGGGAACGCAGATGGGAGGCCTCTAATGGCCTGATCACGATGTCCCCAAACAATCAGGTGCAAATTTTGCTCGTTAATGAGTTTAGTGCCCTAGAAAGGGCAACAATAAACAAAGAGCACACATTAACCCTCGTCCTATAGCGCTGCTTTCCCAATCAATTTGAGGCCGGTTTCACCTGCTACAAGTCTTGGGAGCACACAACCGCAATTTGAGCCCAATTGTAATCCGGTTTTGCGCGCGTGAAGCGTCATAGTTATCTGGGCACTTGTCTGAGCGCGTTTCATGGTTGCAAGTCATGTACAGCTCACTCTCATTAACATGCTTAAAATCCTTTAAGTCTCTCGGACACAAAGCAGAAGTATACTGCTTTCTGAGCAATTACAGGGCCAGAAGGACAGCTCAGATGGCTACCCTGGCACGTGACAGTGCTGTCAAAACAAGTCGCTGGCTCCTCAAAAAATTCCTGGCAAACACAAGTCTGTTTTTCACACTTACATGAGCTTGCTTTTTAAATCACACAATCTGGAGCAGCTCTGCAGAAAAGTTGTCCATATGTCCATTATCCATAAATTATAATTGTAAACATTTTTAAAGAAGTTGTGTAGAATTCGAAAATAAAGTAATGAGGGGGGATTACTCGTCTGAGCATGCTGGCGCAGGGCACAGTTTAAAAATAGCGATTAACGGTTTTTCGCACAACATAAAGCACAACATTGAGAGAAAAGAAATCTCTGAAAATGTTGAAAAACTTGAGAATGTTATTGATTGCCTTTTGCTTATTACAGGGTAGACTTTAAATACAACAATCAGCTTGGCGATACTTTTGTAGCCCCCTAAAAGAGAGCTGGAAGACGGGTTCGCTGATTTTTATAAAGCAATGCTCATGGACACAAGAACATTCTAAGTTTGTTTCGATAGATATCAATACCATTTTTGAGAAACAACGATGCTCACCGACATTTTTAAATATTTTTTCAACCAACCAATCAAACTGTAATAAAAGTTACTCTAAATTTTGAATCTTCATCATAATACCTATTCTGCGCTTTAATAGTACAAAAACGGTATACATCAACACATTTTACGTCAAAAGTTAAATGCCACATGCTAATGACGTTGCTTTGACAATTTCATTTCCTATGTCAAAGTGGATTTCCCCATGGTCCACAGGACTGGAACCGAAAAGGTAATGTTTTGTGATACCCTAAGTCTGTCCCTGAAAGTGAGGACAGGTTGACAGAGTAAACTCGCGTTTATATGTTTGGCCATAGCACTTTAAGGGCATATGTGCAAGACTCTATTGCCACCACAACGTCACTATTACCGACTTTGTGGTGGCAAAAGGGGCTGCACCTTATTTATGTGGCTTGTCGATGCCTTGTAAATAAGGCCCCCTTTCACGCTATGCTTAGCATGAAAGGGGTGAGCAGTGGGTGTTGCAGTGGGCGTTCCACTGCAACACCCATTCATTTTCCTGCTGCCCCCTATGTTCAAGGGGGCATACATAGGAGGCAACGCCAAAATTGAAACCAGGTAAATCCTGGTCTTAATTTGGGAAAATTTGGAGAAATACATTATATCTCCTCGTTTTTGCAAATGGTCTGTTTATGAACAGGAAGGTGTCCCTTCCTGTACATAAACAATCTTTAAAACAAAATGATTTTTTGTCATTTTCATGTGTGCTGCATGAAGCAGCCCACATGAAAGTGACAGAATGGCATTTTAGGATTGTTTATGTGCAGGAAGGGACACCTTCCTACACATAAACAATTCTCCCCTGCACGCAAACACCCTTGCACTGTGGTGCAAGATTGCCTCGGTTAGCGCAAAGTTGCTAAACTTAACACCATCGCAGGGGGAAATGCAAGGCTGCACCACATTCTTGTAAACATGGTGCATCCTTGAGTTTCAGAAGTGGCGTAGAGAGGCGTTAGGCCAGGAAGGCTAATGCCTCTCTCTGCCAGTTCGTTGTACACATGGCCTTAAATCCTTTTAATTAAATTTTCAGTTGGTGGAAGATGGTGGTGGACGCATAAACCTTGGAATGCACGCCTGCCTCTGGTGGAAGATCAAGAACCCAACATGCCCGAGGGCACAAACGCATGCTACGGGGTCAGGGATATCTTTCTAGCCCTGGAAATGCTTTGTACATAGATTACAGTGAGTGGTGGTGGTCAGAAGCAGTGGGACAAACTGGAAAGGAGCTATGGCCCAAGGGCTGTGTAAATAAGTGCAATAATGAAGACGGGCAGGTGAGGTGCCCCGAGAGTCCTAGATTCTTTCTGCTCCCTGTGGATCTGGGTACAAGATGCATATCTGCTATTGTCCAGATTTTGGTGAGCACTACTGTATGCAATATCTGGAGCATAGGCCCAGGGTTCTTGCAGATAAGATATTCTACAAAATGATCTACTCAGCAGCAGCAGTGGAGACACTGCAGCAGTGGCCAAGAGCTTCAGGAGACTGAAGGAGATTTATAAAGGCTTTGTAGACTTGGGCACAAGGGTACATTCGCTGGAGCAGAAAATAAAAGAAAGAAACATTGGTGAAGAAGAGTTCAGAGCTCATGTGTCGCTCATCAAAGAAAAGAACATGATCCTGCAGTAGAAATAAGTAGACTGAGTACATAGCTCACAAAGATATAAAATCTGAATTAGAGAGGTCAGAAGGGAGCGGAAGGCAGAATATATGTGTAGGACCTCTTCAGAGCCTTCCTAGGAAGAATGGGTAATTCCCCGGTCAGCAATGACAGAGCATATCTGACGGCAGCCAGGTCTAATAAAAGTACAACACCTAAGGAAACAGTGTCTCACATTCATCCCTTTGAGAATAAACAACGGATTTTGGCAGAGGCTTGTGGTAGTGGGGTTAATTCATTCAATTTATCCCGCTCTTCCAGTACATCTCACTGCTTTCACTACAACAGAGAAGAGCCTTCTACCAGTGATGGCCTTTTTGATCTCACCAGAAGTGAAATATTGCTGGGGACATACACTTAGGATCTTCTTCACCTTGTAGGAGAAGCAATGGACAAGAGGTTCCTAATAGGAGCCCTGGAATTCTTGATGCTCGCCAAGCACGGGGGACCAATCACATGGCATAGGTAAGAATGAGACATTGATGCAGAAGTTCAGCATTATCAGAGGGGAAGAGGTATCCGTATGAAAGTGGGTTATTAGTTGAGGGTAGTAAGTATCTATATCAAGTAACAATCACAATTCTTGTCACTTAAGGAAGAACGTCACTACATTGTGAGCTCACCCCCTGGTAGCTATGGCACAGAGCAGACAAGATCAACTTAATAGTAATATGTAAATTATTTACACAGCACCAAAACAGTAATCCAGTCAAAATACAGTGCAAACCCGAAACAAAATTTAAAAATAGAGTAGCATTTAATAAATTGAATGACATCAATATGACAATAATCTAATAGGGGTAACCTGTGATATGAGTTTTTTGAGTTTTAGGTTGAAGTAGCTCCTAAAAGCACAAAGCACCAATGATAGTGAACGGTTGCTTTAGACATGTGCCAAGGCGCAGTTTGAGGCTAACTGTGACGGAGCACAGTTCAGATAAACCAACTAGGCTTGTCCTGGTCAAAGATTTTACCTTCTGACTTAGAGGTGATACAGAGTTTGGTGGAGAGGGTACTCTGTCAAGATGGGTAGACCTTCATTATGTTGACGGCAGAAAATACTCAGTCCCTGACATTGAAATGAACATATAATGGCCTGATCCCACTTTTGGTTATCGTTTTGGGGAAAAAAATGTACATTTGCTGTGCGGCTCTATCATGTTGACAAAGCCGCTTGTCATACTTAGAATGTATTGACAGGAACCACATTGATGGCAGTTCCTGCCAATACTAGTGATGTCTGCTGGGCCAGCAGATGTCTCAGAATATTGCATGCAGGGACTCTGTCAGGGTAACAGAGTACTATACTCTGCAGCTCTGACGGAGTAAAAGCCTATACGCCAAACTCTAAATCAGTCCTTTAGTCTTTTAAGTCCCAATCCATAACTAGAGTACACTTCTGAAGCCGTCCACACCATTAGAGGGTACACTTAGAGACTCAAAGGGAGGAAGGTACTGGCCAACATGAGGGACCAGTCCAGGTACAGTTGCCACTGGTCGGCTGGGCAGTTTAGTAGCTTGCTGTGTACCTCTAGCTTTAACAGGAGGTCAGCCTTTTGACCCTCGGATTCCCTTTCTTTTTCCTGAGTAAAGAGTGAGCGAGAGCAAGACCAGTCTTCTAGACTCTTGACACATGGAGGCTTTGATGATCTGGAATGATCATGCAGAAATTTTGCCCCAAGTTTAATGTACCCATAAATACCCTCTCAAACATCACATGAATAATCATCATTTGGTATTCATTAGTGCAAGTGTGATGTTCATTTTAATATGTGTCCCTCTGTGTCCCTCTTTGTCAAGGAAGTGATATACAATACATATAAGTAGTTCAGTGTTTTAAATCTTTATTGACAGCCCAACATGAAAATGAAATAAAGGGTGGGGATGAGAGGCACCTTTTTGTTCTTTTTATGAAATGGAGAACTCCCTTGCAGACTAATTCCATTTCACATTTCAAAGTGTGGGATGAACCAAATAAGTCTTGGTTACTTCTCACTGCTCAGCTAATTCTGGAAATAAATGGCTGACCATCTGTGCCATGCACATTTAAAATATTTAGAGTGGTTGTTCAGAGGGTGATCACTCAACACACTTGGGCTATCCGACCAATTGCCTTCATCCATGTAAGTGTCTTCTGGAGATGGATAATTTTTGGGGATGAAATATTTATTCAGTTTAATCATTGTAAGTCTCTACATTTTGAGGACAGAGACTGGTTCCTGTCAGCTGTGGCAACTTTTCCGCTGGTCACAAGTTCCAAAGATACACTGGCTGTGGGACATGCTTCCAGACTGCTGAATCCTGGAGACTGTTCCTTTTATTTTTTCCATACTTTCAATGAGTCTTGATTCGGAAACAGCCAGACAGTCTTAAACCATCTTCTCAATTGACATTGTTATCGACACCTATTGGGTCTGCATTGTCTGTGCAGTTGATTTAAGTTAACATAAAAGTTGTAAATGTTGTAAGTGAAGCTGTTCTTGTTGTCAGTTTAGTAGCCTCAGGTGACGATGTTGCGCCAGGCTTCACGGGGTTTCAGAGCCAACAGCACCACCCCCTCCGGGATGTTGAAAGCTGCACTTCAGTTCTGAAATGGCATTGAATTTTTAAGAGTTCATATTCTAGATCACTAATTTTCCTTTCAATTCAATTCTTGTGAATTGACACATTAAATACTGAGAAAGAGACACACATGGGCAGCACTTTATTGAACCATGAATCCAGTATTGTGGCACAGATGTATTCTTGGGATGAAACGATCTCTTTTTACAACCTTTGTTTTCTTTTCAAGTGAAGTATTGAGCTGATAACTAAAGCTTCTTCATTGACATTGCTAAATGTTTGTTCCACCTTTTGCAATTTTTCCTGTAACAGGTGCAACAACAAAATAGCTTGGCTCATGGTACTGTCTTCCTCTGTGACTTACCGTGTCATAATGTCAAAAGGCAGTAGCAGTTCAATCATACACTCCATTAGCATCAAATTGTCCACCTCCATCATCATGGCTTTGGCAATTGCACGCCCTTTCCTTTTAGTAAACAATCATTCCTATGACTGTATTGACTCGGCAGCACGTAGTAGTTGGAATTCCAACATTTTAGCACCTCCTGTATGAAGGCATTTATAGGGACTCTATCAACACAGTGAATGATCTTCAACTCCTTCCGGGCTTTGAAAGGATGACTGAAATAAGTGCAAATTCCACGACAGATAAAAGGTATTTTGTTGACCACTTCTTTTTTTAAGAATTCCTGCACAATAAGCTTCAGACTCTGAAGTACCCGCTGCTAGCAATAGCTTTGACAGTATTACTAACATTATCAGTGTCAACTAATCCAAAGTTGAGACCTTTGCATTGAAAGAATTTGTATGCTTTGGTATTAAATTCATCCAAGATGTTGACAGCTGTATGCTATTTCCTCATGACAAACATTTCAGCTGTTGCATGCCACTGAATGACTTGAAAAGCACTATCAGTGGTTAGACCAGCAGCAAACTTTTTTTTCTCTCCCATGAGGAATATGCAGTGTGCAGTGATGTAGATGTAATCTGTTACTTGACAACTGGTCCACATGTCTACTGTAGGGTGGATTGACTTTAACAGCGCTTTCCTTCATAGCTTCAACAATCAACTGTAACACTTGATACAGGGTTAACACAGCACACACGGAAAATCAGTCTGGCTGGGAAGCTTCCATTTCCGACAGAGGGTGTCCACAAATTCCAGAAAAAGGGGGAAGATCAAGCACTGGAATTTTTTCCAGTTTAGCAGAGTATAAATGGATTTTGTCATGGGATTGATAGTACAGAGACTCCTTTGTGAACCTAGAACATTGGGTATTGTAACTTTTTTCTCTGTGATACCTACACCAGTAACTTACAGGCAGCTTTACCTGTTTAAGTATTTTGGAGTTACTGTTTCCCACAGTCCTTTGTGCTACACTAACTGGGCAGAATGAGAGACAGTTACAGTGCTGTATCGCTTGACACTAACATACTCTACTTCCTGACTACCAACTCCTTCCATCAGTTCAACTTCTTCTTCTCTCTCACCAACAGCTAACGTTTGAACGTGTTCTTCTCACAGAACTTTGTGTTACTTTCTCAGATGGGCCAATTGGCTCCTGGTCCTTCAATGGACACCTTTCGTACCACAATGAACTTTCTTTGTGGCAAATTGAGCTGTGCTCCTCAAGCGGCCAAGTGTAAAGAAGTTGCAAATTGGGGTGAGAGCTTTATTGTTGAGCTAAAGTCTGAAAAGCTTATTGAGATGGAGCTATGCAGCTTTGCTTGTCTTTCACTAGGGTGAGATGGGAATGTTGAAGGTGTGGTGGTTTCTGCAGGTTTTTAAAAGTGTGGAACAGATGGAAATTAGTGTTGTCAGTGGACCTTCAAACCTTAGAGCAGGTTGAATAGAGTTGATCAACACTTCCTCTGTGCCACTCACCACATGAACAATCGCTGGTTCATCATACTCCTCAGTTCTAAAGTTTTTAAGAACCTTTCATTTCCCTTGTCTCTCAGGGTGGGTCTGGTGAGGATCCAATTCACATCAAAAACATCAGAAAGGGCGCTTGGAGAAGATGGGGGAGTGTTCTTACCTTCCTTGCTAGAGAGTGTAAAGCAGATGTGTCAAATCGAAGAACAATCACATCAATGTCCTCCTCTCCACCAAGCTCAGCGTACTGCTCTGCTCCTACATCCAGGTGATCGATCAGGTGTAGCATACTGTGATTCCCATTGTTGACTTTCCTGTAAAGATTTGGGTTGCTGCTAGGACAACTCAGTTTCAGACTCACTTGTCTCCATGACTCAAGTCACAGCAGTGCTGAGAAACATGGGCTTTGGTTTTGGTGGTAGTGCCATTAATCAAGCGCTGATCTTCCTTCCAGCCTCCTCCTGCCCACAGGAGAGTGTCGCAGGTATGTCATTTTTTCAGGAAAAGGATGAGGAGCTGATGGCAGTGGTGACCTCTTTCTTGTCAGGAACGTCCTTCTTTGAGGGATCTTCTTTACTTTGTGTATAGGTTAGCACTCAGGGCAAGCAGAAACACTTAGCAGAGGACACTACTATCACTGTCAGCTGAATCAGGGACTTTTCTCCATCTCAGTATTATGTGTGGTGTCTCTTCCACACGCAGGCAGTAACACCTAAGCAGGAAGACTGTGAGACTTTGACAATCTACTCCATTCAATGTAATACTGGTCATCATCATCATCCCTAATGTTTAAGAATAATGTATCAATGCATCAATTAACTTTATTTTTTGCTAGACATTAAACAAGAAAAGCGAAGTTGATTTCCCGGCAGGGCCCAAGAGACCGCTTTGTGAGGGAGGGGGATGCAGCAAAAGAAATCTTTATAAAATAGCCAATTTATCTCCAGGGCCTCTAGAACCCCTATGAGAAGCTGGAAAAAAGTTAATATTTTAATTAAACAATAGCTGGTGTCCCTTAAGGGCACATGAAACTCCCATGGGAGTCAGGCAATAACTGAATATGTGAGTTACAGCATAGATGGTGTCCCTCCATAACCCATAGGACTCCTACGGAAGGCAGGCAGAAATTATTATTTTTTTAAATATAATAGCTGATGTTCCCCCAGGGCCCACGGGACTCCTACAGGAGGCAGGGGGAGACAAAATCAACTACATTAATCAAAAAACTTTTTACTAGAGACTATTGCAATCAGCCACAAACACAAATACATATATCAGGAACAATGTAATAGGAAAAAAATGAACAAAAATGGCATGGGCTTCTCAATATTAATACTCCTAGATGAAGGAATAAAATGATGAATCATCAAAAACACACACTGCCTCAAGAAAATTGTGGTCGCTCACCACATGGCATGACCCAGCAAGGAAGTATGCCACAGAGTTCTTTAAATTACTCTGCAGTAATCTGACTAATTTCGGTAATTCTGCAAAGCATTTTGACATGGATTTATTGATAATAACCAAATTATGTGAGCTTGTGTAATCAAGTGTAATTTGGAAGAAAAACATCCTACAGCAAGAGCACATTTAGTGAGTGTGAGTGGTTGCACACGTTGCTGTTTATGTTCTGTTGAATTTAGCATTATTTGTTAGTGGAAATGCATACTTGTCCATTTGGATGCAAGGATGCATTTTGCTCTAAGAAACTTTAGCTAAATTCCATGAGTAAGCTAGGTGAAACTTCTACCCCAGGTATACTTTAAGCAAGTGTGAGCAGCTGATCAAGCTCTCTATTCACATTCTGTTGTCTTTAGTGCTATTTCTTAGTGCAAAATGCATTCAGCCGTTGACTTTGGAATCAAGGGGCTATTTTTGAGTTAACAAAATATAGCTAAATGAAGAATTACTCTTCTTATATAAATCCATTTAATCTTGCCGAATTTTTCAGTAATTTTGTGTAAGTATGGTATATGAAATGAGTCGAGTGGTGCCCACCCCTACAAGGAAAGAGTGACAGCTATCGGAGACCAAAAGGCTGATGTTGCATGACCAGTAAGAATTGAAATTTTAAAAAAAACATCACCCACATAGCCAAGAAAGAAAGAGGCATGGACTGGAAAACAAATACAAATTGGCCATCTATCACACACACACACATATATGCACAGGCACAATGTGGCAACAAAAGGGTGGTCTCCCTCATAACCTGCAAAAAAGGAGAAATGGAGAGCAAAGAATCAGGCAGCCCTACAACCCTTTCCTACCTGGAGCACTTTCCTCCAAACCAAACAAAATCTTGCAGCACAGCAGGGAAAGAACTGCACAATCTGTTTACTATATATATATTCCCAAATGTATATGACTCCATCCAAAGGACTTACCTGGGCCTTAAACCCATCACAGCAAATCAGCAATATCAGATACAAAATAAACCTTAAACATTCCCCAGTCAAAACCAGTCTAATGCGAGATGATTACCTCTCCAAAATATGTTCAAAGTTGCAGAAAAGGAACATATTAATCAACCATCTCATGTTCGAGCAACGTTCCTGCTGTGAACGCGCCTTATCTCATGTTTTGTGTTCTTATCACAAATCTGGCTGGTCGTTCTGAATGTTGAGGTGTGGTGTTGTCCCAGGTTTTGGCTGGGGAATGCCTACTCTGCATCTCATTAGTGATAGTTGCTGGGGTCCTCTGTGGCGCTGTGTTTGCGGATGCTATCGCGGGTAAACTGGTGCCGTGGCTGTTAGCACCAGCTTGTGAATGGTGGGATAATTTTATCACGACATTGGCTGCGATATTGTGCTGTTAATTTGGCAATGGCTCCTTGTGAATATACCCCTCAATTGTTTGCATTATAGGTGAGTGACTTTGAAATAAGCTGGGTGCCCTTTGTGAGAAGCAGCACCACTTTGGGAGGGTTGAGAAGATGAAGGCTATTTAATAATGTTTGATGCTCAATGAGAACAAATGTTTATTAATGTTGCTTCATTAATATACAAACACGGTAATGAGAATTAAAACCTAAATATGTTTTAAGCAGTCCCCTTCCTTAAACAGTAGATGAGTAGCTTTTGTGATCTCCATTGTGAATTCTTACATTTCCTCTTTAATTTACAAAGTAGAAGAGAGAAGCCTCCTAAAAGTCCCTCTCTCAATTTATCCTGTAGAACCCCTTAACACCTTCTGTGCGGGGCTGTTTCCCCCGCTGTGACCCCCGCCCCCGCTGTGTGGGGTGCGGGGGTGCGTACAGCGCCCCGATGCTCATGACGAGGTCAGCTCGTCATGAGCTACGGCGCTCCGGTACTCATGACGAGCTGAGCTCTTCATGGTAACACCCGTTCCCATGGAACGTTCAGCACAGCAGGGGAATCAGCCCAGCGTGCGAGTGTTCCATGGAGCGGGCGCGGTCATGACGAGCTCAGCTCGTCATGAGCACCGGAGCGCCGTAGCTCATGACGAGCTGACCTCGTCATGAGCACCCAAGGGGTTAAGACGCGTGTGACTATACTTTAGTTATGGGGGATAGCAGTACCTGGTCCCTTGACTCCCAAAAGCCAACTATTGCAATATTCAAGAGGACTAGAAAGCACTACTGGCTAGACTCAGGGGAAAAAAGGAAGAAGGAGAAGGAAAAGGAGAAATGCTGATCTTCAGGCAACTCCCCCATCCAAAGGCAATATCACCATCTATTAAAATTACTTATAAATGCACAGACGTTGCTGTTATTCTTGCTGTTCTTACAAAGTTTAAAACACCTACAAAGTGGAATCCCTTCTGTTTTTTCAACCCAACACTAGTGCTGCCCAGTTCCAAATGACAAAGGGTCCCTCTAAGAAAGTGCCTTCTGAAAAGTAAATGGAAGATTTTGTCCTTTTGTATGTCTAATTACTGGGCCCTTTTTGAGAATCCCCAATATTTTCTCACAATGCATTTCATTACTTGGTCCTCAGTACCGTAAGTGGTTATGAGCCTGATAGTCTTGTTACCTGTTTAAGATTCCTGATATTCTGGATTTAAAACATATATTTTTGTTTCTTTCCATCAACTTTCAAAACGACTTCCTTCAAGACATACTCAGGATAAACTCTTTCTCTGTACTTTTTCAGGCATCTCATTCTGTTCATTCCTGAAATTTATTTGAGAGTTGTAATTGCTTCAAGCTCTAAGTAGCTTTTCATATGGGATTCTCCATTTTCTTCTAGTCAGCCAATGACTGCTGGCATGATGCAGACTGTTATCAGCAGTTTCCTTCCCCTAAATGTCAGTCTCTAGTCTGTCAGCTCTAATTGTTAATATCATATCAAGATAGTTCATAGAGTCATAGCTCATGTTACAGGTAAATAAGAGATTAAGTTGTCTCTCATTGAGTATTCATAAAAAGTCTATAGCAAGCTTTCTGGGCCTTCCATAGTTAGAAAAGAGAATTACAGAGTGGAGTCAAAGAAAGATATGATCCGTATATTTTTCATTCTCTGCAGCCCAGACCACCTGCTCCTCCCACCAACACATCAAAAGATTGGTGTAGCCGGGGGTGGAGTAGTTGCTGATCATCACTCATAGCTCTAATCTGTCTGAAAATGGGTGTCCTAGAATATTAAGATGATATTCTCCAACCAGAACTTTACTATTTTCATTAACATGATATGGTCCAGTAGGTGTATTAAGCTAAATCTTAAGAGGTGGGAACAGGTCTTTATTCTGCAAACATGTGGTATGCTTGTATATAACGATGTTACAAACAAAGAGAACGAGCTCTGATCTAAGCTCTAGATAACCCAATCATCTGCGTCATTGAAAAAGATCTCCCCTGCAGGGAACCCATTAGATTTATAGAAGAACCCTCACCCACCGACCTACTTGGTGGCATGGTTCATCATCAGCTTCCCAGCCAGTAAGCTGAGTGCCTCCTATGTGTGCTTCGACACCTGATTACAGCAGAGCTGGTTTATTTGTTATGTTGTGTTTATGTGAGTGGTAGATACCATGAAAGTTAAAGGTTAAAACTACCTCCAGGGTACCCAATTCTATTTTATTGTCTGGTCCCTGGGGTAGTGTTAAAATGTAATAAGTGTACGTGAGTGAGAGGAATTGTCTTGCACGTCTCTTGAAAGGTATGTAAACATATTAATCCAAGTGAAGTGGTCTACATGTTTTAGCCAAAGAGGTTCTAATATATTGGCTTTCTTCAGGACCTGTGGTTCAGAGTAAACATTGAACTCATGTGAACTCTGCACACACCCTAAGGTGTGCCGAGGTCTATAAGGTGTGTAAGTTACGGGTTTCACCACCAAATTTCTAAATTATGCAAGAGAAGAAAAAACATAGCGCAATTACGAATTTAACAGAAGGTATCCCCAGTTGGGACCCATCACTCATGCATGTGATCACCGGCAGCTTCTTAACCTGTCCTGACAAATGCGTCCGTGAGTGTGGTGAACGTATTGTTAGGCATACAAAGCTCGTGGGCATATGTAGGTACTGACGATGTTAATCCAAATTTGTTAAAAAACGGATTGTGTATCGTGTGTCAATTGTGTCAAGTTTAGCCCTTTAAAACACATAGCGCATGCACAAAACATACTATGAGCACATATAATTTGGTAAAGACAGGGAAGTGCATAAAGATATTGTAACCAGTTGTAGGGCACGGTAGTAGAATGCGCACAAAAGGTAAAGCAAGCGCCACCTACTTAGAGAATGGATACTTTCCGTGACATGGATTCCATCAGGAGGCGATGCCTATTGTCACATAACAATGCAGAGGAAGAAAAGAGGAAAGGAAGATGGTCAGTGAAGGGAGCACTGAGCGAGCGTCATATCTATTGAGCGGTAATAACGATTCAGTTACTCACTTTGTCAAGGTCAGCTGCCCACGGCATTACCTGCTAGCACCTCTCTTCCGGGATCCCAGCGAAGCTGTATCCTTGATCCCCGGAGATTGACGTGGTGGATGGCGGTTGTGATTGGTTGAGCTGGGTGAGCCCTTTCCAGCAAGTTAACCCCTACCTCTCGCAGAGGGTGCGCTTTATTTGAATGCTATTCCAGCATGATTAAGGCAAACAAAATGCCCTTCACATAAATACCCGGTGCTCCTAAAAGAGTGCGGTCTATATAAGAGCTTTAACAGCATCTTTAAGCTGTGGGAACTCAAGCATTGCAAGGAAATAGGGGTAATGGAAGAGAAGTTTTTCTAAGTGGTCATTTTCAAAGTTGGGTGCACAATGATTCTTCCTCAGGCAAATAACCTGTTTAGATAAAGAAGGATTGTGATAAAAGGAAAGAGAAAATAGGGGTTTTTCTCTTAGGAAGTGAGCTCAAACATTTCAATAGTAAAGTTCTGAGTGAGTTTTTTGTTTCATGCAGGGGGTCTGGCCTTTTCCCTTGTAAGGTTGTGCTCTTTGGCTATGAACAAAGTGACAGTGCCCATTACTCTTAGCTCCTCGGCATAAGGGAATTCCAGGGTATGTCATCATTCAGGCCCAGTTGATGTGCAGGAAGGCGGTAGACCCAGCTCTGTTCCTTCTCCAAGAGTGCATTTTGAGGGCTACCTAGATGTGCATCTAGTTGTTCTATTACTACCCATTTCAGGCCATCAATCGTGTGATTCGTTCTTAGGAAATGGTTGATCATTTTGGTTGTATTGTGCTCTCATTTGATATTACTGATAAGGAGTAAGGCAAGGCAGCGTAAATTACTGTATTGCCTTGCTCTACTTTCGGGAGGCGTTCTATGGACACTCTCGAGGGATGTATGATGTTACAACGCATACTTTTACAATGCCTACCTTTACAACGCATTTGTTACACCGCAACATCCATTACAACCACACCATTACATCGCATACCATTACAACGAGTTCTTTGAAACTACCTTTACAACGCATTCCACTACAACGCATACTACATTTACAACGCATACCATTACAACGCATTACATTACATTGCATGTAAGGTAAGTGTTGGATAGTGTAGGGGTAAAAATTACTATTCTAACTCCAGGGGGTGCACAAGTAGGGTAAGTGTTACATAGTGTAGGAGTAAAAATTACTATTCTAACTCCAGGGGGTGCAACAGTAGGGTAAGTGTTGGATAGTGTAGGGGTAAAAATTACTATTCTAACTCCAGGGGGTGCAACAGTAGGGTAAGTGTTGGATAGTGTAGGGGTAAAAATTACTATTCTAACTCCAGGAGGTGCAACAGTAGGGTAAGTGTTGGATAGTGTACGGGTACTATGTGTTGCAATGCTATGCGTTGTAATGGTATGCGTTGTAATGACTGCGTTGTAATGGCATGCGTTGTAGTGGTGTACGTTGTAGTGTCATGCGTTGTAATGACTGCGTTGTAATGACTGCGTTGTAAATGCATGCGTTGTAATGGATGTTGCGTTGTAAAAGTTTCGTTGTAATGGTAGTACGTTGTAAAAATTGCGTTGTAAAGGTTGTTTCCCCTCTCGAGGGTTTTCCAATGCAACACCCATTGATTTTGATGCTGAGCCATATTTGCAAAATCATGTAAACCTAGGAAAGTGCCATAACCTAATGCCTCCTGAGGTGAGGCGTAACATGGAGAAATTTCTTTATTTCTCCTCGTTTTTTCCTCTTTCTATATGTGCTGCATTCTGCAGACACATATGTCTTCTGCAGAATGCAGCACACATAGAAAGAGGAAAATACCTCTTAGGATTGTTTTGATGCAGGAAGGTACCTCTTTCTGCATAAAAACTATCACAGTGCAAGGGTGCCTGCGTAGGCGCTAGGCAGGTGAAACGGCGCCAGCACAGGGAGAAAGGACAGGAATGAACCGTATTGCTAAATTACGGTGCATTCCGGCCCTTTCACTGTGACGTAGGGCAGCGCACCAAGATGACTTTCTGCGCAATCCTACGCAAAATCTCCGTAAATAAGGGCCCAGTTGTTTTGCCCTTTTCAATATAGCACATTGATAACTGCGCTCATAGACACTTGCGGCACACAAAAAAGCATTTACAAAGGAATGTTGATTTCTTTTACTGTTCACAGTACTTTGTGTAATGCGAGTTCCCACGCACAGCTTTAGTGTTAGCATCTCCAAATGCTATTGCGTTTTATGTGAAAGGCCTAGACTAAGGAGAGAGGGTGATACCGAGAAATATGTGAAGGGTTTTTAAAAAACGTGGAGCTATCATTTGTTAGGTTATTAGGAAGACACATCAGCAACATTCTGTGTAAGGACAGACGGCATCGATTTCAGTGTACAGTGCTGTCCATTATGTAAGGAGTCAAGTGACAACATCCTGAACATGATGGAGTCAGCGAAGTCAGGACTTGGTCAGGTTACAGAGCAGAGAGCAGGCGTAATCAATATGTGAAAGACTGAAGGAGGAATAGACGTGGCGAAGGGCTTCAATATGGGACACTTCACATAGCTGGTAATTCAGGCCTCGGTTAATAATAGGGACATGCGAAATTCACATAAGTTGCTTTTCTGCAATTATGTGAAATTTCAGGAAAATTACGTGAAATTAAGCATAATTACACAAAGCCCAAATCTATACTCTAACACTGCATTTTAGTATGAAATGAGTCCTTAAGTCAATTTTTCATGCACGGAAGTAATTCGCTTTAAAAAACCTCGAAAAGCACAATTGCTGGGAACCTCAGATACTTTAATTCTGGTTGTTTAAGTTGTTCTCGCCCTCCTGCTCTAAAATTATGCTCTAAACGGGGCATAATTTCCCATTTGACCTAATGGCATTAGTTTTGGGAATTTCAGATGAAAAACATAGCTAGATATTCTCGAAATTACATGAATTATGCTGGCAGAATTTATATTTTGCCCAGACCTTGTTAAAAGTGAAAAAAGTAAGATGTGAACGATGGGAAAAGGGAAATAAGCATGTTCCGTTCATTGGAAAAGCAAAGGTTGTGTTTACAACATGGAGGCAAGTAATGTCGGAGACAATAGTAAAAGTTGAAGAAAGGCATTTCTTTTAGATGACAATTTTTTTTTTTTTTTGGAGTTTTATGTAATGCAAACTCGACCCGAAGGTATCGCGGCACTTTACATGAGCACCAGTTGCATCACGGACAGACACGTTCATTTTTGTTAGGCACAGGGAGATTAAGTGATTTTCCCCAAATCACAGGGTGTTGATCATCCCTTCCGAGACTTAAGCCAGGTTCCCCAGCTTCAAGGTCGACTGCTCTAGCCATTAGGCCACATTCTCTCCAACATTCCACCATATTAGCTTCTGTAAGGCAAATCCTGATCAATGCATGGCAGTGAAGGTGGCTGGCAGTGTGGATGGCCACCCACTCAAGGTCATGCCTTTGGCAAGGTCAGATTGTTGGTAGCGTGCCATGTTACAGACCTAGGGGCATATTTACGAAAAAAAGTTGGAGAGAGGAGTAGCGCCAAATTTGGCAGTGCCACACTCGGACATGTTCAAAATGCAGGGATGCACCGTTTTCACAAGAATACGGCAAAATCCTCTGTCGTCCCTGTGCCGCACTAAATTTTGCTGCCTAGCGCCAATGTAGACATCCTTTCACCATAGTGCAAGGGTTCCTGTGTTGCAGAGAATGATTGTTTATGTGCAGGAAGGGACTTGTTTATGTGCAGGAAGGTGTCCCTTCCTGCACATAAACAGTCAACAATGGCATGTGGCTACATCTGCTGCACACATAGAAGCAGCAAATGTCATTATTTAATGATTATGTGGAGGAAGGGACTGCTTCCTGCACATACACAGTAATTAATGGCATTTAGCTCTTCCTGCACATAGAAAAGCAAAAATGTGGAGAAATAAAAGTATTTCTCCACATTTCGCCATTCTAACGCCTGCTCTTGCATGGTGTTTGTTTTTGGTGCTGCCTCAGATTTACACCTTCTTTTAAATCTGGGGCAGCATCACAAGCAGTGGATGTTGCGGTGGAATGCCCACAGCAATACCCATTAAATGCCCCTTTCATGCTAACTGATGCATGTAAAGGGGCCTTATTTACAAGGTGGCATCAAGCCGCAAAAGTGGCTTAACACTGCTATGCAGATACGGAGAAGGGCATATTCCCACCAGAACGTTGCTAAAAGTGACATTCTGGTGGGTATATCCCCTTGCATTTAAAAGTTTGACCTCATTTCATCACCATCAAAACACCATGGATGGATGGGAAACCTGTGTTTTGAAGTTTGGTCTAATGTTAGACCTTTTGGTTTTTCCCCAAAATCTTTTAGAAAAATATACATATATGCCTACAGACCCTTTCAGTCAGACCTTTTCAATATTGGTCTTTTGCAGCTACATTCCCATTTTGGATCCGCCCACTGCATAGTTTTTAGCAGGATAAAGCCAAAAATTGTGGTATGTTGGCTGTTGGTGTGTGTAATAAAGTCAGTGAGAGCCTGATTTCATTTGAGACTTTGATGTATTCACTTTTCAATTGCATCTATGTTAATTGTGCGTAGGTGTAAAGTAAGGGAGTTTTACAAACTGAACATTACTGACAATATTTGCTAGTACCCTTTCTAAACTTTTCAAAAAATCAAAATACGCAAGTACTGTAAGATTAACACACATTTGCGGCTTAAAGCCCGAATGTGATGGGAACAATTAACTGAGTAGGCCCAAAAAACAAGCGCGACACAAATAATACTTTGCGTGTGGTACACTTTTTCAGTTGAAAGTGGCACTGTTTCAGAAGACAGTACCATGTATTGTATAACTTCATAGCCAGGTCTGATGCCACATCAGCAGATTTTCATTTGTGGTATTGAGCGTTTTCTCTGTCCGGGGTATTCTTGGGTGTGCGTGGCAGGCGCGTGGACCCACTAAACTACATTTTTCATAAGTAGGACTTGATTATGCTTCTGAGTACAACTCTATAGCATGCAACACAACTTTCGGTGTTTACAATGCATCAGTTGGTGTATGATAGGATTAAATTATATGAGTCCTGGAAGCATACAAAAAAATCAACGACAATATGACAGACATACCCCAAGATGCATCAAGCATCCATTTTGCGATTCCTTATTAGCGAAAAATAAGGATTTGCTAATAAGAAATAGCAAAATGCTATGCATGAAGAAGTCGCTTAAAAAATAGCGATTTCTTAAAATTCCTTAATTTCGACTCGCAAATTGCGAGTCGCAATTAAGGAATACCTCCCCATTCATTCCTATGGGCCTAGAGGCCCATAGGAATGAATGGGAAGACTTTCTCAATTTGTGATTCTCAATAAGAGAATTGCAAATTGAGACTGCAATTTCAAGGGTGCCAGGGTGTCAAAAGGACACCCTGTTGCACCCCTGAAATCTGCATATGAGTACATCTTGCACACACACATGCCCTAAGGCAAAGGTCTTCAAACTTTTGGATGCAGAGACCCCCCTGTCGACATTTTCAGGTGTGAGGACCCCCCTCATGACAAAAATTTCCAAACCTGTAGGCAGAATCTGCACATGCATCAAACTCCAGCTCTGGTCCAGGCAGCACAACAAGTTTTGGTCCCAGAGCAGTGGCTCTGCCAGTGCCGCAGGTTAACAAACTGTTTCCTAAGCCTACATACCCAGGGGCAGATTTACAAGCCCCCTGTGCCACCACTATGTCACTTTTTGTGACGTATTGGTGGCGCAGGGGGCCCCTCCATATTTACAAGGCGAGGAAAAGCCACCCTGCGTGAATTTTGCTCTCCTCGTAAATATGGCCCCTTCACATGCAGCACTGTGCGTGGAAGGGGAGTTCCATGGCTGTGGCTGTGGGTGTTCCCACGCAACACCCATTGAACAAGACACATCTCCATATTTACGAGAAATCGTAAATCTGGAGATGCGTGTGAATGCTAAGCCACTCTAGATGTTGCATAGCGAGGTGCAACGAGGAGAAATGTTTTCATTTCTCCTCATTTTTTCCTTTTTCAATGTGTGCTGCATTCTACAGCAGGCATTGAAAGAGGAAAATGCCTGTAGTAATTGTTTTTGTGCAGGAAGGTGCCCCTTACTGCACAAAAACAATCTCCCCATGACGCAGGCATCCGTGCACCATGGTGCAAGGGTGCCTGCGCCGGCGCATGGCTGAAGCTTGTGCGCCAGCGCAGGGGAAGGACAGAGATGCGACATATTCTTATAAATATGTTGCATCTCTGTCGCCCCTTAATGCTTTTTGTTTCTGCTCTTGTCAAACAGCTACCTCCGAAAAACTGTCTTTAAACTGTATTTACAGGATAATGGCATCCAGTCTGAATATAGTGCAACACTTGTGTTTTTGCCAATTCCCCAAACCTGCCTACCTTGGAATATTTTCCACCATGAGAGCCGAGGGGGAGGGGCTGTATTCAGAGAGTGGACTAGACAGGAGGGGTAGAATCTTGGATGGCTGTGTCTTCATCTACCACTGCCCTCTGTAACTGTACAAACAAAGGTATCTGAGCTGGGCTCCCAGATTTTGGTAGGAAATAAACACTAAATGGGCTGCCATAGCGTAGAACATAGACATAAAAGCTAAAAACTTACCTCTTGGCACTTTACAAATTGGAAGGTTTGCGCCTTTTCTTTTTTGTGACATTTGATCGATTGATTTACTAGTTTAGATAAAATTAGTCAATTTTTAAATCATCCCTTATTAATAATGAGGCTGTAATCGTTGCTTTTCACTGCACCATTTGGCACAAGATTGTTGAGTTCTTTGGGTGCCGTTCTCAAAGCTGTTTCCAGTGGTTCTTGGGCATGTGACTAGAAGGTGCTAAATTGCTGTGACATAAAATGTTTCAACAAAGCCCCTGTAACCAGTTTACAAAGGCATGTAAATATGCAAATGGTCTTTAACGACCTGTCAAAAACTCGGGTGTGCCGGAGATAAGACTCCAGACATTGCCCAGCCCACAGCAGCTCGAGCTGCACTGCAGCAGCCCGGGCTGAGACACAGACGAGGAGGAGGGGGGCTGAAGCCCTCGTAGTTCTCTGGCCTGGGCAGAAGTTTGACTGGGAATGCGCGTCCCACTTTGAATCACTCCACGCCCCCCTGGGGGTTGCGCCCCACAGTTTGAAGACCCCTACCCTAAGGGCATGTTTATGTGTAAAATGGCACTTAGAAAAGTGCATTTTAATGCATTTTTCAAAGTTTTTGCATTTTACCATGAAGTTCAACTTCATGGTCATTTGATCCCCCTATTAGCGAAATCGCTAATTTTTTAACTTTACTGCATTGCATTTAAGGAATCTCAATTTGAGATTCCTCAAATGCAATAGCAATTATAGGGGCAGATGTATCAAAATACCTATTTGCGATTCTCAAATAGCAATTTTTTGAGAATCGCTATTTGAGAATTGCAAAATGGTATGTATTTAAAAATTCGCTATTTTTTAGCGATTTCTTAAAAATCCTTAATTGCGATTAGCAAATTGCTAATCGCAATTAAGGAATAATTTCCCATTCATTTCTATGGGCCAGGAGGCCCATAGAAAGGAATGGGGAGTTATTCTCAATTTGCGATTCGCAATTTGCTAATCGCAAATTGAGAATAATTTCAAGGGTGTCTTAAGGACACCCTGCTGCACCCCTGAAATTTACATGTGTGCGCATATGGCGCACATACATGCCCTAATGTCAGTACAACTATAATATGTCCAACAGATGTGCGGGAATTCAAAAGTTGCGAGTGACATGTATGTGTTTCCAGGAGACCGTCAGAAAAGGAACCCTTAAGGATGGTGAATACCCACACAGTTGCATCTTTGTGGGTATTTGCAAATATGTTCAATGCCTTCAGCGCAATTATCTGCACTTCTGACCATTCACCTAAATAAATCAGGAGGAAGTGCCTTATTTAATGTTTTGAAAATGCAGGGCATCTGAGAAAAGTGAGGGATGCTTCCCCCACCTTATTCTGCCCGCATAGAGTCCGTATATACTTCCTGGAAAGAACAAAAATATATATTTTATAAGTTCTCCAATTTTGTCACCCTATTATTTAGTGTTTATTACAAATGTAAAAACACCACTTTTTTCTTTCCATGAATACGTGGCATATTGGAGCATCTTCTCATTTTTACAACATCAGTTGTACCAGTCATTCAGGCATGAGATAATAAGTGCAAGGAACTGTGAAGAAGTTTGTGGATCACTCCAGTATATTAAGAAGGAGCTAGGAGCAAGATATCTTCAAGTTCAAAAATGTTTTTCATTTAATGGAAATTAAAGAAACCCTAACACAACTACCACAAAATTGTTTTTGGGGGACATCACGCTATCAGGTTAGTAGGGATTCCATCACACATCACAATAGATTGTTTAGTAACAATGGCATTGTTCAAACTCCCTACAAAGGTAGCAAGGTAATGCCAATGGTTATCACCCCTACAACGTGAATTTTCCACAACTGGAGATATAAAACAGTCATTGAACAGTACTAAATGTTCCAAGCAGCTTTTACTGGGACAATGGATGGATCCCACAGGGAGATGATACTGTTTATGAAGCATGTCAGTACCTCTCATCTGCGGTTGCTTTAAGCTGTACAAAAAGTGTGCAAAGTACATACAACAAAAACTGTACCATTCATTTTTGCAGTATCTCTGCGTACTATACTTTTTAATCTTTAAACAGTGGTCATTTATTCGAAACTTACTAATTCACATGTGACAACTACGTTTGCTTTTTCCAAAAATCTTTAATAAGAATGTCAGTGCAAAAATATGGGCCTACAACCCCGTGTGCCGGCCACGGAGCAGGCTAGAACTGTAGATGTGGGAATACTTTGTTAGAAAAACTTTTAGTGGAGTCGGTGGTCGTTTATTTCATAAAAAGTGCACCAAGTGTAATATTGAATCTTTAGTGTGAGCGAATATCATAAGCATCGAAATTTCGAACTTTCAATAATCATGATGCGCCAAATTCAACAACAATTCATTGTCCGAATGTTCAATTAATACCCATCTGATGTCAATTTACCGTCTGCACACATAACCAGTACCCATCCAATATCAATTCTTCGTTCGAACATGTAACCCGTACCCATCTCATATCAATTCATTTCCCGAACTGACAGTACACATCCTATATCAATCCATTGTCCGAACTCATAACCAGTACACATTCTATATCAATCTATATGTTTAAAAAGCTTCATACATATCCTATGACATCAAGGCTGAGCAATCGGGGTACAATAAGGAGTGTGAGAGTTTCATTTGCATCGGCGCCATTTTGGGTGCAGTCAGGCAGAACCAGGCATAGTCTAAATGTCTATTAACTCGTGGTTGGCTCAGAGCTTCTCTTGGCAGTCCAAAAGTTCTGTTAAAGGGCAAAAGAAAGGATCGGTGGTTTGAACCATCAGTCAAAAGGGGAGGGAGGCAACAATCTTTTTCTACCGGGTCATACTGTGCTTTCGCCGGAACTGATCCGATCTGTAGTCTGCAGGATTCTAGTCATTCAACCTGAGGCTGGCGACAGCATGGGAGCGCCGGCGTCCTGCGGCTACTTTACCGTCGTTCCGAGGGCACTCATGGCAGTCGTTCCCCATCGGGGGTATTTGCGGGAGTCGGGGACTCCCGCGGCTCCTCTAGAATCTTCAAGGTTGTGGAGAACTACGGTGGTGGAGTCAACGGGTGACCGGGCCATTCCTTCGTGCTGGGCCCGCTTTTGCCAGGTCGATCGCCATTTTGAAAGTTCGGCAACTATCGGCGATCGCGGGGTCAAAGGAGCGGACGGGCTCCCACCTGCCGGGCGAGGCGTTGCAGCATTGCCGCAGTGGAAGAACCCTTTTCCGGGCGCCTGGAGCGCTGAGGGTGCAGCTGGGAAGCCTCCACCTGGGGAGGCGGGAGAGGCCTGTTCGCACCGTCTCTCCCTCCCAGTGCACCCCACGGCGTCTCGCTTGACATTTGTCATGGCCGGACCAGGCGATGAGGACGGGGGGGGTCGGAGGCATGTGCAAGACATCCCCCCCCCCAGGGTTGTCGCAGCCATTATACAAGAAAGAAGTGGCGCCTGGCGTGTGGTTGCTGCCATTACGGAAGAAAAAAGAAAGAAGTGGCGCCTGGCGTGTCGTCGCTGCCATTACGAAGGAGAAAAGGAAAAAATGTCCCGTCCGTCTTTGGGCCGGGCTTCCGGTGGATGTCGGTCGGACGCCCCTTGCTCTGGCCCCATAAACGGGTTCCTTGGCTCATCGGCTGCAGCCGGATCTCGTTGGCCCCGGCCCCCGGTCGTTGGTGGCCGGGCCGGGAGAGAATGTGGCGGGACTACCTGCAACTCTCACGGGCCACCGCGGCCGGACTGGGAGAGAGAGGGGAGGGTCGAGGACATAGACATTCCCCCCCCTGCAACTCTCCGGCATTGTCAAGGCAATCCCCTGCCCGGATCCCGCTGGCCTCGGCCTCTCCTCCGGCTACACCCTACGTGATGATCTCCTGGCCGACTGTTGGCAGCAGGACCCGCCCGCTATGTGTTGTTTCTGGCTGGGCGTAGCCGTAAACTTGTTGCACTTTGGAAGTTTCCAGAATGGGGGCGGATGTTCTGCTGACTTGCATTTTCCCCAGTTTATCGTTCTTATTGTTTTCAGGTTTCTTATTACGGGTTACTAAATAGGTTTTACCATTAAGTATTGTTATCGTTTTCCTTGTTCGTTATTTATTAAAAAGTTCATGTTCATCAGTGGCCTACTGATTTTCGCTTTCCTATTCTTTTCTTTCCAGGTGGTTTCATGCTAAAGTTTTCTGTTAACAGGTTACAGTGATCACTTCGCTATTATTGTATATGTCCTTTTTACTAGGGGTGCTTTCTGGTCGGGCCAGATGCCCTTCCTCTAGTAAATGGTCCGGGTGAAACTGGCGTATCAACCAGTGGGGAGTAGATAGGCATGACAGATTACAACGGGGGACAAAGGTCCGCATTACCTACCCTTCACTACTTGCAAAGACTAGAGTGTGGCGACTTCTGTGCTCGTTTGCAAAATAGAGAATACCTCCAAAAAGAACCAATTCCAAACAGTCAATGTTCGGTCAATCAATCAATCAATGAGGAACGAAATAGGTACGACGTGTTAAAGGTTTGCGTTACCTACCCTTCACTTTCTGCAAAGGGAGAGAGAATATTCCTATTCTTCCCCGTTTGCAGGCAGAGAAGATCCTTAAGAGAACCAACTTCGAACAATTTAATGCCCGATTCAATCAATCAATCAATGGGGAGAAAAAAATAGGCACGACGTGTTAAAGTTTTGCGTTGCCTACCCTTCACTATCTGCAAAGATTAAACAGAGTATGGCGACTCTGTGTTTGTTTGCAAATAGAGAATCTCCCAGAAGCAATCAATAGGCAATACTAGTATTTTCAAACAATCAATAAATCAATTTCGCAATTTGTCGTGTGTCACGACCTTACCCGGACCGGACCATGTGGACAGTTCTTCGCCTTCCTTTTTCCAGCGCCCGATCGTTCTCTTTCTCCATGTTTTTACCGCAGCATTCCTGTGGGATTCCAGTAAGGACAATAGGTCACTTGAGAGAGGTCCGTTCGGAATCGGTGAAGCTCATTCAATCGGCAGCCGGACGAGGGCCCTCTCAAGGCAGGTATACTCCAATCATTTAGATGTTCACCCCATCGTCTGGACCTCTCTTACCGGACCTTATGTCGCTGATGGGCCCCGCGTTTTGGGCGCCAATTGTTAAAAAGTCAGCCCCTATCGCACCCGATGCCCAGGCTACTGGTGCAGGGCGACTCTTCGTTCTCACCTTGAATAATTACCAAATAAGGAGACGGGCACTGGAAGTAGGAAAACAAGAACAGAGTTTATTACTCATGAGGAGAGCATGTCCTTTGGGACACTCGCATGGTGTCTTCGGGAGGTGCTCTAACAAGTTTCTCTGAGGCTTCGTCTTTTATACACAGGTTTATGGCACACAGGCATCCTTTATTACAATCAACACATTGTATAGTATGGAGGTATTCCAACACGTGGCTACAGTAGGGCCCTTATTCTCCATGCAAATAGGAGGGGGCTATCATGCGGCAGAGTGTCCTGCTGATTCCATTGGAATGTGTGTGTCTGATCGAGTCTCAGGGGGTGGGGTGGCCATGATCAATAGTAGCTTCTTCCAAGAGAGACGAGTGCATAAAGTAGTGGGCAATAAACTGTAACCTCAGGCTAAGGGATGACCAGTGGTCAGGAGGTGTTGGTCAGGCGCGGGGTGCGATTCTTAGGGACAGAGTCATGCGGGAGGGGTGGGCTCGTGACTCGCGCATGTGGGAGAGGGGGCAGTCTGGGTGCATGGGGGAATGCTTGCAGGGTCAGGGAAGTGCGCTGATGAGCGATTGTGAACAGGGAGACCATGGTACCTAAAATGGCTGTCATGTACATGTGTGCATGGATCTATGCTGGCGGGACAACATACTCAGTGTTTTCGCGATATCCGTTCTGCTTACAACAGGGGTGCTATGAACACAAATGAACGCCGCTTATGTACATACACATTGCTATTTTTAACAGTAGGGCAGTAGCAGCTGCAACCTGGTGATACACAGAATGTATTACTTCACCGAGTCCCTTTCAGTAGTCCAGTATCAGGTCGTCTGTGATATTAACCAATGCATTGGCAGGCACAGCTGGCAATCTCATTGCCCTTCCCATGAGAATCTCATCGGGAGACAGCCATGTACTATGATCAGGAGTGCTGTGCAGGCTCATCAACGCAAGTGGCAAAGTATCTGGACATTTTAATGATGTTGAAGCACACTTTGGATAGTCTCGATTTCAATATTCCATTAACTTGTTCCATCAGGCCTGAAGCCTCCTGTTGGTAACTACAGTGCAGCCTTTGGCCAATCTGTAGAGCAATGCATTACATCTTCAACACTTCGCTACTGAAGTGTGTCCCTTTGTCAGATTCCAAAGAAGTTTGAAAGCCAAACCTCAGAATAAACTCCTTCAATAACAGCTTAGCTACTGTGAGACTATCACATCTGCATTTAGGATATGGCTCAACTCATTGTGAAAATATACATACAAAACCAACACATATCTCAACCTGTTGCACACAGTCATCTCTGTGAAATCCAACTTCATCCTATTGAAAGGACTACCAGACCTCCTTAAATGACTAAAACTCACTGCAGTGCTTTTACCTACATTGCTCTGTTGACACACAACACATCTGTGACACAATGCATCAGCCTGAACTTTTAGTTAAACTACGTCTGCTAAAACAATCTCACCATAGCATCTCTCCCTACACGTATCGGGCCATGATAAAGTCGTGCCATTGGAGGTAACAAACTATATGGCAACACAGGTCTACTACCCATACTACCCATTGAAACCCAAATTAATTTCATCCTTATTCCTCTTAACACAACCTAAATTCACCTAACTCTGTTGCTTTGACTCTGTCACTTCCTCTTGCAGACATTTAATTTCTTCCCAAGTGGCAGCAACTGTAAAACAAAATATTATAAAATATCATCTGTTCCCTTATTACTCTCCATTGAATGTACAAGTGTTGTAAGTGCAATATTTGACAATCTCATCGGCATACCTGTTGCAGAGAGTCACACAATCATCTCCCTTGCAATGTGCAGAACATTACATGACTGCAACTTGTGCAGGTAACTTCAAAGCTTCCAATAATTTTCTAAGTTGTGGAGGGAGGTCTGTGCCAGTTAATCAGCTGTAGTTGTGCTTAGTAGGCAGAATATGCCATTTTAATTTCTTCTTTTCAACCGTGAAACAGCAGACTCGTGTTTCGCCCGATGACCGATTGGCCGAGGGCTTTCTCAAGGCTGATATTGACAAAAGGCCACAAGAATAAGTGGTACAAAGGTAGGGTCAAATTGTCAATAGCTTACATCCAAAACGATGTAGAGAGTGTGCACAATAGATAACAAAAGACATTAAAAACTCTTAAATATAACTCTTTTGCAAATTGGTAACCAATGAAGTTGGCACAGGAGAGGAAGAGAGACAGTTCTAGTTGGTAAATTCCTAACAAAATGGGCAGCCGTATTTTGTACTACCTGGAGCCTATTCAGAGAAGAGTCACTAGCTGCAATCAGAAGGGCATTGCAGTAGTCCAAAACCCCTCATCACTAGTGCCTGAATGAGCATCTTACGCACAAAGAGAGGAAGGAGAGGAAACAATCTGAGCAAAAGGCTCAGCATATGGAAACAGGGGCCAGAGGTGGCCACCACTTGATCTTTCATGGTATGTTTGTGGTCTAGACGGATGCCCAAGTTCCTAACTACTGTCTTGTGGCTGGGGGCGATGCCCACCTCAGCAGGCCACCATTCTGATGATCCAACTGAGAGGGTCCCCAAAGAGCTTGATCTCAGTTTTCTCAGCATTCAGCTGGAGAAAATTCTCTGTCGTCAAAAGAAAATAGGAGCTTAGTATCATCAGCATATGAGATTGGAGTGAAGCCGAATTCTCTGATTAATTTAGCAAGGGGGTCACATAAATGTTAAACAAAGTGGGACTGAGACAAGATCCCTGTGGCACCCCCTTGTTAAGCTCCGTTGTCCAAGAACGAAACGGTCCAAGAATAATAGTCTGTTTATGATGGGATAGCAAGTTGGAAAACCATAACAAAGCCTGTCCACAGATCTCAATCTCTTTTAGTCTCCAGAGTAGGATGAGACAGTGTCAAAAGCTGCTGATAAATCTAACAGCACCAGTAGTACAACCTGACCATTATCGAGAGAGTGTCTAATACTGTCTGTAACAGCAATCGGGTGTTGATTAAGTGCTGTATGTTGTCTGAAACCTGATTGAGATGGATCAAGACAACCCGAGGACTCAAGATGTTCAAAGAGTAATATATTGATATGTTTTTCCAGTAGTTTGCTCAGTAGAGGCAGAAGGTAAGATAGGGCGGCAATTAGATAAATCCGCAGCTGGGACATTTGCCATCTCCCAGATGGGGATTATCTGTGCAGCTTTCCATTCTTGTGAAAGTAAGCCTTCACTCATGAAAAGATTGAGTATTCGGCAGATGTTGGGAGCCAGTTGTTTGTGCAGCAGGGAGGAGATTCTGGCTGGAATTACATCCATGGGGGACCCAGATTTAGTTACATTTAACATAGAATCAATGGTATCTACTGTAAGGGGACCAAACTATCCTGCCAATGGATGCTATCAGAAATAGTTAAAAATAAATTTCTTTCATGTGGAGCATTCCTAACTGCTGTAAATGTATCATAAATCAGATCAATTGTATTCTCAAAAAGGTTCGCTATTGCATTGCAAAGTTCTTGAGATGGGGGAATTTTGTTAGAGCAGGCCCTCCGATTAGTAAAAGACTTGAGAAGTGCGGCTCACCGGTTAGAGGCGGCAGACCCAGAAGCAGAGGTCGGCCTGGGACCAGTATTCAATTCCCGACTCTGCAGGGTACGGGACCAATGTCAGCGGGCTCGATAAATCTCGCCTCGGTTCCTCTCTAACCATGGGTCCCACGCTGCAACTCTGGGCAATAGCTTGCTTAATCTCCACAACGGCCCCCTCGCTGCCGGGGATGCCTGGCTTCACCTTGGGGATGCCCAATAGGGACCATCTCACAGGGAAAGCCAGGACGGGTTCCCCAGCGGTACACAGCGCCAAGAAACCCCGGGGTGAACGTGCGCTCTACAAATACATACTAACATAACATAACATGACATAACTTGAGTATCCGGTATAATTCTTTACAGGAATTACCAGCCTGATTGAGCTGTACAGCAATGAAAGCTCTACAGGCATTTAAAAAAAAAAATTGTGATACAGAACTAAGTCAGCCTTGTATGTTTCCTTATCAATCGGGTAATGTGAGTGACCCCAGAGTTTCTCTAGATTTTTACAGAGAGTTTTCTCCTTATGTAATTCCTGTAAATACCACACTGCGTTTGGCCGACGTGTATTGTTGGATTGCTATTTCAGAGTGGCAGCTTGTCTATTGCTGATTTAACCGCTTTATGATAAGTAGTCAAGCAGCTATTGATGTCCCTTGATTCCAAATTCGTAGCCGCCGAAAATTCATTCATAAAGGTTTCTGCAGTAATTTTATGCCACGGTCTCCAATAAATATGGGAGAAATTTGAACAGGTGAACTCCACCTTGGCCCCTAAAATTTGAAAACCAATAAAAGAATGGTCTGACCATACTAGAGGGTGGGGTGTTTCCAAATGATTGTGCAGAGAATTAGACAGGACAAGATCTAAAGTGTGTCCTGCCCCATGAGTTGGGTCTTCGTTGATCTTATCTAGTCCATTAGTAGCCAGATCAGCCAGGAACATAGAGGCATCCACATTGGAGGCCATTTCATTATGCAGGTTAAAATCTCCTAGCAAAATAACGTTTTTAGTGGAGCTGGTATGAGGGGTAATCAGATCCATTAAGTGGGAGGTAAAATCGCAGAGGGGTACAGGGGGCCGATACACCAGGGCACTTTTCCAGCAATCATGGGGCCCAGAAATTAATTCTAAGGATACAGGGCAAGATGTAGGTCGCCAAACACCGGTCGGTAACGGCCGATTTCGTCCGTTACCGACCGGTATTTGGGATTTGACATGTAGGTGGCCTTTAATTTACAGAATCGGTATATTTACAGATTCGGTAAATTTACCGATTCTGTAAAATACCGAATCGGTAAATTTACCGAATCGGTAAATACAGATGTAGGTGGCACTTCAAACAGTGCCACAGGCCATTACCGATTCTTTATTTACCATGTAATACTATTGCATGGTAAATAACGTATTCCAGTGTACATGCACATCTGTGCATGCACACCTGTGCCATGTGCCACACATACATGCCCTAAGGGCATGTATGTGTGCCATGTGCCACACATACATGCCCTAAGGGCGTGTATGTGTGTCACATGGCACACAAGCCAAAATCAGGGGTGCAACAGGGTGTCAAAGTGACACCCTGTCCCCTTGCAAATTCGGTATTTTCACCGAATCGGTTATTACCGATTTGGTAATTGACATTGAATCCTATGGGCCTCAAGGCCCATAGGAATCAATGACAATTACTGAATCAGTAATTACCGATTCGGTAATTACCAAATCCTACAGATTCGGTAAAAAATACCGAATTTTTACCTACATCTCATTTACCGAATCTAGAATATCGAATCGGTAAAATTCGGTATTCTAGAGTCGGTAAATGAGAATAACCTACATCTAGCCCACAGATCTCTATCTTGTCATCAGAACAGTTTTGAAGTAAGAAAACCTTAATATAGTCTTTATGGATGACGGCAATACCTCCACCCACCCGGTTCTCCCTGTCAATCTGTAGGATGCAATAGTTCTCAGGAAGTGCCTCAGTGATAGAGGGAGTAGAGCTGGATTTGAGCCACATCTCTGTGAGGAACCCACGGTCAGGTGTTTCTGAGGAGAGTAAATCCCACATTTTTAGATCATGCTTAGGTAAAGATCTAACATCGCTCTGAAAGCATTTACACATCTGAGTAGACCAGAAAGGTAGAGTTTCAGAAGAGGAAGAAGAGGTGTCTGTAACAGAATTCCTAACCATCAGGGCAGGGATGGGCTAAGTACCTGATTTCTGTATTAGCTCAACACTTTGACATTGACAGTATCTGCAGGAAGAAGGTCCCTCCATACTGCGAAAGACTCCCGATCTACCACAGGAACTATTTGTGCAATGTGCTATGTACAGACCTCTGATGTTCAGGAGCCCCTTGGCCGAATATATGTATCTTTACCTTGGAGCAGAATCTGATCAGAAACATGCAGGGGTCCTGGTTCCTGGAGATGGCTGGGCGCAGATGGGCTTTCCTTTGGCACATCTTCGGCATGCCAGCGACGCCGCCTCATACATTTCAATAGCTAAGGAACAGCTAGAGTGCTAATTCTTATGGCTCTGTCCCTGGCTGGAAGTGATGATGGATATGTGTAGCCTGCATCCTTCACTCAAACGGGAAAACCAGCCGTGGAACGGGGAGAGGTCGAACATGAGAAAACACAGGCAGCAGGGAGCGAGGTAAGAGTACAGTAGCCTGACCTAAATAACTTTAAAATCACAATGAAGAGTGCAGCTCAAAGTATTAGGCGTTAAATCTAAAACCTCGTGAAAATGTTAAAAACTGGAAGACATCATGAAAAGCAATAAAAGTTATTATAAGACAAGTTAAAGCGTTTCTAGTCTGTATGCCCGCTGCATGCAGGGTAAGCCATATGTTTAAATAGCTAAGGAGCAGCTTATACTTATGGCTCCTCCCCTGGCCGGAAGTGAGGAAGGATTCGTGTAGCCTGCACTCTTCACTCAAATGGGAAAACCTGCAGTGGAATGAGGAGCGGGCGAACACGAGAAATGCATAGGCAGCAGGGAGTAAGGTAAGAGTACAGGAGTGTGATCTAATCAAATTCACAATTAAGAGTGCAGCTCAAAGCATTAGGTGTTAAAACTAAAACCTCATGAAAACGTTAAAAACTGAAAGACATTATGAAAAGAAATAAAAGTTACTATAAGACAAGTTAAAGCTAAATTACCTGTTAATACTTTCTCATTATTATAATCGAAGGACCATTAATCGCAGCATCCTTTGGTGGCTCTTTGGCCACTCCACAGCTATCTTACATGCTGTCCACAAATCGGTCATAAGTACAGTATCAAACAAAGTATTCACATCCGTCCACAAAACATTTGTATTTTCACAATTCACTCCACCTGTTTATACCACTTAACAGACTTCTCTCTTAATTTGGAAATTCATTTGTAAATGTTGCAAGATCACTCCTACTCCAAGGTACATGAACATATGCTCCACTAGGTACTGATGGAGCAGATTTCATCTGCAGTCAGGCATTGTTTTATTTTTGTGCTTCAGACAGACTGCATTTAAATTGCCACGCACATTTTGGTGCAAGTTAAAAACATGGCACATGAAAAAAATGAAAGTGAGGCCTATTCAGTCTGAAATGCTTGTGCTGAATTAACATGTGTTTTTGCAGTCTAGAGAAAAGTGGCCTTTTTAGCTTTGAAGATTAATTGAATGTGTTTCTCTCTTCCCAGCTCATTCCTTGTAATCTAAATTCACTATTTCTGTCTTAAAAGACTTTGACTTGTTGCATATTTTGATAAACATTTTCAGTTAATAACACCTCTTTTTATAATGTGTGTGAATTAATAATGCACCAAACACTGCACATGGGACTAAATGCTATTTGCATGAAAAGCTATCTAAAACACTAAACCATGTTGCTGTGTGCGCTGTATTAACGGTGTGTGCTTTTAAATTTTACACCAAATGCATGAAAATGCTATGTTGCACATTGCACATTTATTTTGCATGTTGTCATAAATAGAAAAGCTGCTTTACACTAATAGTTTGGCTAGGTAAACATTTATAAGAATGAAACATTTTTCCTAGTTAATGTTGCAAAAACAATATAAATGTATTTACTCATGTATGCTTCTTTTGTTAAAACTGGTATAGTCAGGTTTTTAGAATGAATCAGGGTAGAGAGAACTCATGCTATTGTGGCTGACCAATCACGTACAAGTTTTCCTGAAGATGCAACATTTTTGTGTAGACTGCCAAGAATTAGAGTATAAATAATGACCTCTCTGGAGGCGGGGTTGGTTTTTTGCTCATGTTGGCTTTCTTAGCTCAGCTGGCTTCTTGTTCATTTTGGCTTAGGCTTTGCTTCATTCTATGGGTTAGGTACGAGATCGTCACGGGTGCAGCCTTGGGCGTCCGAGGAGAGTCAGGTGGGGGGTTCCCTGGTGATTTTTTTCCAAAGGCCTTGCACGTCATATTTTGGAACAGCAGGCCACATTCCTTTGAGGTCTGGTGAAGAAGGGGCTGTCTCACTCCTTGTTTGCTCTTTAGACACAGACAGGAGCAGAGAGTGCAGTGGATTAGGATAGAATTAGGTGTTAAACTTTAAATTTATGCTTTGACTAATTAATTAGGTCTGAAAAGATTTATTTGACTTATGCATTTATTTCTCTTAATGGGAGATTTTTGCAAACTATTTAATTATTGATTAGCCTTGCAAGACTATTTTTCTTAGAAACTCTTTAAGAATTTTGACTGATATTTTGCGCCACATTTTCTTTCCTACATGTAATGCTTATATGCAGACTGTAATGTGTTCTGTATTAATGCTATTTTTCCTGTTTTCCAAATTCTGTAACCTGATTGATATTTTACTAATGAATAAAGGGTCAGAGAAAAATTAACTTTTGACTAGAAAATAAAACCCTCTAAAATACTCAACAACTCTCTTTATTGGCTTAAAATAATAATTGCATTTTTGACTGTTCATCTTTATTTAAAGTCTCAGGAAGGTAATACATGGTGTGAAGGGCCCAACACCTTTTTCAGCGGTAAATTAGAGGTAGCATGAGGGTTTGCATTGAGAAAATACCAGAAGAAATTACCGCTCTGTGTCTCATCTCCTCCTGTGCCAAACTTATAAACAGAAATCATGTGTCCAATCGTAACAGGAACTATAGGTGCATCTGGAATAGCACAAGCCATGGAGGCCTCAGTAAAGCATGTCCCTGAGTGTCCACCCATCCTTCCTTGAGTTACTTTAACAGTTCCCCTCACACTTAATTCTTTCAGCTTTGGAGAAACCCCTATGACATTAGAATTTGTACTCACTGGTGCAGTAGGCATTCCAGTATTCCCTCTAGCAACCTCTCTGAGTTTCATTATACGGAGGTGGTTGTTTAGACATCAATATATCTAAAAGATTATCACTAGTGTCAATTTCACTACCTCCAGCATTTTCCCTCATTTCCATAGTATTATTTTTATTCTTCTTTCCAGTCCTTCTGCACCTTCTAATAGTGGACATAATTTCACTCCGTACATCATGTCCATCCTCCAAAGCTTCTGCTCTGCATCCCACCTTGCATCCGCATAAATGCTTTCTGCCTTTCTCACTCAACACCGATAGTCTTCCTCCTCTCTCTCACATGGGCTGCATGTTCCAAAGTGTAAAGTGCTTCAAATTGTTTGGGTCTAGGATGTGGTTTAATTTCATATAATATTCTCCTCAAATTTTCCTCACAATAAATGTACCATAATGTGGAAAAACTAATGAACCTTCTTTCTGAGTGACTTTGTACCATTATTCAAGCCAAACACATTTAATTAACCAGCCGTGGCCCGTGCAGGTAAGAGCTGTGGGGCGGTGGGGCCAGGTGGGGTATTATTTTGACAGATTTCAATGAGCGAAAATGTATTATTTATTTAATTTGCCTTTGTGGTCATCTGTTGAATCCCCCCCAACTGGGCCCCATCACCTCACCGCCCATACCTGCGCGGAACGTGGCTCTATGTAACCCTACATTTATCGCCATATAATGACATGCAGTATCTTCCAGTGCGCCTCTTCCCCCTCTGAGAGGTATTTGCACATCTCCTCTGAGCAGATCTCAGACAACTTTAAAATATTTCATTTTCAAACTAGCATGCAATTATTTCTCAACCCAAATGTAATGTTTCACTCCCAAATTTCACTCTGGATCGTCAGTCAATAGCAGCGCAGCACCTTGTGAAGTAAACAACCAATAACAATGCAGCTTCACCCCAACTGACCATCTCAGCGCGGTACACTTTGATAACAGTCACGCTCCTTGCAATAGCTCACCCTCCTTCACAAATTCACTCATGCACTCTCTCATCAATCAAAAATTCAATATAGCAACAACAAATATTTTTTTTTTGCTTCTCTAAAAAAAAAGTCAGCAGAATACAGCAACACAAAAGAGACCAGAAGAATGCTTCCCAGTCTATTCCAGCGCGCATACAAATGAAACCTCAACCGGCGGGATGTCACTCTGATCAGTGCATCTTTTCTCCTTGAATAGGTCTGCCACACTAACCCTATCTTACTTTTATACTGAGAAAAATGCCCATATCTCAATTAGGCTTGTCGACGATGTCTCACGACAAACCCCACAAATTCAACAGAAAAATATAATACGGTGTCTCTTCCACCTTTATATCATCCTCGGGTCTTAGGCCTCGTCAGGTCCAATTACAATTTTACAACAGTAAAACATTATTCTCACAACACCAACAAACCATTACACAATCTCCGCAAAAAATCCCACAATTCCCATGACACCACAAATTAATCATAAAGCTATTGCACACAGCCCTATTGATACTCACTCTTCCGCTGTTATAACTCATTTTCAAACCCCCGGGCCATCACCAATTCCTCAGGTTACCGCACGGATATTTAAGTCCACTTGTTCCTAAACTAATCTAAAGTGGGGCTATTCTTGACCCCTCCTCCTCAGGTACAAACCATCAGTGGTCTGCTACCATCTGATGAAGCTCTGGGCCAACCTTTACATTTCTTTAAGTCAACAGACCATTGTTGTAGCCTGAGAAGAAAAGGGGTTAACAACAAATTTAGATTCCAAGGACAGTGTGACCACACATTGAGAGTAAGAGTTCGTATTTTGAAGTTGAAAAAGGATTTATTTTAAGCTCAAAGCCAAAAGTAATATAAATCAAATGGTAAAACATACTGTAGCTATACAGAATTATTAAAGGAAGACCACATTGATGTACAATATTGGTCCTTAGCAACAAAGAACAAATCAAGTTTTTCATAATTGCAATGCAGAAAATTAAGAATAAAATCTGATGAGTGGACAAATGGTTTTGATCCTTCTCCCCATACATGGGAAGAAGTTTCAAAATGTAGCTATCCCTATAGTAAACTAAGAATAAAAGAAGCTATTTTAATCCAAAAGTAAAGAAAAGTGTCAGCTTCAGGACATCTGCAGAGGTTCAGGGAACACAAGATCATGTATAGCATAAAACGACACAATCCGAAGTCAGGAGAGATCTGTACCTCGAAGTCTTAAAGCATCTAACTACAAAATAAGTTCACCAATAAGAAACACAGTCCAAAAACACATGACCTCACATTATTTAACCCTTATGATTTCCATTTCTCATGAAGAGTTCTAGGGCCTGGTACAATATTCCCTTCTTACAGTCTTCTGAAGTGTTCTTGAAATCCTCCCTTTGCCAGATAGCACCAACTGGTAGCATTCTTGTTCTTCTTGTTCTAAGTGGCCTTGCCAGTTCTTCCACACCTTGCTATCTCAAAACACACAGGGCCTTATTTATTAAAAAAATGACACAGTACAACGCTGCAAGTCATTTTTCTGTGCCAAGCTGCGTCGTTTTAAAAGCAGTGGGATGTGTCGTATTAACAACAATACAACACATCCGTGTGCTTGCGCCTGCTCTTTTTCACAATTGGCTGCCATACACCATTGCAGGCACCCTTGCGTCATGTTGCAAGGGTGCCTGCATTGCGGGGATTATTCTTTTTGTGCAGGGAGGGGCACCTTTCCACACAAAAGCAATCATTGATGACATTTTTCTCTTTCTATGCTTGCCGCAGAATGCAATAAAAGTATTTCTCCTCCTTGCGCCAGTGGGGATGTGTAGGATTCTGACGCATTCCCAGCTTTACAAAACTATGCAAATCTAGGAATGTGTCAGGTTCCATGGATGTTGCGAGGTAACATATACGGCAACATCCATGGAATGCAACTTTCACTCAGTGATGCATGAAACAAGCCCATATTTACAATGCTATGAAAAGCCATGCAGGGTGACTTTACGTTGCCTTGTAAATATGGGCAGGCACACTGCGCAGCCGGTGTGTAAAACAAAAGTGATTTTGAAAACATTGGTGCATACTTTTTAATATCCCAAACAGTATTTTGTTTTTAGTGGTTTGGCCCTTCTTGAAAAAACTAGACTGGCCTACTAGGACTGTGTAGTGTTTGTTAGTATGGTGATTGTTTGAGTGCAGTTGGAACATTTGTGAGTGTTTGCATGACGAAGTGAATGGGTTATGATTGGCAGTAATAGTATGTAGTAAATATTATTTAAATATTTATGTATTTGTGGTGTATTTTTGTATGTATATCCCCTACTTGTTTTTTGGAAAAAATCTTCTTTGAATATTGAAAATAAAAGCAAATAATAAGCGCATTAGTGCTTGGTTTGACTGTCCTTGCACTATGTATTTTTGTTGAAAGTTTTTTATCAGTATTGGCATTTTTGTTGATTGTTGGTAAAACAAAAGTGATGCACTGGTGGCGCAATGTCCTTGTAAATGAGGCCTGCTATTCTTTCACTAGCTAAGAATGCTTTGGTCTGCACCTGCAAAAAAAAATTTAAATAACAACTTTTACATTCAATGGTGTAAATGTCCCAAATGTTGGGCTTAAGGCCCACAGTCACGCTAACTTAGCATGTTACTTGCAAAAGCATATAAGTGTAGAACACACATATAATCCTGTGTGAATACATTGCTGTATATGAGGCTACATATATATATTATAATTTCACACTTAAATACACTTTTATTAATCAGAACAAGGACCAACTGCATTATAAGTACAACACCAACTCTCTCACGATCCATTCTTTTCTAATCTTTGGAGAATGCACTAAGTGCAATTTTAGAGCGACTCCAGTACAATTTTAGCTTAGAGATTAATTTTTTTCTATGGTCCAGTTGTCCCTAAAAGAAAAACAGTTAATGCACGCACACTCGTTAGAACCCTCCATTACTGCACTTTCTATACTAGTGCACCTCATATTTTGATTATGATCATATTCTGCGAATACATGAGGCCAAAAGTACACACATATATTTTGCCTTATCATTATAAAAGGGTTGAGCAAAATCACTCTACTCCAGTAGGATAATAGGTTATTACTTCACGTAATCCATACAGTTGAGCCTAATTAGTCTCAGAAAAATGTCTGTCACAAGCCAAGAGTGATTTGCAAACTTCACAAAAGTTTTGCAAGTGAAATTTAAGTGTTGCACATTTCCATAAAAAATGTATTTAAAATCTAACTCGCCATGGCGAAGTTATTTAGTTTTTATGTAACTGCTATTTTGTGCACTTGAATGGGTTCACCAGGATGTCACAGAATGCGGTTACCACTGCCAGTGATCTGCATAAATATAAAATGAAATGAGCCGAAGTTCTCGGGAAGACAATGATACCGTGCTGCCTGTAATTACTTTCCATGGCAACCCAAACATTTTTATTCCCTCTGTATAATTCCATAGGAAAAATTGAAACACGATGGGATTAATTCTTACAAAGCACATATCAAGGTGGGAGACGGCAGAGGCCTGCCTTTTTTAGATTTTGATGCATGAGGGAGTTGCACTTACCGCCGCCACCGCCGAGAGTCACGAGAAGCTGCCAGAGGCTCCAGCCGCCACCGCCAAGAGTCACGAAGCCTACAAACACCGCGCCGCCGCTCCGGGGACTTCAACACCCGGCAGGCCTCGCGGCGGCGTGTAGTCTCTGACGCCAGACGCGGGGAGCAAGCGCCAGGAGGCGCAATAAATTCCCTGACACCCCGGCAGAGCGGGGGAGTTGCACTTACCGCCGCCACCGCCGAGAGTCACGAGAAGCTGCCAGAGGCTCCAGCCGCCACCGCCAAGAGTCACGAAGCCTACAAACACTGCGCCGCCGCTCCGGGGACTTCAACACCCGGCAGGCCTCGCGGCCGCGCGTAGTCTCTGGCGCCAGACGCGGGGAGCAAGCGCCAGGAGGCGCAATAAATTCCCTGACACCCCGGCAGAGCGGGGGAGTTGCACTTACCGCCGCCACTGCCGAGAGTCACGAGAAGCTGCCAGAGGCTCCAGCCGCCACCGCCAAGAGTCACGAAGCCTACAAACACCGCACCGCCGCTCCGGGGACTTCAACACCCGGCAGGCCTCGCGGCGGCGCGTAGTCTCTGACGCCAGACGCGGGGAGCAAGCGCCAGGAGGCGCAATAAATTCCCTGACACCCCGGCAGAGCGGGGGAGTTGCACTTACCGCCGCCACCGCCGAGAGTCACGAGAAGCTGCCAGAGGCTCCAGCCGCCACCGCCAAGAGTCACGAAGCCTACAAATACCGCGCCGCCGCTCCGGGGACTTCAACACCCGGCAGGCCTCGCGGCGGCGCGTAGTCTCTGACGCCAGACGCGGGGAGCAAGCGCCAGGAGGCGCAATAAATTCCCTGACACCCCGGCAGAGCGGGGGAGTTGCACTTACCGCCGCCACCGCCGAGAGTCACGAGAAGCTGCCAGAGGCTCCAGCCGCCACCGCCAAGAGTCACGAAGCCTACAAACACCGCGCCGCCTCTCCGGGGACTTCAACACCCGGCAGGCCTCGCGGCGGCGCGTAGTCTCTGACGCCAGACGCGGGGAGCAAGCGCCAGGAGGCGCAATAAATTCCCTGACACCCCCGCCTCGCGGGACGCCCGGGGCTAAGCCCGGGCAAAGGGCGGGCCCTCTACGGCCCTCATTGGCACGAAGAGGCAGGAGCAGGTCCTAGAACTCTGTGCAAAAATACCCAAGTAAGTTGCATTCTCCCACACCCTTTTGTATGTGCCTGTGATACCATATTGACGTAACACCCCACGGACCCGCATAGTTGTATTCTGGTAAAGCTGTTTGGAAAATGTCTAAACCCAAATCTTCGACAGTTTCCATCAACACCATAGACAATTACATGGTCCAGAAAGTTGCCAAAATTAATTCTGACAGGAGATCATCCCTGGGATTGAGTTATTCGCCAGACTTGCTTATCGATAACACGTCTTTACCTGCTCCTGCTCTTGATATCAGTAATGAGGTGTTTCAGATCCCGGATATCAATCCACTGACCCAGCTTCTAGTAGCCATCTCTGAACCAGCACCCGAGAGTGTGCAAGATATTGACATTATTGCTCTAGAAGAGGAGCCCTCTATACCGGTCCCAGCCCCAAGTGTCAGATTAGTACCTGTAATTTCCTGATATCCGCGGGAATGTTTGGCTGAAGAGGATGAGAGCTCCCAACTCCCCTACACCACTGTGCCAGATTTCTCTTGCCTCAGTGACGCCGGGGAAAGGGGAAGTGGAAGAGAAAAACAGAGAGACTGCCCACACAAGAATCTTCACCTCGGTAGTTCTGCTGAGATGAATGTTCTTCCTACAAGATTTAGCAAAACATTACTAAGTTCATGCACATGGAAAACAATACTACTAAATTTATACTGTCACTCTATTCTTTTACCTGACTTAGTGTGGGTGTTAGCCCTTCTCTAGTAAATCTCTGAATGGAACACTCCTGCAAAGTTCTTAAGCCAAAATGGAATACTTGGAGGAAGAGGAGTCTGAAGATAAAGGTGGTACACAAGAATATATATATATATTATTATCTACTTGTAGAATTCTCTAGTCGCTGTCCTCCAACTATATTCCAAGTGCCAATGACTAAATGTTCAGTTCCAAATGATGGCGCCTGTTTGGGTCAGCAGAGGGCGCTCTAAGTTAACAAGTGTCTGCTTCAACACCTAGTAAGCAAATTCTGCGAGTTCATTGAAGTGAAGAACTTCTCTTATTACTCATTACTTCATGAGCGTGAATACCTACATGACTGAGGCTAAAAGTATAGAGTTCACAGTCTTTTACTGAAGTGAAAAAAACAATATTATGGACTCCAAAAGAAAATGTCTCTGAAGAAAATGCAGATATAATGCTGAACTCCTTATTATTAACAAGTACTTAAGCAAGGAAAGATCTCACCAAATATTTGGTGAATGCTGCCTCTGGAACACGGAGCTGGCGTGGGAAAAACTGTCACTGCTGCTTGGCTCACAAGACGAGGCTCACTGCCAGGAAACTCCGAAGGTCTGAAGAGGAACACAGCGTGAGTCAGACGCCTGTTCTGAGACTCCCCGAACCGAGCTGAAACAACTGAAGGCTCACAGGAGATGCCGCCACAGAAGCTCGGAGTCGAAGAAACAAGATAAGCCAGATACCAAACGAGGTATTTAGTTAACTGGCCTCACAAGAGCTGGAGAGCGCGAACAAAACATCCGCCTCTCGAGAAATAACGGTTGAAGTGCGACGTTAATCGAACGCTCGCGCTTCACATTCAGCTGTGCTCACAATCACAGGAACAGCTAGAGCGCTAACCCCTGGAGCAAACTGTGGCAACAGGGAAGTGCCTGACCTGCCTCCAGCGGTATTTAGAAACCAGAGCGCCCCAACTAAATAAGGGGCAAGGGGTCTTTGCCACCAAAGGAAACTTACTGATAGGGGAAACTATCTGTGAATGCCTAAACGAGAAGCCCTTCCTGACACCAAGAGTAACAAAGGGGGGGGAAAAGAATATACCTAAACGGGGTGGCCTTCGATCAAGTAAAAAGTGCCCCGATGCTTCCCCTCAGGGAAATAGTGGAGATGATATAAGGGGCAATGCAGGAGGAAAGATCCACCTGGATGAAGACCAATTTAAGAAGTTGCTGAATGCCGTGGATAACAAGATCAAATCTATAACCAAACCGCTCTTAAGCAAAATAGACCAGCTCACAGAAGAGGTTAACAGACTGGGGGTACTTTTGCAAAAAACATTAGAGGAAACATCGAAAAACCCTCTGTTACAACTACCTAGAGTTGATCCAAAAAGTACCCAAATTGTTTCTGGGTCTGACTTACTTGCAAACACTCCCCGAAATACCACGAGGAGACCAGTGCAAGGGGGGGGGGGGATTTGAGAGACCCAGATCCTGATATTAATAATGTGGACTTTGCAGGGCCGAGTTCTAGAGGTACTAAAGAAGATGATAACTCAGAGAGGGGGCCCGTTGAATTAATTGTGGAAGCCTCCCCACTAATATTGGTCCTAGCAAATGTCCCTCAATTGGAACCAGGGCAAGTAGAGAACATTCCTTCTTTGATAAACAAATCACTTCATTGGTTATCAAGGAACATGGCTTTTAAACCGGGCGGCAGGGATCAGCTGGCACATGAAGTAGTTAAAGCTAGAAGAGTCGAATGGATTGGGGGTGGCAGCAAAAAATTTAAGGGGGATTGTGTGGTGCTACATTTCTCAGATCCAGAAGTTTTACCAAATATTCTAGCTAATATATACCCCCCTCAGCGTAGATCCACCGAAATAGTGCCACTAACGTTGGATTTCTTTTATATAAAAAAAGGTAACATCTTAAACCCAACAATGCTGAAAACGAAGTGGAACCCTGTACTTAGAAAAGCCAAAATCCCAGAAAATAGAAATAATTGGGGTATTTTGACCGATAATAGGTTCGCGGCCCTTTCGGGTCTAAGCCAATGTGATTGACTGGAAGAATCGTGGAGCATAGGAAAATTTAAGGTTGTAGAGGTTAACCACAGAATCAATAACTCTCTAATGAAGCTAGAAACAGATTGTTGTGAGGGTAAGATTCTCGACCATAGAGATTATACTCCTAGCTTGGTAGTGTATAGCCCACCAGCTATTCACACCATTACTAATAATGAGGAAATTATTTCTCTATCCCCCTTGATCCCCTTTAATCAGAGCGTATTTTCACAAGAGGGGAATACTGAATTGAAAGGTAGTATCAAGTTCATTTCATGGAACATAGCGGGTATCCATCATAAATTAGAGACTCCCGAATGGTGCGAGTTCATTGACCATCATGATGTCATCATGCTACAGGAAACATGGGCAGTGGCACCAGTTTTTCGTCAGGGTTTTTTAAATTTTTATGTACCTGCGAAAAAGAACACTAAGGGGCGGCCTTCTGGGGGTCTTATTATATGGATACGCCAATCCCTGCAATGCACCATCAAGCAGAGTCATATTATTAACAGTGACTTACTCTCTATAGTGCTCACCTGGGCTGATGGTTATAACCTGGCAATATATAACATCTATGCCAGGGGAACCCAAGGGGGCACAGTATCTGATGTGATAGGAGCATTAGATAATGACTTAGAGACTCTACCAACGCAGTATACTATCCTGGTGGGGGGAGACCTGAACACAACATTTGAACCTCTCGGATGCGAGGATAACGACCTGGCACAAGAGGAAGACACTAAATGGGGAATTCCCCAATTAGACCTCCCGCTGGTAAAAAAGTGGACAGAAGTGGCAATACAGGCTAAAAGTTTATGCCTATCCAGAGGACTGAGGGCAGTAAATGGCCGCACCTCGTCTGATTCACAGGGTAAGCACACCTTTGACAATCTAAGATCAAGTAGTAGGATAGATTATATTCTTATAGATGTCAGAGGTTGGCATAAAGTGGTCGATATGCAGGTGATTCCAAGATTGGAGAGCGACCACAATCCTTTGTGCCTGCTCTTCAACCTGGAACAAGGTGTAAACTTAACAAACCCGGCTAGGGATCTTACGTCATTAGACGTTGTTACATCTAACAATCTCCGACACATCAAATGGACAACCTTGGTAGACAAACCTGGGGATATGCAGGCCCTAGAGAGGATAGTTACTGAAGAGGTAACCAGACTACAGACCCTTATTAATGAAATACATTTTAAACAATTGATTGAAGAGTCACAGCCAAAGTTTTTTGCTAATATACAGGAGTTATTCTTTAAAAAAACCAAGCAGAGGAAGGGAGCTAGACTACCAATAAAAAGAGGATGGTATGACCATTCCTGCAGATTAGCGCGACAAAATCTTAGTGTAGCGCTGAGATCTAAAACAGGAGTTTTAAAGGCCAGGGATGAATACAGAAAAATACAAATTAAGGCAAAACAATTGTGGGATGAAAATATATGGTTAGACCTGAAGAAAGCATGTGCCGATAAACATCAGAAAGAGTTTTGGGCCATTTTAAAGTGGGGCTCTGGGGGAGTAGCCGATTGTCCGAAAAATCATGTAGCTAAGGAGGCTTGGGTGGACTTTTTTAAACCGCAATATGCAGACAATTTGGTATTACAAAATGAATCCCTTCCAGTAAGGGTATTTTATACCCATGAACTATTTACACTGAAAGACGTGAATGAGGCAATGAATGGAGTAACCAGAGGAAGGGCGCCAGGAATTGATGGAATACCGGCGGATGTGTTTTTATCGGACGGGGCTAATTGGTGCAAATACTTTGCATGGCTTGGTAATGCCATCGCACAAGGAGCAAAGATTCCAGCAACATGGAAAGGAGCGGAAATAATACCTATTTACAAAAAAGGGGACAAGGCTTTACCAAGCAACTATAGGCCCATTAGCCTTATCGACTGTGCACAAAAACTGATGGGCAGGATGGTACAAAACAAAATACAAGCCTGGATAGATGATAAGGATATCCTCTCCCCGTATCAAGCTGGTTTCCGCCCTCTAACCAGCTCTGTCGACCAGGTATTCCATTTTTTAGCTATGTACTGGAAAAACGTAACCTTGCTAAATGGTCCACTATTTGCTGTTTTCGTTGACCTGAAGTCAGCGTTTGATTTAGTCCCCCGACAAAAGTTATGGGTTGTCTTGCGGGATCTCGGAATAAGCCCAGAACTATTGACTTTGCTTATAAGGATGCACGAGAACAACTATGCCCGGATTAGATGGGGTGCACAGGGAGATGTCACGGAACCCTTCCCTGTGGACAGAGGAGTGAGGCAGGGTTGCGTTCTGGCCCCCACTTTATTCTCCCTCTATATTAATGGTATAGTTGACTTTTTGAAGCAATTTCCGACAGATGCCCCATTATTAGATGGGGAGCGAGTTCCAGTATTAATGTTTGCAGATGACACCTTGCTGGTCTCGTGGACCCCTAGCGGATTACAAAAGTCAATAAACGCTTTTGGTGACTTCTGCCGGATTCGGGGCTTGGAAATAAACACATCAAAGACTAAATTTATGAACCTGAATCCCGCAAAGAAATTCAAGGGGAAAATGATTTACAATGGGTCCTCACTGGAGGAAGTGAATGCTTTTACCTACCTAGGCATCTCCTTAAATGCCAACATGAACTGGAAATCCCACATGGACTCTGTGGTGCTAAAATTTAATCAGCTGGCTGGGGCAATAGCCCAAAAACACAAATCTTCATTTACAAGACCTATCCGGCCAATAATGGAGATTTATAGCATGAAAGTGTTGGGCGCCTGTCTTTACAGATCAGAATTATGGGGTTTCACCAACTTGAATTCATTAGTAGTTGCAGAAAATAAATTTCTTCGACGAATAATTGGTGTCCCCCAGAGCACCCCCTCGACCCCGCTTCAATACGATCTTGGGAGGAAAAAGATCGAGGATACGGTCAGACTGCGTCCCCTCCTCTATTGGAGGCGTGTAAAAACTACTCCTGAACTAAGTCACTACGCAGCTGCCCTTTTGGATGTTGTTAATTCTGATAGGTTCCATAAAGTACCGTGGCTTAAAGAAGTAAGGAAATTACTTCAAAAATTGCACCTTGAGCATCTGTGGACTGCAGTAGACCCACATGTGTTTCCATCTAAGATTTCATTGAAAAAAATTTATTGGGACATGATAAATAATACTGTATTGATTTCCAATCAACCATCCGTGTTGACATCCCAGTTTCTGGAATTTAAAACTACTCCAAAATTTGAACAGTACTGGGATTTGATTGCTAAACCTCTAGACAGGAAATTGTATTTTCAGTTTAGAATTGGCTCTTTACCCCTTAATGCTTTTACGGCCAAATGGTCTTCCGGTAATGTAAATACTTGCTTTTATTGTAAAGCACATGTAGAGGACATCCCACATTTTCTGTTTGTTTGCCCATTATATGCTGCCCCAAGAAGTAGATGGTTAAAGCCGGCTTGCAGGAATTTGGGGACAAGGAAATATATAGAGGCGCTAAGGATTTTAAAATCAAATTGTGCCCCCAATCTTGCAATCGCTGTAGCCAAATATATGGGGTGGGCTTGGATAATACGTACGCGCACTTTAAAACTGTAATTAATTATCTACAATGACAAAATGTATTCCCCTAAGATCTTGTGCTGTGACTTGATTTTACAAATGTACAACTTTACTGAGTTATTCGTCAACAAGTATAAAATTTAATATGTATTTTAATTTGTTCTTAAAAATTTAGCGTAGTATTTATTCTGTTTAGTTTAGGGATATATGCTTTTATGACAAAGTTGTCGAATAAAGTATTTAAACTTGAAAAAACTTGATGCATGAGGTGACTTTATAAAATGTTAGGTCAATATCCATTAGAAATTGTGATGGTTGAGTTTACTGCAGTTTTGTTTTCGCTCAAATAGAAAATTCACGTCAAGCTGGCCAGCGATCTTGCTTAAATAAACTGTTTTTCCATTGTTCGGCTATGATGCATCTTTAGGAATAGATCTTCCTTTAACTTTTCAAAATTACATTTTTAAGTAATTAGTTCTGGTACTGGGAAAGTCAAGTAAGAAATATGAACTCATGTATTCTACAAATTGTACAGTTAATTGTGTCGGAGTAGAGTAATATTAATGAGCAACATGAACCTCGCTTGAAAGTGGAAACCTTTCTTGCTCAGTTAAAAATCAAATAAATCAGTTTAATAGTTAAACAGAATAATATTTTTCACATTTCCTCTCTTCCACCCATACCTCTGTTCGTCCACTCATTCATTCTTGCACCCATCCATCAATATATGTTCTTTTCATCCAAGCACCCAGTCCACCAATTAAATATTCATCCATCACACAGTCATCCACATGCTCAAGTCTCTAGGGGACATATTTAAAATCGTTTCACTCAATGCAGGGCAACAAGTAAAGTCTGCACCGTGTTGCGTGCAGCCGCGGCCCGTGGAGGGAGTTGCGGTGGGGCGAAATGCGGGGCGAGTGAGGGGCAGAGTGGGGGATTCGCTATAAACCGGAGTATGGATAATTGGAGGTAAGTAAACAATTTATTTAATAAAACAAATTTTGTAGCGCGCCCTGCATCGCAAAGTGTGATGCAAAATGCATCACGCATAGTAAGAGGATGTAACAACGAGAAATAAAGTTATTTCTCCTTGTTAGCTTCTGTTGGGTAGGGGCAAGTTTTGGTCCAGTCCAAGGTTCACTGCCTTAAGTAAGTCTGGGTGGGCATCAAATTCCATGAGTGGAAGCATGGGAATGCCCAGGCTCCACCCATTGAACGTTTAGCACCGTGAAATGTCATACAATGCAGTACAAGCCACAGCGTTGAATTACATTTCTTAACAAAATCACTCAGGGTGGCGCAAATCCCTCATTCCCTTTTGCTTCACGTGGCTTTGTAAATCTTACTGGAGCTTTTGCTTTGTCCTCATGTCACCTTGCACAACGCAAGGATAATACAAAGGCTTAGTAAATCTAGGTCTACATTTCTACAAGTTCAAAATCCCCCTTCTACTTTAATTAGCATCTCTACAGTGTGCTCAGATTTCTTCATCCAATCAGTAGGCATGTATTGCATTTTTAACTAATGTTAATAATGTTTGTCTATATTCAAACTTCAGTGAAAGCAAGGGTCGGGGACACAAAGTTGCTGGGAACAGTTGGTGTGTTTGTGTGGAGGTGAGGTTGTGACACAGATAGTAATACCATACTTGCCTAATGATGGGAAGCCACGGGGTGGATGAATTGGTAAAAAGTCTTTATGGGTCTTATACGCGCCAGCTACACTCTGTAAAGGTTGGTCGATAGTGAGAGCTGCAAATGTATTCACAATCGTTTGCCTAATGGTCGTACAGGCAGTTCCTTTGAAAATATAACCATATATATGTATGCTGATTGGTATTTTCAAACACAGCTAATCCCTAGCGTTATACCGTGTGTTGGACTAAGTTTGCTCCCATAACAACAAGTGTGTAATTCCACACACTACAGACTCTTAAAAAAAATCGCCACTATGACCAGACCTGACAATATTTTCAATCTGTGAAGACTTCATCAGTTCACCACACTCGGATAGCCTTATGAGATTAGCACATTTCTGCTATTCAGTACTGTTGAACTTGGCATTCTCTGCAGGGTCACTCCTAAACATTTTGCCTTTAGCCTCCACTTTTTGTTGAAATACGTTTTGTTGGCCTTAGGACTGCTGGTCTTTCCTTAAAACATGGTAACATTGGCTTACACCTGTTTGGCATTTTTATTTTACCTATAAGTCCCTTTTAGAGTGGTATATCATATATCCATGGCCTGTAACTTCAATGCTGCTAGTGGGCCTGCAGCAGGTATTTTGCCACCCACTAAAGTAGTACCTTAAAACATGTCACAGGCCTGCCATTGCAGCCAGAGTGCAGTTTAAAACTTCCTATTCGACTTGGCAATATAACCCCCTTGCCAAGTCTTAAATTACCTTTTTTGGCAGATAAGCAGGGCCACAGAAATTATGCGGCAGGAGAGGGCCATAATATGCAGGAGAGTTGGGTAAATTATGCAGCAAGAAAAGGCAATTTATGTGGCATAATGTGGCAAGTTATGTGATAGTATTACTTTTTTCCCCTCATTTTTACACGTGTTACCATTCTCTGGGTATTAGTGCACCTCATTTTAGCACCCACATTAAGCAATAAGCAACCAGTGAACCTTTTCAAACTCCCTTTCATTGCACTACAATACATGTCGCTGCATTTTTTTGTAACTTTTGAACAATTTCAGCTAGGAAACAATTTTTTAAGCAAATCTTCAGATTATGCAGTAGATGATGGATTATGTGGCAAATGCAGCTAATGGATAATTATGTGAAAATCACTGCGGCCGTATATTTGCATACCTTCAGTGGCCCTGCACATTAGTCATGCCTAAGGTAGGCCCTGGGTATCCCATAGGGATGGTGCACTGTAATTAAAAGGTTGGACATGTAATTTAAAGTTTTAGATGTCCCGGTGTTTAAAAACTCCTACATTATTTTTACACTACTGTGAGGCCTACCTCTCCCATGGGATAACATTGAGATGTCTTATTGCATTTAATAAGTGATCACATTTGATAGGAGCAGGTGGGAATATTGAGTTTGGTGTCTAAAGAACTGTTATTTAAAAACCCTATTAGTTGTAAAATCAGATTTTAAGTTGCAATCTTGGAAATGCCACTTCTAGAAGGTTGGCATTTTCCTGTCCTAACGATTTAGTGCTACCAGCCAGTTTCTGGGTTACATGACTGGGTGTAGTAGGGAGTTGGACTTTGTTTATTCCTCCAAGACAGCCACAAAATAGTGGGATTAGGTGTGCCATGAAGGGCCATCAACACCCAGGATGGGGAGGCAGAGCTGGGCACAGCCCAACTTGCAACTGAACAGACTGTAATCTGCCTTCATACAGAGGACTTGTCACCACTGCATTTATCATGTAGCCAGCTTGGAGCCAGGGCAGGAAAGCATGGAAATCTCAAGGAATTAAAAGGTAATCCTCCAGATGCTTCTACTATTACAAATAAGGCACCAGATATAAAAATAGGACCTACTCTTCAGTACACCTCTGGACCTGTAGAAGACTCAAAAGGACGGCTGTACTGCGCTGAAAGAAGGACTGCTTCTCTGTTGTCCTGCTGCCTGAGTGAAAGAATTGCACCTGCATCTTGATCGCAGATCCACCACAGTGACTACAAGACTGGAATGCTGATAAGAGCCTCTGGTACATAAAAGGCTCCATCCAATCTGTGTCTTGTTCTTAAGTGGTGTCACCCCAGTCCTGGACCCTTGGAAATGGGCCTAAAGGTGCTCTGCCTGCCCAGCTGTTATCCTGTGGGCAGAACCAAAACAGTGCGATGCAGCACCTTGCAGCCCCACTTCAGAACGCTGAAAACCCGACGCAGGTTCTCTCATTGCAGCCTGCACTCTCCTCAGAACCGCCGGAGGATTCCACAATGCGCCACAACCAGGATTTAAGGTACTCTTGTTCTGCAGGACTAACTTGGTTCATGTATCCGGCCCGTGCTCCATTGTGGTTGGCCTAAATTTTGTCCCAGGTCAGCGTGACCAGATAACCACAGCTGGCGATTTGTGCTTTTAGGAACTGTTTTTTACATAAAACATTTTGTTACTTTGATCTCGAATAATTTATTGAATCTTATTTTATTCTTGTAAATTGGTGTGGGATTTTTCTTGTGTTTCCACTTTATTACTGTTTGAAGTGTGGCACAAATACTTTAAAGATTGCCTCTCAATGAAGCCTGACTGCTTCTGTGCCAAGCTAACAGAGTGTTAAACACAGGTTAATTTGGGGGTTTGCTTGTGTTTCACCCTGACAGACATTGTGGTTACTGCTTGAGAAGAGTTTCTCCCCCCTCAACCAGTAACCCAATTTCCAACAACTACTGTGCAGCAAACATATCTATGCATACGATTCAAGGCTTTAAGGCTATTTATTTAGCGGTTTGCTAAAATTCACACTTTTAGCACATTTACTGCTATTTTTGTGCATCAGGCTCTAGAGGGCTAAAAACTTTAATGGACATGTGGTGTAGGAAAAAGAACGTGTCAAAGAATTTCTAACTTTTTAACAAAATACTACAATAACATTTTGCCCCCTCTGATCCGGAATTGGGGTGTCTGCCAATCGGAGAAGGCGCAGGTATCGGGGGCAACGAAGTTCACGGAACTCCCCTGTGAGGAGAGTCAAGAATGGCCTCCACAACTCCGGGAATTCATCCCCCCGTCCAGCCTGTACCAGGGATAGCTTCTCCATTCCGAGCACCATCCACAGCCTGTGCAGCCAGCCAGTATGTGGGGGGGCTTGTGGTGCCCTCCAGTGTGCTAGGAGGTTCGGCGTGGCCGCCCCTAATGCAATAGCGATCAGGCAGCCCCTCCGTGACTTCAAGGGATACATCAGGGCATTCGGCAAACCCAGCAAGATGTAAGCAGGGAATCGGGGAAGTTGGGTGTCTAAGTGTGAGTCTATATCATCCAATATCGTGCCCCAATAGCCCTGTATGTGGTCGCAGCTCCAGAGCAGATGGTCCAGTATGCCCAACTCCCCACACCCTCTCCAGCAGCGATCGCTGATGCGGGGGTCAAACCGATGCAAGCGCTCAGGTGTGTGATACCAATAGGTGGCCACTTTCGTCAGGGTTTCAGTCAGTCCAGCATGATATGCGGAATGCCGTGCTCTATGATAGATACCTCCCCATTCTTTATGTGTGAGGGCCCTCCCCAGCTCCCGCTCCCACCGACTTCTGCCCGCGTTGTATGTGTGAGTGCTCGTGAGGAGATGTTGATACAGGTCAGAGATCAATTTCTTCTCGGAAGTGCGGGTGACGAGCCATTTCTCGTAGGGAGTTAGATGTCGTTGTGCTCCCGGTCGAACCTCAGGGTGGAGTGCCCAATGACGCACCTGTATATAGGATAGCCTGCTGTACTCCGGGATACCATAGTGCTCCTTCATCTGTGGAAAGGAGGGAATCCCGCTTAAATAAAAAAGATGTCCCAGGGCCCTGCAAGGGGACTGCCGCAGGCCGCAAAGGCTTTAGGGTCCAGTCCCGGAGTGAAGTCGGGGTTAGCAAAGAGCGGCATCAGAGGGGAGGGGAATGACGTCAACTCGTGCCTAGTGGCGACCCTATCCCACACCTCCGTAACCGTGCCCGTTATCTGGGACGCGTAAAGGTTAGGAGGCCGATGGCGCTTGGGGAGAAAGGGGATGCCCTGGAGGGGCATACCTGCTACAGCCTGGTCCTGGAAGAGCCAAGTCTTTCCGGATTCCAGTTGGTACCACTCCACTAAGCTTCGGAGTTGCGTTGCGTTAAAATAAAGTTGGAGATCCGGTATGCCCGCACCTCCATAGCCGGGCGGGAGAACCACGATATCGCGTTTAAAGTGAGGACGGCGTCCCTGCCAAATGAAGCGCGCCAGATCGTACAGTGTCTGTTAGATCCAGCCTTTCGGTGGCCGTAGGGGAAGGGTCTGGAACAGATAAAGTATCTGTGGCAGAAGGGTCATTTTCATGGCAGCTATCCTCCCAAGCCATGAGAGAGAGTGGCGCTTCCATCGCCTGAGCTCGTTGCGGAGCTGCGTGCGGAGTCTGGTATAATTGGCCTCGATGGTAGCTGGGATGGTGGGGCCCAGGAGGACTCCTAGATAGGGGACTGTAGCAAAGGACCATTGCACATCATGTTCTCCCTGAACTTCTGCCAGTGTCTCTGGTGACAGGGACACATTAAGGGCAATCGATTTGTCTGTATTGATTTTGAACCCGGAGGCGAGTGTAAAGTTATGGAGTTCAATAAAAAGCGCACGGAGTGATTGGACCGGTTCGTGAGAGAAAGTAAGACATCACCCGCGTAGAGGCTGATTTTGTGAGTTTCTCCTCCAAACGGAATGCCCTTGATAAGGGCGTGCTGCCGGACCCGCTGCGCTAGCGGTTCCATATAGAGGGCGAATAAGATAGGGGAGAGGGGGGAATCCTTTTCGGGTCCCCCTGCCAATTGGGAAGCGTGAGGAAGTGTGTCCGTTGACGCGGACAGTGGCAGTGGGCAGTCTGTAGCAGTTTAGGATACGAGTACAGAGGACATCCCCCAGACCGAAGTGGCGCAGGACCTGCTCCAAGTAGGGCCAGTGCACCCTATCAAAGGCCTTTTCGGCGTCGATAGTGAGGAGCATGCAATCTGGCTTTGCCCGCTTCAATGAGGTGGAGGACCATCCTAGTGTTGTCACTAGTTTTCCGCTGCGGTATGAAGCCTGCCTGATCCGGCTCCACCAATTGTTGCAAGTAGGGTGCCAGCCGGCTCGCTAGGATTCCAGTGTATAGTTTGAAATCAATGTTTAGTAGCGAGATCGGCCGGTATGAACTACAGCGAGTCTTATCTCTACCAGGTTTTGGTATGACCGAAATGGCGGCTTCCAGAAGGTCTGCGGGAATCGCGCCCTGCTGTGCGAAGGAATTAAAAAGATCTTGCAGGAGGGGTGCCACCTGGTGACAGAACGTCTTATAAAAGAGCGCAGGGTACCCATTTGGGCCGGGGGATTTCCCAAGCTTCAAGCGTGAGATCGCCGACACTACCTCCTCCAGGCCTATGGGTCGGTCCAGAAACTCCACCTGTGCTTGGTCCAAGGACGGAAGATGCGCCCCATGTAAATAAGACTGACCTGCCTGCAGGTCGAGAGTGTCGCCGGCATAGAGGGATTTATAGAACACCCCGAAAGTCTCCGCTATCGCAGCGTCATCCGCAACCACATCCCCCTGTTCCGTCTGTATGACCTGTGCCCCTTGTCTCTGGTGTTGTTCAAGCAGCTTATTTGCCAGTAGTCGGCCGCACCTGTCTCCCCCTGTGTAGTAAGCGTGCCGGAGGTGGAGGGGCGCATACTCCGTGGCATCCTGATCTAGCGTGGCTAACATCTTCGGCTCGGCGCATAGTTGACGTCAAGCCCGTGCCGCCCCCGGTGCGCTGGTGCATTTGCTACAGCTCTGTTATTTCGGCCCTCTTCTGCGCCCGCTCGCGATTGTTGGCTGTGGCGATAGAGATAAACTCGCCCCGCAGGACCGCTTTAAGAGCAGCCCACTGAGTGTCAGTGTTGTTATTGTGTGTCTGGAAGTTCGTGATGGCGGTTTTGATGCGGTCTACTGTCGACGGGGTGTGGAGAAGGTTCACCCTGAGACGACAGTGCCGTTGTGGGGTTGGTGCGGCCGGGAAAAGGAATGTGGCCACCACCGGGGAGTGGACAGATAGTGAGGCAGGCAATATTTCTACCTCCCGTGCTCGCGGTACCATCGTAGAAGCGCAGAGGAAGTAGTCGAACCTGGCGTAGGACTTATAGGCCCCAGAGTGGTAGGTGTAGGCGGTGCTGCGTGGGTGGATGTGTCGCCACAAGTCCGTGAGGCCTAAATCTCGAAGGTGTGCGTGTCCGGACTTGGAGAGGGCCCCCACCTGGCCTGTCCTTTGACAGGAGCGGTCAGCTATGTTATGGAAAATGAGGTTGAGGTCGCCCCCATTCAGTAAGTGTCGTTCAGTGTTAGCTGTGGCAGCTGCCAACGCTGTCTGGAGAAAGGTTTCCTGTCCCTCGTTGGGCACGTCAATCGAGCCCACCAGTAATGTCAGTCCCGCTATCAGGAACGATACACCAAAAGGCGCCCTTTTATCTCCACCTCCCGCTGTAGGACTCTGCCCGTGAAAGATTTGGATACCAGTATTGCCACCCCGGCCACTTTTTTGGGAGAGGACGAGAAGAGTTGCATGGGAAAGGCTCGTTTTCTAAGTCGGTGCTGGTCTTTGGGCAACAAGTGGGTCTCCTGGAGGAGGCAGATGACCGCCGAGGAATGTTCCAGAAGGGAGAGGACCGCTCGGTGCTTGATTGGGTTGTTAAGCCCTCTTACATTAAGGGAAAGGATTTTAAGGTTGTGCCATAGCCCGTCAAGGTGTACTCCGGAGCTCTGTGTAGCGTGTGGGAACAGAACAAAAAGGGTGAAAAAGTGGACAAAGGGAAACCCCACCCCCCCAGAACAACCCTCCCGACAACCCCCCGTCCCTGAAATTCCCAGCCCCCCCCAAAAAAACTCCCGGCCCCAACTCTCTCCTCCCTCCATTCTCCCCCCGCCCCCGCCACCCCCTTCATGGTGCCCCAACTAGTGAGCATAGTCCCAGTCCTGCCGCCCTACCGTGCAGGTTTGTGGTGTGTTACCTGTGTGGACGTCCAGCCACATCACCCCCCGTGGTTCCCCCATGCCCCCCTTCGGACCTGCGTGCTGACTGATGTTGATGGTTTCTCCCCCCAGAGGCAAATCAGTCTGCAAGAGCGGTGTCTTTCGCAACCTCTTGAATGGCGTTGTCCATCTCCGTCTTGATAGTGAGCGCGTCGGGCATTGAACTTGCTCCCGGCGACCTTCAACGAACAATTTGCTGCCAGCCATCCCTAGACGGCCGTCTAGGTGGCTTTGGTGATGCGCCCTCTTCAGTCTGGCTGATGTCCAACAGGGTGCATGTTTCTCAAAGGGAGCGGAGCTGATGCAGGGCACCGTTCCACCGGAAGATCAGGCGAAATGGGTGTCCCCTGGCGTATGGTATCTCTTTGCTCCTCAGGAAGTCCGTCGGCACTTTGAAGGCCTTGTGTTTTTGGAGTGTGATTGCTGACAGGTCTTGGAAGAGGGCCACCGGGTGGCCCCAAAACCGCAGGGGCTGCTGTCGTCGTGCTTCCCTGAGAATGCGCTCTTTGAGAGGGTAGTCCGGTAGGAAGGCCAGGATGTCCGGAGGTGGTGCCGAAGCCCGCCGCGTTAATCCCACTCTGTGAGCTCTGTCTATTCTGATTGCAAAGTCCGTAGATTCACCCAGGATGTCTTGGAATAGGGCTTGTAGATACCCCGTGATGTCCATGCCTTCTTCTTTAGGCGGAACCCCTCGGGCCCGGATGTTGTTCCGTCGGGATCTATTTTCCAAATCCTCGGCGTGAGCCTGGAGGTCGACTTGCTGTTCCTTCAGTCGTATTACCTCTTGCTGTAGTTGTTCCATTTCCTCGTCCCTTGCGCGACCTGCGTCTTCCATGGGGGACACCCGTTCACCAAGGCCGTCGACTTCTCTCTTGATCTCTCGGACTTCCCCTGCGACTTCTTGCTTCAGAGTATGGAAATCCTCTCGCAGCGAGTTGAAAAGAGTCTCCAGGAAGGATGGGCACTTCCCCTTCATTGGCCTCTTGGTGGGGTTTGGATGCGCCCGGGGATGATTGTCCGTTGCCCCCTTCAACTGTCCTTTGCCCAACATTTTGGGGAGGGTGCGTTCACCCTTTTTCCCCCTTTGGCCTGCCATTAAGTGTCCTGCGATGGGGATTGTGGCCCCTCAACTCTCTCTGCTCGGCCTGGGTTTCTCTCTTTGGGATCTCTGTCTTGCTCGCCCACCCCAGCTCCAGGGGGAAGGGGGGGAATGGGACAAAGCGGAACCCATCTCCAGGCGGTTCGCTCGGCTTATGCGGCGTGGATGCAGTCTGTGCGGCGAGGGTCCCTGGTGCACTGACCCCTGCTTTGCTTCGGTCGGGTAGGAATGCTTGGGCTGGCTGCTTTATGGAGGATTCTGCCTACCTCGCCTCTTCTCTGTCTGCGGAGTAGGTCGCAGGGGCACCCATGAGATTCCGGCCGGCCTGCGATGTGCTTCCCACTCCTCCTTTGGGCCCCTAGTCTCTTCTCCGTGTCCTTGTACCCCCGGTTCAGTTGGGCCGTCCCTCCTAGCAGTAGAGGGGACCGGCAGTCGCATGGGGGGCCCCCCGCTCTTCTGCGGGTGCAGTGGGGGGGTGCGTTCGAGTCGGGCCGAGAGCCGTTCTGTCTTGCCCTCACGGTTGTAGTAGCCCCCACCGGGGACTCGCTCCCTGAAGCCGCAGTAGAGGCCCACTCGGGCAGACCCCGGCACCTCTGGGTGTATGCCGGATCCCCGGCCTCAATTTCTTCGGACCCCTCTTATGTGCGCCGGGGGTTCTGGGGAGCTTTCGATCGTTGCGGGGGTGTCAGGCAGGGATCCCCTAAGGGGCAGGGCAGGGCAGGGCGGGAGGGCCGGGCCGCTCCCTCTCATAGGCCCCATCCCGGGTGGGTAGTGGCGCCGCCACTCACTTGCTGCTTCTGGGCCGCGGGCCCTGCTTCTCACTACCTCCCTCCAAAATGGCGTTGTTGGGGGCAGCCACTGCTCCCTGGTGAAGGTCGAGTCCCCGGCTTCAATTCTGTCCGACCCCCCTTAAGTGCGCCGGGGGTTCTGGGGAGCTTACGATCAATGCGGGAGCGCCTGGCAGGGCTCCCCTGCATGGCAGGTCAGGGCGAGAGGGCTGGGAAGCTCCTTCTTGTGGGCACAAAGGGGCAGCCACTGCTCCCTGGATGGCAGCGTCGTCCGTCTCAGCCTTCAGCGGTGCACCGTGTCCTATTTCACCGCAGTCCCGAGGCTCTCCGGCACGCATCCCAGATCGCGCCGCCGCCGCTGGTGTGCCTCCGCTCCAACTCCCACTGACTCGAAATTAGCAAAACCGGCCCCAGGAGCAGTGGGGTCGAGTCTCTGTCCTCTCCTGCCCTCGGTACAGTGTTGTGTGGGGGAGAGATGCGGTGTTAGGCGGCCCGGGAGAGTTGAAAGCGGAGGAACCCACGGAGTGTGCGACTTCTCACTCCGCCATCTTGGCCATGCCCCTTGGGTAGGCATTTAAAGACCAAACAGAAAGGTCAAAAGAAGAAAACTGAATTTTGTCATAACAAATCAGAGAGCTGGGAATCAGGAATCTACTTGCAATCCAGTATGGTAAGAACAAATGAGGAGGTATGTAGAAGGGGAACATCTATTACCACACAGTCTTTACCATGCACACCCTTTACCACACAGGCTTTGCCAAGCAGTTGTCTTTACAACGTAGGCCTTTACCTTGGAGGCCTTTTCCACAAAGGGTAAGTATAGGTAAGTATGGTTTATGTATAATGTTATGTATTTACTAATCTTAGAAGTAAAAAAAGGGTGGTTCAGGAGGCTTACACACAAAAAATAAATTGTAGGAATTATGCTATAAATCCTATGGTATATGGGTGAGTAACTGCATATGTGAAAAGTAGCATATGTGACTATTGGAGTATATAAATGACTGTATGTCTTTGTGAATGATTGTAATAGAGGCTGTATGGATGAGTGTGTACTTGTGTCAGTGATTGTATAAGAGTGTAAGTATGTGTTAGTATCTGTATGAATAAATGAGGTGGTGTATGTATAACTGTATAGGTGAGTAAGTGGCAGAGTGATTGACTCTTTGGGTGAATGACTAGGTGTGTGAGTAGCTCTATGGTTGAGTGGTGGTGGGTGAGTGTCTGTATAGATGTATGAGTGGATATATCAGAGGCTGTATTGGTGACTGGGTGTACTAGTGGCTGTATGGGTGAGTGAGTAGATGTGTGTGCAGACCTATGAATCAGTGAGTGGGTATGTGCTTACTTGTACTGGTGTGTCTATGGTTCGAGAATGATAGTCTGAAATTGGAGTGGGTGTTTGAAAGGTTATATTGGGGTGGGAGTAGGTGCATCAGAGATTATGTGGATGAATTCATCAGTGATGTCATTTGAGATGTCATCTGTGATGTCACTGATCACGTCATGAGTGAAGTAATGTGAAGTCAAAAAAAAAAAAAAGTCGCCAGCAGTGCATTGCGGGGGTGCGAGTTATAGAAAAGGGTCAACAGCACTTCTTAGCTTCACCTATTGGTGCAGAAGAGATCGATGAGGCCATTTACTAGCCCAATGTCTCCACCAGAATGGATGGCCTTACTGGTATGTTTTATAAAATTTATAAAGCATCATTGGTTCTACAATTTCTGGAGGTGTACGTGGAGGTGCTAGAGACGGATGAACTGCCTAATACCATGAGAGGCAATAGTAACACTGCTGCTCAAACCGGGCATGCCGCTTGATGGGTGTGCGTCCTATAGACCTCTATCTTTATTAAATCAAGTTTACAAAATATTGGCCAAGCTCCTTGCAACACGGATATCACTCATAATTGGTCAGATAGTCGCACCTCTCCAATTGAGCTTTATCCCAGGCTGCTCCCCGACGGTAAATCTACGCATACTGTTCACTGTCACAAATCAGATCAATCTCACTCTTCCTGCTGCTGCGATACTACTTGATGTTGAAAAAGCGTTCGATTTCCTGGAGTGGGACTTTCTCTAGGCAGCGCTCACCAAACTTGGTTTTCCACAGATTTTCCGTTCCTTAATCTGTTTATTATACACTAACCCAGTCACACAGCTTAGAATTAATGAGTTATTGTCGGACAAATTCTCACTCTCGCGCAGTACCAGGCAGAAATGCACACTATCGCCCCTATTGTTCATTATCGCGGTGGCCCTCTGGTGCAACATCCACAGGAGAGCCACCCCCAGAGAGGGATTGGGTTCCACTGGGGCCCCCTTCTGCCTTTTTTATATGTGGACGACATCCTTTAATTTGTTCGGGAACCTGCCGAAGATCTCTCCCCGATTATGCGTGAGTTGGCTAGTTTTGGGGCTGATCATAAACTGGTGCAAATCTGAAGTCTTTCCATTAATGGAGATCATCTTCCCTTTCACATTAGACATTCCTTTACGATGGTGCGATGACCCTCCCTGATATCTTGGTGTAGGTTTACACCGCACAGCTTTGGAGGTCATCCATCTCAATTATAACCCAGCCATTGACCGTCTGGTGGGACAGATAGACCTTTGGATAGCGCTCCCATTATGTGTTGCTGGTCACATTGCGATTATTAAAATGGTGGTATTGCCCTGTTTTTTGTATTTGTTCCTGAACATCCCAATTCCACTTACGGTAACCTTCTTCAATACCCTCCGGGGCATGTTGATGTGGCTGGTTTGGGTTGGGTGATAAGCACTGGTGAGATGGCAGGCATTCACTCAACCATTTGAGCGGGGTGGGTTTGGACTTCTTGATTTTTATTTGTTATCTAGTGGCACAGACACACTATGCATACTTTTGGTATCATCCAGATGCACGATTGCAGTTTCTTACAACAGAGTATACCCAGGCTCATCCTTACCCTCTCTCCACTATTCTCGCTTGGGCTCACTAGGACTCCTACTGAAATCCACAACTTGCAGACCACAAGCTGGGCTTGGGGACATCTTCGTAAATATTTAGGAGCCAAGTATTTGTATTTCCCACATTTGCTATCCCTGGACAACCCAAGGCTGCCTCCCACTACTGAGACATTAACTCAACGGGCGCTCAATCATTGCCGCCTCCAGATCGTGGATGATATGTTTGAAAACTGTCAAATGTGCTACTTGGCAGATTTTTTTTATTTTTTATTTTTCAATCTTTATTAACAATAAGTGACAATACAAGTTATGCATTCAATGTTGATATTCTGCAGTTCAGTAGACCAAATATGACATTGTATCGGCAAGTGGATGGCTCATAGAGTGAAGCAGACAGCATGCGTATAGATGGAAGGTAAGCTGACTTAAATGTCATCTATAGCTTAGGTAGGTCATGAAGTGTGTGGTTGTTCCTGACTAGGGGCGTCGCTAGCTGCCTGGGCCCTATGGATGGAGGGCTGGGTCGGAGAATTTCTGGAGCTGGCCGTTCAGTGGGGATGGGAGACCAAGGGGCCCCAGATGTCATTCGGTCTGTTAGCCTCGGGCATCAAGTTCCAGTACTCACTAAGATGTGTCTGGCAGTATGCGCATCTGCTAGCCAGTGTTTGAGTTGAGGTGCCGGCCTGCGACTCCAGTGTATCGCCACACAGCATTTAGCCAGGACCAGTAGCACTGTGGTAAGTCTGCAATTGGCATCAGAGGCTCCTTTAACGTGGCCAAGCAGACAGGTGAGTGGGTCAGGAGCGATGTGCTCAGCAGTGATATCGCTAATGGTTGAGCATACCTCCTACCGATATCCTGCAACTTTTGGGGCACCCCCCATGTTAAGTGAGTAAAGGTCGCATCAGGCATCGCGCAGCACACGAATCTTTTGTTGTCGGACAAACCCATTGGGTGTAGTGTGGAGGGGGTGTGATAGGGCTGGTGCAGAGTTGCAGCCGATAATTGAGAGAGAGGTGTTTGGTTTGATTGCAGCAGTACTGCCCAGCGAGCCATTCCGGATGTCTCTAGTGGTGGGAAAGCTGGGTTGTTCTTTATGTGCATCGCTGGTGCATATAGGTCCCCACTCCGGGTGTACTTGCGAATCCCGTCCCACGCCCAGTGCACGCACTCAACAGTGTTAATTTTGTCTTGAGGATCCTTGTATACGAAGAATAAAGTAGTTTGCAGAGGCCAAGGAGAGGCCGCATCTGCCTCTGCCACCACATGTGGCTGGAAGGGCGTGGGGTGCAATCAGAAATGAAGGAAGCTGGCTTGAGGGCATAAAGTCGAAAGTCTGGGGCTCCCATGCTGCCACAAGAGGGGGGGGGAGTGTGAGGTTTTCCTATGAGGTACGAGTTTGGCGGCTAGCCCAGATCAGGGAAATCAAGTTCGAGCGGAGTCACTTGAAGAATTGTGAGGTTAGGGGGATCGGGATCTTTAGGAATAAATGTAGAAATTAAGGAAGTACCACCATTTTAGTGATTGAGACTCTACCGGCCAGGGAAATTGGGAGCTTATCCCACATGAGCAATTTAGTTTCATGCCATTCTACTGCTCTTTCGAAATTGGCCTTCCAAAGTTCGTCCAAATCTCGGCACAGCCATATGCCAAGGTACTTAGTGGGACCCGATGCCCAAATGATTGGATAATCAGTGGGAAATGGTGTTGTTGCATTGGTAAGAGGGAAAAGGACAAATTTACCCCAATTGATTTGTACCCCCCGTACCCACAATAATGTATCACCTCACTAGTCTTAGGAGCTATATTCACCTGTGGCTCACGTATGTATAATGTTACATCAAATGCATACATAGATGTCACCAGGCTGCAGGTAGAGAAGCTGATGCCCCTATGTTTATAGTGTTGGCATAGGCGCGCCGCAAGAGGCACCATGGTGATGGCAAAGAGTATTGGGATAGAGGGCATCCCTGTCTGGTGCCCCTGGTAATGATGATAGGTTCGGTGACCTGCCTGTTGACCCTGATGCGCACAGAGAGAAGTGTGTAGAGGAGGTTGATCTTCTGGATAAAGCCTAGGCTAAACCCCAGGCGGTTAAGTAGATAAAAAAGAAAGGGCCATTCCAATGTATCGAACACCTTAGTGGCGTCCAGGAGAGCCGCCACCGCAGGCAAAGCAGGGTTATTCTGGTGCATTACTGAAAAAACGGTGCAAAGGATATGAGAAGTGGCTCAGCTGGGAATAAACCCAGACTGAACAGGTAGCGCAATCAGGGGCATGAGAGGAAGGAGCCGGTTGGCGAGTAATTTAGCATATATCTTGTTATCTGTGTTTATCAGAGAGAGGGGGCGATAAAGACAGCTATTGGGTGGTTTGTTGTGTTTAAGAAAGAGAGTAATCAATGATTCACGTAGCATGGAAGGAAACCTGCCTAGGGTGACTGATTTGTTGTACATCTCCGCAAGATGTTGGATGAGCAAGGGTGCAAATTCTTTATAAAACAGGGATGTCAGACAGTCGGAACCAGGTGTCTTGTCGCTTAGAAAGCCTGCAATGACTTGGCCAATCTCCTCAGTGGTGAAAGGTTCATCCTGGTAGTCACGGTGTTCATCACCAAGCCAAAGCAGCTCAACAGAGTTGAAATATTGATCTAAGAGCTCGCGAGGCACATCCTCGCCAGCAGTGTATAATTGGGAGTAAAAAGTAGACAGTCTAGCTATGATGTCACTGGGTGATGTGGTCCTTCCAGAGGACTCATCGTGAAACTCTAAAATGTAAGAAGAGGCGTGAGGTTTCCTAAGTAGGTTTGCAAGGGTTTTTCCGTGGCGTTCGCCTTTCCATACCTCCATGCCCAAAATTCTTTACTTAGAAATGCTGCATCTCTTTCTGCTTCAATGTAAAACTCATTTAGTTTGGTTCTATTATCAGCTAAGGAGGTAGGGTTAGGAACAGTGATCTGGCGCTGATCCAGAAGTTTAATGTCTGCCTCAAGGCGCTCCACAGTTTCCCTGATAGATTTAAGCACCCCTGATTGTCTGGCAATGCATTACCCCGGATTACGACTTTAAAAGACTCCCACAGGGTTGAGGGGGATTCCACAAAGCCAGTATTGTGTCCGAAAAATTCAACGATGGCTGCTCAGATTTCTTCCTGGAATGCCGTGTCACTGAGCGCGTGAGGGGGCAGGCACCATGAAAACATGCAATGAAGGGTGAGTGGGATGCGCACAACTATGAGCACAGGTGCGTGGTCAGTTAAGGTGCGGGACAGTTGATCGACAGACACAGCCCAAAATGCTACATCGCGGGTGATGAGCCAGAGGTCAATTCGGGACCAGGAGCTGTGAGTGTTAGAAATGCACATGCCCTCGCGAGCGCTAGAGTGAGTGTGCCGCCAGGCATCGAGCAGCGAGTCATCTTGTGTAATAGTGTGTAGGGTAGCAGTGGCCTGAGGGTGTTGTACATGCCCGCCTGAGCGATCTAAGGTCCCTAAGCGGGCACTATTAAAATTGCTGCCCCATAGTAATGGAAGGGGGCCAATGGAGGAGATTACCCTCCAGACATTGGAATAAAATTCTGGGTCGTCGGTTTTCAGGCAGTAACTGTAGCCATAATTACCAGCTGAGTATATAGAATCCCAGCTAGAATCACATATCTGGCCTCTGTGTCAATAAAGGTCTGTGTAGAAAGCCAGGGGAGATCCTTCTTGAAGAGTATAGTGACGCCAAGCGCATAGTTTGAGTAATAAGCTGAATGCATCTCTCTCTAGTACCTGGAGCGCAATTTGGTAGCATTGGTGGAGATAAGGTGAGTCTCCTGGAGGAAACATATGTCAACCCTTAACTTACTTAAGTATGTGTGTACGAGGCGTGCCTTACGATGATCATGCATGCCTCTAATGTTCCAGGTCAGGAAGGTGGTTTCAGTCATCTATCTAATAGATATGTGTTTGGGATATGCTGCCTGTCACTAGTCGTAATAACAAGCCATCTGGTGAGATGAAGGATGATGCTCAGTACAGTGAATGCAATCAATAGTGAGTTGGCAGAGAAAAAACATTAAACATTAAACAACCCTCGGGAGACCAAATATACAGAACAAACTCCCAAAAAGGAGACCCACTTCCCACCCACTCCAACCTCCGAATTAGGTTGAGTATCACACCACCCCCCCACAAGGACCCACAACTTGGAGTGTGGATAGTACAGCTGAGAATAATCCCTTCGGGGTACGATGGCTCAGCCAGATGCTCCCATGCCACAAGGGCAGGGTGGCCGAGCGTTAAAGCTGCCAGAGGAGGGTGTTAAGCAGATCAGTAAAGGCAGCAGAATGGCACAGATTCTGACGACAAATGCAAATCACAAAGCGGAAGAAATAAAAAAAAACATGCATATAAATGAACATGCTCAGGGCCTGCAAAGTCAATCATTGTCACTGGGGCGGGCATCTTCAGACATCCCTCGGCGGGTAGGCGAGGGGGACCCCGCAATTGTTTAGCAAATGATAGGGCAACCTTGCGATCAGTGAAAAACTTAGCTATGTCACCTGTTTCAATGCGGAGTTTGGCAGGGTACATCAAGGCATAGGATATATGTAGCTGCTGGAGTATGCGCTTGGCGGGAAGGAAGTCCCTGCGGGCCCCCTGGACAGTCAGGGTAAAGTCAAGTGTTGGACAGGCCGCATGTTCGAGCTGTCCCCCCTCCCCGCAATGGGACCAGGACCCTGGCTCTCCCTGCATCCCCAGCCAGAGTCCACAAACGACCACCCGAAGTACCCTGCAATCCCTCCACTACAAGACACCAGCTCCGGACCCAGCTGGCCCGGGTCACCATCTACCCCACGACATCGACCCGGCCGCCATCTTGGGGCACTGCAGCACGAGGCCGCGTGGCCTCAACTCGACCCTAACCCCGGGCCCGGCCGGCCCCGACATCGAGGCCCCACCATCCTCCCAGGAGGCAGAGTGACCACTTGGCGAGTCAATGGGAGAAGGAATCGTCAACGGCTCTCCCCCGCCAGGTGTCGATCACCCCAGGCCGCCTGGGCGCTGGCTCCACCCCCCTGCTGGGTGTCTGGACTCCCTCATCCCGGACCTCCCGGCCCCCAGGCGCGAGGGTCCGGACATCAAAGGGGACCAGACCTATAACTGGGGCAGGACCAGACCAGGAAGGCAGTTGTATCCTGGAGTCGAGAGACCCGAGAAGGACTCATCCGTGACTTGGCCTGCTGGCGCTGCCGCGGCCCTCTGCCTCGTGAAACCATCGTCTTGGCCTGCTGGCGCTGCCGCGGCCCTCTGCCTCGTGAAACCATCGTCTTGGCCTGCTGGCGCTGCCGCGGCCCTCTGCCTCGTGAAACCATCGTCTTGGCCTGCTGGCGCTGCCGCGGCCCTCTGCCTCGTGAAACCATCGCCTTGGCCTGCTGGCGCTGCCGCGGCCCTCTGCCTCGTGAAACCATCGTCTTGGCCTGCTGGCGCTGCCGCGGCCCTCTGCCTCGTGAAACCATCGTCTTGGCCTGCTGGCGCTGCCGCGGCCCTCTGCTTTATGAGACTATCACCTTGGCCTGCTGGCGCTGCCGCGGCCCGATCCACAGACACTCCAGCTCGAGGATTGTGAGCTCGCCTTTGTACCACTACCTGTACCGATCCGGTACCAAGACTGTCCCGCTACCCCCTTTCCCTACAGAGACTAGAAGTGAGAGGACCCCCGGGTCCAAGATATCCTGTATCGCTGATATCCTTGCCTTAAGAACCTTATATAAAGCCTTGAACTCGACTTGGTGTGGTGCCTGTTTGTGGGGAGGGAGGTAACTTGTCTGTACGATCGCCGGAGACGGTCCCCCTCGGGGATCTCTCCCTCGGTATCCGGCCGACCCTCAGGGTCCCCGTCTAACATTGGTGGCCAGCGACGGGATCCGAACCTACGCATAATTGTACAGAAAGTCACTCGCCCCACCACACACAACAACCATGTCAATAGAGAGCGGAACAACGGAAAAATTTCAGATGGAAAAATTGGAAGACTACAACCACCGGGAACTGAAGCAATATTGCATAGAACTTGGACTTCCAACCACAGGTCTTAGCACAAAGGAAGACTTCAAACGAGCCCTAGAAGCTTGGGCGGAAACGGGTACGGCCGTACCCCGAACACAAACAACCGAGACGAGCCCCGCACCAACTAAAGAAAGAGCGGATCTCTCCCTGGAAGAGATCCGAGAAAGAGAAAAAACCAGACTCCACGAATTAGAACTTGCCCGACTTCGCTTGGATGGGGAACTCAAGCTGGCAGAACAAAAAATAACCCTGGAACACTTACGGCTCAGGGAAGAGCGGGAAGACAAGCAAAGACAGAGGGAGCTAGAGGAAAAGAGACTAGAGTACGAACATGAGCGCAATCTCAAAGCACTGGAGATCCAGAAACAGAATAAAGACCTCGGGCTCCCCGAACGACCGACCCCGTCTGCCTCGACCGAACCCAAGGTTCACATCCCCAAAGATGTCATCCGGGAATACCACAAGAACGATGATATCCAGCAGTGGTTTAAAGCCTATGAGGTGGCAATGACCTCCCACCGGATTCCCCGAAGCGATTGGGGAGCCGGATTATGGGGGAGGTTTGTCAACGAAGGGCGGGACGCCCTGCTGCAACTCCCGGACCAACTGATGACCTCCTACGACCACATGAAGGCCGCCCTCCTCACTCGATACGGGCTCACACCTGAGATGTACCGCCAACGGTTCCGCGACTGCAAACGGATTCCGGGTACAACTTGGGTGGAGTACGTGAACTTTTTTAGCCGAGCCTTCGAGGGGTGGATCAAGGGCAACAAAGTAACCACCTACGAACAACTCTTTGACCTTATCGTATGGGAACACCTGTCGAACAACTGCTTCGTGGAGCTCCGGCAACACCTCCTGGACAGCAAGCTAACCGACCCTCGACAACTCGCCGCCGAAGCCGACCGGTGGGAAAGCACCCGAGTTGGCCGGAGCGCACCCAGCGAAGTATCCAGATCGTATCGCCCCCGAGGGGGAGGAGGAAGTCAGGGTCGGGGGAGAGACCCCGGCCCCTCGTCACCCCCCAGAAACCCCTCGACCCCGGTTGGCCGGGGAAGCCCTGCCGTCCGGGCCGGTTTCCGGGCCAACATTACGTGCCACAGGTGCCAGCGACCCGGCCACTACGCCAGTGATCCCAACTGCCCAAAGAATCCGAACACTACGCCCCGCCAAGTTGCAGCGGCGGCCCTAGGGGAAGAAATAATCCCGGAAGACCAAGAGGAGTACGAGACCGATCCCTCTGAATGGGCACCCGCCGCCATGGCACTGGTCTGCTTAGGGGAGAGAGACATGATTCCGCGGGCCCCCCTTCCCGCCAACACACAGAAGTACGGTCAATGGGTCAACATCAATGGCCGCCGGGCGGAAGCCCTCCGCGACACCGGGGCCAGTGTAACGGCGGTCCGACGCCACCTCGTCACTCCAGACCAAATCTTGCCGAACATTCTTTGCCCTGTTCGATCAGCCGACAACTCCGAAAGCCTATGCCACATGGCCTACGTCCCCTTCGAGTGGGGAGGAGTAACAGGGATGTTAAAAGTAACTGTCCGCGATGATGCCCCCGTGGACTGCCTCCTAGGAAACGACCTTGAAAGCTCTCCCTGGGCAGCTGTCGAACGGAGGGAGCACCTGGGGATGCTTGGCCTCCCCGAATGGGTCTGCGTCACGACCCGGTCCATGACCGCCCGCGCGGTCCCCAGCCCAGAAGAGCCCGAGTGGCCAGAACCTCCTCCCGCGCTCATCCCAGAGGAGGCCGCCCCAGAAGCCATTCCCTTGACCCAAACCGAAGAAGGACCCGACCAGCTTCGGGACGTCCCTGACCTGGCACAATGGCGGCAGGAGGGAGGCCCCACGCAGGAACAATTCCGGGCCGAGCAAAAAACCTGTCCTTCTCTCGAAGGACTCCGGCAGCAAGCCCTGGCCCAGAGCACCGGGGATACCTCGGGGGCCCACTGGATCTACTGGGACCAAGACCTGCTCTACAGCGAGCAGAAAATTGCAGAACTAGGGGCCAGTCGGGTGCTGGTGGTGCCCCTTCGCTTCCGAGACTTCCTCCTGAACTTAGCCCACGATGTCCCCCTTGCCGGACACCTGGGGCAGGATAAAACCTACGACCGCCTGGTGACCCATTTTTTCTGGCCCCACATGCGGAAGGATGTCACCAACCACTGCAAGGCCTGCCCCACCTGCCAGGCCAGCGGAAAAAGTGGCCGAAAAATCAAAGCACCATTACAACCCTTCCCTGTCGTCACCACCCCGTTTGAACGAGTGGGAATAGACATTGTGGAGCCCCTCGACCCTCGAACAGCCCAAGGACACCGGTTCATCCTGGTCCTTGTAGACCACGCCACCCGCTATCCCGAGGCCATCCCTCTTCGGACTGTGACGGCCCCCGTGGTGGGCCGGGCCCTGATGGGGATCTTCTCCCGGGTGGGGTTCCCCCGGGAGGTCGTCAGTGACAGGGGCACGAACTTTATCTCCAGATATATGAAGTCCCTCTGGCAGCAATGCGGGGTCACCTACAAATTCACGACCCCCTATCACCCGCAAGGAAACGGACTGGTCGAGAGATTCAACCGCACCCTCAAGGGGATGATTATGGGTCTAGAAGAACCCCTTCGACGCCAGTGGGACGTACTGCTGCCATGCCTCCTGTTTGCCTATCGGGAGGTCCCGCAGAAGTCCCTCGGCTTCAGCCCCTTTGAACTACTGTACGGACACCCCGTCCGGGGCCCCCTCAGCCTAGTCAAGGAAGGTTGGGAGCAGCCTCCCCAGAAAACTCCCCCGGACATCTACCGGTATCTCCTGGCTCTCCGCAACCAGACCCGGCGGTTCCGAGACACCGCCAAAGCCAACCTCGAGGCCAGTCAGGAGGACATGAAGAGGTGGTACGATCAGCACACGTCCTCCATTGAGTTCGAACCTGGACAACAGGTCTGGGTGATGTCCCCGGTTGAGCCCTGTGCCCTCCAAGACAGATGGTCCGGGCCCTTCAAGGTAATCGAACGCAAGGGGCCCGTCACCTATTTAATCGACATGGAGACTGCCCGGAACCCCCTACGGGTCCTCCATGCCAACAGGCTCAAACCCCATTTTGTGCGATCCGAACTCAGCCTCCTGATGGCTACCGATACTGGGACAGAAGAAGACTCCGAACCCCTTCCGGACTTACTGAGGGCCCTCGAGCAGGATGGCTCAGTGGAAGGGGTCCAGCTCTCCGAGGCCCTGTCCCCGGAGCAACGCCAAGACTGCCAAACGCTCCTGAGGCAGTTCGCCTCCCTGTTCTCCCTCACCCCCGGAGTCACCCCCTGGTGCCTCCACGATGTGGACACCGGGGACAGCCCTCCTATTCGACACCGAGCATACCGCGTACCAGACCGGGTACGAGCCTGCATCCAGACCGAGGTGTCCAAGATGCTGACCCTAGGAGTGATCGAACCCTCAGACAGTCCCTGGGCGAGCCCAGTCGTCCTGGTTCCCAAGGCAGCTGCCCCGGGCGTTGCCCCTGAGCTCCGGTTCTGCGTGGACTATCGAGGGCTGAATGCAGTTACCCGGACCGACGCTCATCCCATCCCCCGGGCAGACGAGCTAATTGACCGGATGGGGGCCGCCCGCTACCTGAGCATCTTCGACCTAACAGCGGGCTACTGGCAGATCGGCCTCACCCCTAGGGCCCAAGAACGATCCGCCTTCTCTACCCCAGACGGGCACTACCACTTTAAAGTCATGCCCTTCGGCATGAAAAACGCCCCGGCAACGTTCCAACGGCTGGTAAACCAGGTACTGGCGGGCCTGGAAGACTTCAGCGCCGCCTACCTGGACGACATTGCGGTGTACAGCCACCAGTGGACCGACCACCTCCGCCACCTGCGGGAGGTTCTACACGCCCTCCAGCAAGCCGGGCTCACCATCAAGGCCAGCAAGTGCCAGGTTGGCCAAGGGTCCGTGACCTACCTGGGACACCAAGTGGGAAGCGGGCTGGTGGCCCCTCTCCAACTCAAGATTGCTGCCATCCAGGCCTGGCAACCCCCTACGAGCCAAACGGAGGTCCGGGCCTTCCTGGGGCTCACCGGATACTACCGGCGGTTCGTGAAGGACTATGGCAGCATCGTGGGGCCCCTCACAGAGCTCACCTCCAAAAAGAGCCCCAAAACCGTCAACTGGACCCCGGACTGCCAATCAGCCTTCGAGAAGCTAAAGACCGCCATGTGCACGGCCCCCGTGCTCCAGGCTCCCGACTACAGCCGGGAATTCATTGTGCAGACGGACGCCTCCGATCATGGTGTGGGGGCCGTCCTCTCCCAACTCAACGCCGAAGGGGTCGACCATCCGGTGGTCTTCATCAGCAGACGCCTCTTGCCCCGAGAACAGCGCTGGAGCACCATTGAGAGGGAGGCCTTCGCCGTAGTCTGGGCACTCAAGAAGCTCCGGCCATACCTCTTCGGCACCCACTTCCGGGTGCAAACAGACCACCGACCCCTGCAACGGCTGATGCAAATGCGGGGGGAGAACCCGAAGCTGTTGCGCTGGTCCATCTCCCTGCAGGGGATGGACTTCACGGTGGAACATCGTCCAGGCCAGGACCACGCCAACGCCGACGGCCTGTCACGCTTTTTCCGCCTCAGCGAGGAGAGTCCCCAGGAAGATGGCTGACTCTCCCCGCCTTCAGCTGGGGGGGACGCATGTTGGACAGGCCGCATGTTCGAGCTGTCCCCCCTCCCCGCAATGGGACCAGGACCCTGGCTCTCCCTGCATCCCCAGCCAGAGTCCACAAACGACCACCCGAAGTACCCTGCAATCCCTCCACTACAAGACACCAGCTCCGGACCCAGCTGGCCCGGGTCACCATCTACCCCACGACATCGACCCGGCCGCCATCTTGGGGCACTGCAGCACGAGGCCGCGTGGCCTCAACTCGACCCTAACCCCGGGCCCGGCCGGCCCCGACATCGAGGCCCCACCATCCTCCCAGGAGGCAGAGTGACCACTTGGCGAGTCAATGGGAGAAGGAATCGTCAACGGCTCTCCCCCGCCAGGTGTCGATCACCCCAGGCCGCCTGGGCGCTGGCTCCACCCCCCTGCTGGGTGTCTGGACTCCCTCATCCCGGACCTCCCGGCCCCCAGGCGCGAGGGTCCGGACATCAAAGGGGACCAGACCTATAACTGGGGCAGGACCAGACCAGGAAGGCAGTTGTATCCTGGAGTCGAGAGACCCGAGAAGGACTCATCCGTGACTTGGCCTGCTGGCGCTGCCGCGGCCCTCTGCCTCGTGAAACCATCGTCTTGGCCTGCTGGCGCTGCCGCGGCCCTCTGCCTCGTGAAACCATCGTCTTGGCCTGCTGGCGCTGCCGCGGCCCTCTGCCTCGTGAAACCATCGTCTTGGCCTGCTGGCGCTGCCGCGGCCCTCTGCCTCGTGAAACCATCGCCTTGGCCTGCTGGCGCTGCCGCGGCCCTCTGCCTCGTGAAACCATCGTCTTGGCCTGCTGGCGCTGCCGCGGCCCTCTGCCTCGTGAAACCATCGTCTTGGCCTGCTGGCGCTGCCGCGGCCCTCTGCTTTATGAGACTATCACCTTGGCCTGCTGGCGCTGCCGCGGCCCGATCCACAGACACTCCAGCTCGAGGATTGTGAGCTCGCCTTTGTACCACTACCTGTACCGATCCGGTACCAAGACTGTCCCGCTACCCCCTTTCCCTACAGAGACTAGAAGTGAGAGGACCCCCGGGTCCAAGATATCCTGTATCGCTGATATCCTTGCCTTAAGAACCTTATATAAAGCCTTGAACTCGACTTGGTGTGGTGCCTGTTTGTGGGGAGGGAGGTAACTTGTCTGTACGATCGCCGGAGACGGTCCCCCTCGGGGATCTCTCCCTCGGTATCCGGCCGACCCTCAGGGTCCCCGTCTAACATCAAGGTAAAAAGATAGGACATTACTTTGGTGCCGAACCTCACCCAAATCTCTTTCCTTCCGGATTATGCAGTCCCTGTAGTTTAGGAGGCGAGCAAATGTAGGTCTTACCAGTGTTCCAGGAGGGAACTGTGCAGCCGTTTGATGATTAAATGTTCAAACAGCGCTGAGCCAAAGAGTTCGTGCAGGAGAGATTCAAGGTAGTTCTCCATATTCCTTGTTGCTGTGGACTCCGGAATACCAATATTACTGCGGGAACGTGCTTTGAGATCTTCATTCTTTGCGCAGATTAGTTCTAAGTAAGTATGGGTGAAATTTGCGTATTCGCGGTCCGCGAATTCGTGCGAAATTGCAAAAAAGTCTGCGAGTTCGCGAATTTTCCCGCGAACTCACAGTTTTTTGTGCCATTTGCACAAATATGTGACCACGTGTGCCTGTAACTTTGAGAGTGCGCCAAAAGGTGCCGAGGTCCCTTGAGTGAGCTGGCCATTATAGTGGGTACAGGCGGGAAGACGTTTCATACCGCTAGTGTGTGGTGGATGGGGCCAAACGGGCGGGGCTTCTATGCGAGTTCACATGCATCTTGTTTATAAAGGGTCAGAGACCGAGCAGAGCAGCAGATGAGGAGAAAGCAGCCTCCTGGTCACAGGAGCTACACGGGGATGGTGCTCGGGAAACTCATGGATGCAAAAATACGTTTGGCACAGGACCCCAGTATCCTTTAGATGTCCAAGATAGCTCTGCTGCGCGTGTTGGTACAAAACCATTCTGATCCTGCTCAGTGGGTTCAGGCGCATGCAGCTGCTGCTGCTGGACAATGTCCCATCTCATACTAAACTGCCCCGTACAGGCATATGCTGGTGCTGGGCAGTAGGATGCAGTAGCATGCGGGTGCTCCACGCCTGGTACATTCGCATACTGGTGCCAGGGAGGACACATGTTTATTGGTGCTGTGTGGCAAGTTATGACTTTACATTTTGACTGCACCAGACGGTGGTACCACCTACATGGATCAGGAGCATCCAGGCACCAGACTTCATGGTGCAAGAGCATAATGGGGCTGTGAGGTACGGGTATATATGTACTGGGGCCAGGGGGACACTTAGCACAATGTGTGCTCACACCCAGAGGGCTCCCAGGCAATTGAGCATGAATGATTTTCACACTGAGAGGGCTCCGGGGCAGTTCAGCAGCACGGGGGCTCACAACCCCTGGGAAGCTCAGCAGCGCAGGGGCTCACACCCACAGGGCTCCCGGGCAGTTTAGCTGCGCCACCCTCTGGTTCATCACTGCCACCCTCTGGTTCATCACTGCCACCCTCTGGTTCACCACTGCCATCCTCTGGTTCATCACTGCCACCCTCTGGTTCACCACTGCCACCCTCTGGTTCACCACTGTCACCCTCTGGTTCATCACTGTCACCCTCTGGTTCATCACTGCCACCCTCTGGTTCATCAGTGCACCCTCTGGTTCACTACTGCCACCCTCTGGTTCATCACTGTCACCCTCTGGTTCATCACTGCCACCCTCTGGTTCATCACAGCACCCTCTGGTTCACCCCTGCCACCCTCTGGTTCATCACTGCCACCCTCAGGTTCACCACTGCAACCCTCTGGTTCATCGCAGCACCCTCTGGTTCACCACTGCCACCCTCTGGTTCATCACAGCACCCTCTGGTTCACCACTGCCACCCTCTGGTTCACCACTGACACCCTCTGGTTCACCCCTGCCACCATCTGGTTCATCACAGCACCCTCTGGTTCACCACTGTCACCCTCTGGTTCATCACTGCCACCCTCTGGTTCATCACTGCCACCCTCTGGTTCACCACTGCCACCGTCTGGTTCACCCCTGCCACCCTCTGGTTCATCACTGCCACCCTCTGGTTCATCACTGCCACCCTCTGGTTCATCACAGCACCCTCTGGTTCACCACTGCCACCCTCTGGTTCACCACTGCCACCGTCTGGTTCACCCCTGCCACCCTCTGGTTCATCACTGCCACCCTCTGGTTCATCACTGCCACCCTCTGGTTCACCACTGCCACCCTCTGGTTGACCACTGCAACCCTCTGGTTCATCACAGCACCCTCTGGTTCACCACTGCCACCCTCTGGTTCACCACTGACATCCTCTGGTTCACCCCTGCCACCATCTGGTTCATCACAGCACCCTCTGGTTCACCACTGTCACCCTCTGGTTCATCACTGCCACCCTCTGGTTCATCACTGCCACCCTCTGGTTCACCACTGCCACCGCCTGTTTCACCCCTGCCACCCTCTGGTTCATCACTGCCACCCTCTGGTTCATCACTGCCACCCTCTGGTTCACCACTGCCACCCTCTGGTTCACCACTGCCACCCTCTGGTTCACCCCTGCCACCCTCTAATTCATCACTGCCACCCTCTGGTTCATCACTGTCACCCTCTGGTTCATCACTGCCACCCTCTGGTTCACCACTGCCACCCTCTGGTTCATCACTGTCATCTTCTGGTTCACCACTGCCACCCTCTGGTTAATCCCTGCCACCCTCTGGTTCACCACTGCCACCCTCTGGTTCATCACTGTCACCCTCTGGTTCATCACTGCCACCCTCTGGTTCATCACAGCACCCTCTGGTTCACCACTGCCACCCTCTGGTTCACCACTGACACCCTCTGGTTCACCACTGCCACCCTCTGGTTCATCACTGCCTCCCTCTGGATCACCACTGCCACCCTCTGGTTCATCACTGTCAGCCTCTGGTTCATCACTGCTACCCTCGGGGTCATCACAGCACCCTCTGGTTCACCACTGCCACCCTCTGGTTCACCACTGCCACCCTCTGGTTCATCACAGCACCCTCTGGTTCACAACTGCCCCTTCTGGTTCATCACAGCACCCTCTGGTTCACCACTGTAGATTATGGGGAGAAAGCACACCTGCCCAGCCTCAACCGGGGGCTGGTTAATGTGTTACTGAATTTGAGCTTCAAGTCCGGCACCTGCTTCCTTATCTGTAAGTGCTTCCTGTTGTGGTTTAATTTTTTTGGCAGCCTGGAGCATTGTGCCATACTTGTAACTATTCTCTGACCCTGCTTCGAGGGTCAGAGCAGGGTCAGAGAATAGTTGCAAGTAGGCAACAACTCTGGAGGTGCCGCTCAGGAAGCACTTACAGGGTTACAGCAGGTGCCCAAGTTGAAGTTAATTTCTTTGTAACCGTTTTGTAAATGGTTACAAAGAAATTAGCTTCAACTTGGGTATCTGCTGTAACCCTGTAAGTGCTTCATGTACTTCAGTTTTTGAAAATCCGTCCTGAACGCGATTTTTCTGCAATTTCGCGAGATTCGCGGACCGCGAAATTGCAGAAAATCCGCAAATTCCGCGAACGGAACAGATTTTACGCCCATGCTTAGTTCTAAGACCTTATCCATCTTGAGGGGTTGCTGTAGATTTTCAGCTCATCTGCCTCCGAAACCCTTGCCTCGAGTTGGACAATCCTGGTCTCATGGGTGTCAACCCATTGCTTGACTTGATCAAGGTACGAGGTTAAATTGTCGATCTTGGAGACAATGGATTTTAGGCTTGACTTAGCCTCCAGCAGCAAGGCACGAAGGCGGTCATCTTGTGGCTCAGGCAGGTCTGTCTGCGCCTACAGTTTCGCTGGCATCTGGGGGCGGCTCGCCGCCCCCGCCCGTTAAAGGTGAGCTTGGGCTGTTTAGCATCTGCCTTGCTCATCTCAGGCACGTAGTGGGGGCCGAGTCTGCTACCGACACCAGGCCAGGAGGAGAACGCCGGGATTCGAGGTACAGGGACAGGCCCGGCCCAGCACACCAGTCGGAACCACGCCGCAGTCACACCAAGCCACCCAGGAGTGCGGAGGTCAGCGCCAGATCAGGCTGCCCAGCAGGCAATGAGTGTCCGTTCAGCACAGATGGACCCAGCAGAGAGAATGCAGGGGGAGGCAAACCCCCCAATCCAGCCCAGAGGGACTGTGGATGGAAGTGCGAGGCAGGGGAAGCATGGGAAGGGGGGCCCCATGAGCCTGGCTGTAGGCCTCAACATGACCATGGGCTGGTACGTAGACAGACCAGCTGCAGTTGAAGTGAGGCAGCACCAGCCAGTGCTGCAGACCTCAAGTGGGGGGCCTGTGCAGACCTGGGTGCCGCCGGGGCCATGGCGCATGTGTGGCATAATTAGGGACCCCTCCAGAAACAGTTAATGCCAAGGTGGTCAACTTACCCCCACTGCCGCAGTCTTACTTGTGGGGGTCTGCGTGAGGAAAGATGTGCTATCAGCCCAGTCACTGCAGCAGTACCATTATGGGGGCTGGGCGCATGGCCCTCGACATGGCAGATCAGCCAGCCAGGAGCACGAAACAGGCACCAACATCTGGGGACCAGGGCAGGCATCTCACAGGGCAGGCCCGGGTCCCTCTGTGCCAACGGCAGTGCCCCTGAGGGCAGCATGCAGACAAGAGATGATATATGGGCCAGTTCTCCAAGGCCACCACAGCCCAACTCCCCGTGGCAGTATGACAGCAGGGATCTCATGGCATGCCGAAGCGATGTGGCCAAGATGGCAGCCATGTGGTAATTCTGGGGCCCCCAACAGCAGCAGAAACACAGGGGGGTGGTGGTAAATAGCAGGCCTGGTGTGGCCCCGGTCCCAGCGGCCCGCCATCACCAGGACTTCAGCGGTGATAGGCAGGTGGAGCCTATGCAGGGGGACGGCATGTAAGCTCAGGGCCAGCCGCAGCAGAAGTCTCTCCACCCACTCCACGTCTTGGGCGATGCCGCCATCAGCAGTACCCCCTGGGCCGCATGCAGACTGCAGGTATTGTGCGGGGCTGAGCAGTCAGGCTCGTCCCAGCTACGGCTCCGAAAGGCGACAGGACGCCACAGCCCTCACAGAGGGCCAGCGCCGCTTCACAGGCCCGGCCACTGTAATGGTGAAAGCGGCCTGCTTCAAGAATCTAGCGCTGCCGGCCCCATGGAGGGTCAAGCTCGGCAGCCCGTGTGAAGGGCAAGTTCTTCTAATGAATGGCTATGAGTTATGCAGCTGCAGCCCCCCTCAGGAGTCAGATGTTGCCGGATTAGCCAGGCCCGGCCGGCAGAGCTCGCTCAGCGCGCAGCCATCTTGCTGCTGGCAAGACCATGCCCCCGCTCCATAGCAGATTTGACAAATGACCAGGATGTCACTGCATTGGATCGTTTTCTGTTACACAGAACCTGCACCTCGTTGGCTCTGGCATTGCTTCCCCTAGCAGCAAAACCCCCTGACTTCATGCCCCTCACCTCAATAATTACAACACCCAATAGTACACACCTAGTCTCCAGATTGTGCCATCTCACGCATACCCTGCGACCAATGGTAGGTGGAGGGGTGCGGATGGCCTGGGAGGGAGACCTGGCACACCCTTTGACAGATAAAATGTGGACCTATTGCTACGAGCAGACTGGAAATTTATCAAATAATTATAAACACAAGCTTTTGCATTTTAAGTATTTGCATTGAATGTACATTACCCCGATGTTGGTTGCCAAGATGAATCGTGTTAAGCCAGATATTTGTCAGAGGTGTGCTATAGAGCATGCTGATTTTATCCATTTAGCGTCAAATTGCCCCACCATTTTGGCTTTCTAGGAAGCGGTTTTTGAACATCTTGGTCTAATGGTAAGCCCAAAGTTACACCCTCCCACACTGCTGGGGTATGTTCTCCCTCTGAGGATTGGCAATTGCACTACTGTTGGCCAAGAGGCAGGTGTCTTTGTATTGGGGTGGAGTTTCACCGCCATTGGTGAAACCTTAGCTGAAGGCGTTGATGTATTGTGATACTACCAGCGATATCTATGCATCCTTGCTACCTCCTATCTCCTGGCCTAAAAACATCTAGCAGCCACTTCGCGCCTACTTGTTGCTCCATCCTGAACTCACTGACTGATGTGTCTCCCACTATTCAAACAATTGCGATGATGGTTGGCCAGTTGTTTTGTACTGAGTTATCAAGATCTACCATTATATGTACCTGAACTGTGATGTTTATTGGCTATTCCATTTTCTTTTTTATTATTTTAATGCCATATTTTTCTGCATTATTTGTAATTCTCTTTTATATGCCAATTTGTGGACACATAGTTGGTACTGTGCGCATTATTGCTTTTGCTCTTTTTCTTGGAAATTTTCAATAAAAACAAGTTTTAAAAAAAAGTATAAATATTCAATATAAAATCATCTTTTCAAATAAAATAAATATATATTGACAAATTAAACTAGTAGAATAACTCCACCAGTAGAATTACTAGTAATAAGTAACTTAAATATGTTAGTATGCAATGCAACGAAATTATTTAAAATTAATAGAAATACTAAGGCAGTATATAGACATAATATCTTTAAAAATATTTTATAAATTCACATAATAGTTTGAAATGAATAATCTCTCAAGCAACAATTGTAAATATATATGTTATTGTTATATATTTTAAAAACATTATATTAAAAAAATGTCAAACATTTTTCCATGGTTTCCCCAAAAATTTCACTATAAAATAGTCCTTTAATTTTTTTGTATCTGCTCTAATAAAGGTGTTATGGCAGCCCTCAATGAAATTGGTAATCATTGCACCTCCTTCTAGCAGGTCAAGTAACAGTTCACCACTTAATTGGGAAACATGGTGTTCTTTTGCTACCAGACCACTTTAGATGGCCAATCCAGGTTTCTTCAAAAGGACTGGAGCCAATTTTTCTCTGTATGTGAAAAACAGTCGGATTGAACAAGTGTTGTGTAAAAGTCATCTACAAGTTTAGGAGGTACGAATCCTAAAGCTGTTAGCTTTTGTAATTGAAACAGCAATGTGCTTTTACATCCCATATGTTCTTCTCCTAAGGACATTGAATGAAAAGCCATCCTTAAGTTTGTTGTCCGTCATCTACTGTGGATAGGAGTTGTTCTTCTGGTTCCCTGTTGCTCAAGTTTGAATCTATTTCGTTTGTGGTCCCTGCTTCTATGTTGGCCCATGGTAAATCTAGCTTACCACTCAATAATTGTCCTCCTTACATTCTCAAACTAGTCACATTGCATGTTCATCCTATTCTAAACAAGCTGATGACTTCCTCTCCTCCTTGTAGTCCGCTGTAGTACTGAGGAGTTGGAAACAGGACATCCTGCTACCCTTGGTATGAGAAACCTAATGCAGACCACAAGGTGCGCAGCAACTTCATGCCAATCTTTCTCTCACCTGCAGTGGCAAACATTGAGGAGAAAGCAGTTATTTTACATTTTACCCTTTTTCTGGAGTCAAATCTTCTTCTTCGTTATATGCAATCTGGCTTCAGACAGGTTACAGAACAGAATGTGCCTTGCTGGAGTTCTCTGAATTTATAAAGGCTAATCTCAAGCAGAATGCTGCTGCAATGGTAGTCCTATTGGATATATCTTCAGCATTCAATACCGTCTCTCACCCCATTCTTCTGACCAGGCTAGAGAGTATATAGAGTCCAAGGACAGGTGTTGGCCTCACTCAAATCATACCTTGAAGGCAGGTCTCAAGTGATACATTTTTCCCCTTTTATCTCTGCCACAAATCCTCTTGATTGTGTGGTACTTCAGGGCCCGGCCTTGTGGCCTACCCTTTTCAATGTCTAAATGGAGCCTTTGGCAAACTTTGTGGAATCTTGGGGCCTGAAGGTGATTTTCTATGCTGATGATAACCAGTTTCTCCTGTACATCCAGGACAATGAGGTGGAGACTTTTTAAGCAGTGTCTGAAATCTGTCTGTGAGTGGATGAGTAAAAACTGCCTTAAATTGAATGATGACAAAACATACATTCCCATTTTGGGCACAAGTCAGTAATCAGGCTTGCATAGCTGGTGGCCTTCAGAGTTAGGTGCGCCCGCCCCATATTCATGTGCAAGAAATGTAGGGCATGATTTAGATTGTCGGATTGGATACTCCATTGGATACTCCATCACAAACATGACAGATATCCCATCCACCTTATTACAAGTGCATTATATCCTATGGCACATGTAATACAGCAGTCAAGAAATCTGTCAAATTTGTGAAGGAGTATCCCATCTGCCAGGATCTTAATCTGACCCCTAGGCTTCAAATTTGACTCTAACCTGATTTATGAACCACAGATTAAAGTGGTATCTGCTAGCTGCTTCTCTCAGGAGGATGTGACATCTGATACCAGTAGCCACTTGGAAGACCATTGTCGATTCTTTGGTCAATTCAAAGTTAGATTATGCAAACAGCTTATGTCTGGGTCTGGCATCCTACCTGATGCATCATCTGTAGATCATACAAATTGTGGCAGCTCGTCTTACTCTAAATGTTCTGCCGCCCCTAATCAGTTTCTGCCTACTTGCACCATCTGCACCTGCTTCCTATTGTTAAATGTATTAAATTAAAGGCAGTAATTTTTGCTTAAAAAGTCCTTGAGCAAAAATTCCCATTGTACCAAAAACAAGGCTCAGGGTTACTATCAGTATAGATCCTTGAGAGCTCATGCTCTAATACCCCTATAATCTCCTAGGGTTCTCAAGCCCAGAAGAGTGGGAACGTCCTTTGTGTTTCTAACTGTGAAACTCTCTTCCATTTGCACTTCGTTTGGCCACTTCTGAATCAGTCTTTCAGAAAGTTTAAATACATATATTTTCAATACGTAGGTCTGTGTCTTGTTATCTGTATGCTTGTCAGTTCCTTCAATGCCTTGTTGCTAGCGCTGTATAATGAATCCTATTGTATTGTATTGTATTTGAGTATCAGGATACAATAATTTAATTACATCAAGAATTTTTAGTTGAACAGCAATTATCATTTTCCAAGATTTTTGTTCATGGTTTTAGATTTTATTACTAATAAAAATTCAGTATAAGTCGAAGAATGTTTGTCTGGTAGCAAGCATATACCAATGATGCATTTGTATTATTGACGGTTGTGTGAATAGTGTATGTCTGTGAAAATGGACGGGGTGTTGATTTGAACATCCCATTTATCGTCCAGATTTCACTATTTACTAAAGTTACTGTGTTATGTAGAGTAGTGAACATTATTATATTTTTAAGGCCTTTGTTATCATAAAGGATAAACGGTTTATCATTGAAGGACTCGGTTAGGCCGGGGGAGTTGTTACTATCACGTTTTTTTTCAATTAACTATTCTTCTGAGATTAGGTACTGTGGCATACAGTGAGCAATGTGCATTAGTATGTTTTGTGCTGCCTCCCTTTAATACTGAGTCACAGGGTTCACTGGTGGTTTCACCTAGTGTTTTAATGTACTGGAAATTTTCTCATACTTCCAAGTTTGTTGCAGAGGCAGTGTGGTCATGCTCAGTTGCTTTTTCAAAAAAATCACAAGGAATAATAGCTCTGCCTCTGCTTGAATTGAGAAGCAGTCCACACAACATCAAAGATCCCAAAGCTCAGTTTGTCTCTCTATGCAGTAAATATATCCCCTGTAAGTAACCTGTTAGGTTTTAAAGTATGTTTTTTATGTTTGCACTTGAATCCATGGAATATTTTCTTGCTTCTGTTTTGAAGAGTTGTTTATGCTGTTGTCAAAAATTATAGTTAATTTGGTTTATTGTTAGAGGTATTAATATTTAATGTTTAGTTGGCTAATTTGGTTAAAAAAATGTTTATTTACCTGTTTTATTGAGTTGTTTGGTGAAAGGTGGTTTAAGTGTTTTTCCAGGATGTTTTTCTAAACGTAAAGAAAAAAAACCAAAGTGAAAAATAATTTTTACAGTATTCATTTGTATTGTTGTTGCCTGTAAATGGATTACAAAAATGTATTGGTGCTACTTGAAGAGAAAAATATCAGTCATTTTTTATGTTCGTCTTGTTTGAAAGACTGGAATATCATCACTTATTGTTTAAACTTTTAAAAATAATATTTACGAGGTCGAGATGATAGGAATATTCTTGATTGGTATTTTGTTTATGCATTGTTTTCAATATTCTGAAAAAAGTCTTCTCAAGTTTTGTTATTTGAATATTTAATATTAGAAAACATGTATTTTAAATGCTGTTCTTTACACTTTATTCTATTTTTTATTATTTTAAAATGTGATCTTTGTCCGAAACAAACTTCTATTTACCCTTTGGAAAATAGAAAAATATTGAATTATCTTTCTTTTTTATAAATAAATTGTCTATTATGTCATTTATTTAGAAAATATGACAATTCTGATAACATGATATGCTTCTAGCCGTTCATGCCACATAACATTTATGCATTCAATAGAATAAAAGTATCCCTGTGAATTATTTTCAAAGAAATATATATTATTTACATAATATTTTACGTAATACAATTGATTGTTTCTGAGTTGGAGTTTCATTATTTAGCTACTTTCAGAGGTAGGTGGCACTATTCTCTAGGATGCTCCACTATGAGGAGAGTTGTGTTGCCAACTGTGAGGGTGTCATGGTATTGTTCATAAAATAGTGGACAGCATATGTTTTGGTAAATAATTGGTTATCTATCATTTAAAATTAAAGTAATTCATGATTCTCATATTTTGTTACTTGTATGATATGCCTAAAAATGTGTTTATATTAATAATAACTTTGAAAGTTCCTTGATCTTCTTGCCCTCTGACTTGCATTTAAATGGTTCCCCGCACCGCCGTTTTGGCGGATTACATCTTGGGGTAGAAGACTCTGTGTGGTCGCCATTTTGGAGTGGGGTGAGTGGGCTGAGGCGCTTTCATCCGCCAGCGCGTTAGTACGCATGTGCAGGCGTGTGAACGCCTATTTAGGGCGAGTCCCTGTGGATACTCTCCCCTGACAGGTAAGCTGATCGCGGATTGCTGCGACAGCGCTTTGCGCGCATGCTGGAAAACTGCAACTTTTAAACTTACTATTTTAATTATTTCTTGCACTGCCCTCTGACTTGCATTTAAATGGTTCCCCGCACCGCCGTTTTGGCGGATTACATCTTGGGGTAGAAGACTCTGTGTGGTCGCCATTTTGGAGTGGGGTGAGTGGGCTGAGGCGCTTTCATCCGCCAGCGCGTTAGTGCGCATGTGCAGGCGTGTGAACGCCTATTTAAAGCTCCTCCCTAGCGCAGCGGGATCGCGCAGCGGGCGCGTCCTCGCGTGGCCGGAGTCGTGCCTGAGTCCTGCCCGTCTGCGCCCGTCCGCGCTAAGGACGCGTGAGACGCGGTTGGACTCTATTGGGCTGTAGCATGGCTCTTCAATACACTAGCCAGGCTCTTCGCCTGCTAGGACGTCGCCTGCCTCCATGTTCGGGTGCACTTCAACACCCCCTTTGCGGCCCTTACACTTGTCCGTGTGGCTGGTGGGAACTACCTGCATCAAAGATACCACCTAGCCAGGTAAGGGTACACCGGAGGAAAGAACCTCTCCCTTCAAGGGCCATGAAAGTATGGCATCTTAATGTCCGATCACTGTCAAAACACCATCAAGATATTTTCGATCTTATCTTATCAGAAGACCCTGATGTCTTCTTTATGACAGAGACATGGCTAAGGGATGAGGATTCGGCCAGTGTTAATCTGGCTCTTCCTCCGGGTTATGCCATCCACACTCTAAACCGTAAGGGGAGAGGAGGTGGGATTGCGGTGGCTTTTAAAACCTGCTATACCTGTACCTGGAAACCTAGGGATCTGCCGGCTGCGGAATGTGCTCATTTTTCGATCGGCATTAGTCAAAATCAAACCTTTTCAGGTATTTTGATATACCGTCCCCCCGGGAGCGACTGTGCCTTTAGGAAGGCTCTTCCCGAGCTAGTAAGCTCTCTTTCTTTGTCCTCCTCTAACTTCACCATCATTGGCGATCTAAATATACACCTGGATGCGTCGGACATGCCAGCGGTTAGAAGTTTGTTGGATGACCTCGAAGCAGTGCAGCTACCCCAATTGATTTGTCACCCGACTCATGAGGGAGGCCATATTTTAGACCCAGTCTTTACCAACTTGCAATTGGCCGAGGTCGTGCCCCCCAGGCCTATGGGTTGGAGCGATCACCATCTTATTGAGCTTACTATTTCATCGGAGGTACGTCCTGCGGGGAAGCCAGAGAAAACATCTTTTAGGCATCCCTGGAAAAAGCTCAAGTTGGAAGAGTTCCATCGCTTCTTGATCTCTTCACCCTTGGTCCAAACGGATGACATTGTCATGGGGTATAAAACATTCTGCGCCTGGATTATCAAGGCGCTTGATGCACTGATACCGGCTAGTTGGTCTAAGATTCGATCCTCCCAACCTAGCCCCTGGTACTCTGAGACGCTCAGGTGTGTGAAAACCACCTGTCGACAGGCAGAAAGAGCCTGGAGGAAGAACTATGACAAAAATCTTAAAACATGCTACCTGGCTAAGCTAAAGGCATATCACAGAGCTGTCTGTAGAGCTCGAGCGGATTATTATGCCCGGGAATTTCAGGCAAGCTCCAATCCATCCAAACTGATTTTTAAAGTTTTGAAGGAGCTTGCAGCTAATAGATCCTTAGCTACTGAAATATGTTCTCAGGCCCACTGTGAGTTGCTAGCTAGCTTCTTTGTGGAAAAAGTTAATGCCATCTACCGCTCTTTCCCCAAAGTGGATCCTGAGGGTACGATTTTGACACCACGTACCCCTCAGTGTTTGGCTATTCTTCCTATACCTTCGGAACAAGAGTTTACTCTCTTAACGGCCAAGGTTAAATCAGGCTCTCCTGACGACCCTTTGAAGCCAGCCCAGTTTTTGGACTCGGCGTCCATCTGCCTCCCTCCTATTCTTCATCTTGTGGAGCAGTCCCTCACTACTGGTATAGTGCCACCTAGCTGGAAGGCTGCCTGTGTTAGACCCATTATTAAGAAACCAGGATTGGATCCGTTGAAGGCGGAGAGCTATCGACCAATATCTCTGCTCCCGTGGGTAGCAAAGATCGCAGAGGCCCATGTTAACAACATCTTAACTAAACATCTGGCCTCCGCACACCTACTTGATCCAACCCAGAATGGTTTCAGACCGGAACATAGTACAGAGACGGCTCTCCTATATATGGTAGAACACCTCCGCTCTGTACTAGATGCAGGTCAAACGGCGGCGCTGGTCCTTTTGGACCTTAGTGCCGCATTTGACACTGTATCTCATACCATCTTGGTCCACAGGCTGGGTGAAGCCGGCATTACAGGTAGGGCACTTGACTGGTTCCGGTCGTTCCTTTCGGAGCGATCTTTTCAGGTGGTAGTGCCACCTTTCAGATCCAAATCCCATGCCATTACCCAAGGAGTCCCGCAGGGGTCGGCGTTGAGCCCCACGCTCTTCAATCTTTATGTCCAACCGTTGGCGGAAGTTGCGAAGAGCTGGGGTCGCACTATGGTATCTTACGCCGACGATACCCAGTTGGCGGTAGCCCTTAATGGAGATTCTAACCAACCGGCATTGAATTTTGCGGCTGGTCTGAGGGCTGTTGCCAGTTGGCTTACGCTTAACTGTTTACAGCTCAACGCCCTCAAAACTGAGGTAATGGTTTTGGGAAAACATCCTGATCTGTGGGGTGACAATTGGTGGCCTGAGGAGTTGGGTTTGCCACCTAAGCCCATTTCGGAACTAAAAAACCTTGGTGTCTGGCTGGACTCTAAACTGACTTTTGCGTATCATACTAAGAAGGTGGCATCTACGTGCTTCGGCATTTTGCGAGGTCTAAGGCCGATCCTTAGATTTTTCGATGCCCCAACGCGTGAGATAGTAATCCAAGCCAGCGTACTATCTAGGTTGGACTATGCTAGCTCATTGCTGTTAGGTGCGAATCAGGCTGAAGTTCAGCGACTCCAACGAGTACAGAATGCGGCTGCACGTGCCTTGGTTGGTCTGCTTCGCTTCTGCTCTGCTCGCACCACAATCTGTAAACTACACTGGCTACCTGTGATCAGGCGGGTAGAGTTCAAGAGCCTGTGTTTCGCTTACAAAATTTTGAAAACTGATACTCCTATCATCCTTCAGAATCTTCTGATTTTGTATATTCCATCGCGAAACCTTCGCTCTGCTGGCCTAGATCTGGCACTTGTCCCACGGTTCCAAAAATGTAGATTGGGGGGCCGCTCATTTAAGGTGATGGCTGCCAAATTATGGAATACCCTCCCCGTCCACATTCGCTCACTGGATACCCTTCTTGCTTTTAGGAAAGCTGTTAAGACGCACCTTTTTCCTTTGCCGTATTAGCTGCGTTCTCTGATGGTCCGTTGGTTATGTTACCTTACAGGTATAGCGCCGGGACGCCCCTTAGCTGGGGCAGCTGTGCGCTTAAGAAATGTTAATTAACATAACATAACATAACATAACGTTTGGTACAACTAGCTATCATCTTTGTTGTGGACTAGTCTAGTCATTTTATGTCACAGTAGTTTGAACAATATTTGTTTCTTTTTAAATAAATTATTTAATAGCTGATTATTCTGATTGTCATACATGTCAGAAATCATAAACAATGTTTATGGTAAATAATATGTGCATGCTAAAGACATGGATGGACAAAATACATTTAATAGAAACCTATGTATATGCATGGTAAAGGCATTCATGGTGTTGTAATATCTTACAACCATGTAGAAAGGAGGACCTCAAAATTCAGCATGCCTTGAGAACCCATTTAGAGATTTAAGTTCAAATTTACAATGTGACTATGAACTATGAACCCCATTGGTCATGATCAGGCGGACACTGCATCTCGGTCCATGCTGATTTTGAGATCAGTTACCCTTGCCGCTTCCTGAACTGCCTGCCTGCTTTCCGTAAGGATCTGCTCCAGATTAGACACTGCCTTCAGATTGGGATGGTGGTGTTTCCTGCATTGTGGCATCATCCAAATGCATTCCCCGCAGTTGTTCGCAATCTACCCTCATCGCATGGTCAAGGGCCAATGAATAGCTCACCCTGTAGGGTTGAGCCAGTCCCATGCATCTTGGAGTCTGTCAAAAAATCTGGTTTTATCTGCAGACACCAAACATAGCCTCACTGGGAAGAGCAAGGAGTACTTTCACTGTTATGTTCAGAGTTGCCATTTTACTGCTTAAAAGGAGCTGCATTGATGCTGTACCCCTAAGGTGTAGTGCGGGAAGAACATTACACGCACGTTGTCTAGTCTAATATCACATAGCTTCCTGGCCTCCCACAATATGGTTTCTGTTAGATCTGGGGGTCTCTCGTTGGCAATGGTTATCACCTTTGTCCAAATAGGGACCCTTACTTCTAAGTCAGGACAAGGGGATTACTCTCTCATCCCCTTGGTAGCTTGGCACGAGCAGACAGGCTTATCTCAGAGGCAGTGTGTTAAGCATTTGTGAATATACACAGTAATACAGTGATAACACTACAGATGGACACAACACAGGTTTTATAAAAATAAGTATTCTTTATATAGGCTTAAACACAAGACCATAAACGACAAAAATCCACAATACTATACTAAAGGTCACTTAAAAGATGATAAAAGTCTCTTAATTCAAGTTGATGGTAAATGCGACAAAGTTCTCACAAAGTTCCTGGATGCGACACGCAAAGTGAACAAAAAGGCTCGCAGAAGGGGAGATGCGTCGGTTCTGTGACCCGGGGGAACGGTTGCGACCTTCCTCAATGCTTGCGCAGAGTAGGGGACTCGTCGTGAGCCTTACTGGTGCGGAGGTGATGCGTAGATTCTCGACCTGTTGCGGTACGCAAGATGGCGCCTTGATGCGATGCGATGACGATGCGATGATCCAGTTGCGATGCGAGAAGACGGTGCCCTTGATGCGGCGGTGCGGTGACGATGCGATGACGCCCTGGCAGGCTTGTGACAACTCAGTACTTTGGAGCCGCAACAGGCCCTGCGATGCGCTTCTCCGGCGATGTGATGACAGCTCTCTGGATGCGTCGCGCTTCTGCGGCGATGCGACAGCAGACAGCTTTGATGAACACACGCTCCCAGGGAGATGCGACGAACTCTCGCTACTCCGGCGTTGCGATGATTTCAGCTGTGGCGGCGACACGCTTCTTCTCGATGCGTCGCGCTGCCAGCTCCCAGTGGCACGCAAGTGACTGGAGTCAAAATTCCCAGCAAGGAAATTCAGGAGGGAGCTGGAGGTGAAGTCTTTTGGCCCTGAGACTTCAGCAGGAGGCAAGCACAGTTCAAGCCCTTGGAGAATATTCTGTAGATGAAAGTCCTTACAAAGTTCCTTCTCCTTTCCCTTGGCAATGAAGCAACCACTGCCGGCCAACCCAGCAAACAGCACACTGGCAGAGGGGCAGTCCAAACTCCTGCAGCTTCCTTGGTTCTTCTCCTTGGCAGAAAGGTTTCTTGTTCCAGAAGTGATCTAAAGTCTGTGGGACTGGGTCCCAATATTTATACCAAAAAATCCTTTGTTCTCTAAAGGCAGAGAGGCCTCTGCCTAGTTTAAAGCAGCTCCTGAGCACTGTGTTTACATGACTCTTCTCTTCCTTTCACTGTGCAGGGCAGAAACATCAGACACCCCACAGGAGGTGAAGCCAGCACAGGGGAGGGAAGATGCAGCTCTGGAGTACTCTGTTGACAGGATTCCCCTTCTCCTTTCACTGTGCAGGGCAGAGACATCAGACAAGCCACAGGGGGTGGAGCCAGCATTGTGGAGGGAAGGCCCAGCCCTATTCAGGTCCCAGGTGCACTCTCCCCCTCCAATCTGGAGGTAAATCTCCCTATTCACCACTGGGCTGTCCCAGGCTGTCTCCTGGAATTTCCCCAGCCCTGGCACACACAAACCCAGAAAAGGAATACACAAGTCAGCAGAGGTGGGCTCAAATGGTTAGGCAAGCAAATACCTAGTTTCTAAAAGTGGTATTTGCAAACACAGAATATTAAAATAAACTTTACTAAAAGATGTATTTTATTATTCTGAGTTCAGGCATACTAAACTCGAATTTCTACCATGTTCCCTGAGTCAGTTAGGATTGTAGGGATGTAACAATCTTCACTGCCCATTCTAATCTAAGAGAACAGGTAGCCTTCAATAGTGAAAACGAAAATGGCTGTAATTCACTACTAGAACATGCTACACACATCAGAGCATGTCCTACCTTATACTTACAATGCACCCTGCCTTTGGGCCTACCATAGGGGTGTCTAATATGAAGCAACGGGAAGGTTTAGGGACTGGCAAGTGGGTACACTTGGCCAAGTCGACATGGTAGTCACTGACTACACACAGGCCTTGCAATGGCAGGCCTAAGACACACTTTTCAAGATGCTTCTGCGGGTGGCACAACCAGTGCTGCAAGTCCACCATGATTCAGAAAAGGGGGTGGTGATGAACAGAGTGTCTGAATTAAGCAGACCACTCTTACCCAGTCCAAAGATCAGGGCTTGATCCATCACCGTTATTTAGCTCACTGCCCCATCCCAGCTCAGAACCTGGCTATATGCAAATTAGTCTGTCCCTGGCCCAGTGCATCATGGGAACAGGGCAGACCAAACTACCAAGCCAATTCTTCACCAGAAAGGAGACAAGCTTCCGGGGACCGGTTTCTGCCATTTCAGGCGTCGTCGGCCCGGCTTGCTTGAACCCTGATGGAGCAGTGAGCAAGGGACTCATGTCTGAGTATACCCTTCCACGCTTAGGGTGGACAAAATGATTCAGAAAAGGGGGTGGTGATGAACAGAGTGTCTGAATTAAGCAGACCACTCTTACCCAGTCCAAAGATCAGGGCTTGATCCATCACCGTTATTTAGCTCACTGCCCCATCCCAGCTCAGAACCTGGCTATATGCAAATTAGTCTGTCCCTGGCCCAGTGCATCATGGGAACAGGGCAGACCAAACTACCAAGCCAATTCTTCACCAGAAATGAGACAAGCTTCCGGGGACCGGTTTCTGCCATTTCAGGCGTCGTCGGCCCGGCTTGCTTGAACCCTGATGGAGCAGTGAGCAAGGGACTCATGTCTGAGTAAACCCTTCCACGCTTAGGGTGGACAAAATGATTCAGAAAAGGGGGTGGTGATGAACAGAGTGTCTGAATTAAGCAGACCACTCTTACCCAGTCCAAAGATCAGGGCTTGATCCATCACCGTTATTTAGCTCACTGCCCCTTCCCAGCTCAGAACCTGGCTATATGCAAATTAGTCTGTCCCTGGCCCAGGGCATCATGGGAACAGGGCAGACCAAACTACCAAGCCAATTCTTCACCAGAAAGGAGACAAGCTTCCGGGGACCGGTTTCTGCCATTTCAGGCGTCGTCGGCCCGGCTTGCTTGAACCCTGATGGAGCAGTGAGCAAGGGACTCATGTCTGAGTATACCCTTCCACGCTTAGGGTGGACAAAATGATTCAGAAAAGGGGGTGGTGATGAACAAAGTGTCTGAATTAAGCAGACCACTCTTACCCAGTCCAAAGATCAGGGCTTGATCCATCACCGTTATTTAGCTCACTGCCCCATCCCAGCTCAGAACCTGGCTATATGCAAATTAGTCTGTCCCTGGCCCAGTGCATCATGGGAACAGGGCAGACCAAACTACCAAGCCAATTCTTCACCAGAAAGGAGACAAGCTTCCGGGGACCGGTTTCCGCCATTTCAGGCGTCGTCGGCCCGGCTTGCTTGAACCCTGATGGAGCAGTGAGCAAGGGACTCATGTCTGAGTATACCCTTCCACGCTTAGGGTGGACAAAATGATTCAGAAAAGGGGGTGGTGATGAACAGAGTGTCTGAGTTAAGCAGACCACTCTTACCCAGTCCAAAGATCAGGGCTTGATCCATCACCGTTATTTAGCTCACTGCCCCATCCAGCTCAGAACCTGGCTATATGCAAATTAGTCTGTCCCTGGCCCAGTGCATCATGGGAACAGGGCAGACCAAACTACCAAGCCAATTCTTCACCAGAAAGGAGACAAGCTTCCAGGGACCGGTTTCTGCCATTTCAGGCGTCGTCGGCCCGGCTTGCTTGAACCCTGATGGAGCAGTGAGCAAGGGACTCATGTCTGAGTATACCCTTCCACGCTTAGGGTGGACAAAATGATTCAGAAAAGGGGGTGGTGATGAACAGAGTGTCTGAATTAAGCAGACCACTCTTACCCAGTCCAAAGATCAGGGCTTGATCCATCACCGTTATTTAGCTCACTGCCCCATCCCAGCTCAGAACCTGGCTATATGCAAATTAGTCTGTCCCTGGCCCAGTGCATCATGGGAACAGGGCAGGCCAAACTACCAAGCCAATTCTTCACCTGAAAGGAGACAAGCTTCCGGGGACCGGTTTCTGCCATTTCAGGCGTCGTCGGCCCGGCTTGCTTGAACCCTGATGGAGCAGTGAGCAAGGGACTCATGTCTGAGTATACCCTTCCACGCTTAGGGTGGACAAAATGATTCAGAAAAGGGGGTGGTGATGAACAGAGTGTCTGAATTAAGCAGACCACTCTTACCCAGTCCAAAGATCAGGGCTTGATCCATCACCGTTATTTAGCTCACTGCCCCATCCCAGCTCAGAACCTGGCTATATGCAAATTAGTCTGTCCCTGGCCCAGTGCATCATGGGAACAGGGCAGACCAAACTACCAAGCCAATTCTTCACCAGAAAGGAGACAAGCTTCCGGGGACCGGTTTCTGCCATTTCAGGCGTCGTCGGCCCGGCTTGCTTCAACCCTGATGGAGCAGTGAGCAAGGGACTCATGTCTGAGTATACCCTTCCACGCTTAGGGTGGACAAAATGATTCAGAAAAGGGGGTGGTGATGAACAGAGTGTCTGAATTAAGCAGACCACTCTTACCCAGTCCAAAGATCAGGGCTTGATCCATCACCGTTATTTAGCTCACTGCCCCATCCCAGCTCAGAACCTGGCTATATGCAATTTAGTCTGTCCCTGGCCCAGTGCATCATGGGAACAGGGCAGACCAAACCACTGTTAAAAATAGCAATGTGTATGTACATAAGCGGCGTTCATTTGTGTTCATAGCACCCCTTGTTGTAAGCAGAACGGATATTGCGAAAACACTGAGTGTGTTATTCCGCCAGCATAGATCCATGCACACATGTACATGACAGCCATTTTAGGTACCATGGTCTCCCTGTTCACGATCGCTCATCAGCGCACTTCCCTGACCCTGCAAGCATTTCCCCCATGCACCCTGACTGCCCCCTCTCCCACATGCGCGAGTCACGAGCCCACCCCTCCCGCATGACTCTGTCCCTAAGAATCGCACCCCGCGCCTGACCAACACCTCCTGTCCCTCCGTGAATACCCCTCCTTTGATGACCTCTTCCTCCGAGCCTGAATGTTTGCACGGACCGCTGGTCATCCCTTAGCCCGAGGATACGGTTTATTGCCCACTACTTTATGCACTCGTCTCTCGCGGAAGAAGCTACTATTGATCATGGCCACCCCACCCCCTGAGACTCGATCAGGCACACACATTCCAATGGAATCAGCAGAACACTCAGCCGCATGATAGCCCCTCCTATTTGCATGGAGAATAAGGGCCCTACTGTAGCCACGTGTTGGAATACCTCCATACTATACAATGTGTTGATTGTAATAAAGGATGCCTGTGTGCCATAAACCTGTGTATAAAAGACGAAGCCTCAGAGAAACTTGTTAGAGCACCTCCCGAAGACACCATGCGAGTGTCCCAAAGGACATGCTCTCCTCATGAGTAATAAACTCTGTTCTTGTTTTCCTACTTCCAGTGCCCGTCTCCTTATTTGGTAATTATTCAAGGTGAGAACGAAGAGTCGCCCTGCACCAGCAGCCTGGGCATCGGGTGCGATAGGGGCTGACTTTTTAACAATTGGCGCCCAAAACGCGGGGCCCATCAGCGACATAAGATCCGGTAAGAGAGGTCCAGACGATGGGGTGAACATCTAAATGATTGGAGTATACCTGCCTTGAGAGGGCCCTCGTCCGGCTGCCGATTGAATGAGCTTCACCGATTCCGAACGGACCTCTCTCAAGTGACCTATTGTCCTGACTGGAATCCCACAGGAATGCTGCGGTAAAAACATGGAGAAAGAGAACGATCGGGCGCTGGAAAAAGGAAGGCGAAGAACTGTCCACTTGGTCCGGTCCGGGTAAGGTCGTGACACACGACAAATTGCGAAATTGATTGATTGTTTGAAAATACTAGTATTGCCTATTGATTGCTTCTGGGAGATTCTCTATTTGCAAACAAACACAGAGTCGCCATACTCTGTTTAATCTTTGCAGATAGTGAAGGGTAGGCAACGCAAAACTTTAACACGTCGTGCCTATTTTTTCCTCCCCATTGATTGATTGATTGAATCGAGCATTAAATTGTTCGAAGTTGGTTCTCTTAAGGATCTTCTCTGCCTACAAACGGGGAAGAATAGGAATATTCTCTCTCCCTTTGCCGACAGTGAAGGGTAGGTAACGCAAACCTTTAACACGTCGTACCTATTTCGTTCCTCATTGATTGATTGTATGTCCAAACATTGACTGTTTGGAATTGGTTCTTTTTGGAGGTATTCTCTATTTTTGCAAACAAGCACAGGAGTCACCATACTCTAGTCTTTGCAAGTAGTGAAGGGTAGGTAATGCGGACCTTTGTCCCCCGTTGTAATCTGTCATACCTATCTACTCCCCACTGACTGATACGCCAGTCTCACCCGGACCATTTACTGGAGGTAGGTCACCTGGCCTGACCAGAGAACACCCCTAGTAAAAAGGACATATACAATAATAACGAAGTGATCACTGTAACCTGTTAACAGAAAAACTTTAGCATGAAACAACCTGGAAAGAAGGGAATAGGAAAACGAATTCAGTAGGCCACTGATGAAAAACGAACTTTTTATTAAATAACGAACAAGGAAAACGATAACAATACTTAATGGTAAAACCTATTTAGTAACCCGTAATAAGAAACCTGAAAACAATAAGAACGATAAACTGGGGAAAATGCAAGTCAGCAGAACATCCGCCCCCACTCTAGAAACTTCCAAAGTGGAGCAGGGTTGCGGCCACGCCCAGCCGGAAGCAACCCATATAAGGCGGGTCCTGCTGCCAACAGTCGGCCAGGAGATCGTAACGTAGGGTGTAGCCGGAGGAGAGGCCGAGGCCAGCGGGATCCGGTCAGGGGATTGCCTTGACAATGCCGGAGAGTTGCAGGGGGGGGAATGTCTATGTCCTCGACCCTCCCCTCTCTCTCCTAGTCCGGCCGCGGTGGCCCGTGAGAGTTGCAGGTAGTCCCGCCACATTCTCTCCCGGCCCGGCCACCAACGACCGGGGGCAGGGGCCGACGAGATCCGGCTGCAGCCGATGAGCCAAGGAGCCCGTTCATGAGGCCAGAGCAAGGGGCGTCCGGCCGACATCCACCGGATGCCCGGCCCAAAGACGGACGGGACATTGTTTCTTTTCTCCTTCGTAATGGCAGCGACAACACGCCAGACATTTCTTCTTTCTTCAATAATTGCTGCGACAACTCTGGGGGGGGATGTCTTGCACATGCCTCCGACCCCCCCGTCCTCATCGCCTGGTCCGGCCATAACAAATGTCAAACGAGACGCCGTGGGGTGCACTGGGAGGGAGAGACGGTGCGAACAGGCCTCTCCCGCCTCCCCAGGTGGAGGCTTCCCAACGGCACCCTCAGCGCTCCAGGCGCCCGGAAAAGGGTTCTTCCACTACGGCAATGCTGCAATGCCTCGCCCGGCAGGTGGGAGCCCGTCCGCTCATTTGACCCCGCGATCGCCGGTAGCTGCCGAACTCTCAAAATGGCGATCGACCTGGCAAGAGCGGGCCCAGCATGAAGGAATGGCCCGGTCACTTGTTGACTCCACCGTCATAGTTCTCCACAACCTTGAAGATTCTAGAGGAGCCACGGGAGTCCCCGACTCCCGCTAATACCCCCGATGGGGAGTGACTGCCATGATTGCCCACGGAACGATGGAAACGTAGCCGCAGGACGTCGGCGCTCCCATGCTGGCGCCAGTCTCAGTTTGAATGACTAGAGTCCTATAGACCACAGTTCGGATCAGTTCCGGTGGAAGCACAGTATGACCCGGTAGGAACATTGTTGCCTCCATCCCCCTCTTTTTGACTGATGGTTCAAACCACCGATCCCTTCTTTTTCCCTTTAACGGAACTTTGGACTGCCAAAGGAAGCTCTGGGCCAACCATGACTTAGTAGAGATTTAGACTATGCCTGAATCTGCCTGACTGCACTAAAAAATGGCGCCGATGCAAATGAAACTTTCAACTCCTTGTTGTACCCCGATTGTTCGGCCCTGGTGTCATGAGATATGTATGAAGGTGTTTTTTTTAACCACGTGAATTGATATAGGATGTGTACAGATTATATGTTCGGACAATTAATGGATTCAGGATGTATACTGTCAGTTCGGGAAATGAATTGATATGGGATGGGTACTGGTTATAGGTTCGGACAATGAAGTGATATTGGATGGGTACTGATTATGTGTTCAGACGGCGAATTGACATCAAATGGGTATTGATTGAACATTCGGACAATGAATTGTTGTTTAAAATTTTGCACATCATGATTATTGAAAGTTGGAAGCCCAACACTTATGACACTCGCTCACACTGAAGTCTCGACATGATTTTATTGCGCTTTTCGCACTTTTATTGTGAAATAAACGACCACCGACTCCGCTCCAGCCTGCTCCGTGGCCGGTCCACGGGGTTGTAGGCCCGTATTTATACATCGACATTCTTATTAAAGATTTTTTGAGAAAGCAACTATAGTTGTCCGTGTAAATTGATAAAGTCTTGAATGAATAATCCCTATTTTTCGATATAACTGAAATGTAGGTGGAATGACTAAGCTCGGTTAGATAAAGGGCTGAAAAAGGTATAACGCGTAGAAATATTACAAATATGAAGGGTCGAATTTTAGTTGTGTATTTTTCCTTTTTATACAGCCAAAGGCAACCGCTGGAGATCCAGGTATTTAGCCCACACTTTATATGCTACCTGTATAAGAAAAATCACACTAACGGTCCACCTGGGCTTAAACGCCCCAGTTGGCAGTGACTGCATCCTGTGGAAATAGGCCGAGTACGCAGTAAGTAAAAACCTTTCTGGGTTTATGCGCGCGAGTGCGTATCAATATAGCTTGCTCTCCCTTCCCTCCTTTTCTCTCTCTCTCTGCAGGTCACCTCGGAATGCCGACGAAAACGGCGATCCAACAGACGAAGAGACGGGAAAAGAGGTCTGATTATAGTACCTAACCACGACAAACCCCGAATAAAGTAAAGAAGAATAATGTACACACATGATTAAGCGTTCTTACGTTTGACTAAGTAGGGAAAGGTTTAGGGTATTTCGAGGTAGGGGTTACACAAGTATCCTCCGCCGAGAGGACTAGGGATATTGCCAATATTTGAAAACCTACTACCTCCTTTTGCGCATCCTCATAGGCATATAACTAAAAGCTGCCCCATTGCTCTCTAATTGACACCAACTGTTGTCTCAGCCTGGAAACGCACTTGCTAAAAATGACTCGAATAAACCTCCGTGAGCATTAGCCCGACCAGGTTAGTCCATGACCAGTTGCCAAAGGCGTAAGTGTGTACAATCAAAGTCACCAGCAAGAGGCAGCCAACGAATAAAAGATAAGAAAAAGGTAAAAAGAACTTAGGATGATAAAGATGCTCAGCTCACAGAAAAGGATAATTGTGGCCAATAACTGTTTTATGTTTTGTCTTGGATCTTTTTATGTAATACCTGTACTGTCTCCCCCGTCTGAGTTTGTGTGTACGTGATGTACGGATCTACGTCGTCCCTCCGCTTGTGTTTACGCATTACTTAACCCCTGCTGTTCTAAGTTGTGTGCGCACTTAATGGACCATTATTGTACACGTCTCTCTCTCCTCACGGCATACGAGTACCGAATGGTTCGTTTAGAGTATGACTCTCTCTCTCTCTCTCTCTCTCTCTCTCTCTCTCTCTCTCTCTCTCTCTCTCTCTCTCTCTCTCTCTCTCTCCCTCTCTCCAGAAGCCCCCCCGTTTCCTCTTTTTCTTGTATGATGGCATTGTGTCCCTCCGACACAAACATAATTGGGTTTCCTCGAACGCAAAGGTGTTCAGCAAAATTGACCAAACCCAAAACGATTGAGACTTACCATATTACTACCTCTCCCTTCTACAAACAATAGAACCCGAGTTGGTAATGAAGGAAAGGACGGGTAAGACGACGGATGTCCCCATATCTGGCCTTTTATAGGGGAACTATAACGTCAATGGTCTTCTGTTTCTCAGTTCGTTAGAAAATGCGATCCCCAATGTCCCGATTGCCCCACCCCCTTGCACCTAAGTGCGGATGTCCAGAGTACCCCACTTCCCCCGATCGACCCCAGCTCTCTGTCCAAAAGCACCCACTCGCCCCCGATCAACCCTATGATAATGCCCCTGCTTGCAAGAATTAGCCGACCCCGAAAGGAGATGTGATATTGTCGATACCTGGGTTAAAGGGAAGAACGAGTCTCTCCATAAGGACTCGATTTTTTGTAACGTAATACATTGTGTACAAAAGTTCAATTTCTCTTATCATATATCGTGAATGAACGCCAAAAAAGTCTATGAATTCAATATGCAATGCCCTTCTACAGACTCCATAAATAACGACCTCTGACTGTGACCGATGAACCTATCCCCCACCTACTCAGGAATAGGGAAGGAATTGAGATGTATATCTGTTCTCCCGACCAGTTTGTCTAACAACTTGTTTTTCACCCATTCAAAGATACAATCGCCAAAGGAGAGGAGCTGGACGTGGCGCACAGCCTGGCCACAGATCATGGAGCACGTGTGACGACCAAAGGTGGAGCCGCAGAGCAACGAGACGCGGGACGAGGCACAACTTTCAAGTTCAGCTGATGAAGGAATAAGGGGCTGCCTTGAAGCCCTCGACTTGCTGACCCACTCGTGCCTGAAGTCCCCGTCCCTTTTTCCGACTGATGGGCCTGCCTGCTCATTGTCCTTTGCTCCCTTGGTCCCTTGGTGTGTTCGAAGATCTGGCCCCACTCCGCCCTCTCCTCCCTCGATTGTTCAACAAACTCTTTCATATAAAATTTGACTATGGACTGGGATTTTGTCACGGAAAAGGAAAGACACGCAGGTGCCCAGCATAAGGTACCCCTAAGACAATAAGTTAGGAAACAGGACTGTGATCTAACAGCAGAGGACTGATCGCACCCTGCAACGTGTAAGGACGAATCCGAGCTGGACCTATAGCTCCACCGCCGGTGCTCAGCAGCGCCAACAAAAGAAGACGGACTATGTTAAAAGACATTGCGACAAAGACCCTCCCCCCTTTCCAGAACTTTCTATTCGCCCCTGACTAAATTACTTGTATCAAATTGAATACCTCCCTCAACCATTTTGTATTGCCTTTTAAGAAATGTTTCGTCGGTCACTCATGTGGTTAGTTTTTCAAAATCCCCTATAGTACTGACAAGTCGGAAGGTATCAGAGCGTTCTTCCTGTATGTTGATGTCACTAGAGAGAAAATGTGAAGCTGATTTTTATGTATCGGAACATTTTTCTTCGTTCTACACCGACTAAACATTATGCCGATCTCTAGGCTTGTATGAAGAACCCGACAGGTGTAAATTAACATGTATTGCATTCCGCCAATCACATCGACTAGGTAGAAATTGAACTTGCTTATGTAAAAAGCGGCGACTGTTAAAAATAGCAATGTGTATGTACATAAGCGGCGTTCATTTGTGTTCATAGCACCCCTTGTTGTAAGCAGAACGGATATTGCGAAAACACTGAGTGTGTTATTCCGCCAGCATAGATCCATGCACACATGTACATGACAGCCATTTTAGGTACCATGGTCTCCCTGTTCACGATCGCTCATCAGCGCACTTCCCTGACCCTGCAAGCATTTCCCCCATGCACCCTGACTGCCCCCTCTCCCACATGCGCGAGTCACGAGCCCACCCCTCCCGCATGACTCTGTCCCTAAGAATCGCACCCCACGCCTGACCAACACCTCCTGTCCCTCCGTGAATACCCCTCCTTTGATGACCTCTTCCTCCGAGCCTGAATGTTTGCACGGACCGCTGGTCATCCCTTAGCCCGAGGATACGGTTTATTGCCCACTACTTTATGCACTCGTCTCTCGCGGAAGAAGCTACTATTGATCATGGCCACCCCACCCCCTGAGACTCGATCAGGCACACACATTCCAATGGAATCAGCAGAACACTCAGCCGCATGATAGCCCCTCCTATGTGCATGGAGAATAAGGGCCCTACTGTAGCCACGTGTTGGAATACCTCCATACTATACAATGTGTTGATTGTAATAAAGGATGCCTGTGTGCCATAAACCTGTGTATAAAAGACGAAGCCTCAGAGAAACTTGTTAGAGCACCTCCCGAAGACACCATGCGAGTGTCCCAAAGGACATGCTCTCCTCATGAGTAATAAACTCTGTTCTTGTTTTCCTACTTCCAGTGCCCGTCTCCTTATTTGGTAATTATTCAAGGTGAGAACGAAGAGTCGCCCTGCACCAGCAGCCTGGGCATCGGGTGCGATAGGAGCTGACTTTTTAACACTACCAAGCCAATTCTTCACCAGAAAGGAGACAAGCTTCCGGGGACCGGTTTCTGCCATTTCAGGCGTCGTCGGCCCGGCTTGCTTGAACCCTGATGGAGCAGTGAGCAAGGGACTCATGTCTGGGTATACCCTTCCACGCTTAGGGTGGACAAAATGATTCAGAAAAGGGGGTGGTGATGAACAGAGTGTCTGAATTAAGCAGACCACTCTTACCCAGTCCAAAGATCAGGGCTTGATCCATCACCGTTATTTAGCTCACTGCCCCATCCCAGCTCAGAACCTGGCTATATGCAAATTAGTCTGTCCCTGGCCCAGTGCATCATGGGAACAGGGCAGACCAAACTACCAAGCCAATTCTTCACCAGAAAGGAGACAAGCTTCCGGGGACCGGTTTCTGCCATTTCAGGCGTCGTCGGCCCGGCTTGCTTGAACCCTGATGGAGCAGTGAGCAAGGGACTCATGTCTGAGTATACCCTTCCACGCTTAGGGTGGACAAAATGATTCAGAAAAGGGGGTGGTGATGAACAGAGTGTCTGAATTAAGCAGACCACTCTTACCCAGTCCAAAGATCAGGGCTTGATCCATCACCGTTATTTAGCTCACTGCCCCATCCCAGCTCAGAACCTGGCTATATGCAAATTAGTCTGTCCCTGGCCCAGTGCATCATGGGAACAGGGCAGACCAAACTACCAAGCCAATTCTTCACCAGAAAGGAGACAAGCTTCCGGGGTCCGGTTTCTGCCATTTCAGGCGTCGTCGGCCCGGCTTGCTTGAACCCTGATGGAGCAGTGAGCAAGGGACTCATGTCTGAGTATACCCTTCCACGCTTAGTGTGGACAAAATGATTCAGAAAAGGGGGTGGTGATGAACACAGTGTCTGAATTAAGCAGACCACTCTTACCCAGTCCAAAGATCAGGGCTTGATCCATCACCGTTATTTAGCTCACTGTCCCATCCCAGCTCAGAACCTGGCTATATGCAAATTAGTCTGTCCCTGGCCCAGTGCATCATGGGAACAGGGCAGACCAAACTACCAAGCCAATTCTTCACCAGAAAGGAGACAAGCTTCCGGGGACCGGTTTCTGCCATTTCAGGCGTCGTCGGCCCTGCTTGCTTGAACCCTGATGGAGCAGTGAGCACTGGGCCAGGGAAAGACTAATTTGCATACAGCCAGGTTCTGAAACTGGGATGGTGCAATGAGCTAAAAAACGGTGTTGGATCTAGCCCTGATCTCTTGACTGGGTGAGAGTATTCTGCTTAATTCAGAGACTCTGTCCATCACCACCCCTTGTTGTAAATTATTTTGTCCACCCTAAGCGTGGAAGGGTATACTCAGATGTGAGTCCCTTGCTCATTGCACCATCAGGATTCAAGCAAGCCGGGCCGAAGACGGCTGAAATGCCAGAAACCGGTCCCCGGAAGCTTGTTTCCTTCCCAGTGTAAGAATTGGCTTTTGTAGTCTGGTCTGCCCTGTTCCCATGATGCACTGGGCCAGGGACAGACTAATTTGCATACAGCCAGGTTCTGAAACTGGGATGGTGCAATGAGCTAAAAAACGGTGTTGGATCTAGCCCTGATCTCTTGACTGGGTGAGAGTATTCTGCTTAATTCAGAGACTCTGTCCATCACCACCCCTTGTTGTAAATCATTTTGTCCACCCTAAGCGTGGAAGGGTATACTCAGATGTGAGTCCCTTGCTCATTGCACCATCAGGATTCAAGCAAGCCGGGCCGAAGACGGCTGAAATGCCAGAAACCGGTCCCCGGAAGCTTGTTTCCTTCCCAGTGTAAGAATTGGCTTTTGTAGTCTGGTCTGCCCTGTTCCCATGATGCACTGGGCCAGGGACAGACTAATTTGCATACAGCCAGGTTCTGAAACTGGGATGGTGCAATGAGCTAAAAAACGGTGTTGGATCTAGCCCTGATCTCTTGACTGGGTGAGAGTATTCTGCTTAATTCAGAGACTCTGTCCATCACCACCCCTTGTTGTAAATTATTTTGTCCACCCTAAGCGTGGAAGGGTATACTCAGATGTGAGTCCCTTGCTCATTGCACCATCAGGATTCAAGCAAGCCGGGCCGAAGACGGCTGAAATGCCAGAAACCGGTCCCCGGAAGCTTGTTTCCTTCCCAGTGTAAGAATTGGCTTTTGTAGTCTGGTCTGCCCTGTTCCCATGATGCACTGGGCCAGGGACAGACTAACTTGCATACAGCCAGGTTCTGAAACTGGGATGGTGCAATGAGCTAAAAAACGGTGTTGGATCTAGCCCTGATCTCTTGACTGGGTGAGAGTATTCTGCTTAATTCAGAGACTCTGTCCATCACCACCCCTTGTTGTAAATTATTTTGTCCACCCTAAGCGTGGAAGGGTATACTCAGATGTGAGCCCCTTGCTCATTGCACCATCAGGATTCAAGCAAGCCGGGCCGAAGACGGCTGAAATGCCAGAAACCGGTCCCCGGAAGCTTGTTTCCTTCCCAGTGTAAGAATTGGCTTTTGTAGTCTGGTCTGCCCTGTTCCCATGATGCACTGGGCCAGGGACAGACTAACTTGCATACAGCCAGGTTCTGAAACTGGGATGGTGCAATGAGCTAAAAAACGGTGTTGGATCTAGCCCTGATCTCTTGACTGGGTGAGAGTATTCTGCTTAATTCAGAGACTCTGTCCATCACCACCCCTTGTTGTAAATTATTTTGTCCACCCTAAGCGTGGAAGGGTATACTCAGATGTGAGCCCCTTGCTCATTGCACCATCAGGATTCAAGCAAGCCGGGCCGAAGACGGCTGAAATGCCAGAAACCGGTCCCCGGAAGCTTGTTTCCTTCCCAGTGTAAGAATTGGCTTTTGTAGTCTGGTCTGCCCTGTTCCCATGATGCACTGGGCCAGGGACAGACTAATTTGCATACAGCCAGGTTCTGAAACTGGGATGGTGCAATGAGCTAAAAAACGGTGTTGGATCTAGCCCTGATCTCTTGACTGGGTGAGAGTATTCTGCTTAATTCAGAGACTCTGTCCATCACCACCCCTTGTTGTAAAATATTTTGTCCACCCTAAGCGTGGAAGGGTATACTCAGATGTGAGTCCCTTGCTCCTTGCACCATCAGGATTCAAGCAAGCCGGGCCGAAGACGGCTGAAATGCCAGAAACCGGTCCCCGGAAGCTTGTTTCCTTCCCAGTGTAAGAATTGGCTTTTGTAGTCTGGTCTGCCCTGTTCCCATGATGCACTGGGCCAGGGACAGACTAATTTGCATACAGCCAGGTTCTGAAACTGGGATGGTGCAATGAGCTAAAAAACGGTGTTGGATCTAGCCCTGATCTCTTGACTGGGTGAGAGTATTCTGCTTAATTCTGAGACTCTGTCCATCACCACCCCTTGTTGTAAATTATTAAGTCCACCAGCAGCATTTGCTCTTCAAGCCCTGGGCACACATGGTGCACTGTACTAGGGGCTGACAGTAGATCAAAATAAGCCAATCATGGAATCCAATCAGTATATCAATTTAACATGGGGAGCACTTGCACTGGGGCACTGATTAGCAGTGGCCCAGGGCCCAAAACATACAACCAGCAAAAATATGTCAAAACAGAGGAGGCAATCCGTAAAAAATGGAAGGGAGACTCATGCCAATGATGTCAGGTCTAACAGTTTCTCTATCACGGTAGTGTAATACTTTGAAGATGAATGGTCATGGACTGGAGCCTGGGGCAGGCTGTCTCGAGGGAATGCAGTGTGCCCTCTCAATTGTTAAGTAAAACGACAGGGTGGCTTCAGTCAGCAAATCCTTGAGCCAGCGCTCAGTAAATGCAACTGCATCTTGGCCTTGCGCCCCCTCCGGTAGCCCAATGAGACGAATGTTGTTGCATGGACCGACTTTCCGTGTCTTCCACGCTGAATCCTGATGTCATATTCCTGTAATCGCTTTTCTAGTAATTTAGTGGAGGGTTGGACCACTGAGAGAGTCTGTTCCATGGTTGTTACTCGTTCAGCTAGTTTTCTGTGATCTGCGTAGAGTACGGTGAGATATGCCACCAAATTATCTATTTTGGATTCCAGGAATACATGTGAGCACTCTATTGCCTCCAGCACAGCATCAAACTTGCCTCAGAGGGAAAAGGTTGGTTCTCGGGGTCTGGTTGATCAACTCCTGCAGTCAATGAAGAGTGCGGTGAAGCCCTGGAGTTAGTATTTCTGGTGTCACTTATCTTGACCGCACTGCTGCAACTCTGCACAGTTTGACGCAATCTGGCGATTGGGTGTAGACAGCCAGCTGGTGGGAGTTGGTACTTGACAATGTGCTAATGTTCTTATGGTGACACACCAATGCACTGTGACTAAGCTTAGTGCAGGCAGGCCCATGGGACTCGAGGGCCGTAGCAACCAAAAGAGCACAGTGCCCAAAAGTGTGTAGATTATAGGGGTGGGGTAAGGCAGAGCACTGTCATCGCAGAGCCAGCAGGGAGTTAGAGGTTCACTTGTAGCATCAGTCAGATATGAACATCCCACCTCTAGGGCAATGCAGAGCGCCAGTCATTGACCTGTGCTCATTGTTATGTCCAGCAGTACATGGAGAAATGGTGGCACAGGCTGAGGAGCCTCCATTCAATGTACTAAAGTGTGAAAAGCAGGGGAGATGGTCCCTCTTAGGATTTGAGAGTCACAGGCTTTATCTCACTTCATGTATTAGCCGCAGCTGCACCCATGACACCAAGAGTGCGCTCAGCAATCCCTGTGGCTCAGTAGTGCCCCAGGGGAGAGGCACCGCATGCAGCTGTATGTGGCACATTCAACATGGTGCAGCTCGTACACCCATGTAAGCCTGGTGGGAAAGGCATGCAGTTGCCAGCTCACCCCGTCCCTTTGCGAGGTGGCTGGGCCTCTGTTGGAGTTCCGAAGTATCCGCAGCTGGCCCGCCCCTCTCCTCTGGCGACAGTCACAGCCCTCGCACGCCTGCAGCTCCAGCTTTGCCATTTACGATACTCGGCCCCTCCTCCCAACAGCACCACTTGCTGCCAGCTCTCAGGCTGTAGCAGCAGTAGGCGGGCTGTGCTGCCTCCGGCACTACGAGGGCCCCTCCGCAGAACAGGCTCCTCCATTCATTGGCCCTCGTCGGCTCCTAGCCAAACCAACAAGCAAGAAAGGCTCCTCCGGTCTATGCAGTCAGCTCCTCCATGTTGCCCATAGCCACCCCTCAGTCCATGGTGACAGGAAGCAGGACATCACACCTCCAGCATTCCGGAGGTTTCGTAGTGGCTTTGGGCTCCTCTGCACCCCGGTCACCAGTCGTAACGATCAGCCATTAGGTTCTAACTGATCACCCCTGGGTGCGATTATCTATTGCCTTTCCTCTCCACACTGCCTCCAACAGGCCCTCAGGTCACATCAGTCACTGTCATGCTGATCGGGTCCACTTCATGACAGGTATGCAGATAGGGGTACCCCAGGGGATTGACAGAGCAGCTGTGAGGGGTGGATGTCACTCCTGAGTGGGAGGAAAATAGCAGATAATGGGGATGGGTGGCAAGTCTTAAGGTGCATCCACCATCTTGGCCCTGCAAGCTAGGCCCCTGAGAGTTTGTCTACCATTGTTCACCTCGAAATCTAGAACATCATCTGCTGCATTCCTCAGTGCCCATCCCTCAGCCCACTTTGTTCAACAACTACATTACCCCTTTGCCAACATCATCAGACCCAACAGATTAAACATCAGTTCCTATGAAAATAACACTGATCTCATCCTCTTGCTCTCAGACGAACACACCACCATGAGAACCAACTTCCGACTGGATGTAAAACAACTGCATAAAACTCAACATAGACAAAACAGAAGTGCTGATCTTCAGGGACAACACCGCCATGCGGTAAGACTCCTGGTGGCCCTCTGAACTAGGACCCTCACCCACACTGTCTCACGAGGCTCATAATCTTTGCATTATCCTGGACAGCAAACTCACCATGTAAACCTAGATCAACCCAGTCTCTTCCACCTGCTTCGTCGCTCTTCGCATGTTTGGGAAAATCTTTAACTGGTTCCCCATCAACACGAGACGCACCATCACTCAAGCCCCAGTCACTAGCCACCTGGACTATGGCAACACACTTTATGCAGGAATCACCTCTCACCTCCTGAAGACACCGCAAACTATACAGAACTCCATGGCCAGACTCATTCTTAAACTCCTCAAATGGACCCACATTGCCCCTCACCTCCAGAAACTCCACTGGCTCCGCATACAGAAGAGATGTCAATTCAAGACACTGATCCACACCTACAAAGCCCTGCACATCCAAGGACGAGCCTATAGAAACCACTGCCTGAACTTCCACCAACACTTCAGACACCTGCGCTCTGCCTTCCACTCCCTCACGCACACCCCATGCATCCGCCATAGCAAGAGTAAGGGACACTCCTTCTCCTTTCTGAGGGCCAAATATTGGAACAACCTCCGCCTTTACCTCCGGACATACACCTCCCTCCTAGAATTGTGGCAGGCACTTAAGACCTCGCTGTTCAACTGAACCCACGTGAAACAACAAGACCCTCATTGCCTGGAGACCCTCACAGTTGATTAGCCGCACTCTATAAATCCCGCTTGATTGATTGATGATTGATTGATGCTGGCAGGAGGCTTTCATACAATACTCATATTGAAAGGATGATTGACAATAGTTGGTCAGGAATAACCATTGGTCAGGAATGCCCTTATTGTAAGTCTTTAATATTAAACAATTGAACAGAATCTTTCGCTATTCTATATTAGAACATTGGAATGTTGGAAGATCCATTAAAAACAATGGAGTAGTCCTGGGCTTATAATGGCTGGTATAAGCCTGGAGCTCCAACATTCCAATGTTTCTTTGTTCACAGCTCTGGCTGTGAATAAAGGCTTCAGGGAACCTGAGGGGATTCCAATCCCCTCACGCTCCCAAAAGGTTTTATTTTTTTTGTTAGAACATTCTGTCCTCTAGTGGCAGAATGTTCTAATAGCCTTATAGCCCTTCGTAGATGGGCTATACCGCTATTAAAGTCCCTCTCCCTTGTTAAAGGCCTTCGCCTCAGGGCCTTTAACGCTGGAGTGGGCCTTTAATAGCCGGCATAGCCCTCTACGGCGGGCTATAAGGCTATATAGCATCTCTGTAATTAAACCTCTTCATTACTTTCAGATAACCTCATGACATAGGCTTGTTAAGAGACCATGGCCTAGATGTATCAAGCCTTTTGCGACTCGCTAAGGCCGAAATTTGCAGAATTTCGGCCTTAACGAATCGGTCTTTTTGCATGTTTTGCCATGCAACAACATTTTCAAATTAAGGAATCGCAAAAATCTGCGATTCCTTATTTTGCTATAGCATTTAAGGAATCGCAAGTTTTGCGATTCCTTAAATGCTATGTATGTAGCATTTTTACATTGCGAATTTTGGTTAAGAAATCGCAAATTAACACCAACTTGTAGTTGATGTTAATTTGCGAATTCTTTTAAAAATGCACAAATTGTCATTTTTGAGGGTGGCATGTGACGCACACACATGCCCATAGGGCATGTATGTGCGCCATATGCACACACATGTACATTTCAGGGGTGCAGCAGGGTGTCTTTGAAACACCCCTGCACCCTTGAAATAATTCTCAAATTGCGATTAGCAAATTGCGAATTCGCAATTTGAGAATTACTTCACAATCATTCCTATGGGCCTCCTGGCCCATAGGAATGCATGGGAAATTATTCCTTAGTTGCGAATTCCCATTTAGGGAATTCGCAAATAAAGAATAATAAGGAATCGCTAAAAAAAAGCGATTTCTTATATACATTCCATTTTGCGAATTCTAAATAGCGATTCGCTAAAAATCGCTATTTAAGATTCGCAAAATGGAATCTTGATACATCTAGGCCCATATTGCTAAAATCTACTGATTGTGTTATACATTATCATCTCTTCCACTTCTTTTAGCTTTAGTATGTATTTCTTGTAATTTCAGATTTTCTTCCAAGCTGATCTTTCACTCCTACTCCTACCCTCACATGGCCTCTGCAAACCTTTGTGCAGGGTTTGCAGCCGAAAGGTTTGTTTTTGTGAATGTGTTGCTCCTGTAAGATTCTGATTCTGAAATAATGCCAAATGAGGGAGACACTTCCCAGAACTTAATTGAAAAGAAGATGGATGGCAGTGGCACATGAGAGTATAATAAGGGGAAGATGTGTGGCTATTTAGGATGCTACTTATAAAGGTGAAAGGTATACACTAAATGGATGCAAATATAGATGAAGAAGTGTCTAAAACTGTCACTGCAGACACAGAGATTAGGAGACCCTATGTAAAATACTCTAGGGCCCTCTACTCAGATAATCTGGAGACCAATAGTGGGAAGATAGATTATTTATGAACAGAATTAAAACTCCTGGAATCCACTGAAGAGCATAAACAACCTTGTTTGGGTTTGGATTCTTCTTAAGTCAAACAATCAAAATGCCTTCTATATGCTTCACTAGGATCACCCATCCTGAAACCCTTTTGACCCTCTAACAAAAAGAATGAGTCATGTCTAATTGTTTCAATGGGATCGCCGTCAGCATCTCCATTTTTGTGCAGGTTCTAGAGGTTGATCATGAGCAGGTGCCCTTCTCCTTTGAGGCTCCAGTTTTAGAACTAGTATTTGCCACTGCTTCAGTTGCAACACATTTTTGATATCAACATTGCATGGGCATTCTTGTAGCAGAAAGCACATTCTTTTTTGGTTCTTTTTTGCTAGACTTGTATCTGACTTCAAAATTCTTCAATATGTGCTGCTGTGCTATTTGTCGCTCTCAACCAAAAAGTCTTAATTTGACCCACCTGAAAAGAGTGTAGATAGGAAAAGACAGGGGGTTAGTGTTAAGTTTTTACAAACAAAGGCTCAAATTGACATTCACACAACACAGAGCTGCGTAAAAATAAATAGTTCTGCATGTGCTAACTGAAAGCAATTGTTTCGCGCCATATTTAGAAAAAGTCATGTGCCGATGATGTCATAGCTCACGCCTGTTTTAGAAAGCCGCTGTAGCATGACGTTAGGTGTTGTGCAAATGATGCAAAGGTAAACTGACAGTGCCTTGCATGAGAATTTGCACTTGAGGTGCACCCTGTGCACCATTTAACATAAACTTCAATGAGAGGTCAACTGTCCAAGTTTAAGACACATAAAATATGTAATGTTACAGTAATTGCACATTCTATCGTGAAGGAATATCACAGGATATTCTGCCTGATTCTTGTTTGCACCTGGTCTAATTTGGCGTTAACATTTCACTCAAAACCAGGTCACATTGACTTAAAACCCACAATTGTAGGACTCCTCTTTAATGTGTGGAAAAAAATGGTCAAATGACATGCAAGGTTTTCAATTGAACTGACAACTGAATCCTGAGTAGCTCAAGACCTGCCAATAACATATTCGATTAAGTATAATCTGGGAAGTAATATGGAATCCTGAAACATGTCTCAATATATTTGAGGGTGATTACTGACTTTGATTAATGTAGCTTTTGCATTGCTGAGTTTGCATTCGGATCACTGATTCACTTCAGTGCAAATTATGTTTTTTACTCTCTCAAAAGATAGTTATATTCAGATTAGGGTGATCAAAAGCTGTAATGAAATAATTATTAAATGTTTTGTCTTATCTACCTGTATTTGGAACATATTTTTCCACAGTGTTGAACCGCCATACTCTGCAGTAGCTTGTTTTCTAAATTACCCTTCCTGTTGCAGATATGCCATTTTATAGCGCTCGAATAAAAAGCATCCCGACTAACACAGAAATGATTGACCAAGAAAACATGAACCAATTACTAAGCCATTCTCCGTTTAAACTCTGTATCTTGCAGTTTACACATAGACATCGCCGCAAGTCCTTAGCTGACTAACGTGTCATAAATGCACTAAAAAAAGGTTTATTTGTACTTATGACAGCACTTGTGCCCCTAGATGCATAACGCATAATAACATAGTTCAAGGCAGAACTCTTCCTAGCTCATAAGTGGACTTCATAATCTTGGTCAGTTCTAGCAACAGCATGTCCCATCCACCCTTTAAAAGTCACTTCCTCTGCAGTGTCACAAGAAATATCCATCATGATTAGATCTTTTTCCATTCCAGTTCATGGCATGTGACCTTCCTTTCGTTTTTATATCATCAAAACCCCTTTCATGCCGACCTATAAAAAACATATAGTTTATTATAGCAGCTCATTCTTCATAAAATAAATCGTAGAACCGATAGAAATTGTAACGACCAATCTCGATATTTCCGGACTTCTATTGGGATTTCATTCGTGCGTTCCTTGAGTTAGTCACTATGTTGGTTAACCTTTCACCTTTGTGAATGCGTATGGCCTGTGGTTCTGGCTGCGCCTCAAACCCGCGCGCCAGTGTATGAGTGAAACTGATGAGATCTTTCGTCATTTGATGAGTGATGCAGGATCGGAATAATTGACTGGAAGATATGGGTGGTTGCAATAGCTCAAGCGTGATACGGAAGGAAGAGGTTCTCGGAAAAAAATAGAGAGCTGGGGGCATCATCTGCCAGCACCCGCTCTAAATTGGATGAGCGCCCAAATTGTTATGGACTGTCTCTCAAAAGATCAATTCGAGGAACTTCAAAGGGAACCGTTTCTTATTTTTTTAAGTGGATATGTGATTACAAATAGAATGGAGTGAGTTTGCTGGCTATATTTCGGTCTTGTGAGATTTGCAGAAAATATTTTGAAAATCTTATGTTTGAGAAAGTCATTGAAGTGTCTTCGAGCTAGGAAACCTTCAATGTTTCTCTTTTGAGAACATGCCACCGATTTTAAGCAACATGCGCACATGTAGCCGAGAAGGTAATGGCGCAAGTAGTAACTGTTTAATTTGAGCTAGTCGTTGCCGGTGGGACCTACAAACAAAACTATTGGGTAAAAAATGAAGAAAACGATGTTTGCTATAAAAAACTATTTTTTAATTTGTTTTTGTATGCATAGGATATCAATAAACATCTGGGGTCGTATTACACAAAGTGACCCTGGGGCACAACAGGCGTTTGCCCTCACGATGCACGCCCCAAGGGCACTTTGGTATTACAGAAGGGGCTACAGACACTTGTGCAGCCTTTTCTGCAATACCGATAGAGCTGGCGCTCATAAAGCGCCAGCGCAATATTCCGGGGGCATACCCTAATTTGCATGGGGGAGTGCCCAGTGGCATAGCTAGCTGTTATGGCACCTGTAGCAGTCACTGTGTTTGTCGCCCACACGTTGGCCGCATGTTACAGCAAGGGAAGGGGGTTGCTGGCGAGTCCCACGACGGCCGCCCCGCACGCCCGCAAGTAAAAGCGGGGGGGGTTGGCACCGCCACCAAAAGTCGTTTCGCCCGCGGCGCACTGTCCCCCCTTCTCCATTTGCTACACAAACCTGGCGCGTCCCATGCAAATAAAGAAATCCCTTTGCCTCTGTGCCCGTGCCGTATTATAGACGTGGGCGCAGAGGCAAAGTAGCTCTCAGGAGGTGCACTGACAGTGCGCCACCTGAGAGCAGCCCTCTGGAGGGGATAAAGGAGGTCCTATGGACCCCTAGACATCCTGACTGCACCCGTCTGCAAGGGGATCTCTAATCTTTAAAAGTGAAGGCTGGTTGCCATCTGCACAGTGAAAAGAAGGCGAGGCTTCAAAGGAGCTGCTCCGTTTTTCACATGAATGAACTGGCCCCCAGGAAAACATGAGTTTGCAGCTGCCCTGAGGGCAGCGCATTCATCCTAATATCATGCATTTTTCTTCATTGCGCTGGGTGCACCTTTTCAAAGGTCCGCAGAACAATTAAGGAAAATACGCCACATTTATAATGCAGCCCCTGGACTTCTATTATTTGTCAGTCAATCAAAGGGGAAAGATGTTTTAGGGGGCAAGGAATATTTGTATACCCAAGGGTAAAGTAGCATTTTTTGCAATTTGTGCTAACAAATAAAACAACCTGAGTGTGGGTGTTGACAGTATGTGATGCCCTCTGTTTAGTGTCTCAAAACAAGAAAGCATCATAATAATGCCTTGACATGGGTTTAGGAAGTCCAATACCTGTGTTACAATTACACAGACAAGCAATGTATGTATACAGTAATAAAACCAGTAATAAAGTAGAAATGCAAAACAATTAGAATCTCTGAACAAATTAGAAAAATAGAGTAAAGTGTAATTAACAAAATGACACGAAAATGACAAAAATCCATTAAGGAGAACCAGACATATGATTTTTTAGAAGGTTTTAAGTGGAAAAGCCCTGAGAAGCACAAAACGCACAATAATAGTCAAGGGACTACAGGGCACTACAGGCAGGGCTAAAGTAACTTTATAAAAGTCCAAAACATTTACTACAACTCTGACTACACCAGTGAATTGGGCTTGTAATAAATATTTCAATAAATCAAAAAAATCTCCTAGCCATAGATAACATTTATTAAACTTAATATTCTATCCCAACGCTTTCCTATAGAAGCGCCAAGGCAGCTGGTGAAAACATCTTTTACTGCTATTTCACTGTAAGCATATGTTTAACATTAAACTTTTATTTGTCCTACTTTTAAATAACATAAACCCTGGCCTAAGGGCAATGAGGCCTACTCATGTGTGGCTCATTGATTTTTAAAAGGAAGGTTTAGGCCTATCAAAAAGGGGTTATTTTACTGGTTGAACTTGCAGTTTAATACTGCACAGCCAGGCTACAATGGTAGGCCTGGCAACATGCTTCACAGCACCACTGGAATGTATAGCACAATCAGTGCTGCAGTTCACTGGTAGCTTTTAATTTACAGGCCCTGGGTACACTTGGTGCCATATACTAGGGGGACTTATAGGTAAAATAAAATAAATATTCAATTATAAACCAGTTTTACCACTTAGAAAGGAGGAGCACAATCATTTAACACTGGTTAGCAGAGGTACAGTGCACAGAGTTCTATAGCCAGCAACAATAGGGCTTTACAAAACATTCCAGGTTCACCATGCAAAAAAAATGAAATTTTCCGACACCTTGCTATTGTATATCAACAACCTTGATTTTAGAAGGGGCTACACATGTGAGTGTGTGTTAAACTCTTACACTGAAAATCAGGGAAGATGCCCATCATGAACTTCTGGAACCATTTTATGATAACACTTAAACAAATCACACAAATTAATGCACTTCCATATTGGTTGTTGTGAATATTGGGACAGGATATACTCCACATCCTCGAGGGTTGCTCTCCCATGAAAACAACAGAGGTACTCCAGTTCCTTTTCTAGGGATACTAAGAACAATTTCATGTACTTGATAGTGTTTGGTGGGGGGGTCTACACGGAGGGAAACAAATCCAGACTGTACCTCTGAAGAAAAATGCCAAATAATCAGGACTCATAAACCTCGATCTGTCTAGGCCTGCAACTGGCCAGTTTACCAGAAGTAGGGGTCACTGCCCATTCAAGCCTTGGTGCAAGACTGCTTGGGCTCTAGATAAACCAATACAATTGTTTACTCTATAGTTCCCAATCTTGAGGGGAGTCTGCCACGGGTGTGTTCTTGCCCGATTCCTTTTTTCTATCTACACACATGAGGTAGAAGCACCCCTGCTGAACTCCACCCCGACGTCCCATTGATCTAGAATGTACGCACCCCAATTCTGCTAAATGCAGATGATGCTGTCTTAATTGCGCGTACTGGAAGAGCCCTACAACAATTATTAGGGTTTTATGTAAACTACATGAGTAGCCTAGTTCTAAAAAAAAATTAGGCAAATTCCCTGGTTCTAATAACTGGACATAGAGAGAAGAGGCCTCCACATTTTTATATAGAAGGACGTGAACTGGCCCACACTGACACATTTGTGTACCTCAGAATAACCTTTGAGAGACAACTGTCCTGGTCCAACATGATCATAACAAGAGGCCTAGCACTGGAAAAAAGTATTATAAAACTTAATTCCTTTACAAAGAAATTGGGTGCAAAGCCCCTTGAGGTGATCCAAAAGGTTTATTCTGCTGAAGCAATATCAGTGGCAACTTATGGGGCAGGAATATGGGGTTACACCAATGCCCATTCTCTCCAGACTATCGAAAATTCTTTTTGGAAAAGACTCATTGGCCTCCCAACGGGTTGTTCCAACTTTTTGTGCCACACCGAGCTGGATGTCCCTTATATCAATGAAATAAGTATGCTGGCACCCATATCGCTGTGGGATTCCATCTGGAGAAGAATAACAGTAAACCTTACCCAGAAACTAACAGAATATTATCTCACTTTGTAACCCATACTAAAGATTCAGTGGTTACTATATATTAAAAACAGCTTCACCGCTCTCTGTCTAGGCCGATTATTTACATCTCCTTCAACCTGTATCATAGTATCAAAAAAAGAAATGAAAAGATCATTTTATAAACAAAGGACACTGGCGTGATCCGAATTGAATTGTTCAAAAGCGCTCGTAAAATTATATTTAGAGAGCCCAATTGAAAAGGAAGGCACACCGGGATACCTATCTTTTGTGACCTACCCACGCCATCGATTTATCCTAGTAAGGTTTCGTTTGAACCTCTTTCCTTGTATGCGTTCTTTTCCAGCTGGTATTTACTGTATAATGGTTCTTCCACCCTGTCCGTGCAGTGGCTCCTCCCCTTAATCAAATTTACACATTCTTTTTTTCTGTGCATTTTATAAGATGCCCCGCAAAAGATTTATGTGGCTGCTTATGCGTAAATACTATTTTACTTAGTCCTGCCCAGCACTGTACTTTTTACAATTATTATCTAATGAATTAGTATGTTTTACTGTGGCCTCATATCTTCTCCTCTCATGGAGGTCTAGGCGGCTGGATCACTTCGTGCTATGAATCATCAACGTAACCTTGTTTTTAAATCTATTGTTTTAAGCAAATCACTGTTACCATTTGAATCATGAAAGTTGTATTCCTTGGAATGTATATTTTATATTGTGCATTTTATACTTTTCTGATTTTAATAATTTAAGTATCGAATAAAATGGCTGACTGACTATTCTATTGTGTATCCTGGCACATCTGCCCAGTTAATGTTATTCATTTGGAGTCCATGTGCCATCCCACTGACAAGCCTGGATCACTAAGTCCATCAGAGTGTTGGGAAGCCATACTGCAACAGGGCAGTACTTGCTCGGTCCTTTGTAGAGCCTAATGCTCATATACCTTACTCTTGTTCTACTAACTATAGTCTGTCCCATTATCTGTGGGCACCTCCTCCAGACAGCATCATATAAAGGGAGCATCTTACAGTATCTAAATACTAGCCACCTTGGAGGCTTTCTTCTTCTGTATGCACTCCAACACAAGCATGCCAATTCATCCACCTTGGGAGTTGCATCCTTATCATGTTCACACAGTCAGTCAAACCCTGCCATACAATTCATTAAGTGGCTATTATGTTGCTATGGGAACAATACAGCTATCCCATCATTGCTAGGTCGCTGCCACTTCAAGAGGACAACAGGAAGATTCACACAGGTCATTCGCCATCTAAATTATGCATTTAACCTGATGTCCTATTTGCTGGATTCACTAGTGTTCTCCCTTTTTAGTAAGGAACTCCTATAAACAGGTACAAAATAGTACTGAATTATGTATCAATATAGAGAAATAGTTTAAATATTTGGAGGTGCAGTGCAGAAGAACTACGCAGACAGCGCGGTTATGACTGCCTTTTTCTTTTCAGAAGGCCTCATGCCTTTATTTCAGAACTGCTTACTGGTGCAGCCAAACAAGATGTTGGTATGTCTCCACAAAGGTGGCTGTGACACCAAAAAGGCTATGTATTGGCTTTGGCTTCCAAAATCTGAGTAACCTATTTCTCAGATTGCATCTTTTCAAGTAATCTGATTCCTGTGTATAGGGACTGACACAGCAAGAAACTGCAGAGATATACTTGGAACCATCTACTGAAATGGAGTGGCAATGCTTCACAACCTTATTGGACGTTTTTGCCTGCTTCCTCCTCTGCCCTGGTCCTAGTGGGCTAACTTCAAAAGAAAATTGGTTAAATACCATTGAAAATTGTATAGGTTGTGCACGTAAAAATCTTCATCTTGTACAGGTGCCTGTGCCAAATGTAGGATTTTGCTAACAAGGTCAAGTGAAGGAGACGGGGAGAGTGCAGATGCCTTGAATAATCCACAATTCAGCATTATGGATGATCAGTTTAATTTCACAAGATGGCAAGAAATCTGTAACTATCTTGTTGACACCTGGCATGACTTATTTTGACAAGATGAAGAATCCAACAACTCATCTGTAGGAAGTCAGAGAGCCTGGATGGTCTTGACTGTTCACTTCATGAGTATGCTTCCTTTTGAAGTTTTCAGGTGCATAACATTTGGCTATTCTGTTGAACTTCAATATCATGTGCAATACATGATGGCCATCTCAGAAGTATAGAAAATAGGATTGCTTAATATTATTCTCTATTTTTTAAAGATGGCCACAACATTACCCTTAGACTCAACATGACGAACATCTTGGAAATATAAAAATAACCCTCCAAGATGTCCAACAACTGTTGGCTTTGCCGATGCCTATGTCGTGTAGCTCCTATAAAACTATACAGGATCTGCATGCTTGGACAGCATACACTCTAGGATTGGTGTCAGACTGATTCTGAACGCCCCCCACCAGGTATGTTGGCCTTTTGTACCATCTAGCTCACAGTGCCATTAGTATCTCCTCTTACCAAGGAGAGAATAGTTCTTGGCAACCATTGAACATGACAACCCTGATCCCTCAGGACTGCGGAAGCAATATACTACCTTTCGCTCAGTCACTCGTGCCTGCTTAGTCGGTCTCACAGAGATACACAGAATAAACAGGCTGAGCGTTTTCAATAAGTATTTATTGAGCAGTTGTTATTCTGGTGTAGAATAGATGAGCTGCAACAACCGTTAGACAGTATAGGATATAAATGATTATCAGTACTATAAATGTAAATGGATGGTATAGGTCTACCATCTTGCAATAATCATGAATACATATGAGTATATAAAACACATGGTAATAAAAAAATGCGTACTCCTCGGATGCCTCCCTAACTAGATGTACCTAAGTGTACCTAGCATGTGTGTAGGTGTTAAGCCAAGAATCCCTCTAGGATAAAGTCAACCTCATTACCTGAATCGAGAGACTGTGGGACCCCGTCCTGGTCTCGGGTGGGACACCCCGCAAGGGATGTTTTAGGCCACTGCAAGCTGGAGTGTCTGCATGCAGGAACCTCAACGTCTTTGGTCAGTGTGTCAGCTGGGAAGTCTCGGTCTCCTCTGTTCTAGCTTAGCAAGATGTGATATATATATATATACCCATAGGTCTCCCCAGGGGTCCTACCATGCTGTATTACTGTTTCGGCCTAAGTATGACATCGGGCATGAACTTTATACATAGATATTATACAGAAGATGGTGATTCTGCTGTGCTTCCAAGAATCCTCATGCATAATGTATGAGATTTCAAACTAGGGAAAACCCACGTTCTGAATGCAGTGTCATATCTAGGTTAAAGGTCAGTCCCTGTAAATTGTTACAAGTGTAAGGTTGGGAAGAATATAGGTGAAGGGTTATGAGCTACCTGAGCCTATATCAGGGTACCTATATGGAATATAACACCCACTCCTCTTCCGAATGGATGACATAGTTAAATTCTAAACGTACTAAAAACAGATGTTAAAAATTTCTAAAAGTCCTTCAACATAATAAACAAAAGTGAAATGGAAATTGTCACTCAAGCCATAGCTCTAATGTGTCCGTAGGTATAGTTTGAACTACTATAAGCATTTGAAAGCCATGCATGCGCAAAAGAATGTATATTTAGTTATAGAGTTCCAATCTTAAGTTGGTTTTTCAAAACGTCGAATTTTTATCAGCACACGACAGGCCAAATTCGGCAAATGTCTATGTGTCCTGGCTGATAGACGCAACATTATCGTTGCCTGCCGCCGCAGACGGCAGTCCCTGTAACACCTCGCAGATTATGTCAGTTGAGCACAGATGATATTTTGTAGAGTACACAACCTATGCAGGGGCAGTCTGTGTGGCATCCAAGGCCTGGGTGTCAGAGGAGGAGTTGATGTTCATACCAACATGAGCCAATACTACCTGTGGTGGCTCTAGGAATGCTGCCATCAACATCGGAATACGCTGGGGACACTGCAGACCATGGGCCGTTATCGGGTTCTGCTGTGCTTCCAAGAATCCTCATGCATAATGTATGAGATTTCAAACTAGGGAAAACCCACGTTCTGAATGTAGTATCATATCTAGGTTAAAGGTCAGTCCCTGTAAATTATTACAAGTGTAAGGTAGGGAAGAATATAGGTGAAGGGTTATGAGCTACCTGAGCCTATATCATGGTACCTATATGGAATATAACACCCACTCTTCTTCCGAATGGACGACATAGTTAAATTCTAAACGCACTAAAAACAGATGTTTAACATTCTAAAAACCCTTAAACATAATAAACAAAAGTGAAATGGAAATTGTCACTCAAGCCATGGCTCTAATGTGTCCGGTAGGTATAGCTTGAACTACTCTAAGCATTTGAAAGCCATGCATGCTCAAAAGAATGTATATTCAGTTATAGAGTTCCAATCTTAAGTTGGTTTCTCAAAACGTTGAATTTTTTCCAGCACACGATGGGCCAAATGAATCAAATGTCTATGTGTCCTGGCTGATAGACGCAACATTCTCGTTGCCTGCTGCCACAGACGGCGGTCCCTGTAACACCTCGCAGATTATGTCAGTTGAGCACAGATGATCTTTTGTAGAGTACACAACCAATGCAGGGGCAGGGTGTGTGCCATCCACGGCCTGGGTGTCAGAGGAGGAGCTGATGTCCATACCAACATGAACCAATACTACCTATGGTGACTCTAGGAATGCTGCCATCAACATCGGAATACGCTGGGGAGACTGCAGACCATGGGCCGTTATCGGGTCAATTAAAGCATCAATGTCCGGTTACGCACATGATGGGAGTGTCAGACAACAATTTAACACGCATTCTGCTCTGCAAAAAAGGCATCGGAAGACAGGTAAGATCCAGTTCATCGAGACTGGTCTAAATGACAAGAACCACAATGCACTTAGTTCTCTTAGGCGAGGTGTGCCTAGATGTTCTACCATGCGATCACGGTATTTTCGGTCCAGGAGTACTGTTTCCATCTCCTTAGTGACTGGGACGTCCATTGCATAGCAGAAAAATAACAATCAAGATACCTGCTATTAGAAACAGGATCAGTGGCAGCCCTCCAAAAATGCTTCCAAATACAGAGTGTATAAAGTTTGGTATAACTCCGAGGACCCTTTGAAAGGTGCCTAATAGTCCAGAACCTGCGGTCTTAAATAGGAGGATAATGCCTGTCGTATATCAGACATGTTAAAGATATGATTTACCATTTCTGCGAAATGGAAGGGGCAGTTTGTACATATGAGCGCCTGTATCTCTGCCGAAGAACTTGCGATCTGGAGATCAAAAGTCTCTCGAGCGGAGGTTAAGGGCACCGATTTCTGCAAAAGTAGGGCTTTCATTCTGCTCAAAGCATCAAACTATATTACTGAAACATTTAGTGAAGGCCACAATGGCTCCTCCCTGACTGTATGTGTTGGTGGAAACAATACTTCCATACAGCAAGTAACCCTGGAACTGACGGTCACCAGATATGCAATGCCTGGAGGCATCCCACAGCAACCATGATCATTGAGCATCAAGTAGCTCCCATTCAAAATTAGCCTGAACACTGTAGTGATCTGGGCAGCTGGGGCACCCCTCAAGTGACAGGATAAATTTGCCACCGAACCGTTACAGGCCTCATGAAGCATTATATGCTGGCATATGAGTGATCCACTTAAAGTGTTCTCGTAGTTTGTACTGCTTAAAAACACTTCTCTTCCCCACTCTGGCATCAAAATCTGTACGGTAATTCCCAAGATTCCTTGATGAGTTCCCTACCCATTTCTTCATATCTGCCTGCCTACTTTTGTTCAAGGCAATATTGAAATTGAAAAGTAGTGACCGGAAGAGTTATGTGGCCATGGATGAACTATTCAGTGGATGGTGACTCTGCCAGTGGAAAAGCTAATCTGTCCAGTTTTTCAATACGCAGCATTGTATACTTTGCTCCCCTCTGTGCCTTTTCTATTTTTTTTCTGTTGGATTGTGTGAAGAAAACAGGGACGTGCTGTTTATGAAATACCAAGGCACATAGCCTGCGCACAAAGATTGCAGCGTCCAGCTTAATAACGTAATAGAACATAATTGTGATTGTCTGTGTTGTAATATGGACAAATCCTGTTCTAGTACATCAATAGGAGAAGCTACAATGCCCAGTGAATATATCCTGGAGGTTAGTGTTGTTAACCCATTGTCAACCACTGTTAGAGCTTTCTCTAGGTTGATATGATCTATTTCTCGTAATTTCTCTGGGGCCTCTTGTGATATTTTCCAAATCTCTCTATAGACAGCATAATAGAAATGTTTATGATGTGGCTTCCTAGGACCTAATAAAAAATTCTATAGGTTCACATTGTCTGTAAGTAAGGATAAGCTTTGTGTAAGTGTTGAGGTCTTTAGCCAATTGAGGCATAACTTCATAACACTGTATGATTTTATTACCCCTGGGTGTTCTCTCTGTACACAGCATGGATCTGGCCTGTTGATACTAAACCATTTGGTTTTACCCATGAATATTTGCTGACAGCTATTGATGCCTGTGGGCCAAATCAACCATCCCTTCCAATCGGGGTCTGATCTATTGTATTGCATGATGTCCTCTAGCATAATCCCTTCTTGCGATGTTATGTTACCCTTGGTGTGTGATGGTGTGGGCATCCGAGGTGTATTAAGTCTTTGATCTTGGCTAGTCCCAGACAGGATGTTTGTTGCACCATTTCATTCAAAAACATGATTAGCTGAGGAATAAGGCATGCTCTAAATAGCGCTTCTGTTCCCTGAACCTTCCAGTCTCTAGTACCCCAGACTGATTTTAAGGCCACAGTGTCTTTCCATAAGTCGAAACCTTGTTCAGACAGTTGAGTAATAAAGGAGGCAGAATAAATCTGTTTGGTGTTTGTCAACATATTTTTCTGGGCTGGTGTTTGTGCAACCTTATAATAATATGAAGCTGGTTCCGACGTGTTAAAGTCTGAAAAATATGGAAATTTCTGTGCAAATGTCTTTGAACTGCTTTTCGGCGGTGTTGGGCAATGTTCCCATTGGTGGTATGTGAAAACATTTCTGGGATTAGCCGATTTATGCAGAAAATTATGACCATCATGTTGATAGCAATACATTGTTTTGAAGTCTGCTGTGTCTTCCAACATTTCATTATTAGAAAAAGCAGCAGATTTTTCTAAATCAGACAACATATTATTTACAGTTTCATAATACCAATCATTGGAAAATGTACTGGAGGTAATTATATCACTCAATGAAATTTTAAATAAATGTGGTATTTTTAAAAGTTAGGTCAGACCAAATATATCGTAATCAACCTTGTCCCACACTATCAGGTATTGGAACTGCTGTAATGTTCACTAATGACAGGTCTCTTTTTTCACCATGTGATGATAGATGCGGTTTAAAATTCACATTCACTTTTTGTGCTGCAGAGCTTTCTCGAAGATAAATTCCATTTATAAGCATACTAAAGACAGTTACCAGGCCTATCCAGAAAAGAAAGAAAAGTATTCCGATAATTACCCAGACTTCTGTCCGAGGTGATACCAGGTATGTCTTTTTAAGAAGGTTCAGAAAATCCTTAATTCGCTGTTGACAAGTTTTTCGGGCTGGCATCATATCAGGTTCACATGGATCCAATGAAAAAGTCAATGAAATAGCCAGATGAAATTCAATTCGGGCTACTGAGTGTAATCCGCGAACGTTGGAATTCTACTTGAAAGCCTTATCGAGAAGAGACGCGTCACGTCTTCACATTTATTGAACAAATTCCTACGAATGACTCGTTCTTTCGAATCGCCACAAGACATCTCATGGTCTCTGATGAAGGGCGTTAATGCCCGAAATGCATTGGACTTATTTTAAATGATGATGTCAACAAAAGAAGCATGTGATATTCAACAATGAAATGAATATATAATTTCATGAATTTAATGAATATATGAAACTAAATAAATAAGAACTCAATAACTCAAAAGAAGGAAGAGTCTTTCAATCATTCACCACAGTATGGAATCCTGAGTTGAACCTCAGGAGAAAGATAGGTGTGCGTCAAGGGATGTTTTCTAATGGACTATTAGAAGCACGACTTGTGAAACATTATCAAGGACGCCTTTGACAAGAGACGTTACCTAGGCAGCACCCTCTAATGTTTTCAAACTAAACCGAAAAACTGTACCACTGATAAATAAGCTGTGCGCTACTCCTCCATTATTTTTTATTCTTTGTTGTTCCTGGCCACCAGTAGCGATGTTTCAGTAGAGAAACAGTCGCTGTAACTCCTGCGTGTGCAGAACCTATACCCTTGTGTGCTGCTAGAATTAACCCTAATCTGTGATCCATATTTGGTATTACTCTATCCCCCACTCCAGGAATCTGAGTAAATGGAAAGTTATTTGCATCTAACTTGTAGGAGTACTTGAGTGGAAATTTTTCGGTACTGTCGTATTATTGCGTGTAGCAATAATCGCAACCATAATCTCACCGTCTATTCTCGTTTTTGAATGAGTGATTGCAGCTACGGAAGCCGTGCATACAGCCCCCTTTGCGGCTGTGTCAGTCAATGAATTCCCTTCAACATGAATGCCATCACGTTGATGACTCAGTGTGTGTATCATGTAAGCCCTTGGTAGTTCGTTTTTCAACTCCACTACCTGTTCCCATAGCGTTTTGTGCTTAAGTGTGCCACCTTTTGAATTTTGAACCTATTTTGTCCCCAGTGGTGTAAATATTCATTGTATGACTCCTCACAGTAAAAGGAATCACACACAATTAGCGTGGGGAATTCTCAATCCGTATTTACCAGTGCTAGTAACAGGGCTTTTAATTCTGCCAACTGCTCCATGGAGTCTCCTAGAGACTGAGTTTTTGTACAACTCGGATGACATTTTCCATCCTGCATGCATCCTTTAACGATAGCACATAAGGCTCTGTATAGTTGTTTACTTCCTATGGCCGGCTTAGCAGAACCGTCAGTGTAAATTATATATTCATACTGATCTAGGGGCATTATTTCATTTGGTAGAGGATATTCTTGTTCATATTGCAGAAAGGCTTTTGTCTTCAGACTTGGTTCGTACCTGTATTCTACGTCTGTTGCAGTGAGAGAATTAGCTTATTGTATCCATCTCGGATGTAATGCTTTTGCGTTGGGAACGCTTATCTTCGTAGCAGCCTGTAAGGCTTGTTCTAGGATTACGACAATTATTGGCTTCCCCTGTGCCACTGCTCTTTCTCTCACTACAGCAGTCTGTACTGCTGTCGGAATTTTTGCCGTTGATGCAAAACGCATTTCACCATTTGCATACAAATGTGACTTGTACGCTATTGGGACTGTTTCACCTGTGTTATATGTTAGTTAGGTGTACCCCGATTGACACACAACAATGCAGATTATTAAGTTGCTTACATTTGCACGTGTCTGTAAGTGTTTTGAAGCTATCATATCTGCTTGTAGGGAGCAAACAATATCTGTGTGTTCCTGTGTCCATTGTCTAACTGAAAAGTCAGGTTTTATTAAATCGTAGAAAGGTCTTACTCTTTCTGCGTAATCCAAAATGTATGTTCTGCCAAAGTTCAGGAATCCCAGGATTGATTGTAAGTTTTTAATGATTTCGGAGTTTGGAGCAGTGCACATTTTTCAAAAAATTTAACTGCTAAGCTTTTTCCTTCACTTGAAAGCTCATATCCCAGAAAAAGGACATTGAGGTGAGAAATCTTTGATTTTTTAAAGTTGAATTTGTAACCCTCAGAGGCAAACCCCAAAATTATGGTATTTACTCTGTTCAAGTTTTCTTCCAGGTCATCATCTGTAAGATAAATATCATCCACATAGGACAATGCGTCTTCTTCCAAATTTTGAAGTAATTCAGTTACTCTGGCTGACAACCACCCTGGGCTGTTCTTATAATCCTGTGGGAGACTACAAAATTGACCCTGGGAGCCTAATGGGGAGAATGCAGTTAAATACTTGCTTTCAGGTGCTATATTATGGCAAAAAAACACCATTTGAGATATCTAGTGTTGTTTTGTATTTTTTCCATACAATGCTATCCAATAATGCAGCACTGTGTGCATTTTGACCTATAAAATGTCTTAGTGCAAGTGTTTTAATGTCTGTAATCCAAATCTAAACTATATGATTTATCTGGTTTTTATACAGGAAACAAATGGTTATTCATTTGAGAGGTGCAAGTTTCAATCACCCCTTGGTACTCAAGTTGATCTAAAATCTCCCTGGCCTGTATTTTAGCTTCTTGCTTTATTGGATACTGCCTCTGTGCAGTCGGAGTATTTTTTAATGGAATGATGTGGTGCGTTGAATCCTAGTGTCCCATCCAACATGGTTTTTGTATACGTGTGTGTTTTTAATCGAAAGGCCGAACAGACCCTATCGATTTGGTTGCTGCGCAAAACTGCAAGGGACGCATGCAGACAATAGTCTACATATATTAGAATGGACAGTTGGTGTCAGGATGGAAGACCATGAAGTGGGTGGAGGGAGGGGGGGGGAGTTGGTTCACTTTGCAACATTAAGAAAGGACGCATAGAGACAATAGTCTACAAATATTAGGATGGACCGTTGGTGTCAGGATGGCAGATCGGGAAGTGGGTGGAGGAAGGTGGGAGGAGTTGGTTCACTTTGCAACATTAGCACATGTTTATATATACACAATGTTGGATTAGAATACGCGTCTGTCCAATACGTGCGTGTTTTTAATCGAAAGGCCGAACTGACCCTATCGATTTGGTTACTGCGCAACAACTAAAAGGGACGCATAGAGCAATAGTCTACATATATTAGGATGGACAGTTGGTGTCAGGATGGCAGACCGGGAAGTGGGTGGAGGGAGAGGGGAGGAGTTGGTTCACTTTGCAACATTAGCCCATGTTTATATATACACAAAGTGACAATAGTCACAAAAACATATTGTGTGCCCACAAACATTGTGAAATTTAACATATAAGAAACGTGCGCTTACTCTTTTCTTTCTCTTCCATTTAACCAGACTGAGCCACAGCAACGCGTGGCATGGTACAGCTAGTTCTTTTAATAAAAAAGTGGTTCAAATCGTAGAGTCTTTTGTCAATGAGTGAAATGTTGTTAAGTAAACTGTTACAGAGTAGAGTGGAGAACAGTGTCTTACGAGTTAGTGTAGTACAGTGGAATTGCTTCTAGTGGATTAATGTACATTGGAGAGGTACAGAGTGCTGTAGAGTCAAATGGCATAGAACAGAACAGTATAGAGTTGAGTGGCATAGAGTGGAGTAGCGTACAGTGAAATGGCATATAGGAGAGTGGTGTAAAGTGGAGTACTGTACAGTCCAATAGCCTAGAGTAGAGTGGCGTAGATTCAAGTGGCATAGAGTGTAACAGTGTGGAGTGGAATGGTATAGAGAGGAGTGGTGTACAGTGGATTAGCGTACAGTGTAGTGACATAAAGCAGAGTGGTGTAGAGTGGAATGGCCTAGAGTGGAGTGTCATACAATGGAGTGGTGTAATGTTGAGTGGCATGGAGTGGAGTAATATAGAGTGGAATGACATAGAGTGGAGTGGTCTACAGTGAAGTGACGTAGAGAGGAATATGGTGCAATGGAGTGACATACCGTGGCATAGAGTGGAGGAACATAGAGTGAATCAGAGTAGAGTGGAGCTGAGTGGCATAGAGTGGAGTTAGGTAGAGTGGAGTGACATAAAGTTCACTGGGGTACAGTATAGTGGCATGAAAAGAGTGGCCAATAGTATCACACTAATCATGCATACTTGCCTTAAGTCCGCAAGGTGGAGTTTCGCAGAGACGATATGGACCAACTTCCCAGTACCCTACCTTATAGCCCGTGTATTCTGCAATGCACTAGGGATACGTAGTAGGGTTCAGGGAGGAGGGCCGGATAATGGACGCTTGAGGAATATTTGTTGTCAACCTGCGAAGCAACAAGAACTCACTTTCAGTACTGTCTATTCAGACTCATAGAATGAGTCCCTCCCTTTACACATGTAATCACCCTTTGTTAATCAACCACTCCTACCTGCGAGCTAAAGTTGTTAGACGCAGTGTCCTGGTATTCTTGTGCACTGGATGTAGTGGATGGAGTTGAGCAGCGATGTCACTCGGCGTAGTTTACTTCACTAAGCTTCTATGATTATAGGACTAGAAAAACAAATGCCACAAATTTGTACTAATACATTCATTAAGTTCCAACACACTTTGAATTATCACTGTGGTTATAATACTTACTAATTAGTTTTCACGCAAACTCCTGTGTCCATCACTAGATTTTTTAAATTAAACAAAGAAAACAAATACAAATTCTAAAGTGCTGAATCTAGTCTTCTTGATTAATTGACTCTATTCTTGTTCCTTTCAAAATACCAAATGATCTTTTCTTAATTGTCTTTTCTGAAAAAGAAAAATTTCCAAAAATGTTGTGCGTGTTCTTCTTTAGAAACACTCAAGTTTCAAAATGCTAGTCTTTCTTGCGAAGGGCGCCATAAAAAATGAAGCATTTCACTAAGCTTTCTTGTTTTTCCCCCAGGATCGATGTCACACTGGAATTCGAAATCAGGAAGCCGAACGCAGGACCGCAGCGTCAGTTTCAGGTAAGCTTTCGGGTCCCTGGAAACCAACTCTCCTTGACGATGACCGGAAGGCGAAGCACATTCCAAAACTAGGGTGTGGCCTTAAATAGTTGTGCCACACCCAAGATGGCCACCACGTCGTTCCACGCACTGCATGCGTAGCACAGCGTTGCTAAGGGCCATTTCTTAAATGCATTGCTTTGGTACAGACTAAGCCTGTGCAAAGCACTATGCTACGCTCGCGTAGTTTGCGAAGTTTGCGCTACTTTGCACTACGCGAATTGCACGTAGCACAGTGCAAATACGCGTAGCGTAGAGTTGTGCAGCTGCCATTTTTTGCTTGCTCACGGTCCTCAACGTCAAGTTGGCGACCGCAAGCAAGCAAAATGACATCCCGGCAGGACTTTTTCCTCGTTCGCGATCAGCAACATCAAGTTGCTGATCGCGAGCGTGGAAATAAACCTCCCGGTGAGCGTCTCAACGTGGGGAGGTCAGGTTTCTCATGGTGAGTGGTCGCGTACGCTTGGGACCGCTCGTGATGAGAAACTACCAGTCCGTGCTGAGAAAGCTGTCCCTCGAGCAGAAATCTACTCGAGCGGCAGAAAACGACCGCTTGCACTGTGCAAGATGCAGTTTGCACTGATTGCGCAGTGCGGACAAGCACCCAGCCCTGTGCAATCAGTGCGAACAGCATTTTGCACAGTGCACTACGCAGTTCGCGTGGCTACATGTAGCTCGCGTAGTGCGAAGCGCACTTTGCGTAGCTACGCGTAGCACTACTTCGCAAACTAGCAAACTACGCCCAGGCTTAGTACAGACATATGTAACTCAACCGGCTTGAGTTTACATGCGTTCCTTTTTCTTTGTCTGACACTCATCTAAAAAGCCTTAAATTCCGTTCATTATTCATTATAACTCAGCATGATACAAAGCACAAAATGGTGGGTCACCACGTACCTAACAAGATACATAATGAGATTTATAAGGTCACAACACTATTATGCATTTGTAAAACATGATTGAAATACATGGTCATGCTGGTTGCACTGAAGAGGGGAGGGTTTTTTCAGTGAGCATGATTTGGGATTTATATTAAACCCTTGGTTACACTTTTTCCCTGGTAATGTAAGTGAGGCTAGTTTGATAGTGTTTCCTGGCACAGCCTTACAGTCTAGGCGGGCAATCATGACATATAGTACAATAGCACCGACTATGCAGTGGCATAGAGTGGAGTAACGTTCAGTGGAGTGGTGTAGATGAGGCATAGAGAGTAAGAGCATAGAGAGGAAGAGCATTAACTAGAGTGGCGTAGAGTGGAATAGACTACAGATGGTTGGCATAGAGTGGAGTGGTGTACAATGGAGTGGCAGGCAGCTCAGAGGCAAAGAGTAGAGTGGCGTAGAGTCAAAGAGTGCAGAATGGAGTGGCGTAGAGGGGTGTATAGTTGAGTGGCATACAGTGGAATAGCAGAGTTGAGTGGCATACATGGAGGTACGTAGACTGAAGTGGTGTACAGTAGAGTGGAGTGGTGTAGGGTGGAATAGCGGAGAGTAGAGGGGCATAAAGTGGCATAGAGTGCAGTGGCATAGAGTGGATTGATGTACAGCGGTGTTGCATGGAGTGGAGTGGCATACAGTAGAGTGGCATAGAGTGGAGTAGAGTTGAGTGTCGTATTGTGGAATAGTGTAGAATGGAGCGGCATACAGTGGAGTGGCATGGAGTTAAGTAGTGTAGGGGCGAGTGGCATAGAAAGAGTGCCATAGAGTGAAGTGGCATACAATGGATTGGTGTATAGTACAATAGCATTCAATGGAGTGGCTTAGAGAGGAAGGCATAGACTTGCATACAGTGGAATAGTGTAGAATGGAGTGGCATACAGTAGAATAGTGGAGAGTGAAGAGGCATACAGTGGAGTTGTGTAAAGTACAGTGGTGTCCAATAGAGTGGCATAGAGTAGAGTGGCGTTCAGTGAAGTGGCACAGAGTGGGTTAGTGTAAAGTGGAGCAGCATAGAGTGGAGTGGTATAGGGAGGGGTACAATAGAGTGGGAATAGTATGTAATGGCATAGAGTGGAGGGTCATATAGTAGTGTAGAGTTGAGTGCCGTACAGTGGAATATCATAGAGTAGAGTGTCATAGAGTGCATTGGCGCCCAGTGGAGTGGCATACAGTAGAGTGTTTAAGAGAGGCGTACAGTGCAGTAGAGTAGAGTGGAGTGGGGTATAGTGAAGTGGCATAGATTAGAATAGTGTAAAGTGTTGAAAGGTGGAGTAGCATAGAATGGAGTGGGGTAGAATGGAATAGCATACAGTGAAATAGCGTAGCATTGAGTGTCACAGAGTGGAGTGGTGTACATTGGAGTGGCGTGTAGTAGAGTAGCGTAGAGTGGAGTAGTGTACAGTGGATTGCATACAGTTGATTGTGTACAGTGAAATAACCTAGCATGGAGTGTTGTAGAGTGGAGTGACACACAGTGGAGTGGTGCATAGTGGAGTAGTGTAGAGTGGAGTAGTGTACAGTGGATTGCATGCATTGGATTGTGTACAGTGCAGTAGCTTAAAATGGAGTGGAGTGGCGTAAAGTCAAGTGTTGTAGTGTGGAGTGAAATAGCATTGAGTGAAGTGGCATACAGAGGAGTGGTTTAGAGTGGAGTGGTGTACAGTGTAGTGAGGTACTCTGGGGTGCTATACAGTGGAGTAGGGAAGAGTAGAGTGCCATAGAGTGCAGTGGCATACAGTGCAGTGGCATACCACACAATGGCCTAGACTGGAGTGGCATACAGTGGGATAGCATTGAGTACAGTGGCATACAGTAGAGTGGCTTACAGTGGAGTGGCATAGATTTGAGTGGAGTTGGGTATTTTAGAGTGGGGTAGAGTGGAATAGCATACAGTATTGTGGCGTAGAGTGGAGTGGTATACAGTGGAATAGCGTAGCATGAAGTGGCATAGAATGAAGTGGTGTGGAGTGAAGTAGAGTAGGGGTCTGAAATATAAATATAAGGGTATGGAGACAGCTCTCTGCATGGTGCAGGATCTGATACTTCTCCCATCCAGTTTGAGCAGCAATTTATACTGCTTTCCCCGGGTGGCTGCATTTTGCTGCTCTGTTTCCCTGCCTGCAACAGTGCGGGCAGGGAAGAAGATCACAAGTCTGGTCCCAACCAGTTGGAGCAGATTTAGGGCCTGATTAAGATCTTGGTGGGACTCCCGTTGTCCCTCTGTGATGGAGTTTACAAGTACTCCATCAAGCTGACAGATTCCTGCCTGCCGTATTTAAATGTGTATTGGCTAATCCGATGTCCACGTTCACAAACTGTTTTCCTTCGCACAATCTGTTCACCGCTGTCGACGCGGTGGACTACTCTGCTGGCTGACATTGCTCCATCCCTGCCAATGTGGTGGAACTGTATTGAGCATATTTATATTTCACAGTTGTGCTGGCTTTGTTCTAGCAGTGGTTTGCCGATAGAGTTGTTACATTGCGCGACACATTCAACATTGTACTACTTCTGTGGCTTTTGGATGGATGCTGGCATCACACACCTGATGATTTTGGCTAATTGTTTCCTCCTGCTTGGCACACTATAAAACACACTCCATTTCAGACGATGATCTTATGTCATTCCACTGCACTGCATTCCTTAGCACTTTTTCAGTGAAGTCCCTTTCTCTGTTTCTTGTTCATTTTGTTGTCATTTTTTTTATAACTTGTGGGTAATTACAATCATTTAAGTTTTTCATTTCATAATGGCAGGGTGGAGAACTCCACATTTTACTGATGGAGGATTGTCAGTCATGGTGGATGAAATTATAAAAGTAGAGACACAATTGTTTGGAGCTCAAGTATAAAATACAACTATAGCTCAGAAAATGCAAGTGTGGGCCAGAATAGTTGAAATAGTGAATGCTGTAGCAAACAACATGTGCACACAAGAGGAAATAAGGAAGAGGTGGAACGGCCTGTGAGGGACAGTGCATTCCCTGGCCTCCAAGTGTCAACTTTACCCCTGGGGGTAGAAGCTCTTGAAGGCTTCACAGAAATCGCTTGTGGAGTGGAGACTGGTAAGTTATACTTTTGAATGTCTCACTAACACTTAATGTCCTTTTTGCTTTAAATGTAGCTGTTGCTAATGTTTTTGAGCCTTTTTTAAACATATAAACACACACATAAATTCACTTATTTCAATTTTTTTAGGAATTTTGTGTTTCCTATTCTAAATATCTGTTCATTTTCACTACATATATTTTACTAGGTTTGTTCAACTTACAATTGTGCAAGTGTTGTTAATATGTAATTGAAATGACTACAACTACCATGGTGCCTTTTTTTGTTTTGTGAAAATAATGTTGCAATGTTATTATGATCATTCTCTCTTTTCCTACATATTTTCACATAAATTATGTGTTATGTAGTTATCAATCTCTATTTTATGCTATGTTTTGAAATGCCAGTTTTTCTTTAATATTGTATGTTGTTACTTGTTATTTTATTGAATTGATGTGATTTGCTTCTCAAATCGAAGTAGGTTGTATAAAAAGAAATTATGTTTATTATGTTGTATGCCGTAAATAAGTTGTTATGATGATAAATGCATCTGCAATGTTTATATGATGACTAATACTATTTATTCTTCTAAGTTGTTTAATAGTCAGATTTTACCCTGTTCTGCTTTAGAATGGTTTCACCTCCCTACTGTGTTGTGTTGAATGTTTGCAAAAAACATAAGTAAGACAACACATTTAAAACCTTCAGATAAAATATAAGTAAAATATAAAACAGTTGAACATTTAAAATGCCAATAGGGCAAACACAGACAATCGGCCATCCTGCACCCAAGAGAACTTAAATCGTTGCCTAATTACATAACCCAGATCTTTGCACAGGTAAAGAGTCTAACCAACAGACCACGCGACTTTTGCCTGATTCTCCAAATGCCTGAGCGGTAACAAGACCAAGCAAAAACTAGATACCATTTGGTATCTGATTTTAAAATGTATAAACCTTCTGCAAAATTTCCTTACCCTAAGAGTATGGCACTCTGGTACGAGCCATTTTCTTCTGCCAGTTTGATAGGCAGGACAGATGAACAAGACTTGCACTTCAGTTTTCTCTTTAGCCCCACAGACAGGGCATGTGCACCCGGCCTGCCCAAGCATACCACCCCATTTTACAGTGAAATATGCTAGAGGTAGAGCAATGTGCCTAAATTGCAGATATACAACTTTGTAGCTTGCGGGGGCTTGATTTCATCAAGGAAGTGCCCTAAGACATAATCATCCTTGAACGGAATAAAGAAATCTAGATAGGTGCCTCGAAGGCTGGTGTTTGTGCTTGCCTCATGACATATTGTTTATACTTCGCCTTCAGAAGAGATTTACTAATTGTTGAGCCTTCAGAGGAGTTGTCCCAAAAAAATCCATCACCCCATCTTAACCAGGGTGTCTTTTACGTACTTCATCCAACCCAATCTACCTGAACCCAAACCTGGAATGGCCAAGACTTCCTTGATACCCCCACGATAGGACCGGAGCTCTGGTGCCACCAAATAGGTGTGGTAAATAAATAATTAATTACCGGTACTATTTTTGAATACATTGAATAAAACAGATAGCTCAATAAATAAGAGACAGGATTCGAGGTATCTGAGTCTAACAGGCTTTAATCAGGCATAAGGGAAGGGACAGGAACGAGATAGCCTGCACGGAAATAGAATGGATGGCAGCTGCAATGCCTCATCGACAGTGCAGCATATATATAGTATAATACATTACATTACATTACATACAATAGGCGTAGCAGTAGGCGTAACTCGTAGCAGTCGCGAAAGATAAGAACAAATGGGTGTAACAAGAAGGCGTGTACAGGGCGTATACATAGACATGTGATGTAGACGTCACAGAAGTGTCATAACTGGGGTGGTAACATGGAGGGGGCTACCTGAGCAGCTGGGACCTTTAACCTAGTGGTGCGCGCAAACGGGCAATGACGTGTTACCAGGAAGAACTGGGGGCTATGACTTCTGTGCTAGAAGAGGAGACTAAAGTCTACGGTGTCAGGACGACATGTACCTATGGCATATCTGGTATCTTGTGTTTGGAGTACATGTTGATAGAAACTAAAAGTTATCAGGGCAGAGGCTACTTGACTCTAAGGCTGATGTATGCATATATTCATCGTGTAATGCGTGGGCTATGAATCTTCTATGAATATTAATACAGTAATTCTCTTGCATGGAGACATAAAGACTAGACTATGGCTGAAACTGTTGATGCAGTTCAGTAGCTAAGGAATGCAAAGACGAGGAGTTGAACTGATAGCTAGAAGCATAACATACTCTTGGCAGACTGGCAGGCAGAGCTGGGCACCGCGCTGCGCGAAAGGAAGTAAGTGAAGGGTCAGGGATGCAGGTGGGGGCTGCATCGCTCCTCGAAGTGAGTTCAGGAGACTGGAGCTTGAATCTGGTGTCCGGGCCCTTTTGAGGCCTAGAAACGGGGACAATTCAATGAATTAACGTGCACACTGTAAACGTGGCAACATAGGCCTAATACTCGTTGCTTTCACGAGAACTGGAAACTGGCATACTAGAGTTGGACACAACTATAATTGCGTCTTTAATCGATCATAAGGGGATATATGCATATCGATCATGCACATATAGCATAGAATGGGGAACACGTAGGCACATATAACATGGCAAAATTTACTTTTCCACATTCCCTCCTTGTGCCCTACGTTTCCATCAGGAAACATCAATATTCATGATACCATCTATCTGTTCATATAGCATCATTTGCTCGTCTCGAATTGTCTTGGAACGGGACTTAGGACTAGGAATACAAGAGGTAGCACACATGCCGCAAATCGCAGGGCCACATTGTAAACAGAGGCAGCAACTGAATATGATCATTACTGCTATACCTAGGAATGACAATACTTTCCATCCCCAGGCAGATATGATACTCCAGAGCCAACCGGACCATGTCCAGGTGCCTGGATTCTGGTGTAACTGATGGGCAATTTTATGAAGTCTGGTTATAGCTGAATAAACAGACGGCGCGTTATTAGGAATGAAAATGCAGCAACTAGATCCGATGACTCTATAAGCTCCTCCTCTATCGGCCAGTATGACGTCAAGAACGAGACGATTTTGGAGCACGACAAATCTAATGGCAGATTGCTCTTCGGTTAAATTACCTAGAGCGGAAGTAGTCTCATTCACTACTGCTTCAAGAGTTCTGGTTAACCTACGTATTAACTTACTATTCTGGACAGGGCCTATGAAGAAAAAGAAACCTTTATTGAAGTCTTGATATTGTTCTAGAGCAGTTTCAGTTTGATCGACAATTGGGGACTCGATCTCCCTTCTATGTCTAACGTGTACTAGATGTGTGTTTCTGTGATAATCAGATGGGGCTAGGAAAACTGGTGGCAGTAGGAAGGCAATATAACATGTTCCATCCCAACCGAGGGGCAGACGAACATATGCGGTCTGACCACAAACAAAATAAGAATGACGTGAGGCTTTGAAAATAGATTTCCCACTGTCACTATACTCGACAATAGTAGTACAATCACTATGTCCCACATGTGCGGAACCATTCTTTCTGACACATAATTTGCCTTTTACTGGTAGTACTGAAATCGCAGGCAAATCTGGAGTAGTATCGGACTGAACATTCAGAACCATGAAATTCGAGGAATAATTACCTAAATCATATACTTCATTTTCTAGATCTAACCCTGTTCTATGGGAAAGACCTTGCTTGTCTGGAAAACATGTTCGATTCAAAAGGGACATATCAGTGGAGGATGACGTTAACGTGGACCATGCTCCACACGAACCATTATGTGAAAACGGATAGGGAAAGAGTGGCAGAACTCCCTTCGGTGTCTGGAAAGGGGGGAGTCGACCACATACCCAACAATTAGTGGCATTACTGGTCTGGTGTGAATAATGCAACATTCGGATAAAAGTGTTATTACGCATAGCAAGGCGATAGGATAACTCGTGAGGAGGCAGGTCACTAAATGTGTGCTCTACTGTAACATTAGAAAACATATGTACATGTGAAATAGGAAAACATAAATGAAAAGCATAACTTATGCATGTAACCATAAGACTCAAGAATAATAAAAAGAATAGAACGATAATACATCTTTTAGAGTTTTGACTAACTCTCTCACTGTGTGGGTCTATCTCATACATGTCAGGAACCTGTCTAACCGTTTCACCCGAGAGGGACTTAGACAATTAAACTGGCTGACTTATTTTACTAGACCGGAGTTTTGCTTTATACTCCTGCTGCGGAGTTTTCTCTAACAGGGGAAGTTTAGAGTCTGTGTCTGGACAGTCCTTAAGAACGGGGCAGTCTTTGATAAATGTCTTTGGCCGTAATCCATGGAATTTCTTGATATGGCTGGTATGCACCCAGCCCTTGCGTCCTTCGAGCTTGACTGCGGTCCTTGTTGTTAATAACACCAGCTGGGGCTCCTTCCAACGGGGCTCCAACGGACTTGAACGATCAAAATTGCGTACCAGGACGAAATCCCCTGGAACGACTTCATGCAGTTTCACCTCAGTGTTGTCTGGAAAAGCAGCGGCAACCTGTGAACGACAAGAGTGTAGGGCAGACATCAAGGAAGCTAGGTAATCTGTCAACATATTACTGGAAATGTCTGTAATCTTTCGGGGCATAGGTGTACCCCACATATTAGGAGGGCGGCCGAATACGACCTCGTACGGGGACAGACCTGATCTGGAATGTGCAACCATTCTCATATAAAAAAGAGCAACTGGCAGGGCTACTAACCAATCTACACCTTTTTCTGTACACACTTTAGCAATGCGGATTTTCAAAGTCTGATTATGTCTCTCAACTAGACCAGCTGCTTCGGGGTGCCGTACACAGTGGAACTTCCACTGGTACCCTAACAGAAGGGAAACTTGTTTCATGAGCTCGGATGAGAATGGCTGGCCGTTATCTGAATACACGACCCTAGGTAATCCATAGCGGGGAAAATACTCACGAACCAACTGCCTGGCAGTGGTCGCAGCTGTGTAATCTGGAACTGGATATGCCTCTGTCCATCTGGACAAAGCGCATACAACTACAAGGACATACTTGAAACATCGACATCGCTCCATCTGAATATAATCCATCTGGAGGACTTCAAAAGGGTGGTCAGGAGGATGGAATCCACCTTGTTCCACCGGGACACTTTTACCTGGATTGAACTGACAACAGATCATGCAGGTACGCACTTTCTGTTTGGCTGCTGCTCGTAAATGCTTGTTGAACCAAAGGTTCTGGATACTGTCTAACATGGATTTTTCTCCTAAATGTGCTGGACTATGTGCGGTGTTAATAATGACTTGAACCATAGAGTCGGGGAGAAACCATGTGGCTTTTCCCTTCGTCAACCATCCTTGATCTGTCTGGACCCCTCCTTGTTCGGACCATTTCTTGATTTCATCGGGTGTAGCATGTAACTGTATATCTATGACATCTTGTGTAGGGTCCTTAACTGTCATACAAGTAGTCTGATCTGGAATGAGTGTCTGTGTTGTGTTAACTGGAATGTCTGGAGTCTGAGCTGTAAGCTTGGCTGTTCGATCTGCCAGGTCGTTACCCTGGGAAATGATGTCAGTAACTTTCGTATGTGCCTTGCACTTCATAATGGCAATAGCTGTCGGTAAATGTATTACATCTAACAGAGCTTGAATGAGGAGACCATGCTGAATCTTAGTTCCATGAGAAGTCATGAAACCTCTTTCTTTCCAGAGCACTCCAAAGTCGTGTACGACTCCGAATGCATAACGTGAATCTGTATATATGTTAACTTTCAGGTTCTTGGCACGTATGCAGGCTTGGGTCAGAGCGATGAGCTCTGCTGCTTGAGCAGACAGGGTGTCTATACGATGTGTTTCTATAACTTCGGTTTCAGTAGTCACTGCATACGCGGCTACTAGTTCTCCTGTACTTGTTCTCATACATGAACCATCCACATAAAGTGTCAGGTCGGGATCAGGTAATGCAATGTCTGTCAGATCCTGTCTTGGCTTTGTCATGGTGTTAACAACTTCCACACAGTCATGTGTGGCAGGATTTGAAGTAACTGAAGGTAACAGTGTAGCTGGATTTAAAATGTTGCAGCGTCTGATTTCTATGTGTGGCTGGAACAATGTCAGTTCATAACCTGTTAAACGTGCAATTGTCAAGTGCTGAGTCTGTGTTCGGTTTAAAAGAACTTCCACGGAGTGTGGGACTTGTACTGTCAGGGAGTGTCCTAACACTATGGAATCACTTTGTCTGATAGCTAGAGCTGTGGCTGCAACTGACTTGAGGCATGCAGGCAGAGCCTGGGCCACTGGATCTAATGTGCTAGAAAAATAAGCACAGGGCTTGTATTGTCCTGCTTGATCTTGTGTGAGAACAGATAATGCAGTACCATCACGTTCTGTAACAAAAAGTGTAAAAGGCTTACTGTAGTTCGGTGTTGCTAGAACAGGTGCTTGGCATAAAGCTTTCTTTAATTCATTAAAAACAAGTGTATGTTCTTGGGTCCAAGGGAGGACAGTCGATACGGCTGCCTCCTGTGTCGTTAACTGTATCAGTGGCTTGGCTAGATATGCGTACTGAGGAATCCATTGTCTACAGTAAGAAGTGAGGCCGATAAAAGCTCGTACCTCCTTCTGAGTCTTGGGTTGTGGAAGATGCGCTATTAACTGGATACGGTCAGGTGTCAACTGCCTACCCCTCTTGGACAGTAAGTGTCCCAAGTAGACCACTTGCTGGACACAGAATTGCAATTTGGAAGGGGACACCTTGTGCCCCATCTCGGCCAGGAAATACAGGACTGTAAGTGACGCACGCTCGCAGTCACGTTCAGAACGGGCTGTAATTAACAGATCATCGACATACTGGAGTAGGGCAGCGTCAGTTGGCATGTGAATATTGTCTAGTTGTCTTTTAAGTGCTTGACTGTAAATGCTAGGACTTTCTGTGAAACCTTGAGGTGCTCGTGTAAATTTATAGCTTCTTCCATTTAAACAGAAACCGAAAAGGAACTGGCTGTCTGGATGAATGGGGACACTGAAAAATGCGTTCTTGAGATCGATGACTGTAAAGAACGTAGCTTCAGAATCAATGGCTGTCAAGAGGGATGAAATATCTGGGACTACTGGGTACTGGGGTATGATACACTTATTAAGTTCTCGAAGGTCGATCACTAATCGATAAACTGGAGGTGCATTCGGATCAGTACGTTTCAGGACTGGAATGATAGGAGAATTACATACATTGGAGTCAGTTTCTACAACCACTCCTTGAGCAATAAGCTCGTCAATAATTTTGGATAAGGCTGCTACAGCCTCAGGTGGCAATTTGTACTGTCGGATTCGTGGTAAAACAACACCTTGCTTCAGAGTGACACGATAGGGTGTGATATGCATACAACCTACATCAGTTGGACCTTGCGCCCATAAATGCTGTGGTACATTCAAAAATCTTGGATCAAAATCACGTAATACATAATGACCTTTAAAATCACGCAAGAACAGGCGGACCCCTTCTGGGGAGCAGCAAATGACTGCTCCTAATTCTTTTAATGTCTTAATGCCTAACAAATTTTCTGGGCAAGATTTCGTAAGTAACAAATCTGTAGTTCGGGACAATGGACCAACTTCTAGAGTAACTGGTTTCGATATTTCATTAACAATAGGCTTTCCTGAAAATCCAAGGGAAACATTTCTAGAGCCTGAGAGTGGAGCCCCTGGAACCTCGTCATGACTGATGGTAGTCCTACTTGCCCCTGTATCAATCAGAAACTTTCTGTCTTTCCCTAATACTTGACTATGTACATAGGGACCCTCTTGATCTACAGGAATCTCGATGAGAGGCAAGCCTACCTCCCTCTCTAGGCTGTTTCATGAATATGGCTGATAATCTGGATACTCTGACTGTGCATACTGGTACATCTGCTGTGTAACGTGTTGTGTTGCAGCTATAGGCTGCGGTGCGGTAACTGTCTGTTGTGCATTCTGCGGTGGCTGGGAAGTCTGTGAAACTTGTTCTTGTCTAGGCGGACGTGGTCTTTCTTTAGTTTTACCAGTAGCTATGTTGTGTTTCAGAACTGCACATTCGTTTATAAAATGACCTAGCTGTTTACAGTAATTGCATGTCCCTTTAACGGGAGCTGCAGGATGACTAGCTTGATTCGGACCCCTCTTCTGACTGTCTTGCGGAACAGATTGTGCAACTAGTACTTTCATTTTCGTGTCTTTCATACGTCTCCTTTCGTGTTCCTGCTCCTCCCTGATTCTGTTCTGGTGATACTGGAGCATTTGGAGTATCTGTGACGGAGTATTAGCTTGCCATGTACTTTCGACTTTCAGTACTCGATTTTTAACTTGTGGACTGGAATTCTCGACTAGTTTAGTAACAAAAAGATGAGGGTACGATTCACTACTTGTTTTCAGACCACTATTAATAATAAAACATTTCTCAAATCTGGAATAAAAATCACTAGTATCTTTGTCTTGTTTCTGTTTACAGGCTGAGATGGCATCCCAATCTTCCTTTTTCGTGGCTAGTAATCTTGGCAAAACTTGTATCAATAACTCGGGCAATTCTTTAGCTTTATCCCCAAGACCGGTACCTGGTACTCGTGAATTATCTTCAGCTTCTAGAGCTGTCCAATCTATCTTTTTCTCTCCCACCTCCCATTCTTTTTCTTTGAGTTTTTCATATATGCCCGCAGGCAACAAGACCTTTAGCATTTTAATGATATCAGGATACGTGTATTCTCCCATACGGAGCATGTCCTTTAATTCACGGTGAAACCCTGCTGGATCTTTATCATGACAGGGAATTAACTTTTTCATTTCTAAGAGTTCTATTTTTGTGATAGGGGTGTAAACAAACACTCGTTCTAGACCCCCACCCTCTTTCTTGACTGGATGTACTTCTCGTAACGGATTCTGTCTGTCTATGTAGAATGATTTACTTTCTGGGGGTGAGACGTGAACAAAATGTGGATTCAGAAACGTTCGGTATTTGTGGCGCTGTTCTAGAATGACACTAATTAAATCGGTACCTAGACCTTTCCATCTGTACTGGAGTAATTCGTTTAATACATCATGTAGAGGACCTGGATCAGAATGCTGTTCCTCATACAGTGTAATGAGGTGCTGGATCATATACATACCCACCAGACGTTGCTCGGCTGGGGGCAGTTTCAGAAACGTTTGAGCCACTATTTCATCTGGAAACGTGGTAGAATCAGTAGTCCACCGGACTGCTGATCCGGCTAGTTCTTGTTCATGCATTGTACTAAGCTCACTATAACCTATTCGTGATTTCAGAATGTGATCGGTAGCTTGGAATACTTGCTCAAGAGAACACTGTTCTGGTGCTGGAGGAGGAAAAGTTTTCTCGTAATCTAGACGTGAATGTCGGTCGGAAAGTCTAGTTCTACCTACATACGCTATTCTGGAAGGATTCTCGCTGTCTACCTCTTCACTAGAAGAGTCATTCTCTTTCTCGGTTGCTCGTTTTTCTTCCTCTTTCTGGTGTATACGTATTATTTCCTTACGAATTTTCTTGTACATACTCTCTATACAACCTTGTGTCTTGTGTTTTCCCTCAGCTATATTGTCACTCCACCTGGTCAGGACTTTCATTTCTTCTTGATCTTTTTCTGGACAATCTTGCTCTCTTATTAAACAGTTAATCAAAAACTTTAAAATCATGATCTGAGTCTCGACTTTCCTTTGAACCATGGCTTCGTGAATACTTTCTGGATTCACTCCTCTACGGATAAAACGATATATTCTGTCTAGATGTTCTCCCATATCGGGCAGGGTGTCCAAATAGTCGGTCACCCGTCTTAAACGTAATGAATATATGACCATGTTACCATCGCCTGGAACTGGATCATAACGACATTCGGTAAGTGCTCGCTTGATATCTACGTATGTATTCACTTTTGGCGTACGCTGTAACGCTAGTTCATGTAGCGTCATACGTCTGTGTTGAGGCGGGGTACCAGGAGAATCTCCCCCCCGCGGCTCCTAAACTAGAATCGTCGGTGTGTACTGTACGTGCTGGTAGAGTGACTGACGAAACGGGTACATGTACTGTGGGCTGGGCCGGAGGTGCTGTTACAGGTGCTGTAACATTAACTGGACCCACGGGACCAGTGGCTGGAGGAACAGGGATTACATTATTAACAGGGTGCAGGCGGAATAGGATTTGCATATTCTGGGACTGTATCGTCCAAATAGGACGAGAGAAAAATATCAGCTGCGGTAGGTTTATGACGTAGCTTAATCGGGACCAGTGGTGGCGGAAAATTACTGGATGCTTCCGGGGTTGCCTTCGGCAAGCCCTCGGCAAGAAGAGGATACATGCCCCTTATAAGAGCATTTCTCCGTCTGTCTGACTGTTTTGCTCTAACTCGTTCACCTACTTCTAGAAGTTCCCTTTCTTGGGCTCTCTCTGAGGATTCCCTACTTAACTCTGTTTTTCTGATTTCTTTTTCGGTTCTTCTATGAGATTCTTTGCGCCATAACTCGATGGCATCTTTCTGGGACTGTCGGGCTTTCTTTTTCCATAATGCCTCTTCTACTCGCATGATGCACTCGGCATCCCATGTACCTGATACAGGCCATCTATATTTCTCTTCTAGATCCTTGGTATAGTCGACCCATAAGTCTAGATATAATATGGCACCTAAGCCATGCTTATGATACATAAAATGTCCGGGACTGTCCCTAGGCGGGACAGGAACTGCTTCCTCGAGTAACCCTTTTCTGGTCTTTAACTGACGTAACTTGGAAAACAGAGGCATTCTAGACTTGAATTCGAACACAATACAATACACGATAAACACAATAATGAATAGAAAAACAAATCACTCATACCACGACATTGAAAACACATTAAATAACATTAGAATAACAGTTCAGACAGAATATTTACCTGATATACTGAAAACAGAACACATGAATTTCTCGAGAACGACTTACTAGAATTACTGGATGCACTGCTGAAACAGTACAGAACATACCGGTCCCATAAAGAGACACGTCGGACCCGTATCCACCTAGGTGAATACTTCGGACTGGATCTGTGTACCCAAACCCATCGGACCAGAGACAAATTAATTGACCCTGTCTAGATACTACCCCAGCAACGGTACTCACCGGGCAGCAAGAACGGAAGGCCTCGGACTGGACTGGACTGCTACGACGTTGGACTACAAACTTCGGACTTCAGTTACAGGTGGACCTCCGGATACCTCGGACCTTGTACTCTCGGCTTGGGCTCTGGTCGGGACTCGCCGCATTCCTCACCGCCTTGTCTGGATGCTGGACCGCAGTCTCCGTCTCCTCCGTGGGCCTGAGGGATACTTGAAGCAGAAATATCTGCACGTGCACGGTATGGTTCCGTCACGGCTGCAGAGGGTCAGGGGGCCTGCGTGGCTTCGCCGGCGCGTGGGGAAAGGGCAAGTCCCTATTCGGGCGCCATTATGTGGTAAATAAATAATTAATTACCGGTACTATTTTTGAATACATTGAATAAAACAGATAGCTCAATAAATAAGAGACAGGATTCGAGGTATCTGAGTCTAACAGGCTTTAATCAGGCATAAGGGAAGGGACAGGAACGAGATAGCCTGCACGAAAATAGAATGGATGGCAGCTGCAATGCCTCATCGACAGTGCAGCATATATATAGTATAATACATTACATTACATTACATACAATAGGCGTAGCAGTAGGCGTAACTCGTAGCAGTCGCGAAAGATAAGAACAAATGGGTGTAACAAGAAGGCGTGTACAGGGCGTATACATAGACATGTGATGTAGACATCACAGAAGTGTCATAACTGGGGTGGTAACATGGAGGGGGCTACCTGAGCAGCTGGGACCTTTAACCTAGTGGTGCGCACAAACGGGCAATGACGTGTTACCAGGAAGAACTGGGGGCTATGACTTCTGTGCTAGAAGAGGAGACTAAAGTCTACGGTGTCAGGACGACATGTACCTATGGCATATCTGGTATCTTGTGTTTGGAGTACATGTTGATAGAAACTAAAAGTTATCAGGGCAGAGGCTACTTGACTCTAAGGCTGATGTATGCATATATTCTTCGTGTAATGCGTGGGCTATGAATCTTCTATGAATATTAATACAGTAATTCTCTTGCATGGAGACATAAAGACTAGACTATGGCTGAAACTGTTGATGCAGTTCAGTAGCTAAGGAATGCAAAGACGAGGAGTTGAACTGATAGCTAGAAGCATAACATACTCTTGGCAGACTGGCAGGCAGAGCTGGGCACCGCGCTGCGCGAAAGGAAGTAAGTGAAGGGTCAGGGATGCAGGTGGGGGCTGCATCGCTCCTCGGAGTGAGTTCAGGAGACTGGAGCTTGAATCTGGTGTCCGGGCCCTTTTGAGGCCTAGAAACGGGGACAATTCAATGAATTAACGTGCACACTGTAAACGTGGCAACATAGGCCTAATACTCGTTGCTTTCACGAGAACTGGAAACTGGCATACTAGAGTTGGACACAACTATAATTGCGTCTTTAATCGATCATAAGGGGATATATGCATATCGATCATGCACATATAGCATAGAATGGGGAACACGTAGGCACATATAACATGGCAAAATTTACTTTTCCACATAGGCCTGACTCCAACCACCTCCATAATTGGCCTAGGACCCATATCCAACCTAAGAGGGAGCAGGGGTGTGCTAGTTTGGAGTCCCATCAGCTGTCATAAAAAACTGTTCTCCACAGCTAGTAATTTTCCCACATCCTTGAGGCCCCACAACTCAAATCCATAGAGGGCTGATCCTAATTCCTGCTGCTTATAAATCTGAATCACTAGGGATGTTGTACAAAAAGGTGAGCTTTTCAGAATTCTAGTCAGCCCTGTGTGTTTTACACAAATTTAAGACTAGACTTGTCTATATGGGGCCTCCAATCTAGCTGTTCTGTGAGTAATAACTCCAGATACTCAAATGCTTGTACTTACTCCAAGACAGTCCCTAGGAAGTTTTGGGTTCGATCTTGTGGAATGGCATGGGTTCAAAAACATGCATTTAATTTTAGGCACATTTCTTTCTGACCCTCCCAGTCTGCAGAAGGTCTCAAATCTATCCAAAGTGTTCTGCGACCCCATCGGTGACTTTGATAATATCAGGTTGTAAGCTGCAAACATCAAGGCCGGAGCCTTATTGTTCCATAACATTGGGTCAGGAATGCAATTAAGCCATTGATAAAGAGTATGAAGTGTGTCAGGGCAAGAATGCATCCCTGCCTTATACCTCGGCAGACAGGGAATGGTTCCGTCGTCTAGCCCAACGTACCACAGTGGACTTGGGCATTGTTATTTCTGTGTGGATTTAGAAGGGCAGTCAGAAGGTCTCTGGGGATCCCCATGTCTGTCAGAACTCACCAGAGCAGTAACCTTGGAACCAAGTCAAATGCTGAGTTTTAGTCAATAAGTGAGATGACATTCATCCTTCACCCAGTGCCACTATTTTCCAGAAATATAGCTGTATTCTGGTCCACCGAGCTAGTACATTCCCGGATACTCGCCTGCAAAGGGGAAAGCACTTCACTGTTACCAATCCAGGCTTGTAGCCATTCAAGGAGAATTCTTCTATAGACCTTCTGTGAACAGTCAATTAAACTTATTGGCAGATAATTACATGGTTCCATTGGGGATCCTTTCATATGAATTGGGATAATTTCTGCTTCTGCCTAAGTTGGCAGTATAGGTGCCCCTTGCAGGATGGAGTTAAATAGTATTAAAAAATAGAAACTCCAAATCTCAGCCTCCCCCCTGATTAGGTCCCCAGGGATTTTGTCAAGCCCTGGTGCTTTGTTTGGGACTATCTTGGAATTTGACGATTTACCAGCTAGATCTGCGCAATCTCCTTTGTGGCCCTTTTACTACCCCCTGTGACTTGATCATCAGCTTCCCACTGTGGTAGAGGGGTGCTATCAGCTCCATTCACAACATATAGGGGCCGATTGGGATGGCGGACGGACGGACTTGCGTCCGTCCGCCATCCCAGAGGTGGAGGGACCGTCCGCATGGGCTGCGGCGGTCCCTCCGTGCAAATTAGGATGTGACCGCCACCCTGGCGGTCACATCCTGGATATTTAACATTGCGGCGGGTGCTGCTTCAAGCAGCACCCGCCGCAATGTTAAAAGTGCATGTTTAACATTTACATGCACAAAGCGGCAGGCACCGCGCGGTGCCTGCCGCTTTGTGCATGTAAATGCTGGGGGGTACCATAGGTACCCCCATGTGCACCCCCCACCCGCCTACACCCTGGGGGCCCGCAACGGGCCCCCAAAATCAAAAGTACACATGCTTTTCCACGGCGGAAAAACCGCCGCGGAAAAGCATGTTTACAAATGCTTCCTAATTTGGCTGGCGGTGTCTGATAGACACTGCCAGCCAAATGAGAGCTTTTCCGCCGCGGTTGTAATCCGACTGCAGCGGAAAAGCAGCGGACAGAAACCAAGACCCACCAGCCATCGTAATGCGGCGGTGGGTCTTTGGTGACTCCGCAGAGGATTTTCCGCCTCCTCCGGGCCGGAGGTGGCTTCCGCCGGCCCGGAGGAGGCGGAAAATCCTCCATCCTAATCGGCCCCATAGTTTGGAAATATTGGCAACCTAGTCGGCAGCAAGGACAGTAACCTCAATTGAGTAGTGGCCATCCTTGCTTCCCATTGAAAGAGGATTCCAGAAGCCATTCTGGTCACCATCTCTTACTGCACCAAGCAAGAATTCCCATTTCTCTATTTCCCATTCTCTTTTTACAATTTTAATGGTCCTCTTGAATGCCTCCCTCTTCCCTTTTATTGCTTCCTTGTCTTGGCATGTATGGCAGACATGAGGGCTGCCCTAGGAAATTATACCAAGACTGCAGAGGTCTTTTCTTAAATGCCCCATGGTGGCCACATAAAATGATCTTACAACTGTGCAAAAAGCTTATTGTGAATGGCACAGACTTGATTGAATTGATCCCCCTGAACCATAGCCCAATCCAGTACCTGGAGCTCCTTCATACTTTCAACAACCAACTTATATACCTCACGCATCTATTTCTGAGAGTTGGCCATGGTGGACCACTTGACTCTACGCTTGTTACTGAAGATTTGTATCCTGTGATCTAAGGGCTCATCAGTACTAACCCACTCACTCCTTGCAGGAAGCTTAAGGTCAAGAACAAGAGCATTATGATCACTATCTCTTATAACAAGTACTGCCATGTCTTATATAAATGGCCATGCCCTGACATCCCAAAAATGTTGTTAATGAGACTGCCTCCTGGGATATGGTTGAATTTATGTTTCTCCTCTCTATCCTATGAAGTCCTACCATTCCTTGCACATAATCCCTGAATCATTGTTAAAGCATATATCTGTAGTGCCAGGGTGGACCATTTCTTGATAGGTCGAATTCCTAAATGGATGATGAACCATACACAATCCTTGTCTTGTGGGAACTTCATAGAACTGGCATCCAGGGGCTCAAATTGACAGGTGAAGTCCCCTTCCACTAGCTACAACACTCCCACCTGGGCATTGACCATGTGTGTGTTCAGTTGCTCAACGATTGAAGAGTCACTATTAGCTCCTCATGGCCTTAAGTAAACATTATAATATTTATGATGTAGGCCCTTAGTGTTGGAAAAACGAATGAGACACGGAGGATGTCCTGTGAGGGTATCATTATTGTTTGGGCCTTGCAATTGTGTGCAGTACTCACCCAAATGACTAGGTCCCCTGATGGCCTACACCTGCTTTTTTAGACTTCGTCTTAGCTAAAGTTAGCATAACTGATTGATAAACTGTCTTGGTGGACAATCTTTCTTGAAAAAGGCATATCGAATGTGTGTTCATAAATTCGCCCCATTTTGGGGAGTCAACTTTCGAGGCTAACTCGTCAATATTCAATTATATCAGTTTGACCTGGTCAACAGGGGACATAATTATGGAATTATCACAGATATCAGGGCAAAATGTTACAGGCCCATCAATAAGGGAGGGAACACTTAAGTGGTTTGCCAGGGAGGTATTGGAATCTGCAGCTTGTGGGAAACCTATACAGGCTCATATGGAGGATGCCCCTTCTTTAACAACACTTGATTTACATGCAAAGGGGGCTTATACCCCATCCACCCTTCGTATTTAACTTATTGCTTACAGCCCCCTACCCCAGCCCCTAGAGTTGCATGGCTCTCTCTCAGAAGGGTGTCCCTTGGGATGGTTAGTCAATCCACACCCTCCAGTGCGGTAAAGCAATTAAACACATGTATTCCATATGGCTTGATTTGACTAACTGGTGAATTACTACCATCCAAGAACATCTGACCAAAGTGTGTCTACCTTTTGCATGAGCTCCTAGTGTACTTCCCAACAAAGCCTGGATTATAAAAATAGCCCAACAGTAGCAGGTAGATAGATATATTAGTTTATTTGGTTAAATAGTTAACCATAAAAGATATAAAGCATGATGGACATACAATGAAAACAGATGCATAAAACCAGGTCTCATTATACAAAATACATAAAAAGTCATTAGACCACCCTCAACTATAATTTTACAATGCATAATAAATAGAAACTTCACCAACTGTCCGCAGATGGCAGTCAATCCAGAATATTTCAGTTATATACATCATGGCCGAGCACCTCGTATCTTTACCACACAGCTTAAAAAGTGCCCCATGCATTCACGCGTACGAAGATCTCTAAACATAGCAAGGAAAAGCATGGCCAGCATCCCTTGACTAAATTTGGCCTCCTTCAGCATTGGGATCAGAAACATTTTCCTTGGTAGTGAGTAGTGATTACAAAACATTTCAACATGCAACAGAGTCTGTTCTGAGGAACCATCACACACACAGGGGCCTAAACGGCCACATGCCAGCCATCCTTTGGGAAAACAAACCAATGGAAGAGCACATTCGTTCTAAATATAGATAAAAGATGTTGATGATAAATGTTATTCACCCAGGTTAAGTATGGTTCCAATGAGCATGACCTGAAGCTCCAGAGTATGCACCAGCGGAAGGTGGCCTAAATACCGCACATCTCAATATATTTATGGCAAGAACTGCAGGAAATTGACCCACGCCACAAATTAACCCATTGACCTGAGCATGGGTCCGGAGCCGATGTGCGAGGCTTCTTTGTGGCGGGCGACAGCAGCTGCTGACGTGGACCTCGGAGGCCCTGCATGACATGGACCACAGGTGAGCCTGAGAATGGGGCTCGAGCTGTTTGCCGGGTATGTCAAAATTAAGACCTGCTGAGCTGGTGGCCCATTCCTCTGGTGGCAGAGATGCGAGGGGGTGCCGGGGACTCAGGAAATATTACAGAGAACATAAATGAAGAAAAATATGCAGTGATTGGTTCAGAAGGATGTTTGGTGAAACAGAGTAAAGGAAATCTGATTAATCATAGGAAACTGAGTTGTGATATTCCTGATAGAAGAGAATGTTACTATTTAGCACTTCTACAACTCTTCAAGCCTTGGCATACAAAACTGGAATTACTTGGAGATTCTTTTAATGCATGTGAAGGTAGCATTGAATGCACAGTTTTTGCAAATTATCTCAAAATGTTGAATAAAGAAATTGATCAAGAAGCTACTATTGCAGCTGAGCTTGTTAAAGACAGTTCTCAAGATAGTCAAAGTTCTGCTCCACTGAGTCAAGATCCACTAGGACAACCAATTCTTGAAAATGAAGCAGCAATCACCATGAGTGAAGTGGAAACAGCAGTGCATCAAGCTCAAGAAGATATTTTGGACTTAGGAAATTTGGAAGAACAACTAAATATTGAACAGAAAGAAATATATCAGCAAGTGAGAGAACAGATCGACCATGGTTTTCTTCATGAAAAGCAATAATGCACATGCACATCTATTGAACCTATCTGAATGTATGTCAGTGGTCAAGCTGGGAAGTTGTGACCAGTTATCTACAGAAAACCACGGAATCACATTTATCTTGTGTTGTAACTGCTCCAACTGGATTGGCAGCACACAACATTAAAGGAATTACTTTACATTGCTTACTAATGCTACCTGTAGAGCATGAAAACAAATTAGAATATCACAAGCTGTCTGGAGAAGCTTGTTATGAAGCTTCAAAAGTGCTAGAGCAAATGAAGCTTCTGATAATTGATGATGTGAGCATGGTCTCAAACTCAATGCTTGCCTTTGTGCATTTAAGAATGCAGCAAATATTAAAAACAGAATACGAAGTCTTATTTGCAGGAAAACATGTGATAGTTTTTGGCGATCTACTGAAACTTACACCTGTAAAAGGGCAACCAGTATTTAAAACACTTGTGCATGAAGACACCAGAAAGTCTTTGGGAAGTATTGGAAATGTCAACATTTGGTCTTATTTTGAATACAAATAACTTATTAAAAATATGCGACAGGCAAATGATGAAGACTGTTGAAGTATTCTTCAAGATATAAGAATTGGTGTTTTGACTGAGCATGGTAAAGAAGCTTTGCAAAGTTGTCTACTTACAAACTTGTTTCCGAATGAAGATGTTGCTCTGGAAATAATTTACAAAAAAATCGGAGAAAACAAATCTATAATCTGCCTATTGCTAACACTGCAAGAGTGTTCTGTATTCAATGAAGAACTTTTAAAGCTGGAAAAACAACAAATAATAAAAATGGAAGCCATTTATAAAATAGAGCACAAAGGTATTACTATTATTTTGACAGAAAAATTAAAAACAAATTGGATTAATTGGAAAAATCGTTATCTAAAACTGCTGGTTTAGAAAAGAATATATATATATGTGTGTGTGTGAAAACTGTCGTAATTTGGATGTAGAAACAGGTTTAGTAAATGGAGCAATGGGAAAAGTTGTTGATTTTGGTAATTATCAAAAAAGAAATGGAATTGAATTTTTAAAGATTAACTTTGATCAGATTGAAGAAGTAAAACAGAGTGGACGTTGTTCTGTTCGTTTTTTGCTTGTTAATGATTTGTATGTTCGTAGGAAACAGTTTCCTCTTTTTTTAGCATATGCAGTGACCATTCATTAATCTCAAGGTTTAAGTGTAGACAGCGCTTTGGTAAACATTGGAAAAACCGTGTTTAAAGAGGGAATGGCGTATGTTGCATTGTCCCGAGTCAGAACTTTATCAGGATTGTATTTGATTGATTTTGATGAGAGAAAGATTAGTGCAGATGCAAATTGTGTAAGAGAGTGTAATCGGTTAAGAAGACTGTATGCTACCCATTTAGGTGAATATCCTATGTATGAAAAGCGTGGAGTAGGTCATAAAAGTAGATATGAGAATCTCTGTAGTGAAGGTGGAAAGAAGAAAAAAAATAAAAGCAATGTTGAGATTCCAAACAAAAAGAAAAGGGACAGTGTTGAAGAGATTGTTGGAATCAGTTAGAAAATAGTTCAGGTATCAACTGCTATGCTAATGTAGGTGTGAACATCGTATTTATTCCAGAAAATCTGCAAAAGCCAATTATAGAGAATCGAGAAAAAAGGTTTTGTTCCTTGTTGCATTCTATTTTTGAAAAATTGAGAACTGATAAAACTAAAATAGAAAGTGTTAATGGTGTTCGGAATCTTCTGGATATGTGTTCTGGTTCTTCACAATTTACACAGAATGTGCAACAAGATGTTCAGGAATTTCTTATGTATATGTTTGCAGTATTGGAAGATGAAGGAATACAGATTGAAAATCTGGTTGGACTTTGTTATACATGGAAACATGAATGTGAAAATTGTACATTTACTTCTACCACTAAGATTGCTACTGAAAGATTCATATATTTGACAATACCAGATTGTAAAACAGTGTCTTTCAACAAATTAGTTAAATCAGCAAATCAAAACATGGAGTGTAGCCAATACAAATCAGAAATGTTAACAACATTATGTATAAAAAAATGTGGACAATATATAATTTTAATGAAACAACGTTGTAGAGCAGATGAAAGAAAATTGGAAACTTTAATTAAACATTTTGTAGCAAACTATCAATATCAGGAAGAACTTTTGTAGCAGTAGCAATTATTTTCCACGATGGACCTTCTACGACATCTGGACACTACACTGTCTATTTGAAGTGCAATAGATTCGATTATATTAAAATATTTATAAAGCGCATGGCTGCCTCGACAAAGAGGCGTCCCAGCGCTGAAACCAGACCAAGCAGGGAGTAAAGGATGAACATATTGTAATGATGCCCATTTGGTTTTCAAATATCGTTTGCCTAAAAAAATTTCCAAATTCATACCTAATATTTTTAATGGCAAAGTTCTGAGAACATAATTCAGACTATTGGGAATATGTTAATATGTATTAATGCTTGGGATAATTTCAATATGATGGATTTCAGGAATATCTTTTGGCCTAGAGGGAAGATATTGATATGAATTAAGAAGTTTATTTTGGATATTCTCCCTGCACATGTTTTAAAGAACATCATTTAGACTATAGGGAAATTATGAAGAATTGCTGATTGAATTATCATTTCTGTTCCTTGATGTTGTAGTTAGAAAATTCTCTTAGAAAGAAGCATTTTGTATATTTGATATTTGTATTACATGCAATGTTATTAAGGTTGTTTATTTTAGGAAATGTGAAGAGATAGTTGACTTTGTTGAAAATATTTGGACAAAGATTTGGTTATTTTTATTGATTGTAGTTTTTTGCCAGCTGTTATATGATGAGTAACATTGAAATAACTATCTATAGTGAAATTCAGTACATTCCGAGAACAGCAAAAAAGGCAAATTGAATATGCTATATAATGCTAAAATTATGCTGTGTTCTTAAAATTATAATATTATATGTTATAACTGTAGTTTTCTCCTCTTTTACAAACTCTAATTCTAATGTTTGAAAGTTTTTTAAATTTAAATTATAAAAAACAGCTGCAAACATTCTTTCAAATACTTTCATACCTACTATTGTAAAGCTTCCGGCCCAGAGGTGGAGATTTCAGCCATGGCTAAATCCCCACCTCCGAGCCGGAAGCTCCGCCTCCAAGCCGGAAGCTCCGCCTCCGGGCAGGAATTTCTGGCCCGAGTGCGGATGTAAAGTTAGTAGTCGTAAATCCATTCTGTGAATACCAAAAGTAGTAAGTGTATTCTGTGAATACCAAAAGTAGTAAGTTTAGGATTTTGTCTTAAGTTAATTCTGTGAATCGGGCCCTAAGTGCCTTCTGCGAATACCAAAATGAGTAAGTGCCACCAAAATGAGTAAGTGCCTTCTGTGAATAACAAAATGGTAGTAAGTTTAGGATTTTGACTTAAGTTAGTTCTGTGAATCGGGCCCTTTCTCAGTTTAGGAGTAGTAAAGTTAGGAGTCCTAACTTTAGGACTCCTAAATGCCTTCTGTGAATACCGAAAGTCTTAAAGTTAGGATTTTTCTCAGTTTAGGAGTATTAAAGTTAGGACTCCTAACTTTAGGAATCCATTAATTAAGAAGACCACACAAGGAGGTCGTGCCCTATCATTTATAGGACCGACTCTGTGGAACAAACTTCCCATCAGTCTCAGACAAATCACCAACCACCTCTCCTTTAGGAAAACCTTAAAAACACTTCTGTTTCAAGAAATATAATCCCTCTATAGCTTTCCCGCAGAAGCACTGAAGTCTGTTATCCACGGCGAACAAAGCGCGGAGATACCCCTTACGGGGTCGAGTCCTGCGCGATACAAGAAATTAAATAAATGACTTCTGTGAATACCGAAATGAGTAAGTGCCTTCTGTGAATACCAAAATGAGTAAGTGCCTTCTGTGAATACAAAAATGGTAGTAAGTTTAGGATTTTGTCTTAAGTTAGTTCTGTGAATCGGGCCCATGTACTCTAGCAATCACACAGATATTAGCATGCAGTTAGTTCTATTTTTTAACCAAATAAGGCAGGGGTATATCAACAAGAGACATAACGCTGCTTTTCTGGCACATAGCGCTGGAAAAGCGACAATTGTCTTAACTCATTATTATCTATGCGCCGCTAAAATGCATTAGCGCATGTTAGCAGCCGTTACATTAACGCCTCGGCCCACATCGCTAATGAGATGAGAAGTAGGCGTTGAATCCAAGAAACAACAGGGAAAAACTCGCTAACCAGACATCGCAGTATTTGCAAACCAGCCCCTGACAAGCGAAGCGATAATAAAAGCCACGCTAACCGTGGTTATCGCTGGTATTTAACGTCTGCTTTATTTCCGACTTAGCTATTTGTATAATGGGAGGTGGATCGCAAGGTTAAGTCCACATCTCCCTATTATCTACATTTTCATTAGCGCTGTTCCTTTATCGTAGGATTTCGCACGCTAATGCTCATTCTCACTGTCCATCACCAAATTTCACATTGCCTGTTAGCAAAGCATTGCTAATATGCCACTAACACGGCGATGTGATCCAGTAATAGACGGCGATAATGACAAACGCACTAAACGCGTTCAGGGATAATTATCGCGTGTTGTTGATATGCCCCGTAGTTCTGAAGAGAACTGTTTTTTTTTTTTTTTATGTGTTTTTTTTAACAATTTTTAGATTCTTTCAAAACAAAAAAAACAAACAGACTAAGCTTTAAACTTTTGGAATTAAAACGTCATTCCAACTGAATTTTTTTTTTGCAGCGAGGATTTCTGCTTGCTGAACATACAGCATCAACTGATTGCTCCCCACAGCATAAAATGTCATTGCATTTTATACAATGCTGTTTCAGGTTTGCAAACTCTGTGCGGATATCTGGTCCATGAGACAAAGAGGATGGGCCTCCAGATGTGCTGGGACCAGCTCCCTGGTCAGTTTATGAGGCCTCTTGAGCACGTCGCATTTGTTCTTGTGCAAGTTGTCTTGGGTGTGTAGTCTGAAGATGCTTATACATACTGGACATCCCACAGGAGCACTTCTTGTCGTCTTGACAGATCTCTGGGACAGAGTGTGCAGCTGACTTTCCTTTCTCCCTCTGGAATCGTAAAAAATATCCATACAATAGACTCTGGTCTTTTTTTTGGAGGTGGTCGCAAATCTTCATCATCAGATGGAAGGTCTATTGCTGGTGTAGAAAAAGCCATTGGAGAAGTTTCCCAGTAAACACCCAAAAAATCCCAATTTTGCTCCCAAAAACACAACAGGTGTCTCTCCTCTGATGCAGCTGAGAGAATGACTAAAGAGGGTGCGGTCCTCCAAGTTCTAGAATGGAAAACCTTGTCACCCAATTAAATAGTTTCTTTCAAAGTCACATGGGCGCCGTGCACCAAGCGCGCAACCAGCACGCACCCAGCGTGACATTGCGATAATATTTTTTACAATAATATACATTTATTACATTTATTACAAGTTAAAATATATTATTTTTATAAATACTTTAGATCAGTGTTTCCCAAACTGTGGTCCGCGGACCCCCAGGGGCCGAGGCACATTCCCAGGGGATCCCCAGGCAGCAGTTTGAAAAGCACTGCAAAGTTCCTGGTACAATGAGCAGTTGTTGAGCAACAATAAAAGTGTCATGGAAAGGCTAGTGATCAATGTATCTGCAGGAGAGAGTTGAGAGTTTTGTCTAGTGGCAGCTTTGACTTATCTAATGTAGCACAGAGGGTTAATATGCCTACTGCAAAGTACATGTACCATGCATTAAAAAACAGTATTTTATGTGCATAGGTCAGTGGGTTACTGCTTTTGTCACAGAGATTCTTTATTTACTTTGCAATTCACAAGGGACAAATGTAATCTAGCACAGTGACCTATAAACTTTAATCAAAGAGCTGCTTGCAAACTGCATGGTACAAGTTAGTAAATTATGTTCTTTCCCATAAAATTTTTGCAATTTCTTTCAATATAAACTATTAAGGGGATCTATACAATAGAATTGGTGGAGCATGTTGTTAGCCTCCTTGGCTTAACAACATGCTCCGCCACTACGGAAACGCAGGGCCGCTCGATATTTACAAGAATATGGTACAGCCCTGTGTTTCCCCCTGCACTGGTGCTACACTTAGAAGTGTAGTGTCAACGCAGGCACCTTGCGCCATAGTGCCAGGGTGTCTACATGCAGGGGAAGATTGTTTATGTGCTGGAAGTTCCCACTTCCTGCACATGAACAATTTTGAAATGCCGTTTTTTCACTTCTATGTGTGCTGCCTAATGCAGCACACATGGAAGTTACAATTTTTTTTTTTTAAAGATTGTTTATGTGCCTGAAGGGTCACCATCCTGAGCATAAACAATCCAAGGTGTTTTGATTTTTCCATGGGAAAAAGCAAAATTGAGGAGAAGTAACATATTTCTCCTCGTATCGCCAAGTTAAGACCAGGTTTTACATGGTCTTAATCTTGGCGCTCCGTCCTATTTTTGCTGCCCTTGTAAATAGAGGGCAGCGTCAAAATCAATGGGTGTTGAGGTGGAACACCCACCACAACTCCCACTGCCTACCCCATTGCATGAAAGGAGGGCTTATTTACAAGGCAGCGCTAAGCCACATTAAGTGGCTTAAAGCTGCTGTGTAAATAAGGGGAAGACCCTATCTCCAAGGGAACTTCATAACAATTGACGTTCCCATGGTGATAGGGGCTTGTAAATATGCCCCTGAAGTCCTTAGTAATTCGAGTATTTGTTTTGTGTGCACACGTGTGTTTATTTTCTTCGAATTACTGTTATACTGTTTGAAAATTAATTCCTACAAATTATTTGGCGGTCCCCAGCTTCCATTAGTGACTCACTACTTGGGGGTCCTCCGGAGTCAAACGTTTGGGAACCACTGCTTTAGATGATCTCTTGGTCTGATATGTACATTAAAGTTATAGTTTTAAAACAATTTTTTTTTTACGGAAGTTGTAAACCTGGTGCGGCCCGGCACTTGTATGATGTCACGCGGGTCCAGGCACCAGGCACACGTCGCATACGAGATGCGCACATGACGCAAACCCATATGTATATGACATCACCTGGGGCCATGCACCGCACACCCATCGCATACCAATCGCGCACATGACACGATCCCATTCGTATATGATGTTATGCAGGGCCACGCACCCATCGTAAATGAAACGTGGCTCCTTCCATGATAGGGGCACGATGGGTACCCAAAACCAATATTTTTGGGAAAAAAATACAGATATATTTTAAAAGACATAGGACATTACATATTTAAATTAAAATTAAAAATATAAAAGAAAATAATTATAGAATATTACAGTTGCAAATTATCTTTTAAAACAAACTTGCAATTTTCAGAAAAACATAAAAGGTTGTATAAATATTACATTTACAAATTAGCATTTAAAAATCTCTAGAAATTCACTGAAAGAACCATAGGTTTCAGGCCCGTTATAGGTAGAAATTAGCATTTAAAAAAACCTTAGAAATTCACTTAAAAAACCATTGGTTTCAGGCCTGTTATAGTTAGGAATTAGCATTTAAAAAAACCTTAGAAATTCACTAAAAAAACCATTGGTTTCAGGCCTGTTATAGTTAGGAATTAGCATTTAAAAAACCTTACAAATTCACTGAAAAAACCATGGTCAGTGACATCACTGATGACTTTGCTGATGACATCTCAAATGACATCACTGATGACATCATCCATCTGGTGCACCTCCTCACACCATAATATAACCTTTGATACACCTACTCTAAAATACAGAATACCATTTTCGAAACGATACACACACCAATTCCACTTACTACATATCTACTCACTGGTTCTTAGGACTACACACACATCTACTCATTCACCCATACAATCACTCATACATGCAGTCAATCATCAATACGACACTATCATGTACACTCATACACCTACACCGACACTCACACACCAGCACTCATCCAGAGTTACTCACACACCTAGTCAGTCATGCAAAAAATCAAACACACTTACATTTACTGACCTATATTACTCTCTTATACAATCACTGATACAAGTACACACTCCTCTATACAGCCACTCTCACAATGACTGACTCTCACATATAGTCATTTATATGGTCCAACTTTCACATACACTGCCTTTTACATATGTAGTTACTTGGTCATGTACCACTGAGATATCCATTCACTCGGTAACACACACATACACACACTGACCCACCCATACAGCTGTTTCCACATGCACTCTTGAAACCATACAGCCAGTGAATCAATCACTCAAACATGTATGCACAGAGTCACACACCTCCCAAGCACACACACACACTCAGGCACCCATACAAATACTCTGGCAAACAATCAATTACCCATATAGACACTCATGTTACTACTAATCAACCCATGGAGCAGCTTATACAACAGCAGACAGAATGAAACAGACATTCACACAGTTTAGTCACTAACCCATGCATTCAGTCAGTCAGTCAGTCAATCACTTTTATTCGATTTTTGAAAAATCATAAAAAGACACAGGATACGTTTCAAAGATTACACACAAAAAAGAAAACAATCACAAAAAATATTTACATAATATATGTACATAATAAGTCATAAATCATATCGTCAAAGCGATGATTTGTAAAGTGACATATGCATAAACAATCAATGTATACAGTCAAAAAAAGTTAAAAAGGTTTAAAAAGATATAATTAAAACATTTTAAAACATCAATATTTTAGAGCATCAATATATCTATTGTCTATTATGGTTACACTTAGGAAATTTCGTTTATAATTAATCCATTATTACCTTTGCTGCGCTTCTTATTAATGCGTACTCCTGCTACTAAAAAGTTAGCAACATGAAAAGTGACGCGTGCATTGTGCAAAAGTTGCAGGAATAAGAGTGCAGGCCTAACTTGTAAGAAACGAGCCTCTCTAAGGATGGGAAAAAGATATTTCCTTCTGATTTTATCATAGTGATCACAGAACATAATAAAATGTAAAGTGTCCTGGGATGAAAAGTTGTCGCAATCACAAGGTTTATTATTATCAGGAGTATCCCATCTGTAATATGTGCCCAACAAAAAATGTATTAAATTCAAACGAAATCTAATTAAAAGAAAGCGGTGGAATGGTTTATTGACAAATACCAGGTAAGGTTCTGGACCTGGGACAGTTTTAAGTGTAAAGTTCCTTTTCACTGTCATTTTTTTTAGTTCAGTTTCCTCTCGCTCTGTTATAAAAAGGTTTCTCAGTGATTACTTAATTATTTTAACATCCTCCTTTCGTATGCTCTCGGGGGAATTAAAAAGGTCAATACGTCCCACCTGGGCTAGCATAGTTTTCACATACATTATCCATGGAATCTTAAGTACTCCATCCATACTTAGACAATCTTCCAAAATGTTGTGATTTAAAGAAATCTCATCATTTAGCCAAGTTTTTAACCAGGAAATGACAGGGGCAGATTTTATGACGTCTGAGACATACCCAACCCCCAATTCTGAATGAATAGTAAAAGTGGGGGTGGACTGGGGAACAGTAAGTAATGATCTTAAAAACCTGTTCTCTGCCCTTTGAATAAGGACAGGACTTGTGTATCCCCAGATCGATGCCCCGTAGGTGGCGATCGCAATACTCTTGACGCTGTATACTTTGAGGATCGCGTTCGTCGGTCTTGACCCCAATTTCCTTGCGAAATTCAAGATGGCTCCTGCCGATCTACTCACTGCATTTGATTTGGCCTTATGTTGAACACCCCAATTGCCTTTATCATCGAATAGAACACCCAAATAGGTGAAAGAAGGAACCCTCTGTACCTCCTTCCCCGTGCAAACCAGGGTTATGGGTTTCCTTCTTCTACCACTGAGTCCCATGATCATGGCATGAGATTTTTGCGTATTTATTTTTAAATCTAGGGAGGTCATGAAATCCCCAAAAGAGGCCAATAATTTGTTAAGAGCAACACCTGTTCTCGCCAAGAGGACCGCATCGTCCGCGTACAGGAGGACCGGAATATTAGTCTTTCCTGCACGCGGAACGTCGGCCCCCAGGGCGGAAAGCACCGGCTCAAGCGTATTTATATACAGTGTAAAGAGGAGAGGGGCAAGGATACATCCTTGCCTCACTCCTCTCTCAGAGCTGAAAGGTTTGGTGCATCTGCCATCCCTAGTAACTCTAACCGAAGCCTCCAATCCCCGATGCAAATCAGCCAAGAAGCCTACTAATGATTTTTCAATGCCTATGTCCAAAAGGACCCCCCACAGCCTTGACCTGTTAACCAGGACAAAGGCTGAGGAGAGATCCATAAATGCCATGTATAAGGCCCCTTTTTTAACTACAGTGTATTTACTGATTATCAAGTATAAGTTGAGGCACTGATCCAGTGTACTGCTTTTGGCCCTGAAACCATATTGGGCATTAGATAGAATTCCCCTGCCCTCCAACCAAGATGTTAATCTCCCCAAAATGACTCTGCCCAAGATTTTAACAGCAGAGTCAATTAGGGAGATAGGTCTGCAGCAGGCAGGGTCACTCTTTAGGCCTTATTTAAAAATTGGCACGATAATAGACGTAGCCCAAGACTGTGGGATCGTACCTGTTCTGGCGGCGTTAAACACGTTCGTCAGAATCTTTGCCCAAAATTTAGGTGCTACCTTGTACAGGTCCGCCGGGACCCCATCAGGTCCCGGGGCCTTATTTTTGGATGTTTCATTTATTGCATCTTCAATTTCATCTGGTTGAAAGACCTCAATTAGATCAACATCAGAGTGAGTCGACTTATCCTGTGATTGATTAGTTGAGATATGTTTATAGATGTTACCAAAGTGGGATAACCACAGGTCATCGGGTATAACACACTCCACTGAGTGACTATCTACTCCCGAGAAGTATGAATGATTAATAACTTCCCAGAATTTGGAGCTATCCCGAAGGACCTCTGGTGATTGAAGGTCCAACCATGCCTGTTCCTTAATATCCTTCTTCCTTTTACAAATGGCCTGTTTGTACTCCTTCCTTAGTTGTGTTATAGCGGTTTTATTTCTTGGTGACTCTTTTAATGCATTTAACAGGGCAGAATGAGCCCTTGAACAATTTGAATCAAACCACCGGCTAACATTCTGACCCCCACTTTTTGTTTTCATGGTTAAATCATTATTGACTTGTTGGCATAGTCTGTTAAAAGCCTGTACAATGATGGTATTGGCCGAGAGCGGGTCCAGGCAAATACCAACTTCCTTTTCTACTTTTATTAAAACTTCTTGTAAGAAGCTAATTGGTGTTACATTAGACCATTTTAACCTTCTCCCCTTATCTTTTGATGTTAAGTTTGTCACTGTTTGTACACCTGATTCTTTAGGGTCTTTAAAATCGATCAATCCATCTTGTGAAACCTCTAGTACCACAGGTTTGTGGTCGCTAAAAATAGAGTCCACAACTCTATAACTTAAAATATAAATCAAAATAAATGACGAAATGAAAATAAAATCTATGATTGAACCTGTGTCTTTCCCTTTGTATGTTGATGGTCTTGGTCCTAGCAGGCTACAGCTAGATTCATATAGATTATGGGTGGCCAAACATTTTTCCAAACCCTCCCCAGCTTTTGTGTGTTCAAAATGTGTTGGGAGTGCGTGGGGTGGGCCATCCTTATCATTAATCATACAATTCATACTACAAGGGTGAATATTGAAATCTCCCACCAAACTAATCTCATAACCACATTTACTTAATTTATAATTTTCCAAAAATTCATCAAGTAACATCAAGACTTGGTTATTGCTAACAAATTCAGGAGAGTTATAAAAGTTGATCAACAGAATAGTAAACAAATTTGCCATTAACAATTCTACAACCAAGAAGTGTGGGGAGCAAGTCTGTAACTGTTTGGCTTTCCCTTTCAAATTGAGTGAAATAAAAGTGGATAAGCCGCCTTTTGCTCTACCCGAGGCACTTGGCGTAGCCAAAATATTAAAATGCACAAATCCATCTAATTCGAATTTACTATCAGTGTCCCATGTTTCCTGTAGCGTTATGATATCAAAGGATGAGATAAAACTCATCCAATTGTCATCCTTAGCCTTGGATCTTAATCCTGCAATGTTCCAACTAAGGATCCTACAGGTCTTCCTATTTAACACATAAGGGGTCTCATTGGTAACATTTGTCTTCTCTAGTCATACCAAATTTTCCATAGGCAAAAGTGGGGAATAACGATTAGACAAAGGGACACCTTCTGTGTGTTTGTTATTCGGTTGCGATGGCATTGTCGTGGGTCGTGAAACATACTGAATGGTGGGTGCTGAGGGCCTATCCTTGGGTTGCATTGCAAAATCACATGGTCCTAAGGTTGGGCTATATTCTCCCCCATCTAGCGTTTGTGTGGGTAAATTAGCTTTTTGGACCCTCCTCGATGGGTAAAAGTAGCCCAGGGGTAGTGGTCTGATTTCATTGTTAATTGTTGGTGATCCATCCCAGAATAATTTATCCGCCACTCCTTTATCTGAGAAGTTAACAACTATACGGTCTCCCATGATGTTCTTATTTCCGTGTCCAACCCACCCTACCCTTCTGGCCATAATAATATAGGGAGTAATGTCTAATTCACCACTCGAATATTGCTTGCACCATCCTTTAGATTTGTCTAAGAGATCTCTAATAGACTCTCTCTACATACGGAGCTGCTTGGGGAGGTAAATGCAATCTAGCAGTACTAGTACTAGTTAGGCTGTGGTTAGGCAAGCTATTATGACCTTTCAGAGTATTTCCATGTGTGGTGGACTGAATGGTAGTGCCACGACTGGGCACGCTAGGTGTGGTTGGCAATTGGTTTGGTGGAACCACTATTTGTTGTGATTGTACATTGGGTGGAATAGTTTTAACTGTAGTGCATTCCATTGACTCCACAGTATGGATAACATTAGATTTAGTAGTATCATTTGACAACTGCTCTTTAGCCCGAAAATCATTAATAAATGTATCGATTCTCTCACACCTCTTTAACAACCCTGCCAGACAGCTATTCAGGCAGTCCACAATGTCTTTGCCAATTTCTTCCAGTATTGGCTCGAGGCGAGCAGTAACCAAGTCTTCCAGTTTGTCCCCCATAATTGAACAAATGTCTTTAACAAGGTCCTGGTGATTAGGAATTGGAACACCTTTCTTTCCTTTTTTCTTAACTTTCTTTGTGGGACTATTAGGAGATGCTATCCGACCCAACTCCCCATTCCCAGTATGTTGCTCTAATAAATTTATGATATCAGGGTTGTTGGCTGGCAACTCCTCAGCCGGTGGAATCACTACTGTGGGATGTTGGGAAGGTTCAGTGTCAGCGGAGTTAGAAGCTTTACCCAATTCTAGTTCTTTCTCAGCATTAGCGATTCTTTGATTAATGGCTCCTACCGCTGATGTTAGGTAAGAAATTATAGTGTCCGCCTTACGGGGAACTTTAGCGTCTTTAGCCCCCTGTCCCTCAGGGCCCAAGAATTTTCGCTTACCCATTTGTTGTTCCAAGGGAGGTGGCCCGGCCCGGCCTCTTCTGGCCCCTGACGGCCACAGACGGCCCCGCCCTTGTCCCGGGCTTCACCCGGTCGCTCCCGCGCGCGACTCGCGTGGTGAGTGGGGTGTCAGCCTTTTTCAAGTGCCTCCTGGCGCTCCTGGCGCGTCACGGGCGCGCTGCCCCAGAGGCTGTTGGGGAGTGTGGTCCGGTAACCTGGTCTGCCGGTCCGCCTCCGTCTGCGTGCCTCCGTGTACCAAGCCGTTCCCCTCACGGCACCGCCCGATGGCGTCTCAGCCTGTTGTGCAAGCTCCTGATGTTCCCCCTGAGCTTCGCGGGTGTCAGCCTTTTTCAAGCGCCTCCTGGCGCTCCTGGCGCGTCACGGGCGCGCTGCCCCAGGGGCTTTTGGGGAGTGTGGTCCGGTAAGCTGGTCTGCCGGTCCGCCTCCGTCTGCGTGCCTCCGTGTACCAAGCCGTTCCCCTCACGGCACCGCCCGATGGCGTCTCAGCCTGTTGTGCAAGCTCCTGATGTTCCCCCTGAGGTTCGCGGGTGTCAGCCTTTTTCAAGCGCCTCCTGGCGCTCCTGGCGCGTCACGGGCGCGCTGCCCCAGAGGCTGTTGGGGAGTGTGGTCCGGTAAGCTGGTCTGCCGGTCCGCCTCCGTCTGCGTGCCTCCGTGTACCAAGCCGTTCCCCTCACGGCACCGCCCGATGGCGTCTCAGCCTGTTGTGCAAGCTCCTGATGTTCCCCCTGAGCTTCGCGGGTGTCAGCCTTTTTCAAGCGCCTCCTGGCGCTCCTGGCGCGTCACGGGCGCTCTGCCCCAGAGGCTGTTGGGGAGTGTGGTCCGGTAAGCTGGTCTGCCGGTCCGCCTCCGTCTGCGTGCCTCCGTGTACCAAGCCGTTCCCCTCACGGCACCGCCCGATGGCGTCTCAGCCTGTTGTGCAAGCTCCTGATGTTCCCCCATGCATTCAATAAACACATGTAATAACTCACTTAAACAGTCTGAGACGCACCTACTAAATCCTCCATCCAGACACTTATACACCCACTCATTCTTCAATACACCTTGGCATATATATAATACATATTTAAGCTTTATAGAAACACACATTCACTGGATGATGTCATCAGTGATGTCATCAGTGATGTCAATTAAGATGTCATCAGTGATGTCACTGACCATGTCATGAATGATGTATTATGTGACGTCATCAGCAGTGCATTGTGGGGACGCGAGTTATAGTTAGGTGAACTAATTATAATGGCGAAATTTTTATGGTTTTGTAGAAGTGAAATGTCCAACTAACTATAATGTCCCTGAAACCTATGTTTTTTTTAATTGAGTTTCTAAGGTTTTTTCAATGCTAATTCCTAACTATAACGGGCCTCAAACCTATGGTTGTTTCAGTGAATTTCAGAGGTTTTTTAAATGCTAATTTCTAATTTTAACATCCGTGAAACCTATGGTTTTTTCAGTGAATTTCAAAGATTTTTTAAACGCTAATTTCTAACTATAATGGGCCTGAAACCTATGTTTTTTGAGTGAATTTCTAGGGTTTGTTAAATGCTAATTTGTAAATTTAATATTTATACAACCTTTTGTTTTTCTGAAAATGGCAAGGTTTTTTAAAGAGATTTTGTAACTGTAATATTCTGTAATTATTTTATTTTATTTTTTTATTTTAATTTAATTATGTAATGTCCTATATCTTTTAAAATATATCTATATTTTTTTGCAAAACATATTAGAGTCGCGTACCCATCGTGCACCTATTATGGTGGGTGCGTGAATTCAAGCCGCCATATTGAAAAAGTCGAGAAGGAGCTGCGTTTTGTTTGCATTGAGTGCGTGGCCCTGCGTAACGTCATATACGTATGGGATTGTGTCATGTGCGCAATTGGTATGCGACGGGTGTGCGGTGCTATGGTTTTTCAGTGAATATATATATATATATATATATATATATATATATATATATATATATATATATATATATATATATATATATATATATATATATATATATATATATGACTGAACAGTTCCCCACCAAAAGAAGAACTCAGAGGCCAAGGGGAGTTCTGGAAAAGCAGCTCGTTTATTGGCCGGTTTACAAAGGCGGCGGGCCGATTCACAGAGGCGGCGAATGCATTTCGGCCTGGTTGGCCTTCCTCAGCGCCCAATCACTGTGGCTTGTCTTCCCACAAATATCAATCCCACCTGTGTAAAGTACATCCCAGCGCCTGGGTCTCCTCCCCTTAATGAAGTCGTCACATCCAAACCACAAGTCCCAGGAAGCACTGTGGCGGCTCCCCCCGGGTGGATGGCATAGGGGAGTGAGTAGACAGTAGGTCAGCGCTGGATACAGGTAGGTGGTGGCAGGCGCGCAGCCAAAGAGCCGGACAAACCACGGCCGTTTTCCTTCATCCCCTCATAACTGCTACAGCCCGCAATATCACACAGGAAGTCCAATGGGCAGGGGCAGTCAATGCGGACTGGAGTCCCGATTCTGTAAAATACCAATATCTCCCCACGGGTGCTGTGTGAATCCAGGCGGTCACCGGAGATTATCGATCCCTCGATTCATGTATATGCTGCAAGCAGCATGGTGCCAGTCTTACTCCGGGACTCTTTAGGTAGCAGGGCCATCCGTACTGCGTCGCAGGCTGGCGCAGATTACATGACTGAACAGTTCCCCACCAAAAGAAGAACTCAGAGGCCAAGGGGAGTTCTGGAAAAGCAGCTCGTTTATTGGCCGGTTTACAAAGGCGGCGGGCCGATTCACAGAGGCGGCGAATGCATTTCGGCCTGGTTTGCCTTCCTCAGCGCCCAATCACTGTGGCTTGTCTTCCCACAAATATCAATCCCACCTGTGTAAAGTACATCCCAGCGCCTGGGTCTCCTCCCCTTAATGAAGTCGTCACATCCAAACCACAAGTCCCAGGAAGCACTGTGGCGGCTCCCCCCGGGTGGATGGCATAGGGGAGTGAGTAGACAGTAGGTCAGCGCTGGATACAGGTAGGTGGTGGCAGGCGCGCAGCCAAAGAGCCAGACAAACCACGGCCGTTTTCCTTCATCCCCTCATAACTGCTACAGCCCGCAATATCACACAGGAAGTCCAATGGGCAGGGGCAGTCAATGCGGACTGGAGTCCCGATTCGGTAAAATACCAATATCTCCCCACGGGTGCTGTGTGAATCCAGGCGGTCACCGGAGATTATCGATCCCTCGATTCATGTATATGCTGCAAGCAGCATGGTGCCAGTCTTACTCCGGGACTCTTTAGGTAGCAGGGCCATCCGTACTGCGTCGCAGGCTGGCGCAGATTACATGACTGAACAGTTCCCCACCAAAAGAAGAACTCAGAGGCCAAGGGGAGTTCTGGAAAAGCAGCTCGTTTATTGGCCGGTTTACAAAGGCGGCGGGCCGATTCACAGAGGCGGCGAATGCATTTCAGCCTGGTTGGCCTTCCTCAGCGCCCAATCACTGTGGCTTGTCTTCCCACAAATATCAATCCCACCTGTGTAAAGTACATCCCAGCGCCTGGGTCTCCTCCCCTTAATGAAGTCGTCACATCCAAACCACAAGTCCCAGGAAGCACTGTGGCGGCTCCCCCCGGGTGGATGGCATAGGGGAGTGAGTAGACAGTAGGTCAGCGCTGGATACAGGTAGGTGGTGGCAGGCGCGCAGCCAAAGAGCCGGACAAACCACGGCCGTTTTCCTTCATCCCCTCATAACTGCTACAGCCCGCAATATCACACAGGAAGTCCAATGGGCAGGGGCAGTCAATGCGGACTGGAGTCCCGATTCGGTAAAATACCAATATCTCCCCACGGGTGCTGTGTGAATCCAGGCGGTCACCGGAGATTATCGATCCCTCGATTCATGTATATGCTGCAAGCAGCATGGTGCCAGTCTTACTCCGGGACTCTTTAGGTAGCAGGGCCATCCGTACTGCGTCGCAGGCTGGCGCAGATTACATGACTGAACAGTTCCCCACCAAAAGAAGAACTCAGAGGCCAAGGGGAGTTCTGGAAAAGCAGCTCGTTTATTTGGCCGGTTTACAAAGGCGGCGGGCCGATTCACAGAGGCGGCGAATGCATTTCGGCCTGGTTGGCCTTCCTCAGCGCCCAATCACTGTGGCTTGTCTTTCCACAAATATCAATCCCACCTGTGTAAAGTACATCCCAGCGCCTGGGTCTCCTCCCCTTAATGAAGTCGTCACATCCAAACCACAAGTCCCAGGAAGCACTGTGGCGGCTCCCCCCGGGTGGATGGCATAGGGGAGTGAGTAGACAGTAGGTCAGCGCTGGATACAGGTAGGTGGTGGCAGGCGCGCAGCCAAAGAGCCGGACAAACCACGGCCGTTTTCCTTCATCCCCTCATAACTGCTACAGCCCGCAATATCACACAGGAAGTCCAATGGGCAGGGGCAGTCAATGCGGACTGGAGTCCCGATTCGGTAAAATACCAATATCTCCCCACGGGTGCTGTGTGAATCCAGGCGGTCACCGGAGATTATCGATCCCTCGATTCATGTATATGCTGCAAGCAGCATGGTGCCAGTCTTACTCCGGGACTCTTTAGGTAGCAGGGCCATCCGTACTGCGTCGCAGGCTGGCGCAGATTACATGACTGAACAGTTCCCCACCAAAAGAAGAACTCAGAGGCCAAGGGGAGTTCTGGAAAAGCAGCTCGTTTATTGGCCGGTTTACAAAGGCGGCGGGCCGATTCACAGAGGCGGCGAATGCATTTCGGCCTGGTTGGCCTTCCTCAGCGCCCAATCACTGTGGCTTGTCTTCCCACAAATATCAATCCCACCTGTGTAAAGTACATCCCAGCGCCTGGGTCTCCTCCCCTTAATGAAGTCGTCACATCCAAATCACAAGTCCCAGGAAGCACTGTGGCGGCTCCCCCCGGGTGGATGGCATAGGGGAGTGAGTAGACAGTAGGTCAGCGCTGGATACAGGTAGGTGGTGGCAGGCGCGCAGCCAAAGAGCCGGACAAACCACAGCCGTTTTCCTTCATCCCCTCATAACTGCTACAGCCCGCAATATCACACAGGAAGTCCAATGGGCAGGGGCAGTCAATGCGGACTGGAGTCCCGATTCGGTAAAATACCAATATCTCCCCACGGGTGCTGTGTGAATCCAGGCGGTCACCGGAGATTATCGATCCCTCGATTCATGTATATGCTGCAAGCAGCATGGTGCCAGTCTTACTCCGGGACTCTTTAGGTAGCAGGGCCATCCGTACTGCGTCGCAGGCTGGCGCAGATTACATGACTGAACAGTTCCCCACCAAAAGAAGAACTCAGAGGCCAAGGGGAGTTCTGGAAAAGCAGCTCGTTTATTGGCCGGTTTACAAAGGCGGCGGGCCGATTCACAGAGGCGGCGAATGCATTTCGGCCTGGTTGGCCTTCCTCAGCGCCCAATCACTGTGGCTTGTCTTCCCACAAATATCAATCCCACCTGTGTAAAGTACATCCCAGCGCCTGGGTCTCCTCCCCTTAATGAAGTCGTCACATCCAAACCACAAGTCCCAGGAAGCACTGTGATATTTTTATATATATATATATATATATATATATATATATATATATATATATATATATATATCACTGCTACCAAATTTCTCCACGTTCCATAAGAACAAGAAACAGCACTCTCAGGGGGGGTTATCAGTACCAACAATTCTTTATTGGTCAACCAGCATGGACAAGACGCGTTTCGGCGCATAGCCTTTGTCAATTGTCAAAGGCTAAGCGCCGAAACGCGTCTTGATAACCCCCCCTGAGAGTGCTGTTTCTTGTTCTTATGGAACGTGGAGAAATTTGGTAGCAGTGATTTTTCGGCGGGTACACCCCGCCTCGAAGAGCACCCGCTCGAGTGTGCAGCAGGCTGGTGGCGTTTGGAGCAATAATATATATATATATATATATATATATATATATATATATATATATATATATATATATATATATATATATATATATATATATATATATATATATATATATATATATATATATATATATATATATATATATATATACACATATATATATATATACATATATATATATATGCCAAGTTTGTCTTCCTCCGTAAAAGAAACAAGGGGACACGGCGGGGTTTCAGGGAGACCATTTATTCAGAACCTGGCATGACGCATTTCGGCGATGCCTTCCTCAGATGCATCTGGCGCTTTTGGAGTCCATCTCCTAAAGTAGCGTGGGACACACCAGTGTCGCATTCCTCTGAAAGCACTCCAATCGTTGGTGTTCAATGACTGAATGTACCAGCATGCAGTTGGTGCTCTGTTTCAATGAGTGGTTTCGTCAGCTTAGTTTTTATACTCCACATTGAAGGGCTGACATTGCTTACGGCACAGGTTTGGAAACCAGCACTTGTTCTGGACGAAAACAGTCTCCCAAGCCCTCACTCCCTACCGCTCACATCCCCGTCTGAAGTGCGTCCGTAGACGCCGGTTAAAGTAATGACGTCTCACCATGCGGTATATATATATATATATAAAATGAAAATATTTTTTTTTTCTTTTTTGATTTTTTATATTTTTAGTCCTCATTACCTTATAATCAAGTTCCGGGCCCCTTTAAGCTGGTACCTACCAGGGCTAAATCACTTATACTAAAGATCTTATTGTTCCATACAATTCACTCCTAATTCTCTGCCCTCGTCAACCGGACGAACTGCAGACCATCCAGGAGAACTAGGAGACCAACATATGAAAAGGCATAATCATTGGACCAAACCCTTCCTTTAATCTCCTTCTTTCCTTTAAGATATAACCACTTCAGAGCTGGGGACCAGAAATTGTTCCTTCTTCTTTCTGATTCTCCATACAGGCTGATTGTGCTTTTAACAGATTTTATCCATTCTATTTCTGTAGGTGGCAAATTACTGATCCACTTCTTACAAATCTCTCTTTGAGCCAAGAGAGTCAAATAAAAAACTGCTTTTTTTCCTCATTGATAAAATCAGCATGCAGGGATGATAACCCAAAGATAACCCAAAGAATACAAGGGGCAGATTTAGCTGGAGTGCTGTGTCCAATATAGAGGAAATACCTCTACCTCTACTTACATCTCCCTAGAATTTTTGATTCACAGGACACTCCGGGAGCATATGAATGTTGTCTGCATTCTCTTGGCTGCATTTTACACACCTCAACATTTTCCCCTTCCCCAGCTTCAATAATCTATAGGGCGTCCAATATACTCTATGAAGACAGAAGATGTGATTTCTTCTTAAATTGGCCGGATGTACAGTGGAATGGAGAAAGTTAAAAGATATTTGCCACAGGTCTTCCAGTTGTGTCCCCGGCAAGCTCTTTCCCCTCAGGTCCCTTGGAAGTTTGAAGACACTGTCCGATAATTCTACCAATAACCAATACCATCTGGCCACTTCATTGTTTTTTGACACGTCACACATTAAACCCTCTTCTAGATCATTTGACAAACCTATCTCCATTCCAGATGCATGAAACCAACTTTTTATTTGAGCATATTTACACCTGTAGATTTTGTTATTCGATGCCTCAGCCATTACCCCAGGATACCAGACCTCCTTCTTCCACCACATCTCGCCATCTCACCATCTCTGCATTCCTGCCTCCTTTAACTGGAGAGCTAGGGTACCCTTAGTCCATTCAGGTGATCCAAGGGTGGTCCATATTGGTGCCCACCTACTGTAATATGAAAGTTTTACCTCCTTTCTAATCTTAAACCAGAGTTCCGCCATGCTCTGTAAGGTTTTAAGACACACTCTTTAAAGTGTTTTGGCTTCTAAACTTGTACATAAATCCTTGCTCTTCTCCTTTAATATCAAGCAGCATACACCTAAACATTTTACCAATGTTCAAATCATCTAGTAGATTTAATAACATATTTCGATTTCTTAGAAGAAAAGCTCAGGCATAGTAACCCAAATCTGGCAGACATAAACCACTTTTTTCTTTCTTTCTTCATAGTTATTTTCCAGGCTATTCGGGGGGCCTTTTGAATCTGATGTAAAACTGTTAATTTTAGCTTGTAATTTTGTCAACCACTCAGCATTGAATACAAATGAGATCGTGTGAAATAGGAAAGTAAACTTCGGGAGAGTTGTCATTTTCACCAGATTTGCTTTCCATATAATAGTCAGAGGAAGATGGGGCCAGCTTAGCATGAGGTTACTTGTTTCGCTCATTACCTTAAGAAAATTAACTTCTGGGAGATCCTTGATGTTCTAAGAAATCTTTATACCTAAGTATCTCATCTCTTTTTTACAGGTGTTTGGCTTTGTCTCCATGTTCCAGGCTTTAAGCTCAGTTTTTGCCCTGTTTACTGAATACCCAGCAATACGGCCAAATTGCAGAGTTAAATCATTTAGTAACTGGACCGTTGTCTTCAGGTCTGATGTAAATACCAATAATGTTGTCTGAGTATAGCGTCACCTTTTTCTCCCACCCCTTGTATCTAAAAGGGAGAATACAACTCTCCTTCCTAATCTTGATTGCCAACATTTTAATGTATATGCTAAAAAGGAGAGCGGATAAGGAGCAACTCTGTCTTGTCCCTCTTGATATATTAAAAGCATGGAAATATTACCATTTATCAAGACTTTGGCCCACAGTTTTCTAGATATCATGGATAAAGTCCTTCAGAAGTTTTCACCAAGATTGTAAAGCTTTAACATTATGTGCAGGTAAACCCAATTTACCCGATCAAAGGCGTTAGTAGCATCCAATGCAATAACTGGACTTCATAGATACAAGCTATATCAGCTGCACCTATTAGAATATATGTCAGTTCCTGAACCCCTCTACCTCTTACAAAGTACTTCTGGTCTGCATGCAGGAGACCCCCGACTACCCCTTCAGTCTCTCTGGCAGGCTTTTTGCGCAGATCTTGTAATCGCAATTTAATTAAAAGATGGACCTATAAGGCTCACATAAGTACAAGGCCTTTCCTGGTTTCGGAATAATCGTAACTGTGGCCTAGTCCCAAGAAGCTGGAAGTTCAGCTCCCTTCCCAAAAAATTTGCCAAACAACTTTGTCATACATGGCAAGAGGTCCTCCTCCAATAGTGTATATAATTCTAAAAGGTAACCCATAGGGTCCTGATTGCATTTCTTATCTCTATGGTTGTTATATTGCTGTTTATCGCTGTGCTACTTCTTTCACAGATACCCTGGGGGACCTCCTGACCTACCCATGCCTTAACTTCTCCCTTAGTGACTGCTAGTTCCTCCTGCTATAGCTCACCAAAGTATTTTCGAAAGGCTTCCTAGATTTCTTTGCTTCTGGTGAGAGTATTACCCGTCAGCTCGCACCTAAGTTCTTTGATAAAAGATCTAGCTTGTTCCATCTTTACTTTCCATGCTAACAATGTTCCACAGCCCTCTTAATAAGCAAAATGAGCAATTGTTTTCACCTGCCTCCTTTTTCTTAGCCTGTCCTCTACTAACCCCGACAAGACCTCATTTGCAGCTTTTAGAGAAGCTTATAGAGTTGATTTCTCACTTTCCTCCACCACATCTAAAAGATCTTTCTCCTGCTGTTGAATACAGCTTTCTAACAGACTTACATCCGCAATAAACTTTTCCCTCAATACTTGCAGACTATTGTTTCCCTCAAGAAAGCCCTATATGTATCCCTTACTATTCTCGCTGGAGCACTATCTAGAATCATGGCAAAAAAATCCTTAGACTCTGTTTTAAGTACCTCCATCACTGCCTCGTTCTCGAGGGAGGGAAAACATGGCGGCCAGCTAGGTAGTCGGTCGCGAGTGCCGGTGAGGGAGGTGTGGCGTTTTTGATGCGGATTAACCTGCTACATGGCTAGTACGGCGGCGCTTAGTTGAGGAAAGATTCATACCTGATCTCGAATGATTTTTGTGGTTTAAACTCTCTACTGGCGTCTCTGCAAAGCAACTTTTTCAGTAATTGAAGGCGGCAGCCGCAGGCAGTGTATGGCGGCGCGAGACGTAGGGCGAACAGTCGGGTAGAGGGGGGTGGAGGAGGAGCCTCCTACGGAGCCGCCGGAGGAGTATTCGGCGGGAGGAGAACGTTGGAGCAGAGCGGCTGCCGCGCTAGGGAGAGGCAGGCGAGCAGCTGCCAGGCTGCAGTACAGTGCGGGAGGGGCAATTGGAAGAGGAGCCGGGAGCACGAAGGAAGAAAGGAAGACAGAGGTAGGAGAAGTCCAAACGCTGAAAATACAATCAATCCCTAAAGTGAGTGCTTCAGGGGTGGGCTTAGAGAACAAAGGCGGTGGGGGTAAGGAGGGGGAGCACGACCAAAAGCCTGCCAAAACATTACAAGTGAGAAGAAAAAAAAAGGCTCAGTTCAAACTAAGAGGGAGGAAAATAAGGAGGCTACAGGGTATGCTTTGAGAAGTACAGGAAGAGCTGCAGGGGAGGAAAAACAGGTTAATTTACAAAAAACCTGCAGAGGGGGTTTAGGCTCAAATTTAAGGAACACTATCAAAAAGCATACTAGACAAAACAATAAGGCAGGAATATTAGGTAAAAAATTAGCGATAAACCCCTCCTTGAACGCGTATTTTAAACCACTGCCCAAGACTCTAATACTTTCGAAGGGTTCTATCCCAGACAGCGCTAGATTAAATAATTGTGAGAATTCGAAGGAAGAACAGACAGGTGGGGAAATACTAGAGGCTGGAAGTGGTTTTAAGGCGCCTGGGTTAGAAAACAGCTTGATAGAGTGGGTAGACCATATAAGTCCGAATAGATACCAGGTGTTAGAGATGGAGGAAGAGAATCAAGACAATCAAGATGTAGTAGATGTGGCGGACGTGGAGCAGGAGGAAGGACAGGGAGTTAATGATGGATCTACAAGTTTAGGAGAAGGTGATTCCCCCTCGCCAGAACTACCATGCGGCAGAGAGGAATTAGGGGGCGATGGAGGAGGCAGTGAGAGCTTATCGGGGGCTGAGAATTTGGACAGCACGGTTATTGCCCTTTTAAGAACGCTTGATTTGGATGTACATAAATGTTTTGAGGAGTCAAAGGCCAATCAGGAGGGGATCAGGGAGGCATGTGGATTGTTGGAAGCTAAGTTTGATGAACTGAGCATGCGCATGGAGGCACTTGAACTAGAGATTAAGGAGACCAGAGAAGGAGGTAAAGGAAAACAGCAAAGAACTGGAAGAGGTTAGATTTAGGGAGAGGGCACATGAGGACCGGCTGGAAAGATTAGAAAACATGCAACGGAGAAATAATTTAAAAAAATGTTGAAACTACCAGCGGGGAAAGAAGGAGATAACATAAAAGGTTATATTGTTCATTTATTAAGAACAGAATTACAGTTAGAGGAAACTGAGGAGGAGATCTCTCTGGACATTCAGAGGATACACCGTGATCCCTTCAGACTGAATCCAAATCGCTCAAAACCTAGAAGGATTTTGATTAATTTCTTAACATACAGCCTTAAGGAAAAGCTTCTGGCTGCTGCTCTAAAGAAGGGAGCTTTGATGGTGGATGATGCTAGAGTGGAGGTCAGGTCAGATCTTACGGTGGTAACGGCAAACAGGCAGTGGGAATTAGGCAAAAGGATCGAGCCGTTAAGAAGTCTGGGAGCTACTGTGCAACTGAAATTTCCGGCTTTTTTAAAAGTCATGTGGAAGAACAAAATGCACACTTTCAGATTTGTTGAGGATGTGGATGCTTTTTTGGAACAATGTCAGGCTGGAAGTGTGTAAATAGAAAAAGGCTCAAGGAGAGTCGGTCTACAGCACTAGTCAGGTAGAGGTTTATTTTTGCTAATAAGGTTAAGTGTTGAGAAAATACGCCATCATCACCCATAACGGGCACTCGAAGGGCCTTGGTGGGGCCTAAGGAAGCTGGTTGGGTTTTCCAGGGAGGGGGGAGGGGGGGAGAAGGGAAGGGAGGCAGAGAAGGCGGGGGAGGGGAGGGGGACACGGGGAAAAAATTTAAAAGTTTCTCATGAGCTATTTTCTCACCAGGGTGTTATTGAGGTTTGAGGGGACTTGGGATGAACGGGGTAGTGCAGCAGAGTTGACTGTGATCTCATGGAATGTGAACGGTTTAAGAGTGAAGTCTAGGAGGGATATGATTATGAAATACCTGAGAGATCTCCCAGTAAATATTATGATTTTACAGGAGACCCATTTAACAGGGGAAGAGAGTAAGAAATGTATTGGATCACAGCTTTGGCTGAAGCATGCTTTTTACACTCCACAAGTGGCGGTAATGAAAGGTATTTCAGTGTTGGTCAGGCAAGGGGTAGATTGTATCATTGAGGGCGAGGTGGCAGACACTAAGGGAAGATGGTTGATTTTAAACATTAAAATTAGTGGTCTCACTTACAATTTCATAGGTTATTATGGCCCAAACCAGGATGATGTGGGGCCTCTTGATGAACTAGCTAAGGAGATGCTCGGCCTTTCAGGCAATATTATCCTTGCTGGTGACTTCAATACCGTATTGCACAATAAGCTAGATAGATCTTCCAATAATAGGGCGCAGGTAAATAGTAAAATGTCAAACAGGGTAAAGGGATTGATAGACCAGTTTGGATTATGTGACGTTTGGAGACAGAGGTCGGGTCAAGTATTAGGTTACACTTATTATAATAAAAAATACCGTCATAGATCACGGATTGATTACATCTTAATAGATTTGAGACTGATGGAGAGAGCGAAACAGATTTTACATGTTGGAGTGCATTTATCAGACCACTCAGCAGTTACCTTGGTGGTGAAGACAGAGGCCTGCGATTTGGGTTCAGTCTGAAGGTTGGACCGTACAGTGTTGTATGACTGCGAGGTGATAGAGAGTCTAAGGCAGGAAGTGGATGGATTTGTAGAACAGAATGTGGGGTCAGCAAAAATTGACATTGTCTGGGAGGTCTGCAAAGCTTTTCTTCGGGGGAGGTTGGGAGCTCTGGGTGCAAGCAAAACAAGAGCATATTATAACAGGGTAGAGCTTTTGGAAAAGGAAGTCCGTCAAAAGGAGGTAGAGATAGTAAAAGCAGGCAGCAGCGAGGTTAAGGAAAAGATCGTTCAAGATCTGGACGAATTGAAAGGAGAAATGGTTACGGTGGTCACCAATAAGGTTAAGGACAAATATGAGGCCAGCCAATTGGTGCATTTTGAATATGGTGAAGGCACAAGTGAATTATTAGCATGGAAAGCAAGGAGAGACCGGGTACGAAGCATGATCAAAGAAGTGAAGGATGGCGAGCCAGGGCACAAAATATATTGCTGATGCCTTTCACAGGTATTTTGAAGAGGTGTATAGGGAGGATCTTATCTTGTTCCAGCTAAACAGGAAATAGACAAGTGGGTGAAGGTTTTGGATCCATTGACAGAAGAGCTTCAGGAAATATTAAACCAAGAGATAACGCAGGTAGAAGTTGAGGAGGTTATTAAGAAGGTGTAGAAAGGGAAGGCACCTGGCCCGGACGGGCTTCCTGTTGAGGTATATAAGGTTTTGGCTGGGAGTGTGGCACCCTTATTAATGAAAGTCTTTAATGACATCTTTTTGGGAAACGCGGCCCTCCCTGCATCATGGAATGAGGCAAATATTATAGTTATTCCTAATCCTGGGAAATCACCAAAATACATGGATTCGTATAGGCCGATTTCGCTTTTAAATAGCGATTACAAGCTTTTTGCTAAGATCCTGGCAGAAAGGCTGGCCAGAGTCGTCCCACATCTTATACACGAAGATCAGAAGGGGTTTATCAAAGGCAGGTATTTAAAGGAGCTAACTTTTTCCCTTATATGCAGTATAGATGTGGCTGTTACATACAATCTCCCCTTGGCGGTAGTTGCTTTGGACGCCGCCAAGGCGTTTGATCGTGTCAATTGGGTGTACTTGAAAGCCCTAATAACACATCTGCAGATGGGGGTTAATTTTGGCACGGTCTTGGCGCGGCTATATCAGTCACCTACTTCGAGGGTATTAGTAAACGGGACATTAACCCCGCCAATAAAAGTAATGAGGGGCACAAGGCAGGGATGCCCCTTATCTCCTCTCTTGTTCGATCTTTACATAGAACCATTAGCTTGTAGAATAAGAGAGGCAGATTTGATTCCAACTTTCGAGTTTCAGGGATGGGCCAGAAAGATCGGGCTATATGCAAATGATATAGTTATTTTAACCCCTAAACTACATCAATCGCTGGGATGTATAGATACCATAACGAAGAAATTTGGTGAGGTCTCTGGATATCAATTAAATATTGACAAAACCGAGATCATGTCCTGGAATTTAAAAACAGATGATATAGCTTGCAAAACAGAGATAAGATACTTAGGGGTGCGAATAACACAAGATATAAAGGAACTTACTAAAGTTAATTTTGCTAAAGTCAGGAAGGAAATCTCTCTGGCTATGAGAGGCTGGACGCACCTGCCGCTTACATTATATGGCTGAGTTAACTTGGTGAAAATGATGGTTTTACCCAAGATAACTTTTCTTTTTGACTCCCTACCACTTATGTTCGAGAAGGAGGGGCTCACAAAGCTGCAAAGCGAGATTGGGTCATTTATCTGGGCATCCAAGGGATCGCGCCTATCTTGGAAAAAGATCAGGAGAAAACTTTTGAAAGGAGGCCTGGCAGCTCCAGATCTTCAGATTTATTCTTGGACTTTTTTGTTGAAGAACTGCAGAATGCTTATGGGCACTCCAGGGAGTTCAGTCATTGGTAAATTATTGTCAGCACTGCTTAGAACGGAGAAGACCAAGCAGAATGGATTTATGTTCAAATTTGCCGACCCGAAGTATTTAAAAAAAATAAGATTAAAGGTACTGAAAGATCTAACAATGCTATGGTACAGAGTTAGGAGGGCAACAAAGACACCATATTTTAGTGCAATGGCACCGATTTTGAATACACCAGGAGCTCCGAGCTGGTCCGAGGACGCGTTGGCAAGGTTACTAAAACTAGTGGGTCCTCAGAGATGGGGGGATTTGTTTATAGAAGGTAGCTTAGCACCGTGGAGATATTGTGAACACAAGTGGGGACACAACTTTTCTAAGTTTAAATATCTCCAGATACAAAGCTGGTATGATAATCTGAGCTGAAACATCTTTCAGATACTGAAGGATCCTCTCTCTTCTACCATTCACTCTTAAACCATTGGCCTTCCATGATAGTAGTTCTACTCTAGTTCTCTGATCCTCTACCATTCTCCATTCTAAATTTTCCCAGAATAGGAACCTCCATAGCAATGTTTCTAATAAATGAGGATGATTCTTTTCCTCCCTTATATGCTGCCCACCCAGTGCTCCAGTTCCCAAAACTGCATCCCCCCCCCAACCCTGGAGAACCCTTCTTCCTTCCTCATGGCCTGAGCCTATGGAGCCGCTAAGTTTAGGTTAACCTTCGAAAAACTATCAAATTAATTGGGGGACATATCACTATTTTCTAATAACTACCACCTATAAGTGCTTCTAAAAAATGTGTTGTGAAAATAAATAACATGTTGGTTTCTAACCCTCCTAAGACAAAGGGTGCAGTAGAAGAGACAAGAAAAAACAAGAAGCACGTTGGGGTTCCCCCTGACCAACCCAAACGTTTAAGTGACATCTACCCTAGGGATAGCTTTCATAAATTCGTCCACTTCCTAAGTTCTCCTAAAGTTCAGCATTTTATTCTTGTAAATGCCCCACAATGTAGCTGGGAAATTTAACTGTGCTGTAGCACTTAGCTGTCTTAATGGTGCCAACAGTTTCCCTAATTCTCATTGCTTATTTGCATTAATCTAGGAGAAGGCTGACCATATCTCAAAATAAATTCCACCCACCTTGTGGGACTTCACTTTTAATGCCTCAGAGATAATTTCCTCTTTCATTTTGTATGTTTGAATGTTCACTATAATTTTCCTGGGCTTCACATGATTAGGGTTTAACTTGAAGGGAACTCTATGTATCGTCTGAATATCGTCAATAATATCCTGGTCCGAGCACTCCAATTGAGTCTCAGCTTTACTCAGTTTTGCTGCAAAAAATTTCAAGTAATAACATTCAGCCCCTTCTGGAATTTTCAACAAGCGTAAATTGTTTCTTCTTTGATTATTCTCTAATGACTTGAATTTTTCCTACATGCTTGCCCCACTCTCTGTAAGAAGTGTAATACTTTCCTTCTTTACCCCGGTTTGCGGGGTTAAATCTTTAACTGCAGATTCCAACACTTGAGTCTTGACGGTTAGATCATCGAACTCTTTTTCCAGTTTGTCACAAGCCAGTCTTATATATTTTTGGATTGTTTCTGACGTTGTAAATCTGCTCCTTATTTCCATAGTTAATGTCTGGATCAACTGTGACACTGACTGTGATGGTGCTTTATTTGAAAGAGCTCTGATGACTCCTTCTCTCTCCTTACAACATAATGGGGTGTTGACCCCCCTCCCTGTACTGAAGACATTTTCTCCCCTTCCTCTGGGCAAATTTCTCCTGATGCTGCGTTGAGGGTCACCCTCCTCTGAGTTAAGACATCCCTCTACTGTCAGGGCTTGAAACAAGTCTGTCCCTCCCAAATTTGCCATATCACTGTTAGACTCAAGACTATGTACGGCTGCAGCTTTCCCTCTCAAATCACCCTGGGGCTCCCTCTGTTTGCCTTCCTCTCCCTTTTTCAGAATCGGCGTTTTTGGTATCACTTAAAAAAAGTCCTAAGCAAGGTGGTGATCTTTAACTTCTGACCTTGGCTCAATCCCCTTTTTGTTAGTCTTATCCCTTTCCTCCTTCCACTTCCTCCTTCCTCTTTTGATGCCTGCTCTTCCAGGGCAACCTTCGGGCACTTTAATATGTTTACTCTTAATGATTAGATGAGGCCCCTTGCTCCATCGGAACTTTACTTTTTGTGACATTCCCTGGTGCAGAAGCCTGCGTGATATTTATCAGACAGCACTAAGCCACTTTTTTTTGCTTAATGCTGCCTGATAAATATCAGTCCATTTAATGCAGTGTTCTACATTGAAGGGGCGTGCAATGGGTGTTGCTGAGGGTGTTCCCAGCAACATCGATGGCCTTTTCACTCTGCCCCAGATTTAGGAGAAATCGTAAATCTGAGGCAGTGCCAAAAGCTCACGCCTCCCCAGGGGAGGCGTAAGGGAGGCGCAACGGGGAGAAATATCTTTATTTCTTCTCGTTTTTCCTTCTTCTTCATTCTGCAGCACACGTAGAAAGAAGAAAAGCCTCTTGTGATTATTTTTGGACAGAAAGGTTTCCCTTCCTTTTTTTTTTTTTTTTTAATATTGTTATTCAAAATTTTTTAACAACGTTTATTCCCCTAACTCCTCCCCCCCCTGCACAGGACATGAAAAAAGCAACCAAAAAAATAATAAAATAATAAAGAAAATACAATCAAATTTCCACAACATTTCTATATCTCAGGTTACAATAATTCAACCTGGCAAATTGTACTAGGTAAGCTAGAGCGTCAATCAAAACAAAACAAAAGAAAGGTTTCCCTTCCTGTACAAAAATAATCATCCCCACAACGCAGGCATCCTTACACCATTGTGCAAATGTGCCTGCGTTGGCGCAGGCAGCCCATTGTGCGTTGGCGCTGGGGAGGAGGACAGGAATGCGCTGTATTTTATAGATACGGTGCATTCCTGCCCTTTTCTTTTGCTGTAGGAAAGCGCAGCAGGAAGGCCTGCTGCACTTCCTTACGCCAAAACCTCATAAATGAGGCCCCAGGATCTGGAGTGAACAGAGCCTTATCATACCCCTCAGCTGTTGCGCTTCTCATCACATATCTGTTACACTTTTCAAGCTTCTCTAGCTTTTTGTCCAAAAATGGAGCTGATGCCAAAGTGTGAGCTGATTCTATCTTTTCCCCCTCCAGGTTAGCTAAGTTGGTCAGAAGGGTTTCAGCCCCCCTGCTCCTTACCCATGTATGGTATGTATTCCTGCTACTAGTAAGCTGACTGCCTCCCTTTCCTTTAGCCTTCGTCCTTGTAAGTGACTCTGAGGCAGTCTTCTGCCCCACGCCTCCTGCTTCATTTCTGTCCAACTCCTCCCAGCTGCCCAAGTTGTCCATGCTGCCTCTCCCCCTCCCTCCCCGGAAGGGAATCCAAGCCGCAGCTCTTCGACCCCTGCGGAGCCCCAAGCGCAGCTTCAATCCAGCGTAGGTTGATGCCTGGAGACTCCGCATGTGCCGTCCTGAACGGCTCCAGATAGGGCTCTGAGGTCCCCCATCACCAGCCCAACCTTAGCAGATCTCCCACTGCAGCAGGAAATTCAATCACATGTCACTTACTAGCCCCCAAACATAACGCTTATATCCAACTATAGGAGCACCCACGATCCACCGCTAACCAGCGCCATGTTCTCCCTCGGGGATCAAGAAAATATGTTTTTGTATGTTTTTAACGATATTTGTGTGAAAGAATATTATTTAGGGATATTTTGTACAATATAAGGATTTGGAAATAAAAAATTGTAAGCGATATTTTTGATATGATATTTTGTTACACAATATTGTTGGCTCCGATTTTATGTCAGTGATCCTAGTGAATACAACATTAATAGAAGCTGTACTCCACTACAATTGAAGGAGCTGGATGCATGGATTTCTTTCGCATATTCAATGAAATGTCTCAACAAAGCATCCCACTTCAGCACAGGATTTCCAGCAAGTGGGACAATGCTATACCATACCTTGGAAATACTGACTTTTCTGTCTTTTTTCAATTAACGGTATTTCTAGTCAGAGCAGCCTCATGCAATTCACAGGCTTATTTCTATAGGCAGAGAACATCAATTAACTGTAAAAGGTGACATCAGTGAATTTATTTATTTTCTGTTGAGTATAGGGTTTGATCTGTGATTTTGCAGTTCTTGCACAACCCTTGTGGCTCCAAAGCTCATCCAGAATTGAGTTTAAGGGCCTTCTTAAGACTTTGGCAGTCCTCCAGCAGCACCACGCCGTCTGCTGGAGTAACACCAAGGTCATTGTGCGTCCACCTGCTGGATTACAATTGTAATCGATAGCTAGACGCAATAGTGGTCTGACGGCAGTAGTCTCTTAAGCTCATGGGCGAGCCTAACATGCAGACTGCTGCCGCACGAGCGCTGACTGTATGTTCCAGCATGGTGTGGCATGCATACCCCATTATGCAGGACTGGGGGTGCAAATCCAGGGGGGTACAACCTGTGCTCCCCCACATGCACCCCCAGGCCCAGGAGTGGCAGGTAGCTCCGTTAGGGCGCCCTCTGTTGCTTCTCATTTACCCTTTTCATGGCAGGCTCACTGCCATGAAAGAGGCAATGGAAAGCCAACTCATTATATGCTCAGCAGGCAAATTGTTGCTCCTGACTGCTGCATGACTGTTGCTGGATCCTTGATCCCTGGAGGATACAGCAGTCCTGTGGGGGTCCGACTGCCGCACTCATAATACGGTTGGCAGGCCTGCAGTGTGGCGGGGGTCGGACTGCCTCCACGAGTACTGCTGTCCTATGGACCACCATACTCATAATAAGGCCCTAACTGTTTTGTAATAAAATTTCTAAAATGTCTGATACTGCACCCATTTAATTACAAATCGTATTACCTCACAACAGCAGCCCACCCTACCTATAAAGAAACATCTTAAGCCTCTTTTGTGGCAGCCAGGTGACAAAATATCACCTGGCTGCCACAAAACGACCCTTAGTCATGTTGTTCCACAGTATGCCTCCAGCCCATTCTATTTGCTTATTGAGTGCAGAGGCTACTGCAACACTGAATAGTAAATGAGCAGGATGCCATCGCGTATTTAGTATTCAGTGTCCCAGCAGCCTCTGCACCGTATATCAAACAGCTGAGCAGAGTACTGCACCAGATGACTTAAGGTAACCCTGCTCTGTGCACTTCTGCAGAGCATGGCATTCCTCTGTCCTCCAGACTTCTCCATGTTCTATTGCTGCTGTCTGATAGAGGACACAGTCGTTGTAACATCTGCATCATTCATGGAGCTGAGTTGCCTAATGTAACTAGCCTTCTGTGTGACCGCAACATGGTTATTGTCGTAGATGGAACTGGGAGTTGCAACCATCCTGTTCTCATGCAGTTTTTTTTCCTGCTATCGCTAGTGTAGAAAGTTGCCATTTCATTATCAGAGCAGTAGAGGAGAGTATCCATGTAGAACATGATAACGCCCTCAACAACAGGAAAACTGGAGGGACCAACAGATATGATGGGCTACTTATTCAACAATTAAAAATGTAAACATCCCCTATATACTGTGATCTAAACCGAAATGTGATACACAGGCCATAGAATCTATAGCTGTAGGGGGAAATGGCCTATACACCAAAGGCTGAGCCAAGCATGCTGTTTCCATGCAAGCGGAAGAACGCTTGCCTAAACCATGCATCTGCTGTAACCATGTATATGCCTTAACCGCACATATGTGGGGTTAAGGCAGTCAGCGGTCTAGATGTGTGGATGGGTGGGGAGAGGCACAGGAAGTATTGGGAGAGGACGCTCCGGGACACGGCCTGGTAAGTGGGGCTGGGGCCGAGTTTGGGGGCAGGTAGTTTTTAGGGGTGGGGTTAGCTGTAGGGCTCAGGGCAGGGACGTTGGGGGGCTTTTTTGGCAGGAGGCAGGGTTTTAGGACTCAGGGAAGTGGGGGTCAGGACAGTTTTAATGGCTGGGCCCTGGTTTTAGCGCTCAGGGCAAGGGAAAGAATCAGTTTTCAGGCGTGGAGGTCAGTTTTAGGGCTCAGGGCGGGCAAACTGGTGGTGGGGGAGTTTTTTGGCCGTGGGCTGGGTTTTAGGCATTAAGGCGGGGGGTGGGTAAAGGACAGTTTTCAGGGCTGGGGATCACTTTTAGGGCTCAGGGAGGGGGCTTGTGTCGGGCTGTTTTTTTTGTCAGGGGCAGTGTGAGGAGTCAAGGTAGCTTTAAGGGCTGGGGTGGAGTGGATTGCAGGGCTGGGTCATCGGGTGTTAGGACACAGGGTGGGGGGGGCTTCGGTGTACAATTTACCATGCATATCCTTTAACAATCATATCTTTACAACGAAACTCGTTGTAAAGGCATGAGTGGTAAAGACGCAGTCATGGTTCAGAACGTGTTGTTTAGGCATGCGTGGTTTAGGCATGCATGGTTGTATAATATAACCCTGTAGGGGACTGACCAAAACAAGCCAATGACTGGATTGGGTGGAACCAGGACTCACTCTGTGTGTACAAAGCAAGAGGTCTTGACTTACAGAAAATCTAAAAATAGCATTTGAAACATATCTTGGAGCAAGTGTAAAAGGTTTTTACATGTCATACATTTAATATGCAACATATTATTCACTGGTTTTGCCTTCATAATTTACACATATGTAATAAATCTGCGAACAGCAGGAACTACATCGTAAGTCCGTAAAACAGTGGATATAAAGTCCATTGAGTCTGGGGCTTAACAGAGCTTGCCATCAAAAACGCCAATTGCCTTTTCTGAAAAGAATCAGCTGTCAGAAAATAAAAAGAAAAACACTTTCTACATTGTAACTGTACCCAGAGTATTTTATCATAACACAGGATGCTATGATATAAGGGATAAAGTATCTCCTGTTGCACATTATGTCCGGATACTACAAGTCACAGAGGAGTTCCATAAGCATATAGAGGAACATGACCAAAGGTCGAGTTCCTTTATAAGGTTATGGAACAAGAATATCCTTATCATATACGGCAGGGGGTACTTTATCCCAAATAATACTTGGTAACACCATCACTTTTCCCACAAACTATTTAAATTCTTAGTATGTAGCTCTTTCATATGAAAGAGAAAAGAAAGAACATGTTTGCAAACATAAAGAATAAAAATAAAACCTCTAGTGCAAAATTAAACACATGAAAAACCTGTTAGATATTTGTTGCAGACAGACTTTAGAAACAGTTCAATAAATGTCAGTTTAAAAAAAAACTACAGGTGCTTGGAAAGTCTAGAAACATGCAGAAAGATTCTAGCTTTTCTTTAGTTATTGAAGGAGTGCAAAAATAAGGATTCTTTCTCTGCTTGCCATAGTAAGGTAGAAAAATAAAGCAGAAGAAAGAAAAGCAATGTTTTAGGATTTTGTCCTAAATTCGGATTTTGTCTTAAATTCGGATTTTGTCTTAAATTAGGATTTTGTGTTGTTAGGATTTTGTCTTAAATTAAATTTATGAAAAACTTAAGTAAGACAAAATCCTAACTTAAGACAAAATCCTAATGTAGGACAAAATCCTAATTTAAGACAAAATCCAAATTTTGTGTGGGAGCTATTTGGTTCACAGTTCTACTAGCAATGAGTAGGGCCCAGATGCACAGGAGTGTTTGCAAAAAAGTGAGTGTGAGTTTTTGCAGCAACTGCTTTGTGACTACCACTGTCAGGTCTCGGCATGCTGCGCCTACGTAGTGTACCAAGACTACAATTCCCAGAGGGCTCTCCGGTTGTCCAGGAAGTACTTCATTGGCTGTAACACGCTTCCAGGTGCGTGTTATTCAGAACTCGTTCTTGGTGTGAGAGCGGAGGCTCTGCACGCCGGCTTTGAAAGGTTTCCCCGTGAGGAAATCTACCCGTGTCTTCTACGTTCCGAGGTAGGAACTCTCGAGACTTTGCTTCTTTTTCCTAGCGCGTGCTGGGCTCAGCCGCGCCAAATTTACTCTTCGCATTCTAGCGGTCCGCTTTCTGTTGGGAGACAGCGGAGCAAGCAGCTTGTGTCCCGCATTGGTTTCTAGTTGGTCAACCCTCGCTGCCTCTAGGTGCTGACCAAAAAAGGGAATAAGTTGATATGTAGCGGAACGTGGTGGTGGTCACAACTACACGTTTCCGTGTACATATTTGGGATTACAGTGTGACTGGTGATTACCATTAGAAAAGCGGAGCGCGGTAGTGAGGTTAACTACGCGTTGCCGTGTTTTCTTTTCTTTTGACAGTTTGAAGGGAGCAGAGCGTTGTGGTGGACGCAACTACGCTTTTCTGTGTTCCATTGCTTGTTATGTTTTCAGTGGATTAATTGGCAACGAAGGAACTTACTTATGGATATTTTGAGGAGCGGAGTGTTGTGGTTCTTTCCTCCTACACACTTCCGTGTCCTTACCCTTCTTGTTTGGAGTGTGCTTACTTCTGGTTACTTTTCATCTTTTACCTGCAACCTCTACAGACACCCAAATACCTCATGTCCTCTGCTCTGTTCTATGGTATGTTTCAGGAGGTTGTACTGGTATAAGATTAATAGACTTAGGTGGTATACAGTTGCCCTAATGTGTGTTCATGTTCCTAATAGGTCTTCCAAGGACAACAGTGGAGAGTGAAGAGTACTATGTAGAGAGCTTTTTCCCTTCGTTAGCAGGTATTTGGTTACATTAGCGAGAATTCATGAGTGTAGCCTTTTGTGTGTGCATTGTGTTTATGAAGGTGTTTCTTTTTGTCATTTCAGGTTTTCCCTTCCCTGTGTAAAAACAGTTTCAATCGGGTCGGGGACAATCGATATTTGCCCGGCGGTATTGCCTCTGTGACCCTCTAGTTATTTAAATCAATGAAGAGGCAGGCGCTGGAGACTGGAAAGCAGGAAACAAGGTTTTTTATTCTCTCCGGAGGAGAACACAACGAAACGGACAGAAGGTATCGTTCTGAGGTGCTCTAACTGTATTTCTGAGGCCTGGCCTCTTATATCCACATTTATGACTTTATTGCAGATTACACATACATGTTTAAAGCTTTGATGTGCGGAAAAGACATTCTCGGAACTCCCCTTTGGGCCCGTTCCCACACACATTTACAGTTAAAGTCCCCACCCTAGTCACAACAGGTGATGAGCATCGCGCAGCTGGATAATCCGCCGATTCACGGAATGTGGGGAGTCTGATCGGATCTCATGGGGTGGGGGGCTTTGATCAACCCGGGGATTCTTTGATGGGGGAAGCTTTCTATTGTACGGGGAGGGGCAAGGATGGTATCGGCAGAGCTGGGTGTCGGCTTGGGAACGGGGAGGACAAAACGGGCACACGGGGAAAAAGGGGTTTGCATCTAAGGGCCGGAGATCATGAAAGGAAAGCAGGGAGGTGTCGCGCTGGGAACAGGATGAGGGCCGGGGGCAGAGCAGCGCCGAAGAGGGGTTTATGACTCAAGGCAGGTGCAAGCAGGGGGTGGTCAGCGTGCAGGCTTAGTGAAGGCAAAGGGCTATGTCAGGGGCCAGCGGCATGCAAAAGGGTTTGTTCTGATCGGGACATCTTAAAATGGCGGGCGCGCACGACAAAAGTGTGGCATCAGGGGAAGAGGCAAGATGGCGCAGATAATGTTCACCAAAACGCACTAATTTTCCACAGTCCTCCCTTTAACATATTCAAGACATCTTGCTGGTTCATTTTCTACTCGGGTCTATTGTGGTGGGCATGAGAAAGAAACCGGTAGGAACCCTAGAAAAAGAGTTGTAAACAATACATTTTGAGGTTTCTAGTTTTTAGGAGGTGCACCTATTTGATAAACTTTGATAAATTTGTTCAGCAGGAAAGTCATAGGAATGAAATACAAAAAACGGCGAGCAGCAAGTACATATCATAACGTGAACTGGCAGGTTAATACATATTTCAGATTCGGTTTGGAGCAGGATCAATACAATGGCGGCTGGGAGAGAAATGAGGCAAAAAAACGGTGATTGAGGATGTCAAATGTTCGAAGTTTACGAGTTCTCATTGTTCTTTGTGGTCTTTCGTTGGCGCTGTTGAGCACCGGCGGTGGAGCTACAAGTCCAGCTCTGTTCTAAGTTCTGCGTTGCAGGGCACGACCCTTTCCTCGCGTTTTCTGGTCGGAAAGGTCCTTTTCGCCCTGTGTCCTTTGAGGTGATTGTCAGAAAGTTCCGATGGAAGAAGAGCGTTCAAAACAGTCCATAGGGTAGGTCAGAGGAAAAAAAGGGGGATGGAGCAAGGCCAAATTAGGAACAAACTAGGGGAACGAGAGACTTCAAATAGGCGGGCGTGTGACGGAATTCAGAGAGCGGGGACTTGTCGACAGGCACTGGACGTCGAGCAGGGGCATCAGGTCGACCCTTTCTTTTCATGCTGTCGAAAACAGTGCCTCGTCCTGCAGCTCTTTTCAGTCGTGGTCTCGCCTTGGCTAATGTCGCAGGTGTCCCTTAGTCTGCAGTCAGGCCTCGTGCTCCCACATCCGGTCCTTCTCTCCTCCAACGGCAGTACCCTTAAACAAGTTTGAAAAGACAGTCTTTTAGAAAATTTGCGGATGAAGATAATCAAAAAAGTCTATTTCTCTCCCAGCTCCAGGCAAAGAATGAAAATGTCCGTTATATTTAACGTTCACAACTGGCATATGAATGACCGGTGGCGGACCTGTCGGATTTACTATGACTTTCCTTCATAATCATTTATTACAGGCATGACAGTTCATCTGATGGTAACCCACCTTCGGGAGACAAATCTGGCAAAGATATGCCGTTCTCTAGAGTTTCACATTTACAAAAGGGTACAGTGAGTCGTCAACATGGTACTACACAGGTATTTTGCTGAGAGACGAACATGGCTAAACATTTCCTTTCTATCGGTGCATCCTGTTTTTCAACTACTGCGGGGTTCATTTTGACGATTTCTTTACCTTGGTCTAGTCTGTTAACCTTGTAAAACATCATTCTGGGTCCTACGTAACCTTTTACAGCCCGGTTACTTAACTAGGAAGGACAGGGGTTTTATGGGAAACAACCAGGGACATAGACAGGGGAGGTAACGGGGGTGATCGTTTTTCTGGTTTGGGTATTGCGACGATTCGGGGAGGGGAGGGTCGCGTATTCTGAGGTCCTTGTTTTATACTATAGGAGCCGTTGACATGTAGTTCCCTTATTTCGGGCCAGATTAGGGAACCTCTGTCGTCTTACCTGTCCTTTCCCTTACGGCCCAACCTGGGTTCATTGACTTCTAGCGGAAAAGGAGAGGTAATGACGCGGCCTCAGGGTGATTGTATTAAAGACAAATGTTTGTGCAAATACTGACGGTATTTGAAGCCAATCAGGTGGTGTGCTAGGGGTGGCAATCTGCCAATTTCGGGGCTAACCACTCGGAAGAGTGGTAGTGCAAAAAATAGAGAGAGAGAGTGAGAGAGAGAGAGAGAGAGAGAGAGAGAGAGAGAGAGAAAGAGAGAGAGAGAGGGAGAGAGGGAGAGAGAGAGAGAGGGAGAGAGAGAGAGAGAGAGAGAGAGAGAGAGAGAGTGCAACGGCAGGCTAAATAGTACACGTGCAACGGAGAGGGCGGCAGTGCATTCAAGAAAGGCTATTTAGTGCATTACACAGTAAAGGGTATTCACGAGTCCACGTTAGAATCTTGTAATCATGCAGTTTGAGCATTAGACAGGGTAGAGGGGACGTGCTTTGAGAAAAGGAAAGAAGAAAAAGGAGGTACCATTTTGTCGCACTTTCTCGCATTCTCGGTCCTTTGACCAGTTGGGTCAACGCCTCAGTTACACACACACACACATTTCCTCACAGTTTCGCATCATACGTAACGTGGGTTCATTCGTCCGGTCTGGTTTAAGGGTGATCACTTTTTATCAGGTTGTGCTAATTTTTCGGGTTTGTTCGATACGTGAGTAGTTTGCAGGCGTGCTTAGACACCACCCTGCGGCGCTAGTCCGTTTCGTGTATTTAGACATGGCTAGGTCTCAGATCTTCGCCACACCTTGGCCGTAATCTCTGATGTAACCTGCAGAGGGAGGAAAAAAGGGGGGGGGTGGGGGAGACAGCATTCGCGCGCATTCAAATACATGGATTCATAAGTCCTTTACTTACCTTTTACTCGTCTTTCCTCCTTGGGGCAGGGTCCCCGGGGATATGGTTTTCGGAGTCGGGGGGGTAGTGTGTTCATGTAGGGCGTGTGCGGGGAAACATAAAAAGGAAACCAGAGGGGCCTAGTGCGAGGTATCTAGTCAAAGGATATATCTCACTATCGGGATCCTTAAACCTCTTTCAACGCCGTGGCGTTCTAAAGTTCTTCGGTTCTTGGGTCCCTGCTACTTTGGAACGTTGTACTTTACAATATTTACATTATTTCATTTCACCCTCCTTTTACATTCCCTCATTTACACCATTCGTTTTACCCATCCTTGGAAGTCACGGTCTTCCTCTACGCGAGAGTTCATGAGTCAGTCGCGTACTTTTAAGACGGAGTGTCGTGTTGTCGATCCGATCCGTCATCCAGGGCTGGGCAACCATCTTCCTTTAACCTTAAAGAGAGAGCAGAGTAGGGTGCACAGAAAAAGAACTTTCCTACCCATCCCATATTGTTTTAAAATAAAGCATGCAATACCCGTCCATAGTTTCAAAGACTTTATTTTGCAAATTCATTTCAGCATATGGATTAGGAGGGTGTGGTCGTATTTGGTCGGTCGTGGCAATGGCTAAAGTGCGTACAGTGGGGGGGGTGTCGTTTGCAACAGTAAAAACATCGGAAAGTTTTACTCATTCATTTGTAAGAGACTAAAACGTCCATTAATTGGCTGGGGGTTCGGGGGCATATATTTTCATAATTTAAAAACATAATCATAACAGTTGTAATCAAATTTCCTATATGCATACCGTACGTATGCATCGTAAATGAGGTTTACATCAGTTATAAAAATATAATACATTGTATATTCGTAATCAACATTTGTAACGGGGATCTTTTCATACTGTTCGTCGAGTGAGCTCTCCTTGTCTTTTCTAGCCAAGTGTACAAAGGATCACAAAAATCTCAGAACATCAAGTTTATATTAGTGCGAAGGAACACCACGAGGTGTTCGTAAGTTCCGATTGATACCAGCGCCATTTTGGGCGGGGCCGGCACAGTCCGGAAGCAGCATCAGGGGGAAATGTTTCCATTACTGGCAGTTTGGACCAGAGTCCTTTTCGGCAGTTCTAGAATTCACGCTAACAGAAGGTGTGGCAATGTCATGTTTGTTTCGTTGGCGATCGAAGCAGCCGTCCCTTACCGGAAACCTGCGAAGGCCGAAGGCTCCGCCGGGGACCTTTGTATGATCTTCAAGGCTGCGGAGATGCTGTCGGAGATGGGGGCTCGTGCTCCATGGGACAAATGTTCGAGTTGTATGGCTGGCCAAAGTTACTCTAGTGGCCGGGGCCCGCCTTCCAGCGGATCCAGACGCCATTTTGAGGCCCTACAGGGGCCACTCTCGTCGAGTTTGCAAGAATGGAAGAGACCCTTCGGAGTGAAAGGAAGAGGTCCCTGTTTTGTGAGAGCGGGACGTTCAGCTGGGGTGCAGCTGTGATGCCCCCACCTGGGGGGGCGAGGGAGACTCGTTCACATCGTCTCCTTCTCCCGGTGCACTCCATGCCGCTCCTTTTCATCGCCCCGCATGAAGGCCTCTCCACATCCGGTGTTCCCCAAGTGCCACCATTGTACGTTCGGTGCTGCGCAAATACTGGGGTGCCACCATTGTGTGTTCGGTGCTGCGCAAGTACTGGGGTGCCACCATGGTGTGTCCGGTGCTGTGGAAGTATGGGCACCATCGCCTGACTGGGGGTGTTCGGCGCCGGGCTGGGGGCTGGGAAACCTCCTACCGGTGGAGGTGGGAGAGGCTCGTCCGCGTCGCCTCTCCCTCCCAGCCCAACTTGGACAAATTGTTGTGGAGGTACGTGCAGGACATCCCGCCGTCCAGGACTGCTGCGGCTGTGACGGAAGAGAAAAGGAAGAGGTGCCTCGCTCTCCTCTTGACATGTGGCGGGACTACCTTAGTCTTTCCAGGCCCGTTGCGGCCGGCCAAGGAGACATGTGGCGGGACTACCTGCAAATGCCCAGGCTGCGGGCTCCTGCCTCTCCTCCGGCTCCCCCATACGTTAAGATTTCCTGACCAAGAGTTGGCGGCGGGGCTCGCCTTATATGGGTTGCCGTTGGTTGGGCGTAGCCGTAACCCTGCCCTACTTTGGAAGGTTCCAGAATGGGGGGGGGCGAATGTTCTGTTTGACTTTCATTTTCTACAGTTTATCGTTATTATTCCTTGTTTGTTGTGTTAAATTAAAAGTTCAAGTTTATTAATGGTCTACGGATTTTGTTTTATCATTTCTTTCTTTCCAGGTTGCTTTTATGCTAAGTTTCTGCTAACAGGGGTCGAGTAACACGGAAACACGTGTAGAGGGATGACGCAGATTTGTACATTACATACACACGAACTCAGACGGGGGACAGTACAAGTACGACATACAAAGACCCAAGACAAATATAAAAACAGTTATTGGTCATAATTATCTCTTTCCGTCTGTGAATTTTAAACGAGGCTGGGTTCCCGTCTTGACATTGCCCGACCTAGGAGAACTTGATCATGCCGCTGAGATTTTCCTGGCGAAATCTGTGCCATCGGGCATAATCAAACGTGGTGGTTCTGTCTGGTCTGTCTATGTAAGTCGGGTTCTTCTCTGTCTCGCGCCTTTTCTCGTACTGTCGGTCTGTCGTTCTTGTCGGCCCTTTGCCTTTACTCACGCTCAGTAGAGTCGGGCATTGGGCTTTCCAGTGTCCGACATACCTACAAAAAGCGCATTGGTCTGACCCTAAGTCTGGTCGTCCTTTGTATAGTGTCGGGGGATAAGTTGTGGGTAGCGGTGTCCTGGGGTTGTCCTGTCGGTATATTTCCCTACTTGGTTTATCCTCGTCTTTTCTCTGTCGTTTCGTAGCCTCTCTGCGCCACATACCGAGACTGTCGAGCATAATTGGCGTCGTCTTATTATTTCGAAGGGCTATTTCTAACGTTTCTATTTTATCAAGGTCGAAGGATCCTGCCAGTGGCCACTGTTTGTCTTGGCTATCTTCGGTATACCTGTGCCATAATTTATTATAAGCTATGGTGACTAACCCATAGTTTATGAACATGTCCTTATTAGGGGTGCCTTCTAGTGGAGCCATATGGTCCACCTCTAACACCCGGTCCGGGCTAAACAGGCTATTTATCAATGGGGAGAAGACAGACATGACGGCTCGTAACGAGGGACTAAAAAGTCAGCACTGCCTATCTTATCACTAGGTGCAAAGACTAGACAGAATATTTCTATTCTACGTTGTTTGCAGGTAGTGAATACCTCATGGATCCAAAAAAAAACAAAAGACCAACAAAATAACAATGGGGAGAATGAGTAGGACCGCAAAGATCTGCGTTACCTACCCTTTTCGCTATCTGCAAAAAGGATGGTCTCTTCCCTGCTTGCAGACAGAGAATCTCCAGGAAACAATAGTTTGTGAACAACAGTTCAGTTTCAAGCAATTATTGAGTGGGGGAGAAAAAGAACAAGCACGGCTGCTACCCTACTTATCCTCCACTGCTTGCAAAGGGAGAGAGAGCCTGTTGCTTCTCCGTTTGCAGACAGTGAATCTCTAAATAAAAATAAACAAGGCAATACTAGTATTTTTGAACAATCAAGCAATCAAAACAAATTCTTTCGCAACTTGTCGTGGCAACACGACCTTACCCGGACCATGTGGACAGTTTCCTGTCTTCCGAATCCAGCGCCCGATCGTCCTCTTTTTCTCGTATTTCTCACGGCACTCCTGATGGTTCCCAGTCAGGACCGTAGATCACTCGAGAGAGGTCTGTTCGGAACTAGTGAAGTTCGGATGATCGGCTGCCAGACGAGGGTCTATTGGGCAAGAGCTCTCCCGATCGTTGCAGTCGTTCACTCTGTCGTCGGGACCTCTCCCACTGGATCCACGAGTCGCTGATGGGCCCCACGCTTGGGACGCCAATTGTAAAAACAGTTTCAATCGGGTCGGGGACAATCGATATTTGCCCGGCGGTATTGCCTCTGTGACCCTCTAGTTATTTAAATCAATGAAGAGGCAGGCGCTGGAGACTGGAAAGCAGGAAACAAGGTTTTTTATTCTCTCCGGAGGAGAACACAACGAAACGGACAGAAGGTATCGTTCTGAGGTGCTCTAACTGTATTTCTGAGGCCTGGCCTCTTATATCCACATTTATGACTTTATTGCAGATTACACATACATGTTTAAAGCTTTGATGTGCGGAAAAGACATTCTCTGAACTCCCCTTTGGGCCCGTTCCCACACACATTTACAGTTAAAGTCCCCACCCTAGTCACAACAGGTGATGAGCATCGCGCAGCTGGATAATCCGCCGATTCACGGAATGTGGGGAGTCTGATCGGATCTCATGGGGTGGGGGGCTTTGATCAACCCGGGGATTCTTTGATGGGGGAAGCTTTCTATTGTACGGGGAGGGGCAAGGATGGTATCGGCAGAGCTGGGTGTCGGCTTGGGAACGGGGAGGACAAAACGGGCACACGGGGAAAAAGGGGTTTGCATCTAAGGGCCGGAGATCATGAAAGGAAAGCAGGGAGGTGTCGCGCTGGGAACAGGATGAGGGCCGGGGGCAGAGCAGCGCCGAAGAGGGGTTTATGACTCAAGGCAGGTGCAAGCAGGGGGTGGTCAGCGTGCAGGCTTAGTGAAGGCAAAGGGCTATGTCAGGGGCCAGCGGCATGCAAAAGGGTTTGTTCTGATCGGGACATCTTAAAATGGCGGGCGCGCACGACAAAAGTGTGGCATCAGGGGAAGAGGCAAGATGGCGCAGATAATGTTCACCAAAACGCACTAATTTTCCACACCTGCTGGCCCCTTCCTTTCCCTTCCCTGTTTTCTTTATTTTCCCTCGCCTAATAGCTCGAACACCCTGTATACTGTAACCAGGGTGTTGGTGACATTAGGAGGTGGAGCCCTTTGTGCAACGACCGGATTCCGTGGAGTTAATTCTGACAGAATAACACGCCCACGAATTTACACTCTACCCGATCCGGTTGTGGTGAAATGGCTACCATGGAGGATGTAATGCAGGCGCTGGTTCTGGTTCAAAGGGAGCTAGCCTCCTCTAAAGCAGAAGCAACCACCTTACGGGAAAAGGTAGATAGATTGTCTCGAAATCCTTTCGATGCTTCCTCAACCCAAGTACAGATCACTGTCCTTCGACCCATTCCCTTGGCTACCCCCGAGAGGTATTCGGGTGATCCAAATAAGGCTCAGGTATTCTTAACGCAAATCCTGCTTCACTTTTCATGTAAACCAGCCTCATTCCCTAACAACCACTCCCGCGTGGCGTTCGCCATTTCTTATTTAACTGGTGACGCTGCTAACTGGGCAGTGCCCTTAGTAAGGAAGGACGATCCCATCCTCTCTCACTGGTCCGCCTTCCGTACTGAGTTCGAAAAGGTATTCGATAGACGGGCCACAACTTTTAGTGCGGACAGGGAACTACTAGAATTAAGACAGGGCAAAAGTGCTCTAGTATCTTATCTTACCAAATTCAATAGATTGGTTGCTGAAACTTCCTGGCCCGAGGAGAAGAGGATGTCTCTTTTTTACCAAGGATTAAGGGATGGTTTGAAGGATGTAATCGCCCAAATAGACCCCAACCTACCACCTGTGTTGACATGGTTAACTTAACGTTAAGACTAGATGGGAGAATGAGCGACCGAGCAGGGGATAGGAGAAGATGGGATAGAGGTCCTCCCAGAACCGATTGGACTCCCCGTCGGGCTTTGCCTTCCCCCGAGTCAAATTCAGAACCCATGGAAATAGGGGCTGTTAGGGCTCCACTAACCCGAGAAGAAAAGGATAGTCGGAGGGTGGCCGGGTTGTGTATGTACTGTGGCAAAAAGGGTCATTATGTCCGAGATTGCCCCTCTAAACCCAAAAACACCGGAGGATGGAATAGGAATAAAAGAGTTGCCACTACGGTATTGGGTGCAGGGGAAGAGGTGAGCGGAGTGCATGAAGAAAGTAAAAGCGAGGTTCAGCCTTGGAAAGTTCCGTCATTAACCGTGTTAGCCTTGCTTGAGTCAGAGTCTCATATCTTGCTACCCATGAGGTTAGAGTGTCAATTGCAGGTTCACCAAGTGATGGTCATGATTGACTCAGGGGCCACAGGAAATGTTATTAACAGTGGTTTGGTGTCGTCACTTTCCTTGGACAGAGTCCCTAGAGACACCCCAGTAGAAGTTTTAGCTGTAGATGGTAAACCTTTGATCTCAGGACTGATCACAGAGCAAACCGAGATGGTCAGTTTATCAGTGGAAGTAAAGGAAGGCAGACATAAGGAAGAATTGTCGCTAAATATTATAGAAGCCCCACAGTATGAGGTGATTCTGGGGATGCCTTGGCTATGCCACCACAATCCTTCCATTGATTGGAAGGAAAAGACTGTACGCTTCTTATCTACCGAATTCAAGGCACATATGGAGGGGCAGGATATTTCGCTACCATCACCTTTACTACTCCCATTGGTAGTGGCTACTGCAGCGGAGAAAGTGGTGAGGTTGCCCGTCGAGTATCAGGGGTACCTGGACGTTTTTAGCGAAAGCAAGGCAGAGCAGCTCCCTCCTCACAGAATCTACGATTGTAGAATAGATCTAGTGGAGGGAGCTACTATACCATCATGTCAGGTATATGCGCTGTCCATCCCCGAAACAACGCACCTAAAGGAATACCTAGATCATTATGTGGACATAGGGTTCATCAGGCCTTCTAGATCCCCTGCAGCCTCCCCCCTGTTTTTTATCAAAAAAGCTAACGGGGACTTGAGGGACTGTGTTGACTATCGAGTGTTGAACAAGAACACAATCAGAAACAGATACCCTCTGCCCCTTATCTCTGTCCTGTTGGACCAGGTAAGGTACGCCAAGGTGTTCACTAGACTAGACCTAAGGGGTGCTTACCATTTGGTCCGAGTCCGCGAAGGGGACGAATGGAAGACCGCCTTCAAGACCAGATATGGCTTATATGAATATACCGTGATGCCGTTCGGTCTGTGTAATGCTCCAGCGGCATTCCAATACTTCTTGAATGATGTGTTAAAGGAGTATGTAGACATCAGTGCGGTGGTTTACATAGACGACATCCTGATATACTCCGAGGACACCACTGCACATCATAGACATGTCGTGGAGGTACTGCAGAAATTGAGAGAACACCGATTGTATTGTAAGATAAGCAAATGCGAATTCAGCGTGTCTAAAGTTGAGTTCCTGGGTGTTATGTTAAGTCAAGAGGGTTTACAAATGTCCCAACGAAAAATACAGGCTGTGCAAGAATGGTCTACTCCCACCTGTGTAAAGGAGGTACAGAGCTTCTTAGGCTTCCAAACTACTACCGCCGTTTCATACTACAGTTCTCGCAGGTGGCGGTTCCTTTGACTAAACTACTCAGAAAAGGAGTTGTTTTCCAGTGGTCCGCGGAAGCCTTCGAATTCCTAAAGAACTCTTTTACTACAGCTCCGATTCTTGCACATCCAAAACCGGAGTACCCATATGTAGTGGAAGCAGATGCCTCTGACGAAGCCATATGGGCCATTCTGTCTCAAAGAGATAAAGACACAGGACAACTACACCCTGTGGCGTATCTATGCAAAAAACTGAGCCCGGCGGAAAAGAATTACACTATAGCAGAAAAAGAACTGTTAGCTATAAAAAGGGCTTTCCAAGAATGGAGACAATACCTATGGGGGGGCTAAGTTTCCAGTCACAGTCTTCACAGATCATAGGAACCTTCTGTTTATGAAGACAGCCAGGCATCTCACACAGAGACAGATGAGATGGATGTTGTTCTTCTCAGAGTACGACTTCACTGTAACTTACAGGCCCGGGAGGGACAACCAAAAACCAGACTCCCTTTCTCGGCAGAATCAGATTGTGGAGGAAGGTAATGATGATGCCAAGGTGGCAATAGTGGATCCAGGAAAAGTGATCTGCGTGATTCATGCAGATAATTTTTTGGAAACCATTCGCAAAACAAGGGATCAGAACGCATGGATCCTTTGGGCAACAAAAGGGATAAATCGCACCTTGAAACGAGGGTTGCCGTTCCAGAACAATCTGCTGTATCTCCCGACTGCAGCCCTGCAGAAAAAGGCTTTTGCTTGGTGTCATGATTCCCCTTTGGCCGGCCATCAGGGAGTAAAAAAGACTATACAACTCCTGCAACGGCATTTCTGGTGGGATACAGAAAAAGGTGACGTACACAAATGGGTTGCACAGTGTGACGTCTGTGCTCGAGCAAAAGACGTGACTGGAAAGAAAAAAGGCTTCCTGATGCCTTTACCTTCGCCTAGGAGACCTTGGCAAAATATCAGTCTGGACTTCATTACAGGTCTACCCCCTGATCAGGGCAAGTCTGCCATACTAGTAATTGTAGATAGTCTCACTAAATTGGGGCATTTCATCCCGTGCGGGAATCTTCCCATGGCAGGTCAAACTGCTCAACTACTGTTGACAAATGTGATCAGACTACACGGAGTGCCAGAGGTCATTGTGTCAGATAGGGGCCCACAGTTCATTGCCAGGTTCTGGAGGGTATGGTGTCAGGCTTTGCATATCCAATCCTCGCTCTCCACCAGCTTCCATCCCCAGACCGATGGGCAGACGGAGAGATTAAACCAAACCCTCAAGAAATATCTCCGATGTTATGCAGCAGACGCTCAGGATGCATGGGTTTCTATGTTGTGGATGGCCGAGGTGGCATATAACAATGCTTGGCATTGTTCGGTGGGTGTTTCTCCTTTCCTTGCTACCTATGGTTTTGATGCACGGATCCTTCCGGTGCAGATTCCTGAGGAGGTGTCACGTCAGCCTACGGTCATGCGGCAGATGCAGAAACTCCATAGCATCCATAAGAAAATCAGGAGACATCTGATACATGCCAAGACTGAGTACAAAAAATGGGAGGATCGGCATAGAATCAAGGGTCCAGTTTATCAAGTGGGGGACAGAGTGTGGTTGTCTACCCGAAACATCAAGTTCCGTCTCCGCAGTGTATTTCATCCCAGGTACATAGGGCCTTACACCATTGTGAAAAGGATTAATCCGGTGGCGTTCAAACTAAAACTGCCTGGTACGCTCCGGATACATCCTGTGTTTCACTGGAGCCTGTTGAAGCCCGCGCACTCAGCCAGAAGATGTGCCCCTCCCCCCGTAATCGGGGATGCTGGGCTCGAATATGAGGTCCGGTGCATTAAGGACTCAAAGTTGAGAAGGGGGGTGTTGTGGTACCTGGTCTCATGGAAGGGATACGCGGCTGGGGACGATTCATGGGAGCCCGTGAACAATGTGCATGCTCCTGCTGCGATCCGTTCTTACCACCGCAGATTCCCCTTGAAGCCTGGGCCTAGGAGGCGCTAGGGGGGATGTACTGTCAGGTCTCGGCATCCTGCGCCTACGTAGTGTACCAAGACTACAATTCCCAGAGGGCTCTCTGGTTGTCCAGGAAGTACTTCATTGGCTGTAACACGCTTCCGGGTGCGTGTTATTCAGAACTCGTCCTTGGTGTGAGAGCGGAGGCTCTGCACGCCGGCTTTGAAAGGTTTCCCCGTGAGGAAATCTACCCGTGTCTTCTACGTTCCAAGGTAGGAACTCTCGAGACTTTGCTTCTTTGTCCTAGCGCGTGCTGGGCTCAGCCGCGCCGAATTTACTCTTCCGCATTCTAGCGGTCCGCTTTCTGTTGGGAGACAGCGGAGCAAGCAGCTTGTGTCCCGTATTGGTTTCTAGTTGGTCAACCCTCGCTGCCTCTAGGTGCTGACCAAAAAAGGGAATAAGTTGATATGTAGCAAAACGTGGTGGTGGTCACAACTACACGTTTCCGTGTACATATTTGGGATTACAGTGTGACTGGTGATTACCATTAGAAAAGCGGAGCGCGGTAGTGAGGTTAACTACACGTTGCCGTGTTTTCTTTTCTTTTGACAGTTTGAAGGGAGCAGAGCATTGTGGTGGACGCAACTACGCGTTTCTGTGTTCCATTGCTTGTTATGTTTTCAGTGGATTAATTGACAACGAAGGAACTTACTTCTGGATATTTTGAGGAGCGGAGTGTTGTGGTTCTTTCCTCCTACAAACTTCCGTGTCCTTACCCTTCTTGTTTGGAGTGTGCTTACTTCTGGTTACTTTTCATCTTTTACCTGCAACCTCTACAGACACCCAAATACCTCATGTCCTCTGCTTTGTTCTATGGTATGTTTCAGGAGGTTGTACTGGTATAAGATTAATAGACTTAGGTGGTATACAGTTGCCCTAATGTGTGTTCATGTTCCTAATAGGTCTTCCAAGGACAACAGTGGAGAGTGAAGAGTACTATGTAGAGAGCTTTTTCCCTTCGTTAGCAGGTATTTGGTTACATTAGCGAGAATTCATGAGTGTAGCCTTTTGTGTGTGCATTGTGTTTATGAAGGTGTTTCTTTTTGTCATTTCAGGTTTTCCCTTCCCTGCTGGCCCCTTCCTTTCCCTTCCCTGTTTTCTTTATTTTCCCTCGCCTAATAGCTCGAACACCCTGTATACTGTAATCAGGGTGTTGGTGACATTAGGAGGTGGAGCCCTTTGTGCAACGACCGGATTCCGTGGAGTTAATTCTGACAACGACCTCCATTTTCTGCTGAGACAGATGTACTAATTATTTTCTGTGCAAAATGCCAATCTGCAGAGAGTCACAAAATCTCCTCCCTCATTAACATTTATGAGACAGTAGTCTTATGACTTCTTGTGAATGTTTTCTTTTTTTTTAGGTTTACCTATCAACAACTAGGTCCAAGGGTTTTAGAGCTCTTTACAAAAGACCCAGATTACATTGCACATTTGTTTTGCCACAGGGAGATTAAAGCCTGATTTAGATTTTGCTCCTTCATAAATATGACAGATATTCCATCCATGGTATTACAAGTGCCATAGGATATGATGTGTAATACGATGGATGGGATACCGGTCATGTTTGTGAGAAGTAACCCGTCTACACAACATTAAATGAGGCCCTCAGTGATTTGCCCAGAATCACAAGATGTAGAGATGATAGGATTCGAACCTGGCTCTCCAGGTCAAAGGTCAGCAACTCAAGCCACTGGCCACATCTACTCCCCTGTGAATGACTTCAAATGGCTGAATGGAGGCCGGAAGCAGACCACCATCCCTGCTTTCACATACACGTAATACCGAATTTCATTTAAAACAGCCCTCCTTTCTCAATTGTGCCCTATGTAGCTGGCAGTAACGTGGCAGAACTCATGCAAAATGCTTCTCACAAGCCGACTGACAGGTGTTTTGTGCACTTCTGATCTGAGGCCACTGTAGCTGTAATAATGGCTCTTGTTTATTGATAAGAGAGACCCACATCTCTGCATCGTAGCACTTGCAGGTATTGTTTATAATAAACGGGCTAATCTTTCTATGTGAGCACAAGAATCATTATTCTTCCAATCTGCAGATTCGCTTTTATTTTCACCTTCATTGATTTGCCATCATTCATTTCAATACAATGAGCAGCTCTGCCTCTAGGTTTTCTTCAGAGCCGCACATCTTCGATTAATGCGCTGCCTTCTAGGGCGGTGCATAATTGGGATTGATGAAGGGAGCCTATCCTTCTAGAGCATAGATATGAATGTTTACTTGGACCACTGCTCACACCCATCCCCATGCAGAAGAAAATAAATTAGACTATTTTTTTAGAGTGTAACCATTAGAGGGCATCATTTTCATACTTGGATAATATTTCAAGAGAGATGAAATATGGGCAGTTAAGAACTAATTTTGTCTTGCATCACCAATTTTGTCTTCCATCCAACCTTTGTGCCCGAAAATGCAGCAAACACACTCTTGGCCTAGCCCCACTAGCTGTCCCCTAGTAGAAAAGTTAAAGATCGTCAGGCAATAAACACTGGGAACAAAGTAAAAGCAAAGCTAGTGCTAATTTCAAAGAAAAATGGTAGAAATTACAGATCATTTTCAAGAACAGGGTGAATTATTGTATGTTTTGTTCCCTTCATCTCTATAGGGCATTTCGACTATCTGTGTGCACTCGGTCCCTCATTACACGTGGCCTAATAATTCCAAATAAGTGTGGTAACTGCTATTCGTTTAAGGATGTGATTATAACGTGGGGGGGGTATATTCCAATCCCTGCACAAAATGGAGTTTGTGAAGGTATGAGAATTCCAAGTAATGTGGTAATTACCACACCCACCCAACCTCCAGTTTTACACTGCCAATCTCAGCGGGTCAAAACGGTTGAACTTTGCCAGAGCAAATGTGTAGTGAGCACTTATGCATGTGACCTTCATTGTGAAAAACACAGATTCCAGATGCGATTCCCTTTTTTAGGAATAACTTGGATTATGAGGTATTTATAACGTGTGGTAAATCCTGCAAACAGTGCCATATGTATTTACTTTGTGCAGCAAATACTACTCCCTTTACCAGTCCCTAAACCATGAAATAAAAGAGATAATCCAGAAACAGAATTCTAGCGTTCTTTTGCCCCCACCAAAACAGCAGTGCCAATTCAATATTGATCACAAATTACCAAAAGAAATGTCATCTAAGGGAGCCTTAATACAGTATAGGCTTTGAGAAGAACAGTCTGTATCAAAATTTGTCTGGGCATATCATCAAGGCCATGCGATAATTATTGCTCAGCGCTCTTAGCACGAGGATAATTATCACTGGCCAACTCTGAATTTTAGCGCGGAGATAGCGTGCTATCAGCAACCCTTAACTCCAAAGTGAATAAATTCAGAGCGCAAGCTGCCAATTGTGCGATTATCGCTGGAAATACAGAGATAATCGCACACGATTTGGCGAAAGCTTGCTGATAGGGCAAGACATACTTAGCCATGATATCCACCTGACATAGAATATTATAGCTAAGTCAGTTTTGAAGCAGGCGTAAGGAAAGTAGCGATAACAGAGGTTATCGCTACTTTGCTTGTCGCTCTGCAGGTTAGCGTGCCCATTGATAATTGGAGAAATATCGCTTAGCGACATTTCTCTAGTTATGTCGGGGCAGGATCGCCCACTTTGCCTCTCATTAGAGATGCAAAGATGGGCGTTGGGGGGAAAGGGCGATAATGCCTCGTCACTAAGGGATCATGGAGGAAAAAAAGGCTGACCAGTGAATTACAGCAATTCGATGGCGGAGCATTTCAGAATGTTAACAGAGCCTGTATTCTTAAAGAGGAACATGAAATTAGGCCAGTGCAAGACACAGTCCTTTGTACATATTATACTACAGAGTCAGCATGGAGGACCAGCTGTGTATCCTTCAATGTGAGTTAGCTACAAGAGAGTGACACGTTTTAGGCCTGGCCTAGAGGCATGTTTGACTCTATCACTAGCTGTGTAGCAATAAGCAAGATCAAAATGGCTAAAACATTTATTAAGAAAGCTGTAGAAAGAAAATGGTATTTTCTGAATATAATGCTTGCATGAATTAAATAATGTATTATGTGATGATTCAGAGTATTTTTCAGGTGTAAAATAGTTACTCATGCATTTTCAGTGCAAGCAGTCTATAGGAGATGGAATGATAAACTAAACAGAATATGACAGAGGAATACCTCTGGGTGATTTCCTCATTGATTCATCAGTTAAGGTCCTGGAAAGGGTGAACTTGTCTAGATTATCAAACTGGTAAGAGCAAACAATTTTGATTTCTTGTTTGCAATAGAGGTTTAGGCAAGGAAAAGGTACTCTTGATCAGTGCCCTAATTTACACCAGTTAATCTGTAAATATACTGTAGCTAAAAGAGGGCAGATGCACCTGCCGTTTATGGACCTAGCATCGGCTTTCGACCGGATTAACAGAACAAAGCTATGGTCATTACTAATTGGCTTAGGGCTGGATCATAACCTTATAAACGTTTTACATGATCTGCATCAGGGCCTTACAGCTGCAGTCACGTATAATCATAATGGGTCCTTAACAGCGCAAATAAAAATAAATAAAGGGGTGATTCAAGGATGCATTTTGGCCTCATTATAATTCACAATGTATGTTAACAACCTAGGCCCTTTCTAATGCTCGGCCACAAAGGATATTCCCCAGGTAGGAGTGCACTTTATTCCAGATCTTATATACGCTGATGATACTATTCAGCTAGCTAGAACAGCAGTAGGCCTTCAGCATTTACTTAATTCCTCCATTGAGTTTAAAGTTTCCCTTCACATGGACATAAACCATTCTGAAACTCATTTGATGGTTATTGGCCATAAGGAATCCCAGAGGAAAATCATGGGAGGCAACCAGGAAGTGACTAGAGTTTCTTCATTACCTTATTTTGATGAGAGGGGGTCATGGGTCCTACAAAGAAAGGTTAAGAGAAATCTGCTGATGAGATCAGTAGCCTCAGTATTTGTATTTCAGAAAAGGTTGACGGCTAGACCCATACAATCCATTGTTAAGGTTTTCCAAGCTAGTTGTCTATCCATTGCTAGTTACGAAAATGACATATGGGGATATAAGAAGTGTGGTGAGATACTGAAAGCGGAAAATTATTTTATCACAAGACTACTGTTAATCCCACAATCAGTCACTACTTTTATAGTGCATGAAGAACTGGGGTTGGAGTATGTTGCGAACAGACTTGCTCTTTCACCACTAGTTCATTGGTTCACAATTTGGTCAGGTACCGAGCTAGGGCTGAACCAGGCTATCATAAAAGATTGTATTTCCCTGGATGAAGGTCATTCTATCTCATGGCTGCAGTATATTAAAGTCTGGCTTGAAAAACTGGGGTGTCCAGAGTTATATGGGGCACTGAAGTAGATTACCAAAAAAGATCGGTCCAGGATTAAAAAGCTATTTATGACAAGAGTTAAAGCGGATGGAGAAGGTAGAGAAGTTTTAAAACCCACAGTTAGGGCACATATACTCCTATGAACAGATCTTTTTCTATGGAACCCTATTTAATTACTGTCATATCACCCCATCACTGCTTTCTTTTAACCTGTTTTAGATTGAATCGTTTGCACTGGCTTTTAGCAGAACCCCACGGGCAGCATAAGTTAGAAGATCGAGGGCAATGCTCATGTGATAACTTCTCCGTCCAAGACACAGTGCCCTTTATATTTTTCTGTGATCATTACCAGACCCTAAGACATTGTTATATTTAACTGTTGCTTAGAGGGAAAGGATTTTCTGAGGTAAAATCAGCCCTGATCCACCTTCAAATGTTACAGTCTCCCAATATTTGCTTTAATGTGGCAAGCTTTTTGAAGAGAGCTCGAAAAAGAAGGAAAAAACTATTTCAACAGCTGAAATTAAGTAAAGACCTTTTTAACACCTTCAGCGCGGCGCAGATTCCTGTGCTGTGCTGAACGTTCTAATGAGCCTATGGGCTCATGACGGAACGGTTCCGTCATGAGCACAGCTCAACCGACGCTCATGACGGAACCGTTCCGTCATGAGCATCGAAGGGGTTAAACGGAGTCTTTTTATATTATTTAAATATTGAAGATATGTATTTATGATGAAATGTACTTTTTATCTTTGCTTTTATGTATGTGATGCACTTTTGTGGTTTTTATTTAACCGAATAAAGTATCTATTGATTGATTGATTGAGGTCTAGCCTAGAAGCATGTTTGGCTCTATCTCCAGCTTCTTGATCCAGTAAGCAAGATCAAATAGTCTAGCTTTCATTTTGAACCCTGACTAAAACATTAATTAAGATACAGTAGAAATAAATGGTATTTTCTCTGTATAATGCCCACACAAAATATAGAATTTAATATGTTATGATTCAGACTACTTTTCAGGTGTAAAATAGTTACTCATGCACTTTCAGTGGAGCAGTCCATAGGAAATGGAATGATACACTAAACAGAAGAAGAGAGAAGAATACCTCTGGGTGAACCAAAAGCCCACTCTAGGTATATATCAACCTAGGCCTCGAAAAACCATAAAAAGAAAAATACACACATGTATACTTACATGCAGGGCCTTTGTGTCAGCCCTCTTGATCCATTGGTCTGTGCAACATCTATTCACATTTTGCTTCACCAACCCCAACATACAGCTTGGGCAATATGTCAGCCAATTTCAGACACTGGCTCTCCTTCTCTTTGAGTGACACATTTTGCCTGATCAAATGTGCGCATCCACCTATCAAGAATTACCCTTCAGTGCCATGTTAGTGGGGTAATACCTTCTTTTGCCAATTTATTTTTCTATTCCATTATTTTATTCTTTAAGGTTTCTCAGTCCCATGTATTTAAACTATAGCGTCAGGTTACAGTAATTCAGAGCCAAAATTCCCATTTCTTTGCACCAATCGGGATCATGTTTCGTTTGATATGTATTAAATCTAAAAAGGGGTTCCATACCAGTTACAAGTACATCTGTCTGCTTGGAAACAGTTGTACTGTCCTATTAAAATGATATGCAATCGTTATTTTTTAATTTACATTCTTTGCTGAAAAGATAAGGCTGCCACATTTATGCAGAAGCATCTGTCTTCCTTCTTTTATTTTATTTTAATGGTATATGATTGCAATTAAAACATTTTTACAACTAAACCTTTGCACCAACTTACCAAGTCCAGACCTATGTATTTTGCCAATTCATGTAAACAAAATGTTGTGCCCCCCTCTACTTGCGGAGAGACCTTCAACTGAGAATTTTCAGTGAAATGTTTATTTTTCCAAAAGCAGATTTTCATTGAGAGTGCCACTGCTCCTGGCCTGTCATCTTTTTCATTCATTGATATTCATCCATTGACTAGACTCCTTAGGAAATCTGAAACTTGTATTTGGACCTTTTTTATGCCTGGCTAAATTGAAATTATGCTCAGGAAATCTCTGAAGTTCCTGAACTTTGAGTTATAAAAAATGTGTGAAATTTAATTAAATTCTGTATTACGGAATTTCACATAAATTTCACCCAGGAAAGATAGGTTTTGGCATAGCATATCTAACCGAGAGACACTTTATGCTCAACCCAGACTTCTGCCAGTATCCTGCATCACATCAAGTAAAAAAGCTCATTAAAGGCAGAGGCACTGAAAACTGCATCTCCCTAGTCAATGCACTAATCCAAGGATGGCAAACGTGTTTCAGAATTTCAAAATACCAATGTATGATTATTCCACTTGGTCATATCATATACACATTTATTTTATAAGGGTAAACTCTAAATCTGGCATGGATCCCACTTTCCTGAACTTTAGCTGGTCCCTGTGTACTAAGCCATGAAACTTTATTCATGATATTTAACATTTTGACTCAGCTTAACTGTAACTGTGGGCAGCCATCTTTCTCTATATGGTAATCATGCTTTCAAATGTGCCAATCTTGTTCTTTTCCCACCAGATGCAGATCCATTAATTGGACCACACCCCCGGACCCGCTTGGATGCACGTCCTGCTTCCGCCCTTCAAATGTTAGTATACCAACTCTTGACACCGCTCACCCGGCCTACTACCGGTCCGACTTCCTCCCTCCTCATCCTCCCTATTTCTTATTTCAGCTAGTCCTTCAGCCGCTGCCGCCCCGACCGGCTCCCAAGGCACCCGAGACCCAGAGTGGTGCCGTTTTAGGTATGCTCCTCCTCTCCCACTCACGCCTTTACCGCAGATCATATCAGCTGTTTTCTTCACGGTCCTTCAACATTTCCCTTAACTGGTTCTACGCCTGAATGTTGTCTGCTTTTTCTGAATGCGCAGCCTTTGACTTCTGCTTCACAGCTCACTTCACTTATAGCCTGACACGACTTTTACTGCGCAGGGTACCAGTATACCTGATCATCTAGATATTACTTACCTCGTCCTTGCGCAACTCTTGATCGCTCGCCTTGTATGCTCACAGATCCCCCGTTGAGATCTTCACTAGTCTCACCCGGTAATCAATAGATCTACTCTTCCAGATTGTATGCTCACAGATCCCTCGTTGTGATCTTCACTAGTCTCACCCGGTAATCTACAGATCTACTCTTCCAGATCCTTACTCCACTGGCTGCACGCTTCAGCCTTCTAGGCCGTCCTGCGCTGCCCAGCCACGATCTTTTATCGCCCTGACCTCTTACCTTTCCCCCGCAGCACTCTACTAATTTGACAACCCCGTCCTGAAGACGATCCCTAGTAAAGAGGATCGAAATGCTGTCGACACCACAGCGCAACCCTTTGGCGTATTTCTGCTGTTCGGCTCATGACAAAAATTGAAAATATTGAATGCGATTGATCTAATTTGTTATTCTTTTGAGCCACCACTGTATATATATTCACCTTGCGCCGCTAACGCTGTTCAACTTGATCACTTGCGTCGTCACCTGTTTCCACTTGTATATATCACTATACACCAAGTGCCTTCGGGTTGTCATATGATTTTCTCTATACAGTGCTGCTTTAACTGTATATTCCTAAGTAACTGTATGTGATACAATTTGGTGATTAACAACCTAAGACAAACCAATTGAGTCTCCTTGTTTCCTGTTTCTGTGATGCTTCCTACATACATAAATAATTGTCTTTGAATTGATACCTGTTGGGATATTTTTTTTTTATATATACATTCTATACCCAATCCCGACCTGGTTTATGGGTCCCACTCCTGTTTTGTTTCACTACCTAATCTAGTGTAAAGCCTCATTTCCATACTTCGTTCCTGAAGCAAGAAATTTCCGATATCCTGGGTCAGCAGTGAATGTTAAAGTTTACATTTCTGCATCTGTATGAAGGTTGCCTGCTCACTTTCTTGTGACTTTAGAATACTGCACATTTGTAACTCCTTTGTTCAAGTCTCATTACATGAACTTCAATGGAGTCCTGTTACATGAAAACCTATAAATGTATGCCTTGCCTCTCCTGGGCAACTTATGTTCATTTGAGGGTGATGTATGCCCCCTTTCATGTCCATTTCTGTGACTCGCAGATAGATTTGTCTTTTGTTAATAAATATTATCAGCTTTTAAATTGGCATGTTGGCAGGTTTTCTTTAACACAGACAGCATCAATACCCGAACAATGTGATAAACTGGCTAGAAAAATAAGCAACTCAATTCACACAGATTTAATGGTTAGACACTTTAAAGATAGAGCAGGATGAGGTGTAGCCTAGTGGTCAGAGTGGAAACCATGGCACTGAAAAATCAAGTTTGAGTCTCGGCCTCAGCTCAACATCCTGTTATTCTGGGCAAATCGTTTCACCTCCCTGTGCTAAAATAAAATGTGTAATGTAATCTGATGCTCATGAACATTGCTCTTAAGGCTGGGGGACAAATTCATGCTATATAAAACTGCAAAAAAAATGAAAACATCCACAACAAAAGTATGTGTAGTCAGAGTTTTGCTCCTTCTGTTTGCTCCTCACTGAGGTCACTACAAGGCCTCATCTAAATTAAAAAACATGCTGAAGGCCTTGGGAATTCGCTGAAGTTTGTGTTTCCCTTTTGTTATCGGTAACCTTCTTTCTTTCTTCCTGTTACGGTTCCTGTAATTCAGTGTAAACATTATGTAATACCTTACAAAAAGAACTAACATAGCGCAACAAGTACCTCAAGATTGGCTCCTGAAAATGTGCAATATTAAGGAGGGTTATTATCGGAATTAGGACACATTCAAACTATAAAAAATACTTAATTGGCTTAATTATATTCCACAATAGTGCTATGATCTGCAGGCCACGAGCTTGAACCCTGCCAAGGTCGAGTCAGTCTTCACGTCCATCCTTCTGGTGTTGGTAAGTGCAGTACAATTAGATTTCGTAGTAGCAGCATCTCTCATTTAAAGTGCTTGGAAACAGCAGAATGAAGCGTTTAAACACGTTATTTTATTGTAAGATCCCTAGCACTTACTCTTGTTTCTGGGTTTGTTTGTGAGGCAGGTGTGAATTACACAAATTTCCACTTTCACTTGTTACAGGTGAAAACCAGGGTTAAGCCTATATACATCCTTTATGAACCAGCCTCAATGTATCCATACGCTACTAGCAAACGCTTTCCTGAAGTGATATGTCAAGAAACGCCAAGCACATCCCGTTAATGTTGTATGCCAATTTTTTTTATATTTGCTAGAAGAAAAAAAATGCTGTGGGATTCACAAGGCGTTAATTGGTGCGAGTCACAAATTATACCGCTTTAATCTTAAATGCGATCGGTGTTGACTTTAACACTTGAGTCTTACTTCTTTCGAATTATGGGGCATATTATCAAGGACAGGCGATACATTATCGCCGCTTTTATCGGCAGCAATCTGCCGATAAAGCGGCGATAATGGCCTTGATAATATGCTCTATGAATTCCAATCGAAGCCCATGTTAGATGTGTGTTCACATCTAACATGGGCTTCGATTGGAATTCATAGAGCATATTATCAAGGCCATTATCGCCGTTTTATCGGCAGTTTCCTGCCGATAAAAGCGGCGATAATGTAATGCCTGTCCTTGATAATATGCCCCTATATTTGGCCGCACTCCATTGTGCAGTGTCGTTCGCTTTTCATGGAAGTCACTGGCCAGCAGAATGGCGAATAAATTGCATTTGTGGGCTAGAACCAACACACAACGTGAACGATTCTATTGGAATCAGAATATAGGGGTATATTATCAACAACTAGCGATAATTTTTGTCTCTAACTTGTTTAGAGACAAAAATTATCGCCGCACATCGGCGATTTTTATCGCAGATAAACCTTGCTATTAGCAAGGTTTATCGCAAATGCGATAAAAAACGCCCGCAATGCATGAATATCGCTGAAAAGTCAGCGATATTCATGCATTATCGAGCAAATGCTCTTAGCCATGTTATCCACCTCCCATTGGATAACATGGCTAAGAACTGCTCAGGGCAGGTGTTAGCTTTTGGAGATATTCGCCCTTAGCGCAAATATCTCCAAAAGTTGGTAATAGGAGATAGCGATGTTAGCGACTGTTTCCAGTCGCTAACATCTTGGCACGCCCACTTTGCATATCATTAGTGATAAATATCACTGACATGCAAAGTGGGGCCCATGATGGTCGCTATCTCCTATTAGCTGTCGCTAACTGGTGTTAGCGACAGCTTGGTAATAGGGAGATAATTTTATCTCCGCTTTCTTGGCTTTTAAAGCCAAAAAAGCGGAGATAAAACCCCTTGATAATATACCCCATAATTCTCGAAATCTATATTATAGATTTTGGTAATACTGACCTTAAGTACTTACAGTATTTTTGGTGGCTAAAAATATGTATTTTTCACCCTTGCATTAGATAAACCCACACGGTGCATCCACGAGAGACGAAATGTAAGTTATTTCTTCCTTTGAGTCAGTAAAATTTTTTTTTTTTTTCCAAAATGGTAGTTTAAATATCGAGTGACAGAAAAACAGGTCTGTACCTGTTTTGCTTCTAAAGCAACAGTTAGTTAAAAGTTGCGGCGAACATTAAAAAAGCCCACTCACAGCAATGCGATGAAAATGGCTATGTTCTTTTTTAGTAGCTCAGTTTTGCCGAAAGACAATCGGGCGCTTCGTCTTTGTGATAACATGTGGCAAGGGCAAGTTAAGGTGAAACCACGCGCCACCAGAAAACACATGTCCCCAGAGTTCTTTCACCGCATGCCCGTACTTCATACAGTGCGCATGGACTAATGATGCCATCTCGGTGTCAGTCTGAGGCCCGCGGGATACAGTTTCAATGTTTTTTAAAGTATCCTGTAATTGAAGAGGTCGAAAGGTCAAGGGGGCTTACTCTCGAGAGCAGAGAAGACCAAACAAATGATCCGCGCCCCGTATCTGTTTAAAGACTTCCTGCTGGAAACCCGCTGCTCTGGGGGAGCCCCGGCTGCAGGGGTAACCTTTCTGCCATACTCTGAAACTTGAACGCCCGCCACCTGTTACCATGGAGAATTTGTGATCAGAAGCGTACCTTGCACGTCCCTAGCAACATAGGAATTGAGTAAAAAATATTCCTGGGACCGATGCCAGCTGTCTTTGAAGATCATCCTTTGTTGGCACAGAGGGTGGTCTTGAGAGTCAAGTTCCCGTTTTGTCTCGGGAGGGCACATATTTGTACAAATCCATTTGCCACTGATCTTAGAGTAGCTGTGCCATGTGCAAGGCCCGGCCGGCCTATATTAGTGCTGGCTAGCACGGGTCATTTGGAGTAACACACGTTAGTAGCTCTCAATTAGTGTCAGAGTGTGAATAATTGTGTCAGATATAGACGCAAGCAGACAGCTCCTTCAGACTGAAGCACTCTTATGTTCAGCTTGGTATTTGGACAGAAAAATCCATCTCTTTCCTCCCTCCCGCCATCTCTCATTCTTTCATCCTCCCACAAGCCTTGGAGGCAACACAATACTTGGAAACATGGACGAGACAAAATATGTGTTTTAAGATCTGAGGCCCATTGTTCATGATCTGGCTCCGGGTTCAGCTGAAGGTTTCCGCCATAATCATTAACATTCCGAGTGTATCACAGATAAGGCATTTGCTCTTTGCTGCATTTCGATGAATCCAGGATATAAAATGTGTCGGCTGATGAGCCTTACCCAATAGGGCAAAAATGTAGAGGTCACGGTAGAGGTCACTGGGAGGACTGGACCATGGTAAATTCTAAGAAGAGGAGTTTCTGCCAAATTTAAAATAATTAGAAAATACATCTGTTGACTTAAGGCCTTGGCTTTTAAGGAAACAACATATGCTTCTGCCGTCACGCCTTGGGTTAAGAATACCAAGTTCTGAGTCACAAGTTTGCCCTTCGTTACAGACTCAAACTGACCTCACTGATAAAGCTATGAAAGTGGAGGGGTGGGGACGTGAAACTGCCATATTATATAAGCTTTATAACATTACAAACTATGTGAACTTCACAAAGTTTTTAGTCTTTCAATTGTAAAAAAATCGGAGTAAAGTCCTTCAAGCCCTACATTTTACAGGACAATTTCTCTAGAAAATTATTTTGTACTAAAACACTCAAACAAAGAAAAAAAGCTTTTCTTTGTGGGCAACTTCCCTCTCAGGTAAGATCGTTTGAAGGTGATATAGTTTGCAACTTCAAAACTTGTGTTGTTGGTAACTTCACAGAACTCAGCTGGCTGCCATTTAATTCCGTACACCCATACAAACAAAGCATCTGCGAACAAAGCATCTGCGAGCTACTTGTATCACCGTTTAGAAGTGATGTGGCCCAAAATCCTGATCTAGATTGCTCCGTTGGGGTAGTGCCATAACTGAAAACTGATTTGTATATGCATAGTCCTTCAGGCAAACTAAGAAGAGGTAGAATGATATGCATCAGAGAGGAATTGCCAGTGGTTAAAAATGATTCAACCGTTTTCTTCCATCACTATTCACATATATGTTTGAGTGTGTCCAAATTTGAGTCCCAAAATACACACAAATGATGGGTGAAATGCGGAACAAATCAAACATTCACCCCAGTCAAGAGATCTGGGTTAAATCCATTGCTCTTTTGCTCACCATGCCACCCCAGTTTAGACACAGCCATATGCAAATCAGTCTTGACCATGCCAGGTCCTCCCTGGACCTGAAACAAGATGAGGGGGTGATACCTCGAAACCATCCCAGGATGCTTGTTTCCAGTCCAGGCAGTTTGGGCTGGACTGTATCCATGGGGAGCAGAGTCAAGACTGATTTGCATATGGCTGGGTTTAATCTGCAATTCTATGGTGAGCAAAAAAACGAGGGATTTAGGCCCAGATCTCTGTACTGGGGGTGAACGTTTGACAATGTTCAGCATTCCGTCCATCATCTTTTTGTGTTGCTAATTTGAGTCCCAAGCTTTCCGTCTAAAAGTGCTTCATACCTATGTGCTCCCATGGATAATGCTGTACAGAAGGAGAGGAGACAACGCTAACAACAGCAGGCCCATGGTGTCATGTACATGTGATTCATTGGCACCAATGCATAACAGATCAGTAGGTTAACAACATCTGTTTTGTCTTTGTTAGATTTGGGGGTCTCTGATTGGCACAGGTAGGTACTTGTGACAAATAGGGACCCTCTCCTCTAGTCAGGGAAAGGGGATTACACACCTAAAATAACCCCTGCTCACCCTCTAGGTTGCGTGGCGCGAGCAGTGAAGGCTTATTTCAGAGGCGTTGTAAGTTAAGCAGTTGTGACCACATACAGTAACCCAGTGACAACACTACACATGGACACCACACAGGTTTTATATAAAAAATAAGTAGACTTTATATAGAGTTACCACAAAGCCATAAACGACAAAAATACACACTATGGTTACTTTAAGATGGTAGATTAAGCTTAGTTCAGTTCAGTTCTTAGATGTGACACTCTGCGTCAATGTACCTTAAGTTGCGTTGCACTTCCACGACAAGCAATGTTGCAGCGATGGGAAATGCAGCAAAGTTCAGGTGCAAAGAAATAAAGACGTGAAGATCTTCCAGATGCCGCGCGCTTCTCGGGGATGCGAGAAGCTCTCAGTTCAACGAGTGGACTGCAGCGGCGACACCCTTATGATGCGACGGCAACAGCTCCAGCGGCGACGCTCTTCTCCACGATGCGTGAAGCTTCCGCTCGATGCGACAACTACAGCGGCGACATCCAAGATGCGACAGCAGCAGCTCCGACGACGGCGCGCTTCTCGGGGTTGCGAGGTGCTCTTGGTCGATGCGGTGCAATGCGACAGTTCCAGCGGCGACACCCTCCTTCTCCGGAATTGCGACGGCAGGCACATCGACGGCGACACGCTTCTTCTCGTTGAGTCGCGCTTCCAGCTCCTTGAGACACACAGTTCCTCAGAAGGCCCAAAACAGCAGCAGGCACTTCCAAAAGAACTCTGGGGAGCTGGGGGGGGTGAAGTCTGTTGTACCTGAGACTTCAGCAGGAGGCAAAATCTTTTCTAAGCCCTTGGAGATCCTTCACAAGTTGAAAGCAAATTGGAGTAGGTGAGTAGTTTGCTGAGATGTTTTTTTTTAAACGATGGCTACCTTGGCAGTCATTAAGGCAGAACTGTTAACCTAAAAACATAGGGGCATATTATCAAGGGGGTTTATCTCCGCTTTTTTGGCTTTAAAAGCCAAGAAAGCGGAGATAAAATTATCTCCCTATTACCTAGCTGTCGCTAACACCAGTTAGCGACAGCTAGTAGGAGATAGCGACCATCTTGGGCCCCACTTTGCATGTCAGTGATATTTATCACTAATGACATGCAAAGTGGGCGTGCCAAGATGTTAGCGACTGGAAACAGTCGCTAACATCGCTATCTCCTATTACCAACTTATGGAGATATTCGCGCTAAGCGCGAATATCTCCAAAAACTAACACCTGCCTTGGGCAGTTCTTAGCCATGTTATCCAATGGGAGGTGGATAACATGGCTAAGAGCATTAGCTCGGTAATGCATGAATATCGCTGACTTTTCAGCGCTATTCATGCATTGCGGCCGATTTTTATCGCATTTGCGATAAACCTTGGTAATACCAAGGTTTATTTGCGATAAAAATCGCCGCAGCTCAGCGGTAAATTTTTGTCTCTAACCAAGCAATAGCGATAATTATCGCTATTGCTTGGTAATATGCCCCATATTTCGTAGTTAGTTCCCTGAAATTTCTGAATTAAAAACAATCAAAGGTTTAGTGGCATCTGTAAAGTTTTGTGCATACTATCATAAAAGTCAAATTGTTCAGCTTTGCACATCTGTGTTATATCTACATTTTTAAGGAAGTAGGTGACAATCCTAGCGGGGTCCCTTCTGCTTTTTGAGTACACATGCATAAGGTTTTGCAGAAATATATAACAAGCAAAGACAGTTTAAAGTGCCTTAAATGAAATGCTCTTGATAAAAACGACCCACATAAGGTCTCAGGGTCAGTTTTAAGTGCTCTAGTCTAAAGGCTGTTATCAGTGAAACTCGAATTCATTATCTCTAGGCGCTATATTCTCTCAATTCATAGTATGCTTTGATACACGGGCATTACCTACTCAAGAATATGTTTGCGTTTATACATTTAGCGCTTTATATCACACTTCTGCTGTTTCTAAACATGTCAATAACGTATAATTGTGCTCAATTTATCGAGTTCGAAGGTTGGAACCTTGAGTCTGCCATTCGGGATCTCAATACGGGACTTTTGTCAATGAGTACATCAGCAAAATAAGCTAACTTAAAGAGTCGTGCACTAATAATAATAACAACAACAATAATAATAATTATTATAATTATAAATATAATAATTATAAGAACTATAACAACAAAGCAGCAACCATAATAATAATTATAATGATTTTGATGATTATTATTACTACCATTATTCCTATGATGATTATTATACTGAATACTCTTTCTGCTACTAATATAATAATAGGTATTATTTGTATTAATAATAATGATAACAATAATAATAATAATAATAACTACAACGGAAGAACAATAAACATGATTATTATTATTATTATTACTATGAGTCTTATTATACTAAATGCTACTTCTACTACTAATATAATAATAAGTATAATTATTATTATCGTTATTATTGTAAATGGTAATATACTAATAAGGAGAAGAACAACAACAATAATATTAATAATAGGAAGAAGAATAAAATGATTGTGTTAAAATGGAATTACCAATGATGGAGGTGATACTGTTGTTTTTCAGTATTCCGTATCTCGACAGTTCTGTTAAGGGTGATCACTTTTGCTCATGTCTGCGTGCCTCATTTTCCACTAAGATAACGCATGACTTTTTATATCTGACATCATAAACATGCTTTCTAACAAAAAGATTAGGATAAAAGCAAAGAGCACACAGGCAGTTGACACTATACGTTCCCAGCTGTATGTGAGTCGTTTCGGTTCCAAGTCTAACAAAAGGTTCTGTCCTTGTTTTCGGCTTTTTTTACGGGTATCTGCTGATAAGACAGAAATACAACAATGAGGGTTTCCCTGAAGGTGACGACAGCGAGCGCACTGGTTCAGTTCCTGAACGCGTAGGCAGCCTGTGGCTCCGGCGTTGGCACCTCTTGAAAGAAACAGACACAACGCGTCCTTGACCCGCCGGACGCACTGTAACTGTGAGGAGGACATCACAGGGATGCGGGCCGCGCCACTGACCTCAGGGAGGGAGGGGGAGGGGGGGGGGGGGGGGGTTAGTGCGGTTGAAAAGGCTTGCTGAACCACGATAAGGAAAACGAGCCGAGTAAAAACAGTCCCGTGACTAAGGTTGATAGGCAGTCAATGAAAGACTTTGAAAAAAACCGATTCAGCATAAACTTCTCGAAACTCGCAGTTGCTGATTGTCTGTTTCGTGTTATCAGTTCATCCATTCCAATTTACCATCTCTTTGAAGAACATGGGGCGAAAGAATGACCTTCAGTATGATAGATGGACGCTCATGTCCCATATCTGCGTTCAGAGGACAGACAAGAGGCTGGATTTGGGAAAACATTAAGGCCCTGACTAAAAACTTGTTGGTAGCTATAATTGGTTGTCTTTTGAAGTAACAGTCACGCGACGCTGTCTGTTGCTAATATTCATGCTTGCCAACACCTAAAATTTGGAAAGTGTTTGACATCGTGGAAAAGGTGCACCAATTCTCTGGAAATGTTTTCACATTTTTCATTTGTGTATTCATTTTATACTTTCATTTCAACCCAGGCGCTTTCGTTCAGTCTTGATATTTCTGCAGTCTCGACTTGCTCTTTTTCAATTTACTGATGCATGGTTCTGTCTCTCGATATTTATGGTTGTCAGAGCTAAGGCCCTGTTTACAATTGGCCCGTTAGTCGCAAAGGGGCTGATTGTAAACTGCTGCAATCCCCAACAGAAGCAAAAAAGAACAAATGATGAGGGAATGCTGAACAATGTAAACATTCACCCCCAGCCACAAAGATCTGCGTTTAATCCATTGTTTCCTTGCTCACCATGCCACACCAGTTTGGATCCAGTAATATGCAAACCTGCTCCTCATGGGAACAGTCCATCCTGAACTGCCAACCAGATCTTCCCTGGACCTGAAAAAGCATCTTGGGACCGGTTTAGGGGTATCACCCCTCATCAGCCAGGCTAGCTTGAATCCAGTGGCACAGTGAGCACAGGACCCCGTCTGGGCATACCCTTCCCACTTAGTGTGGCTAAAGCAAAAAGAACAAATGATGAACGGAATGCTGAACTATGCAAACATTCACCCCCAGTCACAAATATCTGGGTTTAATCCTTATTTTTTTTTCTCACCACATCACAAAGTTTGGATCTAGCCATATGCAATTCAGTCTTGACTCTGCTCCTCATGGGAACAGTCCAGCCCGAACTGCTAAGCCCAGTCCTGCCTGTACAGGAAATAAGCATTGTGGGATTGTTTTTGGGGTATCACCACTCATCAGCCAGGCTAGCTTGAATCCAGTGGTGCAGTGAGCACGAGACCCACGTCTGGACATACCCTTCCCACGTAGGGCGACAAATGTAAAAATAAAAAATGATGGGTGGAATGCTCAACAATGCAACATTTCAGCCACAATCACAAAGATCTGAGTTTAATCCATTGTTTATTAGCTCTCAATGCCACACCAGTTTTTACGCAGCCATATGCAAATCAGTCTTGACCCTGCTCTTCATGGGAACAGCCCAACCCGAACTGCCAAGCCAGGTCTTTCCTGGATCAGAATTAAGCATCCTGGGACCAGTTTTGGGGTATCACACCTCATCAACCAGGCTAGCTTGAATCCAGTGGCAAAGTGGGCATGAGCCCCATGTCTGGGCATGCGTTTTCCTTCTTCAGCTTTCCATCCATCATTTGATCTTTTTGCTTTTGTCGCCCTAAGTGGGAAGGGTTTGCCCAGGCATCGTGCATGCTCACTGTGCCTACTGGATTCAAGCTAGCCTGGCTGATGACGGGTATTGTGAGCAGCGCTGAAAATTAGCGCGAACAGCGCCAAACGTTGCTGAAGAGCGCAATGCCCCACAAGTTGATTTTGCTGCCATTCGGTAGAAAATCTACTTGAGTGGAAGCAAATGTACTAAAACGGCAGCCTTCTGACCGCAACCACTCTTGAACTCTGGCTAGGGGATGCCAAATCTCACTCGCGCTTTCCAGCTTGCATTTTCTGAAGCCTTGTGGGACAAAAAGTCTCCCTTGTGGCGATTGGTTGAGTTTAGCCAGAACTCCGTGTTAAAGAGTAACGCAGAGTGGTCAAAATTCTGCCAATTCTGTGGGTCGAATTGAGCATTCCGCCCACCCCTATGTTTAACAAAACAAACACAATTACACCCTAGAGTAAAGTTCTACCAACATGCAAAATTTGGAGTCATTCTGGTTAGCCATTTTTTTCTGTATTGACATAGTAAATTAATTTATGATAATTTTAATGGCAAATGACAACTTTTGTGCAGACTTGTTGAAAGGCGCCAAAGTTATTTAGAAAATAGAAAATTCCTTTCCTATGGAACCAACCCTAACCATGAAAATACTGGTGCTATCGCTGTCACTGTAACATAAATGTGCAGAGTGTAATATGATATTTATTACCATTCTTGAGTGTTGTGAGGGGCCATGGCTCAGGAATGGCAACACCTCCAGTAAAGTAAAACAGAAAAGTCTCCACCTGAATTTGATCAGCAAGTGCTAGTGAGGTCACTATTAATGCGGTCTCCCTCCCAGGAGCAGGCAATCAATAAACACATTTTTTTTCCATGAATACTTTTTAATCAATATTCATATATATATACACAATTCATTAAGTTCAATGGATATTATATAAAAAAAACATATAAAGCAAAATTACAGATCCCCACAAGACACAGTCATTCAAACAGTCATTCCAACACATACTCACTCAATCACATTCGTCCCGATCCTAGAGGATCCACTAATTCAAATTCAATAAAACACAGAAAAATACACAAAGGCGAAGGCCTACAATTATAGAAGACCAAACTGGGAGACACAGAGGTCCTCCTAAATGCAATATTGTAGTGTCTCCAAATTGGTAACACAGTCCAAAATCAAAAATATGGCAAACCCTCCAGTAAGTCATGATGCCCCACCCTCAGCAATAGTAAAAAATACCATATTAATCTGAGCACATTCACCTATATATTTTATGCCATGGTATTTATCATGTACTTGTTTTAGCAAAATATAGGGTTCATGGAGTCTCCCTGAACTAATGGTCCAGATATCTCTAACAGTTAATATTTCATGGCCTACAGATATATATCACTTTAGCACAATTTTCTTGAAAACTACTAAATAAATCAAACCAAGTACTGTCACTTCATTGAGTAAAGTAGTTTGTTTTTTTTGCAGAGTTTTATATAGCGCGAACTAGACCCGAACCGAATCAGGTATCAGAGCGCTTTACATAGCACCAGTTACGTTACATGAGGACACACTTTAATTTTTTTATTTTTTTTTAGGCACGGGGAGATTAAGTGATTTGCCTAGAATCACAGGGGGTTTTTCGCGTCGTTACCGAGACTCGAACCCAGATCCCCAGGTCCGAGGTCGAGCGCCTTAGCCGTTAGGCCAACCCCTCTCCATGGCAACTTTATTCTGTTCGCATGACGTTCTAGTTTTATGCCAACTTTCAAGTAATGCCATTGAGCATTTTTTTTCTGATGCAGATAGAAAAATCCCTATGGGAATTAAAATGAAATCACTGATTTTTGACACCCCATTTAAGATATCTCTCCATAGATTGATTTGTTTGAAACTCAAGATATCTAGAGTAACCTAAATATGGTAAAGTGGTGTGCAGATAAAAAAATGCACCACAATTATTAACAAATACATCTTTCTTTGAACTTTCCTTAAATTTGCCCCCCCCCATGTCAAATCTACATGGAACCAAAGATTCTTGCATTGAATGTGACTTGTTCAGAGCTTGACAAATTTAATGCGGATTCATTAGACAGCACTAAAGTAATTAACAAAAGAAAGAGCCTCCCCTTTTAACTTTGCCCCTTCTCAATGGATCTACATTAAACTTCCCATAGGCAAAAAAATGCGTATTTATCAAATAATGCCACTAGTATTAGCAAATTAACAGTTTTTTTATAACAGTTTCAACTTTGCTTCCTTTGACAAATCATTACAAATAAGAAATGCAAGCTAAACAAGCTTAACCACTGCCAAATTTCAATCATAAAGGTATTGACCTTTTTTCAATTGTCAAGATATCTTTAACTGTGCTTGCGGCCTTCAACTGTCAATCACATTTTGATTCTGCTCACCACAGTATACAGCTGTCACACAAGCAGACCATCTAGCATCACACACAGCCATTCCGCAATGGTGCAGATGTGTGCGGTGTCTAAAATAAAATTTATACCGAAAGCATACCCTTCCAGTAAATCTGATGTCCACACAAAGTCAAATACATTCCATGCATTAGATGTGTGCTGTAGAGTGCAGCACACATGCAATGTGTGAAATGTTTGGAGGAATAAAAACATTTCTCCAAATTAGCTCCAGCTGGATGTAGGCATTATTTTTTATGCAAATCCTGGACTGACTTTCTTAATAGATAGGGCTTTGCCCCAAAAACTATAACTGTTTGCAGTGATCTACCCATTTCAGACCCAGGTAATGCCTCCTTAATAAAAAGAGGCATAAAACCAGGCAAAGCACTATTTGTGCAGATAAAGGGCATCTTCAGAAGTGAAAATTACCTTTTGCATATGATAATCAATTCCCTTCTGCTAGAAATTGGATCTTTAGTTGCCAGTGGTTTGCACACTGTCCAAGTAGGGACCCTCACTCTAGTCAGGGTAAGGGAGTCACACAGCTAAGATAACCCCTGCTCACTCCCTTGGTAGCTTAATATGAGCCGTCAGGCTTATCTCAGAGGCAATGGGTAAAGAATTTGTATAAACACACAGTAACAGAGTGAAAACACTACAAAAGGAGCCCACAACAGTTTAGAACAATAGCCAATATTTATCTGAATAAAACAAGACCAAAATGACACAAATCAAACATACACAAGTCAAAATATCAGTTTTAAAAGGTTAAGCAAGTTTAGTCCATAAAGATAAATGAATGTGTTCATTTTAGCACAAAGTACATTAGATGCGTCAAAAAACGGTGCAAGGTGCAGGGGCGGTGAGGCTCCTTACTACACAGGGGAGGATGCGTCGATTCCTTACTGGCAGGGGAGGTGATGCATCAGCTCCTTACTGCTAGACAGGAGGGGTGTGCATGAGTTCCTTACTGGCAGGGGAGGTGAAGCATTGGTTCCTTACTGGTGGGGGAGGTAATGCATACGTTTCCAGACCCATGGCCTATGTTCCTTACTGTGGCATAGTGTCAATGAAAGAATCAGCATCAAGGGACGATGCATCGAAAATCCAGATGCGGTTGGTCAATGCGACAGTGGCGAAACAGGCGCTGCATTGATTCCACTGCGGTGCGACTGGCGCTGCATCGGTTTTTTACAGCGATGTGTCAATAAACTAGTTCTGGGAGTTGATGTGTGTATTTTCTCCTTAAGATCATCAGGTTACACTTCCAAGGGCCTGGGAACTGGATTTGATACCACTTGGCAAGTCAGGAGTCTCAGCAGAAGAGCCCAGACACTGTCAGGCGAAGTCTTTAATGACTCTGTGTGTTGTTAACAGGAAGCAAGAATGCACAAGCCCTTGGGGAAACTTCAAAGCAAGATGTAGAAAGCAACATCCAGTCCTTTCACTCCCAGGACAGAAGCAGCAAGCAGCAGGCCAGCACAACAAACCAACAGGAAGAGTGGCAGTCTCTCCTACAGCAATCAGCTCTTCTTCCTGGCAAAGTGTCCTCAGTCCAGAAGTGTTCTCATTTTGGGGTGTCAGAGGCCCAAAACGTATAGCTCTTTCTGTCTTTGAAGTAGGCAACTTCAAAGGAAAGTTTTTATAGTGCACAAGATCCTGCCTTTGTCTGACCTGGTTCTAGACACACTACAGGGGGGTAGAGACAGCTTTGGGTGAGGACAGGCAAAGCCCTATTCCAGTGTCAGTGGCAACTCCTCCCATCACTCTCGCTCACGAAGGCTCATCAGCTTGGTTATGCCCTTCAGGATATGCATGGCACACCTCATCTCCCTCTGTATGACTGTCTAGAGTGAATTCACAAGAGGGTAACTGTCATCCAAATGACGTGTGTTCTACAGACAGGCAGAATGGTTAAGCAAGAAAATGCCTACATTCTAAAAGTGCCATTTTCAAACATGCGATTTAAAAGCAAACTTCCCCAAAATATGTATTTTGAATTTGTGATTCAGAGACACCAGGCTCCAAAACTCTATCTGCTCCCTATCAGAAATGACACTTAAAAGCTATTTTAACCCGTTGACCGCTGCGCGAATTCTGCATTTTAATCAGTGGGTGGGGTTTGGACGGCCCCTGGCCGTCCCCTGGCCGTTCCCCCGCAAAGGCCCACGATCACGTGGGACGGCCAGGGGCTGTCCTCATCATGGAACAGGTTAAGCCAATGCCCATGTTATTCTATGGGAGAGATTGGCCTTGCCAAAGTGAAAAACGAAATTTGCAGTATTTCACTATTAGGACATGTAAAAAAAGCTGCACATGTTCGACCTTTTAAATGCAATGCACAATGCCCATGGGGCTACCTTGGGCCTACACACAGATATCTTAAATGTAATAAAAAGAAAGGATTGGACCTGGCTAGTAGGCACACATGCCAAGTCAACTTGGCAGTTTAAAACTGCCCACATAGACACTGCAGAGGCAGATCTGAGACATATTTGCAGGGATACTCATGTTGGTGTCACAATCAGTGCTGCAAGCCCACTAGTAGCATTTGATTAATAGGCCTTGAGCACACTTGGTGCACTTTACTAGGGACTTGTTAGTAAATCAAATATGCCAATCATGGATCAACCAATCACCAATACAATTTAGAAAGTGAGCATATGTACTTTAGCACTGGTTACCAGATTCCTAAAGCCAACAAAAACGAGGCCAGAAAAATACAGGAGGAGTCCAAAAAGTTTTGGGGACAACCCTGCAAAATGGGCCAGGTCCAACACCTTCCAAGACTTTGCACCACTTTGCATGACTTTGGGAAAGCACAAAGTACTAGTAAATATAGCCATATGACACCATGTTTCAGTAATTTAAAGCATGTAGTACCTTTTCTTTGTGACAATCGGAATACGATTTTCCTGTGGTGTGTATTACAACTAAAACGGTTTTGTATACAAGTTCTAAGTACACCTGCCTTCTAGGAAGTTCCCATGCATTTGTATTAAAATACATATGTAATAGTTACTTTTTTTCTTAAGATCATTTTAAATTGCAAGCACATGGCTGTCAAATGTAAGTGATGTGCTTCTATTTTTTCATCTTTTGTGACTAATGCTTGAAATAAAAATAATTATTCGTTAAAAATAAAATAATTTAATTAGTCTTTAAAAAAATCTATTATCCCATTAGCTTGCCAAGGCCAGACCTATTCACTTTGCCAGTTCTTGACAATTTTTGCAACCCCCATAGTTTAACACAGTAGTCATGAAAAACAAAGAATAGCATTAGAAGGCACACCCTAATAGTATCAGAAGATACACCTTAATAGGGCAGGTCTTTGGCAAGTGGGCTGGCAGCTAAGGCTTCCAAATGCAGGGGCACTTTCACTAGAAATCAATTGCCTCCACTGTCCTAATGTCTGACAAGGAAACCAACATTTGAGAGGACATGGACTTACCTGTTTCCAGTGAATTCTCCATTAATGTCCACTGCTAAATGAGTCAACCAAGCACTGGCTGAATTTGTGCTTTCCTGTGAAGATATCACTTTTGTATATGGCTTTGTGTAATTTCCACTAGTAGCTTCCAAAGATGGAAACTTTGCAAAGCATTCCAGATCAGTCACAGGTTCCAAGGGTATGATTATGTCAATCTCAGCTGTTCATTAATGGCCCAACCCTACTATTGGACCCAAAACTGGGCATCTATACATTCATCCTTTCATATTTCCATCAACCCGCTGATATCTACTATCTTACCTTAACATTCTGTCATCCATTCATTCTTTCATCCATAATTCAGTCTTTCACCATTCTGTGCATCCACCCATCCATATCCAATCATATATATCCATCCCCAAACCTATCCCTTAAACCCATATAGCCATCTATACATCCTTCTACCCATTCACCTATCCATCTCACCATCCACCCTTTTATTTATCCATCCATTATTTTGCTTATCAATTCTTTCACTCTATCCATCTATCCACCATTTCACTCCATCCATCCACCCATCTGACCATCCATCCCATCCATCCATCCATCCATCCAACCACCCTCCCTTTCACTCATCCATCAGTTCTTCTCGCTCATTCATCCACCTTTTCACTCACATCAATATATCCATCCTATCACTCACTCACCAAGTGGCAGATAGAAGAGGCCCATAAAGCACTTCACCCCACTTTAGCTGCTAAACTTGGGGGTTCATGATGCCCCAACATTCATCTTTTTACTCATCCATCCATCCTTTCACTCATCCATCAATCCACCATTTCACTTTGTTAATCCATCTACCCTTTTACTCCACCCACACATCGACCCACCCTTTCACTCAGACACACATACTTTCACCCCTAATGTATCCATACTTCCCATTGACCCTTCCACCCATCCATCCTTTCAGTCATTCATCCATCCATCCTTTCAACTATCCATCCTTTCATTCAGCCATCCATCTATTTAGCCTTTCACTCTTCTATCCATCCTTTCATTCAGTTATCCATCCATGCTTTCACTCATATGTCTTTCCAGTTATACTCCCTTTCGCACACAGATCCATTCTTTCACTCACCTTTCCATCAATCACCCCTTTCACTCATCCATCTACCCTCTTTCCCTCAACAATCCATTATTTCACTCATCCATCTTTCTCTCATCCATCCATCTATCCTTTTACTCCATCCATCTGTTCATGCTCCCTTTCACTCATTTCATCCAGTCATCCTTTCACTCACTCATCAATGCATCTTTTATCTCATCATCCATCCACCCTTTCGCTCATCTATCCATCCTTTCATCCATCCTCCCTTTCACTGATCCATTCATTCTTTAACTGATCCATCAATCCATCCGCCCTCCCTTCCACTCGTCTGTCCATTCTTCCACTCCTCTATCCTTACATCCACCCATCCTTTCATTCATCAATCTACCCTTCCATCTTTTCCCTCAACCATCCATCCACCTTTTCACTCACTTCCACCCATTAATACTATAACTCACTCATCTTTGTCTGCCATGAAGCAGACAGAAGAGGCCCATGAAAAACTTCACCCTGCTGTAGTTGCTCAAGTTGGGAGTTCATGATGACCAAGCATCCATCCATTTACTCATTCACCTATCCATTCTTTCACTCATCCATTTATCCTCCCTTTCAATTCATCAATCTTTTCACCCTTTTACTCCACCCACCCCTCCGTCTACCCTTTTACTCAGCCATCCATACGTTCACTCACTCATGCATCCATACTTTCCATTGACCCTTTCACTCATCCATCCATCCAGTCATCCATCCACCTATCCATCCTTTCACTCCATCTATCCATCTTGCCATCCATCAATCCATCCTTTCACTAATTCATCCACCCTTCCACCTATCTATCCACTCAGCCGTCCATCTATGTACCCTTCTCTGCATCTTTTCATTCACTTATCCATCCACACTTTCACTCATCGGTCTATCCATTTACCCTCCCTTTCAATCACCCATCAATTCTTTTACTCACTCTTCTATCTACCCCTTTCACTCATCCATCCATTCTTTTGATCATCCATCCAAACTTTTATCTAACCTTCATCCACCCCCTTTTACTCACCCATCCATTCTTTCACTCCATATATCTGTCCATCCTCTCTTTCCCTCATCTCCTCCAGACATCCGTTAACTCACTCATCCATCCATCTTTGGTTTCATCATCCATCCTTCAAACCTTTAACTCATTCATCCATCCATCCTTTCATCCATGCTCTCTTTTGCCCGTCCATCCTTCCTTTCACTCATCCATCCATTCTTTCACTTCTCCATCCTTACATCCAATCTCCCCTTCATTCATTCATCAATCTACCCATCTATCCTGTTACTCACTCATTCATCCACCTTTTCACTTACTTATCTCCTATCACTCACTCACCTTTGTCTACCAAGTTGCAGACAGAGGAGGCCCATAAAGAAATTCACCCCCACTGTTGCTGCTAAAGTTGGGAGCTCATGACACCCCAGTATCCATCTTTTTACTCATTCATCCATCCTTCCTTTCACTCAGCCATCCATCCACCCTTTCACTCAGCCATCCATACTTTTACTTACTCATGCATTCATACTTTCTATCATTATCCATTCACCCTATTACTTATCCATCCATCCACCCTCTGTTTTGTTTATCCATCTATTCTTTCACTTATCCATCCATCCATCCACCCACCCTTTTATCCATCATCCTCTCTTTCACTCATCAATCAATTCTTTCACTCATCCATCCTTCCATCCATCCTTTCACTCATTCATTCATCCATCTAGCCATCCACTCTTTCACTCATCCAACCTCCCCTCCATCCTGTCACTCACTCACACACCCATCCATCCATACTTTCACTCACTCACACAATTTGATGGTATTTATGAGCTTTTGCCTGCCGAGTTGCAGACAGAAGAGGCCCATCGAGAACCCCAATCGCACTGTATCTGCTAAAGTGGGGGGCGGGGGTCACAACTCCCCTGATCATCAGTAACAAATTACAGTTGCAACTACTATCGTATCGTATCTAATCTCAGCAATGATCAGGGAAGCAGTCTATGCTGCTCTTGTGGAAACATCTCCAAGAATATTTATGTGCAAGGATACTTGACCACCCACTGGGGGTCCTTCACAGAAGGGCTTGATAGGTGGAGAGTTTTTAGAGAAGAATACTGCCCAGGATGCATGCCAACAGGTATCAAGACTTCCTACCTGGTGTTTGAAGTGCCTTCCCTCCCCATTGCTCTGCTAGCACAGGATTTACACAGTACCTTATTTATTTTCTTACTTAATTCTTTCGTGGTACAGGCCTTGCCTGCAATTGTCGGTGGGGCTGCACAGCTGGATGTGGTGTGCGCAGCATGGACCATAGACAGTCACAGCAACCCAGAGACCTGCTGTCTGGTGTTCTGTCAATGTCTAAGGTGTGGTAAGTGAAGAAAATAGCAACACTAGTTGAAAAGGCCACATTGGGGTTGTGGGTCTTCAGCTCTATAAATCCTGTAGTTTGTATTCTTCCTTGTGTCACAACATAAATCCCTCAACCTTAATAAAGTATGTGTCCAATCACCTTGGTCTTGATGAGTAGTTAGTGCTGGAGGTAAGCCTCTCAGTGTGATGTGATTTTTCTCTGGTACTCTCATTCTTCTTGACGGGCACCGAGGACTCTAACTTAATTATCTTCAGGGCTGCATGGCATCTTGTAGCACTAGTTGTGCCAAAGAACTTGTAGGTAACACGTTTCTGCATGCCCTCTGTCTATGGGTGTCAGCATTCATCAGTTTGTGAGCTGTTCAGCCAGTCCACCTCCAGACAGCACCAATACTGCTTGGTCTATAAGCACAGAACAAACAGACATCAAAATGTGGAATGAGCCAACTGCGGTTTTCTGGTCGCACTAAATCAGGTCTAAGTTAAAAGTTAAGGCTGACTGTGAGGCACTGCCTGTCTGGTATATAGACCTGGTTTGTCCACTGGAAAGTTTACCCTTTGACTTGGAAGATTTTCTGAAGAATGTTTGATGGGTCATGCTGCAGGGTGGTGAAGTATGGGTGCTCAGTTGGAGCCTGAGCTCTAATAGGAAACTTGGCGCTGTGATCAAATCGAAGACTGAAATGTTTTGAATGTCTCCTCAACTGTCAGAAGCTATTCAACATCGACCTTGCGAAGCCACTCAATGTTCAGACTTAAAAACGTTTCTAGAAGTCAACATTTTTTCAAGGTGGGTAATCTACAATTTGAATCCGAGTAGTGATTCAAAATCGGTAATTGCAACTTCAGTCTTGTCTTAGTCTCAGTTGATTCTCTGGAGGAAAATTTCAGAAACAGTTTGTGTGTCCAGTTTTGCAGGTTTTAGGGTGAGAGGAGCACTCTCTAATACCAGCTGATGGTCAAGAACCTTATGGGTAGGCCCCACTTGGAGAGTTAGTACTCACTCTCCCAGAGCCACCTGTAGGGTCCAGGCAATTCCAGTGTGAACTGGTCAGCTGGGCTCCTGGAAATTAGCCTTCTTGCTGCTTTTGTGGTCCTGTAGCTTAACAGGAGGTCAGCCAACTGATCCATGGAGTCCACGTCTTGGTCATGGGTACAAGTGGGAGCAGATCCAGCTCTTGTGGTTCCTCCCAACAGGATCAAAAGCATGTGCAGTCCTTCTTCTGTCTTCCACAGCTTCGGATATGTACTGAAGAAGGTGTCCAGTGGCACCAGATTTATGCCTGGCACTAGCTTCTGGGTAAGGGCGACTCCCTGATCAATAGAGAAAAAGCTCACTAGGGCAACCCTGCCCACTTTGATATCATTTCCGGAGGGTTTGGCCATAAACAATTCCACAGTGCACTGTACTTCCAAACTCCCACATGGCAGAACCTTTCCTCCCCTGGGCAGAGTTCTGGGCACACCCCTGCGGTATGTCTAAGGAAATGAGAAATTCCCCTTGCAAACCAGTTCTGAATAGGATTTCAATCGATCAAGGTTTATAAAGCACAACCACTCAACCATAAATGTATCAAGTCTCTGGGGCGGGGGCTGCTGGTCCGTCAGAGGGCTGGGATTCAGTCGAAGAGTCAGGTCTTGAGATCCTTCCTGAATTGGGTCAGTGACAGGGATTGTCTTAGGTGCAGAGATAGGGTGTCCCAGGTCTTGGTGGTGAGGTAGGAGAAGGATCTTTCTCTGGTTCTAGTGATGAGGATCCCACCTGGATGGCACCTTTCTAGACTAATTCACAGGACTTCACAAAAATTGTCTTAACTCCTTGTCCTTCTAGTGTGTTAATTTACACTACTGTATTTAGTCATTGTGCACTTTCAATGCTTAAAACATCATCACAGGTCTAAACTATTACGTAAAGAAAAATGAAATGTGTGAAGAGAGAGTACCTCACGGTTGCAACACCCGAGGGGGTTACTGACTAGTAATCGCCAGTCTACCCACTTCTCATCATTGGCCACTATCTCTTTGTTGTGTGTGGAAACATTTACCAAAAATTATGTCTTCCCTTTATATCACACACCCATATAGTGAAGAAATAGTAGGCGCAATAAATGGGCCCACTCCACAGACCACATCAGTGCTCAAACAAACCCCAGTGGAAAAAATTTTTAATTTAGAGTTCTCACTCAATTAAAATCGAGTCATGCTTACTGGCCATCTAGTTTTATTCCTGGCTGCAAGCATTCCCACTTAAAAATGGTTACCAATACACCATCATTTTTGCCAACATGTTTAGTTGCTCAAAGTTTATGCAACTTCGTCAGGGCTTTAGGGGTTCTATACTCTTATTCTTCACTCTTGATAGGTCCCAAGACCTGTAACAACATTAACAGATGAGCCAACATTAGATCACTCTCTGGTTATATATCAAACCACAATCTTCTCCAGAACCAAGGATGTTCAAATAAGTGTGCTTTTGCAATCACTTGTCTCAACAGTACCGGATGGTTGCTGAGTCACCGCATACCTAAAACCATCAAACACTTATGGACCCCGTGTCATAAGATCACGTGTCCGCCGGGAAGCCCTTCAATGTTGAGCGCCCTACAAAGGATAAAACACATAAGGTGAGACGTTTCGCATCTCAGCCCGTATTCACAAATGGTCTGGTGCACATCACACATTTAAACTCCTACAATACTTTTGTATGTCCCTGTCTCACTTGCAAATATTCACATGCTGTCTGGTGTTTTACTCCTAGAATAAAGTGTGGCTGCGTGCTCACCCACGACCAGAGGGATCATGTGTGGGCTCCATTGGTCCCAACCATACCATCAACATTAATAACACTCAATGCCGGTTTGACGCTTCTCTCGAAAAAACAATTAAACGATTCCCGGTTCTCTTCTGCATTCCATTATTCCATTATTCCAATGCTCACCCAAACCAGTCATAGCGCCAGTTGCCTGCTCCACTCTTTTCTCAGGCACACATTCAACAAATTCGGGTACTTACCGATGCCGAGTCCCACCGGCGTGTGTGCAACTCCAACCGTCAGCAAATGCCACCACTCGGTTTAAACACCCGTATCGGCCACACCTACAGGTTACCATGTGACCCGGCTCCTACACATCGCCAAGTGTGGCAGCCATCATGGGACAGGGTGCACTATGTGTATCCAAATATGAAAGAGGGCCGTTCTGCCCAAGCAACTTTTCGGCAATTCATATCAATATACATATCTAGATTCACCAGACTGCCAAGCGGCCCCTCCCAGACCCGCAGGTAAATTCACCAGTGTGGCGCCAGTACATTAATGCTGCTTTCCATGGCGGCCATCTTAGAAATGTACGTCCATCTGTAAAAACACTGAGTACAAATTGAGGTCCAGTGTACTTTGTCGCGCAAGGCGGCCATCATGAAGCAGAACGTGATTTATGTGACCTGATCTGACGCAAAGATTTTTCAAAACAATCACATAACTTCCCTCCCCTAATGTCCACATATGTGTCAGATTGCCATACGGCCATTCAGACTCGCAAACACTATCACCCAACGTGGCACCTGTATGTCGCTACTATTTACTATTGCAGCCATCTTGGGTGAGGATGCTGATCTACATGGACGATGAATAAAGTTACAAAAAACAAAATTCAAAGTCCGAGACCACTTGTTCTCTAATGCCAGATGCTCCACCTACTCTCAAATATGATAGCAGAGAACAGGATGGGGGGGGGGGGTTGGTTTTTATGTTGTGTCTATTTGTGAGGAAAAAACCTTCAAACGTTGACCTTATATCTCTCACATAAAAGTCTGGAAGGTTTTTTAAGGCTCACAAGATGCCCCAACAAGGAAGGGTACATGTTCAGATTCTGAAGTAAAACCTAGGCCTTTTCATATAGTGTCATGGCAACTCAATTACAAATGATGAATCATTCTTCATTCCTCAGCCATATGTGTATATCGGGGCCCGGTGTTCTTACCGCCTGCTTACTTTATTCCACTCATTTGAGTCGTTAAGACCATCCTGATCTGCTCGTTCTGTAAAAAAACATTTTGCCTCCTTTCTGGCCAGAATGACTTCCAAATTGTGAGTATCACCAAACACCTTGTCCAATGCAGTCCATCTCAAATCCCTTGGGTCATGCCCCTTATCAGTGAAATGTTGCACTAAGTGTGTTGTTTACTTTCTCGCTCTAATTGTGCTCAGATATTCCTGTATGCGTATTTTGACCTTTCTAGAAGTTAATCCAATGTAGTGCAAACCACAACTACAAGTCAGCCTGTAGATCACATATGAGGTGTTACAATTACTAAAGCGGTTCTGGAACCAGGTTCTCCCATCGTGTAATGTAACACTTTTCGACATCTGTGTCAAGCCACAGACAGAGCACCACCCACAGGGATAATGCCCCACTGGCAATGAATTCGGTGGTATCTTTGTAGGTGTGCGTGAGTGTACCAATTTGTCTTTTAAATTGGGAGCTCGTTTAAAAGCAAAGCGTGGCACTGGCATTTTACTCGTGGCTGTGTCCAAAATGGACCAATGTTTGTGTATGATCTGTCTCATTTTTGTTGATAACGGGTCGAAAGTGGTTACCACCGGCAGGCAAACTTGTTTTTCCTTCACATTTCTTTCAAGTAAGGCTTCCCGCATGGTGTTCAGTGCCCGTTTGCGTGCCTGTTTGATGACCTTCATGGGGTACTCTCTGTCCTCTCAACTTCGTTATCAACTCCTCAAATTGTTCCATGAATGTGTCAGTTGTCGAACAATTCCTCCGATAGCGTAAAAATTGGCCAAGTGGGAGATTATCCCTGAGGGCCCTGGGATGGAACGAGCGATAATGGAGGTGCGAGTTCCGGTCTGTTACTTTGTGATGGACATTCGTTTCCAATTTGTGCTCCACCACAGTAATGTCCACATCAAGATACACTGCGGACACATTACTGATGGTCCAGGTGAATCGAAGGCTTTCATCAGCCTGGTTAAGCCATTCTAAGAATGACAATAATCGGTCCTCTGTACCTGTCCAGTTACGGAGGACATCGTCAATATATCTTCGCCAGAGGGAGATATTCCTCAAGTACAGATTGGAAGAATGGTGGACCACTATTCGCCTCAAACTGGCCCTCATAAATGCAGGCCAGACTCGGTTCGAATGTGGCCCCCATCAAGGTTCCCGCCACCTGTAAGTATAGTTGCCCTTGGTATTCAAAAAAAATTCTTGTAAGTGCCAACTCTGTGCACTGCATAACAAATGTTTGTGGTGTGTCATAGAACCATTTAAGATCCCTCAGGGAGCGTGCTGCTGCCACCAGTGTAGCACCCTGAGGCATACTTGTGTATAGTGACTCGATGTCAATAGTCACCAAAAATTGGTTTTCCGAATCGAAATCCACCTCCTTCAAAATGTTCAGTATGTCAGTTGTGTCCTGAACATACGAGCTCTGGGTGATCACCGCCTCCCTCAAGAAAAAATCAGCGAACTGCGAAAGCGGTTCCAGAACAGATTGAATGCCCGAAACTATTGGGCGTCCCGGGGGCGGGCGCTGGGGCTTATGAATTTTTGGCAAGCTGTAAAATGCCGGGACGCGTGGTTTCGTGTTATTGATAAAGTCAGCCTCTTTCGATGTTATCCATTTTTTAGAGACTGTGTCAGCCACCATATTTTTAATGATATCCATCAATTCAGGTGTGGGGTCACGCATCAATGGTTGGTAGTTTGTGCGGACCTACAGCAACCTCATTACTTCAGTCTTGTAATCGCTAGTATTGAGCACGACAACCGCACCACCTCTGTTGGCTTGTTTTATCGTAATGCTGGCATTATCTTGTAAAGACTTGACAGTTAGCCGGTCAACCTTGCTCATTTTCTGCACAGAGCGTTGCTCGTTGTTACGTTCCAAATTTTCAAAATCTCGTAGCACTTGCTGTTCGAACACCGCTATTTCAGGGCCCAACGATGAAGTAGGTGGACAGAACTTAGAAGGGCGGTATAAGTTGGAGTCAAAAAGGGAGGGCGGTTTCTTTTCTTTGTCTGAGAAAAACTTTTGTAACTTAATTTTCCTCAACATTTCTGATAGTTCGACCCTACATAAAAAAGTGTCATGTTTTAGAGTAGGGACAAACCCGAGTCCCTTATTTAGGACCCTACATTCAGACAGTGTTAATTCATAAGAGGAAAGATTGCCTACAATATCTTCCATGGTAGTAGTTTGAGGACAAAGTCCATCACCTAGGACTGGTAAGTCCTGCCTCTGCTGCTTGATACTGCGGGAGAATATGTTTGTCATGTCGCCTGGGCTCTGCCCCTGCCTCGTCCTCTCTGGGCCTGGCCCCTCCCCCTTGTGTGCCTCTCTGAGTTTGCCCTAAAAAAGCCCTCAACAGAACCACCAAGTCTTCGTCAGTTCTATTATCAGGTGTAAAGCTGACCCTATTCTGATTATGTGCCGATGGCCGGTCAGGAATCTCATCTTATTCACTGCTGGTGTTATCAAAACGCCAATTATTTGGTGTTCTCCTCTGTCCACGCCCAGCTCCTCTTTGAAAGTTCTGACCTCTTCTCTGAAAATTCTGGAATCGTGGCTGCTCTACTGGTGTTTCCTAATATTCATCTTCAACATAAGGGAAAGCCCATGTTTGTGAATATCGCTCTAGATTTTTCTTTAGCCCTTTTATTTTTTGGTTGACCATATAGTTTTTATAATCTAAAAGATCTCCCTGGATACGTGCCAATTGTTCCTTTGCATCAATGAGCGCAGTGTCACTCTTCAGAGTTTCCTCTAACGCAAGGATCTCCTTGAGTAACTCCTCACTCAACCTCTTGGCAGTGTTAATGATTAAAATTAACCAATCTCTGGTGCATTTGTTCGCTATAAAGCTCCAATCCACCCAAAATTGTTTATCTTCCAAAAAGATCTTAGGTTCCAGTCTGACCAGTAAACTTGGGGGGGGAAGCTCCTGCACGTAAACACTCTGTCATGAGCGCCCTGTGAAGGGCGACTCGAATTTGCTGTTTCTTGAGGTTAGAGAGTTTATCCCATTCCTCCCTTGCAGTGCTATCAGTTGTCAATGGGGCATCTGGCAATAGAGACGGACCGAATAGAATAAGAGCTATCTGTTCATCCGTGAATGCGAGACAATTCATTACAATCCTATCCTTATAACAGTAAATCGGTTAAAAAAACGAGAGTAGCTCGAATCTAAATCCAAACGTTTGGCTCGTCCTAAAATCACTTCCAAATTTTTATAAAGACTCTCACGGCTAACCTGCCGTACAAACAACAATCAATCAAAAAAAGGAGTCAAAGGGGAAAATACAGGGGAGGCATGCCCCCACTCAACCAGATTCCAACAATAAAGGCCCCCCCTGGATGGCATCTCTCTAGACTAATCTACAGGATTTCACAAAAAAGTGTCTTAACTCCTTGTCCTTCTAGTGTGTTAATTTACACTACTGTATTTAGTCATGGTACACTTTCATTGCTTAAAACATCATCACAGGTCTAAACTATTACGTGAAGAAAAATGAAATGTGTGAAGAGAGAATACCCCACGGTTGCAACACCCGAGGGGGTTACTGACTAGTAATCGCCTGTCTACCCACTTCTCATCATTGGCCACTCTCTCTTTGTTGTGTGTGGAAAAATGTACCAAAAATTATGTCTTCCCTTTATATCACACACCCATATAGTGAAGAAATAGTAGGCGCAATTAAATGGGCCCACTCCACAGACCACATCAGTGCTCAAACAAACGCCTGTGAAAATAAAAATAAAAAGAATTTTTTGAATTCTCACTCAATTAAAATAGAGTCATGCTTACTGGCCATCCAGTTTTATTCCTGGCTGCAAGCATTCCCACTTAGAAATGGTTACCAATATACCATCATTTTTGCCAACATGTTTCGTTGCTCAAAGTTTATGCAACTTCGTCAGGGCTTTAGGCGTTCTATACTCTTATTCTTCACTCTTGCTAGTTCCCAAGACCTGTAACAACATTAACAGACGAGCCAAGATTAGATCACCCTCAGGTTATATACCAAACCACAATCTTTTCCAGAACCAAGGATGTTCAAATAAGTGTGCTTTTGCAATCACTTGTCTGAACAGTACCTGATGGTTGCTGAGTCACCACATACCTACAACCATCAAACACTCATGGACCTAGTGTCATAAGATCACGTGTCCGCCGGGTAGCCTTTGAATGTTGAGCGCCCTACAAAGGATAAAACACTTAAGGTGAGACGTTTCGCATCTCAGCCTGTATTCACAAATGGTCAGGTGCACATCACACGTTTAAAAACTCCTACAATACTTTTGTATGTCCCTGTCTCACTTGAAATATTCACATACAGTCTGGTGTTTTACTCCTAGAATAAAGTACGGCTGCGTGCTCACCCCCGACCAGAGGGATCATGTGTGGGCTCCATTGGTCCCAACCATACCATCTTGTATTTATTTGTATTTAATTTATTTATAGAGCGCTAACAATCATCCTGAGTAGGATATCACGGCTGGATGCTGAGAGAGACGATGACCACACTGAGTGATGATTTATTCTAATTTAGGGAAGAGTAGTGTCTTTAGTTGTTTCCTAAAAGACAGAAGGTCATCTGTCAGTCTAAGACTGGGAGGAAGTTCATTCCACTTAGTAGCCGCCAGATGCGAGAAGGCTCGCTCTCCCATCCTGACAGTCTTCACCCGGGTGGTGGTGGCTCTTCCTAATGTACTGGATCGGAGGTTCCTCGGTGGTCTGTGGAATTCAACTTTGTTATGTAAAATGGTAGGGCCTGCATTATATAGCACCTTGTGTGTGATACATAGTAATTTAAAATTGGCTCTTTGTCGCATCGGGAGCCAATGAAGCTCTCGCATGCAACTTTTAGCCGAATCAAATTTCTTTTTATTACAGACAGCCTTTGCCGCGGCATTTTGTACCATCTGCAGTTTGGAAAAGAGATAGTCTGCCATCCCGACAAACAGTGAGTTGCCATAGTCCAGTCTGCTCATCAGCAATGACTGAACCAGAGTTTTCCTGCATTCAGTCGGGATCCAGGGGAAAACTCGTCTGAGCATTTTCAGCAATGCAAAGCTTTTGCCGCAGACAGTGGAGACATGTGATTTCATGGACAGAGCACTGTCCAATACCACTCCCAGGTTTTTTGCTTTTGGGGTGGGATTCGGAGGCAACCCCAGGTTGCTTGGCCACCAGCTGTTATCCCAGAGCTGGGGATTTTTGCCAAACAAGAGGATTTCTGACTTGTCTGCATTTAATCTCAGACAATGCTCTTGCATCCAGTTGGCCAGTTCAGTCAGGCAGTTTATCAGTCAGGTTTTAGGATCATCCTTTTCATCAATGGTAACCATTAACTGGGTGTCGTCAGCATAAGAACACATTTCGACACCCCAGCGTCTTCCAATGGCTGCCAATGAGGAAACGAAAACATTAAACAAAGTTGGACTGAGTGAGGCCCCCTGGGGAACCCCATATTTAATGTTTCGCGGGGGAGAGATGAAGTCACCCAAACACACTGATTGTGTTCGTTCCTCCAGAAAAGATTTTAGCCATCCCAATGCCTTGTCTCGTATACCTTTCCCTTCCAGGGCTTTCAGTAATTGGTCGTGTGGAACGGTATCAAAAGCCGCTGATAAATCAAGGAGTATCAGAACGACTGTCTTACCTTGATCTACCTGCATCATCAGCATTAATAACACTCAATGCCGGTTCGACGCTTCTCTCAAAAAAACAAATAAACGATTCCCGGGTCTCTTCTGCATTCCATTATTCCATTATTCCAATCCTCACCTAAACCAGTCATAGCGCCAGTTGCCTGCTCCACTCTTTTCTCAGGCACACATTCAACAAATTCGGGTACTTACCGATGCCGAGTCCCACCGTTGTGTGTGGCACTCCAACCGTCAGCAAATGCCACCACTCGGTTTAAACACCCATATCAACCACACCTACAGGTTACCATGTGACCCAGCCCCTAAAAATCGCCAAGTGTGGCGGCCATCATGGGACAGGGTGCACTATGTGTATCCAAATATGAAAGAGGGCCCTTCTGCCCAAGCAACTTTTCGGCAATTCATATCAATATACATATCTAGATATATCAGATTGCCAAGCGGCCCCTCTCAGACACGCAGGTAAATTCACCAGTGTGGCGCCAGTACATTAATGCTGCTTTCCATGGCGGCCATCTTAGAAATGTAAGTCCATCTGTAAAAACACTGAGTACAATTTAGGGTATTGACAAAACAAAGATTAAAAAGCCTGAAACCACTCGGTCCAGTGTACTTTGTCGCGCAAGGCGGCCATCATGAAGCAGAACGTGATTTATGTGACCCGATCTGACGCAAAGATTTTTCAAAACAATCACATAACTTCCCTCCCCTAATGTCCACATATGTGTCAGATTGCCATACGGCCATTCAGACTCGCAAACACTATCACCCAAAGTGGCACCTGTATGTCGGTACTATTTACTATTGTAGCCATCTTGGGTGAGGATGCTGATCTACATGGACGATGAATAAAGTTACGAAAATCAAAATTCAAAGTCCGAGACCACTTGTTCTCTAATGCCAGATGCTCCACCTACTCTCAAATATGATAGCAGAGAACAGGATCGGGGGGGGGTGGTTTTTATGTTGTGTCTATTTGTGAGGAAAAAACCTTCAAACGTTGACCTTATATCTCTCACATAAAAGTCTGGAAGGTTTTTTAAGGCTCACAAGATGCCCCAACAAGGAAGAGTACATGTTCAGATTCTGAAGTAAATCCTAGGCCTTTTCATATAGTGTCATGGCAACTCAATTACAAATGATGAATCACTCTTCATTCCTCATCCATATGTGTATATCGGGGCCCAGTGTTCTTACCGCCTGCTTACTTTATGCCACTGAATTGAGTCGTTAAGACCATCTTGATCTGCTCGTTCTGTAATAATCCATTCTGCCTCTTTTCAGGCCAGAATGACTTCCAAATTGTGAGTATCACCAAACACCTTGTCCAATGCAGTCCATCCCAAATCCCTTGGGTCATGCCCCTTATCAGTGAAATGTTGCACTAAGTGTGTTGTTAACTTTCTCGCTCTAATTGTGCTCAGATATTCCTGTATGCATATTTTGACCTTTCTAGAAGTTAATCCAATGTAGTGCAAACCACAACTACAAGTCAGCCTGTAGATCACATATGAGGTGTTACAATTACTAAAGCGGTTCTGGAACTAGGTTCTCCCATCGTGTATTGTAACACTTTTCGACATCTGTGTCAAGCCGCAGACAGAGCACCACCCACAGGGATAATGCCCCACTGGCAATGAATTCGGTGGTATCTTTGTAGGTGTGCGTGAGTGACCAATTTGTCTTTTAAATTGGGAGCTCGTTTAAAAGCAAAGCGTGGCACTGGCATTTTACTCGTGGCTGTGTCCAAAATGGACCAATGTTTGTGTATGATCTGTCTCATTTTTGTTGATAACGGGTCGAATGTGGTTACCACCGGCAGGCAAACCTGTTTTCCCTTCACATTACTTTCAAGTAAGGCTTCCCGCAGGGTGTTCAGTGCCCGTTTGCGTGCCTGTTTGATGACCTTCATGGGGTACTCTCTGTCCCTCAACTTCGTTATCAACTCCTCAGATTGTTCCATGAATGTGTCAGTTGTCAAACAATTCCTCCGATAGCGTAAAAATTGGCCAAGTGGGAGATTATCCCTGAGGGCCCTGGGATGGAACGAGCGATAATGGAGGAGCGAGTTCCGGTCTGTTACTTTGTGATGGACATTCGTTGCCAATTTGTGCTCCACCATAGTAATGTCCACATCAAGATATAATGCAGACACATTACTGATGGTCCAGGTGAATCGAAGGCTTTCATCAGCCTGGTTCAGCCATTCTAAGAATGACAATAATCGGTCCTCTGTACCTGTCCAGATACAGAGGACATCGTCAATATATCTTCGCCAGAGGGAGATATTCCTCAAGTACAGATTGGAAGAATGGTGGACCACATTTGCCTCAAACTGGCCCTCATAAATGCAGGCCAGACTCGGTGCGAATGTGGCCCCCATCGAGGTTCCCGCCACCTGTAAGTATAGTTGCCCTTGGTATTCCAAAAAATTTCTTGTAAGTGCCAACTCTATGCACTGCATAACAAATGTTTGTGGTGTGTCATAGAACCATTTAAGATCCCTCAGGGCGCGTGCTGCTGTCACCAGTGTAGCGCCCTGAGGAATACTTGTGTATAGTGACTCGATGTCAATAGTCACCAAAAATTGGTTTTCCGAATCGAAATCCACCTCCTTCAAAATGTTCAGTATGTCAGTTGTGTCCTGAACATACGAGCTCTGGGTGATCACCGGCTCCCTCAAGAACAAATCAGCGAACTGCGAAAGCGGTTCCAGAACAGATTGAATGCCTGAAACTATTGGGCGCCCCGGGGGTGGGCGCTGGGGCTTATGAATTTTTGGCAAGCTGTAAAATGCCGGGACGCTTGGTTTCGTGTTAATGATAAAGTCATCCTCTTTCGATGTTATCCATTTTTTAGAGACTGTGTCAGCCACCATATTTTTAATGATATCCATCAATTCAGGTGTGGGGTCACGCATCAATGGTTGGTAGTTTGTGCGGACCGACAGCAACCTCATTACTTCAGTCTTGTAATCGCTAGTATTGAGCACGACAACCGCACCGCCTTTGTTGGCTTGTTTTATCGTAATACTGGCATTATCTTGTAAAGACTTGACAGTTAGCCGGTCAACCTTGCTCATGTTCAGCACAGAACGTTGCTTGTGTTACGTTCCAAATTTTCAAAATCTCGTAGCACTCGCTGTTCGAACACCGCTATTTCAGGGCCCAACGATGAAGTAGGTGGACAAAACTTAGAAGGGCGGTATAAGTTGGAGTCAAAGAGGGAGGGCAGTTTCTTTACTTTGTCAGAGAAAAACTTTTGTAACTTAATTTTCCTCAGCATTTCTGATAGTTCGACCCTACATAAAAAAGTGTCATGTTTGAGAGTAGGGACAAACCTGAGTCCCTTATTTAGGACCCTACATTCAGACAGTGTTAATTCATAAGAGGGAAGATTGACCACAATATCTTCCATGGTAGTAGTTTGAGGACAAAGTCCATCACCTAGGACTGGTAAGTCCAGCCTCTGCTGTGTGATACTGCAGGAGAATATGTTTGACATGTCGCCTGGGCTCTGCCCCTGCCTCGTCCTCTCTGGGCCTGGCCCCCTCCCCCTTGTGTGCCTCTCTGAGTTTGCCCTAAAAAAGCCCTCAACAGAACCCCCAAGTCTTCGTCAATTCTAGTATCAGGTGTAAAGCTGACCCTATTCTGATTATGTGCCGATGGCCGATCAGGAATTTCGTCTTCTTTACTGCTGGTGTTCTCCTCTGTCCACGCCCAGCTCCTCTTTGAAAGTTCTGACCTCTTCTCTGAAAATTCTGGAATCGTGGCTGCTCTACTGGTGTTTTGTAATATTCATCTTCAACATAAGGGAAAGCCCATGTTTGTGCATATCGCTCTAGATTTTTCTTTAGCCTTTTTATTTTTTGGTTGACCATATAGTTTTTATAATCTAAAAAATCTCCCTGGATACGTGCCAATTGTTCCTTTGCATCCGTGAGCGTAGTGTCACTCTTCAGAGTTTCCTCTAACGCAAGGATCTCCTTGAGTAACTCCTCACTCAACCTCTTGGCAGTGTTAATGATTAAAATTAACCAATCTCTGGTGCATTTGTTCGCTATGAAGCTCCAATCCACCCAAAATTGTTTATCTTCCAAAAAGATCTTAGGTTCCAGTCTGACCAGTAATCTCGGGGGGGGGAAGCTCCTGCACGTAAACACTCTGTCATGAGCGCCCTGTGAAGGGAGACTCGAATTTGCTGTTTCTTGAGGTTAGATAGAATAGAATAAGAGCTATCTGTTCATCCGTGAATGCGAGACAATTCATTACAATCCTATCCTTATAACAGTAAATCGGTTCAAAAAACGAGAGTAGCTCGAATATAAATCCAAACGTTTGACTCGTCCTAAAATCACTTCCAAATTTTTATAAAGACTCTCACGGCTAACCTGCCGTACAAACAACAATCAATAAAAAAAGGAGTCAAAGGGGGAAATACAGGGGAGGCATGCCCCCACTCAACCAGATTCCAACAATAAAGGGCCCCCCTGGATGGCACCTCTCTAGACTAATCCACAGGATTTCACAAAAAGTGTCTTAACTCCTTGTCCTTCTAGTGTGTTAATTTACACTACTGTATTTAGTCATGGTACACTTTCATTGTTTAAAACATCATCACAGGTCTAAACTATTACGTAAAGAAAAATGAAATGTGTGAAGAGAGAGTACCCCACGGTTGCAACACCCAAGGGGGTTACTGACTAGTAATCGCCTGTCTACCCACCTCTCATCATTGGCCACTCTCTCTTTGTTGTGTGTGGAAAAATGTACCAAAAATTATGTCTTCCCTTTATTTCACACACCCATATAGTGAAGAAATAGTAGGCGCAATTAAATGGGCCCACTCCACAGACCGCATCAGTGCTCAAACAAACGCCTGTGAAAATAAAAAAAAAATTAAAATCGTGTCATGCTTACTGGCCATCCAGTTTTATTCCTGGCTGCAAGCATTCCCACTTAAAAATGGTTACCAATACACCATCATTTTTGCCAACATGTTTCGTTGCTTAAAGTTTATGCAACTTCGTCAGGGCTTTAGGGGTTCTATACTCTTATTCTTCACTCTTGATAGTTCCCAATGATCTGTAACAACATTAACAGACGAGCCAACATTAGATCACCCTCAGGTTATATATCGAACCACAATCTTTTCCAACAAGGATGTTCAAATAAATGTGCTTTTGCAATCACTTGTCTCAACAGTACCTGATGGTTGCTGAGCCACTGCATACCTACAACCATCAAACACTTATGTACCCCGTGTCATTAGATCATGTGTCCGCCGGGTAGCCCTTCAATGTTGAGCGCCCTACAAAGGATAAAACACATAAGGTGAGTCGTTTCGCATCTCAGCCCGTATTCACAAATGATCTGGTGCATATCACACGTTTAAAAACTCCTACAATACTTTTGTATGTCCCCGTCTCACCTGAAATATTCACATACTGTCTGGTGTTTTACTCCTAGAATAAAGTGTGGCTGCGTGCTCACCCACGACCAGAGGGATAATGTGTGGGCTCCATTGGTCCCAACCATACCATCAGCATAAATAACACTCAATGCCGGTTCGACGCTTCTCTCGAAAAGACAATTACACGATTCCCGGGTCTCTTATGCATTCCATTATTCTATTATTCCAATCCTAACCCAAACCAGTCATAGCGCCAGTTGCCTGCTCCACTCTTTTCTCAGGCACATATTCAACAAATTCGGGTGCTTACCGATGCCGAGTCCCAGCAGCGTGTGTGGCACTCCAACAGTCAGCAAACACCACCACTCGGTTTAAACACCCGTATCGGCCACGCCTACAGGTTACCATGTGATCCGGCTCCTACACATCGTCAAGTGTGGCGGCCATCATGGGACAGGGTGCACTATGTGTATCCAAATATGAAAGAGGGCCGTTCTGCCCAAGCAACTTTTCGGCAATTCATATCAATATACATATCTAGATACATCAGATTGCCAAGCGGCCCCTCCCAGACCCGTAGGTAATTTCACCCAGTGTGGCGCCAGTACATTAATGCTGCTTTCCATGGCAGCCATCTTAGAAATGTACGTCCATCTGTAAAAACACTGAGTACAATTTGCGCTATTGACAAAACAAAGATTAAAAACCCCGAAGCCACTCGGTCCAGTGTACTTCGTCGCGCAAGGCGGCCATCATGAAGCAGAATGTGATTTATGTGACCCTATCTGACGCAAAGATATTTCAAAACAATCACATAAATTCCCTCCCCTAATGTGCACATATGTGTCAGATTGCCATACGGCCATTCAGACTCGCAAACACTATCACTCAACGTGGCACCTGTATGTCGCTACTATTTACTATTGCAGCCATCTTGGGTGAGGATGCTGATCTACATGGACGATGAATAAAGTTACAAAAATCAAAATTCAAAGAGAGGGGCCATCCAGGTGGGGCCCTTTATTGTTAGAATCTGGTTGAGTGGGAGGCGGCCTCCCCTGTATTTCCCCCTTTAACTCCTTTTTTAATTGATTGTTGCTTGTACGGCAGGTTAGCCGTGAGAGTCTTTATAAAAATTTGGAAGTGATTTTAGGACGAGCCAAACGTTTGGATTTAGATTAGAGCTACTCTCGTTTTTTTAACCGATTTACTGTTATAAGGATAGGATTGTAATGAATTCTCTCGCATTCACGGATGAACAGATAGCTCTTATTCTATCTGGTCCATCTCTATTGCCAGATGCCCAATTGACAACTGATGACACTGCAAGGGAGGAATAGGATAGACTCTCTAACCTCAAGAAACGGCAAATTCGAGTCGCCCTCACGGGGCGCTCATGACAGAGTATTTACGTGCAGGAGCTCCCCCCTCCGCCCCCCGAGTTTACTGGTCAGACTGAAACCTAAGATCTTTTTAGAAGATACAAAATGTTGGGTGGGTTGGAGCTTTATAGCGAACAAATGCACCAGAGATTGGTTAATTATAATCATTAACACTGCCAAGAGGTTGAGTGAGGAGTTACTCAAGGAGATCCTTGCGTTAGAGGAAACTCTGAAGAGTGACACTGCACTCACGGATGCAAAGGAACAATTGGCACGTATCCAGGGAGATCTTTTAGATTATAATATCTATATGGTCAAAAAATAGAAAAAAGGGCTAAAGAAAATTCTAGGGCGATATTCACACAGATGGGCTTTCCCTTATGTTGAAGATGAATATTACGAAACACCAGTAGAGCAGCCACGATTCCAGAATTTTCATAGAAGAGGTCAGAACTTTCAAAGAGGAGGTCGGCGTGGACAGAGGAGAACACCAGCAGTAAAGAAGACGAGATTCCAGATCGGCCATCGCCAAGTAATCAGAATAGGGTCAGCTTTACACCTGATACTAGATCTGCCGAAGACTTGGGGGTTCTGTTGAGGGCTTTTTTAGGGCAAACTCAGAGAGGCACACGAGGGGGAGGGGGCCAGGCCCAGAGAGGATGAGGCAGGGGCAGAGCCCAGGCGACATGGCAAACATATTCTCCCGCAGTAACACGCAGAAGAGGCAGGACTCAGCATTCCTAGGTGATGGACTTTGTCCTCAAACTGCTACCATGGAAGATATTGTGCTCAATCTTTCCTCTTATGAATTAACACTGTCTGAACGTAGGGTCCTAAATAAGGGACTCGGGTTTGTCCCTACTCCCAAACATGACACTTTTTTATGTAGGGTCGAACTATCAGAAATGATGAGGTAAATTAAGTTCCAAAAGTTTTTCTCTGACAAAGAAAAGAAACTGCCCTCCCTCTTTGACTCCAACTTATACCGCCCTTCTAATTTTTGTCCACCTACTTCATCGTTGTGCCCTGAAATAGCAGTGTTCGAACAGCGAGTGCTACGAGATATTGAAAATTTGGAACGTAACAACGAGCAACGCTCTGTGAAGAACATGAGCAAGGTTGACTGGCTAGCTGTCAAGTCTTTACAAGATAATGACGGCATTACGATAAAACAAGCCGTCAAAGGCGGTGCAGTTGTCGTGCTCAATACTAACGATTACGAGACTGAAGTAATGAGGTTGCCGTCGGTCCGCACAAACTACCAACCATTGATGCGTGACCCCACACCTGAATTGATGGATGTCATTAAAAATATGGTGGCTGACACAGTCTCTAAAAAATTGGATAACATCGAAAGAGGATGACTTTATCATTAACACGAAACCACGCGTCCCGGCATTTTACAGCTTGCCAAAAATTCATAAGCCCCAGTGCCCGCCCCCGGGATGCCCAATAGTTTCGGGCATTCAATCTGTTCTGGAACCGCTATAGCAGTTCGCTGATTTTTTCTTGAGGGAGGCGGTGATCACCCAGAGCTCGTATGTTCAGGACACAACTGACATACTGAACATTTTAAAGGAGGTGGATTTCGATTCGGAAAAGCAATTTTTGGTGACTATTGACATCAAGTCACTATACACAAGTATTCCTCAGGGCACTACACTGGTGACAGCAGCACGCGCCCTGAGGGATCTTGAATGGTTCTATGACACACCACAAACATTTGTTATGCAGTGCATAGAGTAGGCCCTTACAAGAAATGTTTTTGAATTCCAAGGGCAACTATATTTACAGGTGGTGGGAACCTCGATGGGGGCCACATTCGCACCGAGCCTGGCCTGCATTTATGTGGGCTACTTTGAGGCGAATGTGGTCCACCATCCTTCCAATCTGGACATGAGGAATAGCTCCCTCTGGCGAAGATATATTGACGATGTCCTCTGTTTCTGGACAGGTACAGAGGACCAATTATAGTCATTCTTAGAATGGCTGAACCAGGCTGATGAAAGCCTTTGATTCACCTGGACCATCAGTAATGTGTCTGCAGTATATCTTGATGTGGACATTACTGTGGTGGAGCACAAATTGGGAAACGAATGTCCATCACAAAGTAAGTGACCGGAAATCGCTCCTCCATTATCGCTCGTTCCATCCCAGGGCCCTTAGGGACAATCTCCCAGTTGACCAATTTTTACGCTATCGGAGGAATTGTTCGACAACTGACACGTTCATGGAACAATCTGAGGAGTTGATAACGAAGTTGAGAGACAGAGAGTACCCCATGAAAGTCATCAAGGAGGCGCGGAAACAGGCACTGAACACCATGCGGGAAGCCTTACTTGAAAGAAATGTGAAGGAAAAACAGGTTTGCCTGCCGGTGGTAACCACATTCGACCCGTTATCAACAAAAATTAGACAGATCATACGTAAACATTGGTCCATTTTGGACACAGCCACGAGTAAAATGTCAGTGTCACGCTTTGCTTTTAAACAAGCTCCCAATTTAAAAGACAAATTGGTACACTCACACACACCTACAAAGATACCACCAAATTGATTGCCAGTGGGGCATTATCCCTGTGGGGGGTGCTCTGTCTGTGGCTTGACACAGATGTCGAAAAGTGTTACATTACACGATGGGAGAACCTGGTTCTAGAACCGCTTTAGTAATTGTAACAACTCATATGTGATCTACAGGCTGACTTGTAGTTGTGGTTTGCACTACATTGGATTACCTTCTAGAAAGGTCAAAATACGCATACAGTAACATCTGAGCACAATTAGAGCGAGAAAGTTAACAACAGGCTTAGTGCAACATTTCACTAATAAGGGGCATGACTCAAGGGATTTGAGATGGACTGTATTGGAAAAGGTGTTTGGTGATACTCACAATTTGGAAGCCATTCTGGCCAGAAAGGAGGCAAAATGGATTTTTACAGAATGGGCTGATCAAGACGGACTTAACGACTCAATTGAGTGGAATAAAATAAGCAGGCGGTAAGAACACTGGGCCCCAATATACACATATGGCTGAGGAATGAAGAATGATTCATTATTTGTAATTGAGTTGCCATGACACTATGTGAAAAGGCCTAGGTTTTACTTCAGAATCTGAACATGTAGTCTTCCTTGTGGGGCAACTTGTGAGCCTTAAAACACCTTCCAGACTTTTATGTGAGAGATATGAGGTCAACGTTTGAAGGTTTTTTCCTCACAAATAGGCATTACATAAAAACCAAACACCCCCCCCCGATCCTGTTCTCTGCTATCATATTTGAGAGTAGGTGGAGCATCTGGCATTAGAGAACAAGTGGTCTCAGACTTTGAATTTTGATTTTTGTAACTTTATTCCTCGTCCATGTAGATCAGCACCCTCACCCAAGATGGCTGCAATAGTAAATAGTAGCGACATACAGGTGCCACGTGGAGTGATAGTGTTTGCGAGTCTGAATGGCCGTATGGCAATCTGACACATGTGGACATTAGGGGAGGGAAGTTATGTGATTGTTTTGAAAAATCTTTGCGTCAGATCGGGTCACATAAATCACGTTCTGCTTCATTGAGTGTTATTTATGCTGATGGTATGGTTGGGACCAATGGAGCCCACACATGATCCCTCTGGTCATGGGTGAGCACGCAGCCACACTTTATTCTAGGAGTAAAACACCAGACAGTACGTGAATATTTCAAGTGAGACAGGTACATATAAAAGTATTGGGAGTTTTTAAATGTGTGATATGCACCAGACCATTTGTGAATACCGGCTAAGATGCGAAATGTCTCACCTTATGTGTTTTATCCTTTGTAGGGTGCTCAACATTGAAGGACTACCTGGCGGACACGTGATTTTATGACACGGGGTCCATAAGTGTTTGATAGTTGTAGGTATGCGGTGACTCAGCAACCATCAGGTACTGTCGAGACAAGTGATTGCAAAAGCACACTTATTTGGACATCCTTGGTTCTGGAAAAGATTGTGGTTCGATATATAACCTGAGGGTGATCTAATGTTGGCTCGTCTGTTAATGTTTTTACAGGTCTTGGGAACTATCAAGAGTGAAGAATAAGAGTATAGAATCCCTAAAGCCCTGACGAAGTTGCATAAACTTTGAGCAACGAAACATGTTGGCAAAAATGATGGTGTATTGGTAACCATTTTTAAGTGGGAATGCTTGCAGCCAGGAATAAAACTGGATGGCCAGTAAGCATGACCCTATTTTAATTGAGTGGGAATTCTAAAAATTGCTTCTTTTTTTTTCACTTGGGTTTGTTTGAGCACTGACGTGGTCTGTGGAGTGGGCCCATTTAATTGCGCCTACTATTTCTTCACGATATGGGTGTTAGATATAAAGGGAAAACATCTTTTTGGTACATTTTCCCACACACAACAAAGAGAGAGTGGCCAATGATGAGAAGTGGGTAGACTGGCGATTACTAGTCAGTAACCCCCTCGGGTGTTGCAACCGTGAGGTACTCTCTCTTCACACATTTCATTTTTCTTTACGTAACAGTTTATACCTTTGATGATGTTTTAAGCATTGAAAGTGCACCATGACTAACTACAGTAGTGTAAATTAACACACTAGAAGGACAAGGAGTTAAGGCATTTTTTTGTGAAGTCCTGTGGATTAGTCTAGAGAGGTGCCATCCTGGTGGGGCCCTTTATTTTTGGAATCTGATTGAGTGGGGGGCGGCCTCCCCTGTATTTCCCCCTTTGACTCCTTTTTTGATTGATTATTCTAGTCTTGAGGAGCCAAGTGACAGTGGCCAGGGCCAGCTGGGCGGTGCGGAGGGGTCTGGTGGGTACGTGAAATGAGAGGCAGTGGTTCAGGTATTCTGGTATTGCGTCGTGGAGGGCTTTTTAGATGTGTGTGAGGAGCTTGAAAGTGATTCTTTTGTTGACTGGGAGCCAGTGGAGTTCTCAGGGGTGTTCGGTGAGATGGCTGTGGTGGGGGATGTCAAAGACCAATATGGCTGTGGCATTTTGAACGTTCTGTAGTTTTCTGAGGAGATTCAGTGTGACGCCAACATAGCGTGCATTTCCGTAGTGGAGTCTGCTGCTGATGAGTGTGTGGGTGACCATTTTTCTGGATTCGGTAGGGATTCATTTGAATGTCTTTGAAAGCAGATTAAGTGTCTGAAAGCATGACGAGGACCGCATTGACCTTGCAGCTCATTGTGAGCGAGGAGTCCAGTGTGATGCTGAGGTTTTGTGTGGGGTTACCAATGTGAAGGGCCACCAGGAGTCATCCCAGGCTGAGGGGGTGGGCCCCAAGATGAGAATTTCAGTCTTGTCTGAGTTGAGTTTGAGGCAACTGTTTTTCATCCAGGTGGCAATGGCCTTCATCGCGCTGTGGAAGCTGTTTCTGTGGTTCTGGATCATTGGTGAGGGAGATGATCAGTTGGGTGTCGTCGGCATAGGAGATGATGTTGAGTCAGAATTCCCTGACGATGGCAACAAGAGGAGCAATGTACTTGTTGAATAGGGTGTGGCTCAGGGAGTAGCCCTGGGGTACTCCGTGGCTGATCTCCATGGATTTGGAGGAGAGGAACTGAGGTAGTCTGTGTTTGACCAGTGAGGAAGGAGTGGACCAAGTCCAGGGGTTTGTTGCGGATCCCAGTGTCGTGGAGTCTTGTGATTAGTGTGCAGTGGGAGACAGTGTTGAAGGTGGCCAAGAGGTCCGCTGGTGTTGGTGTCCTGGCTAACTGGACAATGGAAGGGGCAGGCCTATGTGTAAGTTACATCTGCCGGTGACAGGGTACGCCCCCTCGGAAGCTTGTGCAATTGGTGGGCACAAGCCCCAGGCCACCCTGTCAGTGTCAGGAGGAAATCACACCTCCTCTCATCCAAGGTCTCTTTGTTCCCTTACCTGGGAGCCATTCATACCTCCTTGCAGGCCAGCAGGATGCCAGGAGAACATTGGGGACTAACTTTAAAAGGCTACTGGATGTTTTAGGCAGAAAAATAGTGACTTTCTAAAGTCACTATTCCTGAAATAGACACACTTCGAGTTTAGCATTATGTTGGATTTTGTTTAACTATCTAAATGAGCATTTGAAGTATTTTTCAGGTGAAGTTTGCTTTATTAAGTATAATAATGTAACCCAGTGTTTTCTATGGCACAGGCAGCTCTAAGAACCATGGGATGTCTCATGCACCAGTAACCTTGGGACATGTAGGCTCCTTGCAGAGAGCCTCCAGTCCTATTGGTTTGATGGGGTTTACGCTAAAAAGAAGGAGAATCACCCCACCTGACAAAAGGGGCAGGGTAGTTAAGAACTGAACAAAAGTTAGTTTCCCTTCTGTATATCTTAAGTCAATAAAGGTGGGCATTGCTGTCCAAATCCTCTCTATTTGAACATTTAAGGCGTACCTGAAGAAACTGTCCAAAAGGAATATTATCTTTTTGGCAGTGGGGATGATTGCTTTTATAGTGTAGCACAGTGTTACGATTGATTGGTTTTCTAAATACAGCAACCTCTAATTTCTCTTCTTTTTCTTTTATTTTAATATCTAAAATATCACATTCCCATTTGTTAATTGACAGTTTCTTTGGGCACCCCATAATTGTACAAATAGAGACGATTTTGAAAGCCCGGCTAAAAATTTGCAAGGAAAATTATTAGATAGAGGGTACCCAAAAAATTAATTAAGAAAGCATACAAAAGGGCAACATACTATAATAGAGAGTAGCAGTTAGTACAGAAAATAAAAGAATAACTTGTGTAACCAATTTCACACACATGAGCAATAAAAAAAAATCAAATACATGGAAATTGGTAGGATCTAAATGAAGCAGACTGTGAGATATTGGAACATGCTGTATTCGCATATAGAAGGACTAAAACAATAAGGAATTGTTAAGTACAGTTTAATAGAGACAGGAAAGCAAACACACAATCGAGTAAAATAATGGATTTAGATTAGTTGGTAATTTCCCTTCAGTTCATGTACAAGTTGCACCAACATTATGAAAGGGGAAAAAGTAGACCTAAATGGCATGCCTCATAAAATTCATTGCATGGCACATTGCAGAACTAAAAATTTTGTTTATTTAATATTATGCCCTTTCAGTAAAGGCTTTGTAGGTGAAGTGATAAGAGAGATGCGACTGAGACTGAATAAACATAAAACCACGATTATGAATAATAGAAAAATGCTCTCTTGGCAGAACAGTGGGTTGAATGCAAACATAAAGAAGATGAATTAAAGTGGTGTATTGTAGAGCATATAATTGGCACAGCCAGGGGAGGTAACTTTGATAATATAAGGAAGAAAGGAGAGCAATCTTATATGTCCAACTTCAGCACCTATAAATATGGTTTAAATAATTGGGAAGAATGTAAAAGAATAATAAGATATTTTCTGTTCATTTGAATAGGATCCTGCTATAAATATGGTTTAAACAATAGAGAAGAATGGAAAAGAATAATAAGATAGTTTCTGTTCATTAGAAAATGACTCCGCTATCTGATATAGAGGATACATGGCTATATCAGTTCCCATATAAACAAAAAGTTCATTGTATTCAATGTAAATTGGGATACCACAAGAGGTTTCTGGGATTTCTATGACTTTCGAGATAGAATTGGTGGTCTCAAAATAAGGACATATTTATTTAAAAAGTTTAATATAGCACGTACAAGACCGAAAAGGGTGTCAGAGCGCTTCACAGTAGTGTCAAGTGGAACAAAGTAGGGGAACATAGATGTTAGAACCGGGAGTCTCTGGTTGGCAGAGGTAAGTACCTTAGCCCAAGTAGGGACCCCTGGTTCTGGTCAGGGCGACGGAATAACCCTCTGAGATAACCCCTGCTCACCCTCTAGGTAGCATGGCGCGAGCAGTCTAGGCTAAACAGAGGCAATGTGGATAACATTTGCACTTAACACCACAATAATTCCCAATCCACCACAAACTGAGACCACACAGGTAAGTATATATAAAATATAACTTTATCTAGTTTCAGCAAGGTAAATCAAGCAGTTGCACGATAAACACTTCCTTTAAAAAAATGTTGCACTTAATTCTTAGTAGGTCTTGTAAATAGGCAGTTCTCAGCATCAAAATAAAAATAGTCTCTAGTCTCTCAAATCAGAAGGTAAAAGAATATGGCCACTGATTTATAATTGTGATGCTCTCAACATTAGCAAAGGAAACAATTCCACCGTATGAACTATGCCAGAGGATCAGCCCCTCCAGCACTGGGCCTCAAGCGCTGCAGATGCGCCTCACCGCGCGGCCCAGGGACTCTCTCTTCTGCCCCGGGACAGCCTCACTCGTTCTCAGGCTCCGGGCGCACCTCGCCCGGCAGATCTCTCTCGTCCCCGCCCCGGCCGGTCCCCTTTTCCCCTCCCGCCCGCTCTCGACCATCCAACGAGCGGCGGGGGAGGAGGTGAGGCTCACCTTGTGTGGGACGGCAGGCCAGGGGGACGGGGCGCTGTTCGAATCCCTCGGCGAGGTCAGCTCACCTTTACCCGGGCCCAGCGGTGATCACGGCAATTCTTCGGTACCTCCCGCAGCTTCAGCGGAGGCAGCCAATCCTGTCGCGGCCCTATAGTCGAGCCCCTCGGAGCGCGAGGCCGCCAACCAATGGCAGCGCGGCCTCGCCGATGACGCTCCGCAGGCTCAGCCAATCACGGCACACCACAGCTGATGACGCTGCGCCGCGCGGGCCAATCCCGTCGCGGCGTTAGTGAGGGGGCTCGGCTCCCTCAGCCAATGGGGTCGCGGCGGCTTCGTTCTTCGCCGCGGCAGCTCCTGGACCTCGGAGCAGATTGCGGGGGGGTTTCCTGGCACCGGGCCGCGGTGGTGATTTGGCGGCAAAGGGTTTTCAAGGGCGCTGGTCTCGACTAGACCCCCCTCTCGACCTTGCCACCACCTGGGAGCAGATTTCACGAGGGGAGGCTCCACAAGCCTCCGACCCTCACGGTTAATGTGCCGATGAGCACACCGATCCCGTCCTCAGGCTCCGCAGTCCAGCACCACGCGTCTCGGGTCCCAACAGCACGATTTTTCAGCCGTTTTCTGGGATAGCTTTAGGAACCTTTAGTCCTGGGTTCCCAACAGGAGGCCAGCTCTTCTCAGGCCCTTGGAGATTCAGTTGTAGACACAGCACACAGCAGAGTCTTGGCAGTTTCAAGTAGGCAGGGTCACAGCACACAGCAAAGTCCCTTTCTTCTCCTTAGCTTCCAGTTGGACAGTAGAACAAGTCAGCCCTTAGAGCACACAGCAAGGCAGTCTTCCTTCAGTTCTCTAGCTGTCCTCCTTCCAGCAAAGGTTCCTTCTTGCTTGCAGAAGTTCAGAATCTAATCTTCTGTAGTCAGGGGTCCTTTCCTTATACCCCTCAATGTCTTTGAAGTCTTTGTGCATGGAGGCCCTGGGTCCAGTCTAAACCAGTTCTGGGGGTTGCGGAGCACTGACTTGTCTCTGGTTTTCTTCTTCCTGTCAGCTTCAGGGCCAGGGGTGTCAGTTGACCACCAGGAGAGAGCTAACGTGGGGGAGGTAGGCAGGCGCAGCTCAGCACTTATCAGGCATTCCTTCCTCCCTCCTCCCAGGCAGGCAGATGTGCCCTTTCATCCCCGGGATGGCTCCGACCCTCTCCTCTGGGGCTCTGCAGCCCCTCCCTGTCACATCCAGACCAGGCAGGCATTCCACAAACCCAGGCACACAGAAAGGTTTAGACAAGAGAACAGCCACTTTCTAAAAGTGCTATTCTCCAACACAGGATTTAAAAACACCCTTCACTAAAAGATGTGTCATTAAATTCTGAGTCCAGGGATATCTTTCACTTATGTCCCATCTTGTTCCTAGGGGAAGATAGGCTGGTATCACATGGGCCCAGCCCCCTCCATGTTACTCTATGGAGCAAGATAGCCTTACAGCAGTGAGCACACAAAATGGCTGCAGCCCACTACCAGAGCATATTACCTGCACTAGCACATGCTCTACCTGATCCATACACTGCACCCTGCCCAGGGGGGTACCTTGAGCCTTCCATAGGGGTGACTGATGTGCACAGACAGGGAAGGGTTAGGCCTAGCCAGTGGGGACACTGGCCAGGCTGACATGGCAGTCACTGGCTGCACACAGGCCCTGCGCTGGCAGGCCTGAGTCACCATTTTAAAACTACTCATGTGGGTGGCGCAATCTGCGCTGCAGGCCCACTGGTAGCATTTGTCACCACCAGCCCTGGCACACACAGTGCCCTTTACTAGGGACTTCGTGGTGATACAAATATGCCAATCAGGTATACTCAACCAATATCACAATTTACAGAAGGAGCACTTACACTCTGTCACTGATCAGCAGTGGCAGAGTGTCCAAAGCATCTAAATCAGCAAAAACGAAATCCAGCACAGCATCAACACACATGAGTCAGAGGCAAAATATGGGGGAAGAATCACGCCAAAAGGTGTCAGGTCTAACACGTGCCCCCTCCAGCTGAAAGTGGGGAGAACTACCCAACCTCTTGGGAGTCCTCATCACTAAGGCGGAAGAATCTGGACAGACCGTCAGCATTGGCGTGTTCTGTACCAGGGCGGTGCTCCACCGTAAAATCCATCCCCTGTAGGGAAATGGACCACCTCAACAATTTTGGATTCTCACCCCTCATCTGCATTAACCATCTGAGGGGCCTGTGGTCGGTCTGAACGCGGAAGTGAGTCCCAAACAGGTAGGGCCTCAGCTTCTTCAGAGCCCAAACCACAGCGAAAGCTTCTCTTTCAATGGCACTCCATTTTTGTTCCCTGGGGATTAGCCTCCGGCTAATGAAAGCCACAGGTTGGTCTCCTCCCTCATCATTGATCTGTGAGAGTACTGCTCCCACGCCTTGCTCTGAAGCATCGGTTTGCACAATGAACTCACTGGAAAAGTCAGGTGCCTTAAGCACCGGTGCTGTGCACATGGCAGTTTTGAGGGTGTCAAAAGCAATTTGACAGGCCTCCGTCCAATTCACTTTCCTGGGCTGATTCCTAGATGTCAGCTCTGTCAAAGGGGCCACAATGGTGCCATAGCCTTTGACAAACCGTCTGTAATACCCAGTGAGACCGAGAAAGGCTCTCACCTCAGTCTGAGTCTTGGGGGGTTCCCAAGCCAGAATGGTATCAATTTTTGCCTGTAGGGGCGCCACCTTGCCGCTCCCCACCTGGTGTCCCAAGTACACCACAGATCCCTGCCCTATCTGGCATTTACTGGCCTTGATAGTGAGGCCTGCCTTCTGCAGAGCCTTCAACACTTCAGTGAGGTGTTACAGGTGTTCCTCCCAAGTGGAGCTGAACACCGCAATGTCATCCAGGTAGGCTGCGCTGAATTGCTCCAGCCCTGCCAGTACCTGGTTGACCAATCTCTGAAATGTGGCGGGGGCATTTTTCAACCCAAAGGGCATGACACGAAACTGGAAGTGTCCTTCTGGCGTTGAAAATGCTGACCTCTCCTTTGCCACGTCAGTTAAGGCAATCTGCCAGTACCCTGAAGTCAAATCAAAAGTACTCAGGTACTGGGCAGCTCCCAACCGATCCACCAGCTCATCAGCTCTGGGGATGGGGTGCGCGTCAGTCTTGGTGACCGCATTGAGCCCACGGTAGTCCACGCAGAACCGAAGTTCTGGGGTGCCACCGGGGGTAGCAGCTTTCTTAGGCACTAAGACCACTGGGCTAGCCCAGGGGCTGCTGGAGGGCTCAATAACCCCAAGCGCCAACATCTTGGAAACTTCTTCCTTGATGCTAGCTCTGACCTTGTCAGCCACCCTGTAAAACTTCTGTTTCACAGGCATGCTGTCTCCAGTGTCCACGTCGTGGACGCACCACTTGGTGACACCTGGGGTCAGGGAGAACAGTGGGGCGAACTGACCCAAGACTTGGCGACAGTCCTCCTGCTGTTCTGGGGTCAGGGTGGGGGAGAGGACCACACCATCCACTGACCCATCTTGCTCCTTGACTGCCAGGAGGTCAGGGAGAGGATCACTATCCTCCTCCCCTCCAACATCTGTAGCCATGAGCATAGTTACTTCAGTCCTCTCAAAGTGGGGTTTGAGGCGGTTCACATGTAGCACTCTCAGGGGCTGCCTGGGAGTCTTCAGGTTAACCAAATAGGTAACCTCGCTCTTGCGCTCCACCACCTCATATGGGCCAGACCACTTGTCACGGAGCGCACAAGGCTCCACTGGCGCCATCACCCACACCTTCTGACCAGGTTGGAACTCAACCAAAGAAGTGTTCTGGTCATACCACCTCTTCATTTCCTCCTGGCTAGCCTCCAGGTTCTCTTGAGCGAGCTTCCTGAAGCGCTTGGTCTGGTTGCGGATGGCCAGCACATAGCTGAACACATCCTGAGGGGTTTTCCCACGGGATTTCTCCCACCCCTCCTTCACCAGAGTAAGAGGCCCTCTTACAGGGTGGCCATACAGCAACTCAAAGGGACTGAACCCTAAGGATTTCTGAGGCACCTCCCTGTAGGCAAACAACAGGCATGGCAACAAGACATCCCATTTCCGCCTCATGGGCTCCTCCAGGCCCATGATCATGCCCTTCAATGTGCGGTTGAATCTCTCAACCAAACCATTTCCTTGAGGGTGGTAAGGAGTGGTGAATTTGTATGTCACCCCACACTCACTCCACAGGGACTTCATATATTTAGAAATGAAGTTTGTCCCGCGGTCCGAAACGACTTCCTTCGGAAATCCCACCCGGGAAAAGATCCCCATCAGGGCACGGCCCACCACTGGGGCGGTGACTGTCCTGAGCGGAAGGGCTTCCGGGTACCGAGTGGCATGGTCCACCAAGACCAGGATAAACCTGTTGCCTAGGGCCGTCTTGGGATCCAGGGGCCCCACGATGTCAATGCCCACCCGCTCAAAAGGGGTGCTCACCACGGGAAAGAGTTGGAGGGGGGCCACGCGCCTCCCTCCACTCTTGCCACTGGCCTGACAAGTCTGGCAAGACTTACAAAAGGCAGAGACATGCGTCTTCATCTGGGGCCAGTAGAAATGGGTGACAAGCCTGTGATAGGTCTTGACTTGCCCCAGATGTCCTGCGAGAGGCACGTCATGAGCCAGACCCAGTAGGAAGTTCCTGAAGCGCTCCGGTACCACCAGCACACGGGCTGCGCCGGGCTCAGCGAACTTAGGCTCACTATAAAGTAAGTCATCCTCCCAATAGATCAAATGCTCCTTGGACCCCAGGCCTGCGGCCTGGTCGGCAGGTTGCTGCCGCACACCAATGAGAGAAGGGCACTCCTTCTGAGCCTGGCAGAATTCCTCCCTGGAGGGACCACCCTCTTGCTGCCACTGGGACAGCTCAGGCAATTCCCCTAGTTCGGCCACCTGCTCCCCTGTAGGTTCCAGGGCATCCCCTTCCGGGTCTGCCTCCTCCTGGACCGTGGGAACAGTGGGGGCCGGGTTCCCACGCCCTCTACCCCTTCCTCTCTTGGCAGGTCCCTGGGCCATTGTTCCAGGCTCCAGCTCTGTTAGACTGCCCTCTCTTGCTGTCATTGCACGGGTGGACACACAGATCCACGCAGGCAAATCCAACATCTCCAAGTGAGTCCTGTGCTCCACCTCCTTCCATGGGGAGCTCTCCAGGTCATTACCTAATAGACAATCTACAGGCAAGGCATCACTTACAACAATCTCCAAAATACCGGAGACTCCTCCCCATTCAAATGGAACTTTCGCCAGCTTGCAGTAGCGCACTGAACTGTCAGCTGCCACCACAGGCCGGAGTACCTGGGGAACAATTTGCTCTTCAGACACCCACTGACACCTAACAGATGTCACGCTGGCCCCTGTGTCTTTCAGAGCCTCCACCACCTGTCCATTGATGGTCACCTTCTGCCCGTATTTCTTAGTGTTTTGGGGCAGCAAGGTTTCCTGGACCATCTCTTGGTCTCCTAGAGAGACAAGGGTCATCAATGCTAACCCCTCCTCCCCACTAGAAATCAAATCCCCTCCCAAAGCTACACTGGCCAACGCCGGAGCTGGAGCTGGAGCACCCGTGGGTGCTGATTTCTTCTTTGGACAGCTTGGAGCAATGTGCCCCACCTCCCTGCATGAATAGCAAGTAAGGGTCTTTTTGTCCTGCGGGCCCTTATGGGGCCAGGACTTCTTAGGCTTGGGGGGTTGAGACACCTTCTCTTGGGAACTACTTTGGGGCCCTTTAGAAGACTCCTTTTGATTACCCGTGTCCCCTCCACTCTTCTGCTGGGGACCCTGTCCACCTTTGGCTGGGGTACTTACCACCCCCTTGTGGACCCTGGTGCTAGTCCACCGGTCCACCTCTTTAGCAAGCTCTCTGGGATCAGTTAACTTACTATCCAAAAGATGCTGGCGCAGCTCTGGGACACACAAACTACTTAAGTGCTCCCTACTAATCAAGTGACACAACCCCACATAATCAGTAACTTTGCTGCCCTTCATCCAACCTTCCAGTTCACGCGTGTACATACTCACACACTCCACCCAAGTACTTGAATCAAGCTTCTTGAAGTTCCTAAACTTCTGGCGGTACTGTTCAGCAGTGAGCCCATACCTGAGGCACAAAGCCTCCTTCATGGCGGAGTAGGACAAAGCATCCTTTGCGTCTAAGGGTGCCAAAACATCCCTCCCAGAGGCCTCAAAATGCTTCCACAATCCTGCTCCCCAATTCTTCTTAGGCACCTCATTCATCTGTAAGGCAAGTTCATACGCTCTGAACCACGCATAAATATCCTCACCCCTCTGATAATTCTGTACCAGATCCTTTGGTATGTATACCTTACCCGCCTGTACTGGTTGTGCGCTGCCACCATTAAAACTGGACCCCCTCTCTTTATATTCGAAGTCCAACTCCTTCATGCTCCTCTCATGAGCCAATTGGAGCTTCTTTTCCTCCAAAGCGAGAGCATGCCTTCTCTCCTGTGCCGCTCTCTCCTGCGCCTCTTTCTCAACTTCTAGGCGCAGTCTCTTCTCGTCGGCTTCCGCTTTGAGCTTCAAAAGCTCAATCTCATGGGCCCTAGCTCTCTGATCCTCCTCCACCTCCTCTGGAGAAATAATCCTACTGGAGTGGGTGCTGCCGGCCCTAGACGCTGGCTTCGCCACTGGCAAATCACTAGGCAGAAAAACAATCTCCTGTGCGCCACCCTCTCCAATAGTAGCTTCTAGTTCACCATGTTTGGCCTCCCACCAGGCCCTCAGAGCTGTCCGTAGCTCTTCCTTGTTTGCGCCGCCCCTTACTGGGCATTCAAGCTGTCTGCAGACTTTTCTCAGTTGCTCCTTGTTATAGGTGAGCAACTCGTTGATGTCGAATTCCACTTCCACTTCTACATTCATGCTTTGCGCGGTCTGAGACATGGTACCTCCTACCCTTTTTCAACTAAAAAGGTTTCACCAAAAAGAAAAAATCTTGCGCAACCTGTTCCGCTAAACTAGACTAGTGATGTACAAGAAATCACTGCAGGTCAAGTGCAATTATTAGTTCAAAATCCGCACCGCGAGCCACCAATGTTAGAACCGGGAGTCTCTGGTTGGCAGAGGTAAGTACCTTAGCCCAAGTAGGGACCCCTGGTTCTGGTCAGGGCGACGGAATAACCCTCTGAGATAACCCCTGCTCACCCTCTAGGTAGCATGGCGCGAGCAGTCTAGGCTAAACAGAGGCAATGTGGATAACATTTGCACTTAACACCACAATAATTCCCAATCCACCACAAACTGAGACCACACAGGTAAGTATATATAAAATATAACTTCATCTAGTTTCAGCAAGGTAAATCAAGCAGTTGCACGATAAACACTTCCTTAAAAAAAATGTTGCACTTAATTCTTAGTAGGTCTTGTAAATAGGCAGTTCTCAGCATCAAAATAAAAATAGTCTCTAGTCTCTCAAATCAGAAGGTAAAAGAATATGGCCACTGATTTATAATTGTGATGCTCTCAACATGAGCAAAGGAAACAATTCCACCGTATGAACTATGCCAGAGGATCAGCCCCTCCAGCACTGGGCCTCAAGCGCTGCAGATGCGCCTCACCGCGCGGCCCAGGGACTCTCTCTTCTGCCCCGGGACAGCCTCACTCGTTCTCAGGCTCCGGGCGCACCTCGCCCGGCAGATCTCTCTCGTCCCCGCCCCGGCCGGTCCCCTTTTCCCCTCCCGCCCGCTCTCGACCATCCAACGAGCGGCGGGGGAGGAGGTGAGGCTCACCTTGTGTGGGACGGCAGGCCAGGGGGACGGGGCGCTGTTCGAATCCCTCGGCGAGGTCAGCTCACCTTTACCCGGGCCCAGCGGTGATCACGGCAATTCTTCGGCACCTCCCGCAGCTTCAGCGGAGGCAGCCAATCCTGTCGCGGCCCTATAGTCGAGCCCCTCGGAGCGCGAGGCCGCCAACCAATGGCAGCGCGGCCTCGCCGATGACGCTCCGCAGGCTCAGCTAATCACGGCACACCACAGCTGATGACGCTGCGCCGCGCGGGCCAATCCCGTCGCGGCGTTAGTGAGGGGGCTCGGCTCCCTCAGCCAATGGGGTCGCGGCAGCTTCGTTCTTCGCCGCGGCAGTTCCTGGACCTCGGAGCAGATTGCGGGGGGGTTTCCTGGCCCCGGGCCGCGGTGGTGATTTGGCGGCAAAGGGTTTTCAAGGGCGCTGGTCTCGACTAGACCCCCCTCTCGACCTTGCCACCACCTGGGAGCAGATTTCACGAGGGGAGGCTCCACAAGCCTCCGACCCTCACGGTTAATGTGCCGATGAGCACACCGATCCCGTCCTCAGGCTCCGCAGTCCAGCACCACGCGTCTCGGGTCCCAACAGCACGATTTTTCAGCCGTTTTCTGGGATAGCTTTAGGAACCTTTAGTCCTGGGTTCCCAACAGGAGGCCAGCTCTTCTCAGGCCCTTGGAGATTCAGTTGTAGACACAGCACACAGCAGAGTCTTGGCAGTTTCAAGTAGGCAGGGTCACAGCACACAGCAAAGTCCCTTTCTTCTCCTTAGCTTCCAGTTGGACAGTAGAACAAGTCAGCCCTTAGAGCACACAGCAAGGCAGTCTTCCTTCAGTTCTCTAGCTGTCCTCCTTCCAGCAAAGGTTCCTTCTTGCTTGCAGAATTTCAGAATCTAATCTTCTGTAGTCAGGGGTCCTTTCCTTATACCCCTCAATGTCTTTGAAGTCTTTGTGCATGGAGGCCCTGGGTCCAGTCTAAACCAGTTCTGGGGGTTGCGGAGCACTGACTTGTCTCTGGTTTTCTTCTTCCTGTCAGCTTCAGGGCCAGGGGTGTCAGTTGACCACCAGGAGAGAGCTAACGTGGGGGAGGTAGGCAGGCGCAGCTCAGCACTTATCAGGCATTCCTTCCTCCCTCCTCCCAGGCAGGCAGATGTGCCCTTTCATCCCCGGGATGGCTCCGACCCTCTCCTCTGGGGCTCTGCAGCCCCTCCCTGTCACATCCAGACCAGGCAGGCATTCCACAAACCCAGGCACACAGAAAGGTTTAGACAAGAGAACAGCCACTTTCTAAAAGTGCTATTCTCCAACACAGGATTTAAAAACACCCTTCACTAAAAGATGTGTCATTAAATTCTGAGTCCAGGGATATCTTTCACTTATGTCCCATCTTGTTCCTAGGGGAAGATAGGCTGGTATCACATGGGCCCAGCCCCCTCCATGTTACTCTATGGAGCAAGATAGCCTTACAGCAGTGAGCACACAAAATGGCTGCAGCCCACTACCAGAGCATATTACCTGCACTAGCACATGCTCTACCTGATCCATACACTGCACCCTGCCCAGGGGGGTACCTTGAGCCTTCCATAGGGGTGACTGATCTGCACAGACAGGGAAGGGTTAGGCCTAGCCAGTGGGGACACTGGCCAGGCTGACATGGCAGTCACTGGCTGCATACAGGCCCTGCGCTGGCAGGCCTGAGTCACCATTTTAAAACTACTCATGTGGGTGGCGCAATCTGCGCTGCAGGCCCACTGGTAGCATTTGTCACCACCAGCCCTGGCACACACAGTGCCCTTTACTAGGGACTTCGTGGTGATACAAATATGCCAATCAGGTATACTCAACCAATATCACAATTTACAGAAGGAGCACTTACACTCTGTCACTGATCAGCAGTGGCAGAGTGTCCAAAGCATCTAAATCAGCAAAAACGAAATCCAGCACAGCATCAACACACATGAGTCAGAGGCAAAATATGGGGGAAGAATCACGCCAAAAGGTGTCAGGTCTAACAATAGACGTAAGTCAAGTCAAGTCAAGTCAAAATTTGTATAGCGCACCACTCACCCAGAGGGTCTCAAGGCGCTTTCGGGAGGGGATTTTGTTATTTATCAAACAGCCAGGTTTTGAGTTGTTTTCTGAAGGAGAGGTGGTTCTGTGTAAGGCGGAGGTGGGTGGGGAGAGAATTCCAGGTTTTGGCCGCTAAGTGGGAGAATGATCTTCCTCCCATGGTGGCTCTTCGGATTCGTGGAATCGCAGCGAGGGCTTGATTGGATGATCGTAATTGGCGGGTGGGGGTGTAAAAGGTCAGGCGCGTGTTGAGGTAACTGGGTCCTAGGTCGTAGAGGGCCTTGTGTGCGTGGGTGAGGAGGTGGAACTTGATTCTCTTGTTGACGGGGAGCCAGTGAAGGTCTCTCAGGTGGCCGGAGATGTGATTGTGGCGTGGTATGTCTAGGATGAGTCGGGCGGAGGCGTTCTGAATGCGTTGGAGTTTTTTCTGTAATTTGGCTGTGGTTCCGGCATATAGGGTGTTTCCGTAGTCCAGACGGCTTGTGACAAGTGCTTGGGTGACCGTCTTTCTTGTTTCGGTGGGGATCCATCGGAAGATCTTTCGGAGCATGCGTAAGATGTTAAAGCATGATGACGAGACGGCGTTGACTTGTTTGGTCATTGAGAGGGAGGAGTCTAGAATGAATCCCAGGTTGCGAGCATGGTCCATTGGTTTGGGCGCGCTGCCTAGGGCCGGTGGCCACCATGAGTCGTCCCATGCAGAGGGGGATGATCCTAGGATGAGGACTTCCGTCTTGTCTGAATTCAGTTTTAGGCGGCTGTTCTTCATCCATTCGGCTACGTCTTTCATTCCTTCGTGTAGGTTGGTTTTGGCGGTGTTTGGGTCTTTGGTGAGGGAGAGGATCAGCTGATTGTCGTCAGCGTAGGAGATGATGTTGAGGTTGTGCTGGCGTGCGATGGCTGCGAGGGGGCTCATGTAGACGTTGAAGAGGGTTGGGCTGAGGGATGATCCTTGTGGTACTCCACAGATGACTTCGGTGGCCTCCGATCTGAAGGGGGGGAGGCAGACTCTCTGGGTTCTTCCGGCGAGGAACGAGATGATCCAGTCCAATGCTTTTTCTTGTATCCCGACGTTGCTGAGGCATTGTACAAGGGTGCTATGGCAGACTGTGTCAAACGCTGCAGAGAGGTCCAGGAGGATGAGGGCAGCTGTTTCCCCGTTGTCGAGTAGTGTTCGGATGTCGTCTGTGGCTGCGATGAGGGCGGTCTCGGTGCTGTGTTTGGCTCGGAAGCCGGATTGGGAGGGGTCGAGGGAGCCATTAGACTCGAGGAAGGCGGCGAGCTGGTTGTTGACAGTCTTCTCTATGACTTTGGCAGGGAATGGGAGGAGCGAGATGGGGCGGTAGTTCTTAAGTTCGGTGGGGTCTGCTGTAGGTTTCTTCAGGAGGGCGCTGAGTTCGGCATGTTTCCAGCTTTCCGGGAAGGTAGCGGTGTAGAGGGAACAGTTGATGGTATCCTGGAGTTGGGGTGCGATGATGGAGTCGGCCTTGTTGAAGATGTGGTGGGGGCATGGATCGGTTGGTGATCCGGAGTGGATGGAGTTCATCAAGCGGATGGTGTCTTCGGTGCTGATCAGGGTCCAGGCGCAAAGGGTGGTGGTGGGGGGCTTCCGTTCGGTGGTGAGGGGAGTGAATTGTTCGCCAAAACTGTTATGTATGTCACCGATGTTGCTGTGGAAGAACGAGGCTAGAGAGTTGCAGAGGTCTTGAGAGGGAGTGATGACGTTTGTGCCGGCACTGGGATTGGTAAGCTCTTTGAAGATTCTGAAGAGTTCCTTGCTGTTGTGGGCGTTGTTGTCGAGTCGATCCTTGAATGTTGATTTCTTGGTGGATCGGATTAGCTGGTGGTGTTTGCGGGTGGCGTCCTTGAGGGCGGTCATGTTGTCTGTGGTTGGGTTTTTTCGCCAGGCTTTCTCGAGGGTGCGGCAGTTTTTTTTGGAGTTTTTGAGGTCGTCATTGAACCAGGTGGCTTTTTTGCTTCTTGGGTTGTTGTGGTGGTTTTTCAAGGGTGCTAATTCGTCAGCGCGGGTGATCCATTGTGTGAGATTGATGGCTGCATGGTTTGGGTCCGATGCTCTGGCGGGAGGGTTTTGGTTTAGCGATGTGGTGAGCTGGTCGGTGGTAATTTTGTTCCAGTTTCTGCGGGGGACTTGTTGTGGGTGGTGGTGTGTCGTGGTTTTTCTGAAGTTGAAGTGGACGCAGCTGTGGTCCGTCCAGTGGAGTCCTGTGGCGTGATTGAAGGAGATGTGCTTGCTGGAGGAGAAGATTGCGTCGAGCGTGTGTCCGGCATAGTGGGTGGAGGTGTTTACCAGTTGTTTGAGTCCGAGATTGGCGAGGTTGTCCAGAAGGGTGGTGGTGTTGCTATCGTTGTTCTTTTCTAGGTGGATGTTGAAGTCTCCTAGGAGAATGTAGTCCTTGGAAGGGGAGGGCGTGTGGGTTGATAAAGTCAGTGATGTCTTCGCTGAATTGTGTGCGGAGTCCTGGGGGTCTGTAGACGAGGGTGCCTCTAAGTGTGGTCTTGGGGTCGGTGTGAATCTGGAAGTGAAGATGTTTGGCAGCTGTGAGGGTGTTGTCGGCGCTGGTCGTGATGCGGATGGAGTTCTTTTGGACGATGGCGATGCCTCCTCCTGTTTGGTTGATGCGGTCCCTTCGGATGATCTTGTAACCGTCCGGGATGGCTATGGCGATGTCGGGCGCTGATGAGGCGTTCATCCAGGTTTCTGTAAGAAAGGCGACGTCCGGCGATGTGGTGTCGAGTAGGTTCCAAAGTTCAATGGCGTGTCTGTGGACCGAGCGGGTGTTAAGCAGGATGCACTTCAGGTAGTTGTTGTTTGGGCTCTGTTTGGTGTTTGTAGTTGCAGTGTGGGTCCTGCTGCAGTAGAATTTGCAGGATTGGCAGGTGAATGGTCCATGGGAGCGACCTGGGGCGGCTTGGTGGCAGTCGGGGAGTCGGCCGGTGTTGAGTGCAGTGAGGGTCGCGGCGTCGTACGTTAGGCGGGTGGAGTGGTTTTTGCGGAGGCCAGAGGGTCTGGCTCTGGGCGGGGTCCAGGCGCGGACGGGCGTAGACCGGCTTGCCTTTGGCGGGCATGGGGCGCACCCGCGGCGCGTGAACGCTGCGCGTTTGCCACTCTGCCATAAGTGGAGAGTTGAAGGGGGCGGAGCGAGGGAGGAGCAGCTGGGAGGCGGGAGCGGGGTGGGTAGGAGCGGTGATGCAGGAGGGGACTGGGGTTGGGCTGAGCAGCGGCAGGGAGCGGGGTGGAGGGGCACAACAAATGGTCTCTGAGAATGAAATCGAAACTAACCAGAGAGTCACAGCGGGCAGCGGTGGTGGCAGCAAACAGGGGGCACAACTAAATTCAAGCAGAGCACACGAACACAGGCACAACATTTATATATGGCGCAAAAGTGATTATAAATTAAATAGAATATTAGAATAAATTAGTGCACAAGACCGAATCCTTGGCGGCGATTTTCCGGGGCACAGCAGCTCAGGGGCACACCGGAGACACAGCGGAAGGGGTCAGGCACGAGGCGGGTGGAGCGACCGGCTCTGCCCAGGTCAGGTCGAGTCACAGCTCCCCGTCTCGTCAGTACAAGCCTATACTATTCGTGGGAGGGAGGAGCAGCTGGGAGGCGGGAGCGGGGTGGGTAGGAGCGGTGATGCAGGAGAGGACGGGGGTTGGGCTGAGCAGCAGCAGGGAGCGGGGTGGAGTGGCACAACAAATGGTCTCTGAGAATGAAATCAAAACTAACCAGAGAGTTCGAAACTAACCAGAGAGTAAGAGAGGGTAACATGTTGAGTAAGCATGGGCGTAAAATCCGCTCCGCTCGCGGATTTTTCGGATTTTTGGCAAATTCGCAATCCGCGAACTCTCGCGAATTTGTCGAAAATCCATGAATCCGCTCGCGGGGGATTTTTTGCTTGGTTGCGGCGCGCGGCGTGGCTTGCCACCTTGCACAGCACACCTCGCGAGAGTTCGCAATTGCGAACACGTAGTTGCGGCGGAAAGGAACAATCTCGCACTCGCGAAATAGAGCTTTTGCAATTCTGCACAAGAAAATCACCAGCAAACAGGATAAACCTTCAGAAAATTATGATTTTTATCAGAATCACTCCTCAGGTTGACATTTGCATGGCCTTTTTTTTTGCAAGGAGTCCATTTTTGGGGGGGGGGAGGAAGGAAGTGCCCCACAGTCTCCAACTTCCTGTTCCTGTCCAGCAGGCTCCTCCCAGTGCTTTGTCCATCTCCTGGTCACTTTCATTTGGATCTGGAGCTGGAAGGATTACTTTTTGTGGGTGCTGCTGGATATTTGGATTTGAGGCCTTTTTGACTGTCTTTGGATCACTTTTGGATTAGAAATCAACTTTCACAAGTAAGTTTGTTTGGGGCATTACAGTTGCTGCAAGTACAATTTTGGAACTTTTTCAGAACATTAAATAAATTATATTGTGGGTAGCCACAGTATCCAGTAGGACCAGGGTTGGTTAGGGGTGCATGATACAACTGTTTTGTTGAATTTAAACACCATTGAGGCCATGGATGGGCTGGGATTGTGCAGATTTTTGTCGTTTTTTTGGGCCTGCTGGTGTGGCCCTTTGCCCAGGGGTGGTGAGTGTTGCATGGGCCTAGTCTTTCTGTGGGGTGTCTTCTTGAATTTAAACATAATTGAGGCCATGGATGGGCTGGGATTGTGCTTATTTTATTGTTTTTTGTCGTTTTTTTGGGGCTGCTGGTGGGGCCCTTTGCCCAGGGGTAGTGGTGCATGGACTGAGTGTGCCTGTAGTGTGGTCTCACTCTCTTTAATGTAAACATCATGGATGGCATTGGATTGTGGTGATTTCTGGCTGTTTTTCTGTTTTTGGGGGTGTACTGTTGATGTGGACTGGCCATGTGGGTGGTGGTGGTGGCCATCTTGAGTGCTGGCTGGTACAGGCAACATGTGCTTGGGGTGTAAGGGGCCATTTTGAGGAGAGGCAGTGTCTGAGGCCTGCACTTATTTTGCCTACTTTTCATCCATTATGCCCAGGGGTAGTGAGTGTTGCATGGGCCTAGTGTTTCTGAGGGGTGTCTTCTTGAATTTAAACACCATTGAGGCCATGGATGGGCTGGGATTGTGCTGATTTTATTGTTTTCTGTCGTTTTTTTGGGCCTGCTGGTGGGGCCCTTTGCCCAGGGGTGGTGGTGAGGTGAGTGTTGCATGGGCCTAGTCTTTCTGAGGGGTGTCTTCTTGAATTTAAACACCATTGAGGCCATGGATGGGCTGGGCTTGTGCTGATTTTATTGTTTTTGGTCGTTTTTTTGGGCCTGCTGGTGGGGCCCTTTGCCCAGGGGTGGTGAGTGTTGCATGGGCCTAGTCTTTCTGTGGGGTGTCTTCTTGAATTTAAACATAATTAAGGCCATGGATGGGCTGGGATTGTGCTTATTTTATTGTTTTTTGTCGTTTTTGGGGGCTGCTGGTGTGGCCTTTTGCCCAGGGGTGGTGGTGCATGGACTGAGTGTGCCTGTGGTGTGGTCTCACTCTCTTTAATGTAAACATCATGGATGGCATTGGATTGTGGTGATTTCTGGCTGTTTTTCTGTTTTTTGGGGGTGTACTGTTGATGTGGACTGGCCATGTGGGTGGTGGTGGTGGCATTCTTGAGTGCTGGCTGGTACAGGCAGCAACATGTGCTTGGGGTGTAAGGGGCCATTTTGAGGAGAGGCAGTGTCTGAGGCCTGCACTTATTTTGCCTACTTTTCATCCATTATGCCCAGGGGTAGTGAGTGTTGCATGGGCCTAGTCTTTCTGTGGGGTGTCTTCTTGAATTTAAACATAATTGAGGCCATGGATGGGCTGGGATTGTGCTTATTTTATTGTTTTTTGTCGTTTTTGGGGGCTGCTGGTGTGGCCTTTTGCCCAGGGGTGGTGGTGCATGGACTGAGTGTGCCTGTGGTGTGGTCTCACTCTCTTTAATGTAAACATCATGGATGGCATTGGATTGTGGTGATTTCTGGCTGTTTTTCTGTTTTTTGGGGGTGTACTGTTGATGTGGACTGGCCATGTGGGTGGTGGTGGTGGCCATCTTGAGTGCTGGCTGGTACAGGCAACATGTGCTTGGGGTGTAAGGGGCCATTTTGAAGAGAGGCAGTGTCTGAGGCATGCACTTATTTTGCCTACTTTTCATCCATTATGCCCAGGGGTAGTGAGTGTTGCATGGGCCTAGTGTTTCTGAGGGGTGTCTTCTTGAATTTAAACACCATTGAGGCCATGGATGGGCTGGGCTTGTGCTGATTTTATTGTTTTTGGTCGGTTTTTTGGGCCTGCTGGTGGGGCCCTTTGCCCAGGGGTGGTGAGTGTTGCATGGGCCTAGTCTTTCTGTGGGGTGTCTTCTTGAATTTAAACATAATTGAGGCCATGGATGGGCTGGGATTGTGCTTATTTTATTGTTTTTTGCGTTTTTTGGGGGCTGCTGGTGTGGCCTTTTGCCCAGGGGTGGTGGTGCATGGACTGAGTGTGCCTGTGGTGTGGTCTCACTCTCTTTAATGTAAACATCATGGATGGCATTGGATTGTGGTGATTTCTGGCTGTTTTTCTGTTTTTTGGGGGTGTACTGTTGATGTGGACTGGCCATGTGGGTGGTGGTGGTGGCCATCTTGAGTGCTGGCTGGTACAGGCAACATGTGCTTGGGGTGTAAGGGGCCATTTTGAAGAGAGGCAGTGTCTGAGGCATGCACTTATTTTGCCTACTTTTCATCCATTATGCCCAGGGGTAGTGAGTGTTGCATACTTGCATGTCCCTAGTCTTTCTGTGGGGTGTCTTCAATGTAAACATCATGGATGGCATGGGATTGTGCTCATTTTTCTGTGTTTTGTCGATTTTTTGGGGTGTATAACTGAACTGATGTTCCTCTGTCTTCCATTGCTTTTAGGTGCACAAGAAGACTCAAGAGAACCACCAGTGCCAGGAAGAAGTCCTGCAGCGGTGTGTGTGTGCAGCATAACGTCACGCGACGTCACGTCTGGACACAGAACCCTCTGCAACTCGTGCAACTGCTGCCTGCTGATCTGCTCTGAAGAAGATGGCCCCAAAAAAAGTAACCCGTAGCTCCTCTGCAAGAAAGGTGCCAGTAAGGAGCAGAAGAAGCAAGTTACCAAGGACACTGGTGTGCCGCCCGCCCCTTTTTTTGGGAGTAAAAAAAAAAGTATGCCTGCAGCAGCAGCGGGATCTGCTGGGGACCAAGCTGGCAGCAGCACCCCCGCTCCATTGGGCTCAGTGCCACCACCACCACCAGGCCAACTTAAGTCCAAGGCCTTGAGTGCTGCAGAGGCAGCCAGTATAGTTCTTCAATCACCATCGACCAGTGATGTTGGCTCATCGCAAGAAAGCAGCAGCAATGTCCCTCAATCAACACAGGTTGTTGTAGCTCATCTGACGAGTGTTGAACAACCACAGCCGCAACAACAATCACATGTGCAAGTACAAGCCCAAGTACATGTGGAAGGAGAGGCAGCGCAAGGAGATGCGCAAGCAGAGGTGCATGGAGGGTCACAAGTGCCCACAATAGTTGTTCCTCCCGAAGTAGGGGCACATCAGGAAATCGACAATCAAGGCGAGGTATCATTTGAGGAAGCCACTCCTCTTGATGATCCTTCATTGTCTTCCACACCCCTAGCAAGGAAGAGATCAAGGGTGGTGTCTACATCTTCTTCAAGCACACCTCCTTCTGATGATACGGATCAAACTTGGGAACCAGCACCACAGCCGTCTGAGAGTGAGGCACACCATGATCCGACAAAGGTAGTTAAGCGTAAAAGGAAGCTCGTCCAAAGTCTCAGAGTTATGGAGTGTGATGAGGCTCAACAAGAAGTGGCGGATACTGCTGCTGATGAAGACTCTGCCAACGACGACCCAGTCATCATAAAGGTCACTGCAGCCCCAGCGGGCATGCAGCAAACAGACATTTTGACCCTAGCCCGAAGAGCTGCTGAGCGTGATGATGATGATGATGTTGTCGATGAGGAGGCAGTGGAAACACCACAATCATTGGAGTTAAGTAGTACACCAACTCGTCCCGCTTCCATATTTCTTTCTGGCAAGAAGAGACCTCCATCCACCTCGACCTTAATTAGTGGCGGTGAAAGTGCACAACGTACAAAAGTTGGGCAATCCAGATCCTCCACTTCATCTGGCATTAGCTTCATGACCACCACCACCAGTATCGCCGCCTCCTCCAGGTCCCACAGACACTTGAAGTCCCCAGTTTGGGACTTCTTTACTGTTTGTCAAAAAAATCCAAAGTTTGCCATTTGTACCCTTTGTAAGGTTGCAGTTAGTCGTGGTAAGCCAGGTACCAACTATGGTACCGGAGGCCAGAGAGGTCATCTTAGGAGACAGCACACTGTCAAATGGTTTGCGCACCTAGATGCGATCAAGAAAGGCCGAATTCAAGGAAACGTTGATGTTTCATCTGATGATGACGAGGAGGAAGAAGACGTGTCAAACACTTCCCTTACACCCAGTACCCCTGTCAGCAGCACACCCAATGTGAGGCACACTAAGAGTGTTGGAGCGAGTGAGACACCAACGCACAAAAGTTCACCAGCGAGCAAAATTGGGTCAACGAAGTCATTATCAGCCCGTAAATGCTTGGTCCAGGGCAACATTAGAACAATGCTTACTTCAGACGTGCCATATGAACGCAACCACCCACTGACGCGTCTGTATAACACTAAGCTGGCTAAAATGCTAGCTGTGGACCTTCTCCCTTTTTCTTTTGTAGAAGCGGTAGGTTTTCTAGAATTAGTGGCAACGCTCTGCCCTAAATGGAAGGTTCCTAGCCGGTTCTATTTTGCCAGAGTTGCGGTTCCAGCACTACATGAAGATGTGCTGGAGGTGATTGGGGCAGCTTTGCAGAAGAGTGCTGTTCACACAATACATCTGACAACAGACATGTGGACCAGTGGCGCAGGCGCTGATTACATGTGCATCACTGCACACGGGGTCTCTTTTTCAGGTGTTAAAGCAAAGCTAAACGCAGGTGTTGACCCGGACAAAGTTTTCAAAGCTGCTCGGAAACATGCAACACTAGCCATGTTTGGCTTGGAGAAAAGTCACACAGCAGAAAACATTTTGGAAGAGTTTGACAAAAAGGTCTTGAAAATGCTATCCCCCATAAAACGCAAGATTGGTTATGTTTCCACGGATAATGGCGCCAATGTAGTTAAGGCCATGTCGCAGGGTGGCTATTTCAGAGTGCCATGTTTGGCGCACTGTATCAACCTGGTAGTTCAAAAATTCTTGAGTGATAGAGACAGTGCAGCGTTCACGGTAATGGCCACCTGCCGCAAAATGTGCAACCATTTCAGCCATTCTTTTAAGGCCCGGAAGCATCTGAGGAGGCTGCTACTTCAAAGTCGAATACCAGTGAAAGCACTCATCCAGGAGGTGGCAACACGTTGGAACTCAACCTTCTACATGCTTGAGCGTCTGTATGAGCAGTATACGGTACTCGATCACTATTTCTTCACAGAGGGTACATCTCAGAAGGAGGACCTGCGGATGAGTGCGGCGCAATGGGACATAGTTAAAAGCCTGACAGACATGCTTCGTCCTTTTGAGTTCTTCCAGGAGGACTGTAATTTGGGAAAAGCTATCCCATTGTTGTGCATGCTGGAGCACCAACTGATGGCGGTGTCTTCTGAGTTTGAAAAAGATGTACAAAAAAAAGACCATTTTATTTTGTCTGAGAAATTATTAGAGCGCCTACGTGGTGATGAACGTCTTCAAAAGATCAAGTCAGAACAGCATTACATTTGTGCTACTATTCTGGATCCACGCTACAAAAAGGCGCTGGCAGGCGAAGCATTCTTTCCTTTTGCTGATGAAGATGTTCAAAATTACAAACATTGGCTAGCCTGGTCAGCCAAGAGGTTTGAAAAAGAACGGCAGGTTATTGAAGGAGAAGGCAGTACATCAGCATCAGCATCAGCAGGCCATCCCCAGTCACAAGAATCCACTTCTGCACCTGTGGCTGGGGCACAAGTGACCTCTCAGCCGATAAAGACACCGGCAAGTGGATCATCTGCACCACACACAACACTAACAGTGGCTGCTGTGGAGGATTGGCTAAGTTTGCTTGGGTATGGTTCTCGAAAAAATGTCACAGGCACAGCAAAAAGTAAGCAAAGTGGAGGAACCGTTGATGACCTTGAGTCGATGGTGCAGGACTATCTGAATGACTCAACAGAGGTCTTTCTTAATGATGAGCCATTGCAGTATTGGCATGGCAAAAAACAATTGTGGCCACAGCTCTCCAACCTGGCTATAAACTATTTGTCTTGCCCACTCGCAAGTGTGTCTTCAGAACGTGTTTTCAGTGCTGCTGGTGGCATTGTAACTCCCAAACAGAGCCGCCTCTCGCCCAAAAATGTGGAGCGGCTGACAATGATCAAGATGAATCAGCACCTCATACCACCAGATTACAAAGTACGAGAAAGCACGCCGCATGAAGACGAGGAGGACGGCAACGTAGATGAGGGGATTTGTTCTCTGTTCGGTGGCACTGACCTCATCCTGCCTGAATTCGCAGAGTATGATGACGAAATCTTCTTCTTATTCCCTGACACCGAGGCCTGAAAATGAGACAATGAATCAATAACTTTCTTTTTCGTCCTTATTCACTTTTATTCCTGTTTGTCTCTCTTTCTTTGTTTTGCACAGTTAATTTAATTCAAACTTTAATCACCTAATCCCAAAAACAAGACCATCAGCAGAACTGTCTTCACTTGTTTGCTTATTGATTTGAAGGTGCCGCAGTCTACATTCCTCAGGTTCACAAGTTCTGAAGAACATGCTCCTCTATCCTCCTCCTCTAGACTGCGATTTCCCTCAAAGCAGAGTGCTGGATTACGCCCAATGAAGAAAGACTCAGCACTTGTGGGGGTGTTGTACTTCTTTGCGGGTGAGTTGACGGATTTGGGCCCATTGCTGTGAAGCTCTAATAATGGACAAAAGTGTTTTGGACCAAATATGAGGTGGAAATTTCTTGCCGTTTTTGCTGACTTGCTTGCCTTTGGGGTGCTCTTTGGCGGGGTTCCGGGTGTTTGTGGGTGATTTTTGGTGTCTGGGAGCACTGCTGCGACAGTCTAATCTTGATTGCATTTGCTTTTCAGGAAATCCGTGCTGGAAAACAGGAGTTATGATGATTGATGATGATGACCTAGCTGCACAGCGCCGCGTTTGGACCGAAGGCCGAGAGATATTGTAAGTATGAGATTTAGCTTTTTCGCTGTTTGGGGGTGTTGTCGGGTGGTTTTTTCCGGGTGGGTTGGCGGGTCTTGCCTGGGGCATTCCTGGGAAGGTCTAATACCGGATAGAAGTGTTTTGGACAAAATCCTTAAGGAACAGCCTTTTTTTTGCTATTTCTTCTGTCATCTTGCTCAATGTAGCGTTTTGGGGGGCTTCCTGCTGTTCGTGGGTGGGTTGCGGCCGGGGTCTCTGTCGAAGCACTGCTGCGACAATCTAATCTTGATTGCATTTGCTTTTCAGGAAATCCGTGCTGGAAAACAGGAGTTATGATGATTGATGATGATGACCTAGCTGCACAGCGCCGCGTTTGGACCGAAGGCCGAGAGATATTGTAAGTATGAGATTTAGCTTTTTCGCTGTTTGGGGGTGTTGTCGGGTGGTTTTTTCCGGGTGGGTTGGCGGGTCTTGCCTGGGGCATTCCTGGGAAGGTCTAATACCGGATAGAAGTGTTTTGGACAAAATCCTTAAGGAACAGCCTTTTTTTTGCTATTTCTTCTGTCATCTTGCTCAATGTAGCGTTTTGGGGGGCTTCCTGCTGTTCGTGGGTGGGTTGCGGCCGGGGTCTCTGTCGAAGCACTGCTGCGACAATCTAATCTTGATTGCATTTGCTTTTCAGGAAATCCGTGCAGGAAAACAGGAGTTATGATGATTGATGATGATGACCTAGCTGCACAGCGCCGCGTTTGGACCGAAGGCCGAGAGATATTGTAAGTATGAGATTTAGCTTTTTCGCTGTTTGGGGGTGTTGTCGGGTGGTTTTTTCCGGGTGGGTTGGCGGGTCTTGCCTGGGGCATTCCTGGGAAGGTCTAATACCGGATAGAAGTGTTTTGGACAAAATCCTTAAGGAACAGCCTTTTTTTTGCTATTTCTTCTGTCATCTTGCTCAATGTAGCGTTTTGGGGGGCTTCCTGCTGTTCGTGGGTGGGTTGCGGCCGGGGTCTCTGTCGAAGCACTGCTGCGACAATCTAATCTTGATTGCATTTGCTTTTCAGGAAATCCGTGCAGGAAAACAGGAGTTATGATGATTGATGATGATGACCTAGCTGCACAGCGCCGCGTTTGGACCGAAGGCCGAGAGATATTGTAAGTATGAGATTTAGCTTTTTCGCTGTTTGGGGGTGTTGTCGGGTGGTTTTTTCCGGGTGGGTTGGCGGGTCTTGCCTGGGGCATTCCTGGGAAGGTCTAATACCGGCTAGAAGTGTTTTGGACAAAATCCATAAGGAAACACCAGTTTTGGCACTTTTTGTAAGTTAGGGTTCGTTAGGGTTAGCCCTAGCAGCAGGATTGCATGTGTTTCGGGGGGTTCTATTGCAACGCAGTTCTGGTGTTTTAGAGCACTGTTGGAGCGATGCTGGCTATGGATACTTGTGCTTGCTTGCAAGTGGTTTGAATACAATCCACGGTCTGTATTTGGGCCTACTGTTACTTTCAAAGTACGTTTTGTCACCATTTTTCTGCTAGGCATCGTTTTTGGAGATCTGATTGGGGTTCTTCTACATTTTTGCGACTGGCTTTAGTAAGGGTCTTGGTGGGAGCATTGCTGGGAAGGTCAAATTTTGTTCTAAAACACAGTTTACAGTACACCTACCTTGAGGGGAAAGATCCGCTATAATATTTTGGCCATACTTATTTATCCTTAAAAAGGTGACTCAGACAGAGCACGCAATTTCAAAAATATTGGACTGTCTATTAGGGAAATCAAAGTGTCACTTTTTGAACCACACAGCGTACATACCTTTTATTTATTTATCAGTGGTATTGTAATAGCACTTCCTGTTTTCCGTTCAATAATTACAGGCCGGGTTTCAGTCAACATCCGCCAGGCAGGCAGTGGACAGGGTGTCTTCTGTCAGTGGTCACCAACATTGATGGACGAAGCGTCAGCTGGAATGGAGGAGTGCCGCCAATAAGAGGAATTGTTTGCTGCATGCAATGCAACTTACTTACCAAATTCAACAGGACAACTCCAACAACATACGCAATACAGATACAGTATCCATTGTTTTATTCTATGAGTGTGACTGCATGTGCTTAGCCTTAGTTTGTACCCAAAAATTCTCTTTATCTTCAATTATTGTTTGTCCATGCTGTGCTTTTCTTTATTTTTTTTTCTCAACAAAACCTACCCAAAAAGAAACCCCCATTCCCATCCATTTTCCAAACCCTAACCCTCTTCCCCCGGGCTGTGTTGTTTTGCTTGATGTCTGACTAAAATGACATCAATAATTCCACACACTTGCTGGGGAGGACAAGGTCATAGCAACAGGCTGGTGAAGGAATACGAGGATATATTCTAGACTTACTCAGCTTCAGTACTATTTCTTGTAGTAGTAGGAGCCAATGTCAAATAAATTCAACGCAAGTACTAGTTATACTTGCAATACTTTACCATTTGTTAGGCTACATTGTGGCACTGTTCTAGTGTACTGTCACCTGCTATATTCTCGAGCGTACCGTAACCGTTGTAATGCTACAGTAAGGACAAACCAGGTTTCGTTTTCTTTTTTTCCATAGGCATGCAACTGCCACTGTGTCACACCACTAGTACCACCGCAATGAGGAAATTTCACCCGCCCAGGATTGCCAACGTTAATCCCCATTTCACGTGGAGCCAGCCCTGGGCCTAGCCCTAATTTCTAACACAAATTACAGGTAAGATAAGCGTTTGGTGGGAGGTAGTATAATGGAGTATTATTTAGGAGTAGACGAGAGATTGACGGTTGTACTACTAAAGTCCTACGACTGTTCAGGAAAACAAAGTTACTGTTACACCCCCGTCCCCCACCCACCAGACTGAAAAGCAGTAAAAAACAGGTATGGTCAGATAAAGTTTAAAAATGTATATTTATTTATCCCTAACAAAATAATCTCCCTCAAGACCCACCCTAACCCCAACGATTGTCTTTGAAACGTCCCAAAACGATCCCAACTCCCAAATCCCACCCCCCAAAAGTCTATAAAAAAAGGGCAAGGGACACTCCACTACTGGAGGGTGCTGGTGCATTTTGCGGCATGGGCATCATACTCCTTGCGGAGGGTGGCAAGCTCGGAGCGGAGGCCCTTCACCAAGTTCTTATAGTTCTGGACCTCCTGCTCCAGGTAGGACATTCGGACTCCTAGGCGGCGTTGGCGTGCCTTGCAGCTCCTGTGGGGGGCAGCTGGTCTTTCTGTTGCTTGGCGGTGGCGGTTGGCTTTGTCAGCCCGACTCGGTCCCGCTGGAGCACTGCGCATGCTGGCGTCCCGTGGGGTCACGGAGGAGGATGCAGCGGTCCCAGTCGAGGATGTTGTTGTTGCACCGGTCGACTGCGTGTCCTCCTCCTCCTCCAGGGCCACCAGCCGCCGATATTCGGCGACAGTGGCATCCAGCCTCCGTTGCCGGGCCATTCTAGCCTGCTCCCTCCGTGATGTTGATTTGGAAGGAGCAACTATATGAAGAAAGAAAGACATAGTCTGTAACCAATGCTCCTTAGCATTAATAACACAAAGTGATTGAGCCGAAAGTTGGGTCACACAGTACAAGTAGCAAATTGAAAGCACAGTACATAACTATTGAGGACAGTATCTATGTAACCTCCCACTTCTGCATCCTTGCTCTAACATTAGTGGTAGTTTAATGAACAAATTCTACGACCACTATGGACTTCCATTACAGTCGACTATGACAGTACACCAGTCTTATTCTTCTTCTTCTCTCTTGTTTAGGAAAATTGGTACGTTATCTTATGCAAGCCGGCAGAATGACATTGACAGCACAGTGAACTTGCACCCGAGAAAAACAGTTGCACACCATGATGAGTGAGACAGACTTGCTTTACTGTACCGGTCCAGTACATGCAGGTGGTGAAGCTATTACTTTTCTATTACGGGTGGCACTGAGAATACTCTGTTACAAGGGCTACTGCTTAATTAATTTACCTTTCACCCTACAGTGCAAATGAGTACTAGAAAAGGAAAATGAAGAAGCTAACTAATTTGATTATCTATCACTTCACATGGGACGTATTTGATGACATATGGGATGACTTTAGGTGCTTTGCTTAATATTGAGTGAACAGTGATACACCCACACATGAATGACGTACTACAAGTAAACTAAAGTTATTAAGAGAGGTACGGAGTGTCCACCGTAATAACCAGATATATGCTGTGATTGCAGTCGCAATACAAAGTACTGCTACTATTCATGGTAGTATTGGACACATTTACAATTTCTTTTCCTTGCCTTCCCTGCACTGGAACAGGCGTGCGGGTGCGGTGGTACATGCTCTTCAAGGTAACACTTAGTTCATCCAGCGACCATCTACTCTCTCTAGATACACATGTGCTATCTAAGAGTCAGAGAATACCATGCTCCAGGCATCCATTCATTCAAAGTATACGCACACATACAGTTTCTGTTTCACCCACCCAGGCTGCTGTCCTTCCACCCATCCTTGCTTCATCATTGACCCAGCCATGCACCATACCATATTCTTTCCTTCCCAGCCACCTCGGGGGGCAAGCAAACACATATCGTTCTTCTTTGCCAGCCATCATACTATTTCGCGTCCCACTTACTTACACACTTCTTTCGCTTTTCGTTCATCCCATCCATCACGTTCGTCTAAGAACTTATTGGGATTCTTCTCACCAAAAACTTCACAGCTAAGTCGAAGTACATTTCGAGGAGGCTACTACCTGGTTGATTTGTAATACACCTGTGCAGAAAGCACACTATGCAGTCTTCAATCTCAATAAGTAAGGAATATATAGCTTACCTGTTTCCGCCACCACCGTTTGAACCCCCACAGGACCGTCCGCCGGCTCTTGCACCGCCTCCTCCCCAGAGTCCTCCGAGTCCTCGCCCAACACCGCCACCTCCGCGCTGGCCCCGTCACCAGATGTTACACCTACAAAGTACATCTAAGAATGTTAGAATACACCACTCACTACTATATAATATTTGGTCTAGGAGAAATGTTAAAAAAACAGAAAACTATGTAATAATTTGTGACTGTCTACTCTAAAGTAAAAATGTCCCTTTTTCCAGGGAAGGCTGTTGTCTTGCTGCACTTTTATGCACAACTGATGAATGCTTGCTCTTTATTTTTAACACGCACCACTTTTTCTCCTAACAGACAGAAGCTTGACTCCTAAGAACACGACCAGGATCAAGTTCAAACCAGGTGAGAGCTCGGCTCGACCACAAGAAATGTGTCCAATTAATCGTCAGCACTAACCACTTTTCCGTTTTCAGTGAAATAGTTTTATGACAAAGTAGATTTTAATAAATGTGTTTACTTTTAATAAAGCTTTTAAACTTAAATAGACTCTGTGGTTTTTGGTCCTCCAGACTAGAGTGGATGAGCTAAAGGTTTTGGAATTTTTGCAAGCATGAGTAGTGCCTCTGACACTTCTTGACTGTGCTGTGACTCCGTACTCTCTTGTCCTGCGTACGATAATCTAGAGATCATTGGGGATCAATAATCGGTGACTTCGGGAGCTGAATGACTCTGCCACACTATCTAGTCAGTAAGGAGACAGTGCATAGAGCTATTGCTGAATAGAATGGGAGTCCAATGGAATTGCCAAATGTCCAATCTTAGTTAGCTACACAGACAGACTAATAAGAATAATCTAGTAATACCACAGGGAGTCATATTAGAGCCAGGATAAGAATTTATATCCAGTCTACAAGAAGATCAAAGACGATTTAGAAAAAATCGAATGAGGAACGCTAGGAAAAAATAGGTACTCTTTATTACAATTAAAACTTACTGGGGCCAGCAAAGGAGCCCTCGCCTGCCCGATCCTGGCCTGCATCCTGAACAGCACCCTCCTCCTCCTGTGTCCTCTTGCCCTTGGGGGGAGCTGATGTACAACATGAAAGAAAGAAAGACCAGAAAACATGGATGAGATTTGTCAACCAAATCAACCATTTCAAAAGAACAATAACAACATTTTTTGGAGAAATAGCAAATAGATAGACAACTATTCCACGGGATCTATCTCATGTGGTATACTACGTTATTCGTATTGCCTGATTTGCGGACCGTTGACTTAGAAAGTTCCTATGTAACTCAATAAACAGACTACTAAAGAGGTTTGCCTAGGCCTGGCACTGCAGGCAGCAGTCCGCAGCACGCGAAGTGACAGACAAAGTCCATCCTGCTTGCAGATCAGTGAATACTCAAACTATCAATCCACCCACCACCACCACTATTTCTTCTTATAGCCATGTGTCTAAAGGAAGGAGTGGACTTCAGTCTGTTGGGGCTGATTTAGAAGTCCCTTGCGGCTCATTTTCCTCCATTGTTGCGTGACTTTTGTGACGCAGCGGCAGAACAAAAGACTCGCCATGGTGTTGGTGCGGCGTATATATTAAAAAAAAAGAAATTATGGGCGATGCATCACGTTGTAAAGCCCTGCGCCATCAGGGGACGTTCCGGCGCAAGGGAGGGCGTACCTGCGCAGGGACGAATCCTAAAAGTGGCTGAGGGAAATCTACAAGATGTCAATCAGTCACTTTTAAGACAATGATGCATGAGTCAAACCCTGCGCGCTTGAAACCGACGTACGGCTTGATGCAGCATTGGGGAGATAGGGTACCCCAGAGCATTGCTGGAGCTGCGCCATCGTTGGCACGCAACTCCAGCAATGCGCCGCCTTTACGGCACAGATGCGTAAGGCTTCTGTGACGTTTTGGGCCAATGGGTGGTGGTGGCATGGCACACAATTACTGCCGCATCCCTGCTACTTTGCAGGGATGCGCCGGTAATTGAAAATATGACCCTTAGTGTCTAGCATTACGCAGTTCTTATCTTTACACTACACTCATACATAATTTCTCAGGCCAATGAAATGAACACAATGTACAAAACAAATAAGCATAGTAGCAAGCAAGGCTACTGAGAAGGAGAGCAGTGCACCTGAAATGCATAGAAGATTTTCAAATATAATTTACCTACAATGTAATCGGCAGCATTATTGCTCTTGGTAAAGAACAAAGATTTGCAAATAACAGAGCCGGATAAAACAGAGTAGTGATGAATAGCTACTACTACTCACCAAGCCCGGGGACCTCTACGCCGAGCGCGTCCAGCAAGTCCCGTTCCCGGTCCATGACATTGGTCCAGCGGTGGGTGGCCTGGTTATATGTGCGCCGGACCCCAGAGAGCTTATACATGGCCCGGCACACCTTCTCCCACCGCTTCCGGCGCTCCCGGATGCCATAGCCAGTTGCGATCTTGCCGCCTCCCAGGATCGTCTTGGGGAGGCGGCGCTGGACGTGGAAGATGAGTGCCGCCACTTCCTCCGCGCTGAAGATCTCCCGCGGCACCACTTGCTCCCCCCTCAAACGCCCGCACGGGAGCCGGGCACGGGGTGCGGGACCCTTCCCCTTCTCAGGGTGCTTCCCGGCTCCCTTTACCATGGTCTGGGCAGAAATAAACTTAAATGATAAAGAAGAAATAGAATAGTGAAGAAGAAAAGAAAAGAGTTTAAAAAAGTAGTTTAAAAGTAACTAAAAGTAGCAGAAAACACAAAAATATACAGCTAGAAAAATAGAGGGATAGATAATAAGTAAAATAGATTAAATAAACTTCAAACAAGCAAAGGATGGCAGAGATTCAGAGAGGATACAGAAAGCATGCCCAGAACCATAGCAATGAATGAGAAACAAGATGGCCGCGCCCGTTCACGACCGCGTGGGTAAGTTCGCGCGAGATTTTCCTCGCGAGCACGCGCGAAATTGTACTAGCGAGCAGCACAGTTTGCGAGATTACACATAGCGGCCGGAAACGGAATTACGTCACGCAAACAAGATGGCCGCGCCCGTGTACGACCGCTAGGGTAACTTGGCAAACGTATAGCTACAAGCGCCTCGCGAACACGCGCAAAAGCACGCGAACATACACGTCGCAAAAAAAAAAAAAGTGTATTCGCAAGCATTCGCGGCTCCCGAAATCGATCTCGCACGGATTCGCGCCCCAAAAAACGCGCGAAATTGCAGAAAAAACGATTTTTGCTAAACTGAAAGCAATGAGCAGGTGCAAAAGTTCAAACTTAACATTTGTAACATTCACTGTAGTGCTTCCTGAGGGGCCCCTCCAGAGTTTGCAACTATTCTATGACCCTGCTATGACCCAAACAGCAGGCTCATAGAATAGCTACAAGTAGACCATAAAGGTCCTGTGAAAAAAAATTTCACTGCAACAGAAAGCAATTTAGAGATAAGGAAGGAAGCAGGTGCCAGCCAGACTGGAACTTGCTAAATAACTGACACATTAATCAACCCCAAATTAATTCATGGCAGTTGAAGTAGGGGAGGTGTGCTTGCTTTTTTCACCCCCCATAAACTACAGTGATAAACAAACCTAATGGGTGGCAGTGAGGATGTACCAGAGGGTGGCATGGGTGTCCCAGAGGGTGGCATGGGTGTCCCAGAGGGTGGCAGTGGTGAAACAGAGGGTGCTGTGAACCTGTGAGATAAACCAGACGTAGAAACAACATAGTCGCGGCCGTTGCGTGCAGAAAAGTAAGTTCGCAATTGCGAAATTGTCCCAAAATCGGCGCGAACGCTCGCCAACACAAAAAACGGGAAAATCCGCAAATCCGCAAGAGTTCGCGTATCTTCGCGGATTGCGAATCCGTAAATCCGCAATTTTGCGTACGCGAGATCCGCTAGATCCGCCCATGCTTAATGTTGAGCTAATAAAATTGTACATAAATGCAAGCAAGAAATAACTCAATAAGGTAAGGCACAACACTGCTTAATAGGTAAGGCAAAGAATCATAGACAATAGATTTTAAAAAAATGGACATTTCGAAAACAGACGATCCATGCTCCAATTAAGGCAGGAACTTGGTCATTAGGATAGTTTCTACTTCCTGTTTGAACACCGCCGTGTTGGGGATTCTGCGAATTTCCGGTGAGAGAGAGTTCCAGCTTTGGGGTGCAGCGCCCGAGAAGGCTCTGAGTCTCGCTTGCTTTTTGCAAAAAGTCTGTGGTTTGAGGAGCAATGAGTTAGCACTTCTGGAAGGTCTGCTACCACCTGATAATTCCAGTTTTTGAGCCAGGTATCCAGGTGTTTTGAAGTGGAGGGCTTTGTGCGTCATACAAGTAATCTTTAATTGTATTCTTGCTTCGTAGGGTAACCACTTTAGAGATCTTAAGACTGGGGAAATGTGTTCATTTCTTTTAGTGTCAGTGCTCAGTCTAGCAACAGCATTCAGTGAAGCTCTAAACAGGGCTAAGGTATATTGGGGAGGCCGCAGAGCATTGCACTTCCATAGTCTAGCCTAGGTAGGACAAGTGCTTGTACCACCTGCTTGAAGTCCTCTTGCGGGAGGAAAGGTTTTAGGTTTCTAAGAGGCCTCATTTGGTGATTCGCACCTTTGCACCTCTTACAAACATTTTTCTTCATGTTCAGGTGTGAGTCCAGGGTGATTCGAAGAGATTTTGCTGAGTCAATGATAATCGGGGAGCAGTTGAAGGTAGTGAGTTGTTTCATCCAGAGGTTAATCTTGAGGGTGGGCTTAGGAGGGGAAATGAGAAGGAATTCTGTTTTGGCAGTGTTCAGCAGGAGATGGTTTTCAGTTAGCCAGTTTTGGATAATCATCATTGATGAGTTGAGCGATGTTAGACCTGGTACCATTGGCGTGAGTCTCCCTTCCATTTTTCACTGATTGCCTTCTCTGTTTTTGATACGTTTTGCTGGTTTAGATGCTTTGGGCACTGTGCCACTGCTATTCAGTGCCACAGTGCAAGTGCTCCCCATGTTAAATTGATGTATTGATTAGTGACTCCATGATTGGCTTATTTGATTTACTTGTCGGACCTTAGTACAGTGTACCACATGTGCCCAGGGCCTGTATATCAAATGCTGCTGGTGGGCTTGCAGCACTGATTGTGCCACCCACAAAAGCAGCTTGTAAAGTGTGACTCAGGCCTGCCATTGCAGAGTCTGTGAGCAGTCTAGTACTGCCATGTCGACTTGGCAAGTGCACCCACTTCCAGTCCCAAAACCGTCCCTTTTTTATATTTCAGGCACTCATAAGGGGGGAACATGGTTTACAATGAAACTTTTACCATGCACTACCATTACAACGCAGGAATTACAACGAAAGTCGTTACAACGACTTTCGCTGGAGGGCGCTGTTGGATAGGGAATAGTTTAATTTTCTATCCAACACCTTCCCTACTATCCACGGGGACTGGAGTTGGAATAGAAAAGTAAACTATACAACTATCCAGCACCCCCCAACGCAAGTCGTTGTAACGACTTGCGTTGTAATACCTGCGTTGTAAAGGCATGCGTGGTAAAAGCATGCGCTGAAACGTCATACATCCCCCTAAGGTAGGCCCAAGGGCAGGATTCATTGTATGTAAGACGTAAGACATGCCCTGATGTGTGTGGCTTGTCCTGATAGTGAATTACAGCTGTTTTAGTTTTTCACTATTGCAAGGCTACCTGTCCCCTTAGGCCAGAATGGGCAGTTTGATTATAACATCTTATAATCCTAACTGACCCAGGGAACATGGTAGAAATTTGAATTTAGTATGCATGAACTCAGGACGATAAAATGCATCTTTTAGTAAAGTTGGTTTTAACATTCTGTGTTTGCAAATACCACTTTTAGAAAGTGGGTGTTTTCTTATCTAACCATCCAGCCTGCCTCTGCTAGCTTGTGTATTGCATGTCTGGTTTGTGAATGACAGGGGCTGGGGAGGCTCCAGGAGACAGGGTGAGTCAGCACAGGGGTGAATGAACCTATCTGCATGTAGAGTGGTAGGAGGAGTAGCACCCGGGCCTGAATAGGGCTGTGGCTGCCTTCCACAATGGTGGCTCCACCTCCGGTGGTGTGTATGTGGACCCTGGCCCACCATGCCAAAGAAAAGAAGGAGTCCTGTAAACAAAGTGCTCCAGGACTGCACAGAACTGGTTTGGACTAGGTACATGGCCCTCTGCCTTCAGAGGACAAAGGATTTTGCAGTATAAATATTGGGGCACAGACCACATTACTTTAGATTACTTCTGGGAAAACAAGATGAACCTTTGCCAAGCTGCAGGAGTTTTTACTGTCCCTCTGCCAGTGTGCTGTTTGCTGGGTTGGCCTGCAGTGGTTTCTTTATTGCCAAGGAAAGGAGAAAGACATTTTTAGAAACGTTCATCATCTTGCAGAATATTTCTCCAAGGGCTTGAATTTGAGCTTGCCTCCTGTCTGAAGTCTCAGGGATACAAAAGACTTCACCCCTTCTGTTTGCCTGCACCTGGAACTTGCTGTTCTAGCTGCCACAGTAGGAAAATTGCAACACCAAGGCAGGCGAGCGTCGCCGCATCGAAGCCGAGAGCGCTGCTCTGACTTACGACATAGATCCACCGCTGGCCGGCGTGCCACATCGACACCAGCGATTGACATCGTAACCTGCCATAAGACGTGATCGCTGCTCTGACTTGCCACGTAATCCCGATGCCTGCTGCTGTGCTTCATCGACTCCGAAGCCGACATCATCGCGGAGCCGATCCTCGACTTGGGTGGTCAAGAATCCATGGACATTGTGACATCATACAGAACCGTGGTTTCGGCGCCATTGTGATATCACCTCCTCTCTGGTAAGAAACCGACACCTCCCCTGCTTTGCGCTAGCATCGAGGACCATGGCATTGCCCCATGAAGCAAGGAACCAACGCCGCACAAGTAGCAATGACACCGCATCTCCCCCAACGCCGTGAGCTGTCTTTGTTTTCACTCCAGTTGGGGTTATCTGTTGCTAAAGACTGCTTTTAAGTGAATAATCTATTTTTGAACTACCTCTACCATCTAAAAGTATTATTTTCGATTACAGAAGTGTTGATTTTTGTCGTTTGTGGTCTTGTGTTAAGTCTATATAAAGAATAGTTATTTTTATAAAACCTGTGTGGTGTCCATCTGTAGTGTTTTATTTAATTTATTTATTTATTTAAGCTTTTATCGCGCACAGCTACCCACAGTGGGTTTCCCGGCGCCAGGGATAGACTGTAGAAGAAAGGACGGTGCAGCACCTGACTTGAGGCCACAACCAACTATTGGCTACGCTTAGTGAAAAGTAGTGTCTTCAGAGCCCTACGGAAGCGAAGTAAGTTGGTCTCTAACTTTAGTGCCAGTGGGAGGGAGTTCCAATATTTAGGGCCCAAAATAGAAAAGGAACGGCCTCCCATTTTTGTCAGCTTACATCTTGGCACTGTGAAGTTACCAGTGTCCGATGACCGTAGTGAGCGCAAGGGTCTGTAAGGTTTTACCAACCCTTGAATATAAGCTGGAGCGCTACCCTGCTTGGTCTTGAACATGTAACAGAGTGCCTTAAATTTAACACGTTCGGGGACGCTCAGCCAATGAAGGTCACGCAAGGCGGCAGCGGCTGAAGTGCGTCTAGGAACGTTCTTTAGCAGGCGCGCAGCCGCATTTTGTACAACCTGAAGCACATGTATGGTAGCTTTATCTGCGCCCAGGTAGAGAATATTGCCATAGTCCAGGCGTGATGTTACAAGTGCCTGGACTACGGTTCTGCGAGAGGAGAGAGGGAGCATCCACAGAATCTTGTGAAGCCACCGCAGCGTTGAGAAGCAAATGGCTGCAACCTTAGTGGCCTGTTGCTTCATAGTTAGCCTGTCGTCAATAATGACGCCCAGGTTACGAACTGCAGAGGATGGTGTCGGCGCATTTCCCAGTTCAATGGGCCAATGACGGGGGCCCCAGAGATGTTTGTTCCGACCCAGAATGACCACCTCGGTTTTCACTGTATTACTGTATGTGTTCACAAATGCTTAACACACTGCCTCTGAGATAAGCTTGTCTGCTCGTGTCAAGCTACCAAGGGGGTGAGCAGGGGTTATCCAGGAGTGTAATCCACTTTCCCTGACTTAGAAGCAAGGGTCCCTATTTGGTCAAAGGTACCTACCTCTGCCAACTAGAGACCCTCAGTTCTAACACTCGTGGTCAGCGGTGAGGATTCTGGACTTGCATTTGTGACTCATATACAGTGATTGGTGCACACTACTAGTGAGGGCAGACCAAACGCAACGACATTTGTAGTTAGAATTTTTTTTTCTCTTTCCTTGAACTGTTATTTTTTATGAGAACTGCCAATTCTTTCTGCCATGAGCAGACCAGCATCCGTTGCATCTATGGATTTAGATTTTGAGGAAAAGAGTTTGGAAACCTACAATTTGAAACAGCTAAAGCACTTTTGCTAAAATATAAATGTTGCTACCGAAGGCATTTCCAAAAAGGATGAATACCAAAAGGCACTGAGGGCCTGGGTGGAAGCAAGAAATGCCCCAAATCTGGTGGCGGAGCCAGAAGGGGATGCAGATGGGCAGCTGGATAGGCCATTGGTTCCAGCCAGGAAAGGGGTACCGTCCCCGATTGGCAGTAGAGTCTCTTCCAAGGACCTGTCCCCAAGAGAGCTGGAGGACAGGGAGAGAAATAGGTTGCACACGCTGGAGATGACTAGGGTCAAGATGGAGGGTCAGAGGGACCTAGAGAATAGCAGGTTGTCTTTGGAGAGAGAGAGAATGAGATTGGAACATGAGAGAATATTGAGGGAGATAGAGCTGAAAGCAAAAGGCTTAGAAATGAAATGAAAAGACAATTTTTTAAGTGCAATAACTACCCTGAGGTGTCCCAGCGCTACAGACAAACGCAAGTAGGAAGATAGTGAGGAGCTATACAGGTTTGTTTAAGAGCAGAGTTTTTAAAAGCTTATGAAATGAGAGCAAATTGGGCTCTGCCTGCCAGTGGAGGGCGAGAGAGTTCCAGAGTTTGGCTGAGCTGTAAGCAAAGGAGCGGCCACCAACTCTAGTTCTTTTGATCCTGGGCACTAGGGTGAGGAAGGAAGAAGCTGATCTAAGCTGTCTGTTCTGGTGGTAGGGGGTAATCAGCAACTGGCTAATGGCAGGGCCCGTCTTCCAGAAGGCCCTATGGGCGATGTACAGGGCCTTGAATCCAATTCTTTCCCTGACTGGGAGCCAATGAAGGCTCTTTAATCCAGGATTGATTGGGAGGCGACAGGGATCTGAAGAAGTGTTTGGGCTACGCGGTTTTGGATGACCTGAAGATTGCGTAAGGATGACTGAGGGGCCCCTAGATAGAGGGCATTCCTGAAGTCCAGGCGAGATAGCATGAGACCTTGGACCATGATCTGTTTCGCCTGGAATGGAAGTAAGGGAAGACTTTTTCGAAGTAGCCTAAGTAGACCATAGCAGGTGGCTGAGAGTTTAGTTGCTTGATGGTTAAAGTTGAGGGAGTTATCCAGCCAGATGCCTAAGCTCTTGATTTTGTCCTTTGGCACTGGGGCAGGGCAGAGGCAGATGGGCCATAGTGAGTTCAAATTGAGCTTGGTTGTATTACCTAGGAGCATGAGCTCAGTTTTGTCCCCGTTCAACTTTAGACCGGAGAGTGTCATCCATTTGGCCACCTCCTCCAAGCATCCACTCAGGTTGTGAGGGGAGGTATTTGACTGGGTAACGGCCACCACTAGTGGAGTGTCGTTACGATAAGTGATGATTTTTATGCCAAAGGGACGAACAATCTCAGGTAGGTGGCTCATGTACACATTACATAGTGTGGGGCTCAGGGAGGAGCCCTGAGGCACACCACAGCTGAGTGGCTTGCTGGGGGAGGGGATTTCTCCTTCAAAAACATGAAAAGAACGGTCAGTCAGGAAGGATTTAAACCAGGTGATGGTATTTCCTGAGACTCCTAAGTTGGTAAGTCGGTGTATTAGTATGTCATGATTTACAGTGTTGAATGCGGCACTTAGGTCAAGGAGGATGATTGCTCCAGACCCTCCTTGATCAGGGATCTTCCTGGCCTCCTCAGTTACTGTGAGAAGGGCAGTTTTTGTCCCATGTATAGGACGGAATCCTGTCTGGGAGAGATCAAGCAAATGATTGTTCTCCAGGAAATCTAACAGTAACGAATTGATGTACTTCTCCAGGATCTTGCTCAGCCATGGTAACAAGGATATTGGGCGATAGTTATTGGGGTTTTCTTGGTCTAAGTTAGGTTTTTTCAAGAGCGCCTTAACCGTGGCGCACTTCCAGGGGGGAGGGACAATTGCAGGTTAGAGATGGAGGCGTTGAGTACACCGAATGTGGTGGGAAGAATGGTGCTAGTAGCTGTCAGCAAGGCGCGTGAGGTGCCGGGTCTTGGGGGGAACCAGATTTCACCTGGTGCATAATGGGTTCTAATGTGGTGGGATTGAGAGGGGGGAAGGTATCCAAGGTGGCTGAAGATTGGGGTCCTGCGCTTGAGAAGTTGGCGGAGGTAAAGTCGGGCTGGGTAGGGGAAAAGGAGGAGTAGATTTTTTTATTTTTTGGAACAAAAACTCTGCAAGGTTGTTGCAGCAGGTTTGTCAGTAAATAGGGTTAGGTGGTTTCTCAGGGAGTTTGAAGAGAGTTTTTGCGACTCAATAGATTTCTTTGGGCATGAAAGCAGCTGCTTTAATTTTTTCTTTGAAAAAAGTTGTTTGAGAATCTTTAACTTAATTTTTGTAAATTTAAATTGCTTCCATGTATGCGATTTGGCTGAAACGGGAATAATCCATTCGCCATTTCCTCTCTAATTTTTTACAATATTGTTTCCTTTCCCGCAATTGGTGTGAATACCAGGGTGCCGTTGTGGCGCCGCGCTTTGTTTGAGAGCATTTCATGGGGAGCTCGGAGTTTAAGGAAATATAGATCCAGCTATTGTATTCCTCGTTGGCTATGATGGCATTGGGGTTGTTGGGTGGTCGTGAGGTTTCAAGGGCCGTCCCCCTGGCCAGCAATCCAGGGGGAGTTTAGACCAGTTCCGTTCCCTGCAAGTGGTTGTGTTGATGGGGAGGTGGGGGTCGGTATGACCCAGGAGAGAGGGATCAGGAAGTGGTCTGTCCACGGGAGCGGAGAAGGGATTCCCGATGTGAGATCTGCACAGTTGCTAAAAAAGGGATTGAGTAAATGTACTTTGGTGTGGGTAGGTTTGAACAATAATTGTTTAAGTTGTAATGCGGAGAGGCTCATAGTCAGTTCTGTGGCAGTGTGGTCCTAGGCGTCGTCAAAGTGTATATTAAGTTCTTCTAATAGTGTAAAATTATACAGCCTACATGCCAGATTGGCTGTGATAGGAGGGACAATTTAAAGAAATTGTCCCAGGGCACCGGGAGGAAGTGCACCGCTTGTGCCTGCTGAAGACAGAGTCTATATTTCCAAAGTTGTCATCAGAGAATTCCATAGACAGGAAGATAAATGGCAGTGGTTTGCAGCCTATGACATAGCAATGTTGGCCCACCGGGTCCCTGAGAAAGATTGGGGAGCAGGTTTGTGGTGCCGCTTTGTGAGGGTTCGGAGGGATACATTGTTAGAACTACTGTAGTTCTCTCCTCCATTTCCACAGTGGCATTTGTGATATCATTGTCATGACAATAGAATGTTCTTATTTGAATGTCATGGACCTGTTTGTTCCTGGGAGCTGTGGAGGCAAACGGTCAATAAACATGAAGTCTCCTCACCTACCTGCCTCAGCGTGATCACTTCAATTTGGTGATGAGTTGGCTGGCCGTTGAGACAATTATCTGTACGTTTCAATGGTAAGAACTGGTGGAACCTATCTAGGATTTACAAGATTCCAAAGAGGGTTGTCTTGCAACAAGACCTTGAGTCTGGAGATGTGGCGATACTTTGACAACACAGTTCAAACCGATTAAGAAAGTGAGTTCTGGCTTTGCTGAATTGTCTATGAAATATGTCCCGCCACGCAGGAGTGGTAACATTAGGCTTCCGCCTAATCGCATGGATCTGTAAATTTATATAATCGCATAGATCTGTAAATTTATCTCATGGAGTTGTAAACTGTATTTATCTTCATGCATACTTTTTATTCCATGTTATATTTGTCTTAGTCTTTTTCTTTCCTGTTCTTGTTCTGCTTGTTTTGTTCTACTTTGTCTCCATCCTCGTTTATTCTTCCTTTCTTTTGTACTCCGATTTGTTATTATAAGGAAGAAGGGAGATGTTGAGGTATTCTCCTCCATTTCCTCAGTGGCATTTGTGATGTTATTGTCATGACAATAGAATGTTCTTATTTGAATGTCAGGGACCTGTTAGTTCCTGGGAGCTGTGGAGGCAAACGGTCAATAAACATGAAGTCTCTTCACCTACCTGCCTCAGAGCGATCACTTCAGCTACCCAGTCAGAATAGCATGTCTTATGCCCACACAAAGGAAGCTCTGATGACAAGGTATGGGTTGATCCCAGACCTCTATAGACAGAGGTTCAGGAATTGCAAGAAACTGGAGGCAATTACCTGGGTGGAGTATTTGTCTTTCTTTTGCAGAGCCTAGGATGGTTGGGTGAAGGGTAGCAAAGTGGATAATTTTGAAGCGCTGTATGATTTGTTTGAACAGGAGCACTTGTCTGCTAATTGTTTTCCAGAGCTATGCCAGCACCTTATTGATAGCAAGTTAACTAACCCTAGGAAGCTTGCTGAGGAAGCCGACCGCTGGGTCAGCAGCCGGGTCCACAAGGGTCACGTAGGAGACTTCGGCAAAGGTGGGCAGGGTCCCCAGCAAAAGAGTGGGGGATAAGGCTAAGCAGAGGGAGTTCCAGAAAGGCCCCAAAGTAATTCCCAAGGGAACCAAGGGAAGGGTTCCCTGCCTCCCCCTGAAAAAAAGCAAGAAGCCTGGCAGGTAAACCTGTTCACAGGGGCCCCTCTAAGTGCTTTATGTGTGGTCAAGTGGGCCACCGTTGATATGATGCAGTGTCCCATGAGGGATTCCAAAGCACCACCTCGTGCACCACCCCGTCAGATGGCGAGTGTAGCCCTGGGAGGGGTGGTGATGGGTGTCCAATGTGGGTGGGGTCCCGCAGAGATGTCCCTTGTCTCTTTAGGAGACTTTGAGATGGTCCCTAAAACCCAGCTGCCTGATAACACTAAGAAGTACAGGCAGTGGGTGGCCATCATGGCCATAGGGTGGGAGCGCTAAGAGACACTGGGGCTAGTGTGACAGCTGTCAGTTGCCAGCAGGTGTCCAAAGAGCAGGTTATCCCTATGCATTCTTCCCTTTAGTTGCTGCGGACAACTCAGAGAGTCAGTGGGAGGTGGCACAGGTTCCCTTTGAGTGTGGGGGTCTCAGGTACTCTCCAAGTAGCTGTGAGGCCAGCCATGCCTGTGGATTGTCTGTTGGGCAATGATTTAGAGAGCTCCCCTCCGGCGAAGGTGGAGAAGAAGGCTAATTTGGAGATGTTGGGTCTGCCTGAGTGGGCGTGTGTAACCACTTGGTCTATGGCAGCCAGTAATGGTGTTCAAGAGGTCCAAGAGCCTGAAAGTATGGCCCAGGAACCTGCCTTAAAGAGAAGAGGTAGGGGGCACGGGAAACCAGCCCCCATTGTTCCCACGGTCCAGGAGGAGGCAGACCTTGAGGGGATGCCCTGGAACCTACAGGGGAGCAGGTTGCTGAACTGGGGGACCTGCCTGAGCTGACTCATTGGCAGCAAGAAGGAGGACCTTCCAGGGAGGAATTTTGTGCAGAGCAGAAGAAATGCCCTTCTCTTGTTGGTTTGCGGCAACAGGCCACAAACCAGCCAGCAGATGATCAGTCCAGATCACATTGGATCTACTGGGAGACTGACCTCCTGTATAGCGAGCCTAAGGTTCCTGAGCCTGGGTCAGCAAATGTACTGGTAGTACCCCAGCGCTTCAGAGGCTTCCTACTGGGTTTGGCCAATGATGTGCCATTAACTGGACATCTGGGGCAGGACAAGACCTTTGAAAGGCTTGTCACCCACTTTTATTGGTCCTCAGATGCGGAAGAGTTCAGACACTCATTGTAGGACTTGTCAAACTTGCTGGCCAGTGGGAAAAGTGGAAGGAAGCACAAGGCTCCCCTCCAACCTTTTCTTGTAGTCAGTACCCCCTGTGAATGGGTGGGCATTGACATTGTGGGGCCATTGGACCCCAAGACAGCCATGGGCAACAGGTTTATCCTGGTCTCTGTTGATCAAGCTACCCAGTATCCGGAAGTCATCCTTCTCAGGACAGTGATGGCTCCTGTGGTGGGACGTGCACTGATAGGGATTTTCTCCTGTGTGAGGTTCCCCAGAGAGATGGTGTCAGACCGTGGTACAAACCTCATATCTAATTATATGAACTCCCTGTGGCAGGAGTGCGGTGTTACATACAAGTTCACCACTCCATACCACCCCCAAGGTAATGGACTTGTTGAGAGATTCAACCCGACCTTAAAGGCATGATTATGGGTCTTGAGGAACCTATGAGGGACGTCCTCTTGCCATGCCTTCTTTTTGCGTACCGTGAGGTACCACAGAAGTCCTTAGGGTTCAGCCCCTTTGAACTGCTGTATGGTCACCCGGTAAGAGGACCTTTGAGTCTGGTCAAGGAAGGGTGGGAGTAATCTCCCAGGAAACATCCCCAGGATGTATACAGTTACATGATGGCCTTCTGGAACCAGACTCTGCGATTCAGACAGCTCGCCCAGGCGATTCTGGAAGCCAGACAGGAAGAGATGAAGCGGTGGTACGATCCGAATGCCGCTCTGATTGAGCTTCAGCCTGGTCAGAAAGTTTGGGTCATGGCCCCTGTAGAGCCCTGTGCGCTCCAGGGGAGGTGAACCGGATCATTTGAGGTGGTGGAGCGCAAGAGTAATGTCACCTACCTGGTGAACTTGCAGTCTCCTAGGAACCCTTTGCGGGTCCTGCATATTAACCGCCTGAAGCCCCACTTAGAAAGGTCCAAAGTGGGCATACTCCTAGCAACAGATGATGGAATGGAGAAGATCAAGCATCTTCTTGACCTCCTGTCTGACTGAGTGGTGCGTCCATGATGTGGGCACTGGGGACAGTCTTCCTGTTAATCTCAAGGCTTACAGAGTGACTGTGAGGGTCAGAGCTTACATCAAGGAGGAGGTCTCCAAGATTTTTGCCTTAGGGGTGATTGAGTCCTCTAACAAACCTTGGGCCAGCCCAGTGGTCTTTGGTCCCAAAGGCTGCAGCGCCTGGTGCCACACCCGAACTCCGGTTCTGTGTGGACTACCGAGGACTCAATTTAGTCACCAGGACTGACGCACACCCCATCTCCAGGGCTGATGAGCTCATTGATCGGTTAGGGGCTGCACTGTACCTCAGTACGTTTGATTTGACATCTGGGTACTGGCACATCACCTTAACTGATAGGGCCAGAGAGAGGTAAGCATTCGCCACACCAGATGGGCACTACCAATTCCGGGTTATGCCCTTTGGGATGAAGAATGCCCCTTCCACCTTTCAGAGGTTGGTCAACCAGGTGTTGGCAGGAATGGAGGATTTCAGTGCCACCTACCTGGATGACAGCGCAGTGTTCAGCGCCAGTTGTGAAGAACATCTGGCCACCTCTGGGAAGTGTTGATGACACTGCGAAAGGAAGGCCTCACGAGCAAGGCGAGTAAGTGCCAGATCGGTCAGGGTTCTGTGGTGTACTTGGGACACCAGGTGGGGAGCAGCCAGGTGGCACCCCAACAACCCAAAATTGATACTATCCTTGTATGGGAACCACCGAAGACCCAGACACAGTTGAGAGCCTTTTTAGGACTCACGGGGGTACTACAGGCGGTTTGTCAAGGGGTATGGCAACATTGTTGCACCCTTGACTGAGCTGACTTCCAAGAAGCAGCATATGAAAGTGAACTGGACTGACATCTGTCAGAAGGCTTTTGACGCCATGACGTCTGTCATGTGCACAGCACCCATGCTTCAGGCGCCCAATTTCTCAAAGGAATTTATTGTCCAAACAGATTCTTCAGAGCATAGTGTGGGGGTTGTTCTTTCACAGATTAATGAGGAGGGCCTAGACCAACCTGCTGCCTTCATCAGTAGGAGGTTACTTCCACGGGAACAGAGGTGGAGTGCAATTGAGCATGAGGCATTTGCTGTGGTCTGGGCACTGAAGAAGTTGAGACCACACCTGTTTGAGACTCACTTGCGGGTTCAGACAGACCACAAGCCCCTCAGATGGTTTATGCTGATGAGGGGTGAGAATCCGAAGTTGTTGAGCTGGTCCATTTTCCTACAGGGGATGGACTTCACGGTGGAACACCACCCTGGTACAGAACTAACCCTGGGCATAGTTTACAAATTAGCGCTATGCGTAGCTACGCGAAGTGCGTAGGGCACTCTGCAAAATGCTGTTTGCACTGATTGCACAGTGCCAGATGCCAGATGCTTGTCCGCACTGTGCAATCAGTGCAAACTGCATCTTGCACAGTGCAAGCGGCGGCAGCTTTCTTAACGCGGACTGGTAGTTTCTCATCGCGAGTGGTCGCGAGCATACGCGTCCACTCGCAATGAGAAACCTGACCTCCCCGCGTTGATAAGCTCGCCTGGAGGTTTATTTCCCACGCTCGCGATCGGCAACTTGATGTTGCTGATCACGAACGAGGAAAAAGTCTTGCCGGGATGTCATTTTGCTTGCTCCCGGTCGCCAACTTGACGTTGAGGACCACGAGCAAGCAAAAAATTACCGCTGCACTACGCTATGCTACGCATATTTACACTGTGCTACATGCAATTCACCTAGTGTGAAGTAGCACTAACTTGACAAACTACGCCAGCGTAGCGTAGTGCTTTGCCCAGGCTTATACAGAACACGCCAATGCTGATGGTCTGTCCAGATTTGAAGAGAACTCCCAAGGAGAAGGGTAGTTCTTTCCACATTTAAGCTGGAGGGGACACCTGTTAGACCTGGAATCATTGGCATGAGTCTCCCTTCCATTTTCACTAATTTCCTCCTCTGTTTTTGATATGTTTTGCTGGTTTAGATGCTTTGGGCACTGCAACACTGCTATTCAGTGCCACAGTGCAAGTGCTCCCAATGTTAAATTGAAGTATTGATTAGTGACTCCATGAATGTCTTATTTGATTTACTTGTCAGACCGTAGTACAGTGCACCATGTGTGCCCAGGGCCTGTAAATCAAATGCTACTGGTGGGCTTGCAGCACTGATTGTACCACCTACAAAAGCAGCTTGTAAAGTGTGACTCAGGCCTGCCATTGCAGAGCCTGTGGGCAGTCTAGTACTGCCATGTCGACTTAGCAAGTGCACCCACTAGCCAGTCCCTAAACCTTCCCTTTTCTACATTTCAGACACCCCTAAGGTAGGCCCATGGCAGGGTGCATTGTATGTAAGAGGTAGGATACACCCTGATGTGTGTGGCATGTCCTGATAGTGAATTACAGCCATTTGTGTTTTTTACTATTGCAAGGCTACCTGTCCCCATAGGCCCGAATGGGTAGTTTGATTCTAACATCTTATAATCCTAAGTGACCCAGGGAACACGGTAGAAATTTATTTATTTATTTATTTATTTTTGAGATTTTTATTGCGCAACAGTTACCCTGAGGTGTCTCGGCGCATATGTGGGCTAGCAGGACCGCAACAATAGAGTTCACTGATTGAACAACCATGTCTTTAAGAGCCTCCGGAAGCTCATCAAGTTGGGGGCGTTTTTGATACTTAGTGGTAGAAGATTCCAAAGTTTTGGTGTGGCAACCAGAAAGCGTCTGTCTCCCCAAGTTGCCGTTCTTGTGCGAGGTACTGGTAGGAGGCAAGTGTTAGCAGATCTCAGCAGCCTTTTGGGAATGTACAGCTGAAATGCCTCAGTCAGAAACTTGGGTCCGACGCCATGCACTGCCTTGTAGGCAATGCAGAGGGCCTTGAATTTAATTCGGCTCTCTATTCTGAGCCAAAGAAGCTGGCGAATGGCAGGGGTAGTAGGCTGGCGGCGAGGAATGTCTAAGAGAATTCTAGCAGCCGCGTTCTGTATAGACTGTAGCTTAGAAAACACAAGTTTCTGGGTATTGAGAAAAAGGGCATTTCCGTAATCGGTTTTAGAAAATACCAAGGTGGTAACTAGGGTCTTCCCAGCTGAGGTGGGGAGGGAAGGCAGCAATTTCTTAATTTTCTTTAAAATAAAGAAAGCAGAGGAGACAACCTTGTTGACATGAAGGTTGAATGTTGAATGTCAGCTTGCTGTCGAAGATGACTCCCAAATTCCTCGCCTTTTCCACTGGGACAGGTGGAGAACCCAGCTGGTTAGGCCACCAGATGGAGGACCATTCTGGGGAGGAATTGCCAAACGTCATAACCTCGGTTTTATCCGAGTTAAGCCTTAGGCAATTGGAGGACATCCACATACTAACAGCAAGCATAGCCTCCTGGAAATTGGCTGCCACCGCTGTGCCATTCTTATGGATCGCCAGCACCAGTTGGGTGTCATCTGCGTAGGATGTTAATCGCACCCCATGGGCCTTTATTACCCTCGCTAAGTCCGTTACGTAGATGTTAAATAACGTGGGACTTAGCGAGGAGCCCTGTGGTACTCCACATGGTAATGCAGAGACAGGAGAGTAGTAATTACCCAGCTTGACTGTCTGGGTACGGTCGGCCAGGAAGGATGAGATAAGGTCTCTAGCCGAACCGTTTATCCCCAAAGCTGTGACACGGTCGACCAAAATAGCATGGTCGACCGTGTCAAATGCTGCGGACAGATCCAGAAGAATCAGGATGGCCGCACCTCCCTGGTCCATAATGGCTCTAATTTCATCTGAAGCTTTTATTAGAGCGGTCTCCGTTCCATGTCCTTTCCTAAAGCCAAACTGCGTTTCGTCTAAGAGTTGGTGAATATCGACGAACTCTGAGAGTTGTTTATTCATCAGAGCTTCGCAAATTTTGGCGGGAAAGGGGAGACAGGCAATGGGTCTGTAGCTGACCACGTCGGTGGGATCCAGGGAGGGCTTCTTCAAAAGAGGCTTAATCACTGCCTTCTTCCACGGGGCTGGATAACAGCCGGTTTGAAAGGCAGTGTTACAGATTTCCATAAGTGGGTGAGAAATCACCTCACTTAAATTAGCCATCACTGAAGGAGGACATGGATCCAAAGGGGATCCAGACTTGGTGATGCAGATGAGTCTGCTAATTTGGTCTTCTGTGGTGGCGGCAAATGAGGAAAGGGGGGCATGGTTAATATGGGGTGTTTCCTTACTGCTGACAGTGGATCTAGTCCCTGCATCCCCACCAAAAGATGCGTAGATATCTGCCACTTTAGTGATAAAAAAAAGTGGACAACGCATTACAGAAAGGCTGGGAGGGTTCAACTCCAAAACCCGACGGAGGAGTAGATAGGGAGGTGACCACTGAGAACAATTCTCTGGCCGAGTTACTGGCATTATCTATTTGGGTCGAGAAAAAAATCGTTTTCTGAGCAATGATAGCCTTTTTATATAGTTAAGGCATCTTTGTAAGATTGCTTAGCTATGGGGCAATAGGATTTCCTCCAGCGTCTTTCTAAATTCCTACAATGTTGTCGATGAAGTCTAAGCTCTTCTGTATACCACGCCGCCGATGGCAGTCTTCTGTTAGGTCGAATAGACTTTTCCGGGGCTACTTGATCAGCAGCATTCCTGATCCAATCTTGGAAATCGGAAGCAGAAGGGACAAGGTTGGATACTATAGTCGGGGAAGATAATGTCAAGATATCTGCCATCTGAGGGATATCAGCATTCTTCCAAGCACGAATTCCTTCCCTGCTGGGTGGTCTGGAAAAGGGAGGGTTAACTGGCCGAGTGTCAATACCAAAGATAATAGCCCTGTGATCAGTCCAGGTAAGGGGTAAAATATCTAGTATAGTGATGAGAGAATTATTGGTGAACACACCATCCAATGTGTGTCCCGCCTGGTGGGTAGTTCCCTTTACCAATTGTTGAAGTCCTAAAGTTAGGAAGTCAGCAGTAAGTTGGAAGGTATCATGATTTCCCTGTTCTTCCAAAGGGAAGTTAAAATCTCCCAGTATCGTGTAGTCAGTGGAGCCTATGGTATAGTCATTTAGCTCAGAGAGGGAACCAAGAAAGAGGTTCCGAGGTCTAGGAGGTCGGTATAACAGAATACCTTTGAAGGTTTGTTTACAATTAATGTTGATTGCAAAAGTTGCCGCTTCACATTTAGTGGATAGAATGGGGTCAAGCGTAGTGTGGTACTGATTCTTGTAAATTATAGCAAGTCCTCCCCCTCTTCCTATTTGTCTGTCATGTCTCACAACGCTATAACCATCAGGGGTAGCCTGACAGAAGTCTGGTCCCGAGCCCGCATCTCCCCAAGTTTCGGTGGCGAAGAGGAAGTCAAGATCGTGAGTAATGATAAACTCACTGATATCCAGACTATGGCATGGGAGGGAGCGCGTGTTAATGAGCGCTGCTCGACAGCTCGAGAGGGAGTAATGATCGTATTGGAGGGGGCAACAGGATCTGATAAATCAGACAAAAGTGGAGACGGTAATTGATATTGGCATCAAGAACACGGGGCGGGATTAATACCCACAGCGGTAGAGGGAGGCAAGGGGATGCAATGGTGGCTAACATATCCCGGATTAAGCAGTCTGAGTTGATTTGAGGAATAGCGCACTAAGGGGTCAGGGGTCATGGTCCTGGGCCGTGTCCGGCCGCGGACGGGCGCAGACGGGCTTGGCTTAGGCGCGGCTTCGGCGCGCGTCCGGCGCGCCCGCTACGCCAGCCGCTGCGCCGTCTGATCATAGTGCTAGTTATATAGAGTGTGAGGAGGGCGGGAGGCCGGCGCGACTGGAGCGCAGCCCCAGCCACACCAAAGATGGCGCCCACCGACGCTTGCAGCCGGTTCAGTAAACGGCTGGGCGAGGCAGGAAACAGAGAGCAGTGGCGTGTGAAGGGGTGTCAGTGTGCCTCGTTACTTTCCCCTTTTAACTAAATGATTTACAGCCCCCCAGCAGCAAAATAGTTACACAATTTAAAATGTTTTAAAAATGAATTCAGGCAACGTGATAAAAGCAGCAAAGAAAATGCTCGGTCTCAGCTAGCTCGCAGCCCCAGCGCTCTCGACCAGGGAGAGCTCAGAAAGGCCCGAATTTAGTATGCCTGAACTCAGAATGATAAAATGCATCTTTTAGTAAAGTTGGTTTTATCATTCTGTGTTTGAAAATACCACTTTTAGAAAGTCTGTATTTTCCTACCTAACCATCCAGCCTGCCTCTGCTAGCTTGTGTATTGCATTTCTGGCTTGTGAGTGACAGGGGCTGGGGAGGCTCCAGGAGACAAGGTGAGTCAGCACAGGGCTGACTACACCTACCTGCATGTAGAGTGGTGGGAGCAGTGAATAGGGCTGTGCCTGCCTTCCACAATGCTGGCACAATGCTGGCTCCACCTCCTGTGGTGTGTCTGAGGACCCTGGCCCACCCTGCCAAAGGAAAGAAGGAGTCCTATAAACAAAGTGCTCCAGGACTGCACAGACCTGGTTTGGACTAGGTACATGACCCTCTGCCTTCAGATGACAAAGGATTTTGCAGTGTAACTATTGGGGCCCAGACCCCAGGACATTAGATCACTTCTGGGAAAACAAGACAAACCTTTGCCAAGGAGAAGAACCAAGGAAGCTGCAGGAGTTTGGACTGCCCCTTTGCCAGTGTGCTGTTTGCTGGGTTGGCCTGCAGTGGTTTCTTTATTGCCAAGGAAAGGAGAAAGAACTTTTCAGGAACTTTCATCATCTTGCGGAATATTTCCCAAAGGCCTTGAATTTGAGTTTGTCTCCTGTTAGAAGTCTCAGGGATATAAAAGACGTTACTCCTTCTGTTTGCCCACACCAGGAACTTGCTGTTCTAGCTGTTACCAAAGGAAATTGCAACATCGACGCCAGCGAGCGATGCCGTACTTGGCATCGAAGCAGTGAGCACTGCTCCGACTAACAACGTAAACCCGAACCCGGCCGCTGTGCCACATCGACGCCAACGAGCTACATCGTAACTTGCCATAAGCCATGAGCACTGCTCTGACTTGCGACGTAGGCCCGACGCCTGCTGCTGTTCTTCATCGACTCCGAAGCCGACAACATGGCAGAGCCGATCCTCGACGTGGGTGGTTAAGAATCCATCGACATCGTGACATCATACGGAACTGTGGTTTCAGGGCCATCATGACGTCACCTCGTCTCTGGTAAGTAACCAACGCGCAAGCATCGAGGACCTGACGCATCGCCCCCCCCCCCCCCCGAAGCAAGGAACCGACGCTGCACAAGCACCAATGACATAGCATCTCTGTCATGTTCTGTGTTGGTTTGTTTTGACTCGATGTCATGCACCTCACGGTCAGCGCCGTACTTTGGGATTTCTTTTACCTTGATGTAGTGGTAACTCCAGTTGGGGTTATCTGTTGCTAAAGACTGCTTTTAAGTGAATAATCTATTTTTGAACTACCTCTACCATCTTGAAGTATTATTTTTGATTACAGTATTGTGGATTTTTGTCGTTTGTGGTCTTGTGTTAAGTCTATATAAAGAATACTTATTTGTATTAAACCTGTGTGGTGTCCATCTGTAGTGTTTTCACTGTAATACTGTATGTGTTCACAAATGTTTTACACACTGCCTCTGAGCTAAGCCTGTCTGTTTGTGCCAAGCTACCAAGGGGGTGAGCAGGGGTTATTCAGCTGTGTAATCCCCTTTCCCTGACTTAGAAGCAAGGGTCCCTATTCGGTCAAAAATACCTACCTAGATCAAGTTGCGTGAAATCCGCATACATATGGAAACGAATGTTCATAGAAGATAGAACATTCGCTAATGTTTCCAGGAAAAGATTAAAGAGTATAGGAGAAAGGGCAGAGCCTTGAGGGAGCCCCATGGAAACTGCAGATGGATGGGATAAGGTATGGTTCACCTTAACTCTTCGGGATCTATTGTGAAGGAAGGAAGAGAACCATTGTAGTACGAAGCCGGAGAGGCCCTTCCTGTTTTCCAGAATAGCTAGAAGGTTGTTGTGGTTAACCCCTTCGCTGCGGGGGTAATTCCCCCACGGCATGGAGGAAGGGGGTGGGGCCGCGGCGCTTTGGTGCTCATGACGAGCCCAGCATGTCATGAGTCACGGTAGAGCTGTGCTCATGCCAAGTTGGGCTCGTCACGACTCCGCCCACTGATTAATTCGCCCACACAGGAGGGGAATCAATCGCGAGTGGGCGGACCGTGGCAGTTATGACGAGCTCAGCTCGTCATGAGCACAGCTCTACTGTGACTCATGACGAGCTGGGCTCGTCATGAGCATGGAAGAGGTTAACCGTGTTGAATGCTGAAGAAAGATCAAGGAGCATTAGGAGGCAGGATTCTTTATGGTCTAGCATGTTTAAGATATCATCAATGATGTGGAGGAGTGCCGATTCAGTACTGTGACCACTCCTGAAGCCAGATTGTCATTGATCCAGGAGATTGAAAGTCTCGATGAGCGAACACAATTGCGATTGGACACATTTTTCTAATAGTTTAGCCAGAGTAGGGATGTTGGATATGGGGCGGAATTTGTTGAGATTAGATCTGTCCGCATCCGTTTTTTTAGAATAGGTGAGACCTGGGTTGCTTTTAGCCATTTGGGGATCTTGCCTTGAGATAAAGAGGCGTTAACAATTTTAGTCCAGAGGGGGATGAGGGCCTCCTTGAGTTCTTTGAAGAGAGCTGGTGGCAGTGGGTCGCTAAAGTGATTCGAGGGGTTAATGCTAAGCAGGGTTTTGTAGATGTCATCTTCACTGATGGGCGAGAAGGACTTCCATGTTGCCCTGTTCTTAGTGCTAAAAAGGAGCAGCATTTGATTTAGTATGGGCCCTCTTTGCTTCAAGGTCAATGCTGATGGATTTAGTTTTCTCCATAAAGAAGACAGCCAGATCGGTACAGGAATGAGACTTGTCTGCTGAGTCGATATTATTGGAAGCTATCACTGATTGCTGGTTGACAATTTTAAAATGTTTTTTGGGCGATTAAAGGCTTGTCTAAGCTGCTATCTGAAGTAGTCTGCCTAGTCGTCTTGATTTATTTTATTGTAGGAGCTTCTAACCGATCTAATGGCTTTTAAGTGCAAGGCGAATGGTTTTGATCTCCATAGACGTTCAGAGGCTCTTAAGTTGCGGCGCTCGGAATTTAGGTTGTCATTGAACCATATTTTAAAGAATTTGGATGCAGTATTTTTTAGTTGTAAATGTGTTATTGTGTTATTGAGTCCATGACATCAGGGATAGTTGAGTTGTAGAAGTCCGTGAGATCATGAACATCAGTCAGGTCATCTTGGGGAGACAAGACATTTTTACAGTCGGCAGCTAAGCAGTCCGTGTTAATATTCCTGAGGTCCCTTTTCCACTGTTAAATTTTCTTGGGCTGGGTATTTTTCGGTAACACCTCCCTATTGATATTGAAGAAGATGCAGTAGTGGTTGGACCAACTACAAGGAGTAATGTCTACGAAAGTGATGGTATTACCCTTTGAAATAACAAGGTCCAGAATTTCTCCTTTCTTGTGAGTTGGCCGGTCACAGAATTGAACAAAGTTAACCTTTTGATTCATTATTAAATGGCCCTAAAAATTATTTTGCCTGTTTGCAATATGTCTGTGATTATCATGCGATGGCTGCGGTTTTAGACCATCATTTTAGGCATATGCGCGAACGTGTTGAATTTGTTTCATATGTCTATTATGATTTACTAGAAGGCTTCGTATAGACGCGATGCAAAATGGACTTTAAGGACTTTCTCCATTCGTAATAGGGGCCTCTTGAACGGGCATATAAAGAACATATAAATAAAAACTACAAATGCGCTACCTCAATGCCTGTCTTAAATATGACTGACAGTTTGGAATCAAGGTAACTGTGCATGTCTAACTTGATGACAGATAGATAATAGGATATAAATCGAAGTATGCGTCACACTAAGCATGACAGAAGGAGTGAATGCCAGATGAGAGCTGTGGGAGGTAAGAGAAAAAAGATGAACTGTATTAATGAAGAATTCTTTAGGGTTATGGCAGCAAGTTAAATTGCCCTTAGATACCATGGGGTAAATAGCTCAGGCGGGAAGACTGAGTTTATAACCTCTTTGTAACACCAACAGGCTCCCCTTAGCCAATCACAACGTAATGCTTTGATTGATCTGAGCACCATGGTTTGGTGCTCAGACGGGGACTTTGAGCCTGTGCAAGTTCCCCACCAGGCTGTGCATTGCAACCTGGTGGGGAATGTGCAAAGTGCACATGATTGTTTGGCAGGCTCAAGACAGCCGGCCATACTGTCACGCGCTCTAAGAGTGTGCCCACCACTCCTTCCCCTGAGACCCCAGTCCTGCCCTAACCTAGCCCTGTGACTAAGAAAAATAAAACGATAATAACAATGTTATTATCATTTTATTTTTCCTTTTTTCACTGCTCTGAGAGCAGTGGGGCGATGCTCATCCACCTTAGCAGAGGAGCCCCCCAATGGGAAGACGGATTTCATGTCAAAAAGACAAAATGGCATAATGCACAGTGCACATGCATACCCATTTCAGACAAGAAGTGGCACTCTGACTATAGCCTACTCCTTCCTATCTGTGCTCCTTAACTCGTACAGAAGCACCTCCAACCTTCTATCCTTTAGAAGGGAGGTGAAGACCTGGCTTTTCCGTTGATCAGTAGCTCCCTCTCCCATTCTCCATCCTGGAAAGCAGAGCTGGGGTGTCCTTTTGCCGGGACAGCCATGCGCTTTTCAAATTCATTAACATAACAACCATCCCATTGCTGGCCATCTCTTCCATTTTTCCAACTTTCTTTTCACTTTTCAGTCTTCTTTTCACACCCCTGTTTTTTTTGTTTCAACATTCTATCCAGTCTGTCTGTTTTCTTTATTTTTTGTTATCCCGACCACACAGTCATAGTAGAGGCAGGCAGCGTGCCAATGCAAAGGAGGAGGCCCTTGTTGCACTAGATGCAAGGTGTTTACCCCACACAATATATTTGGGTGCGGATGAGATAGCAGTTCTGTTTTTAGTGCAGCACCACCTCCCCCTCGTGTTGGCAGTAGGCAGCAGGGCCTGCAAGGGGTACACCTTTGTGGATAGTTAAGAGCACTGGAGGCAAGTGTAGCGCAGGAAGTACCACCTCATGCATGGACCTAGTGACAGGTGAAGCACTGCTGGGCCAACTTCATCGACCATGAGCTGTACTTTCTGGACTTGCTTGGGATTGAGGGAATGTCTCTGAAAGGTAAGTGATGGTTAAAATGTTTAATGTTATTTTTATTACTTTGCATGAGGTATCATGTAAAGTGGTAAGTTTAACTGATATTAGATAAGTATAGTTACAACCACGTTTCCATGAAAAAAGCATTTTTTGTTTCCTATAACTTTGTTGCTATTTAAAATATCTTCAAAAACGGTTAAAAAAATATTATCACCTCAGCTCCTTCCTGGCAAGTTTCAGGTCTCTCAAGCAGGGGACTGAGCAAAGGGGGGTCCCAATACACATTTTCTGCATTCACAGCAACAGCCCAAACTACTGATTGGATTTACACCAAATTTGGCAGAAACCTTGATTTTGGTCCAGACAGAGTGCTTTTGTGATTTGGTGTAAATTTGGTCACTAATTTCTGAGCAGTTAATGCTTAAATAAATTTTATATCTTAAGCTGTGGAGGATCTGCAGGCCGACAGATCTCATGGAGACATCTGATCAGCTGCCACCACATTAACAGCAAAGTGGCAGCAGTTATCTTTAGTCCTGAGTCCTAAATAAAGTGAAAAATGACATAAGCAGGGAGGGTAGGGATACACCTAGGCCTGGTGGTGGGGAACATTTAAAAAATATAATTTGCCTTGAATTCACTGAGGATCCATGAATCCACTGTAAAATTGAAAAGAAAACACTTATAAACTCCCTGAAAAGGGCCAGGGCCCGGGGGGCAGTACAATGTCCTCTTTTGGGGAGGAGGACAGGTGGATCCCCTGCCAAAGCAATGTGGAGGCCCTGGGTACCCCATCTACTGGGGCCATTTGGCAAATTAAGGGGAGGGGAGCGTGCAAGCCCACTCCAGAGCCTTAGTAGGTTCTGGGAACCCTATCATCCCAGTGGCTGAATGTCAATTATTAGGGAAGGTGGGCCATGTGGCAGCCCTCCTGAGCCTTAATAGGCCTTGGGGTCCCCATCCCCTGTTGTCCCTATGGCTCCCCTTCCCTGACCATAATAAGGGCCTAGGAACCCCAGACCCAAACTCTCAGGGTCAGGACACACACTGTGTCCCGGGGAGCCCACCCACAGAACACAGTGATTTCCCTGCCCACAAGAGCAGGGGCAGAAAAACAGAACTCCGCTCCCACTGAGTTGGAGCAGACTTCGCTTTCCCTGCCCGGGGTCATGCAGGTAAGAAAATGCACATTACTCCCACCTGGAGAGAGCAAGCAGAAATAACTATTCCCTCCGGGTGGAAGCAGCAGGAGATGATTGGAGCCATGAGGACCATCGAGCTCCCCCGTGGCCCCCAATTAGTGGTTTGTGAGTTCCCCCGGTGGTCACCAGAGGACCCACCTCTGGCCCCGGACAATGGGTTACCCGGTGACATAAAGGCTGGAGGAGGGGGGTTGCGCACCTTCTCCCCTTCAATTATAAAATAGGCCCTGGGGATGGGGTCCTTGGGAACCAAGGAGGCTGAAGGAGGAGGGCCACTCACCATTCCCTTGATTTAAAAAATAGGACCCAGGGGATGGGGTTGCTGGGGCCCATGCAGGCTTGGGTAGGGAGACCACACACCCCCTCCCCTTATTTAAAAATAAATGCCCTGAGAGAACCATAAAGCGCTTTGGGAGGGGGCCACCGACCACCAAACTAACTAATAAACACTACTCCAGCATGGATCACCCCATAATACCCTGTGAGGGCTTTTTTGTTTGTTAACATTTTAATCTTGAGAGTGGCCCTAGACCAGGGAGGGGCACCACCAAGATTTTTTGTATATGTTTTGAGGGGCTGCAGAAAAGAGAAGCAATATAAAAAAATCAATGTCTCCTGGGTCATTAAAACCATGATGCCAGGACAGCATACAATATTTTAAGACCTTCCCAGGCTGGAGCTTTTGTTCTACTGCTGGGTTTGCAGGGTCCTTTAAGGGCTGGTTTTATGGCTGTGATTTATGTGACCTGAAGATGTATAAAAAAGTTACAAGACCCTCCTGTGGTTGTTTTTTATTGTATTTCTTGGGCTGAAAAATATTAAAAGAAATTTTCTGAACCATGATTGCTTTCTTTTTTTTAATAAAAAACAATATTCATTTGACTATCTACTTTCACGTTTTTCACCCACAAAATGTAAAAATAAAAACTAGGGAAAAAGAATGAGACACAGATATGTTTTTATTAGAACTTTATTAAAAAAAAATTAGCAATAAACATTAATAACATTGCAATGTGTCAATTAATAAAATATGCATTTCATTAAAATTATTGGTACTTTTTTGAGAAAGATGATAGATCTGTTTATATATATTGATAGGCTCACCACTTGATGAAGTCAATGGGCTCACTTTGTATATTTTGTTGTTGCAGAAGGCCGTGCGTGGTGTAGGGTAGGCTGGTCAGAGGCCAGGCCCTGTGGTCATTCTCCCCACCGCACACCACGCACCGCAAAACGGGTTTTGGCTTTACACATGGTAATAAAACATTACTTTAAGTAAAAACAAAACCACAGAAATTCACTGAAAAAAATAAAATGAAAGTGACATTATATTTAGGTGGAAAATTCTATTTTAAACATACAAAACAACTGAAATTCGAAATTTATAGCTATCTCAAGTAACTATAACTCATGCCCTAGGATAACTTTAACTGGCACCCTCACCATACACTGCTAATTACCTCACATATTACATTGCTCATGACATCTTCTATGACATCATTGATAATATCACTGCAACATTTGCAATGATATTATTGATGGCAAAACTGTGCATTGCGGGGGCGCAAATTATAGTTACCTTGGGGCATGAGTTATATTTACTTGAGATAACTATATTTCAATGGTTTTGTAAGTTTAACTAACATTTTCACTTAACTATACCATCACTTTAACCTTATAAATTGGCAGACGCTGTTGTGTAGTGAGGCCAGAGTTTCTATAGGAAGAAAATGTTTTGTTTTACTAATAACTTTGGTCACATGTCACAAAGCTGCACAAAACCCCCCCCCCCCCAAAAAAGTGGTCATCAGCTCCATCCTGGAAAGATTTGCTCTGATCAATCAGTGGGGCCAAGAAAAATGGGGAGCCCCAAAATGTTGATTTCCAAAGTTAATGCTGATAAACTTCGGTCTCTGTAATAAAATAGCTGAGCAGAAATGCATCAAATTTTCAAAATGATAGAATTGGACTCAGAAAGTGTAAAGTGAACCCAGAAGATGCACCAGTGACTTGGTACATCCTTCGCTTTCAGCAATTTTTGAAATATTTTCATGCAAAGAAGTGCCCAGTTGGGCTTGAAGGGGTTACAAAGTCAGGATGGTTGTCTGCAGAAGTCCCACTGTAACATATATTGAAAAATAGGGTACTCTGACTGGACAAGGGAACTCTTTCTCCTGTTGGGCAGGTTGGTAATAAGAGATCTGATTGGTTGGCCGCAATTTGGATGGACATTTTAGGGCTGCTAATAAATGATTTGGGTACTTGGTGCCCTTGTCCTGAAAATGTTTTAAAATTAGCATATAAATGGGCAGGATAGGGACACCATGATACCCTGGCACTTGTTGGATTGAGCCAGAGGGACCTTCCTAGGGGCCAAAATGAACTAAATGATTTCATACTGCAGGCACTGCGGTACTCTCCAATGAGGGACTGTGGCTCTACCACTGGAGCAACTGCTCACGCTTCACTCCTATTGTACCGCAGTACCAAGCAAGCCTCGTTGGGGAAAGCTTCCTTTGCTCTGGGGTAACATGGGGGCGAAGCTTGAGGACTGATAAGACAGAAATACTGTGGTACCCACAAAAAATGAAAATTAACACTCATGACATTTTAAATTACATCTTTCATAACCTCAATGATGTCAATTCAAATACATCATTGTAAATATTACTGATGACATCACCAAGGGCATCATTTAAGCTATTGCTGCTCTAATTCATGTATAACCCCCTGGATTATTTTAGAAAATAAAACAGGTAGTAAAGGGTCTACAAACATATATAGCATAAATTGACTTTTGTGTATGTGTGCATGACTAAAATAGAAATAGTGTAGTAGAAGAGCAAACAGTCCTTCATTTAAAAGGGGTAGAGAAAGACTGCAACTGGTGTGAGTTGCAGAGTTATGTTACGAATTGGTTGCAGCCAAAATATGTGCGAAAAAGTAACGCTGATCCTTACAGTTCATTCTTCACCTATTGAACATGCTGTTGTCCTGCAGTGCTATTGAAACTTTCCATTTAAACTGGAGATTTGTACTGTGCAGAGATTTATTTCCAGAACTTTAGTGCGAATTCTGAGATATTATACATTGCTGCAGAATCATTTAAAAGTCATGAGTGATAAAATATGTGACTTCATAAGCAGTTTATTGTAAGGGCACAAGTTAAAGTTAGCTCAGGGAAATCCAACTGGTGATTTTCAGTGTTTTTTTTAATCTATCTATCTATCTATCTATCTATCTATCTATCTATCTATCTATCTATCTATCTATCTATCTGTCTATCAATCTAAAATCAACGAGAAAACTAACCGTGAGCGCAAAATCCGTTCCGTTCGCGGAATTTGCGGATTTTTGGCAGTTTCGCGGTCCGCGAATCCCGTGGATTTACCCAAAAATCCGTAAATTCGCAAGTTGGGGGATTTTTTTGCTTGGTCGCGCTTGAAAAATACTATATCGCGCGCGGCGTTGACTTACCGTGATTCTGTGTTCGCCGAGTTGTTTTTTCCCGGTTTGCGTGTGCTGCGCCATTATGGATCTTGATGCGTGATCGCGCGAGAGTTTTTCGACCGCGATTACGTCATCACGGCCCGCCATCTTGCACAGCGAGAGTTAGACAACGCGAGTACGTCATAAGGGCCCGCGATCACGCATCGCGGGAGTAAACAATGCCGAACACGTAGATGCGGCGCGCAGCTGACTTCTGGCGGGAGAGCTGAACAGCTCGCTTTACCGAACTTGCAAAAATTGCAATTCTGCACAAGAAATCCACCGCAGGCAGCATAAACCTTCTGAAAATGATGATTTTGATCATAATAACTCCTCAGATTGACATTTGACTGCATTTTATGGTGCAAGGAGTCCATTTTTTTCGGGGGGGGGGGGAAGGAAGTGCCCCAGAGTCTCCAACTTCCTGTTCCTGTCCAGCAGGCTCCTCCCAGTGCTTTGGCCAAGTCCTGGTCACTTTTGATTTGAATCTGGAGCTGGAAGGATTACTTTTTGTGGCTGCTGCTGGATATTTGTATTTGAGGACTTTTTGGACTTTGGAGTTTGGATCACTTTTGGATTTGAGATTTTACAAGAAAGTTGGTGTTGTTTGTTTGGGGCATTGCAGTTGCTGCAACTACAATTGTAAAACTTTTTTCACAACTTTAAAAAAATATATATTGTGTGTAGCCACAGTATCCAGTAGGCCCAGGGTTAGTCATGCGTGCATGATACAACTGTTTCTGTGATTTTTGTTAACTTAAATCTCATTCATGTCATGGAATTTTAGCTCACTGTTATATGTTGATTTGGGGTGCCTGTAAAGCCTCACTAGCCAGTAGGCCCAGGGGTAGTGAGTGGTGCATGGACCAAGTCTTTCTGTGGGGTGTCTTGAATTTAAACATCATTGAGGGCATGGATGGCATTGGATTGTCGTGATTTTTGTGTGTTTTTCGACTTTTTGGGGTGTTGTTGGGGCCTGGCCATGTGGGTGGGGGCCATTTTGAGGCCTGGTCCAGGCAGGGCCTGGCCATGTGGTGGGGGTCAAGGGGCCATTTTGAAGTCAGGTAGTGTGCTCAGGCCTGCACCCAGTTTGCCTTGCTTTCAACCATTATGCCCAGGGGTACTCAGTGGTCCATGGACCTAGTCTTTCTGTGGGGTGTCTTGAATTTAAACATCATTGAGGGCATGGATGGCATTGGATTGTGGTGATTTTTGTGTGTTTTTTTACTTTTTGGGTGCTGTTGGGGCCTGACCATGTGGGTGGGGGCCATTTTGAGGCCTGGTCCAGGCAGGGCCTGGCCATGTGGTGGGGGTCAAGGGGACATTTTGAAGCCAGGCAGTGTGCTCAGGCCTGCACCCAGTTTGCCTTGCTTTCAACCATTATGCCCAGAGGTACTCAGTGGTCCATGGAACTAGTCTTTCTGTGGGGTGTCTTGAATTTAAACATCATTGAGGGCATGGATGGCATTGGATTGTGGTGATTTTTGTGTGTTTTTCAACTTTTTGGGTGCTGTTGGGGCCTGACCATGTGGGTGGGGGCCATTTTGAGGCCTGGTTCAGGCAGGGCCTGGCCATGTGGTGGGGGTCAAAGGGCCTTTTTGAAGCCAGGCAGTGTGCTCAGGCCTGCACCCAGTTTGCCTTGCTTTCAACTATTATGCCCAGGGGTACTCAGTGGTCCATGGACCTAGTCTTTCTGTGGGGTGTCCTGAATTTAAACATCATTGAGGGCATGGATGGCATTGGATTGTGGTGATTTTTGTGTGTTTTTTGACTTTTTGGGGTGTTTAACTGATGTTTCTCTGTCTTCCTTTGCTTTTAGGTGCACAAGAGAACCACCAGTGCCAGGAAGAAGTCCTGCAATGGTGTGTGCAGCACAACGTCACGTGACGTCACGTGTGGCCACAGACAACTCTGCAACTCGTGCAACTGCGGCCTGCTGTTCTGACATCTGAAGAAGATGGGCCCAAAGAAAGGTGGCGGTAGCTCCTCTACAGAGCCACTGCCAGTAAGAAGGAGCAGAAGAAGCAAGTGGCACCACTTACCAAGGAGACTGGTGTGCCCACAGACACTTTTTTCGGGGAAAAGAAAACAACGCCTGCAGCAGCAGGGTCCGCCGGGGACCAAGCTGGGAGCAGCACCTCCGCTTCATTAGGCTCAGTGCCACCACGCAAGGTTAGGTCCAAGCCCATGAGTGCTGCAGAGGCAGCCACTGTCATTGCTCAATCACCATCAACCAGTGATGTAGGCTCATCGCAAGAAAGTAGCACCCAATCAACGCTGTAACTCAGCTCATGAGTGCTCAACAACCACAGCTGGAACGACAACCACAGGTGCAACTAGTACAAGCGCAAGTACATGCGCAAGGAGAGGCGCAAGTATAGGTGCAAGTAGAGGCGCAAGGAGAGGCGCAAAGAGATGTGCATGGAGAGGCGCATGGAGAGGCGCATGGAGAGGCGCAACTAGAGGGGCATGGAGCGGCACAACTGCCCACAATGCTTGTTCCTTCAGAAATAGGGGCACATCAGGAAATCGAGATTGAAGCGGAGGTATCATCCAAGGAAGCCACTCCTCCTGATGATGATCCATTGTCTTCGAGATCCCCAGCAAGAAAAAGGTCAAGGTGGCTACTACTACAAGTTCTTCTTCAATCCCCCTTCCTTCTGATGACCTTGATGTTGATCGGAACCCACCAATGCAGTCTGAGAGTGAGGCACGCCATGAGCCGACAAAGGTAGCTAAGCCTAAAAGGAAGGTTCCCGCAAGGCTTTCACTTATGGCTGATGATGTTGACGAGCAAGAAGTGGTGTATGCTGCTGATGAACAGTCTGACGACGACCCAGTCATCACAGACGTCACTCCAGCCCCAGCGGGCATGCAGCAGACAGACATTTTTACCCTATCCCGAATTGCTGCTGAGCGGGATGTGGGCATCGTGGCACTGGTACCACCACCAACGCAGTTAACTACTACACCAACACGACCTACAGCTTCCATATTTTCTCTTCAGAATGGCCAGCAGGGACCTCCATCCAGCTCGACCTCCATTACCTCAAGTAGTGGTGCTGTAAGTGCACAACAGAGTCGAATTCAGCCACGCCATCCTCCACTTCATCTGGCATTGAAACTGAAAGTAGCACCTCCACCACCAGCAGACATTTCCAGTCCCCAGTTTAGGACTTCTTTAGTGTCAGCGAAAAGGCGGAAAACATGGTCGTTTGTTCGATTTGTAAAACTGTAGTTAGTCGGGGTAAGTTTGGTATCAACTATGGTACTGGAGGCCAGAGAGGTCATCTCTAAAAACACCACACAATCATTTGGGAGGCGCACCTAAGGAAGATCCAGGGAGCCAAAAGTACAACAAATCCAAATGTATCCATTCATATTGCATCTGATGATGACGAGGGGCTGATCATGCAGGGGGGAAGTGAAGAAGCGACAGACATTTTTTCTGGTACACCCAGTACCCCTGGCAGCAGCACTGCAGTGGTAGCGCCCACACCCTCTACCCCTGCAACATGTATCAGGCACACTAAGAGTCTGGGAGAGACACCAATGTGAACAAGCATTTACAATGCAACGGTTTCGCCTTTGTAAAAGTTAGAGCTATTGGCATTGTAAATGACACATTTTTGTATTTATGTGTTGGTTTTGAAAACAGATAAATAAATGGCATTGCCATTTACAATGCCAATAGCTTAATCTCTCGCAAACAGTAAAAATGATTAATAATAACTAACCTTCTTATCAAAGGACCAAAAACCCTGCCTTAAGTTGCAGTCATTAAAGAGCTTGCTGACAATTAGGAGCTCCCTGAGTGATGGTGTGTGTTTTGTAGGTGTGTGTGCGCATGTGCACGTGAGTATGCACATGTGCACGGGTGTGTGTGCATGATCATTGTGTGAATGAACGTTCACGAGTGTGTATGAATGTGCGCATGTGAGTGAGTGTGCATGTGCATGGATCCACAAGGCATGAAAATGTATGTGCCACTCTAGTTCGTTGGTCTGCAAGGATTTTTTCATCATGCCCTCCGAGGCAATCATGGACCAGAAACAATGTTTACTGCATGTGTGAGTGAAAGCAAGTGAATGTCAGAATACATATGTTTGTATCTGTGGCAATGTGTTGAAAGTGGTGCGTGCATGTGTGAGGGTAAGTGTGTGAAAGAGAGAGATAGTGTGCAAAAGGTCTTGAAGGGCTGGTGTCAATATGCAACAAATGGTAATAACAAATGGAGAGAGAGGGTAAAGGGCACTCTTGGTCCCCCTGGTCAATCTTGTAAAACAACGAAAGAGTGTCGTGAAAAAAGTGTATAAGCACTAGACAGAGAGAAGAAAGAATCACCCTGAATAAGCCACATTGGAAATCAGCGGGGATTTTTCAGGAAGCCCTCACTCACCACCCTGGGTGGTGACATGCTTCATCATCGGGCCCACCAGGAGAAGCCGAGTGCCTCCCTAGTGTGCTACAACGCCAGATTACTGCGGAGCTGGTTCTTTGTGGCAAAGGTGTCAAAAAGAAATGTGAATTAAAAATGTCAGGAACTGTACCATACCAAAAATTTCTTTCAATGGTCAGTTTGACATAAGTAAAATATGTGTGGGAAACTTACCAGTTAATGACTTGGTTGTTTCCACTTAAAGTGGAAACAACCAAGTCATTAACTGGTAAGTTGGTTGTTTCCACTTAAAGTGGAAACAACCAAGTCATTAACTGGTAAGTGAGGGCTTCCTGAAAAATCCCCGCTGATTTCCAATGTGACTTATTCAGGGTGATTCTTTCTTCTCTGTGTCTAGTGCTTATACACTTTTTTCACGACACTCTTTCGTTGTTTTACAATATGCAACAAATGTCAGCAACTCATTCTCCTGCTCATCTATGCCATCATAAACCAAAGTGTACGTGTGTGTTCGTGCATGAGCACTCATGTACGTGTGTGTCTCTGCCCATTTGTGGAAGAATGCACAAGTGTATTAGAGTTTGAATGTGTGAATAATGCGTACACCACTCTAGCTAGGTGGTCTGGCATATTCGGCCTCCCATTAACATACTCACTGAAGCAAACATAAACTAAAAAAAATCTTGTGTGTGAGCTGTAGGGTCTGTTTCCCATGCGAAAATAAGAGGTGTGAAGCAAATTACCACATGGGAGTCAATCCCGAGCTCCCAAAGTGTCATTGCCTGCAGGGGAATGAAATCAAATCGTGATGCCTATTACCCCTGTCCCTAATCTTAAGGTTCCCAGGTCCACTCCATAAGCAATCCATTGTGTCCTTGTTATTGCGTTTCCTTAAACCCATTGAGATGGACCGAGCAAACCCAATTACACAGATAATGCCTGCGGTAATGTCAGCTCTGGGGTGGTGTCGAGGGGACTGCAGGGCCAGAAACAAGGCCAGCTCTGCTGCCCCTGGACCAAGGCACACCTCATCCCTGCTCCCGCATCACTTTCTCTGCCACATACACACACACGCACACACAAACAGGGCCACAGAAGCAAGGCACTCAAACAGCACAACACCAGCATGAACACCCAACATTCACGCAAACACGCACACTCAAAGTACACACACTCAAAAGGACGTGTGAGCCCAAAACACAATTACAGGAATACTTCACCGAAGCACACACATACAGCAATCAAACCATGCACGCCTATAACAATACAAACTCCTGTGCATTCGGGGTAGGCACACAACCACAAAACACAAACAAAACTTACAAACATATGTAACACAAATCACAGCGATAGAAGCACAACCAATCACTCATACATAATGCATACATTCGACACACACGGAACACTCTTATGTCACATAGACATGTACATATCAAAACGACATGTGCACATACCCAAACATACATTGAACACAATTATAAACTTTCAAAGGCGCACCAATGCAGTTTAGCATAGAAGACACGTATGGCAAAACAGTAAATACAAACTAAACACACGCACAAAACACATACACATATCTACCAAAAGTAACAAAAACAGGTAACACAAAACCACTGGCCCAGAGCACACTGTGCCCCTCCAGCTCAAAGACAGCTTATGGCTTTACAACGGACAGTAACGACTTCGCAGGTACTAGGGGAGGGGCAGCAGGGTCAGAGATCCGAAAGGACCAGCACAGCAGTATTTATTTATTTTTATTTAGGGCATTTTCATATAGCGCGGACATTACCCAAAGGAACATTAAAAAAGCAATGGAGGGGGGGTGGGATCGGAGACACGGACAGAGGGAGGGGGTCGGGGGAAGGCAGGACAGCAAGCACGAACAGGGGGGGCAGGACAGCAGCAAGCACAAACTTTCAAAGGCGCACCAATGCAGTTTAGCATACAAGACATGTATGGCAAAACACCAAATACAAACTAAACACACGCACCAAACACACACACATATCTACCAAAAGTAACGAAAACAGGTAACACAAAACCACTGGCCCAGAGCACACTGTGCCCCTCCAGCTCAAAGACAGCTTATGGCTTTGCAACGGACAGGAACGACTTCCGCAGGTACTAGGGGAGGGGTAGCTGGGTCGGAGATCCGAAAGGACCAGCACAGCAGTATTTATTTATTTTTATTTAGGGCATTTTTATATAGCGCGGACATTACCCAAAGGAACATTAAAAAAAAAGCAATGGAGGGAGGTGGGATCGGAGACACGGACAGCGGGAGAGGGGGCGGGGAAGGCAGGACAGCAAGCACGAACAGGGGGGGTGCAGGACAGCAGCAAGCACAAACTTTCAAAGGTGCACCAATGCAGTTTAGCATACAAGACACGTATGGCAAAACACCAAATACAAACTAAACACACACACATATCTACCAAAAGTAACGAAAACAGGTAACACAAAACCACTGGCCCAGAGCACACTGCACCCCTCCAGCTCAAAGACAGCTTATGGCTTTGCAACGGACAGGAACGACTTCCGCAGGTACTAGGGGAGGGACAGCAGAGTTGGAGATCCGAAAGGACCAGCACAGCAGTATTTATTTATTTTTATTTAGGTCATTTTTATATAGCGCGGATATTACCCAAAGGAACATTAAACAAGCGATGATACTGGATGGGTGGGCATTGGGCAATGTGGTTGGATGGCACTGGGAGCGATCGACAGGAGGCGGGCAATCCAGGAACAGAGGACGACGGCAACGAGACACGCAAAGAAGTAAATAAATAAAATGCTGCTTACCTGATAAGGAGAGGACTGAAATCGCGCAACCCACCCCTGCAAAACACACGTCCAAAATGGCCAAAACATAACGGGAAAAAAAAAGAAAAACCATCCGCCCACCGCCGCATGACGATCACAAAGGGGCGGGATGAGTAAAAATCGCCGGAACGCCCACGAATCTGCTCCGGCAATGACGGACAGATCTCTCTTCCAATGGCTAGCCTCCATTTATGGAGCTAGCCAATGGAAGAGAAGGCGGGACAAAGCCCCATACTGGTAAAAACATAAGATTTCGCCTGCGCGAACCCTGCTGCGCAGCGGACGCCAGGCGAAACCTAAAAAGTACATCAATGAGCCTAACTGGTTTGAAGAAGTCTGCATCATCATCATCACGTAAAACAGTCCAGCCCACCATTAGAAGCATGTTTTGGTTGGATGCGCCATTTGAACGCAACCACCCAACGGCACGTCTGTATAATGCAAAGCTGGCTAAAATGCTAGCGCTGGACCTTCTCCCTTTTTCTTTCGTGGAAGGGGTGGGTTTTCTAGAATTTGTGGCAACAGTCTGCCCTAAATGGAAGGTTCCTTGCCGGTCCTATTTTGCCAGAGTTGCTGTTCCAGCACTACATCAAGATGTGCTGGAGGTGTTTGGCGCAGCTATTCAGAAGAGTGCTGTTCACACTATCCACCTGACAACAGACATGTGGACCAGTTGCCAAGCCCTTGTTTACATGTGCATCACTACACACTGGGTCTCTTTTGGAGGGGTTAAAGACAAGTTGAAAGCAGGTGTTGACACGGACACAGTTTTTCAAGCTACTCGGAAACATGCAACAGTAGCCATGTTTGCCATGGAGAAATCTCATACTGCACCTAACCTTTTGGAGGAGTTTGAAAGGAAGGTCTATGAATGGCTGCATCCAAGAAATCGCATGATTGGTTATGTTTCCACGGATAATGGCAGTAATATAGTTAAGGCCATGCATCAAGGTGGCTATTTCAGAATGCCGTGTTTGGCGCACAGTATTAACATTGTTGTTCAAGATTTCTGGAAAAAAGAAATCACAGTCAGCAAGTTACTGACCACCTGCCGAAGAATCTGCACACATTTCTGCCATTCTTTTAAGGCCCGGAAGAAGCTGAGGAGCATGCAACATGAATGTAGACTGCCAGTCAAAGGACTCATCCAGGAGGTGGCAACACGTTGGAACTCAACCTTCTACATGCTTGAGCGTCTGTCTGAGCAGTGAGGGGTAATCAATGAGTATGTCTATGAACTGGGTTCTACTATGAAAGACATGAGGGTAGAGTTGGAGGAATGGAAGCTAGTTGCAAGCCTGACAGACATGCTTCATCCTTTTGAGGTCTTCACGTGTGAAATCAGCAGGGAGGACTGTAATTTGGGCAAAGCTATCCCATTGTTGCGCATGCTCGAGCACCAGCTGAAGGCGGTGTCTTCAACGTTCCGAGATGATGCTGAAAAGCAAGACGCATATCAGTTGGCGGAGAGGTTATTAAGCCGCCTAGTTGCCAATGAAAGGCTTAAAACCATACATACAGAACAACATTATATTTGTGCCACTATTCTGGATTCACGGTACAAAAAGGCCGTGGCCAGCAAAGCATTCATTCCTTTTGATGAAGCAGATGTTTCAAAGTGCAAACATTGGCTAGCTCTGTCAGCCACTCGGTTCGAAAAAGAGCGCCAAAAAATTGAAGGAGCCGGCAGAAGTACGACTGAAACAGCAGGCCATCCGGTGTCAAGTTCCACTTCTGAATTTGTGGCCGAAGAGAGTCACTTTCCCTCACAGCCGTTAACGACACCAGCAACCGTATCATCATCCTCACCTGCACCAGGCCCAGCCATAATATTGTCGGAAGCGGATTGGCTAACTCATCAAGGGTTTGCTCGTTCCAGTGATGCACAGGCCACAGATGGTACGCAAAGTGGAGCAACCCTAGAGAACCTTGAGTCGATGGTGCAGGCCTATCCGGAGGACCCAACAGAGGTCTTTGTTAATCAAAACCCATTGCTGTATTGGTATAGGAAAAGGCCTCTATGGCGACTGATCACCAACCTGGCTCTAAATTATTTGTCTTGCCCACTCGCAAGCGTGTCTTCTGAACGTGTTTTCAGTTCTACTGGTGCCATTGTAACTTCAAAAAGGACCCGCCTCTCGGCCAAAAATGTGGAAAGGTTAAAACTGATCAAGATGAATCAGCACTTCATACCACCAGATTACAAAATACGTGAATGCACACAGGAAGAAGAGGACACCGACTTAGGTGACGAAAGTTCTTCTCTGTTAGCTGACCTACTCCCGTCTCAATTCATAGAGTTTGAGGGCGAGCTCTACTTCCCTGACACCGAGGCCTGAAAATGACTTCCTTTTTTTTTGCCCTTATTCACTTTTATTCCTGTTTGTCTTTCTTTGTTTTGCAACTTTTACCACAACAAAAAAACTCTAATCACCTAATCACAACAAGTCCATCAGCAGCACTGTCTTCATCTTATTTCCTTATTGATTTGAAGGTGCCGCAGTCTGCATTCCTGAGGTTCACAAGTTCACAACTCAATCATGCTCCTCTATCCTCCTCCTCCAGACTCCCCCTATCCATTTCCCTCAAGGCAGCTGGCTGGATTACGCAGAATAAAGAAACGTAGTCTTCGTAGACGAGTCCCCTCAAGTGGGACTGGAATTACTGACTACATGCTTGCTGATTGCTGACAGTTACTTCTGAAATTGACAGGAGAGGCTGCCCTGTGGGCCCTCACTTTCAGAAGAAGATGCGGGCAAAAAGTGGAACAGGTAATGAATAATGAGAAGAAGATGGCATGCAGTGGACAGCAATGGCAGTCTGGCTCTGATGAAAGCAATTGCTGTTTGTTTGTTGTGCATGAAATGAATCATATGTCTTCTGTTATTATTTAATCTTTTACACACTAAATGTAACTCAAGTCTACTCTGCTGTTTTTTTACCTTATTTAATTCAAATTGTACTTCAACTGCAGGGGCCACTACGTTGCATTTTCCAATATGCAAAATGTCCTTGGACTTACTGTTTGCCAATATACCATGATGATTGTCTTGATTAAATAATATATCTTTTTTCTTTACAGTCACTCACTATGATGGATGGATCATCAGCGTCGGTTTACGGAAGAACTACGGCCAATTCGTGAGTGGCAAACAGGTAAACCAGTCTACAACAACTACTACAGCAGAACTACATGTCTGTCTAGTCGTGGTATGGAGTGGTAGAGGCAGTGTAGTGTTGTTATGCCAGGCAGAGTCCAGACAGCAGTTCATGTAAAATTGGGGCTATGTGGCTTGCTGCATACAATTAGATATGCTTTGTATGTCTGTGACAAAGAGCCTAGGTATGCTACATCAGGTTGCTTCACTCAGAGGTGCCTGCCTTGACCGTCTGCATGGCCCTGCCCCAAGCATGGGCCAAAAATCAGTTCCGCTCGCGAAATTTGCTGTTTTTCGGCACAAAATTGCCGTAAATTAGCAAATTCTGGAGCGTAACGGATTGTTGGCCCATGCTTGTGGCAGGGCCATGCAGACGGTCAAGACAGGCACCACTGAGTGAAGCAACCTGATGTAGCATACCTAGGCTCTTTGACACAGACAGACAAAGCATATCTAGGGTTTAAGGTTCAGTGCGGTTTACATGGGTTTTTGGGTTTAATTCGGTAGGGTTTCCGCGGAGTCTAGGGCTCAGGGCCCGATGCAGGCTAGTTCATAATGATGTTGGCAAGGAATTAGGGGGTTTGGCGTTTTTTGGTCCAGAATTGTCCGAATGTTGGTCTTTTTTGGTGTTTTGCGGCCGCGCGTGTTTGGGTGAAAAGTAGTCGTACACCTTCCAGTGGATCGATTTTGTTCTGCCTAGCTGAGATTCTTGGGAATCGCTGGAACAAGTGTCCTGGTAAGTTACAAGAGGATCGAAGTAGTGGAAGTGCTGAAAACAGCAATTTTTTGTCAAGGCGCGATTTGCCATGTTTTGGGGATAGCAGTATTGCATGTTTTTGGGGGGCTGCTTGGGAGTGTTCTACATTTTTGTTTTTGGGACTCGGTCGAGGGGTCTGTGAGCACTGCTGGGAAGGTCTAATTTTGATTGCAAGTGGTTTGAAGAAAATCCATGGTGGAAAAGGGGGGTTTGGGCCTAGTTGCAGACAGCGTTTTGGCACGATTTAAAGGTAGGCCTCGCTGAGGATAGCACTCCTGCGTGTTTTTGGTGGCCTGTTTGAGGGTATTCTCCATTTTTGGTGATGGGTCGAGGGGTCTGGGAGCACTGCTGGGAAGGTCTAATTTTGATTGCAAGTGGTTTGAAGAAAATCCATGGTGGAAAAGGAGGGTTTGGGCCTAGCTGCTGAGTGCGTTTTGGAGCGATTTGAACTTAGACCTCTGGAGATTCTAAGTGTTGCATTTCTGTGATGGCCTGTTTGGGGGGGTTCTCGAATTTTTGGGGCTGGGTCGAGGGGTCTGGGAGCACTGCTGGGAAGGTCTAATATTGAATGCAAGTGGTTTGGAGAAAATCCATGGTGGAAAAGGGGGGTTTGGGCCTAGTTGCAGAGCGCGTTTGGCACGATTTAAAGGTAGGCCTCGCTGAGGATAGCACTTCTGCTTGTTTTTGGTAGCCTGTTTGGGGGTGTTCTCCATTTCTGGGGGTGGGTTGAGGGGTCTGGGAGCACTGCTGGGAAGGTCTAATTTTGATTGCAAGTGGTTTGAAGAAAATCCATGGTGGAAAAGGGGTGTTTGGGCCTAGTTGAAGTGTGCGTTTTGGAGCAATTTGAACTAGGGCCTCTGGATATTCTAAGTGTTGCATTTCTGTGATGGCCTGTTTGGGGGGTTCTCCATTTTTGGGGCTGGGTCGAGGGGTCTGGGAGCACTGCTGGGAAGGTCTAATATTGAATGCAAGTGGTTTGGAGAAAATCCATGGTGAAAAAGCGGTGTTTTGGGCCTACTTTGAGAGTGCGTTTTAGCACGATTCTCAAGTAGGCCTCAGCCAGGTTGCAGTACTGCATGTTTTTGGGGGGCTACTTGGGGGTGTTCTAGATTTTTGGGGGTGGGTTGAGGCGTCTGGGAGCACTGCTGGGAAGGTCTAATTTTGTTCTAAAATCGCAGTTAACACGTTACACCTAGCTTGAGGGGAAAGATCCACAAATTTCGCTCACACTTATTTATCCTTGAAAAGGAGAGTCACAGTATGCACTTTCGAAATGATGCTTGTATGTTTGTAATACTGTCGACTCTGAAACTGAAAGTGTTAATTTTGCACTACACAGCGTACCTTATATTTTTTTCTCCGTGGTGTTTTAATATCACTTCCTGTTTTTCCATCAACAATTACAGGCCGGCTTTTACCCTGTGCAATGGGAAAACGGATGAACTCAGGCTTACCATTAGTGAGCCGCAATTAAGCATCCGCCAGGCAGGCAGTGGACAAGGTGTCTTCTGGTCCCCAACATTGACCGACAGAGCGTCAGATGGAATGGAGGAGTACCGCGAAAAAGAGGAATGGCTGGAAGCATGCAACTTCCCAAATTCAACAGGATATCTACAACATACAGTTACAGTATCCATCTTCATTTCTACTTATCTTTTAAGTAATGTTATTGCTGTGAACTTCTATGAGTGTGACTCTGTGCATTTGTTTGCTCTGTGCTTCAATTCATCCCTCCAGCCATTGTATACTTTTTTCTTTGCTATTTTTTAAACTAATTTAATGTACTAAGTGGTTCTTCTCTCTGAGGGCAGATAGGCAAGTGAAATTGCGTAATTACTGCAGCCCTGTACTGTCACATTGTTTCTTCATAGTTAGTACATTGTAGAAAGTACTACTTACTTTTCAGTAACCTATCCATTTAGCAAAGAACTTCATGCATGCAGTAGTGCATGCATTTCCTTTATGTCCCTTAAAAGATTTATGGATAGCTTCGTATCCAATGATTTGTTTATCTTCATTTGTTGTTTGTCCATGCTGTGTTTTTTTCCTCTCTCCAAAAACTTTCCCCACAAACCCCATTCCCATCCAAGTTTCAAACCCTAACCCTCTTTCCCCGGGCTGTGTGGTTTTCATTGAGGTGTGAGTAAATTACAACAATAATTCCACACTCTTGCTGGGGAGGATAAGGTACAAGCAACATCCTCAAATCAATTTTAAGGCAGCTAGATGAATCCTAGGATATTTTAATTCTGGTTAAAAAAACAACAATGAGTATTTTAAAATAAATTCTGAATTTCATGCCCACCATCGATTGGATCCATCGTCAACATCATCCTCCTACATGTCAAGAAGACTTGTTATGCTGCAGTGTCACTGTTCTTTTAGCCATAATCACCCATGCAATTCTTTTTTCCCCATACTTATCTTCAGCATTGCTTAGGCTACTGTTCCTTCCAATACTCCTCTCAGGCCACTCAATGTCTAATTTTTTTACTTTGTTTTTCATATGCTGCTACTGCTAGTGTAGTACCACTCCTACTAACACCACAGCAACGAAATTTCGGTCTGGGATGGCGTAATCACCATTTGCCATGCAGCCAGCGCTGTGCCTAGCTCTATTCTCAAACACGAATCACAGGTAAGATAAGCATTTTGGGGAGGTAGAATAATGGGCTAGGACTCGGAGGAGAGACTGACAGTAGTACTAGTAAAGTACTAGTAGGCCAATTGAATTCACTAACTCTGTTAGTGGCACTTTTGAACATTTTTGGACGTTTTAGATAACTTATGCTGGTAAGTTTGAGGAAACTTTTTGAGCCTGGACAGGTAAAAGAAGAACTTTCAAGAACTAGATGTGGGGGGTACTAGAGTGAATTCCCTCATTTCAAAGGCTGGTACCAAGAATAAATATTGGATCCCCAGCACCTCTCTTCAATACACTCCTAGACCTGTGGACATTACAAGACAATGGACTGCCTTGCTTCCCAGAGTACGCCCTTGCTGCTTGAGGCATGCTTTGTTGCCCAGAGGACTGCTTGCAACTTTAGGCCTGCCTCATGCTCCCGAGGACTGCCCTTCTGTTCGAGGCCTTCTTTGTCCACCAAAGCACTGCCCTACTGCTTGAAGCCTGCTCTGATCTCTAAGAAGGAGGACAGGACCTGCTCACCTTCATTACAGGCTGCCTAAGTGACTCCAAGGGTCAGTTTGCTGACCTGTTCGGAGCTACAGGGACACAACAAGCTCCAAAAGCCTCTCTGCAAATGGAGTTGCCTGGAACTGCAACTGGTCTCTGCTACAGTGAGTCCCTGATCCCAAAATGGTGTCTCCCCAGGTTCTGGACCCTTGGTGGGCATCTGAGTGTGCTCATATGTAAAGAAAGGTGAAATCCTGAAATGTTGCTCTCTTTACAACTGCACACTGGCCAGTTCACACTTAGACTCTGCCATCCACAACAACAACCAATGTGAAGCTCTGGTGACCTGACTCTCAGGTTACAGGGACCGGTAACAACGATCGGCAACACTTTGTGCTTGTGACGTGGGTGTATGGAGGGACCGGAGACTTTTTCTGGTGAGATATGGTATTATTTTTTATAAGGATTTCTTATGGCGTGACGTAAGTCTTTCACGGGCAAAGTCAGCAGGCTCCGTGATAGCGGGTTCCCTCCCAGGGGTAGTCTCTGGGGTTTGATTCCTTCTTGCTCAGCACTTCTTTCGTCTGGAGCCTTGGTTTCTCCCCACCGGCCAGGTATGAAACAAAAAGACAGAGGAGAGACCGTCAAACAATTAATAAATATACAATTCTAACATTTGAACAGATATGATAGCATAAAGAGCCACCTACATCACACCTGAAAAGGGAAAGCTGCTACTATCCCACATGAGATGTACTTAAACTCAAACGAGCACAAGCATAGAAAATACACACTGGAAATGCACAAAGTATTATTTAAATGTTAAGGGAGGGCTACAACTAGAAATTATCAAGGACTAAGTTTTAGGGAACATAATTAGGGACCCCGGATTTATGTATTTATTTTTTAAGCATTTCCATTTGCATTTATCCATATTGATTTTTTAGCTACCTTATCAGTATTTAGCCAGATTTATTTTGTGTTCTGTGAATAAATGAAGTTGTAAAATTGTATATTTCCACATTTATTTAACTAATAAACGTGCAGTCATACTTTGACGCATGTCGTGATTTAGAAAATTAGGCAGCCAAATATAACCTAACAATACACCAACAGCTTAATATTCGCATCATACTATAAATGGATGTTGAAATATGGGGCCCGATTATGATCTCGGTCGATCTGCAACCGACTTTTTGTCGGTTGTGATCTGACGGCTATCTGCTGCTGCGTTCGGTCACATTACGATGCGTGCGGTCGGAGGCAGCAGTTGGATGGACCGACCGATGCTTTCCGACAGACTCAAGGAGCCCGTCAGTCAGTCAAAAACTCCTCTTAATCCCTAATGACGGCGTCTATGCCGTTGGGATTATGATGTCTGTTTCTGACAGCCAATCTCTGTCTGCCTTTCTGGCATGGATTAGCTGTTGGAAACTGACTTTGGGGGCCCCTATCAAAGCCCCTTTTGGCTCTCTGCATTTGGGTCTGAGGGGCACCACATCCCTGCACTGTGTGGTAAGCACCGTGAGGTGGCTGCCACACGGTGCCCTTCACGGTGCAGGGATGTTTACAAACTTAAATTTTTCAATGGGCGTGTGTGCTGTGGGCATTTTCAGACTGCTGTACAAGCTCCCATTGGAGAATGGATGTTTTCAAATGCATAACGTGCGGTCTCATCCCAATTAGGGTGTTAGAACCGACAACCTTTGTTTGGGTGGTTCCTTGCCTGCAACGGTTTTGGGCTGACACATGTCTGCCCGACATCGTAATGAGGGCCTCATTGTCATTGAAGGAAATCTCACCCTGTTTTTTTTAACTCACCACACCTTCTATCTGCTCAGCAACATTGAAAAAAGAGTTTGACAATGAAATGATTAAATTAAATAATTCCAATCTAAGCTATATTTGGGACAGTATTGGACTATAAAAGGAGTACATTTACTAGTTCCTCTCCAATCTAAGCTACATTGGGTTAAGAGTTGGACATTAAAGGTGGTAAATTTTGGAGACATGTACAGCCAGTGTATGGTCTTTTAGCATGTTTTTTGGGCTCTTCTTCTATGCATGTAAAATGCTGTTGGTTGTCTACTATATGTACACTGTTAAAATATGTGTTTTTTAGAACAAACTTTGATAAAAACAAACAAAAAACAATGATATATATATTTTTTGATAATAAATGATTGATAATTAAAAGTCGTGTGAGGCATATATAAATTTCTGGATATAACCTAATCTAAAAATATTCTGGGGCCCGGAAAAGTGTGCAGCATAAGCTGCAATTGAAAGCCCCCATAACCCATAGCAGAAGCCCACGAGGGATGGGAGCCCTGCTAGGAGCCCCCAAAGTCCCTTTCCGTCTACCTTTACATGGCAGTTGGACCATCATGTAAAGGCTGAGGAAAAGGACTTCCTATTCCCTATGGCTGTCCTCTGCAGGCACCACCCCCATGGTAGGTATTAGGCTGTGACCGCAGCCCTGACAGGCTCGTTGAGATTGTTGGATGTGGCAGTGTTTTCCCAGCCAAAATTGCTCTGACCGCCAGGATTGTAATCCGAAGGTATGACCACTACTCTGGATGTAGGATGGACTGCCAACGACGGCCTGTTGCCAGACAACCTAATCAGGCCCTAAGTATTAATATTATGTAATCAATTATATTTCTCTAAAAACTTCAACATTATACCTAAAAATATTCAAATATACTACTTCTTTAAATGATATATGTTAGAACTGGGGGTCTCTAGTTGTCAGGGGTAGGTACCACTGTCCAAATAGGGACCCTTGCTTCTAGTCAGGGTAAGGAGGAAACCCTCTGAGATAACCCATGCTCACCCTCTAGGTAGCTTGGCACGAGCAGTCTAGGCTAACAAGAGGCAATCTGTAAAGTATTTGTACCAACATTCACAGCAACACAGTGAAAACACCACAAACTGACTCCACAACAGTTTAGAAAAATAAAGGTGTTTAATCTAAACTACACAAGACCAAAACGACAAAAATCCAACATACACAGTTCAAGAATATGGTTTCAAAAAGAGTTCTTAAGGTTGCGTTAAAGTTCTTTAGGTTGCGATAGAATAATCCACAGATGCGTGAAAAGTTCACAGTTGCGTCACGTTTACTCACAGTACCTTTTAGTTGCGACAAAGTTCCAAAAGTAGAAGCTGGTGCGGTGGAAAACAAGCGATACATTGCTCCTGAGACCCTGGGGAGGCGATGCGACAGCCCCGTTGCAGCAGCGGGCGTGTTGCGACGAATCCGGTCTATATGGGGAGGAAGGCCACTTGTATGGATTCCGGTGCGTAGGTTCCGTAGAAAGTTTGTTCTCGCAAAGGCACGATGCGACGATCTCGTAGGGGCTGTGACGATCTCTGGGGCGACGATGCACGATCCAGTGGTGATACTCTCTCTCGCAGCTCCTCGATGCGATGGCTCTGCGACGATGCTCGCAGCGACGTGATGCGGTCCGCAAGCACACGGTGCGGCGATCTCACCCAGCGACGACAGGCTCTGCGAAGACACTCGCAGCGATGTTCGACTTTCCCGCACCGGTCTTGTGCATCCGGCAAACGAAGGATGCAACGGCTCTGGCAGAGGCAACAGACGCTGCGACGATCTCGACCTTCGTAGCGGCGGGAATCTTCTCGCACTGTCAGGGATGCGCTCCGCAAGCGAGCGATGCGACACTTTTCAAATGCAAAATTCTCTCAAGCTTAGTTTCAAGCTTCCCAGCACAGGTACAACTTCCAGAGGCCCCACAACTGGATCAAGCACTCTAGGAAGGACAGAACTCTCTCAGCAGAGTTCAGGGAAGCTGGGGGGGAAGTCCCTTTGTTCCTGGGACTTCAGAACAGGGAGCCAGCTCTTCTCAGGCCCTTGGAGATTCCTTCAAGACAGGGGACACATCACAACAGCAAAGTCCTTCCCCTCTCCTTTGCAACAAAGCAACAGGTCAGTCCAGCAGAGCAACAGCAGGACAGTCTTCCTTCTTCAGTTTCAGCTTTCTCCATGGCAGAGGTTCCTTCTTGATTCCAGAATGATCTAACTTTCTGTTGTCAGGGGTCCTGCACTTATACCCCTAAAAGTCTTTTTTCTCTTTGTGCAAGTGGGCCCTGAGCCCGGTCTGAACCAGTTCTGGGGGTTGATTGAGCACTTTGTTTACTTGGCTTCTCCTTTCCTTTCAGAGTGAGCGGCAGGGTCGTCAGCCGCCCAGCAGGAGGTGGAGCCAGCATTGTGGAAGGCAGGCACAGCCCTATTCAGGCCCAGGTGCTAACTCCACCCACCACTCAAGTTGCAGATGCAGTCTTTCAGCCTAGGGCTGACTCAGCCAGCCTCCTGGGGCATCCCCAGCCCATGTCACTCTCAAACCAGACAGTCAATACACAAACAGGCCAAGGCACACAGAAGGGTCAGACAAGAGAACAGCAACTTTCTAAAAGTGCTGTTCTCAAACACAGGATTTAAAAACAACCTTTCCTAAAAGATGTGTTATTCAATTCTGAGTTCAGGGATACTAGATACGTATGTCCTATCTTGTTCCTATGGGAAGATAGGCTGGAAGCCACTGTAGCCAGCATCCCCCATGTTAATCTATGGAGCAAGATAGCCTTACAATAGTGAAAAACGAAAATGGCTGCCTTTCACTACCAGAGCATGTCACCTGCACCAGTACATGCTCTACCTTTCACATACACTGCACCCTGCCCAGGGGGGTACCTTGGGCCTTCCATAGGGGTGACCAATGTGCAGAAAAAGAGAAGGGTTAGGCCTGGTCAGTGCGGACACTGACCAGGAGGACATGGCAGTTCCTGGACTGCACACAGGCACTGCAGTGGCAGGCCTGAGACACCATTTTAGGGCTACTCATGTGGGAGGCACAATCAGTGCTGCAGGCCCACTGGTACCATTTGTCATCACCAGCCCTGGCACACCCAGTGCAGTTTACTAGGGACAATATATATATATATTAAAAAATGTGTTTAATGCTTCAAATACTTTTGAAGTAAATCATCAACTTAGAAATAAAACATGCTGAATGTAAAATTTAAAATAAAAGCATTAAAGAAATATGTATTTTAACATAAACCTAAAAATACTTTTAAAAAACAATTTTACATGTTAATTTATTAACTAATTAAATACAATGTTTTATTTTATTTATATACAATACAATAATACATGAAAGGAAAGAATATTTTACATTAAAATAAATGTTCAGAAAACTTATTACACTGAAATTTTAATTAAAAATGTTTAAAAGAATAAATAAAAAACTACCCACCCAATTCCCCTACAAACTAAACAACCCATACCAAAAATATTTAAAACCCCTAAAAACAAAATGTAAAAAGCCCATAGCATGTATAACATTGCTACAATATACAAAATAAGTATTACGCACAACTATATTATATATAACACCATCTTAACAATGATATTACATTCTTTGTAAATTATATTCTTACCTGTGATAGTCCATATGGCGATATTTTATTTGTCATAATATAAAAGCAGTGATCTCCTTACAACATGATATTTCCAACTTCAAATTATGGCCAAATACCCCACTACCACCTTCCATGGCCCCCAATTCAATTTTCCCCCAGCACATGACACCTTTTTTGGAAAACGTCTTTCTAAGTTTCCTTTTCTCTTCTGTAATCTATTTTCCTGGTCTCCCTTTTACCTTCCATTAAACATGTGAAGTGTGCATCACATGACCCAACCTGTCCATAGCCAAACGTAAACCTAGCCCAAGCCACATGTTTTTTTATCTTATCTACCACTCATTTGCTCCCTAACCCAGGAATAATATATTTGTTATACTGTAACAAATTAGTGAGGAGTGTGGTGTGGGGGAGCAAGACTAAGGGCAGGAGTAAGGATTAAGGAAAGAGCAGGGTGATTGAAATTATTTTTGCTTGTATATAGGTTATGTGCCAATAGTTAATAATAATGCATGCGGACTAATGCCACATACCACAAATAGTAGTGTGAAATACGTTTAAAAAAACAAAACCCAGGAACACTGAATCCCAGAAAGAATTCCAGTGGCCCTAAAGAACCAGAAACTCTGTGTGGTTCTCTGCCTATACAAACATGTGCTTGCAGTGAGTACCACAATTCATGTTCTTTTATTTTTTCCTCAAACTTTCCATCTGTGTCTGTCCGAGGCGCAAAGTGCTCAACCCCCCTCGTCCGGTTAGGGGTGCCGCCGAGCTCTTTGCCAGGGCCGGTTTTCGGCCGATTTTGTAACAGGGCCAATTTTGCAGCTATCCTGCAAAGACGGCTTTGTAACGAAAATGGCCGTCACCTGTGCGGCACACCGGGGGATTACCCGGTGCCCGCTACAGCCAGTCCGGGCCTGCCCAGACTCCCGGATTCAGGATGAATAGCAGCATCTGTGCCTTGACCTTCTTCTAGTTTGTTATCATGGAGGAGACAGAGGAAACTAGCTTCTCCAGTGCTTAACTGGCAGAACAGAGACAGCACCACTACCACAGCTGCCGCAGACAGCCAAGCCTTTCTTTCCTCCAGTCCCTTGAAGCACACCATCCTCCCTACCTGCTCCACAACAGAGGCCCTTTTCTGTGAAATCCTGAAAGGTCTGAAAGAGGTTAAACAAATGAATAGGAAATTTAAAAAAAGACTCAGTTGACTTTATTAGGGGAAATTGATGGGCCTGTTGTCGGTGGCGATGCTGGGGCAACTTAAATAGTTTTTTTTACTAGGGTCTAGGTAGGGGGTGCATCTGTTGCATTAAGAGTGTGTGGGAGCGTTGGGGAAGGGTATAGTTTTTCAAAAATATTTGTTTACTTGGATCTATGAAGGAAAAGATCTTATTTCGAATGGAGCAGACAAACTAGCAAAGAAGGATTCTCATTTTGCTACATAAAACACAAAACAAAAAGGACAAACAGAGTAAGTGAAAAATCCAAGACAAAGACCAACATAAATGAACACAGTTTGAAAGGGGAATTATTTACTTAAGTAAGTGCAATGGGCATTCAAATCGCAGAAGGAGGTGAGGTTTGGTAGAATCATCATTTAGATAAATTCTCGGTTGGGAATAAACTGTGGAAAAGGTGCACACTTCCTGTCCTTGTCCTACAATTCTTATAATTTATTATCTACACTATGATGCCCCCTTTTGTCCAAGATAAATGGATTGATGGAGGCAAATTAGCAAATATTTGCATCCTCCTTTGTATCAGTTTAACTTTGTTTGCACCACATCTGTTCTGTTCTGCCGAGAGTGAGATCTGCTGAGTTTGGAAATAGATGACAGCCCAATAGCTCTCACAACTTGGGAGAGAACGATCAGTGTATCAATGATTGAGTGATTAGAGGGCATTAGTTAAAACTTTGAAGAGTAAAAAAAAACAGTATTCAGCAGGTCCATGAATGCAGCTTCTTTGTCATGGAAGGAGGATGAACAGCTACGTTAACCTACTCAGTCTTTAGCAGCCAACAGACTCCTAAGTTCATTATTGATACTCAGGCTGGCAATGAGACATTCAGTTAAAAATATTATAATGAAAGTTAAGAAAAATTATATTGTATAGAAATGGTGAGACTGCATTGTTCTGGCATTTTCCGTCTTAAGAGCGGGGATAAACTGCAGAGCAGGAGGCCCATAGAGATTTCACTTCTTTGCATAAGAGGACTCTGTAGAATGAGAAAAGAAAAAGGCAATATTTGAGAATCAAGGTAAACGTGGTGCACAAGGAGTCAAAGTGCGGAGCCTAAGTGCGGAGCATATGCTGGTAATCTATTTACTATGGAGCAATCCAGTTCCATCAATCCCAGTCAAAATGTCCTGTAATTACTGCGCACTACGACCACTTTCGATTAGTCGACCCAGAAGTCTGCATTACTAGAAATAACTCACCCCTTTGTACTCCACAGTGGTAGGCTTTCAGTCCTTTTTTTTGCTTGCTCAAGAGTACATAGGCATTGGTGCTTATACTGCATGTTGTTGTCTAGTCTCACAGACTGTTTTTTTCCAGCAAGAGACAGACTTTCAGGAGAACCAGGTGATGATTGTGTGCAAATTACGAAAATACTAATCGAGTGAACCTTCCAGTGTTGCATGGTCACTCATGCATGATTGGCCAAGTTTAGCTAGGTCACATATATCACATGAATCATAAATTGGTTTTCATTGATACAAGTTACCTGTTTCAAGTGCAGTGTCCAGTTACCTATCTATGTGTATCTTTTTTTCATGAAGTGACATGTAAAAGCTGTGCCATGCAGCCCAATGTCTCCAATTCCAATCAACTTTATTCGGTAAAAATACCATAAAACCTATAATAAAAACAAAAAAAAATCATATTCAAAACACCATCAGCTTATAAATACAAAAACATTTCATCTAATACTAATTGCAAAAGTATAATGTTTAAAATCAAGTTCAAAGTTCAAAAAAGACTTTCTTTCGGTCAGAATGACCTAGAAAGTACAGCACACAGCAAACATTTACATGACAGAAATAAATAAAATGCAACATACTGACAATCGTAGTTAAAAAAAAGAGTAAACCCCTTGAAAGTTATACACATAGTTTCATATTAGACAATACATTGAGATTTTGGGAAGTAAGTTGATCCCCTAGATTCCTTGCTCTCCTGTATGTTATTTCGGGATAATCACCTATGATTTGTGATAACGTCGGACCTGATTTTAAGATTGACCTGTGCTTTTGAATAATTTTCGAAAGTTTGTTATTTTCTGCACTGTGAGTCGTGATCAATCTAATTGCATCTTTATCTCCTTGATGTTCTCTTTGTTTGTGGAGGATACTGGTAAACAGCCACTACATAGAAAAACCGAAAAACAATTGGCTACACCGAGAAGGATTCTTTCCATGCAGACACTGCAAAGTGTGCAAAATTGCTGCAACAACAAAAGAAATTGAAATCAGAAAAGGTACGAAGTGGATAATACACCAGCACTTAACCTGCAAGAGCACACATGTGGTGTACCTAATAGAGTGCCCGTGCCATAAAAAATACACTGGCAGCACAACTTTTGAAGCCAAGAAGAGAATTCTTGAACGCACGAGAGCAGTAACCAACAAAGATCGCTCCTATGCCGTGGCCAAACACATGGAACAATTCCATGATAGTAATTGGGAACTACTTAAATTCTGCGCCATAGAACAGGTACCTCTCACAGAAAGGGGAGGAGACCGTCTCAAATGCCTCAGGAGAAAAGAATCGAAACACATTATCAACTTCAGGACCCTGGAACCAAGAGGGCTGAACCTGACGGAAGAACTTTATGTACATCTCTAAGAACACAAATGAGAGCATAATAATAATGAACGAGGAACCCGAATCTTTGTAAACCATTCGCCCACTAGAGGGGGATGTACACAACAGAGTGTTTGCGGACTGCGTCGACTCACATACAGAGTCTGACTGACTCAACATATCTCACCAGAGAGATCTAATAACATTCGTACTCACTATAGAGCATAAAAAATTACTGCAATTCAAAAAAGTGCACTCTTCTTTCTTTTGTTTTTAAATAAAGACGCACAATCCAAACAGGTTGGTGAAGATAGTGTAGTAAATACTACATTAACCAACATGCATTTGGAGGTCACACAGGAAATCACCTGTGTTATGGTGATAAAAGAAGGACTTAGTAAATTACTCAACATCCCGTGAGCAAGCTTCGTGAGAGGCGAAACGCGTTGGGTCAAGGTTGAATTAAAGCCGCTATAATTTCAAATAAAAAAATTGAGATGGAGACAATTTATCATGTGATGAGAATATTTTATTAATGAATTCCAAGAGTTGACGGAATCAATAACCCACTAGGGTGAAGTAAATTGAAGTTCCGGAGAATTATATAGGATGATGAGGCTTGCTGACTAGTAATGTTAGTGTTATGAACTGCTTATGATTAGGCAAATAATGGCATATAAAGTATGAGGCAACACGTAAACCTACCCACTTGGGTATGATACACTCATGGTGTTTGAGTTAGAGGGCAGAAATAAATTTGACATGAAAAACTTTATTGATAGACTAATAAGGTTGGCATCAAAAGATTTAGATTTTGCCCACTTGGGAATTAAATGGAAGGAGATTGTGTTATATAGCATGACGCGGCAGTACTATAATCAATAACTGCAGAAGTGAGAATAGGAAATTAATAGATAGATTGTCTCGGAAAATATGGACTTTACGGGGAAAAGCTGACAGAGTCATGCTAATTGAGTACAGATTACGTAGGTTTGCCTATATAAAATAGACGGCGACTAATGATTAGATGCGGCATAATGGAGTAAATACGAGGGCTTTATCGCAATTGATTGTAATTTGCAGTGGGAGCTTTTGAATGTATATTGTACAAAAACTTCAACACACTACAAGATGGCCGACACCGCCAATACTCTTTGTTGACACAGTCCACTTTCCATGTCTATGTGTACGGTAATCACGTGCACGCAATAAAGTTTAAATGTCTGTTTTGTGTAAGCAGTAGCTTAACCCGTGAGCAAGGCAGTTCTCGCCGAAACGCGTAGGGTATCTCATGGCTTTGAATAAGTAAATAAATCTTTATTTACAAGCAGACTTTGGATTTCGCGAATATTTCTGTGTGGAGTGCACTCGTACTGTGTTGGTACATGGATGCAATTGACTATCGGGAAACCTCTGACCCGGACTGGCACCGCTGCTTGATGTGTCCCGGCATTATCGGAGGAGGAGAGAAGTGGATATATATATATATATATATATATATATATATATATATATATATATATATATATATATATATATATATATATATATATATATATATATATATATATATGTATATATATATATATATATATATATATATATATATATATATATATATATATATATATATATATATATCTATTAGGCTGGAAAAAATTAGCAGCACACAACACCTTTCCCCATCAGCTTTTAATTGGTATGGGCATGCGCAGTAGGAGAAAATTAAAAACACATGACTGTGCCGACGCGTTTCGTGAATTTACTTCTTCTTGGGCGCTTGTAGTCAGGAAAGTGCATGTTGGGGTTTTGAGTTCCTTCGTTCGGCAATATCACTTTCCTTAATGGCCTTTTATTATATTTGCGCGTAACCTTTAGGAATTCAAAAGTCCGATTACAGTCCTGGATGGATGCAGCTTTAAATTCAATGCTTAATGAAGGCTCTGCATGAGCCCCTCCGTTAGCGCATCCCCTCAATCCATACTTGCTGTACACAATGCGAGCTCACCAATCCATAGAGCTCCGTGGGTGGTGCTAGCTCAGCGGCAGGACGGCCGCTAATACATCAGGCTCGTGGGGATGTGTCCAAAAAATAAGCAGCACACGACAGCAAGTCGCCTTTCCCCATCGGCTTTTAATTGGTATGGGCATGCGCAGTAGGAGAAAATTAAAAGCACCTGACTGTGCCGACGCGTTTAGTGAATTTACTTCTTCTTGGGCGCTTGTAGTCAGGAAAGTACATGTTGAGGTTTTGAGTTCCTTCGTTCGGCAATATCACTTTCCTTAGTGGGGTTTTATTATATTTGCGTGTAGCCTTTAGGAATTCAAAAGTCTGATGACAGTCCTGGATGGATACATACATATATATATATATATAGCTGTGTTCTGCTTGAATAAATCCTTTGTTGGCACTCGGAGCTGTGTCCTGCTTACTTTCTTTGGAGGTGAGCATGTGGTTTTGGATGTATAGTACCGGGTTGCCGATACCGGTACCAAGGACACACCCTCTCGATCTGGTGCTCCGCGTTTAAAAGGCAAAAACTGTGGTATAGCACGAGGAGTGCACAACACGGCGCCCCCCCAAGCAAAAGTCATTGCCACCAGGCAGTTATTTCACGCAAGGGGAGAGAGTAGGCAGTATCACACTGCCTGATAAGAGTGCCAACGGAGGTTCGAGCTGAGAAACAAACCTGGGAGCAGTATGGAGGCACACAGTCCTGCGCCATGAATTTGGGACACCACGGAGGTGTTTGGTTCACCCCATCACTGTATGCGGCACCACGATGGACTCCAGTTCCCACCATGCATCACTCTTTTGAATCACAAGCATCCACCCAAGTACCTGCATTTAGGAGGAGGAGCCGAGAGACTGCTACTTAGGGGGCAGTCTCTATGTCCAGGACTTGCCAGCCAAGCCTGTGAAGCCGGCACTGATGACGGCCATTTCCGGCTAGAAACGCGTCTGCCATAGCGTTTCACGGACTGCGAGGACAAAGCTGTGTTCTGCTTGAATAAATCCTTTGTTGGCACTCGGAGCTATGTCCTGCTTACTTTCTTTGGAGGTGAGCGTGTGGTTTTGGATGTATAGTACCGGGTTGCCGATACCGGTACCAAGGACACACCCTCTCGATCTGGTGCTCCGCGTTTAAAAGGCAAAAACTGTGGTATAGCACGAGGAGTGCACAACGCGGCGCCCCCCCAAGCAAAAGTCATTGCCACCAGGCAGTTATTTCACGCAAGGGGAGAGAGTAGGCAGTATCATACTGCCTGATAAGAGTGCCAACGGAGGTTCGAGCTAAGAAACAAACCTGGGAGCAGTATGGAGGCACACAGTCCTGCGCCATGAATTTGGGACACCACGGAGGTGTTTGGTTCACCCCATCACTGTATGCGGCACCACGATGGACTCCAGTTCCCACCATGCATCACTCTTTTGAATCACAAGCATCCACCCAAGTACCTGCATTTAGGAGGAGGAGCCGAGAGACTGCTACTTAGGGGGCAGTCTCTATGTCCAGGACTTACCAGCCAAGTCTGTGAAGCCGGCACTGATGACGGCCATTTCCGGCTAGAAACGCGTCTGCCATAGCGTTTCACGGACTGCGAGGACAAAGCTGTGTTCTGCTTGAATAAATCCTTTGTTGGCACTCGGAGCTGTGTCCTGCTTACTTTCTTTGGAGGTGAGCGTGTGGTTTTGGATGTATAGTACCGGGTTGCCGATACCGGTACCAAGGACACACCCTCTCGATCTGGTGCTCCGCGTTTAAAAGGCAAAAACTGTGGTATAGCACGAGGAGTGCACAACGCGGCGCCCCCCCAAGCAAAAGTCATTGCCACCAGGCAGTTATTTCACGCAAGGGGAGAGAGTAGGCAGTATCATACTGCCTGATAAGAGTGCCAACGGAGGTTCGAGCTGAGAAACAAACCTGGGAGCAGTATGGAGGCACACAGTCCTGCGCCATGAATTTGGGACACCACGGAGGTGTTTGGTTCACCCCATCACTGTATGCGGCACCACGATGGACTCCAGTTCCCACCATGCATCACTCTTTTGAATCACAAGCATCCACCCAAGTACCTGCATTTAGGAGGAGGAGCCGAGAGACTGCTACTTAGGGGGCAGTCTCTATGTCCAGGACTTACCAGCCAAGCCTGTGAAGCCGGCACTGATGACGGCCATTTCCGGCTAGAAACGCGTCTGCCATAGCGTTTCACGGACTGCGAGGACAAAGCTGTGTTCTGCTTGAATAAATCCTTTGTTGGCACTCGGAGCTGTGTCCTGCTTACTTTCTTTGGAGGTGAGCGTGTGGTTTTGGATGTATAGTACCGGGTTGCCGATACCGGTACCAAGGACACACCCTCTCGATCTGGTGCTCCGCGTTTAAAAGGCAAAAACTGTGGTATAGCACGAGGAGTGCACAACGCGGAGCCCCCCCAAGCAAAAGTCATTGCCACCAGGCAGTTATTTCACGCAAGGGGAGAGAGTAGGCAGTATCATACTGCCTGATAAGAGTGCCAACGGAGGTACGAGCTGAGAAACAAACCTGGGAGCAGTATGGAGGCACACAGTCCTGCGCCATGAATTTGGGACACCACGGAGGTGTTTGGTTCACCCCATCACTGTATGCGGCACCACGATGGACTCCAGTTCCCACCATGCATCACTCTTTTGAATCACAAGCATCCACCCAAGTACCTGCATTTAGGAGGAGGAGCCGAGAGACTGCTACTTAGGGGGCAGTCTCTATGTCCAGGACTTACCAGCCAAGCCTGTGAAGCCGGCACTGATGACGGCCATTTCCGGCTAGAAACGCGTCTGCCATAGCGTTTCACGGACTGCGAGGACAAAGCTGTGTTCTGCTTGAATAAATCCTTTGTTGGCACTCGGAGCTGTGTCCTGCTTACTTTCTTTGGAGGTGAGCGTGTGGTTTTGGATGTATAGTACCGGGTTGCCGATACCGGTACCAAGGACACACCCTCTCGATCTGGTGCTCCGCGTTTAAAAGGCAAAAACTGTGGTATAGCACGAGGAGTGCACAACGCGGCGCCCCCCCCAAGCAAAAGTCATTGCCACCAGGCAGTTATTTCACGCAAGGGGAGAGAGTAGGCAGTATCATACTGCCTGATAAGAGTGCCAACGGAGGTTCGAGCTGAGAAACAAACCTGGGAGCAGTATGGAGGCACACAGTCCTGCGCCATGAATTTGGGACACCACGGAGGTGTTTGGTTCACCCCATCACTGTATGCGGCACCACGATGGACTCCAGTTCCCACCATGCATCACTCTTTTGAATCACAAGCATCCACCCAAGTACCTGCATTTAGGAGGAGGAGCCGAGAGACTGCTACTTAGGGGGCAGTCTCTATGTCCAGGACTTACCAGCCAAGCCTGTGAAGCCGGCACTGATGACGGCCATTTCTGGCTAGAAACGCGTCTGCCATAGCGTTTCACGGACTGCGAGGACAAAGCTGTGTTCTGCTTGAATAAATCCTTTGTTGGCACTCGGAGCTGTGTCCTGCTTACTTTCTTTGGAGGTGAGCGTGTGGTTTTGGATGTATAGTACCGGGTTGCCGATACCGGTACCAAGGACACACCCTCTCGATCTGGTGCTCCGCGTTTAAAAGGCAAAAACTGTGGTATAGCACGAGGAGTGCACAACGCGGAGCCCCCCCAAGCAAAAGTCATTGCCACCAGGCAGTTATTTCACGCAAGGGGAGAGAGTAGGCAGTATCATACTGCCTGATAAGAGTGCCAACGGAGGTACGAGCTGAGAAACAAACCTGGGAGCAGTATGGAGGCACACAGTCCTGCGCCATGAATTTGGGACACCACGGACGTGTTTGGTTCACCCCATCACTGTATGCGGCACCACGATGGACTCCAGTTCCCACCATGCATCACTCTTTTGAATCACAAGCATCCACCCAAGTACCTGCATTTAGGAGGAGGAGCCGAGAGACTGCTACTTAGGGGGCAGTCTCTATGTCCAGGACTTACCAGCCAAGCCTGTGAAGCCGGCACTGATGACGGCCATTTCCGGCTAGAAACGCGTCTGCCATAGCGTTTCACGGACTGCGAGGACAAAGCTGTGTTCTGCTTAAATAAATCCTTTGTTGGCACTCGGAGCTGTGTCCTGCTTACTTTCTTTGGAGGTGAGCGTGTGGTTTTGGATATATATATCTGTATATATCGTGTATATAGCATGTAAATATCTGTTCCTTCTTATATAGTCGGGCTGCTTAACCAATTGCTTTATGTTGATCAGTTCAAACATTGCTTGATTGTTTTGTTTTTAACAATTTGGGTTATTTACCATTCAAAGATGGCGCCCATACATTGCAGCAAGTGGTCCATTGTTTGTTTCAATGGTTTTGCTTTATTACACTTCCGCCTTGTCGCCGCCAGCTGACACTGACGAAGGCAAGAGCTGAAACGCGTCTGTTTTTTGATCAATTTGCGCAATAAAACTTGAAAACGAAGTTTAACCTGCTGCGAGTGCTTTTCTATGGGTTTTTGGAACCACGGAGCTCGAGATATATGAAACGGCACGCCGCCGTTTGAATTAGCACCCACTCGGCTGAGTGCGGTCTCCAAGAGGCGAGGTTGGAGCGGCGAAAAAGAGAAAAGGAGAACGCACCGCCAGGAGAAGCCGGCATTACCTGGACCGGTCCTGAGGGTCACGGACTGCTGCAGCGGTTTACCCGGACGGGCTGTGCGAGGTAGGAGATACCCGACTTTCTTCGAATCTCTTTGGCACGTTTGAAGCAGGCTGCGCAACTAATCTAAGAGAACTTAATAACGTAATAAATGTTCAGCGACACAGCGCGCCGGGAGGCGGCAAGTGGCATTTTTGGAGGACGACCGGGGCCGCAGGCACGGGACACCTCACAGGGAGCAGACACAGCACATTCTGTACTCAAAGGCAAATATCAGTCATTGGAGAGACTATACGAGCGAGAAACACGCAAGTGGTGGGAGGCCACTTCACTGCAACACTACGTGGAGGTTAAGAGGGTCCCACGCGGTCTCCGCATCTACACAATTCCGGCATATGAGAATCCGGACCCTGGATTGTTGAGCCAATGGGCCGACTATATAGCACACTCATGTGAGGGAATGCTGATACTCCTCATTAAGTTTGCCTGGAAAGACAGGGAGAGAGCACTGCAGGATATTGATGCATTAGAGAAGGAGATCGTGGAATTGACGGATCAAGAACAACTAGACAAGGAAAAGGAGCTAATGAAAAAAAGACTTACAAGCTATGAGAAAAAGATACAACTAAGAAAACAACAAAAGTTCGAACGCGATGCTCGCGACTATGAACAAGGGAGGATACTAACGTTTGCGCGAAAATACGACGCGCCTCACCGAGATCTGAGGGCAAGACAACAGAATCCACCTGTATCTAGAGAAACCTCTGAATCCGACGCCACGAGCGCGGAACAATCTGAAGAAGAGAGAACAAGTACAGAGCAAAGAACCAGATCAAGATGCGAGCCACCTTTTTTTCGCGAGGAATGCGATTTAATCCGCCAGAACTGGCTGAGGGATGGAAAAAAGCGCCCCCCGGACCAATCCTCAGTCGCAAGCGGAGACGCATCACAAGGCGCAGAGGGAGGAGACAGAGGGCGAGGCACCAGAAGGCTGAGGAGTCGGCAAGCCAAGACCAAGAAGAACTGAAGGAGAACCTGAACATAATCAACCTCACACAACGAGCCCTTACAGAAAACGAAGAAAGTGTCCTGAAATTAGGACTGACATTCTGTCCAACAGGCCGCTATGAATATGCACAGACTCGTATAGACCTGTTCCTATTTGTTCGAAAATTAAAACTTTGGAAGTACTTTAAACAAAAAGCTTTGAGAGATACCGTGACCTCACCAAGGGTGGGAAGCACGACTGAATCCATCCCAACGGAGATGAATATTAATGACCTTGAAAGCATGGCCGTACTGGAGGACCTGCTAGAAGAAAGTGGCTCCCAGTCCGTTCCACCAATCGATGTGGTTGAAAGAGGCACTTCCATAGGTATAAGCCAAGTAGGTGAACAGAGTACTTTCAAGCCGACCTCTCGCTTCCTCCCCCAGACACCAACTGATGCTATGGATATTTTCTCTGAAGCCGTCATTCAGGACTTACGAAACTTGTCAAAACTTGAAGAAGATCAAAAAGGGAAAATTAGGTGGAACCTCTCATTCCAGCAGAGAGAGGCCATCTCTAACCTTGAACAGGACGACTCAATAGTAATTAAGCCGTCGGACAAGGGCGGCAACGTGGTTATCCAGAGTCGAGTTAACTACTGTAAAGAAGCCCTACGTCAGTTACAGGACCAGAACAATTATATGCCAGCGACTGAGAAGGAATACTTGGACAGTATCCATAGCTATCATTCTCTTATTGACAAATGGCACGGAAAGGGCATACTGGGAAGGGAAGAGTATATCTTTCTACAAAATAAACAGCCCAGGCTTCCAAGCTTTTATCACCTCCCGAAAATACACAAAGACGCCACAGAACCACCAGGGAGACCGATTGTGTCATCCATAGGAGGATTGACCGAAAAGATGTCGAGATTCATTGACTCCTTCTTGGCCCCATGGGTAGCTCAGTTGAGCTCATATACAAAAGACACTAAGGATTTCCTCAGACAGATACAGGATGTGGAGTGGGATTTCATAATGATAACAATGGACATTTCAAGTCTCTATACGAGCATCAGTCACCGAGATGGGATTGCAGCCACTAAGACTTTTCTGAATTTACGCCCGGCACGCCACCTGGAACACAGCAGAATGCTCTTGGAATTCATGTCCTTTTGCTTAATGAATAACATCTTTGTCTTTCAGAATCAACGATACAGACAAGTCAGGGGGACTGCCATGGGTACCTGCTTCGCCCCCAGCTACGCGAATTTATTCGTGGGCTGGTGGGAGAAGCAGGTAGCCTGGGCAGATGACAAAACAGATTTTGTTGATAAGATAATATGCTGGAGAAGGTACATTGACGACCTTTTCCTTATTTGGAGAGGGTCAGAGTCTTCAGCTCTAGAGTATATACGTATACTCAATCAGAACGATTTGAATCTGCAATTCACACACTTCATCAGTAAAACTGAAGTGAGTTTCTTAGACCTAAGGGTCTTTGTTGACTCTGGCATAATCCAGACTGCCCTCTTTAGAAAAGAGACGGCAGGTAACTCTGTGCTCCACGGGCGAAGCAGTCACCCGGCCTCCCTAATTAAGAGTATCCCCTACGGGGAACTGTTGAGGATCAAGCGCAACAGTTCTCTAGATAGAGACTTCACGGAGGCTGCCTGCAGAAGCGTTTCACGCTTCAAAGCACGCGGTTACTCCGGAAAAACACTCCAACAAGCTGAACACAAGGTGAAAACTATTGATAGGCAAACTCTGCTGACTGACAAGAAGAGGGCAACATCCAAAGGTGGGAGTGGTATTATCAGATTGGTAACGAACTATTCGGTGGCAGCGAATAGAATTCGAGCCATCATGTCCAAAAATTGGGGTATCCTGAGATCCGACCCCGTAATAGGGAAGGACTTACAAAAACATCCCATGATCACCTTTAGAAGAATAAGATCACTGAAAGATAGGTTGGTCACAAGTCACCTTGCAAAAGAGAAACCTAAAGGAGATTTACATGCCATGCATGGGTCATACCCATGTGGGAAATGCAAGGCATGTAACAACAGTCAGAGAGTATATTCCTATGATGTGCCACATAAAAACAGTAAGATTAGGATTAGCAAGTTTATTACTTGCTCAACCACATTTGTGGTTTACTGTCTAACATGCCCCTGCGGACTTAGATACGTGGGGAGCACCACAAAGGCGGTAAAATTACGTGTTTTGGAACATCAAAGGGCCATCGCAAACAAAGATGAGAGCTACCCGATGGCCCGACATTTTGCCTTGTGTCATAACAGCGATAGGACCCTCCTTAGCTTCTTCAGCCTAGATTGTGTCCCACAAAACATAAGGGGCGGGGATCTGAAAATGAAACTAAGGCGTCTGGAGTCTAGATACATCGTGGACCTTCAGACTAAATCACCTGGAGGCCTGAACGCAGGGGAGGAACTCTTATCACACCTTTGAGATACTGTAATTGAAATTAAGGGGCTGAAAGTAAAAATTGTGTCTGTTCCTGAGAATATTTTGTTTATTTAATATTTAGTTTGAAATTTCAGTTGGTGGTGGGGCAACTTGAATCCAATATTAATTTAGGACATTAGGTTTTCTAAGCTAGAGTGTATATAAGGGATGCATGTCATCAATAATGCACAGCAATACTGTTAATATAACATTGGTTATGGGTTATATGGATACAATTAGCCTATAGATGCCCTTCCCCAATGAGAACCTGTATTGATTTAGTGCAATGTAGGTCTGGTTGACTAATAGAGAATGAGTTGCTTATATAGCGAACACGATGAACTAGCCCATCCAGGGCTCAAATCTGTATATATCGTGTATATAGCATGTAAATATCTGTTCCTTCTTATATAGTCGGGCTGCTTAACCAATTGCTTTATGTTGATCAGTTCAAACATTGCTTGATTGTTTTGTTTTTAACAATTTGGGTTATTTACCATTCAAAGATGGCGCCCATACATTGCAGCAAGTGGTCCATTGTTTGTTTCAATGGTTTTGCTTTATTACACTTCCGCCTTGTCGCCGCCAGCTGACACTGACGAAGGCAAGAGCTGAAACGCGTCTGTTTTTTGATCAATTTGCGCAATAAAACTTGAAAACGAAGAATAACCTGCTGCGAGTGCTTTTCTATGGGTTTTTGGAACCACGGAGCTCGAGATATATATATATATATATATATATATATATATATATATATATATATATATATATATATATATTCCACAAGGTTGCTGCCAGAACGATCCTCGGCCTCACAACGCTGGCGCCGTTGGTGGCAGCAGTCGCCACACTCTATTTGAACCTGCTTCCCATCCACCTCCAATAGCTGGACACAGAAAACGGCACACCAGGGAAATCCAGCACAAATCCTTTATTGTGCACTTATAGAACAAGGACTACGCGTTTCGGCATTTACCTTTATCAAGTTACCACCATTTTGTATTCAAACATATTTAAGTCCTTCTTTGATGACAAAGCCATAAAGATAGAAAACATACTATTGTATTTCATTTCTTAAACCAAACACAAAATTACATAATCACAATATTCGATTGCTGTATTTGAAATGTGTCAATATAATCTGGTTCTTACTATTATATGCCATTGCGATATTGGTTTCGACGAGGGACTGGCGTTGGATTTACTGGCATTGTGTCATGTGACTCACAACTTTGTGTGACGGTCGCAAAGCCGGTCGGGTAATGTAGTTCACCCGCCGGATGCGAGCAGGGTTCGAGACTGCTATCTGGTGGAATTCCACTATCGTGATGTTTCTGTATCCTGCGAATTATGCAGATTGTGTCTTCAATAACCGGGAGCTCCCTAGTCTGACTACCACACATTCTCAAAGATTCCGTCTTGTGAGATGGGTGCTCCCATCTCTGGCAAGCAGAGCTCTACTAGAAGGAGTCAGATGTGCTAGTACTTACATGGTGGTTAGCCTTATGTTCAAGTGCTTTCGATCAAGTATGAGGAAGTGATAACATGTTAATGTGAGTGTGTAATTGTGTAAATTTTAAATGAAATTAAGTGGAATTAATTTTTCTGTGACTTTTATGTGGCTCTCTATTTACTTATAACTAACCCTGGAGCGACTGGCCTTCCTGTGGTGATACCACAATTGTGGATATCCTTCACATCCTTTAACTGGATTGGCGATTATAATATGTGTGTGAGCCAACATTTTAAAAAAGTGATGGTGCTTTTAAAATCTTCCTTACAGTACTCATCATTCTACGAAGTAGCTTTCACGATGCTCCTTACCAGCTTCAAATGCCTATATGTGAGGATAGCTCCTCCCCACAATTTAGCCCTTTCGGGATCTTACTGTCCAGATCTATGATATATCTGGACTCTTTGACCCTTAGCTGTATTTCGTTTTGCTTTTGTAAATGGCGCCAAACAGATTGATAAAGGCTTCCAGTAAGCCGAAACGCGTCTCTCTTACCTCTGGGATTGAGGGTGACTCAGAAAAATAAATAGATGCCGAATCCTGACTACCTCGAGTCCGTGCCTTCTTCTGTGGGAGATTCTTTAGATGATTCTGTAGAGGCTGGATGATGTGCATATATATATATATATATATATATATATATATATATATATATATATATATATATATATATATATATTCACTGAAAAAACCATAGGTTATAGACCATATATAGTTAGGAATTAGCATTTACAAAACCTTGAAAATTCACTGAAAAAACCATAGGTTATAGACCATATATAGTTAGGAATTAGCATTTAAAAAACCTTATTTTACTCACACAAAACCATTGAAATTCCATATATAGTTAGTTGTACTAACTATATATCGCGCACCCGCAATCCACTGCTGATGATGTCACATATTACATAATTCATGACATGGTCAGTGACATCACTGATGACATCACTGATGACATCTCAAATGACATCACTGATGACATCACTGATGACAACATCCAGTGACTGTATGTTTCAGTAAAGTTAAAATATGTCTTATATATTGAAGAATGAGTGGATGTATAAGTGTCTGGATGATGTATTTAGTAGGTGCATGACTGACTGTATAAGTGAGTGATTAAATGTGTCTCACTGAGTGCATGGGTTAGTGACTAAACTGTTTTAAATTGTGCACCATTGTGTCTGTTGTTTTGTAATCTGATGCAATTGTTGATCATTAGCTATATGACTAACTATATGGGTTATTGATTAGTTGGCCAAGTATTTGTATGGGAGACTGAGTGTGTGTGTGGGTGTCTGGGAGGTGTATGACTCTGTGCATAGATGTGTGAGCAGTTGATTCACTAGATGTATGGGTTCAAAAGTGCATGTGGAAACACCTGTATGGGCGGTTTATTGTGTGCATGAGTGTATTGGTGAGTGAATGGATATCTCAGTGCTACATGTCAAAGTAAGTACATATGTAAAACACAGTACATGTGGTAGTTGACATATATAAATAACTGTGCATAAGAGCCAGTGAATGTGTGAGTGGCTGTATGGATTATTGTGAACTTGTATCAGGGATTGTATAACAGAGTAAATATGTGTTATTATATGTTTCAATAAGTAAGGTGTGTTTAACTATATAGTTGAGGAAATGGAGGTGTGATTGATTCTTTGCAAGACTGATTAGGTGTGTGAGTAACTCCATGGATGAGTGACAGTCTGTGAGTGTCTGTTTACACTGAGTGTATCTAAGGTTATATTAGAGTCTGAAGAGGTTCATCGTATCATCACATGAATGATGTCATGAGTAATGTCAAATGAGATGTCATCAGTGATGTCATCAGTGATGTCATTTGAGATGTCATCAGTGATGTCATCAGTGATGTCACTGACCATGTCATGAATGATGTAATATGTGACATCATCAGCAGTGGATTGCGGGTGCGCGATATATAGTTAGTACAACTAACTATATATGGAATTTCAATGGTTTTGTGTGAGTAAAATAAGGTTTTTTAAATGCTAATTCCTAACTATATATGGTCTATAACCTATGGTTTTTTCAGTGAATTTTCAAGGTTTTGTAAATGCTAATTCCTAACTATATATGGTCTATAACCTATGGTTTTTTCAGTGAATTTCATAGGTTTTTTAATAGCAAATCGTTATAAAAATAATACATTTTAAATCGAATTTTATATTTTATAATTTTTTTATTTTTTTTTATATTATTTTTGGTGCGCTCCCGGGGCGCGGACAGGTGAACGCACGGGTAAGCGCAATCTTGCGGCGCGACCTGGGGCGCGTACTGATGCGCGTCCCGGAAGCGCTATTGCCGCGAACGAAAACAACATCGTGACGTATCGCGTAGCCGCCACGCCTTGCGTCATAAGACACGTATCGCGTAGCCGCGAGATGCGTCTTATGACGCACCGCGTAAGCGCACCCGGAAGCGCATACGATCGCGCAACGTAAGCGCCCCGATGCGCTTACGATACACGCCCGGGACGCGCCCCGGGGCGCGTAGCGTAAGCGCGTCAAACCATGTGACTTTAAAATAACACTTTTCATTGGTTCAGAACTTTTTTATTTCCAAATTGTGTGAAACCCACCCATTTCTCTCACTATTGCTTTGTACTTGGAGAGAGCAAGAGCTGTTCTATCTACTCTATCTCCTACTTTTCTGATCTCCAGCAATGGCTGCAAGAGAGTCATCCAGCAGTGATTCAGATGGATTTTTAGATGAGGACCCTCCTCAGCAAAAGAAAAAAAGCCATTTCATCTGGAAATTTTACGACATCCCTGAAGGACAGAAAAAAGTCAACGCTCCCAAAGTAACCTGCAAAATATGTGGGAGTAGTTTATCCAGAGGCAATCCTCTGAAAAAATATAGTTTTGGGAATGCTAATTTAATCAGGCATGTGAAAAGAAGACACCCTAACAACTTTGCCAGGGAGAGTGTCAGAGAGCTGGCACGGAATGTACCAACAGATGGCGGCAGCACCTCCACTGGTGGAGCAACACCTTCGGGACCACCCCGTGGAAGAATGGTCCCTAACATTCAGCCGGTGTTTGCAGGCATCAAATTTTTGTGCACGGAGTGTGACGAACTGCTCTGCTATGGGGAGCAGAGTGTTGAACTCATTGCCCTAAAGAAACAGCAACACCGCTGCTCTTCCAGTCCCTAAATTTTCTAATTTTTTTGCTCCTGTTGAGCAGTTTTGGAATCCTTGTTTTTGTTTTTCCCTTGACAAAAATCCAAAAAAAATATAAAATTGTTTTAAAAAGTCTAAAAAAAATATAAAACAACAAAAACAAAAAAAAATATATAAAACAACAAAATAAAAAAAAAGTTCTTTTCAGAACTACCTCCAATTTATAAAAAGAAGCTTTTTTTTTTTTAAAAAAGTCTGTCATTTTTTATCTCCATGGTACGCTCCCCAGTGCGCTCCCCGGTACGCGTACCGGGCGCTCCCCCCCGCGAAAATCGAATTTTTTTAAATTTTTTTTTCACCCGCGGGAGCCTTTTATGGCCCCCACATCAAAAGTAGGGGGTCAGGGGGGTGTACCCTGCCCCCTTTTGCTCATTTCCCCCCTTTGATTTTTGCCACCTCTTGTGTCTCAATCCTACCGAGACACAAGATGGCGGCCGCTGAGGACTGTTTCGAATGTTTACAGACACCCGAGAACCAATCAGCTTGCCGTGCGCAAAGTCGCGTGGCGCGCCCGAAGCGCTCCCCGGTACGCGTACCGGGCGCGGCTCTAGATATATATCTTTTTTTTAACCTAATTTACTCAAAATTCACAGAACCACATATCTTGAGACCTAGCAAAGGCACATCGGGCAAACAATATCTACAATTTTGCCAAGTTTCGTGGAAATCCATTCAGCCGTTCGAGCTAAAAGTGAGGCCAACCGCCCTATGGAAAATTGCATTGTAAAAACTCGTTTTGGGACCCCCCTTTTTTCTCGGCCCCCCCTTGACGACCCCCCCCCAAATTTTCAGGGGCTGCTCAGAAACAAAATGTTCCATTTTCCTGAAAATTTCAGCCAATTCCGTCCACAAACGCCAAAGTTATTAGATATAGAATTTTCAAAAATCCCATAGGAAAAAAATCCTAACTATATATACCTACTGGCTATCGCCAGTAGGTAATATATACATGTATATATTAGTATACACTTTGCTTTCCAGGGTCAACAAGAACGAGCAGCCAAGCTTGCTCCCGCAGGAATTAAGAGGGATTGTATCTCAGTCAGACCTAAAAAGGGAAGAAGAAACCAGTGAAAACAGGGGCATAGTATGGAGAAGGCATATAAAATGGTGAAAAACGCATGAAGGAACCAGTGAGAATGAGGAAAAAACAGGGAGAAGACAAAACCGATGCCGCTGCACTGGGAGAGCTGGGCATAGGCCACGAGTAGCATGCCTCAGGCCCCCCCAACTCCCTCCCCACACCTGCCCACCAAGCACTGCCTCCCGTCCCCGTGACTTCTGTTGGGCGTGTGCTGTGCCTGTGCCAGGTTCCCTGAAGATGCCATCAGCTCAGGTGACAATGATCAGATGTGGGGCATTACAGGATCATTACAAAGAGGCTGAGGGCGACCTCCTGAGGGGAGGCACTGGCCGATGACAGCAGGGAGCGGGGAAGGTCGGTCTGAGGTAGGCTCCCCCTTGCAGCGCATGACACTGAGTAACGAGGTGTCCCGTGGGACCTTAGACTGGTTCTTAGCAAGGAAGACCTCATACTGCCTGGGAAGTACTGAACAGGCACGTCAGAGTTTAACAGGCACGTCAGAGCTTGAGGCAGTATCAGCGTGTTCCACCCCTGCACCAACGGACAGAAGACACAGGGCCCGCCCTGCACCCCTACGAACAGAAGGCACAGGGCCCGCCCTGCACCCCCACAAACAGAAGACACAGGGCCACCCCCTGCAACCCCCTGAACAGAAGACACAGGGCCAACCCCTGCCCACAAACAGCATACACAGAGCCACCCCTGCACCGACGAACATAAGACACAGGGCCACCCCCTGCACCATGAACAGCAGACACAGGGCCAAAGCTGCACCCACGAACATAAGACACAGGGCCACCCCCTGCACCCACAAACAGCAGACACAGGACCACCCCCTACACCCACGAACAGCAGACATAGGGCCTCCCCCTTCACCCACAAACAGCAGACAAGGGACCACCCACTGTACGCACAAACAGCAGGTACAAGGCCACCCCCTGCACCCACAAACAGCAGACACAGGGCCACCCGCTGCACCCACAAACAGCAGGTACAAGTCCACCCCCTGCACCCATGAACAGCAGACACAGGACCACCCATGCACCCATGAACAGCAGAAAGTGAGCCACCCCTGCACCTACGAACAGCAGACACAGGGCAACCCCCTGCACCCACGAACAGCAGACACATGCCCACCCCCTGCAACCACAAACAGCAGAGACAGGGCCACCCCCTGCACCCACAAACAGCAGACACAGGGCCACCCCTGCACCCACGAGCTGCAGACACAGGGCCAACCCCTGCACCCACAAACAGCAGACACAGGGCCACCCCCTGCCCCCACAAACAGCAGACACAGGGCCACCCCCTGCACCCACGAACAGCAGACACAGGGCCACCCTTGCACCCAAAAACAGAAGACGCCATGACCAGGAGCAAAGACAACCTGCAGCTGACACCTCAAACACCTGTAGCCCTCCCTTTGCTAAGGGACCCCTCTATAACCACTCCCCCCACACACAAACCCTATCGAGGCCAAGTGCACTGCAATGCCCCCCAGGGGAGCCCTCTACCCCCCCATTGTCCAGTGAAAGCACAGATGGAGATCACCCAACCCCTTTCTTCCATGACAGCTCTGCGTCTGCCAGCTCCCCAAACTTGGGGGAAAACGCCAGTGTGCAGTCCCACACACCTGGGTGGGGTGAACCCTAACACAGCCCATACAGGCAAGGCCCAAAGTCCGGGGGGGCAGTCGCACACACCTGGGTGGAACCCCCAACACAGCCCATACAAGGAAGGCTCAGAGTCTGTGGGTTGTAGCGACAGTCCTGGGTGGGGTGACCCCCAACACAGCCCATGCAACCAAGGCTCAGAGTCGGGGGTGAGTCACACACACCTGAATGAATCAGAACAATATCTATTGTATTTCACTTGCAGGAGACTGTAAAAGTAGCGATATCCGTAGCATCTTCTAAGCCTAAATCACAGGCTATATTATGAAGGAACACTTTGTAATCAGCCCTCACTATTCTGAATGTGGCGGTCAGACGCCACACTCAGAATAGTGAGGGTAGACCAGCAGTGTGGTGATGGTCAAACCTCCACCATGAGTACAGCGGTCCTGAGGACAACTGTACTCGTAATAAGGCCCTCTGACTAAGTTTGTCAATCAGTCCCAAAAGCAGATATAATTGATATGGGTAGGTGATTGTAACAGTTATCTGTAAATTCAGTAAAACTCCAGCCTGTAGTTTCACAGATGCGCATGGGGAGAATACATTGTATTTCAAGCATACCTCATATGGGGAGGCTTGTACTGCGGCTGTAAACCAGCCATAGCACAAGCTCCCGTAGAGAAATGGGAGAATCTGTTCATCCCTGCACCACTTGGCAGGCACCTCAAGGTGCAGTGATTAATGGGGGGGGCATCATAGGTACCCCCTTGGTCCCGAAACCAGAGGCCACAGGAAGAAGGGGGCCCTGCTAGGGGTCCCCAATGTTGGTTTCTAACAGGCTTTCCATTTCAGAAAGCCCGGCATGGAAAGCTAGTCAGAAACCGACATCGTAATCCAGATGACAGAAACGCCGTCCATAGGGATTACTGTGTGGCCTCCGACTGGCTGATAGAGTTCTTGAGGCCATCAGAATCCAGCTGAAATGACCGGCCAGTTTCACTTTCAACTGACTGCATTGTAATGCGGCGATCGGAAGTGAAACCTACGATGTGACTTGAAAAGGCTCCGACCTGTGGTCGGAGGCTTTCCAGGTCACATGGTAATGAACCCCTTTATGTGGCTCTTCTTCTAGACAGCAATTTGGTAGGGGGCAGCCATCCAAAGGTTTTTCATCATCCTAACTGGGGAAATGATAAATGGTCCATCTAATCCAGTTTGCCTGTACTGGTTCCTCACACCTGCCACTGTTCCAGGTATGCACTTTCTTGTAATCTATAGATGGCTCCTGGTAAGGTGGTAAACTACACAGTACTGTTGAAACTAATGAACTTTAGAGATGCAATAGAGCCTGAGCAGCAGCTCCACTGATAATATATGGGCATGCCACTCAGACCATTCTATCAGAGGTGTCATGTCTGTGGTACCTGAGCATGTTGATTTGGCTTTGCCTAGATACATTCATGCGTGTATGATAGACCTCTTGAGGGGATATGTATGTATAGTGTATAGTGTATATATAAGGCTGTGCCTCTGCTTCTGTATTTCCCTTTTCAAGTTGTCTTGATCTTGTTGTCATGTGTCTGTACATCATTATAATGTAAATCCATTTACAGCTGGGCAATTTAACATCACACTGTCACACACAATATTGCAGAAGAAAGTCTGTCACAAAGGGTGGGTATTGCGAAGAACAAGGTGTGGCTTGGCATGTGAGTTTGTGAGGACCTAAAAACTCATGAGTTTGTGAGCTTTCACAAACTTTCTCACCATGAAAACGGATGGAGATATTCAATTCAAGAGGCAAAGTAAATTGATTTCATGTGAGGGAAGGAAAACAGAGCACAACCTCACTTGATGAACTGCATGGTAAAGAGTTTTTCCATGAGGTAAATGTTATTCAGTAGAGAAAAAAAAGAATTTCACACACGGATGCCTTTAAACTATTTAGAATTGTACCGTTTACATAATTCTGCATAGGACAAATTGCAGTGCTTAACACAGTCTCATGACAGTCTTAGAAGTACACTGCAAAAGCAGAGTGATTAAAGGAATGTTTGAATTAATCTCAGCTGCTGGGGATTGCTCGGGCTCATCCCAGACCTTTGTTTTTCACTCACTGTGCCACTCTAGACAGCGGTCAGCCTTATGTCAATCAGTCTTAGACCTCCTGCACTAGGAACATTCTAGGCCCAAACTGCCTGGCAAGGCCCCCTCCAGTTGGAAATATAATCAACCTAATACTAGTTTCAACCTACTTAGGTTTCATCTGCGAGGTATAGCTTGAGTCCTACGACAGAGTGAGCAAGCGACCCATGTCTGGGCATACCCATTGTACCTAGAATTTCTACTGCAAATACAAGGTGATGAAAGAAATTCTTGAATTAATCTCAGCTGCTGACATTTGCTCAGAGTCATACTGCAGATCATTATTTTTCTCCCCTCATACCACTCTAGACAGAGACCCACCTTATACAAATCATTCTTGATCCTGCTCCAATACGAACAGTGCAACCCACTATACCAAGCTAGGCCAGGGCCCCTAAAATGGGAATACAAGACTGGTTTTAACCTACTTAGGTTTCATCAGTGAGGTACAGCTAAAGTCCTATGGCACAGGGAGCATAGGACGCAGGTCTCGTCATACTTTTCACACTTAAGGCATTTACTGCAAAAACAAGATGATGGAAGAAATGCTTGAAATAATCTCAGCTTCTGGTGATTGTTCGGGCTGCCTTCCAGACCATCGTGTTTTGCTCAATGTGCCACTCAAGACAGAGTCCCGCCTTATGCAAATCAGTCTTGAGCCTCTTCCAATAGCAATACTCCAGCCTGAACTGCCAGTCTATGTCTCTTCCAGATAGGAACACTAGCAACCCCAGACTAGTTTTGACCCACTTTGGTTTCATCAATGAGATATAGCTTAAGTCCAGTGACACTCCCTATCCGTATGTCTGGAAATCTGCGAGTAGCAGATCTTTACAGGCATATTACTGGGAATGAATGTGACTAAGGAAAAAATGTAAACCTGTACCCATGCACAGAAGTACTTTTATGGACGCAGGTTACAATTGTCTTTGTGATTCTGGCCCATTATAAGGTCTATTTGTGTTTATTCTATGATCCTGCTCCTGAGCTTATTTCATCAATCTATTCCTATTAGACTCTATACATTCCTCTTCATCCACTGTGTCATTTAATTATTTTATCAAGAACTGTCCTATTACACAGCCACTGAATGTACATTATGCTCTCCACATGCATTTCATGGCCTCAGCACACTGCTTCTAGGCCTATTTAAAAAATACTCCAATGATAAATAACCCAAATTCTGGAAATAGTGCTAAATCTCTCTAATTAATCTGACAATTTGCCAATGACACCCAATCCTATAAGAGGTCCTTTTGTCTGTTGAAGATTTGTATTAAGAACACCTGCTGAGATAACCATGAAATTGGCAATATAGAAAAATGTAATACATTTTCTGTTACTTCTAAGCAAAAAAGGTGGAAATTTGTTGCCTGATCTTTTCCAGTTTCCAGCCTCAGCCTACTACAAATTGTACATTCACTACTAAAGATGTTAGTATAGCATTAGATTGTGTGACCGGGGGCAGAGCGCCAGGCATTTACGGCATCCCTACTGATGTTTTTTTAAGTGATAGATCGTCTTGGTGCCAGTATTTTGCAATGTTAGCTAATTCAGAGGCCAGGGGAGCTCCGATTCCATTTTCGTGGAAAGGAGCTGAAATAATTCCGGTTTTTAAAAAGGGTGACAAATCGCTCCCAAATAACTATAGGCCTATCAGTCTTATAGACTCAGCTCAAAAACTCACAGGCCGATTAGTCCAAAACAAAGTACAGACATGGGTAGAGGAACACAATCTCTTATCCCATTTCAAGCTGGTTTACGTCCCTGCACTAGTTCTATCGACCAATTCTTCTATTTTATTGCACTTTATTGGAGGAATGTTGTCTTAACCAAAGGGTCACTCTATGCAGTCTTTGTTGACCTGAAATCGGCTTTCGATTTAGTCCCCCGTTCCAAACTTTGGAAAGTTCTTGCTGATTTGGGGATGTCACCATAGCTATTGACCTTCCTTGTCCGCTTACACGAGAACAACTTTGCTAGAATTAGATGGGGGGTACAGGGTGAGGTTACCGACTCATTCCCTGTCAAGCGTGGCGTTCGGCAGGGGTGTGTCTTGGCCCCCACCCTGTTTTCCTTATATATAAATGGAATAGTGGACCATCTTTGTAGTTCCCCCACAGATGCCCCTGTTTTAGCCGGGGTTCCTGTACCCGTCCTCATGTTCGCGGACGACACCCTTATTGTCTCTCGGACTCCGAGTGGGCTGCAGAAGGCTGTCAACACCTTCTGGGAATTTTGACAACTACGTGGACTTGAGATTAACACCTCAAAAACCAAATTCATGTCCCTGAATCAGCGCAAATCTTTTAAAGGTAAAATCCTCCTGAACGACATACCCTTAGAGCAGATGGAGGCATTTACCTATCTAGGTATTTTACTCCAGAGTAATATGGGTTGGAAAGGTCACACAGACATGGCTATTTTAAAATCCCATCAGCTTGCAGGTGCCCTATCCTCCAAATACAAATCTTCTCTCACAAAGCCAATTACACCTGCTTTGGAGATTTATAATATGAAAGTAATAAGTGCTACCCTGTATGGATCAGAGCTTTGGGGATTTTCAAACTTGAGCCAACTAGCAAAATCGGAGAATACATTTTTATGTAGTTTAGTTGGTGTTCCCCAAAGCACTCCTACTGTTCCGCTCCTACTTGATCTAGGCAGGAAAAATGTGATAGACATAGCGAGGTTACGGCCACTATTGCATTGGAGAAGAATTTGGACCACCCCTGAACTTGCTCATTACGCCCATGCACTGAAGGACGTGATCTCGGTAGATCGCTTCCACACAATCCAGTGGCTCAAAGAGCTTAGGTCACTTTTAAAAAAGCTGGATCTTAGCCATTCAATGGGACGAACTTGATATATCAACTTTCCCATCTAAAAAACAACTGAAAGAAAAATATTGGGAAATGGCTCTGGTAACATCCCATAGTGTCAGCAATAACACCAACCTAACTGGACGTTTTTTAGATCATAAATCACGCCCTTTTGGTGAAGCGTATTGGGATATCATTGAGAGCCCTTTAGACCGCAAACTGTACTTTCAATTCAGGGTAGGGACCCTTTCAGTCAAAGCTTTTACCTACAAATGGGCGCCATCAGGAGATGATAAATGTCACAACTGTTTAAACTCGGTAGAGACTATAGCACATTTATTTTTTGTATGCCCCCTTTATGTTGCCCCTCGACGCAAATGGCTTAAACCCATTTGCTTAAATCTGGGCACCCGGAGGCACACAGAAGCCCTAAGGATATTAGAGTCAGACTGTTCACCCTGTATAGCGGTTTCTGTAGCTAAATTCATAAGGTGGGCCTGGATTATATGCACACGCACTTTTCAGCCACTTGATGCTAGCTAGTACATTGTATGACGTTATTAAAGCTGTTTTTATTCCATGAAGTAACTTTTATTAGTTTACAAATGATTTTTAACTTGCTTCTTAAACGACAGTAACCAAGGAATTTAATAACTTTTTACTATGTGTATTGTTATGTACTCTTTTTTGTGTTTTGTGTTTGATATATTGTGCGTTGCTTTTATGACTTTCTGACGAATAAAGCTTTTGAAATTGATTGATTGAAAACATTTTATTGGACAGATTTTACCTCAGTCAAATGTGGCTCAACATGGAAGGGTTTTTAATGCATTTATTTAGATAAGACAGAATAAGCACCGGGTTATGTGCATATTTTTATTATAAAGGTGGCAGTTAACCCATATTAAATGATTAATCTAATAGGTTATCATGTGAAAAGTATAAATTTTTATTAGTTTATTATTTTTTTAAATATATTTTCAATATATTTTCTTATTATACTTTTGTCAAGACAATGAAAAATTGTACATATAGTAGTCTTTAAACAATTAATTCATTTGACATTCAACACGATAATATTTGTACAATTTTCTATACGTAAGTCTTCCTATTGAACACCCAAATGAAGATGTAGTCTACAAAATTGATGAATGAACATAATTATATACAGAACTAAATATTTCCAAATCAACACGTTTCGGCATTTCCTTCCTCAGGAAATTCTGTATAAATTTCAATTTGGTAACTGGTGAAAAGTAAAGAAACTATTTTATTTATACATATATTTTTATACAGGGTCAACAAACTTAGCTTTAAACATTTTATTATATTTAATTTCTTCATTCCATGAGGATACCCTAATCAAAAGTGAGGAGTACCAAACGACTCTGTCAACTATCTACTATACATAATTCAAATACCTATACAATCTGATAAAAACAAGTGTATTTACAATCTCTATATACAAGTGTGCAATTAATACAATAATTTATACATTCCAGTAAGTACAATCCTATACTAGTACCTCTAAATTCCCATAGGTTTTGCAGTTCCTATGAAACCTAGAGTTACCACTTAATATGTTCATATTATAAAGTGGGGAAATTTGAAAGCCATGTTGTGACCTATTGACCAGGCAAACTTGCTGGCTAAATGACCTTTCAATCTTAAATGAAGAATTTATTGAATGGGACTATCTTCTGTAAGTATGGATAAGAGTAAAAAGCCACATCTTCCAATGCGCGGTAACACCAGAGAGAGAAGGACTTGACTACCATGCCCGATCGCTAAACTTATGAACTGGCAATCTATCTAAAAAATAATGTAAACTGACCACTGGTACCTGTTTAACATAACAGATGAGGGTCTCATGGGTGGCGAGTTTAAGATTCAGAACGAAGGTCGAAGTGCTGGGTATCCAGATATATCCTCTTAGAAGAAGTCTAAAATTTAAATCACAAATGTGCTAGAGTTATAATGGTTCAAGCTATACGAGGAGGCTAGTAGGTTGATGTCAATAATTGTCTTCTTACCTCTTCCTAAGAATGCACTTCCTATATGGTAAAATTTCTTCGTGGGTGTAGTCCACCTTATCGATAACTTGTCGAGTGGTTAAAATCTAAATAAGTCAAAGATAAAGTGCCATTACTATCTAAACATTAGCTGGACCCAAAGTTGTCTATAGATAACATTTTGTACCAACCGCAACTGTAAGTACACCTTATCAATTAGTAGGACACATGTGCGCCATATAGATGTAAGGTACTGCAAGCCGGTCTCTATAGATATGGATTCTGGTGCTCTGAAAAATAGATAGAGCAGTGTAAGATTGCGATTAATGGGAGTATTTTCTTATTTACAGTGCGGAATATTTGTGATCAAAGTGGTTATCACCACACAGACACAATGGTTGTCACACCGGTACGGCAATGCAACACCCCTTCCTCACAGCGCGCCATCTGTCAAACCCCGGCATCCACAGCAAAGGCTCGGCGCATCCCACCTCCCGGCGGTACAGTCCCAAGTGCAGCACAACCCGCATGCAGAGCCACAGCGCCGGTAGTTAACCACCGACCCTGCTGCTCCACGCGCAAGCCGCGCCACACCCAAAACTGCAAGACGCCAAGACGTAAGACACGCCGCGCCTCCACCACGGACGCCAAAATCCAACAAATAACACACAACAGGAACCGGACGTCACCCAGCCGCCCCCGCACGACCCTCACCGCATCTATATGGCGACAACCACCCCGATTCTACTATGGGCATGCTTGGACTAAATTTCTCTGAGAGAGAATAGGGTGGCAGTACTATCTGATAGCGAATAAGCCGCATTGTAAGCAGAGATTTCCTACACTCAACAAAAGCCGATATATTGGTCCGTTGCTGCCCGATACGAAAAAGGGCTATTGTAATACCCAACCCCGCCGATGTAAATGGGGGTTATAAGACGGCGAGTGTATTAAACAGACGCAATACGATTTGCCTAATCAAGCCAGTCTTACTAGATCGGGGAAATAAACTTACTTGCTATATTCGAAGTGCCCAGCTTGTCATCCGTATTTCGGCGCCAATGGGATAAAATGGCACGGCTTTACAGCTGTATTTGAATAGAGATCTGACGTAAAGGGGGCGGAAAACTCTCGCGATGGTAGCACGCTGATCTATATGATCTTAAAACATGCAAATGGGCGCTCCATCTTGAAATGGTGTGTCGACATAAAGATAGGTGCGCATACGTAGGTCCTAGGCTTGAAAAGTGCTAATAAAAGAAAAAAGAACCGGATAACAGTGTCCAAACCGTCTGAGCATGAACAGTGGTTCATACCTAAAGAGAGGCAATTATGAAATCGTTAGAGAATAACGATAACAATATAGATGGACTTGCTAGTTACTAATTCTAATGATGGGTCCCTAAAGGCAATTTTATGAATGCTTAATAAAAAAAGGGAGTATGGTCCTGCCCGGAGTCAAATTCTCTTACTTGAAATGAACACTGTAATGGAACAGTGGGCAAACCACAAATTGTGGTTAGGGGTCCATGTTTTAGTGCTGGCTATGAGCGTGACTTAATATTAGCCTTAGATCACTGCATATCATGGGTGCATTGGTGACATAGTGAAGATTATAAATGTATCCAAAATATAAATCAAAGACTAATTGTAAGTTATTAGAGTGTTACAACTATTTATGTATGGATGCCCTCTCCACTGATCTTATGGTGACATTATAATCAATCCTTGCAATTCTCCATAATACCACGTGTGAAGCTAGGTACAAGATACGATATTAACTGCAAAAGTTAACTTCACATGTGGTGTTACTAGGTGTTAGCACGGAATGTCAGAATATAGTCCCCCACACCTATCCAATTACTGAATAACATACTGCTATGAACGACTACCTCATCTTGAATTAATTTATACAATAACTGGAGTTTAGGGACACTTTATTAAATGATAGCTTGCTCCCACGGTATTTCCATGTTCAATCCTGCAACAGCTGTGCCCAATACAAAGATCCAATATACTTCACGTAATTTTCTGTCTTTTTGATTTTGTCTAGATCTAACCCTCTTTTTTGGTGTATCCTCTCCAGGATATACCATCTCATGTCCTCTGGTGCGTGGTTATGTTCTACATAATGGGTAACCATGGGTGCTGCCATTTTGCGAGTTCTAATGGCAGAGCGATGTTCTGTTAATCTGACATTCATGGCCCTGCCTGTTTGCCCTACATAGCCTTGCTGACAGGGGCAGATGACCAGGTATATAACATTACTGGTTTTGCAATTGTTCAATTCCTGAGGGTTGACTATTTGTTTATTAAAATGCAGAGATGGTCCTTGTATCACTGTGTTGCAGGATTTGCAACTGGAGCATTTGTATGTACCTGTGACTGGCTTTCTATTTAAGAGATCTTGTGGTTGGGGTACAGTATTTGGAGCCATGCAAGATCTGACAATATGGTCCTTCAATGATTTATTCCGCTTGTAAGAGAACATGGGTTTGGGTAAATGACCTTGCTTCGGAATATTTACATTAAGTATGTGCCAATTGGCACATACCGCTTGTTTTATTCTCTGATTTAGAACCGAGTGTTTGGTAATAAATACTATTCCTGGGTCTCTTTTGGGTCTGGTTGGCTCCAGAAGATGTTGGCGATCGTAAAAACGAGCCCGCTTATATACGAATCCCGAACTATCTTTCTGGGATATCCTCTTGCATAGAATTTTGCTTTCATGTTCGTTGCTCTAGTGTCATAATCCAGAAGGCTTGTACAATTGCGTCGGAGACGCAAAAACTCTCCAAAGGGGACACTATTTCTTTGGGTGGTCGGGTGGAAACTATCATAATGGAGTAAGCTGTTCCTCGCAGTGGGCTTGATGAACAAGTCCACCGCAAGGAACCCCGCCTCCTCCTTAATCATAATGTCCAGGTATTCTACTTGTTTATCATCGATATGATGGGTGAACCTGATATTTGTATCACACAGATTGATCCAATCGATAAATTGATGGAGAGTGTCTAAGTTGTTGTTCCAGATAAAGAATACATCATCTATGTACCGTGACCATTTGGTCACGGATTCATAGAACGGGGCTACTTCATTGAATATGAAGCGATGCTCAAAAAAGGACATGTAAATATTTGCGATAGTCGGTGCACCTGATGCTCCCATGCTTACTCCTTGCTTCTGCTTAAAGAGATTGTGTTAAACTCAAAGATATTATCTTGCAGTATTATCTTAAGACATTCCAGAACAAATATTTTTGGACATTCTATGTTATACTTTGTATAAACCAGTGTACTGCTTCTAAAGCTCCCATAATTGGTATGTTGCTATATGGGGCTTCTATGTCCATAGTTACCAGATGTTGTGAAGTGGCACAAAATTTCACATTTTCCACTAGGTTTATAATGTGTCTTGTATCTTGTACATATGCCGGAATGCGCGCCACATGGGGGCAAAGGATGGCATCCACATACTTGGCCAATGGTTCTGTTACAGAGCCAATTGTTGTAACTATCGGCCTAAGAGGGGGATTATGAATGTCCTTGTGGACTTTCGGAATGCGATATATATAGGCCAGTTTAGGGTTATGTACGTTAAGGTATTGTCTCTCTTTTTCGCAAATCTCACCATCCCTAAGACCCTTGTCAGTCAGTTTTTTGATTTTGTTGGCCATTTGGGCTGCACTGTCTCTAGTGAAAGGTGTATAAAAATGAATATAGCATCTCTTCCATTTTGGTATTGTAGGTAGCTGTGTCATATGCCACTATCCCTCCTCCTTTATCACAGGCTTTTACCACTAAATTAGGATCTGATTTTATCTGTGCGAGGGCTTTATATTCCTGTTTATTCAGATTAAATGGAGTGTTGGGGATATGGGAAGTAATGGTAGTAACTTTATCAGAGATGATCTGTTCAAATATTGCAACCGGAGGAGGAAGTTGATCTATTTTAGGTGTGAAAATAGATTTGGGTTTTAAGCCTGAAAGATTGCCATCATCTGCTGTTCCTTCCTGTCCCAAGAAAAAGAATTTCAACCTGATTTTACGAAAAAAGGCTTGAAGGTCTCTGAATAAATCAAATTTGTTAAGACCTGAATGGGGGGGGCGAATGACAAGCCTTTAGACAGAACAGATATGGTGTCTACAGTCAGGCTGGATTTACTGAGGTTAAATATAGGCAAACTCTCTAGTTTCTCCAGTATCGGTTGTTTCTGGTCTCCAGATACTGATTTTTAATCATTGGTGGAGGTTCCTGGTAATGATTGAACTGCTGATGTGTCGTATTCTGGAACCTGGGTTGGTATTGTGGTCTCCAATTGCTGCGCCTCATCTGGCACCACCCTAAAAAAGGTTGTCTATTTTGTTGTCTAGTATTAGTTCTTGAGCTCTGAAAACCACTGTCATAATATGACCCCTCATTTTCAGAATCTGAAGACTCCGAGAATGTGTAAGCCTTTTTTCCAAAATTGGATGGTCTATAACCCCAGGTGTCTGTCGTACCTTCTGTGTTTTTATAGTAGTGTTCAGACAGATATAGGTAAGTGGTCTCTTTATTAAACAGCTTAATATCTTTTTTATTGCATAGCATACTTATTCAAAGGTGATAATGAATTGATGGCTGAAACATTTTCCATCAATCGAAAAAGGAAAGACCCCTTCTTCTTGCTGGTGAGGTTTCTCAACTTCCATGCCATTCTCCCTTTGCAACTTATTTGAGGAAGATCATTGATTTGAGTTTTGTCATTGAGTTGCCACATCAGATGTACTTTAATGTAGTAACACTCCAAGTCATATTTATTGATACATTTGTGACATTTTTATTTTTAGTCTTCCTTTGGCGCATTTACATAAATATAGGTGGGCAGGCCAAATGAAACTGTAACATAAACACATCTGAAGCACAGTTCAAAATTCACAGCATTTAATGGAGCCTTAAAGGTAAGCGTATACTAGATTGTAGGAAATCATTTTATATGTTCTTGATGCATGAAGTATAGTTCCACACTTCATTGCCGTAACCAATGGCACAAACAGTCTTTGATTGGGGTAGGGGGTAAGGATCTAATGTAATAACACCTTTTTATACCTCATACAGTCAGTAAGGCCTCCTTCATTTTTCATCGATAGGCTTTGGTTATTTTACATTCTCTGAAAACAGGAGTCCCAGTTAGAATGAAACCTCCGTCCTTATAGAATTTCCATTAAAATCATTAAAAACGGTATCTGCTGAAAACAAACAGGCTCTGATTTTTAAAAATGTGAGTTCACTTTTTAACGTTTATTTTCATTAACTAAACACAAGGAGATGATGGACAAAGAGCTGAAATTGTTCAGACATTCACCCCCAGTCACAGATCTGGGTTGAATCCATCATCGTTCTTTAGCTCACTACGCCACCCCAGTTCAGACCCAGCTCTATGGAAATCAATCTTGTTGACACTGTGCCTCATGGGAAAATTCCAGCCTGAACAGCCAAGCCAGGTGATCCTTGGATCAGAAACAAGCATCATGGGACCGGTTTTGGGGTAACACCCTTCATCAGCCAGGCTTGCTTGAATCCAGTAGCAAAGTGAGCAAGGGACCCACTTCTGGGCATACCCTGCCAACTTAGGGCAAACAAAGCAAACACAAGGAGATGATTGATGGAGCGCTGAAACTTTTCAGACACTCACCCCAGTCACAGATCTGGCCTGAATCCATCATTCTTTTTCAGCTCACTTTGCCACCCCAGTTCAAAACCAGCTATAGGCAAATCAGTATTGACCGTGTGCCTCATGGGAACAGTCCAGCCTGAACAGCCAAACCAGGTCTTCCCTGGACCCAAAACAAGCATCCTGTGACAGGTTTTGAGGTAACACCCCACATCAGCCAGGCTAGCTTGAATCCAGTGGCCAAGTGAGCAAGGGACCCACGTCTGGGCATACCCTGCCAACTTGGGGCAAATTAAGCAACCACATGGAAATGATGGAGGGATTGCTAAAACTTTTCAGACACTCACCCTCGTCATAGATCTGGGTTGAATCCATCCTCAATCTTTAACTCACTTTCCCACCCCAATTCATACCCAGCTATATGCAAATCAGTCTTGACACTGTGCCTCATGGGAACAGTCCAGCCAAGGGCCGGCTTTAGGGAGTGTGACTGGTGCAGCTGCACTGGGTGCTGACCTGTGGAGGGGACGCCGACCTCAGGGGTGAGCGCTGTGTTTAGCAATAACTTATGATTGGAGAGATGAGGGACACCTATGTCCAGTGGTAGTGAGAGAATCCAAAGAGGAGATCATAGGGTGTGGGGGCACCAAAACTGATTGTCGCACCAGGCGCCAAAAGTGCGACAATCAGTTTTGCGACTGAACAGCCAAGCCAGGTCTTCCTTCGACCAGAAACAAGCATCCTGGGACTGGTTTCAGGGTAACACCCCTCATTAGCCAGGCTAGCTTGAATGCAGTGGCAAAGTGAGCAAGGGACCCTCATCTGGGCATATCCTGCCAATGTAGGGCGAACAAAGCAAACACAAGGAGATGATGGACAGAGCACTGAAACTTTTCAGACACTCATCCCCAGTCACAGTTCTTGGTTGAATCCGTTATCGTTCTTTAGATCACTTTGCCACCCCAGTTCAGACCCAACTATGTGCAAATCAGTCTTGACCCTGTGCCTCATGGGAACAATCCAGCCTGAAAAGCCAAGCCAGGTCTTCCTTGGACTGGAAACAAGCATCCTAGGACCGGTTTCAGGGTAACACCCTTCATCAGCCAGGCTAGCTTGAATCTATTGGCAAAGTGAGCAAGGGACCCACGTCTGGGCAAACCGTGCCAACTTAGGGCAACAAAGCAAACACAAGCATATGATTGATGGAGCGCTGAAACTTTACAGATACTCACCCCCAGTCACAGATCTGGGTTGAATCCATCAGTGTTTTTCAGCTCACTTCGCCACCCCAGTTCTGAACCAACTATGGGCAAATCAGTCTTGACACTGTGCCTCATGGGAAGAGGCCAGCCTGAAGAGCCAAACCAGGACTTCCCTGGACCGGAAACAAGAATCCTGGCACCGGTTTTGGGGTAACACCCCTCATCAGCCAGGCTAGCATAAATCCAGTGGCAAAGTGAACAAGGGACCCACATCTGGGCATACCCTGCCAACTTAGGTCGAACTAAGCAAACACATGGAGATGATGAACGGAGATCTGATTTTTTCAGACATTCACCCCCAGTCATAGTTCTGGGTTGAATCCATCATTGTTCTTTAGCTCACTTCCCCACCCCAATTCAGACCCAGCTATATATAAATCAGTCTTGACACTGTGCCTCATGGGAACAGTCCAACCCACGGCCGGCTTTAGAGAGTGTGACTGGTGCAGCTGCACTGGGTGCTGACCTGTGGAGGGGGTGCAGAGCGGATGAGCGCTGTATTTAGCAATAACTTATGATTGGAGAGATGAATGACACTTATGCCTGGTGGTAGTGAGAGAATCCAAAGAGGCGATCATGGGGTGTGGGGCGCCAAAATGTATTGTCGTACCGGGCGCTAAAAGTGTTAAAGCGGTCCCTGGTCCAGCCTGAATAGCCAAGCCAGGTCTTCTTTGGACCGGAAACAAGCATCCTGGGACTGGTTTCAGGGTAACACCCCTCATCAGCCAGACTAGCTTGAATCCAGTGGTAAAGTGAGCAAGGGATCCACATCTGGGCCTACCCTGCCAACTCAGGGCAAACAAAGCAAGCACAAGGAGATGATGGACGGAGCGCTGAAACTTTTCAGACACTCACTCCGGGTCACAGATCTGGGTTGAATCCATCCTCATTCTTAAGCTCACTTCGCCACCACAGTTCAGACCCAGCTATATGCAAATCATTCTTGACCCTGTGCCTCATGGGAAAAGTCCTGCCCGAATTGCCAAGCCAGGTCCTCCTTGAACCGGAAACAATCATCCTGGGACCGGTTTCTGGGTAACACCCTTCATCAGCCAGGCTGTCTTGAACCCATTGGCAAAGTGAGCAAGGGACCCACTTCTGGATTTAGGCTCAGATCTCTGTACTGGGTGAATGTATGACATTGTTCTGCATTCTATCCATCAATTGTTGTTTTTTGCATTTGTCACCCCAAGTGGGACGGATATGCCCAGACGTGGGTCCCGTGCTTTCCATGCCACTGGAGTCAAGCTATCCTGGCTGAAGAGGGGCCAAACCCCAAAACCGGTCCTAGGATGCTTGTTTCCAGCCCACTGGGGACCTGGCCTGGCAGTTCGGGCTGGACTGTTCCCATTGGGCACAGGGTCAAGACTGATTTGCACATAGCTGGGTTCAAATTGGAAAGGCATGGTGAGGAAAAACATGATAAATATATAGGCCCAGATCTCTGTACTGGAATGAATGTATGACATTGTTCTGCATTCTATCCATCAATTGTTGTTTTTGCATTTGTCACCCCGAGTGGGACGGGTATGCCCAGACGTGGGTCCCGTGTTCTCCATGCCCCTGGAGTTAAGCTATCCTGGCTGAAGAGGGGTGAAGCCCTGAAACTGGTCCTAAGATGCTTGTTTCCAGTCCAGGGAGGACCTGGCCTGGCAGTTGGGACTGGACTGCTCCCATTGGGAACAGGGTTAAAACTGATTTGCATATGGCTGGGTTCAACCTGGAATGGCATGGTGAGCAAAAAACGATGGATTTAGGCCTATATATCTGTACTGGGGTAAATGTATGACATTGTTCTGCATTCTGTCCATCAATTGTTGTTTTTGCTGTAACCCACACAAGCATGCAGATCTCCTTCCTTCTTAGAAATGAAAAAGATGGAAGATGTCACCAGTGAAGAAGATGGTCGTATATATCCATATGCCTACATTTAATTTAGATACACCCACAAGTGCTGCTCCTCTAGTTCAGACAATGGATAAATGTGACTACATAGCAATGTAGCTCCAGGCATCAACTTAATACAACAATCAAAAGCCCTGTGTGGAAGCAACACACTAGCTTGTACCTTGTCAAAACATCACTATAATACACATAGGGACAAGGGATATCGCTGTGACCTATACAAGTGCCCCCTGCACATGTTAAAGGCACAACCAAATCTGTAGCTTCCCAATTATAATGTTGTTAACAATGTTCAGAGTCTAATGAAACAGTCCTCCTCACCCAATCAATCTTTGGGTTGTGAATCTGCAGCCAAGATACTCCGAGTATGACCCCAAAAGAAGGAGCATCGATAAGGCCAAAGCTAATAGTTTCTGCGTGCCCATTATCACTAACCCTGGGGAAAGCACTACGCTACACTCGCGTAGTGTGCGAAGTTTGGGCAACTTTGCACTACGCGAACTGCACATAGCACAGTGCAAACATGCGTAGCGTAGTGCAGCGGTCATTTTTTGCTTGCTCGTGGTCCTCAACGTCAAGTTGGCAACCGCGAGCAAGCAAAATGACATCCTCGGGAGACTTTTTCTTTGTTCCCGATCAGCAACATCAAGTTGCCGATCACGAGCATATAAAGTAAACCTCCCGGCGAGATTCTCAACACGGGGAGGTCAGGTTTCCATTGTGAGTGGTCACGCATGCGCGACCTCTCACAATGAGAAACTACCAGTCCGCGTTGAGAAAGCTGCAGCTCGAGTAAAAATCTAATCGAGCAGCAGAAAAGTACAGCTCGTACTGTGCAAGATGCCATTTTCAATGATTGCACAGTGCCGGATGCTTGTCCGCACTGTGCAATCATTGAAAACGACATCTTGCACAGTGCGAACATGCTACTACGCAGTTCGCGTAGTGCGAAGTGCACTTTGTGTAGCTACGCATAGCGCTACTTTGCGAACTATGACCACCCCTAATTATCAGACAGTAACAAAAGAGGTTCTGTTTGCTGAATTATCGACCCAGAGGACAGTTCCGTTCCACCAATTACTCTTACTGGTTCAGGGTTTTCCTTTATACACACACAGAACATTCAATTTGTCAGCCAACCGAATATCCCTAAAATTTCCAGTAGCACCGGAATCAAGTAACACCGACATGGTAGACTTGCTGCTTTTAGACAACACCAGACACACCTTAACGGTGAAGTGACGTGGGAACCTTTGAACAGCACCCGGTATTACATACGGGCTGCTGCAACCAACCTCTTCAGGGAATAAACCACCAACCTTCTTCCCAACAAAAGTCACTGCTTTACTTGCATGTGAACTGGACGATTTCACAGGACATTTGCTAGCATAATGCCCGCTCTTCCACAATACAAGCACAACTTTTGAGCTTCCCGTCTCCCCTTCTCTTTGCTTGTAAGAGGACCCCTTAGCCCACCAATCTGCACAGGTTCAGGCATTTGTTTAGACTCTACATTTTCCTTTGGCTCCTCTCTATCAAGTACCACACGAGATGCCTGAAACTGATTCCTCTTACCTTTCCTTTCAGACAACTGATGGTTCAGCTTCACCACCAAATCGAAAAACTCAGTACAATCTTCTGGAGGGTTAACAACCTGGGAGACTATATCTTTTAACTCTTCACACAGCCCCTGATAGAACAATGAAGTACTTTTTGCAAGGGGCCAATGCGTTTCTTAAACAAGACGGATAAAGGAAGAAACATAGGTTAACAAATCCTACTTCCCTTGTCTTAATTTAAGCAACTCAGCATCACTAGCCTGCTTAAAAGCATGCTTCGCAAATAAACAACGCATCTGCTCTTTAAATGCAGGAAAATTGTACAATACAGGGTCATCACCATCCACCAGAGGAACATCCCACATCGCTGCTGTTCCAGCTAAGTAGGAAATTATAAATGCAACTTTAGCTGAGTCGTCCAGGAATGCAGTGGGACGACATATGAAGTGCAAATGGCACTGGTACATAAAAACCCAAACTTATTACTATTCCCAGAAAACCTTTCTGGAACAGCCAAAGGAACCGGAACCAGAGTGGTAACTGTGATTGCTAAAGGTGTCCGGTCATACTGAAAGGTAGCGGGTTGTACTTCTGGTCCTTGCACTTTGGAAGAAGGACCCAGACCCTTCCCCCAGGGATTTTCTCTAGCTCTGAAGGCGTTCAATTCCTGGTGCAACCCATGATTCTCCTGCCTCAACTCCCGAACCTCTGTCTGAAGGGTGGTAAGAGCAGCCATCAGCTCCTGACTTCAGGGAACCACCCCCCTACCCTCATCATCTAATGACATGGGGTTCACACCTTCCTGATCCAGCTCCGCAGGCAGTGTTCACTTATTCATGGGCATCGTTGACTGTTCTGGCACCACTCTGATCAGTGCCCAACACTGCAGGAGTGAAGAATATCCCAATCCACTACCCACTCCACAATCCCTGTCACCCATACATATATCTCAGGGAGACAGGCGACAATGGCACAGGGAGAAGGTGGAGGGAAAAGAAAAACAACAATCAGGGCAGAGTTTCTCCTCGATCAGTGATGGAATGTAAAGAAGGAACAGGAAATCCTTTAGAAGAGAGAAAAGAAAAAGGTGATAAGCAGGGTGCTATACAAGAATAGCAAACATACATGACTAGGTACACAATAGTGCAGGCTTAACGGATTTCTTACCCCTTCTTGATGGTCTTGTAGCCTAGAGGGAAAAAATACTTGAGTTAGGCCAATTCTGACTTTTTATCCACTAGCAGGAAGTTGTGCAGTAAATCCACATAAGGAAGGCAAAAATAACATAAATTGTCCGATTCCCATTAATGCCAAGTGACACCTTCTCCGAGCCGAAAAACAAGGGGGAAAAGGACGAGGTTAGCCCCAAAAAAACCAGACGTTATGAAGGAAGAGGTGAGCTCGCCGGTTACAGGCTTGGGACTTACTCCGTGAAAGTGCCCAAAAAGCCCATAACGATGTGTACAAGTAAACTAAATACAGGAAACTGAACCTAGGGGAGACGGGAACGTGTTCGCGCTTTCCTCTTTTTTTTTTGTCCTCATGTCACCACTGTTTAGCATCTGTCTATGCACCCCTTTGTGAGTGCCCAAAATCGTCTACAGATCAATCAGAATTACTGGGATGTTTCGAAGTTTGCACTGCCCTCGCAGTTATTGAAATGAGAGGGTCTAATCTTTGGACAGAGAGGTCTGCAATATTTTAGCAGGTTCCAAAACCAGAGACTACTGTTATCTATTTCCTTGAAAAAGCCCACTGAGTTCATCCAACCCTGCCAGCAGGGAACCTCCGATTGAGCCCAGATTTCTTTTCTTGCCAGTAGAATTAAGTAAAAAATCAAATAATGGCAGTTTACTTGCAGATCATGCTTATCTATAGGCTGCTGGGATATCCTGAACATGATTAACTCAGGGCTTTCCTTTATGTTGACACCCACAGGGCGCGAAATGGTCTTACCCACTGCTGACCAGAATCCTGTCAATTTTGAACAGTTGGCAAACATGTGCATGTCAGCAGCATCTCTGCTGCCACATCGCTTGCACTTTGAATCTGTGCCTCCTTTTATCTTTCCCAGCCTATTTGGGCTCCAATAGATTCTTTTTTTTAATTTTTATTTATTACTCCCCGTAGGGACAAATCATCTGCACAGGAAAAAACAATATATACATATCTCATACTAATTAGCTTTTCACATCTCCAAATGTTCATGGATGGTTCCCCAAATTAACATTCCCAATTGCCGTTTCCTAGCCCCTTTCAGGGAGTACAGACTCCATTCCAGTTCAAAGAGATTATACAATTTCGAGCGCCAGAATTCAAATGCAGGGGATTCTTCTTGTAACCAATCAGAAGCGATACAAAGGCGAGCGGCAGTCATAGCCACAAATAACAAATATCTCAATTTAAATAAAGGGGTACCCTGCTTCACATTTTCTCCTATATCTAAAAGCATCAATGCTGGAGAGATTTTCACAGTAGATTGTGTAATCATAGATAGAACATTTTCAATATGAATCAAAAATTGACTTAATTTACAACAGCTAAAAAAAATATGAATACTATCCGCATTATCAGATTTGCGTCGGAAACATTTCCCATTATAATGTGAACCCCACTTCATCATACGCTCTGGAGTATAGTATAAACAAAAAACAGTCTTAAAAAATTGCGCCTTCAAATTGGCAGATAGGAAAGCCTCCTTAGACATAATTATTGCATCTTCTATTGATAAAGAAGGTTCCCCCAGCTGATTCTGACAATATGGTCCTTCAATGATTTATTCCGCTTGTAAGAGAACATGGGTTTGGGTAAATGATCTTGCTTCGGAATATTTACATTAAGTATGTGCCAATTGGCACATACCGCTTGTTTTATTCTCTCATTTAGAACCGAGTGTTTGGTAATAAATACTATTCCTGGGTCTCTTTTGGGTCTGGTTGGCTCCAGAAGATGTTGGCGATCGTAAAAACGAGCCCGCTTATACGAATCCCAAACTATCTTTCTGGGATATCCTCTTGCATAGAATTTTGCTTTCATGTTCGTTGCTCTAGTGTCATAATCCAGAAGGCTTGTACAATTGCGTTGGAGACGCAAAAACTCTCCAAAGGGGACACTATTTCTTTGGGTGGTCGGGTGGAAACTATCATAATGGAGTAAGCTGTTCCTCGCAGTGGGCTTGACGAACAAGTCCACCGCAAGGAACTCCGCCTCCTCCTTAATCATAATGTCCAGGTATTCTACTTGTTTATCATCGATATGATGGGTGAACCTGATATTTGTATCACACAGATTGATACAATCGATAAATTGATGGAGAGTGTCTAAGTTGTTGTTCCAGATAAAGAATACATCATCTATGTACCGTGAACTCAGCGCTCTACTCAAGAAACCATCAGCCGACCCCACCGACCTCAAGAACTACCGCCCCATCTCGCTGCTCCCGTTCCCGGCAAAAGTCATCGAGAAGACCGTCAACAAGCAACTGGCCGCCTTCCTCGAGACGAACGGTTCCCTCGACCTCTCGCAGTCTGGCTTCCGGGCCAACCACAGCACCGAGACCGCCCTCATCGCAGCTACCGATGACATCCGAGCCCTGCTCGACAACGGAGAAACAGCGGCCCTCATCCTCCTGGACCTCTCCGCGGCCTACGACACGGTCTGCCACCGTACCCTAGTACAGCGCCTCAGCAACGTCGGAATCCAGGAGAAGGCACTGGAGTGGATCATCTCCTTCCTCGCCGGAAGGACACAGAGAGTCCGCCTCCCCCCGTTCAGATCGGAGGCCACCAAAGTCATCTGCGGCGTTCCTCAAGGCTCCTCGCTCAGCCCAACACTCTTCAACGTCTACATGAGCCCCCTCGCAGCCATCGCACGCCAGCACAACCTCAACATCATCTCCTACGCCGACGACACCCAGCTGATCCTCTCCCTCACCAACGACCCCGCCACCGCCAGAGCCAACCTGCACGAAGGGATGACAGACGTAGCCAAATGGATGTCGAACAGCCGCCTGAGACTGAACTCGGACAAGACGGAAGTCCTCATCCTGGGATCCTCACCCTCCGCCTGGGACGACTCCTGGTGGCCCCCCGCCCTGGGCAGCGCACCCAAACCAACAGACCACGCACGCAACCTGGGCTTCATCCTGGACTCCTCCCTCTCCATGACCAGACAAGTCAACGCCGTCTCCTCGTCATGCTTCAACATCCTGCGCATGCTACGTAAGATCTTCCGATGGATCCCCACCGAGACCAGGAAGACGGTCACCCAGGCCCTCGTCACCAGCCGTCTGGACTACGGCAACTCCCTCTACGCCGGAACCACCGCCAAACTCCAGAAGAGACTCCAGCGGATCCAGAACACCTCAGCACGACTCATCCTGAACATCCCCCGCCGCAGCCACATCTCCGGACACTTGAGAGACCTGCACTGGCTCCCGGTCAACAAGAGAATCACCTTCCGGCTCCTCACCCACGCACACAAAGCCCTACACAACCAAGGCCCAGGATACCTCAACAGCCGCCTCAACTTCCACGCTCCCAAACGCCAGCTTCGATCGACCAGCCACGCCCTCGCTACCGTCCCCCGCATCCGAAGAGCCACCACAGGAGGAAGGTCCTTCTCCTACCTGGCCGCCAAGACTTGGAACTCCCTCCCGACCCACCTCCACCTGACCCAGGACCACCTTGCCTTCAGGAAGCAGCTCAAGACCTGGCTGTTCGAGCAGTAGCGGACCCCCTCCCCCCCAGTGCCTTGAGACCCTCTGGGTGAGTAGTGCGCTATATATATAAATGCCTTGATTGATTGACCATTTGGTCACGGATTCATAGAACGGGTCCACTTCATTGAATATGAAGCGATGCTCAAAAAAGGACATGTAAATATTTGCGATAGTCGGTGCACCTGATGCTCCCATGCTTACTCCTTGCTTCTGCTTAAAGAGATTGTGTTAAACTCAAAGATATTATCTTGCAGTATTATCTCAAGACATTCCAGAACAAATATTTTTGGACATTCTATGTTATACTTTGTATAAACCAGTGTACTGCTTCTAAAGCTCCCATAATTGGTATGTTGCTATATGGGGCTTCTATGTCCATAGTTACCAGATGTTGTGTAGTGGCACAAAATTTCACATTTTCCACTAGGTTTATAATGTGTCTTGTATCTTGTACATATGCCGGAATGGGAGCCACATGGGGGCAAAGGATGGCATCCACATACTTGGCCAATGGTTCTGTTACAGAGCGAATTGTTGTAACTATCGGCCTAAGTGGGGGATTATGAATGTCCTTGTGGACTTTCGGAATGCCATATATACTGGCAATGTTTAGGGTTATGTACGTTGAGGTATTGTCTCTCTTTTTCGCAAATCTCACCATCCCTAAGAGCCTTGTCAGTCAGTTTTTTTATTTTGTTGGCCGTTTGGGCTACACTGTCTCTAGTGAAAGGTGTATAAAAATGAATATAGCATCTCTTCCATTTTGGTATTGTAGGTAGCTGTGTCATATGCCACTATCCCTCCTCTTTTATCACAGGCTTTTACCACTAAATTAGGATCTGATTTTATCTGTGCGAGGGCTTTATATTCCTGTTTATTCAGATTAAATGGAGTTTTGGGAATATGGGAAGTAATGGTAGTAACTTTATCAGAGATGATCTGTTCAAATATTGCAACCTGAGGAGGAAGTTGATCTATTTTAGGTGTGAAAATAGATTTGGGTTTTAAGCCTGAAAGATTGCCATCATCTGCTGTTCCTTCCTGTCCCAAGAAAAAGAATTTCAACCTGAGTTTACGAAAAAAGGCTTGAAGGTCTCTGAATAAATCAAATTTGTTAAGACCTGAATGGGGGCAAATGACAAGCCTTTAGACAGAACAGATATGGTGTCTACAGTCAGGCTGGATTTACTGAGGTTAAATATAGGCAAACTCTCTAGTTTCTCCAGTATCGGTTGTTTCTGGTCTCCAGATACTGATTTTTAATCATTGGTGGAGGTTCCTGGTAATGATTGAACTGCTGATGTGTCGTATTCTGGAACCTGGGTTGGTATTGTGGTCTCCAATTGCTGCGCCTCATCTGGCGCCACCCTAAAAAAGGTTGTCTATTTTGTTGTCTAGTATTAGTTCTTGAGCTCTGAAAACCACTGTCATAATATGACCCCTCATTTTCAGAATCTGAAGGCTCCGAGAATGTGTAAGCCTTTTTTCCAAAATTGGATGGTCTATAACCCCAGGTGTCTGTCGTACCTTCTGTGTTTTGATAGTAGTGTCCAGACAGATATGGGTAAGTGGTCTCTTTATTAAACAGCTTAATATCTTTTTTATTGCATAGCATACTTATTCAAAGGTGATAATGAATTGATGGCTGAAACATTTTCCATCAATCGAAAAAGGAAAGACCCCTTCTTCTTGCTGGTGAGGTTTCTCAACTTCCATGCCATTCTCCCTTTGCAACTTATTTGAGGAAGATCATTGATTTGAGTTTTGTCATTGAGTTGCCACATCAGATGTACTTTAATGTAGTAACACTCCAAGTCATATTTATTGATACATTTGTGACATTTTTATTTTTAGTCTTCCTTTGGCGCATTTACATAAATATAGGTGGGCAGGCCAAATGAAACTGTAACATAAACAAATCTGAAGCACAGTTCAAAATTCACAGCATTTAATGGAGCCTTAAAGGTAAGCATATACTAGATTGTAGGAAATCATTTTATATGTTCTTGATGCATGAAGTATAGTTCCACACTTCATTGCCGTAACCAATGGCACAAACAGTCTTTGATTGGGGTAGGGGGTAAGGATCTAATGTAATAACACCTTTTTACACCTCATACAGTCAGTAAGGCCTCCTTCATTTTTCATCGATAGGCTTTGGTTATTTTACATTCTCTGAAAACAGGAGTCCCAGTTAGAATTAAACCTCCATCCTTATAGAATTTCCATTAAAATCATTAAAAACAGTATCTGCTGAAAACAAACAGGCTCTGATTTTTAAAAATGTGAGTTCACTTTTTAACGTTTATTTTCATTAACTAAACACAAGGAGATGATGGAAAAAAGAGCTGAAATTTTTCAGACACTCACCCCCAGTCACAGATCTGGGTTGAATCCATCATCGTTCTTTAGCTCACTACGCCACCCCAGTTCAGACCCAGCTCTATGGAAATCAATCTTGTTGACACTGTGCCTCATGGGAACAGTCCAGCCTGAACAGCCAAGCCAGGTGATCCTTGGACCAGAAACAAGCATCATGGGACCGGTTTTGGGGTAACACCCTTCATCAGCCAGGCTAGCTTGAATCCAGTAGCAAAGTGAGCAAGGGACCCACTTCTGGGCATACCCTGCCAACTTAGGGCAAACAAAGCAAACACAAGGAGAGGATTGATGGAGCGCTGAAACTTTTCAGACACTCACCCCAGTCACAGATCTGGCCTGAATCCATCATTGTTTTTCAGCTCACTTTGCCACCCCAGTTCAAAACCAGCTATAGGCAAATCAGTCTTGACCGTGTGCCTCATGGGAACAGTCCAGCCTGAACAGCCAAACCAGGTCTTCCCTGGACCCAAAACAAGCATCCTGGGACAGGTTTTGAGGTAACACCCCACATCAGCCAGGCTAGCTTGAATCCAGTGGCCAAGTGAGCAAGGGACCCACGTCTGGGCATACCCTGCCAACTTGGGGCAAACTAAGCAAACACATGGAGATGATGGAGGGAGTGCTAAAACTTTTCAGACACTCACCCTCGTCATAGATCTGGGTTGAATCCATCCTCAATCTTTAGCTCACTTTCCCAACCCAATTCATACCCAGCTATATGCAAATCAGTCTTGACACTGTGCCTCATGGGAACAGTCCAGCCAAGGGCCGGCTTTAGGGAGTGTGACTGGTGCAGCTGTACTGGGTGCTGACCTGTGGAGGGGGCGCCGACCTCAGGGGTGAGCGCTGTGTTTAGCAATAACTTATGATTGGAGAGATGAGGGACACCTATGTCCAGTGGTAGTGAGAGAATCCAAAGAGGAGATCATAGGGTGTGGGGGCACCAAAACTGATTGTCGCACCAGGCGCCAAAAGTGCGACAATCAGTTTTGCGACTGAACAGCCAAGCCAGGTCTTCCTTCGACTGGAAACAAGCATCCTGGGATTGGTTTCAGGGTAACACCCCTCATTAGCCAGGCTAGCTTGAATGCAGTGGAAAAGTGAGCAAGGGACCCACATCTGGGCATATCCTGCCAATGTAGGGCGAACAAAGCAAACACAAGGAGATGATGGACAGAGCACTGAAACTTTTCAGACACTCATCCCCAGTCACAGTTCTTGGTTGAATCCGTTATCGTTCTTTAGATCACTTTGCCACCCCAGTTCAGACCCAACTATGTGCAAATCAGTCTTGACCCTGTGCCTCATGGGAACAATCCAGCCTGAAAAGCCAAGCCAGGTCTTCCTTGGACTGGAAACAAGCATCCTAGGACCGGTTTCAGGGTAACACCCTTCATCAGCCAGGCTAGCTTGAATATACTGGCAAAGTGAGCAAGGGACCCATGTCTGGGCAAACCGTGCCAACTTAGGGCAATAAAGCAACCACAAGCATATGATTGATGGAGCGCTGAAACTTTACAGATACTCACCCCCAGTCACAGATCTGGGTTGAATCCATCAGTGTTTTTCAGCTCACTTCGCCACCCCAGTTCAGAACCAACTATGGGCAAATCAGTCTTGACACTGTGCCTCATGGGAAGAGGCCAGCCTGAAGAGCCAAACCAGGACTTCCCTGGACCGGAAACAAGAATCCTGGCACCGGTTTTGGGGTAACACCCCTCATCAGCCAGGCTAGCATAAATCCAGTGGCAAAGTGAACAAGGGACCCACATCTGGGCATACCCTGCCAACTTAGGTCGAACTAAGCAAACACATGGAGATGATGAACGGAGCGCTGAATTTTTCAGACATTCACCCCCAGTCATAGTTCTGGGTTGAATCCATCATCGTTCTTTAGCTCACTTCCCCACCCCAATTCAGACCCAGCTATATGTAAATCAGTCTTGACACTGTGCCTCATGGGAACAGTCCAACCCACGGCCGGCTTTAGAGAGTGTGACTGGTGCAGCCGCACTGGGTGCTGACCTGTGGAGGGGGTGCAGAGCGGATGAGCGCTGTATTTAGCAATAACTTATGATTGGAGAGATGAATGACACTTATAACTGGTGGTAGTGAGAGAATCCAAAGAGGCGATCATGGGGTGTGGGGCGCCAAAATGTATTGTCGTACCGGGCGCTAAAAGTGCTAAAGCGGTCCCTGGTCCAGCCTGAATAGCCAAGCCAGGTCTTCTTTGGACCGGAAACAAGCATCCTGGGACTGGTTTCAGGGTAACACCCCTCATCAGCCAGACTAGCTTGAATCCAGTGGTAAAGTGAGCAAGGGATCCACATCTGGGCCTACCCTGCCAACTCAGGGCAAACAAAGCAAGCACAAGGAGATGATGGACGGAGCGCTGAAACTTTTCAGACACTCACTCCGGGTCACAGATCTGGGTTGAATCTATCCTCATTCTTAAGCTCACTTTGCCACCACAGTTCAGACCCAGCTATATGCAAATCATTCTTGACCCTGTGCCTCATGGGAAAAGTCCTGCCCGAATTGTCAAGCCAGGTCCTCCCTGAACCGGAAACAATCATCCTGGGACCGGTTTCTGGGTAACACCCTTCATCAGCCAGGCTGTCTTGAACCCATTGGCAAAGTGAGCAAGGGACCCACTTCTGGATTTAGGCTCAGATCTCTGTACTGGGTGAATGTATGACATTGTTCTGCATTCCATCCATCAATTGTTGTTTTTTGCATTTGTCACCCCGAGTGGGATGGATATGCCCAGACGTGGGTCCCGTGCTCTCCATGCCACTGGAGTCAAGCTATCCTGGCTGAAGAGGGGCCAAACCCCAAAACCGGTCATAGGATGCTTGTTTCCAGCCCACTGGGGACCTGGCCTGGCAGTTCGGGCTGGACTGTTCCCATTGGGCACAGGGTCAAGACTGATTTGCACATAGCTGGGTTCAAATTGGAAAGGCATGGTGAGGAAAAACATGATAAATATATAGGCCCAGATCTCTGTACTGGGTTGAATGTATGACATTGTTCCGCATTCTATCCATCAATTGATGTTTTTGCATTTGTCACCCCGAGTGGGACGGGTATGCCCAGTTGTGGGTCCCGTGTTCTCCATGCCCCTGGAGTCAAGCTATCCTGGCTGAAGAGGGGTGAAACCCTGAAACCGGTCCTAGGATGCTTGTTTCCAGTCAGGGAGGACCTGGCCTGGCAGTTGGGACTGGACTGCTCCCATTGGGAACAGGGTTAAAACTGATTTGCATATGGCTGGGTTCAACCAGGAATGGCATGGTGAGCAAAAAACGATGGATTTAGGCCCATATATCTGTATTGGGGTAAATGTATGACATTGTTCTGCATTCTGTCCATCAATTGTTGTTTTTGCTGTAACCCACACAAACGTGAAGATCTCCTTCCTTCTTAGAAGTGAAAAATATGGAAGATGTCACCAGTGAAGAAGATGGTCGTATATATCCATATGCCAACATTTAATTTAGATACACCCACAAGTGCTGCTCCTCTAGTTCAGACAATGGATAAATGTGACTACATGGCAATGTAGCTCCAGGCATCAACTTAATACAACAATCAAAAGCCCTGCGTGGAGGCAACACACTAGCTTGTACCTTGTCAAAACATCACTATAATCCACATAGGGACAAGGGATATCGCTGTGACCTACACAACTGCCCCCTGCACATGTTAAAGGCACAACCCAATCTGTAGCTTCCCAATTACAATGTTGTAAACAATGTTCAGAGTCTAATGAAACAGTCCTCCTCACCCAATCAATCTTTGGGTTGTGAATCTGTAGCCAAGATACTCCGAGTATGACCCCAAAAGAAGGAGCATCGATAAGGCCAAAGCTAATAGTTTCTGCGTGCCCATTATCACTAACCCTGGGGAAAGCACTACGCTACACTCGCGTAGTTTGCGAAGTTTGGGCAACTTTGCACTACGCGAACTGCACATAGCACAGTGCAAACATGCGTAGCGTAGTGCAGCGGTCATTTTTGGCTTGCTCGTGGTCCTCAACCTCAAGTTGGCAACCGCGAGCAAGCAAAATGACATCCTCGGGAGACTTTTTCTTTGTTCGCGATCAGCAACATCAAGTTGCCGATCACGAGCATATAAAGTAAACCTCCCGGCGAGATTCTCAACACGGGGAGGTCAGGTTTCCATTGTGAGTGGTCACGCATGCGCGACCGCTCACAATGAGAAACTACCAGTCCGCGTTGAGAAAGCTGCAGCTCGAGTAAAAATCTACTCGAGCAGCAGAAAAGTACAGCTCGTACTGTGCAAGATGCCATTTTCAATGATTGCACAGTGCTGGATGCTTGTCCGCACTGTGCAATCATTGAAAACGACATCTTGCACAGTGCGAACATGCTACTACGCAGTTCGCGTAGTGCGAAGTGCACTTTGTGTAGCTATGCATAGCGCTACTTTGCGAACTACGCCCACCCCTAATTATCAGAGAGTAACAAAAGAGGTTCTGTTTGCTGAATTATCGACCCAGAGGACAGTTCCGTTCCACCAATTACTCTTACTGGTTCAGGGTGTTCTTTATACACACACAGAACATTCAATCTGTCAGCCAACCGAATATCCCTAAAATTTCCAGTAGCACCGGAATCAAGTAACCCCGACATGGTAGACTTGCTGCTTTTAGACAACACCAGACACACCTTAATGGTGAAGTGACGTGGGACCCTTTGAACAGCACCCGGTATTACATACGGGCTGCTGCAACCAACCTCTTCAGGGAATAAACCACCAACCTTCTTCCCAACAAAAGTCACTGCTTTACTTGCATGAAAACTGGACGATTTCACAGGACATTTGCGAGCATAATGCCCGCTCTTCCCACAATACAAGCACAACTTTTGAGCTTGCCGTCTCCCCTTCTCTTTGCTTGTAAGAGGACACCTTAGCCCACCAATCTGCACAGGTTCAGGCATTTGTTTAGACTCTACATTTTCCTTTGGCTCCCCTCTAGCAAGTACCACACGAGATGCCTGAAACTGATTCCTCTTACCTTTCCTTTCAGACAACTGATGGTTCAGCTTCACCACCAAATCGAAAAACTCAGTACAATCTTCTGGAGGGTTAACAACCTGGGAGACTATATCTTTTAACTCTTTACACAGCCCCTGATAGAACAATGAAGTACTTTTTGCAAGGGGCCAATGCGTTTCTTAAACAAGACGGATAAAGGAAGAAACATTGGTTAACAAATCCTGCTTCCCTTGTCCTAATTTAAGCAACTCAGTATCACTAGCCTGCTTAAAAGCATGCTTCGCAAATAAACAACGCATCTGCTCTTTAAATGCAGGAAAATTGTACAATACAGGGTCATCACCATCCACCAGAGGAACATCCCACATCGCTGCTGTTCCAGCTAAATAGGAAATTATGAATGCAACTTTAGCTGAGTTGTCCAGGAATGCAGTGGGACGACATATGAAGTGCAAATGGCACTGGTACATAAAAACCCAAACTTATCATTATTCCCAGAAAACCTTTCTGGAACAGCCAAAGGAACCGGAACCAGAGTGGTAACTGTGATTGCTAAAGGTGTCTGGTCATACTGAAAGGTAGCGGGTTGTACTTCTGGTCCTTGCACTTTGGAAGAAGGACCCAGACCCTTCCCCCAGGGATTTTCTCTAGGTCTGAAGGCGTTCAATTCCTGGTGCAACCCATGATTCTCCTGCCTCAACTCCTGAAGCTCTGTCTGAAGGGTGGTAAGAGCAGCCATCAGCTCCTGACTTGAGGGAACCACCCCCCTACCCTCATCATCTAATGACATGGGGTTCACACATTCCTGATCCATCTCCGCAGGCAGTGTTCACTTATTCATGGGCATCGTTGTCTGTTCTGGCACCACTCTGATCAGTGCCCAACACTGCAGGAGTGAAGAATATCCCAATCCACTACCCACTCCACAGTCCCTGTCACCCATACATATATCTCAGGGAGACAGACGACAATGGCACAGGGAGAAGGTGGAGGAAAACAGGGAAAAGAAAAACAACAATCAGGGCAGAGTTTCCCTCTGTCTCTCCTCGATCAGTGATGGAATGTAAAGAAGGAACAGGAAATCCTGTAGAAGAGAGAAAAGGAAAAAGTGATAAGCAGGGTGCTATACAAGAATAGCAAACATACATGACTAGGTACACAATAGTGCAGGTTTAACGGATTTCTTACCCCTTCTTGATGGTCTTGTAGCCTAGAGGGAAAAAATACTTGAGTTAGGCCAATTCTGACTTTTTATCCAATAGCAGGAAGTTGTGCAGTAAATCCACATAAGGAAGGCAAAAATAACATAAATTGTCCGATTCCCATTAATGCCAAGTGACACCTTCTCCGAGCCGAAAAACAAGGGGAAAAAGGACGAGGTTAGCCCAAAAAAAACCAGACGTTATGAAGGAAGAGGTAAGCTCACCGGTTACAGGCTTGGGACTTACTCCGTGAAAGTGCCCAAAAAGCCCATAACGATGTGTACAAGTAAACTATATACAGGAAACTGAACCTAGGGGAGACGGGAACGCGTTCGCGCTTTCCTCTTTTTTTTTTTGTCCTCATGTCACCACTGTTTAGCATCTGTCTATGCACCCCTTTGTGAGTGCCCAAAATCGTCTACAGATCAATCAGAATTACTGGGATGTTTCGAAGTTTGCACTGCCCTCGCAGTTATTGAAATGAGAGGGTCTAATCTTTGGACAGAGAGGTCTGCAATATTTTAGCAGGTTCCAAAACCACAGACTACTGTTATCTATTTCCTTGAAAAAGCCCACTGAGTTCATCCAACCCTGCCAGCAGGGAACCTCCGATTGAGCCCAGATTTCTTTTCTTGCCAGTAGAATTAAGTAAAAAATCAAATAATGGCAGTTTACTTGCAGATCATGCTTATCTATAGGCTGCTGGGATATCCTGAACATGATTAACTCAGGGCTTTCCTTTATGTTGACACCCACAGGGCGCGAAATGGTCTTACCCACTGCTGACCAGAATCCTGTCAATTTTGAACAGTTGGCAAACATGTGCATGTCAGCAGCATCTCTGCTGCCACATCGCTTGCACTTTGAATCTGTGCCTCCTTTTATCTTTCCCAGCCTATTTGGGCTCCAATAGATTCTTTTTTTTAATTTTTATTTATTACTCCCCGTAGGGACAAATCATCTGCACAGGAAAAAACAATATATACATATCTCATACTAATTAGCTTTTCACATCTCCAAATGTTCATGGATGGTTCCCCAAATTAACATTCCCAATTGCCGTTTCCTAGCCCCTTTCAGGGCGTACAGACTCCATTCCAGTTCAAAGAGATTATACAATTTCGAGCGCCAGAATTCAAATGCAGGGGATTCTTCTTGTAACCAATCAGAAGCGATACAAAGGCGAGCGGCAGTCATAGCCACAAATAACAAATATCTCAATTTAAATAAAGGGGTACCCTGCTTCACATTTTCTCCTATATCTAAAAGCATCAATGCTGGAGAGATTTTCACAGTAGATTGTGTAATCATAGATAGAACATTTTCAATATGAATCAAAAATTGACGTAATTTACAACAGCTAAAAAAAATATGAATACTATCCGCATTATCAGATTTGCGTCGGAAACATTTCCCATCATAATGTGAACCCCACTTCATCATACGCTCTGGAGCATAGTATAAACAAAAAACAGTCTTAAAAAATTGCGCCTTCAAATTGGCAGATAGGAAAGCCTCCTTAGACATAATTATTGCATCTTCTATTGATAAAGAAGGTTCCCCCAGCTGATTCTGCCAATACAGATTAAACTTCTTCAAATCATCAAGTCTATATTCCATTAACAAATTATACAAAAGCCCAATTTTCTCGCCTTTGCGAATCGCCTCTACTACCGGACTTATTACAACATTAATGTGTCTTCTGTTAATAAAATCTCTTAATTGGAGATATTTAAAAAAAGACGATTTGGGCAATTGGTATTTTACAGTCAGTCTCTCGTAAGTAGCCAAAGGACCATTTAATTCAAACATATCCCCAATTTGCACTATCCCCCGATGTGTCCACTCTAACGCTGCCCTGTCCTGAAAAACAAAAGGTAATATTTTCTCTGCACTGAATGGTGTATAATATGACACTTTCCCGATTTTAATCATTCTAGCCACCTTTCGCCATACTGTAAAAGCTGATTCCAATACCTGATAGTGGGTTCTCTTATAGTAATTCCCTTCCAGCTCTTTAAATAAACTACGTTTTGCGTGAATTCCCAGCAATAAATGGTATATGGAGGGTGATTCTGCCTTATTCTCAACCGATTCACCTGTTAATAACAATCGCATTTGTTGTAAAAACAGGAAATCCATTAGAAGAGAGAAAAGGAAAAAGGTGATAAGCAGGGTGCTATACAAGAATAGCAAACATACATGACTAGGTACACAATAGTGCAGGTTTAACGGATTTCTTACCCCTTCTTGATGGTCTTGTAGCCTAGAGGGAAAAAATACTTGAGTTAGGCCAATTCTGACTTTTTATCCAATAGCAGGAAGTTGTGCAGTAAATCCACATAAGGAAGGCAAAAATAACATAAATTGTCCGATTCCCATTAATGCCAAGTGACACCTTCTCCGAGCCGAAAAACAAGGGGAAAAAGGACGAGGTTAGCCCAAAAAAAAAACAGACGTTATGAAGGAAGAGGTGAGCTCGCCCGTTACAGGCTTGGGACTTACTCCGTGAAAGTGCCCAAAAAGCCCATAACGATGTGTACAAGTAAACTAAATACAGGAAACTAAACCTAGGGGAGACGGGAACGCGTTCGCGCTTTCCTCTTTTTTTTTGTCCTCATGTCACCACCGATTAGCATCTGTCTATGCACCCCTTTGTGAGTGCCCAAAATCGTCTACAGATCAATCAGAATTACTGGGATGTTTCGAAGTTTGTACTGCCCTCGCAGTTATTGAAATGAGAGGGTCTAATCTTTGGACAGAGAGGTCTGCAATATTTTAGCAGGTTCCAAAACCAGAGACTACTGTTATCTATTTCCTTGAAAAAGCCCACTGAGTTCATCCAACCCTGCCAGCAGGGAACCTCCGATTGAGCCCAGATTTCTTTTCTTGCCAGTAGAATTAAGTAAAAAATCAAATAATGGCAGTTTACTTGCAGATCATGCTTATCTTTAGGCTGCTGGGGTATCCCGAACATGATTAACTCAGGGCTTTCCTTTATGTTGACACCCACGGAGCGCAAAATGGTCTTACCCACTGCTGACCAGAATCCTGTCAATTTTGAACAGTTGGCAAACATTTGCATGTCAGCAGCATCTCTGCTGCCACATCGCTTGCACTTTGAATCTGTGCCTCCTTTTATCGTTCCCAGCCTTTTTGGGCTCCAATAGATTCTATGCAAGGTAAAGAAGTGATTTTTCTTTAAAGCAGCAGGTTTAACCACCAAGTAAAGTGTAGCGCAAGATACTTGCCATAAATCGGCCAGCTCCGCTTTCGGCAAACATCCATCCCATACTGTGTGGTGATTTCGTTTCCGCCAGTTCTGCTTCCAGAAGAAATTGATACAAAGTGCCACCTCTTTTTTCCTTGCCGTTGTGATCTGAAGTTTCAGCTCTCTTTGTTTTGAGACTATGTCTAACCCCTTCTGACTCGTAAGCCAGGAGTTAATGTTATTGATTTGAAATCTAGATATTGCCCCTTTTGTCTTATCATGCCAATAACTCCAAGTTAGCTTTTGTCCGTCGTCTATCAGTTGGCCCCACTGCCTAATATCTGGCTTTTTCAGTGGTGTTGCTAGACTACCTGATAGACATTCCAGGGGTACCTGGAGAATCCCAAATGGGAAACAGTCTACTGTAATAAGGTACACCTAGGATCAATCTTATTTCATAATACATTTTTGTCGCTGACTGGAGGCATTTTAATTGGACTTTTTTGAAAAATGTTCGAGCCCCCTATTTATAAGAGAAGCCCTCCTCAGGTAAGCCCACCAACAGGGATTTAAACATGAACCCTATTAGACATTCATCAGGTCTTTGTAGAAGTATTCTATTGTTTTTAAATTGGAACGCCCAACAATAGATCTAAAGGTCAGGAAACCCATGCCTCCCAGTCCCACTTTCCGTCTTAGCTTTTTCCATGAGAGGCATATTCCTCTACTAGCCCATATAAAGGAAGAATTCTTCCCCTGCAGCTTTAGGAGTGGATTTTTTCAAAGTGCAATGGAATACTATCAAAGAGAAAGGTGAGTTTTGACAAGATGGACATTTTCACCAAATTAACCTGACCGTAGATCGTAAGTGGAAGGTTCAGCCATCTTTTTAATAATACATCTCTCTCCTTTCCTACTCTTTTCCAATTAACAGCCGCTATCTTCCCAAGATGTTTACTTATTTTAATCCCCAGATATCTCAATTCCTCTGCTCATTTTATTTCTTCACTATCTTGGTTCCACAACATTACTTCTGTTTTTTCTTTGTTTGTCACATATCCCACCAATGAACCAAATTCCCTCACTTCCGCATTAAGGTGTGGTACAGCTGATACTACAACTGAGTTATAAACCGTAAGGTCATCAGCATAAAGGGAGATCTTGCTAGAGTATGCCCCAATTTTAAAGTGTTTAATCTCTTGGTTTAGCCTCAAACTTTGAGCGAAAAGGCTCTATATAGAGATCAAATAAGACAGGAGACAAAGGACAGCCCTGTCTTGTACCTCTCTCAATTTGCACAGGGGGAGACAGGCTATCATTAACTAGAATCTTTGCTGATGGAGCTCTGTAGATTTTAAAGATAACGTGTATCATATTTTCGCTTAAACCAAAATGTTCTAATGTAGTCTTTACATATCTCCAATTGACGCGATCAAATGCTTTTGTAGCATCTAACGTGACAATTGCGAAGGGGGCGTTATGCTTTGTGGCTAAATCTATGGAACCTATCAAGGAACAGTTAAGCTCATTCATATATCTACCAGGGAGAAACCCTTTTTGATCATGATGAATCAGCAGGCCCATTACCTTATTCAAACGTGCGACAAGAACCCCAGGGAATATCTTACAGTCATTCACGCTTCTCAACCTGTACTCTCCCTAGCGCTAGCGAAAGCCAAAGAGGGAAGGGGGGTATAAGGTAATGTCCCAGCAAGGGTCCATACAAAAACAAAAAGAATAAAGAGTCCAGATCCTGAGGCAAAGATCCGCTGAAGGGCAAAGATCCAGGAAACAAGGTGCACACCAGAAACACCGCCTGCATAGACCATCCAGAGACCAGAACCAGAAGCGAAACCAGGCAAAGACGTCAGTCAGGCAGGGGCTTAAATACCGGCCGCCGGCAAGCTAATTATCCCCGCAAGTGCACCCGATCATGTGTGTGGCAAACAGAGGTAAGAATGGGACGTGTAAGGAGGCTCCAATCACCCCTGCTAACCCTAAAACCCAAGAGAAGTGAGCTAAAGAATGATGATGGATTCAACCCAGATCTGTTACTGGAGGTGAGTGTCTGAAAAGTTTCAGCGCTCTGTCCATCATCTCCTTGTGTTTGCTTTGTTCGCCCTAAGTTGGCAGGGTATGCCCAGACGTGGGTACTTTGCTCACTTTGACACTGGATTCAAGCTAGCCTGGCTGATGAAGGGTGTTACCCTGAAACCGGTCCCAGGATGCTTGTTTCCGGTTCAGGGAAGACCTGGTTTGGCAGTTCGGGCTGGACTGTTCCCATTAGGCACAGGGTCAAGACTGGTTTGCATATAGCTGGGCCTGAACTGAGGTGGTGAAGTGAGCTAAAGAATGATGATGAATTCAATCAATATCTGTGACTGGGGATGAGTGTCTCAAAGGTTTCAGCGCTCCGTCCATCATCTCCTTGTGTTTGCTTTGTTTACCCTAAGTTGGCAGGGTATGGCCAGACGTGAGTCGCTTGCTCATTTTGCCACTGGATTCAAGCAAGCCTGGCTGATGAAGGGTGATATCCAGAAACAGGTCCCAAGATGCTTGTTTCCGGTTCAGGGAAGTCCTGGCTTGGCAGTGCAGGCTAGACTGTTCCCATGAGGCACAGGGTTAAGACTGAACTGTATATAGCTAGGTCTGAACTGAGGTGGCGAAGTGAGCTAAAAAATTATGATGGATTCAACCCAGATCTGTGAGTGTCTGAAGTTTCAGCGCTCCGAAAATCCTCTCCTATGTTTTTGTTATTTTCATTAACTGCAAGCAGTGTATTCTGTGGACCTTTCTGAGTAAACCACAAAAGGGTAAACTCAGCTGCATACAGTAATAATCAGTATAAAACATATTTTTTTAAATAAGAATTGTGAATAAATGACTCCATCTGCATGATCACCCCAAAGGTTTTGGACTGGTACTGCTGACTTTTCGACTCTGGGAGTGCACTGAGGCATACTAACAGACCTGAGTGCCATTGCCAGTGTTTTGACCCTTAAAAGTGTAAAGTTAGATTGGCTATTCCCAATTGTTTTAACTTTACTTACTTTTACATCCCTAGTATATGGTACCAGAGGTACCCAGGACCGGTAAGTTAGAGTGGCCCACCAGAACTGCATCATGGATTGTGCCTCCTTGGATGTGACAACATGAAAACATGTCTTTCGGCCTGCCACTGCAGACTGGCAGAGCAATTTTAAACTACTAACTTGACTTTGCCATTTAAACTGATAGCAAAGCCAAAGCCTAAACCTCACTTTCATATTTATCTAAGACAGCCCTACACTGGGTGTCTCGAGTCCTTAGGCAGGATGCTGTATATTAAGAAGCAGGGCATGTATTTTTGTACTTTCTAATAGTAAAACCCCCAAATTGTCATTTTGCTATGGAAAGGCTGGCAGCCACATTGGCAAGTACAGGGTTATGTGCTGACCACTCAGCTGTGCTAACTTCTGAGTTAGACTACTAAAGTTGGTACTTCAAGATATCAAATTGATCAACACATTAAATCTTTCCGAAAGTTGCCACTGTGTTGCCCAAGATTTCGGGTGGCAGATGTCTGTCACAAGACAGCCTTCTGCCCTCCTAGGGAGAAATCTCCCTGGCAGAAAGCCTCATAGGATATAAGCCCAAAAAGCAAGTTTCAAAGGAGAAGACTCCTTTGAAGGGAAAATGATGTACACACTCAAGAGGGGCTGCTCTTTTGTTGAAGTAGTCTGGGACAGAGAGGGGAGACTAGTTCCCAAACCCTTTTTTCTTTGGGCATTAGCCCTCAGTTAACCACACCTCTGCTGGACCCTTGTGACCAATGTTGCCCCACCTGGACTATGGACTGAGGAGTAGCACAGGAAGACACCTGTCAACTGCACAGCATTCTCAGAATCTTACAGCATGTTCAGCATTCTGTATCCCTTGCATCAAGACTATGGTGGGCGGAACTCATGGAGTTGTACTCTGCAAAATTACAAGGAGTTAAATAAGAACTCCGCAAGATTCCGCAGAGTTCTGCCCACTGCTACTCTGCCAGTCCAATGTATTATTTGTGTGCTGTTCATTTCAGTTAGCACGTAGGAGCACAAAGTACTGACAGGCCAGACCTTGGTGACATTTCTGGTTTGCTGTGCTCGGTCACAGCGGGTTCCTTCAAGAGTCCCTACTCTCTGGCCACGCAAAATGTCAAGGCAAATGACACTTGTCACTCAGTGCGGATAGGGAGCCCTTTTTATTACACTTCTGTTCTTGCATGCACACTTCGCCTATGTTTCCTAATAGTCAAGGTAGTACATGTTCACGCTCTGGGCATTAGTTGAAGATTTTAAGAGTGACAGCGAGTAGCCCCAAGCAGGGGTGAGCTTTCTCAGAAAAAGATTACTAAACACCCCAGACAGAGCACATCTCCATTCAGTTTAGGTATATATTTACTTATTTATTTGTGATATGTTAAATATATATCAGGACAAACTGGACAATTGCAATATGCCCTGGCCATTATAATGCCCAGAAATCGCAGCAGTCCGCTTTTTCTCACAAACATAAATACAAATGACTCCCGACTTTTAGGACAAATAGATTTTATGAGGCAATTGGGTTTAGATGTGTGAGGAAAGTAAATGTGAACACCCACACATGAGCATACACAGTCCATGCAAACAGTATACACTTCGCAATGCAAGCACCCATACCTGCTAAGTAGTAAGTATTGCACACCAAGCACACAGCCACCACAGATATATTACAGGTCGTACATTGGTCTATTTGCTGAGCACTTCTCTACACACTATTCCACATTCAAAGGGGAGGGGGTAACTGAGTACAAATTTTGACCCTTTAAAACTTCGGTTGTGCTGTGACTGTAAGCAGCTGGAGCACAAGAGGGGAGATGCTATGTGCACCAAAAAGACCCTTTTGGTGACCATCACAAAAGCATTACTAGTGTCTGGGTGGAGGTGGAAGTTGTCCTTGGGAATTGCAAAGGTTACAAAGGGGCTACATACATTAGTCTCCCTGGGTGGGTAGAACGTTGATCCCTTGGCCCACTGATCTCCAAGAATGCAGAAATACAAGCAGTGGGTAAAAATAAATGGTACAAGCTCTGACGGATTCAAGGTGCCAGCATAACCATTGTGATGTCCAAGCTGGTTTCCCCAGATCAAATACTTTCTGATGAGTTCCAGAATATTGTCAACTCTGACAATGTTACAAAGGCACACCCTTTAGCTGTGGTAGACTTTGAGTAGGGAGGGGTCACTTGGCTCAAAGAAAGTAGCTATGTCCCTTTCCATGTCAGCGGAGTGTCTGCTGGTAAATGACCTTACGACTTCTGCCTGGGCAAGTGAAGATACTGACTCATGCAAAAATGCTTGGTCTTTCTGAGTGGTTGAGTGTCTCCACTAGAGAACAAAAAGCCTTGGGGGAATGTCAAGGGTTCCTAGAGCCTGGAATAATGGCCCTGGGCTCAAGTGCATAGACAAAGGGCAGGAATGCTGGGGAAACAACGTCCAAAAGTTCTATGGCCCAGGAGGAGCCTAACCCTGAGTGGGAAGGGTTAGTCCCTGAAGAAAAGGATGCTTCCTTAGGAAATGTCCAAGAGTTGGCAGAACTCCAAGGAGCATGAGGTCCCTCCAGAGATGACTTGAATCAGGGAAAAATGAGTTGTCCCACTCTTAAATCCCTGAGACAGTTGGATATCAAGAAAAAACAAGGAGATGCCAGTGGTACCCATAGGATATAGTGGGAAGAGGGCCTCTGTATAGTGAGGCAAGTGACCCCAAATCAGGGACAACCAGGAGACTGGTGGTCCCCAAACAAAATAGAGTTCTTCCTAAACATGGCTCAGTACATCCCCTTAGCTGGACATCTGGGGCATACCAAGACGTGGGAAAGGTTGGTTAATAGTTTCTATTGGTCTCAGATGTCTGAAAAGATGAAGGAGGTCTGTCATACCCATGTCACCTCTCAAGCTAATGGCAAGACAGAGGGCAAACTAAAAGCTGCTCTAATTCCACTAATTTGGTGGGGTCTCCCTTTGAGAGGGTGGGGATTGACACTGTTGGTCCTCTAGACTCACAGACTCTGGAAACAGAATCATCTTGGTGGTAGTGGACCATGCCACTAGATATCCAGAAGCTATCCCACTTAGGACAGTCACTGCTCCTGTAGTGGCATGAGACCTCCTTGGAATGTCCACTAGGGTTGGGTTGCCTAAGGAGCACATCTCAGATACGGATACTAGCTTTATGTAAGCCTATCTGAAAGTCATGTGGAATGACCGTTGTGTGACTTATAAGGTCACCACCTTCGACCATCCCCAAGGAAAAGGTACTGTGGAAAGGCTCAACAAGTCCATGAAAGGCATGAACATTACTTTAATGAAATAATCAGAAGGAGATGGGATGTTCTTCTGCCATGACTGTTGTTTGCCTACAGGGAGATTCCTCATAAAGGAGCAGGCTTCAATACATTTGAGCTAATCTTTGGATAGTCTCTGAGAGGTTCACTAAGTATGGTAAGAGAGGGTTGGGAGAGACCCCTCAAAGAGCCCAAGCAGGATATTGTGGATTACGTATTAGGCCTTCACTTCAGAATGGCAGAATACATGAAGAAGGCAAACACAAATTTGGTGGGCAGCCAGCAGCTTCTTAAGCACTGATCTGACCTAAAGTTCCCAAAGGTGTCATACCAACCAGTAGAGTTGCTGTGGGCTTTACAGCCTGTAGCACCCTGGCACTTCAGGACAAGTGGACTGGGTTCTACCCTATTCTGGAGAAGAAAGGGGAAGTCACCTATCTGGTAGACTTAGAAACCTCAAGAAACCCTCACAGGGTTGTCCATGTAAACAGGCTGAAGCTCCACCATGACAGAGCAGACATAATGTTCTTGGTGACAGATGGAGAAGAAAAACAGGTGAGTTAGGCTCTCCTTGATTTGCTGTCATAAAATGTTAAAGATGAATTAGTGGAGGAAGTAGTTCTGGCTTCCACTCTAACAGACCAACAACAGAGGGACTGTTACAAGTTATTAAGGCAGTTTGCTGCTCTGTTTTCATTAACCCCAAGCCTGACTACTTAGTTTTCCCATGATATGGACAGAGATGACAGTTTACCTGTCAAAAGTAAAATTTACGGGCTGTTGGAGCTAGAAGCAATACTGATGTTGCGAAGATGCTGGAGTTGAAGGTGACAGAGCCACTTAGTACTTTGTGGGCCAGCTGGAGGCACTTATGCTTAATTCAATCCCACAAGAGGGAAATCTGTGATGAGGCTCTGCGTGGATTACAAAGTCCAAAATACATTCCCCAAGACTGATGCCCAACCATACCCTGAGCTGATGAGCTTGTCGATGAGTTGGGGGCTGCAAAGTGCCTGAGCAATTTTGACCTGACTTCAGGTTATGGGTAAATAGCTCTCACCCAAGGAGCCAAGGAAAGGTCTGCTTTTTGTACACCTGAAGGCCACATTCAGTTTAAAGTGATGCCCTTTGGATTAAAAAATGCCTTACCAACTTCCAGAGGTTGGTGAATAGAATACTTTCTGGCTTGTAAAATTTCAGGGCAGCATATTTGGATGATATTGCTGTATTCAGTTTCACCTGGGAGAATCACCTGGTCCACCTCAGGGAAGCGCTTCAGGCTCTGCAACAGGTAGGTCTGACTTCGAAGACAAGCAAGTGCCATACAGGGCAAGGTTCTGTGGTATATTTGGACTTCCAAATAGGTAGAGGCCTCTTACAACCTCTTCAACCCAAGATGCAGACAATTCTGGTCTGGGAGGCTCCTAAGACTCAAACTGAAGTCAGAGCTGTCTGTCTGCTCTCTTGGTTATGTGTGTATATGTTGTAAAGCGCTCTGATACTCTAGGGTCTTGTCAGCGCTATATAAACTCTCTAAATAAAATAAAATAAATAAAGAACATTTCTTATATCGTTGTTTTGATACTTCTAAATTCTTTACTTGTTCCTATGTTTAAGCATGACTGCTCAAAGCCACAGTTGCCCAGGGTTGAGCTAAGGTTTAGCAAGCGAGTCTGACGGGACCCAAATTGGGTTTTGTGAGTGTATTTCACGGTGAGGTTGCACTGCTACACTGTATAACACACTACATTTCCTCGCAGGAATCATTAGTGTCTTTGCTACTGCATAAATGGGGACCTCCTCTAGAATAAATTCATTTGAGGCCAGGGAGGAGAGGGGAGAAGGCACAACATACAATGAGAGCGCTCCCTCAGGGCCTATATTTCTTTTATCATAAGAACTAAATAATTTATGGGCTCAATATCAATTAAATCGTTTTAGTAACACTAGCATTTGTAATGTAATTATCATTTTTTTATTTCATTTTTTTATTTATTTTATAACAATTTTTTTTTCCTTGTTTCATCTTTAAAACTTTTAGGGGATGCATATGTTACAATAAAAAGAAAATACTGTTGTCACATCAAATACAAAAGCAAATATAATGTGTTATTAAAAAAGAAAACCCCCGGAGAAAATGACATCAATACATCAACGATACAAAGCTTATTCAAACACGTACAGACTCATACAACAATCATATGAAATGCAACTGGGAGAGGGGGAGACTTTAAATAGTAAAATCTCCACAACCAGGTTGGGTAAATATGTTCAAACGGGTCTGAACATAGGGTCGACACGCGTTTCTGCGGTGTATGGAGAGTAGGAAAACCACCTTCTTCAGGACCTTTCCAGACACCCACACAAATCTCACAAAACCCAGGGGACAAGAATTGAGAATGACCACAAAGACCGCTGGCAGAATCAAAAATGGTATTTAATCTAAAGATCTTTTCTTGTTGTGCCCAAATTATGAGGCAACCATATTATCCGCAAAAGTAGCGTCCCATTAGGGACTCAAGATTCGAGTTGAATAAAGGATACCATCTGTTATTAATCCCTTGTTATTTTTTCACAAATCCACAGTGGTCAAAGTTCTAGCTTCCTGCAACTTATAACTATTATGATGTGTAGAGCGACACCCTCATACCAATGGGTACCCAGTGTAAATAGAACTGTAATGAGATGTCCGTAATTCTTTTAAAAACGTAAGATGATACGAGTGTTTCATGGCCTAATATCACGGCGTGTAATGCATCTCAGTGTTCTCCATGATGGTGTGTGTCAGTATTTTCCATTGCACTCAATTAGTGTCTTTGGCCAGTCAGCCGTTATCATCCGCCAAGAAAACTATGACTAACATCAGTGCCAGAGTGTAACCTTTCTTAACACCTCAGTTCATTGGTAAAGGATCATTATACCACCCTCGTCTGTCACATCTTACAAATGCAATAATTTGAGAGCTGCTTGCACCACCGCTGACAGCCCTTTATTTAGTTCAAGTGCATGACGTGGTATCAAGAGTAGTTTCATTGACACAATCTGAGACAGAGAGATATCAAGTGGGTGGTCTTAAGTGATGTGCTTTCATTGCTTAATTATGATGTCAAATGTCATGCAGTTGTTAATTTTGGAATGGCTGTGTTGAAATCCTAAAAGATAGCTTTGAGAGCTAATGGTGTTTCCCGCTCAGTGGCCATTTTTGTTAACTCATTTCATGACACATCCAAAAGCATAATTGATAAAATAGTGTTATGGATTTCACCTCAATTTTTACTCTTCAATACCATTACTCTGGCCATTTTTGATATTCTTTTAGAAATGGGGGTCTCTAGCTGGCTAATTTGTATCCTGTCCAAGTAGGGACACTTTCTTCTAGTCAGGATAAGTGAGTTACACGTTTAAAATAACCCCTGCTCATCCCCTTGGTAGCTTGGCCTGAGCAGTCAGGCTTATCTCAGAGGCAATGTGTAAAACATTTGCATATAATAATACAGTGAAAACACTATAAAAGGATAGTACACCAGCTTTAGAAAAATAGGCAATATTTATCTGTGTAAAACAAAACTAAAATGATAAAGATCCAACATACAGTAATCAAATATATGAATATAGCAAAAGTAAACATAAAATACAGTTCCTTGAAGTTGATAGCTTCGAGTGGGGCTATCACCATGTGAACAATCAAATCCAACAGTTCGGGCCAGCAGTGAGGTCGTGGGCCAGCTCTATTGTCGAGGAGACCCGCAAACAGTATCTTGGAAATGCAGGGCATCATGGACCTTGTGATGAGCTCCGAAGAGGCAGCATCGGCAGGTGTCGGTCCCAGAGGTCGGTGCAGGAGTCATCGGTCCCTTGAAGTCAAATGCGTTGCAGATCGAACTCCGTGAGGTTGAAGTCAGGAGCGCTGAAGTAGATTGTTGCAACATGCAGTGCCTTCAGGTCACAGTGCAGGCAGCGGCTCGGTGACAGTGTTCAGTGGTGTTGGTGAGACCAGGGTTGGGATGCGAAGTGGGGCAGTGCTCGTCATGGTGTTCGTAGGTCACGGGGTAAGCAGAGTTGTCGCTGCTGGTGAAGCACAGGAAAGGGACAGTGCATTGAGTAACTTACAGGTGGTGCCCCCAGGCCATGATGCAGGCCGCTGTGTCGATGTCGGAATTGATTTGCGTCGTCTGGGAGACCAAGCTGGCGATGTGAAGTGAGGTGGTGTGAAGTGCAGTCCTCTCAGGTCACAGTGCATGCAGCAACCGCGTGACAGCATTCAGTAACATTGATGAGACCAGGGCTGAGATGCGAAGTGGGGTAGTGCTTGTCGTGATGCTTGCAGATTACATGGCAGACAGCATCGTCGTCGTCGTCGCTAAAGCGATGTTGTCGGTAGACCCAAGGCTGCAGTGCAAGATGGGGCAATGTAGTGTGCGGGGCCCACAGGTCACGGTGCAAGTAGTGGCATCGGTTGATGACCTGAAATTGTTAGCGCCGGCGTTGATGGGCCAAGGCTGTGGTTTGGGAGGGGGAGGTGCGTTGAGTAACTTACGAGCAGTGCCTCATGCCATGGTGTAGTCAACGGCGTCGATGTCAGCGTGGATCGACATTGTCGGGGAGACCAGAGTGGTGATGTAAAGTGATGTGAGCAAAGTGCAGTGCCCTCAGGTCAAGGTGCAAGCAGCGGCTCGGTGTTGGCATAATCGGTGAGACCAGGGTTGCGGTGGGAAGTGGGCGGTGATGTGCTCTCTACAGTGCCTTCAGGTCATGGAGACAAGAGCTGCGTTGTTGACACAGTCATACTTGTTTTTCTTCTGTTGCTGCACAAAACACACAGTTCCCCGTACTGTTGGCAGATGAACCAGCAGTCTTTGATATTCCGGAGACTTCCAACAGGAGGCAAGCTGTGCTACAAGCCCTTGGAGAAACTCAGGCAATCAGTTGCAGAAAGTTCACTCCAGTCCTTTCTCTGCCCAAGACAGAAGCAGCAACTGCAGGCCACCTCAACAAAGAAACACACAGCAAAGGGGCAGTACTCCTCCTGGCAGCACGTCCAGCTCTTCTTCTTGGCAGGGCTTAGTCCAAAAGAGTTCTAAAGTTCTGAGGATTTAGATCTAATACTTATACCCCTCTTTCCCTTTGAAGCTTCTGCTCAGAAAGTTTCTCTAGGTCAGCAAAACCAGTTCTGTCCTGCCTGGTCCAGCCACACTACAGGGGGTGGAGACAGTATTGTGCAGGGCAGCCACAGCCTATTCAGGTGCTAGTGACAACTTCTCCCACCACTCTAGCCTAGGGTGGCTCATCAGCAAATACAGGGCACACCTCAGCTCCCTTTGTATGCGTGTCTGGAGTGAATGCACAAATCAGCCCCTGTCAATCGAAAACCAGACGTTGATTCAACAGGAAGGCAGAGGCACCGGCTGGCTAAGCAAGAAAATGCCCAATTTTAAAAGTGGCATTTTCAAACACCCAATTTAAAAACTGTGAATCTGTCTTGGTGATATGTGGTACTTTATAAGTCACATAATTAAACAAATACTTAAATACTTTATTTAATAAGCCCTTTTCAATACAGAAAATAATTTTCTTTGCCTTACACAGACCGCTCAATGTGTCAAAAGTCACTCAACTCCACAATAAGCAAGCTTAAAAGCAAATAATTGAGAATCAAACATCTAGAGAGATTGCAGAGAACTCGTAATTTCCTGCCTAGGGGACAGCATTGTCCATAGACTCAGGTATGATTGGAGTTCCTGACTTCAAGTCCTAATGCGTCATTTGTGGTTGTTTCTCACTCCTAGATCTACCCCAGCACAGGAAAGTATTTGTAGTCATGCCAAAAGCAAACATGATAGCATCGTCCAACTAGGCCATACTCGGGCAAGTAGACAACTACATTATCCGAAGCACATTCCAAGGAACTCATGAGTTACACCTAGACTTTTGAAGAACACATATTAGAAAAAAAGGGTTGAAGAGAATGGATGTATTACTCTTAATAGAGCAGAGAAAAACCATGAACTGAGTACGTTTTGGAAGCAGATGGCAGCAGTGATCGCGAGGGTAAGTGGTGCTCTCGGTTTTGAGGGACTCGCTTCAGAGGCAGAGGACATGCCACGCAACATTGGGGAGTGCTTTGGTTGCGTATATGTAACTTTGCAAAGATGAGATATTTGTATATCGAAAACATAGCTGAGAGACAGGGGAGCAGTAGATGGGTCGAATTCGGTGATATAGTCAACAAGATACTGGAGGGATAACAGGCTTCTGAGGGTGGATAAGGACTTGTACTGCACTGTGATGTACTGTCCTTTAAAGCTTTAGCTTCCTCCTCAAGCGGAAAATAGTTAGTGTGGGCTGATGGATGGAGTGGTATTGTTCCTGGTCCTGGGTACACAGATGGGGAAGGTGTGGTGACTTCTTTTTCAGTTTCTTTCTGTAGCTGGACATTGAAAGTAAGAGAAGTCATAGCCAGAATTCAAAATGGAGGTCTGAAATGAAATGTAAGAGGCAGGCAAAGCATAGATGAAAGGCAGAAGGGAAGGGAAATGCGTTAAAGATGTGTAAGGGAAGGAATCATTAGTGGGGTGCTCCTTGTAAAATCTGCTGAAAGAGCAGGTGGATGGGGGGTCACAGAACTCAAAGTAGGGAGAGTCGATCCGACCTGAAAAGCGATTCACTGGACGCACTCAAGCATGTGTGCGCTAAAACCCTGCTTTTGGCACATTCAAAAGAACATTATTCATATACAACAGAAGTGAGAGACCTTCTCATCAGTCCAATCGCCCCATTTTGCCAAAAGCTTCTTGACATTAAACCTGCTCCCCTATGAGAGATTTCTCGTAGCCACACTGCACTTTGTCTCAGGGGAGGGGGCAGCTTAGCTGCCGAGACATCTTGATGGAAATGTGACAAAAGGCAAGCAGTATTTGTGATGCAAAGCACCTCATTGTGAGAAGGCTAATCGCTGCTAACTGGATTACAAAGATTTAATGATGTGACTATGTAGACTCGTGTCTGTGTGGCTTTCCAATCCTTCGCAGCTGTCATGCTTTGTTACTCCGGGCACGAAAACTGCCTTGCCATTGTGATAAAAACGTTTTGTTCACAAAAGCCCTTTTTTAAAGAAAATAAGAGGCTTGGTGCTTAATTAAATCGACAGCGTTTTGCAAATGATCTAATGTCATCTCGCCATTCAAAATCCTTGAGAACATTTTTTTGAATTTTTCTAGAAGATGCCAGGGCCCAGTTTAGATTAATACTAGACTCTGATCATACAAGACCCACTCCGCCCATATTTCAATTTTAACCATTTACGTGTGCCTACCTGATAAATTAGAGAAAACGTTTGCCTCCTGCTTAATTGTATTTATTGTGTACAAGTCAATTAGGGGATGTGGACTCAACACACACCCCGACATTCTCCAACTTGAAGTAAATTGAGCTGCAGAATTGAGAGCCACGAGAAGACTCTTGAGAGGATTCCTCTTTACTAGTTCCTTCTCAGCTCATGTGACACTGCCACTATACAGGCATTCTTACTGTGAAATGGACGCCATGTTGATGTTTGCTTTTTCTTTTGGTAAAAAAAAAAAAACCTGCTCACACTTTGGTATCAAACAGGATTTCAGGCGTGCAACCATGCCAAAGGTCGAACTTCATTCAACTCCTTATGGAAGATTCTTTAAGTTGACATTGTGGCGTACTTGTTAGCCTAATTGTCAAGATTTACTTCATCTGAAAGTTAGGATTTTAGCACCTCATTCTTTTCTACGTGTTTCTGTTTGATGTGTGGACACCTTCCAGCTTTCAACAACCCTAAAATTGAAGGGTAATGTTCTGGCATTTTGAAACTCGAAAGAGTAGAACAATGCAACTAGGTCGTGGTGAAGAGGATTACACCTATTCTGTGGAGTGGACAAGCAGAAAGAGTGCTGATTCAGGGCCCAACACATAGATAGAAATTAAGATACACTGTTCGAGAGGTAACATGGCAACCCACAGAGATTTGAGGGGTTTGCAGTAAATACTAGAAATACAGAATTTTTAGAAGAAAAAAGTAAAAGCCAGAAATGCAGAAACCGAAACATTAATGGTAAAAAATATGTGACTTAAGTACATTAAAACATTTAAAATAAAATTGTGTAAAGAATGGAAAGGATATACAGCCAGATTCATCAAGCGAAATGCGCTCGCAAAAGGGCCAGATGCTGAGAATCTGGCCCTTTGCGAGTGCAATTTTTGCATTTGGGATTCATCATCCCAAATGCAAAAATCGCTTATAAAGAATTCGCAAATTTGCGAGGGTTAGCATTTAAGGAATCTCTATTAGAGATAAATGCTATTCATGAAACATTTAAAAATTGCGAATTCGCAATTTAGGACCGCTATTTACCACGAAGTCAAACCTCGTGGTAAATAGCGAAAACTTAGAAAAATGCATTTAAATGCATTTTTCTAAGTTGCATGTTACACACACACATGTCCTTTGGACATGTGTGTGCACAACATCAGTGTAAATTCACATTTCAGGGGTGCTACAGGGTGTCCTTTGGACACCCCTGCACCCTTGAAATCGCATCCTTACTTGCGATTAGCAAATTGCTAATCGCAAATAAGGAATAACTCCCCATTCATTCCTATGGGCCTAGGCCCATAGGAATGAATGGGGAGTTATCCCTTATTTGCGATTAGCAATTTGCTAATCGCAAATAAGGAACATGTAGGAATCGCAATATTTTTTGCAATTCCTACATGAATCCCGTTTTGCAAGTCCTTAATAGCGATTCCTTATGAATCGCTATTAAAGACTCGCAAAACGGGTCTTTGATGAATCTAGCTGATAGTTCTTTAAACTCCAGGATAGCTGCAACATTAGAGGTGTGCAGGAAGGCCTTGTAACATCTCAGCGACGGCAAAAAGTGAAGATTGCAGGTGTGAATAAAAAAGCGAGGCAGCAGGGGCGTAGCTTAGTCGGTGAGAGTCGGGGTGGTGTGAATCTCAAATTTCCCAACTATAAAGGCATTGAGCTGCTAGTTGGGGTGGTGAGTTGAACAAGTTTGGGGATAGACTGCTTTCATGAGGAGCAGGGTTGGTACCGATCTGCATTAGGCGGGCCTCTTTCTAGAGTGGTACAGTGAGCGAGAAACAATAGGTTGCAACACTTCCCGAGCATTTGTCACTGGTTAGACTATTTGCAGGCCTTCTTCCCATCACCATTTGGGTGTTTGATTGCCAGTAGTATACCTGGAAACTTGAGACTCGTGCACTTTTCCAACCCTACAACTGCCAATGTTGGTGAATTCCAAAACGTAATAAATGTGTTCCCATTCAAGGAGTACTTCTATGACAGGAGGTTTACTAGTTTTTGGTAAATCGATCACTATATATATTTAAGATCCCAGTCCAAAAAATGAACAAGTTGAAACCATTTGATGAAATGAGAATGACAAGAATACATAGCAGACCTGAATCAGGGCCCACAGCCCCAACTAGCAAACCAAGAGCTTGCTTAATCTCCACAACGGCCCCAACAGCGCTGGGATGCCTGGCTTCACCTTGGGGGTGCCCAGGAGTGGACATTCCACAGGGAAAAACCAGGAAGGGTTCCTAAGCGGTATACGGACAGTGCCGGGACACCTCCGTTGGAGGCAGCTGTGCGCTTTAACAAATGGCATTTACAAGAATGCATTTGATGAACGTCCCACCCTAAAGACCCCCCCTGAAGCTACTCCCTTGAGAAGTAAAAGAGTGCAGCTGATTAGGCAACAAAAAAAAGAGTGGTTCATAAAAGGTACTCTTGGCATGGTATTTCCTGTAGCACCATGAAGGGACAAAAGCTTGAGGGGAACTGGATAGCAATAGTATTGTGATAATCACTCTGTGTACCTCATTTCTGGAAGAAAAAACAAACACAGACTAAAGCAACAGGCCGGGTGCTCTTGCAGTGAATCAGACAAACTCAAGCATGCATAAATGCTGTGGTGAGGGTAATGGTGGTGGTATTGATGTGAATAAGAAAACTGTTGGTGGTAATAGCTTGTCTTTGAGTCCTGACAAAAAGATTTAAAATTGCCTACAATGGTAAAAAAAAAAAATAGTACAAAAATGATTGCTTTCTGAATACAATGCATTTAAGAGATAAATAATTTAATGTACGTAGATTGAGTGCATTTTTCAGATGTAAAAATGGTGCATTACAGTGCAAGGACTCTAGCGTTGCTGGAAGGATACAATAAACATCCAATAGTATGCAGTGGAAGAGTGATACTCATCTGGGCGGAGCTAAAGCCCATCCTTTTTCTATAACAATTAAAACAAATAATTCAACAGTGCCAGGTCTCAAATAGAGCATTGGACAACAGACACATTCAAACCTTAGTGCTTAGGAGTGGTAAAAAGGCACTGACCCTTATCAATTTCTACAATGCAGCGTCATCAAACAAGGAGTGTAACATTCTTACTTTACAAAAATCTTTACAAGCAAAAGTGGATAGTCTACCTCGAAGTATCATCATCGCTGGAGATTTTAATGCTCACCCCTGCGGCAATCCTGAATTGACACCTATTGGCCTTCTAGGCTGCAATAATAGGTCTGGTTTTCATTTTGACCACTCGCTTCGTGGCACCTGCATTAACAACCTAATTGATGATAGGAATCTAACTGTCGCAATGACTACGCTGGAGGACTTATATATATTTAATGTCCCTACGTATAAAGGCTATGGTAAAGGCTCCTACATAGATCACATCTTTCTTTCAAGTGACCTTGTTGATTTAGCCACTGACTTTGAAATTCAAACAAGTATCTTCAGTGACCATAATCCCCTGTCGATCAGGATTGGAGGCGGCCTTTTCGATCTTAGAAAGCCTCGTCCTGATCATGGCGTCCTAAAATCTATCAATGGAAACCGTCGTCTGAAGTGGTCAAAGGTTAACAGTGACTCCTTGTACAGCTCAATCAACACCAGTTGTGGTAACAATTTAGACCTTTGTGTCTCTCCTTCTACCTTGCCGGAAGCGACTTTGATTGCCTTTGCTGCTGTTGTTGATAAAATTGGCCAATTGCTAACTGTACCAACAAAGGGTCATCATGAACACCAACCAGGGTGGTTTGATCAAGCTTGTTCAAAAGCCGGACGAAATCTTAAAAAAGCACTTAAGGCTACCCCAAGAGACCCTGTCCTTATAAAGTCTCTGAGATTTAATTACAAGACAGTCCTGGCAGCTCGGAAAAAAGAAGTAAAAGCTGGTATTTGGGAAACCCTATGTGACCCTGCAATTTTGGGCAACAGTTCCAAGTTTTGGACTATCATAAACAAACCTATGTTTGATGATCCCATTAACCCTATGGCTGGGACTAACATACCCGAGGAAGAGTGGATATCACACTATAGCACAATTTTTAAAAGCGATAAACCACAAGCAGACTTTGTTTTTAAATCTATTGATGAAAATTTGTTGTGTTTTACAGTGGGGGAGGTAGTAAAGGGGATCCAAGGACTATCGTGTAATAAAGCACCTGGCCCTGATGGTATACCACCCGATCTGTTTAAATCAAATACCCTTTTAAGGGCACCAGTTATCACTGCAGTTGTAAACGCCGGAATTCTGGCTGGTTGCCCAAAAGCTTGGGGGACCTCGACCATCGTCCCTGTTTTCAAGAAGGGCAATCGAGGCAGTGTTACATGCTACAGACCCATATCACTGATTAATTCAGTTGCAAAGGTGGTGGGGGGCATCATTCTAAATAGATTAACAGCTTGGGCCAATGAAAATAATATACTGTCATCAATACAATACGGGTTCAGACCAGGCCACTCCACGATAACCCAATGTCTGAATCTATATCTAATAAACAGTAAATACACCCTAGCAAGAAAAGGGACGATCCATATGGCCTTTATGGATTTATCGTCTGCCTTTGACTGTGTAGACAGAGGCAGGCTTTGGGAGGTCCTGCTAAAAATGGGAGTGGAACAAAACTTGGTCAACTTCCTTGTTGACCTCCACTCGGACACAAGAGCAAATGTCCGCTACACCCATGACATGAAGGTAACAAGGGATTTTAGTATAAATCGAGGCGTCAGACAAGGGTGCATCCTCGCCCCCTTTCTTTTTAATCTTTATATCAATGAGTTGGAGGAGCACTTATTAAAAACCGGTACAGACTATCCTTATATTGGCAAGGAGGGCATACCTGTCCTATTATATGCGGACGACGCCGTTTTAATATCCAGAACGGCGCTCGGTCTTCAAATCTTGTTAGACTCTTTTAATAATTTTATGAACTCCCGTGGCCTGAGCATCAATAACTCGAAATCTTTTACAATGATGACAGGTGTAACTTCCAAAAAAATATACCCTCACTTTGTAAATGGGGACAAAATACCGACCACTAAGACCTTTTCGTATCTTGGTGTGCTTTTTGATCATAAATTAACGTGGGCACCAGCAATACAAAAGAAAAAGGGTGAGGTAGTGCGGGCCAATGCAGCAATACTGGACTTCTCCAAAAAAATGGGTAACAGTCCGGTGGCGGCTGTTTTGAAGTTATATCAAGCCAAAAGCACTGCAATCGCATGTTATGGAAGTGAAATATGGGGATCAGAATCACTAGGTGCCCTTGAAGTTACTGAGAATAACTTTCTAAAACAGGTTGTACGGCTACCTAGGGGCACAGCCAACTTCCCAGTACATGAGGAACTTGGTATCCCATATCTAAGTGATAAGTTGGCTATGAATCCTCTGTTATGCTGGCTAAATAGCTGGCTAAACATAGCCATACCCCTTACCAGAAATATCCTTCAAGAGGCACTAGAGTGGGACGGCAGACTCAAGATCCCATGGCTAAAATATGTAAGTAGATGGCTCTTTGAACTAGGCCGACCAGATCTATTTCTATCCCCTGAGACAATAACTAAAACTGATGTAACCTTCATTAGGAATACTTTTATGTTGTCCAGGTGCATGGCGCGGGAGGGAAATGAGTACAAGAAAATTAGTGTGAGACAGTATGCTCTAACCAAAACTTGTTTACATATGGAATCTTACCTGGCTTGGCCTTTGTCCGGGTATGACCGTTTTTTACTAACAAGGTTCCGTTTTAACATGTTCCATCTCTTACTAGCTGTACCAAGTGGAGCACATAGAGGACAAGTGTTGCCAGCTTGCGGCTGCGACAATAAGTCTCCGCAAGATTTGGCACACTTTTTATTTTTCTGTCAGTTTTATACACTCCCCCGTAATCTGTTTTTAAAACCGTTACTCAAACAGTTGAACTTTGTACAATTCAGACCCGCACTCTGTCACCTCCAAATGCTTAACAGTGAATGTACTATGTTTGTATGTAGTTTTTTAAAACTTGCAGTTAAACATAGAAAAAGCATGGAAGGGTAACCAATTTTGCTGCTGAATGTACTCTTATTCCCACTGTATTTTTATCTTTTTTAACCATATTACCGTTTTTTATGCTTGTGACTGTCTGCTGCAATATCACTCTTCCTATTTCTATTTTATTGTATGGATAAATGTTTATGAAATGTACTTTTATGATTGTTATGTGCAAACAATCGAATAAAGATAATATCTATCTATCTATCTAATTCAACAGTGTTTCTTGCAGACAGATGTGATGTCATCCCGGACTTTAAAAAGAAGAGAAAAGCGAGTCAGTGACAAGTGGAAGCAAGAATTAAGAGAAAGCAATAGGGTTAAAGAGACTCTCCCCATTAAAAAGTAAGAACAAAAACGCTAAAAGTTGAGACAAGCATATTATTGTATGGGGAAAAGGTCACTTAGTGAAACGTAATGTGCATAAAAATATCAAAATTACATTTAATCAGATACATTTAGAAACACAACGTTTTTGTATTACTAATTGATCTTCCTGCTAATGATGTCATTTGAATAACATTTACGATATTATATTTCTGCATACAGGTTTTTATTTTATACAAGCATTGGAGCCAGAAGAGTGTTTCCTACACCTCTCATCGCAGTGTCCAAATTCAGATCTCCCATGCAGACTCTCCTTACCACATATATCTTACTCTGAACCTACTCCTGAATAGGGAGTTGAGGAAATGAATTCATAGGGAGACTACTGATTTCTGTAGACGTTCAGGCTTCTGGGAGGGCAGATGCAATATGGTTTGAGGAGGAAAAGTACAAGGAGTGCTGCAGGCTTTGCCCAACAACTCTCATAGCAGGGTGTAAAATGGTTTGGGGTCATCCTCACTTTGCTTAACTGATGACTCTGGTGAGACCTCATTTTGTTGTTCAACAAAGGAAAGAGTCTGATGATGGCTGAAACCTAACACACCAAAGAGGACCAGGTGAGATTTATAGACCTGTAGGTGTTGGTTACCCAATTACAACTTCACAGATGAAAAACGCCTGGGTCTTAATAAGAATAACTTATCTGAAAAGGGGAAATTCCTTTTTAGGGACAATTTACGTCACTCACAATAGGTGGCATGCTTCATCATTGGGAATATCCTCACATCATGACAGCTGATCAAGGTGCTGGCAACAACTCCTTCACTGAAAAGGAGGAGCTCTTCAAAGGTTTAGAGCTGTTGATAGAAACCCTATGGTGAACTAAAAGGAGGTGAGGTATGCAGAGTTTGCAATAGTGATAATACGATTTAAAAGTAACTCAAGGGTAAGCGTCCAATCTTATTCATGTGTACCCAGGTTAGGGTTAAAAAGAAGACACTGCTTAGGTGTGTCACTGAAGTAGGTCAACATGTTTCTGCCATTTGTACCCTCGGAAAGGTGTATTGGTGTTCATCAGGACCTGTTAAAATCGCTCTTGCTCAGAAAAGCATACTAATACAGAGAAGATACAAAACCAATCAGTAGTCCACTGCAAAATTCAGGGAGGATCCACTGTCAATCAGTCCGCTATCATCGGGTGTCATGCCTCAACTCAGGGACCCTGAAAGGGCTCAGGGTAAACTCTGATTGTACTAGAGGCCCCTGAGAGATATCCATCCGCCGCCAGTATAAGGATGGCTAAAACTCACCCTGGGTACAGGTAGAGGACACAGGCTAAAAACCCCACACTATTTTGCTTCAGAAACTCTGTAGGGACAGAAAAAAAGACCCATTTGCAGAATATGGGCCACATTTGACAACCATGAAAGTCAATTGAGCAACTCAGACCAATTTAAAAAATACTTTGGTTTTATAAGACTATTCTTGCCAAAGCATCGCCATACTATGTTACCCTCTTTTAATGTACATTTGTCACCCATGTACCCACAAAAACGTATGCAAATGCACGCAATGCTGTGCAACTAGAAACCCCAAGCCCAATCATCTCTTTCACCCCGAGTCTCTGTTACCTGTTGCTACGTGATCGCCTTATGCCTACTTCCATGTTTTTTTGGCTGAGCCTCATACTGGGGCAGCTTTCAGCACTTACTGGACTTTTAGTATTCTAGCATGCTGTTTATATAGGTCTTCTGAGATAGAGTGTTTGTTAGTTTGCCTCCATCCCTCATTACTTTATAGCCTTTCCAGGGATGTACATGTTATTCTGTTGGTCGCTGGAGAACCAGGACACAAACACAAAGTTCCAAAAAGTCATAGAGGGCTGATGGACCTAGAATAAAAGGAGGAGCAGATAGATCTTTTTAACCTGGTGGGTTTACATAAGTCTGCTCTCTTTTGCCAGAATAAAATGCTATAACAGGTCACCATTTGATGGGAGGCCCTTGTTTAAATCTTAGGAAGTTGCACTGGTCTGTGCAGAGTACAGGCATAGAGGTACAAAACATATATGTTGATCAACGTATGTTTACATTAGTGCATGTTCCTAGCTTACAGTCACTACTTCTTTTCCTCAGAGCCCATTAGATTTGTCCCCTTTCCTGATTCTCTGAGAGAAGAACATATACTGAGTTTCTCAGACCTCTCCTTATGGGAAATCTTTGTTTATTTATTGACCTGCTGTTACTAAAGCTGAGAATACTTTCCAGCGTATTTCTGCTAAATCATTATGCTCATGCTCGATTCTCTCATCAGAACTCTTCATGGGTTTCTGAACTATCACCTTTAACCCTTTTGACATTCATCTTGTCTTAGCTTAGAATAGGTACACAAGGTTCTTGGTGATGAGTATGTGATGAGATGAACCCTGTGCTTTAGCATACACATCCTTGAAAAGGCTATCTAGAGGTGAGGGATAGAGGCAGACTACAAAACACAGTATGTAAAAAAAAGGCCAACTCTAGCTCCTAGTTCCTCTGCCAGCTGAATGAGAGGAGCCATGTACACATTGAACAGGATTGGTGTCACTACAACGCATGTTATTACAACGAATGTTTTTACATCGCATTTTTTACATCGCAAAGTGTATTACAACGCGATTTTTTACAACGCATACCACTACATCGCAATATAATGTTATTAATGAAAAAGTACTAATACAACGCATTCTGTTACAACGCATACATTTACATCGAATTTTAATAATTTTTTTTTTGTAATATAAAATCTGCCACGGGATGCAGGGAAAATAGGGGTTTTGGGTGGGGAAGTGTATTAAAATATAGTGAAAAACTACACGTAAAAGTAACAATATTTTAATAAATAATTTAAACGTATACCGTTTTTTTTTTTGTAACATAAAATCTGGCACGGGATGCAGGGAAAATAGGGGTTTTGGGTGGGGAAGTGTATTAAAATCTGTTAAAAAAACTCCACAAAAACATATTTTTTTGGTTTGAAAATTAATAAATTAGGTTAAAATATTATAATTTTAAATTAATTAAATAAATTAATTTAAATAAAAAAAAAATATTATAGCCAAAAATCATACGGAAACACTATATAATCATCAGAGTATTAAAATTAATACTCGAGTATTAAAATAAATACTTGAGTAACAATAAATAAATTAAAAATGTTAAAAATTACATTAGTAAACAAAATGATTTCGTTAAATTATTTCATATTGTCACATTATCTGTAAACAAATATTTATGAAAACTATTAATTAGATTTTTAACAAAATATATATATTTATTATTTCAATGAAATAAATAAATAATTTGGCACGGGATGCAGGGAAAATAGGGGTTTTGGGTGGGGAAGTGTATTAAAATCTGTTAAAAAAACTCCACAAAAACATATTTTTTTGGTTTGAAAATTAATAAATTAGGTTAAAATATTATAATTTTAAATTAATTAAATAAATAAATTTAAATTAAAATAAAATATTATAGCCAAAAATCATACGGAAACACTATATAATCATCAGAGTATTAAAATTAATACTCGAGTATTAAAATAAATACTTGAGTAACAATAAATAAATTAAAATGTTAAAAATTACATTAGTAAACAAAATGATTTCGTTAAATTATTTCATATTGTCACATTATCTGTAAACAAATATTTATGAAAACTATTAATTAGATTTTTAACAAAATATATATATTTATTATTTAAATGAAATAAATAAATAATTTTTATTATTTAAGTAAAATAAAAAAAAACGACGTGTTGGTTATTAAATTAATGCCATAAATAAACGACCTATATTTGTATTATTACTACAACACAGATACAATGCAAATGCATAGAGATATTCTAATTAAAACGAGAATAATAAAAAACGTACTCGATAAATTTTACAAAGTAGTTATACTAAGAAAAATTATTATATATCAAGAAAATAACGACGTATTAAAATGTTAACGATTAAATGATTAGTAAATAATTGGTTTAAAAACTTTGTAATCAAAAAGAACACATTAACGAGGAAAGTAGCGCCATTTTACACACAGCAAACTAAAGTGAAGTCCATCTACTATTTCAATGACCTAAAATATCAACAAGAGTTTCAAGATGGATGCCAAAATGAAACAAAATATGAAAAGTTTACTTCTACATAACTTATTTTAAATTCTATGTTTCCACATGAAATGATAAAAAATAAATTTAGAAACGGAACGGTATAATTTACAGCTAAAATAATGATAATTACGAAAAGTTATAAATAGAAGAAACCACCATTTTGAAGCCAGTTGATTATCAACTAACAGAGTGAGCAGACGTGAAATCCTGACCCTCTGACCTCTTGAATTAAATGTGAAAGCAAAGGAAAATATACGCTTTTCTTTTTCTCATTGAAGTAAGTGAAATGAAATAAGAATTAAAATTATGTAGTGCTAACATATCAGCACCAATATATTTTAAAAATATTTTTTTACATAGATTATTTAATTTTACTAATAAGCATTTAGAAAGAAAGTCTTAAAACGATTAATAGCAACGTTTATATGTGTTAAAGTTTTTATAATTATTAAACAGAATACTTTGAAAAAATCAAATCAAACGTTGTTGAAAATATTTTAAACCAAGAATTGCACTATCAACAAGGTAACTACTGAATAAGTTTAGAAAGGTTATATTACACCTTAAACTATTTAAATAAATAAAGTAAGAAATGCATTACCATAAGGAAATAAAACAAGCAACATTACTAAACGTACTCTCCCTCTCCCTCACACCCTTCGAGAATTAATCGATAATTTAATATATTTAAAAAGTAAAATAGAGACATAATACAGCATAAAAATAAATGACAACTAAATGTTAGAATAATTAAAAATAAAATATGAATATATATTTATTTCCTTTGTATCTCATGCTAATCAACATTTAATTTTAGATATTTCAATGTATGTTGTGAAGCAGTATATATTTTGAAAACAACCAGAAAGGCCAATCGACTCAACAAAAGATTAAAAAATATAAGAAAAATAAAGGACTATCATCAAGGTAAATACTTAACAGTTTTAATGTACTAATAGAATATTTTTTTTAAATAATATACATTAGTATAAGAAGTAGATTATTTTCTTCAAAAATATATCATTGTGATAAAACTCGTATGTATTATGAAAGAATATATGACACGTTTTGAAATGTTTTTTTTACAGCAAAACCAGAACAAGCAAAACCGAAAAAGTCACCGAAAATCAGGCAATATCCAAACAATTTGGAAAAGTTGAAATAACACCACATTTTAACATTCAAATCTCAAAGGTAACTTTTAAATATAAACACATTAGGATAGTGGCAAAAAAGTAAATTATTAATCAAACTGTAGATAATTGGGTATTCGAAAAAAATGCTTAATATTAATAGAAACTAAGAAAAGTGCTAGATATTTAGAAAATGTGTCTTATTATTTCCATTCTGAGAAAGTGCATGACTTTAGAAAATAATGCGTACTCGAGAGAAACAACTTTTTATTTCAATTCTATTAAAATATATGATTAAGTGAAGTGCTAGATAGTCTTGAATTGCAACTTACTATTCCAACAGCAAATAAGTGCATGATACAATTTCAAGTCCAGTTAAATGCATGAATAACGAAAGTGCTGCATAGTATAGAAATTACACTTATAAATCTAAGTCCAGGTAAATAAATGATCTGAGAAACTGCTGGTTAATGTTAACATTTCACTAATTTCTAAACATTAATAACCATAATTTTTTTAAAGACATCGTAGAAAAGTGATAAATAAATAAAACATTATCCAAACATAACATATTTCCGAATTTATTTTTTTACATTCAAAGGAGAAGAACCAAAACTGTAAAAGCGACCAAAGCTCAGCCAATATCAAAGCAATTTACAAGACTTCAAAGAAACCCACAAATCATCCTTCCAAACTCAAAGGTAACTGTCAAATAAACACATTTGCTTTCCTGCTTATTTTGTATACGATATATAAATGTAACGTAGAAAAAGTGCAGAAAAGTGAAAAAATGTCATTTACTAATTAAACTGCAAGTAAGTGCTTGATGCGGGAAAGTGCTGTATAGTATTGAAATAGAAATTACTATTCTAACTCCAGGTAAGAGCATGATTACAAAAAGTGAAGGATAGTTTAGAAATGCCACTTACTATTCCAACACCAATAAAGTGCATGATAAGAGAAAGTGGTTGATAGTGTTAAAGTGCCACTTACTATGCAATGTTCAAGTAAATACATGATTAGTGAAAGTGCTGGATAGTATTGAAGTGCCACTTATTATTTTCACTCCAGGAAAGTGCATGATTAGAAAAAGTGCTGGATAGTATTGAAGTGCCACTTACTATTTTCACTCCAGGAAAGTGCCAGATTAGGAAAAGTGCTGGATAGTATTGAAGTGCCACTTAATATTCTAACAGCACATAAGTGCATGATTAGTGAAAATGCTGGATAGTGTTGAAGTGCTACTTACTATTTTCAAACCAGGAAAGTGCATGATTAGAAAAGTGCTAAATAATGTTAAAGTGGAACTTACTATTCAAAATTCTGGAAAGTGTATGATTAGTGAAAAGGCTGGATAATGCCACTTACTATTCTAACTCCAAACCTGGACTTAGAATTGTAAGTGGCACTTCAACACTATCCAGCACTTTCTCTAAAGAGCTGGATAGTTTTGAAGTGCCACTAACTATTCTAACTCCAGATAAATACATGATTAGGGAAAGTGCTGGATAGTGTTGAAGTGCCACTGACTATTCTAACTCCAGGAAAGTGCATGAGTAGGGTAAGTGCTGGATAGTGTGGAAGTGCCACTTACTATTCTAACTCCAGGAAAGTGCATGACTAGGGAAAGTGCTGGATAGTGTTGAAGTGCCACTTACAATTCCAAGTCCACGTAAAGACATGAGCAAAGAAAATACTGGTTAGTGTTAACATGTCTCAAATTTGTAATCATCAATAAATGTAGAATAATTTTTGCAACGTTTATAAAAGAAATAGAATGAAAACATTTTCAAACCATATAACACTTTTTTAAATCTTTTCATTACAGCCAAAGAAGAAAATCCAAAACCGAAAAAAGCAATCAAAGCTCAGCCAATCTCAAAACAATTTGCAAGACCTGAAAGAAACCCACAAAGCAACCTTCAAAAGTCAAAGGTAACTGTTAAATAAACACATTTTATTTGCTGCTCACATTGCATACAAAAAATATTTTTAAAACTAAAAAAGTGCAGGATAGTAAAAAATGTCAATTACTATTTAAACTCCAGGTAAGTGCTTGATTATAGAAAGTGCAGGATAGTTTTAAAGTGCCACTTACTATTATAACTCCAGGAAAGTGCATGAGTAGGCAAAGTGCTGGATAGTGTTGAAGTGCCACTTACTATTCTAACTCCAGGAAAGTGCATGAGTAGAGAAAGTGCTGGATAGTGTTGAAGTGCCACTTACTATTCTAACTCCAGGAAAGTGCATGAGTAGAGAAAGTGCTGGATAGTGTTGAAGTGCCACTTACTATTCTAACTACAGGAAAGTACATGAGTAGGGTAAGTGCTGGATAGTGTTGAAGTGCCACTTAATATTCTAACTCCAGGAAAGTGCATGAGTAGAGAAAGTGCTGGATAGTGTTGAAGTGCCACTTACTATTCTAACTCCAGGAAAGTGCATGAGTAGGGAAAGTGCTGGATAGTGTTGAAGTGCCACTTACTATTCTAACTCCAGGAAAGTGCATGAGTAGGGAAAGTGCTGGATAGTGTTGAAGTGCCACTTACTATTCTAACTCCAGGAAAGTGCATGAGTAGGGAAAGTGCTGGATAGTGTTGAAGTGCCACTTACTATTCTAACTCCAGGAAAGTGCATGAGTAGGGAAAGTGCTGGATAGTGTTGAAGTGCCACTTACTATTCTAACTCCAGGAAAGTGCATGAGTAGAGAAAGTGCTGGATAGTGTTGAAGTGCCACTTACTATTCTAACTCCAGTAAAGTGCATGAGTATGGAAAGTGCTGGATAGTGTTGAAGTACCACTGACTATTCTAACTCCAGGAAAGTGCATGAGTAGGGTAAGTACTGGATAGTGTGGAAGTGCCACTTACTATTCTAACTACAGGAAAGTGCATGACTAGGGAAAGTGCTGGATAGTGTTGAAGTGCCACTTACAATTCCAAGTCCACGTAAAGACATGAGCAAAGAAAATACTGGTTAGTGTTAACATGTCTCAAATTTGTAATCATCAATAAATGTAGAATAATTTTTGCAACGTTTATAAAAGAAATAGAATGAAAACATTTTCAAACCATATAACACTTTTTAAAATCTTTTCATTACAGCCAAAGAAGAAAATCCAAAACCGAAAAAGCAATCAAAGCTCAGCCAATATCAAAACAATTTGCAAGACCTGAAAGAAACCCACAAAGCAACCTTCAAAAGTCAAAGGTAACTGTTAAATAAACACATTTTATTTGCTGCTCACATTGCATACACAAAATATTTATAAAACTAAAAAAGTGCAGGATAGTAAAAAAATGTCAATTACTATTTAAACTCCAGGTAAGTGCTTGATTATAGAAAGTGCAGGATAGTTTTAAAGTGCCACTTACTATTATAACTCCAGGAAAGTGCATGATTAGGAAAAGTGCTGGATAGTGTTGAAATGCCACTTACTATTCTAACTCCAGGAAAGTGCATGAGTAGGGAAAGTGCTGGATAGTGTTGAAGTGCCACTTACTATTCTAACTCCAGGAAAGTGCATGAGTAGGGAAAGTGCTGGATAGTGTTGAAGTGCCACTTACTATTCTAACTCCAGGAAAGTGCATAAGTAGGTTAAGTGCTGGACAGTGTGTAAGTGCCACTTACTATTCTAACTCCAGGAAAGTGCATGAGTAGAGAAAGTGCTGGATAGTGTTGAAGTGCCACTTACTATTCTAACTCCAGTAAATTGCATGAGTAGAGAAAGTGCTGGATAGTGTTGAAGTGCCACTTACTATTCTAACTCCAGGAAAGTACATGAGTAGGGTAAGTGCTGGATAGTGTTGAAGTGCCACTTACTATTCTAACTCCAGGAAAGTGCATGAGCAGAGAAAGTGCTGGATAGTGTTGAAGTGCCACTTACTATTCTAACTCCAGTAAAGTGCATGAGTAGGTAAAGTGCTGGATAGTGTTGAAGTGCCACTGACTATTCTAACTCCAGGAAAGTGCATGAGTAGGTTAAGTGCTGGATAGTGTGTAAGTGCCACTTACTATTCTAACTCCAGGAAAGTGCATGAGTAGGTTAAGTGCTGGATAGTGTGTAAGTGCCACTTACTATTCTAACTCCAGGAAAGTGCATGAGTAGAGAAAGTGCTGGATAGTGTGGAAGTGCCACTTACTATTCTAACTCCAGGAAAGTGCATGAGTAGGGAAAGTGCTGGATAGTGTTGAAGTGCCACTTACTATTCTAACTACAGGAAAGTACATGAGTAGGGTAAGTGCTGGATAGTGTTGAATTTGAATTTTGAATTTTAATGGTTTTCTAAAGCGCTCTGTTACCGGGGCGGTTTCCTGGCGCTAAGTAGCGGTAAGCTGGAGGGGACGAATGCGGGTGCTAGACTGCTGGGGGTCTGGGAAACAGGAAAGTTTTGAGGAGTTTACGGAATTCCACGTAGGAAGTGGAAGCTCTGAGGGCAAAAGGTAGGGAATTCCAGAAAGAGGGGGCTAGGACCGCAAATCTCGTCCCCCCAGACCTCCGCTTCCTAAAGCGAGGAACTGTCAGTAGAGCTTGGTTGGAGGAACGGAGCTCTCTGGCCGGGAGGTAAGTAGATATAATCTCACAGAGGAAGGCAGGGGCTGTCCCAGATCTGGCCTGGTAAGTCATGCAGCCCAGCTTGAAGAGGGCCCTCTCCTTCACCGGTAACCAATGCAATGATTGCAACAGGGGAGTGGTGTGGTGAAATTTAGGGAGTCCATAAATCAGGCGAGCAGCCTGATTCTGAATCTGCTGAAGTCGGTGGATCAGATAGTCTGGGGCGCCATTGTAGACCACATTCCCATAGTCAAGGCGCGATAGCACCATGGCCATGAGGATGAGCTTAAGGGCAGGAACGGAAAAAAAACGGGAAACCTTACGGATAGTGCGAAGGGAGAAGAAGCAGGAGGACACCACCGAGTGAACCTGAGTGTGAAGCGAAAGCTGGGAGTTGATAAAGATACCGAGGGTTTTGACCTTGGAGACCGGGGAGGGAGGGGAACCAAGAGAGTCGGGCCAGAAAGATGGGGACCATGGGCTGCAACCACCCCCAGTCAAAACCAACTCTGTTTTGTCGGGGTTTAACTTGAGGTGGTTGCAGTTCATCCAGTTTTGGATGAAGAGCATCACCCTCTGAAAGTTCCAGGCCGAAGAAGGGGAGTGAGAAAGGTTAAAAATAAGTTGGAGGTCATCGGCGTAATTGAACACCGAGACCTCCATCTGCTGTAAAGCAAAAATGAGGGGTGAGATGTATAAATTAAATAACAAGGGGGACAAAGAGGAACCCTGGGGAACGCCGCATGTCACTCTGCGAGGGGGGGCGGCAAAATCTGCCAGGTGGACTGCCTGCTCCCTGTCCGTTAGAAAGGAACGGAGCCAGGCATGGGCCGTGCCCCTGATGCCCGCCGCCTCGACACGGTTCAGAAGAATGTCGTGATCCACCGTGTCGAACGCGGCGGACAGATCTAAGAGGACCAAGGCCTGGGGGGTGCAGATGTCAGTGCCCTCCCTCAGTTTGTCCATCACTGACACTACCACCTTCTCGGTTGAGTGAAGTGGGCGGAAGCCTGCCTGACGGGAGGAGAGGCGGCCTGTAGACTCCACAAAGGAACTCAGAGTGCAGGTGACATGAGCCTCTGAGACCTTCGCCAGATAAGGGAGCAAGGAGATGGGGCGATAATTGGCAGGTAGGGAAGGATCAGCGCCTAGCTTTTTTAAAATAGGGATAATAACTGCAGATTTATGGGCAGTTGGGACAATGCCAGAAGTGAGGGAGTTATTGATTAAAGTGAGGGGGGGGGAGTAACAACTGGAAAAGATCTCTTTAAGGGCGAATGCCGGTCCGATGTCATGCGGTGAGCCCGATTTGACCCGAGCCAGTAAGGGGAGAAGGGTGTCCCGTGTCAGAAGGGGGAATTGGGTAAGAAGTGAGGCAGCGGCATGCGGGTCCACAGTGGACAGGATAGGAAGTGAGGGAGGGATATTCGCCTTGATGAGAGCCACCTTCTCTATAAAAAAGGAATTGAGGGAATTGCATAGGGATTGGGACGGGGGGAAGTGCCACTTACTATTCTAACTCCAGGAAAGTGCATGAGTAGAGAAAGTGCTGGATAGTGTTGAAGTGCCACTTACTATTCTAACTCCAGGAAAGTGCATGAGTAGGGAAAGTGCTGGATAGTGTTGAAGTGCCACTGACTATTCTAACTCCAGGAAAGTGCATGAGTAGGGTAAGTACTGGATAGTGTGGAAGTGCCACTTACTATTCTAACTCCAGGAAAGTGCATGACTAGGGAAAGTGCTGGATAGTGTTGAAGTGCCACTTACAATTCCAAGTCCACGTAAAGACATGAGCAAAGAAAATACTGGTTAGTGTTAACATGTCTCAAATTTGTAATCATCAATAAATGTAGAATAATTTTTGCAACGTTTATAAAAGAAATAGAATGAAAACATTTTCAAACCATATAACACTTTTTTAAATCTTTTCATTACAGCCAAAGAAGAAAATCCAAAACCGAAAAAGCAATCAAAGCTCAGCCAATCTCAAAACAATTTGCAAGACCTGAAAGAAACCCACAAAGCAACCTTCAAAAGTCAAAGGTTACTGTTAAATAAACACATTTTATTTGCTGCTCACATTGCATACAAAAAACATTTGTAAAACTAAAAAAGTGCAGGATAGTAAAAAATGTCAATTACTATTTAAACTCCAGGTAAGTGCTTGATTATAGAAAGTGCAGGATAGTTTTAAAGTGCCACTTACTATTATAACTCCAGGAAAGTGCATGAGTAGGCAAAGTGCTGGATAGTGTTGAAGTGTCACTTACTATTCTAACTCCAGGAAAGTGCATGAGTAGAGAAAGTGCTGGATAGTGTTGAAGTGCCACTTACTATTCTAACTCCAGGAAAGTGCATGAGTAGAGAAAGTGCTGGATAGTGTTGAAGTGCCACTTACTATTCTAACTACAGGAAAGTACATGAGTAGGGTAAGTGCTGGATAGTGTTGAAGTGCCACTTACTATTCTAACTCCAGGAAAGTGCATGAGTAGAGAAAGTGCTGGATAGTGTTGAAGTGCCACTTACTATTCTAACTCCAGGAAAGTGCATAAGTAGGGAAAGTGCTGGATAGTGTTGAAGTGCCACTTACTATTCTAACTCCAGGAAAGTGCATGAGTAGGGAAAGTGCTGGATAGTGTTGAAGTGCCACTTACTATTCTAACTCCAGGAAAGTGCATGAGTAGGGAAAGTGCTGGATAGTGTTGAAGTGCCACTTACTATTCTAACTCCAGGAAAGTGCATGAGTAGGGTAAGTACTGGATAGTGTGGAAGTGCCACTTACTATTCTAACTCCAGGAAAGTGCATGACTAGGAAAAGTGCTGGATAGTGTTGAAGTGCCACTTACAATTCCAAGTCCACGTAAAGACACGAGCAAAGAAAATACTGGTTAGTGTTAACATGTCTCAAATTTGTAATCATCAATAAATGTAGAATAATTTTTGCAACGTTTATAAAAGAAATAGAATGAAAACATTTTCAAACCATATAACACTTTTTTAAATCTTTTCATTACAGCCAAAGAAGAAAATCCAAAACCGAAAAAGCAATCAAAGCTCAGCCAATATCAAAACAATTTGCAAGACCTGAAAGAAACCCACAAAGCAACCTTCAAAAGTCAAAGGTAACTGTTAAATAAACACATTTTATTTGCTGCTCACATTGCATACACAAAATATTTATAAAACTAAAAAAGTGCAGGATAGTAAAAAAATGTCAATTACTATTTAAACTCCAGGTAAGTGCTTGATTATAGAAAGTGCAGGATAGTTTTAAAGTGCCACTTACTATTATAACTCCAGGAAAGTGCATGATTAGGAAAAGTGCTGGATAGTGTTGAAGTGCCACTTACTATTCTAACTCCAGGAAAGTGCATGAGTAGGGAAAGTGCTGGATAGTGTTGAAGTGCCACTTACTATTCTAACTCCAGGAAAGTGCATGAGTAGGGAAAGTGCTGGATAGTGTTGAAGTGCCACTTACTATTCTAACTCCAGGAAAGTGCATAAGTAGGTTAAGTGCTGGATAGTGTGTAAGTGCCACTTACTATTCTAACTCCAGGAAAGTGCATGAGTAGAGAAAGTGCTGGATAGTGTTGAAGTGCCACTTACTATTCTAACTCCAGTAAATTGCATGAGTAGAGAAAGTGCTGGATAGTGTTGAAGTGCCACTTACTATTCTAACTCCAGGAAAGTACATGAGTAGGGTAAGTGCTGGATAGTGTTGAAGTGCCACTTACTATTCTAACTCCAGGAAAGTGCATGAGCAGAGAAAGTGCTGGATAGTGTTGAAGTGCCACTTACTATTCTAACTCCAGTAAAGTGCATGAGTAGGTAAAGTGCTGGATAGTGTTGAAGTGCCACTGACTATTCTAACTCCAGGAAAGTGCATGAGTAGGTTAAGTGCTGGATAGTGTGTAAGTGCCACTTACTATTCTAACTCCAGGAAAGTGCATGAGTAGGTTAAGTGCTGGATAGTGTGTAAGTGCCACTTACTATTCTAACTCCAGGAAAGTGCATGAGTAGAGAAAGTGCTGGATAGTGTTGAAGTGCCACTTACTATTCTAACTCCAGGAAAGTGCATGAGTAGGGAAAGTGCTGGATAGTGTTGAAGTGCCACTTACTATTCTAACTACAGGAAAGTACATGAGTAGGGTAAGTGCTGGATAGTGTTGAAGTGCCACTTACTATTCTAGCTCCAGGAAAGTGCATGAGTAGAGAAAGTGCTGGATAGTGTTGAAGTGCCACTTACTATTCTAACTCCAGGAAAGTGCATGAGTAGGGAAAGTGCTGGATAGTGTTGAAGTGCCACTGACTATTCTAACTCCAGGAAAGTGCATGAGTAGGGTAAGTACTGGATAGTGTGGAAGTGCCACTTACTATTCTAACTCCAGGAAAGTGCATGACTAGGGAAAGTGCTGGATAGTGTTGAAGTGCCACTTACAATTCCAAGTCCACGTAAAGACATGAGCAAAGAAAATACTGGTTAGTGTTAACATGTCTCAAATTTGTAATCATCAATAAATGTAGAATAATTTTTGCAACGTTTATAAAAGAAATAGAATGAAAACATTTTCAAACCATATAACACTTTTTTAAATCTTTTCATTACAGCCAAAGAAGAAAATCCAAAACCGAAAAAGCAATCAAAGCTCAGCCAATATCAAAACAATTTGCAAGACCTGAAAGAAACCCACAAAGCAACCTTCAAAAGTCAAAGGTAACTGTTAAATAAACACATTTTATTTGCTGCTCACATTGCATACACAAAATATTTATAAAACTAAAAAAGTGCAGGATAGTAAAAAAATGTCAATTACTATTTAAACTCCAGGTAAGTGCTTGATTATAGAAAGTGCAGGATAGTTTTAAAGTGCCACTTACTATTATAACTCCAGGAAAGTGCATGAGTAGGCAAAGTGCTGGATAGTGTTGAAGTGCCACTTACTATTCTAACTCCAGGAAAGTGCATGAGTAGGGAAAGTGCTGGATAGTGTTGAAGTGCCACTTACTATTCTAACTCCAGGAAAGTGCATGAGTAGGGAAAGTGCTGGATAGTGTTGAAGTGCCACTTACTATTCTAACTCCAGGAAAGTGCATGAGTAGGTTAAGTGCTGGATAGTGTGTAAGTGCCACTTACTATTCTAACTCCACGAAAGTGCATGAGTAGAGAAAGTGCTGGATAGTGTTGAAGTGCCACTTACTATTCTAACTCCAGTAAATTGCATGAGTAGGGAAAGTGCTGGATAGTGTTGAAGTGCCACTGACTATTCTAACTCCAGGAAAGTGCATGAGTAGGTTAAGTGCTGGATAGCGTGTAAGTGCCACTTACTATTCTAACTCCAGGAAAGTGCATGAGTAGGTTAAGTGCTGGATAGTGTGTAAGTGCCACTTACTATTCTAACTCCAGGAAAGTGCATGAGTAGAGAAAGTGCTGGATAGTGTTGAAGTGCCACTTACTATTCTAACTCCAGGAAAGTGCATGAGTAGGGAAAGTGCTGGATAGTGTTGAAGTGCCACTTACTATTCTAACTCCAGGAAAGTGCATGAGTAGGGAAAGTGCTGGATAGTGTTGAAGTGCCACTTACTATTCTAACTCCAGGAAAGTGCATGAGTAGAGAAAGTGCTGGATAGTGTTGAAGTGCCACTTACTATTCTAACTCCAGTAAAGTGCATGAGTATGGAAAGTGCTGGATAGTGTTGAAGTGCCACTGACTATTCTAACTCCAGGAAAGTGCATGAGTAGGGTAAGTACTGGATAGTGTGGAAGTGCCACTTACTATTCTAACTCCAGGAAAGTGCATGACTAGGGAAAGTGCTGGATAGTGTTGAAGTGCCACTTACAATTCCAAGTCCACGTAAAGACATGAGCAAAGAAAATACTGGTTAGTGTTAACATGTCTCAAATTTGTAATCATCAATAAATGTAGAATAATTTTTGCAACGTTTATAAAAGAAATAGAATGAAAACATTTTCAAACCATATAACACTTTTTAAAATCTTTTCATTACAGCCAAAGAAGAAAATCCAAAACCGAAAAAGCAATCAAAGCTCAGCCAATATCAAAACAATTTGCAAGACCTGAAAGAAACCCACAAAGCAACCTTCAAAAGTCAAAGGTAACTGTTAAATAAACACATTTTATTTGCTGCTCACATTGCATACACAAAATATTTATAAAACTAAAAAAGTGCAGGATAGTAAAAAAATGTCAATTACTATTTAAACTCCAGGTAAGTGCTTGATTATAGAAAGTGCAGGATAGTTTTAAAGTGCCACTTACTATTATAACTCCAGGAAAGTGCATGATTAGGAAAAGTGCTGGATAGTGTTGAAATGCCACTTACTATTCTAACTCCAGGAAAGTGCATGAGTAGGGAAAGTGCTGGATAGTGTTGAAGTGCCACTTACTATTCTAACTCCAGGAAAGTGCATGAGTAGGGAAAGTGCTGGATAGTGTTGAAGTGCCACTTACTATTCTAACTCCAGGAAAGTGCATAAGTAGGTTAAGTGCTGGATAGTGTGTAAGTGCCACTTACTATTCTAACTCCAGGAAAGTGCATGAGTAGAGAAAGTGCTGGATAGTGTTGAAGTGCCACTTACTATTCTAACTCCAGTAAATTGCATGAGTAGAGAAAGTGCTGGATAGTGTTGAAGTGCCACTTACTATTCTAACTCCAGGAAAGTACATGAGTAGGGTAAGTGCTGGATAGTGTTGAAGTGCCACTTACTATTCTAACTCCAGGAAAGTGCATGAGCAGAGAAAGTGCTGGATAGTGTTGAAGTGCCACTTACTATTCTAACTCCAGTAAAGTGCATGAGTAGGTAAAGTGCTGGATAGTGTTGAAGTGCCACTGACTATTCTAACTCCAGGAAAGTGCATGAGTAGGTTAAGTGCTGGATAGTGTGTAAGTGCCACTTACTATTCTAACTCCAGGAAAGTGCATGAGTAGGTTAAGTGCTGGATAGTGTGTAAGTGCCACTTACTATTCTAACTCCAGGAAAGTGCATGAGTAGAGAAAGTGCTGGATAGTGTGGAAGTGCCACTTACTATTCTAACTCCAGGAAAGTGCATGAGTAGGGAAAGTGCTGGATAGTGTTGAAGTGCCACTTACTATTCTAACTACAGGAAAGTACATGAGTAGGGTAAGTGCTGGATAGTGTTGAAGTGCCACTTACTATTCTAACTCCAGGAAAGTGCATGAGTAGAGAAAGTGCTGGATAGTGTTGAAGTGCCACTTACTATTCTAACTCCAGGAAAGTGCATGAGTAGGGAAAGTGCTGGATAGTGTTGAAGTGCCACTGACTATTCTAACTCCAGGAAAGTGCATGAGTAGGGTAAGTACTGGATAGTGTGGAAGTGCCACTTACTATTCAAACTCCAGGAAAGTGCATGACTAGGGAAAGTGCTGGATAGTGTTGAAGTGCCACTTACAATTCCAAGTCCACGTAAAGACATGAGCAAAGAAAATACTGGTTAGTGTTAACATGTCTCAAATTTGTAATCATCAATAAATGTAGAATAATTTTTGCAACGTTTATAAAAGAAATAGAATGAAAACATTTTCAAACCATATAACACTTTTTTAAATCTTTTCATTACAGCCAAAGAAGAAAATCCAAAACCGAAAAAGCAATCAAAGCTCAGCCAATCTCAAAACAATTTGCAAGACCTGAAAGAAACCCACAAAGCAACCTTCAAAAGTCAAAGGTTACTGTTAAATAAACACATTTTATTTGCTGCTCACATTGCATACAAAAAACATTTTTAAAACTAAAAAAGTGCAGGATAGTAAAAAATGTCAATTACTATTTAAACTCCAGGTAAGTGCTTGATTATAGAAAGTGCAGGATAGTTTTAAAGTGCCACTTACTATTATAACTCCAGGAAAGTGCATGAGTAGGCAAAGTGCTGGATAGTGTTGAAGTGTCACTTACTATTCTAACTCCAGGAAAGTGCATGAGTAGAGAAAGTGCTGGATAGTGTTGAAGTGCCACTTACTATTCTAACTCCAGGAAAGTGCATGAGTAGAGAAAGTGCTGGATAGTGTTGAAGTGCCACTTACTATTCTAACTACAGGAAAGTACATGAGTAGGGTAAGTGCTGGATAGTGTTGAAGTGCCACTTACTATTCTAACTCCAGGAAAGTGCATGAGTAGAGAAAGTGCTGGATAGTGTTGAAGTGCCACTTACTATTCTAACTCCAGGAAAGTGCATAAGTAGGGAAAGTGCTGGATAGTGTTGAAGTGCCACTTACTATTCTAACTCCAGGAAAGTGCATGAGTAGGGAAAGTGCTGGATAGTGTTGAAGTGCCACTTACTATTCTAACTCCAGGAAAGTGCATGAGTAGGGAAAGTGCTGGATAGTGTTGAAGTGCCACTTACTATTCTAACTCCAGGAAAGTGCATGAGTAGGGTAAGTACTGGATAGTGTGGAAGTGCCACTTACTATTCTAACTCCAGGAAAGTGCATGACTAGGAAAAGTGCTGGATAGTGTTGAAGTGCCACTTACAATTCCAAGTCCACGTAAAGACACGAGCAAAGAAAATACTGGTTAGTGTTAACATGTCTCAAATTTGTAATCATCAATAAATGTAGAATAATTTTTGCAACGTTTATAAAAGAAATAGAATGAAAACATTTTCAAACCATATAACACTTTTTTAAATCTTTTCATTACAGCCAAAGAAGAAAATCCAAAACCGAAAAAGCAATCAAAGCTCAGCCAATATCAAAACAATTTGCAAGACCTGAAAGAAACCCACAAAGCAACCTTCAAAAGTCAAAGGTAACTGTTAAATAAACACATTTTATTTGCTGCTCACATTGCATACACAAAATATTTATAAAACTAAAAAAGTGCAGGATAGTAAAAAAATGTCAATTACTATTTAAACTCCAGGTAAGTGCTTGATTATAGAAAGTGCAGGATAGTTTTAAAGTGCCACTTACTATTATAACTCCAGGAAAGTGCATGATTAGGAAAAGTGCTGGATAGTGTTGAAGTGCCACTTACTATTCTAACTCCAGGAAAGTGCATGAGTAGGGAAAGTGCTGGATAGTGTTGAAGTGCCACTTACTATTCTAACTCCAGGAAAGTGCATGAGTAGGGAAAGTGCTGGATAGTGTTGAAGTGCCACTTACTATTCTAACTCCAGGAAAGTGCATAAGTAGGTTAAGTGCTGGATAGTGTGTAAGTGCCACTTACTATTCTAACTCCAGGAAAGTGCATGAGTAGAGAAAGTGCTGGATAGTGTTGAAGTGCCACTTACTATTCTAACTCCAGTAAATTGCATGAGTAGAGAAAGTGCTGGATAGTGTTGAAGTGCCACTTACTATTCTAACTCCAGGAAAGTACATGAGTAGGGTAAGTGCTGGATAGTGTTGAAGTGCCACTTACTATTCTAACTCCAGGAAAGTGCATGAGCAGAGAAAGTGCTGGATAGTGTTGAAGTGCCACTTACTATTCTAACTCCAGTAAAGTACATGAGTAGGTAAAGTGCTGGATAGTGTTGAAGTGCCACTGACTATTCTAACTCCAGGAAAGTGCATGAGTAGGTTAAGTGCTGGATAGTGTGTAAGTGCCACTTACTATTCTAACTCCAGGAAAGTGCATGAGTAGGTTAAGTGCTGGATAGTGTGTAAGTGCCACTTACTATTCTAACTCCAGGAAAGTGCATGAGTAGAGAAAGTGCTGGATAGTGTTGAAGTGCCACTTACTATTCTAACTCCAGGAAAGTGCATGAGTAGGGAAAGTGCTGGATAGTGTTGAAGTGCCACTTACTATTCTAACTACAGGAAAGTACATGAGTAGGGTAAGTGCTGGATAGTGTTGAAGTGCCACTTACTATTCTAGCTCCAGGAAAGTGCATGAGTAGAGAAAGTGCTGGATAGTGTTGAAGTGCCACTTACTATTCTAACTCCAGGAAAGTGCATGAGTAGGGAAAGTGCTGGATAGTGTTGAAGTGCCACTGACTATTCTAACTCCAGGAAAGTGCATGAGTAGGGTAAGTACTGGATAGTGTGGAAGTGCCACTTACTATTCTAACTCCAGGAAAGTGCATGACTAGGGAAAGTGCTGGATAGTGTTGAAGTGCCACTTACAATTCCAAGTCCACGTAAAGACATGAGCAAAGAAAATACTGGTTAGTGTTAACATGTCTCAAATTTGTAATCATCAATAAATGTAGAATAATTTTTGCAACGTTTATAAAAGAAATAGAATGAAAACATTTTCAAACCATATAACACTTTTTTAAATCTTTTCATTACAGCCAAAGAAGAAAATCCAAAACCGAAAAAGCAATCAAAGCTCAGACAATATCAAAACAATTTGCAAGACCTGAAAGAAACCCACAAAGCAACCTTCAAAAGTCAAAGGTAACTGTTAAATAAACACATTTTATTTGCTGCTCACATTGCATACACAAAATATTTATAAAACTAAAAAAGTGCAGGATAGTAAAAAAATGTCAATTACTATTTAAACTCCAGGTAAGTGCTTGATTATAGAAAGTGCAGGATAGTTTTAAAGTGCCACTTACTATTATAACTCCAGGAAAGTGCATGAGTAGGCAAAGTGCTGGATAGTGTTGAAGTGCCACTTACTATTCTAACTCCAGGAAAGTGCATGAGTAGGGAAAGTGCTGGATAGTGTTGAAGTGCCACTTACTATTCTAACTCCAGGAAAGTGCATGAGTAGGGAAAGTGCTGGATAGTGTTGAAGTGCCACTTACTATTCTAACTCCAGGAAAGTGCATGAGTAGGTTAAGTGCTGGATAGTGTGTAAGTGCCACTTACTATTCTAACTCCACGAAAGTGCATGAGTAGAGAAAGTGCTGGATAGTGTTGAAGTGCCACTTACTATTCTAACTCCAGTAAATTGCATGAGTAGGGAAAGTGCTGGATAGTGTTGAAGTGCCACTGACTATTCTAACTCCAGGAAAGTGCATGAGTAGGTTAAGTGCTGGATAGCGTGTAAGTGCCACTTACTATTCTAACTCCAGGAAAGTGCATGAGTAGGTTAAGTGCTGGATAGTGTGTAAGTGCCACTTACTATTCTAACTCCAGGAAAGTGCATGAGTAGAGAAAGTGCTGGATAGTGTTGAAGTGCCACTTACTATTCTAACTCCAGTAAAGTGCATGATTAGGGAAAGTGCTGGATAGTGTTGAAGTGCCACTGACTATTCTAACTCCAGGAAAGTGCATGAGTAGAGAAAGTGCTGCATAGTGTTGAAGTGCAACTTACTATTCTAACTCCAGGAAAGTGCATGAGTAGGGAAAGTGCTGGATAGTGTTGAAGTGCCACTTACTATTCTAACTCCAGGAAAGTGCATGAGCAAAGAAAATACTGGTTAGTGTTAACATGTCTCAAATTTGTAATCATCAATAAATGTAGAATAATTTTTGCAACGTTTATAAAAGAAATAGAATGAAAACATTTTCAAACCATATAACACTTTTTTAAATCTTTTCATTACAGCCAAAGAAGAAAATCCAAAACCGAAAAAGCAATCAAAGCTCAGCCAATCTCAAAACAATTTGCAAGACCTGAAAGAAACCCACAAAGCAACCTTCAAAAGTCAAAGGTAACTGTTAAATAAACACATTTTATTTGCTGCTCACATTGCATACAAAAAATATTTTTAAAACTAAAAAAGTGCAGGATAGTAAAAAAATGTCAATTACTATTTAAACTCCAGGTAAGTGCTTGATTATAGAAAGTGCAGGATAGTTTTAAAGTGCCACTTACTATTATAACTCCAGGAAAGTGCATGATTAGGAAAAGTGCTGGATAGTGTTGAAGTGCCACTTACTATTCTAACTCCAGGAAAGTGCATGAGTAGGGAAAGTGCTGGATAGTGTTGAAGTGCCACTTACTATTCTAACTCCAGGAAAGTGCATGAGTAGAGAAAGTGCTGGATAGTGTTGAAGTGCCACTTACTATTCTAACTCCAGTAAAGTGCATGAGTAGGTAAAGTGCTGGATAGTGTTGAAGTGCCACTGACTATTCTAACTCCAGGAAAATGCATGAGTAGGGTAAGTGCTGGATAGTGTGGAAGTGCCACTTACTATTCTAACTCCAGGAAAGTGCATGAGTAGGGTAAGTGCTGGATAGTGTTGAAGTGCCACTGACTATTCTAACTCCAGGAAAGTGCATGAGTAGAGTAAGTGCTGGATAGTATTGAAGTGCCACTTACTATTCTAACTCTAGGAAAGTGCATGAGTAGGGAAAGTGCTGGATTGTGTTGAAGTGCCACTTACTATTCAAACTCCACTAAAGTGCATGAGTAGGGAAAGTGCTGGATTGTGTTGAAGTACCACTTACTATTCAAACTCCACTAAAGTGCATAAGTAGGGAAAGTGCTGGATAATGTGTAAGTGCCACTTACTATTCTAACTCCAGGAAAGTGCATGAGTAAAGTAAGTGCTGGATAGTGTTGAAGTGCCACTTACTATTCTAACTCCAGGAAAGTGCATGAGTAGGGTAAGTGCTGGCTAGTATTGAAGTGCCACTTACTATTCTAACTCTAGGAAAGTGCATGAGTAGGGAAAGTGCTGGATTGTGTTGAAGTACCACTTACTATTCAAACTCCACTAAAGTGCATAAGTAGGGAAAGTGCTGGATAATATCTAAGTGCCACTTACTATTCTAACTCCAGGAAAGTGCATGAGTAGAGTAAGTGCTGGATAGTGTGTAAGTGCCACTTACTATTCTAACTCCAGTAAAGTGCATGAGTAGGGTAAGTGCTGGATAGTGTGTAAGTGCCACTTACTATTCTAACTCCAGTAAAGTGCATGAGTAGGGTAAGTGCTGGATAGTGTTGAAGTGCCACTTACTATTCTAACTCCAGGAAAGTCCATAAGTAGGGAAAGTGCTGGATAGTGTTGAAATGCCACTTACTATTGTAACTCCAGTAAAGTGCATGAGTAGGGAAAGTGCTGGATAGTGTTGAAGTGCCACTTACATTTCCAAGTTCATATAAATGCATAATTTTAAAAAGTGCTAAAAAGTCTTTTAGTGCAATTAATTTATTTAAACAGAACCAACATATTAATTTATATTTACTTTTTTTTGTTTCCCCACAGAAAATGTCAAGCAATACAACAGCAATTTATACAAAATCAAGAAAAGGAAACAGACTTCTAAAACACTGTGGGTATATATATTGCAATGAGAGGATAAGTGAACCAAGGAGACATTGGAGGTGTGTTCAATATTATTCTTCTCGTTGCAGTGGCAGAGCGGTTACTGTTGGTGACAACATAATCAAAACCACTGAACATAACCACTCTGCCTCTGCAATGGAAATAGAAATACGCGATACAATCAACCAAATGAAAGATATTGCATCCACCTCCAATGCAACTCCTGGTCAAATTTTAAGAGAGGTTGCACAACATGTCCCTGGACATGTTGCTTGTAATATGCCAACAATCCCTAATTTGCGTAGAATTATTCAACGTAAAAAGCAGGCAAGTAACACACAAACAGTTACTCCACAAACTTTTGCTGACATTGTTATTCCACACGAATTAACTCTTTCTTTCTCTAATGAACCTTTCCTTCTCTATGATAACCAAAACCCTCTCAAACGCATATTAATATTTAGCACTCCCCGTAACCTTTACAAATTAGAGAATACTGAAATTTGGATGATGGATGGTACGTTTAAATGTACGCCCCATCCTTTCACACAAATTTACAGCATTCATGCACAAATAAACAATAATGTAGTTCCCTTAGTATATAGTTTACTACCAGACAAGCAATCTGCAACCTATACTGAATTTTTATCAGTAATTAAAGAGAAAACATCAGCAAAAAGTCCTAGGAAAATCATTTTGGATTTTGAATTGACTATGATGAATGTCATCAACAAATTGTACGTGGATACCCAAATTCAGGGATGTTTTTTTCATTTTTCCCAGGCATATTGGCGTAAACTTCAAAAAACATCCCTGGTTACAGATTACTGCTCTGATAGTAAATTACAAGTTGAATTAAAAAAATTAACTGCCCTTTGTTTTGTACCACCTGATAGTGTAGATGAATACTACACTGCAAGTTCAGAATCTGATTATTTTATCGAAAATGAAGAAAAATTGGCTCCAATTTTAAATTATTTCGAGGACACATGGATTGGACGTCTAGGCAGATCAGGTCGCAGGAGGAAGCCACGTTACCATGTGCAGTGGTGGAACTGCTACTCAACCTGCTTGGAAGGTGGTGCTAAAACAAATAATGCCATAGAGGGATGGCACAACTCCTTCAGTCATACAATTGGCAAACATCATCCTAATTTTTACTCTTTTTTGAAAACTTTGAAGAAGGAGCAAAGTTTTCAAGAAATGAGACTTGCACAAGCATTTTCAGGTAGTCTGAATCCACGGCCTTCAAGACAAACAAAGGAAATGTCCAGGAGACTATTGGGTGTACTACAACAATTTTCGTTGTGTGTGGCATCAGACTACTTAGAAAATGTTGCTAACATACTACATTTCTAAAATCAACACTAAAACTTACTTTCCTGCTTTGCCCTAAATTTAGTTTTTTATATATTGAATTCAATTGGTTTTTTTGTGACAAACATTTTAAATTATAAATCGTCGGGCTCCCTTACCTTTAGAAAAATCATCCTTTTTATCTGCACATTTTTGAAAAATGGAAAAATCCATCCCCTTTCTTTTTACAATTAAAAACCCATAGAAAACATATAGAAAATATTTTTCTATGTAAAAAAAATGTTCTGATTAAATTCCATATTAATTGTAATAGAATATTTTTCCTTGAAGTAAACATTTTGAACGTTGGTTTTAAGGTTATATTGAAACACTTTTTTCCCCACTTACTATTTCAAAAATGATACTGGCTTGTGTTAAATTTTTTCGAATAACTGGTTTATATTACAAATTTCTGTTGTCTTTCAAACAGAAAACAAACAAAAAAGCACCTTTACTGAGATATTACCCATTATTCTATTAATATAACATTTCTTCATGTAAAAATGTGATATAAGCAACGTAAAATAATTTTTTTATGGTTATGTAAATTCACAACCTAACTGAATATAATCTCACTTACTAAATATAGTAATAAATTCTTGCCTGTAAATTTTTGCAAGATTTTTCCAACAACACATCCTAACTGCAATTTGTCTCGCTGATTAAATCTTTTAATTTTTCAAATTTTACAATTTGTACAACACGCACGCAAAACATGTATTTTGTAAACATGCTTTTTGAAATTTGAAAAGAAATCAACCAATTTAACCAATTATTCATAATTTTAACTTGCATCCATGAAAGCACTCGAAAATATGCATTACCAAACAACAAATCCAGCCCCTTATTTCAAAATATCAACAAAGAATACCGCACATATATTGCTTCGATTTCAACATGCGAAAATTCAAAAACCAGTTTCCTTTTAAACAATGCATGCCCAAAAGTATCATTTTTCAAATAAACGTTGTTAAGCTTTCAATGTTGTACAAATTAACCAAAGAATACATTTCCATCTCAACACAAAACATATAACGTTCAAAATGATTATTTTTTTTTAAAGTAAGTTTATTGAAAAATATTTACCCTCGACTTTTCCCGATACATTACCCGACGAAGGCATATACAAGTGAAATGTTCGGCGACATGTTCAAATTCAATCAAAAACAAATATTAGTTTAAAACGCAACCTCTCCTTATCCTCTCGTTACAATATATATACTTTTTTAATGTATGTTACTGTTAATTAAGTTGTAAAAGTTTCCTACCTTGAGCGCAGATCAGCTTCCAGCTGCTTCCAGCAATCGATGAAATCCAAGATGGCGTCTAACGTCGACGTTAACGTAACGACGTGATCAAAAAGCTGCAAAATGAAAAAAGGACTATTTTAATATAATGTATTTATTTTTTGTTATAATACATTAAAATTATCATTTTAAAAGTTAAAAAAATAAGAAAATATTGTAAATGTTCAATAAATATTATATATTTTTTTACATGTTATTTTCATTAAATAATGAAATATATTTGAAAACAGAAAGACTTTTTCCATTATTTTTGTAAATTTATAACGTTTTTAAATAATGTTTATATACCAAAAATAATGTTTTTAATCACTTACCATTATACTACCCTTGTATCCTTCTTCTCCATCCTCCTTCTATTCTTTTTCATCCATTATAAACCGTTCCACGTATTCCAATGGAGTATTCATAGAAATAAATAAAGGACTAAAACCTTCATTGAAACCAATGGAAAAGCGTGAGAAAATGTACAAAAATACATCTATAAATATTCCAATTTATTTGTATTTTATTTATATAATAATTTAAACCTAAGTTAATAATAAAATATTTATTAATAATAAATTTGACTTATTTTAATAAAAATTATGTTTCAAAGTATTAATAATTATTTAAATAAATAATTAAAAATTACTACAAAAATACCAGAGTATTAATACTTATTATATTTTAACAAATTATACAAAATTGCCTGAATATTACATAATTAAATAATTAATGTATTCCATACATACATAATTAATTAATTAAATTATTAATAATTATTTTTTTAAACATTATTTTATTTAAATAAATAATTAAAAATTGCTACAAAAAATACCTGAGTATTAAAACGTATTATATTTTAACAAATTATACAAAATTGCCTGAATATTACATAATTAAATAATTAATGTATTCCATACATACATAATTAAATAATAAAATTATTAATAATTATTTTTGTAAACATTTTTTAATTTAAATAAATAATTAAAAATTGCTACAAAAAATACCTGAGTATTAAAACGTATTATATTTTAATAAATTATACAAAATTGCCTGATTATTACATAATTAAATAATTAATGTATTCCATACATACATAATTAAATAATACAATTAATAATAATTACTTTTTTAAACATTTTTTTATTTAAATAAATAATTAAAAATTACTACAAAAAATACCAGAGTATTAATACTTATTATATATTAATAAATTATACAAAATTGCCTAAGTAAATTAAATATTTTTATTATTATTATTAAAAAACCCACAAAATAACATTTAACAATTAATCCACAAAATAACATTTACCAATTAACCATATACCATAATTACGATGTAAAAACATGCGTTGTAATAGCACTTGCGTTGTAACACCATGCGTTGTAAAAACATGCGTTGTAACAGAACCTGCGTTGTATTACCTGCGTTCTAATAGCACTACGTTGTAATACTTGCGTTGTAATGGATGTTCCCCCATTGAACAGCAATGGACTCAGTACAGACCCTTGTGGGACACCTGTCAGAAGGGCTTGGGAAGTAGACTTAAAAGGGTGAATTCAAAAGTGTTGGGTTCTACCTTCTAAAAAGGATTTTAGACACTCACCAATGGTACTAAAATACCCAATTTCTGCTAAATGTAGTGAGTGGGGGACAGTATCAAAAGGGGCAGAAACGTCCAACAGGACCAAACCTGCCCTGCCCCCAGCATTCACAGTCTCTCAATAGCTTCTGCGATTTCCACCAAAGCCGACTCTGTGCTGTACGAGCCTCTGAAGCCAGACTGAGCCGGATGCAGAAGGCCATGCTGTTCAATGAAAGTAGTCAACTGCTTATTAACCATTTTATCACATACTTTGGCAATAGCAGGGAGCAGAGAGATAGGACGATAGCTGGCTGGAAGGTTAGGGTCCAGAGTCGTCTTTTTGATAAGAGGAATAAGCAGTGCCTGTTTCCACTCAGTGGGAACAGAGGCCAATGTCAGCGAGGTATTAATCAGCTGATTAAGGAGACGATTGATAACAGCAGCCGCGCTAGCCATCAGTTTGGCGGGACCTGGATCCTTGGGGGAGCCTGATTTAAGAGAGGATAGAGCGCCCGAGGAATCTGTCAGTGATATAGCATAAAAAGTAGAAAAGGTGACTTAAGCAGGAGAAGTAATTAGTTGGACTGGAGGCACCGCAGTAGCTTGGGCATCCTGGCTGCCGAATGCCGATTGTAGCTCCCTGACTTTATTAAGAAAACAATTAGAAATCTCTTCACACCAAGCGGGAATAGGGGTATGGGCATTGCTCATCAGTTTATGTGCCACATACTTTTTCACAATATTGAACAATTCTTTAGAGTTATTGCCAGACCGGGCAATACAGTCAGTATAGTATGCACGTTTCGCTAGTATGATAGCAGCATAGTATTTTTTGGGGCTGTTTTCAACAGAGTTTTGGCCTCCGTACTATGGTTCTGCCTCCATTTCCTTTCAGGCCTTTTACCAAGCTGCTTCTGCAATTTAAACTCAGGTGGGAACCATGGATTGGACAGCGGCGCATTCTGACCTTTCGGTCTGACTTGCGGAGTGATATCTGCCACCACTTTCTCAATCCATCTATTTAAATGTGAAAGAGCAAGACAGAAATCTTCAGGGAGCTGAGGCTGACAGTCAGCCAAAGCTTGACAGAAAGCAGCTGGCTCTACTTTATGGGTCGCCTTCCCCGTGCCCACCCCACAGGGTCTAAACGAATAAGTCCCCCTGGCAATATGCCAAGTGAAGGGGATCAGAAAGTGATTGGACTAAATTACTTGCATGGGGGATGCCACCATCAGAGGCAAGCTGGAATAGATGACATCAAGCGTGTGGCCCCCCAATGGGCCCCCCTATGACTTGGGCGGTAATATATTGCTGAAGCAGAGTTGTATGCAGCACGGATAGAAAGTCGCGTGTATCACTCCTATCGATATTATCAAGGTGTATATTAAAATGGCCTAGGAGCAGAAAGTGAGTATAGCGTACAGCTCTGTGCATAATCCAGTTATTTAGCAAGTTAGGGAAGCTGCCAACAGGGTCTCAATCTCTTCATTCAAGAGTGGCTTGTAGGTATTAACTTACATGCCTTCTCTACTTGTCTAAATTTATTGAGTTCCTCATTAAAGCATTTCTATCATTTAAGGAATATGGGCCAGATGTACGAAGCTTCTTTCAGCTTGCAAACGGCCTAATTTGCAGAATCAGGCATTTGCGACCTGAAAAAAGCATTTTTAAATGTACGAAGCCCTATTTGCGATTCAGTAAGCTATTACCAAATTGGAAATTTGGTATCCGTGTCGCTATTAGGAAGGGGTATGCCAAGGGCATCATTTCCTAATAACAAGTCTCAGGGGCATGCATGAATGTTTTGCGACCGAAATTCAGTCACATAACATTCATACTTTACTGACTCTGTGAGAAAGATGGTAACCCATTCTCAAATGGCAAGGGTTCCCTAAGGGACCCCTACTCCTTTGTGAATGTGTGCCTTAACATTTTTATAGAGCAGGCAGTGGTCCCAAGGACCACTGCCTACTCTTAAAAAAATTAAAGGGAAACTTTTGGTTTTTCTTTTTTAATGTATCCCATTATCCTTTAAGGAAAATGGACTGCATTTCAAAATAAAAAAACTGCTTTATTTAAAAAGCAGTCACAGACATGGTGGTATGCTGACCCCAGCAGGCCACCCTCCTTGTGAGTGCTAGCCATGCCCAATGGGTGGCAAATTGTGAGATGCATCATGAATATTAATGAGGCAGGTCTTTTGCAACCCATTGGGAATCGCAAACAGTGTAATACACACTGTCGTACATAGCTGTTTGCAATTTCCTAATAGCGAGTCACAAAACTTCGCTATTAGGAAATCACAAACTGAAATCTATGTACATCTGGCCCTAGATAACAAAACACACAATTAGGATGATTCGAGCTTACATCACTGCATACAATCAAGCCCTCTCTAGCACTTATGACTGCCTCTTCATGTTGCATGCACTTTTTTTAACTGAGGCAACACACTAGTCGCTAGTCTCCCAGTAGCCTCACAGACATCAATAAAATCTTTTTGTCATGTATTAGCTAAACTAATTACCAACTGAAGAAAGTTAAAGTACATCTTCACTTCCTTAAAGATTTGCTTTGATTTCCTTCTAGGATCGTAATCACCATACTTTGGGTAGCCTGCTTAGTAGAAACATTGGCATTCAATTAAATGGACTGTCTTTTTACATAATTGGTGACATCAGTACTTAATTTGTAAAAGAATGAGCACCTGTGCCCAGAACTATTCTCAGAGCCCAGTGCAATTGAATGTCGGCGTGCCGAATACCAAGCTACATAGCCATAAAAACACCTGCTAACTCTTTAGTTAACTACCAGCCACTCCCAGACCCTTTATCTCACTCTTGTAGGTTCCTGCTTTCTACCTTTGTGACGGTTTTCCATATTTCTCTTCCTTCATCTCTCAGTTTTGAGTGTTTTCCCTCTTTGGCTTCCAACAAATGTCAGAATGCGGAAAAATAAGTGCTGTTCCCCAAAAATGAATACCAGTTGTCCCAATTGGCAACCACCAGCTCAAAGCATTGGTTTTCATGCAATGTAACCCTAGAGTTGTTATCTTACCTAATGAGGTCTGACTTCGCGTCTTCCTCTCTAACCATGATCCAGTGCACAGGAAGCAGGTACACAAGGTACTAGCTAACCATTATTGGTCTGGATTCTTGTTAGTTGTCCACAAACTCTTCATTTAAGCCCAGCCCATTGCCACTGGACAGCTTTACATATAGATTTGTGGCAGTGAGACGTCCAGTGAATAGGTACAGGGGCTTCATCGTCTTATGTGAGTCCTCAATTATTAAACAATTTATGTGAAAATTATGACAATATTTGTAACCATCTTTGACATTTTTATGCAGGTGAGGGGAGTGTATGGGCAGGTTCAAGAATACTGATTTATTTCTTACAATGTTATCTCTTGCCACGGGCTGTGTTGTCAGCCCTACTAGGACACAAACCACAAGAATCAGCATTTCTAAGCATACCAGGTAGGTTAACATGTTAGCACTTTACGTGAAAGTGGTTTGGGTACTCTGCAGTAGCAAGGGTGCCATGAACTCTGCAGCAAGTGAGGACAATTGCCTCACTGACTGCTCTTTGGTTGGTAGAATACAGCAATAATGAGGATACAATTGGTGCCTATGGCCCCTGGACCCTGGTAACACTGCACCTACCGCACAATTGATAACTTTGCCCCCATGCAGGAAATAGCCACCTTTGTGATGATGCGAGGAGAAAAATCTCCCTCCCTCTCTATGTTGGTTTGCATTACAAAATCTGTTGTAAAATCTATACTAAATGACACTTAAGTTAACCTGACTAACTTGCTTCTGCACCTGCACAGAGTGGTGTCCTTGCAGCTAGGAACACATCTGTGGCCAGGATCTAAAAGACTCACAAAGACTACAAACACCAAAAGGTTTTCTCTGTTTATAGGCCATGTCACTTGATCAACCTCCCTTTGCACCTCAGACTTAATTGATGCTCATCAGGAATAGTTTCAAATCCGCTTCTACAGAATCTTTCTACCATCATAGAACCCTCTCCGCCTCACTCCACAGTGATGCTGCATTTTTGTCTATTCTGTATTTGTACACATTTTTCCTCAGTACATACTCTAAACATACCCACATATCTATGTTCCCCTATATATCAGCTATGTATCCTTTTAATCTGTACAGTGATCCACTGTCATCAGTGATAGGTTCACAATCCCCAAAATGTAAAAGAAATAATTACAATTATTGCCATAAATCTAAATAGGAATTGAGAGATACCCCACCAGAAGGTTGGGGGTAAAAGTGTGGCTAAAAATATTTAGAGATGCTCCAGCTCAGCTCACTCACCACCCCAGACAAAATTTCCCCAGGGCTGGGATTTATGTTTTTTAAAAGTGGCCTTGTCTTTCAAGCGGTAAGGCTGGAGCAGCTCAGGTCCTGTTTTTAGAGTGGTACCGCTGTTGAAGGGCCATCAATTACAACAAAAGTTTATGAAATGAGTATACAATTATTAAATAATAAATAACTAGAAATTCAGCAAAATATATAAAATCCACTATGGTTTTCTGAAGAATTCAAAAGAACCAACCATTGACTTCTGCATGAATTTTAACCAGTGTAAACCTATGGTAAATCATAGACGAAACCAGGATTGCTTCTTGATGTCCATAGGAACGTTTGTACTGCAGCTGGGTTAAAAAGTAGGCAGTCTTATCATTGAAAGTACATCAGAACTGTCCTTCATTGAGATTTTGACCCAATGGAAAACTCCTTTACTTGTGATCATCTAAAGGTCTAATCTCACAAAGTCTTCAACAAGTTGGAAATTCTCTGTGAAAAGTTATGGCGAGGTTTTAATACAAAGGAAAGCTCTGGGCAGAAGTGGGGAATACGCTGGGTGCAGAGTCATAAGATCTCCTAGACAAGTGATATTCCTGTGGTCAGTTTAATAAATCTTGAATGGTTTCAATAGGCCATGATTTCAGATTGAAGTTGACATTTCTGCTTGTACTGAACTTATAGGAGCTCAGTTAAAAGGTCCAAGCAGGATAAATGCTAGTGGTTGACAACAAAGTCACACTACCCTGCATAATAGGCCAGCACTTTATCCTTGTTGGCCTTGGTGATGCTTAGCTTCACAGCTTGGTATTTCTTCAGTGAAATCTCTCTGTGTATTGGTGTGTTCTCCAAGTATTTGGAGTTCCAGTGCTCACATTTATCTTCAATAGCTTAAATCTCATTGTGCAGCTGTGTGGCGATTCAAGGATCTCAAAGGGATTTGGCATGTGGCTCCACAGGTCTTAAGTCACACTTTGTGGGAAATCCAACATCACTTTTAGATTCACTTTCAGTTTAAGCGCTCTCTCGTTTCTTTGCTCTGCTAGATCAAAGGCAGAGTTTACTGCCAGTCCGAGCGAATGTATAAACTCCTTACTGTGCCTTTCGCCAATAGTATGTAAAGAGTCTTCTAGACCAAATTATCTAGGTCACCTGAAGGGGTTACCTAATGATCATCCTATGCCATCGGGCTTCTGTAAGTATTTAGAGTAAATGTAAAATCTAGTCTTTGGACAATTATTTTCATGTTCCCTTCTAAGGTCCTCACTTGCTGCTGTTTGGTGTGATATTTCTGCTGAGTCTGAATTTGTGTGTGATAATCACCATTCAAATATGAGTTTTTGGGCAATAACATGGACTTTAGTGCCGACTGCATCAAAATCCAAATGTACCACTAAAACGGATACAAATTTGCAGGTTTGGTATTTATCACAAAACTAACAATTGCAATATAAGCAGAAACAAGAGTAATTGCATTTATCACATTTAACTAGACCCACTGTTGGTCAGATAGGAAGTTTCAATGCATAGTTTATCAGCTGAAACCTTTTGTCGAGACTCGGCCATTTAAACAGATGGTTCTAATCCTTTGTAAGGATTTAGGCAACTTCAAGTCAGCGTGTGGGGATTTAGAACTCCCTAAAAGCTAAAACACTTAGCAACAATAGTAGTTATGTTTTGATTTGAGTCGTCTTAGTTTTCGCGCCTTCACAGCACTTCTCCAACTCATTTCTTTCCAGGGTTACCAGGGCCCATATTTTTATACTTTCACAAAAAGTGCTAGGTTTAATATCATGGACGTTGTGTGTTTTAGCCTCTAAAAGGCAATTACACCCTTGCCAAAATGACTTTCATTACTCAACAAAAAGGTCCACCAGCCCCATTCAGGAAAACAATCTTTCGAATCCCATACAACATTTGGAGTGCAAGAACCAGATTTTTCTAGTTTCATCATTTGGGAAAATAGCTGTGTCCACTCATGCAAAATCTGGGTACCTAAACCCAGGCATTTTCTACTTAGTAATAGAGTTTAGCATGGTGCCACTGGCACAACTGCAAGTGTGTGCCTAGAATCTGCTTGAAGAGTTGGGTTGGCTCAGAAAATGTGTATATCCTCACAATTAGAAAGGGCCCCACTACTGAAACCTACACCGCTAAATAATTTCTCCTATTCACAAAAAACAGTGCTCAAATCCAGTTTGGGAAAACTAACCATTAGCCCACCACATTAAACTTAAGGAAAACCCATAATTATTTTACAACTCAAACAGAATGTATACTAACTCATATACAAGTGGCAAATGGCTAACAACAATAAATCTGGGTTTAATTTATTCATGATGTAAATCTAACCACATGAAGTGACTCAGTTCAGAATTGACAGAGTAGCTGCAAGGTGTGTGCTTGCCAAATGGGAGAGCCCTGTGAAACATTGTTCTGTTCTCTTTGTGTAGGTCATTGCTGACACTGTGTGGACGTTGCTGTGAATGTCCATGGACAGGGTTCTTTAGAAATGAATATCAAGAACAAATATGTACTTAGTCTTGGGATTGTAACATGTGATGTCATGTAGAGATATTAGGCCCGGTCGAGAAATCTCCCTTTTACATGCACACGTTCTTTAGTTGCCTTCTCTCTCTAAACACAATGACATTTGACACACAATAATTTGCGTGCACATATGGGATAACATTCTTCAAACTCAGTTTGCTAACAACACCATTTTATAGGCACTCTATCAAGACACCTTGCACATTCTGTACAAGGGCTAAGTTCAGCACGCAAGATGTTATTTATTTTTGTGCGCTCGGTGACTGAGCTATTACAATAGAATAAACAATAGCCCCCTGACTGGGGTTTCGGCATGGTAACATGAAGGATGTTATTATATATATGACATCAAGCCTTTGTTTACTCAGAGGAGCATTTCGTTGGCACTGTAAGGTCGTCCCATGCTGGAAGGAATTCCAGCTCAACTGATTCCTGTTACCTCATGCGAGGGATGCTGTCCTACTCTACACCAAGATGGGCAGCTTGCTATCACTTACCCGCAGGTAATGGGGAGTTAGACAGACTGGATCGGGAGCTGGCAGACCACTCACCTAAGACTTGATAGGATAGAATGCGCTAGGTAGGAGTACACTATATTACATTACTTGTACTTGTATGCAAGCATATCATTTTCGGTAATCTACAAAATGGCTGAATTGTTAATCTTTTGCACCATTCTCGTAATGCTAAAAACGTTACTCTATTTCCTTCTATTAATCATTGCAGCACACACATTTTACTCAAGATTCACAATGCTTCAATAAATCAAACCTAAGTCATAAAGCTTTATTCGAGTTGCATACTCATAAAAGCATAACAAACATATTAAAACAATGCAGTAAATAATTTAGTTACATTTTAGGCAAAATACATTTTTATAAAACAGTTATGCAAGCTTTTTAAATACTGTAGAAATATCACACAGTAAAACAATTATCAAATCGGATTGATGGAAAGTGCTTTCCGCCTAATGTGCCAGGCCCACCCCAGATATTTGGCTATACCCATGACAATAGGAGCCTCTGTGCTGGTACAGATGATTCTCAGTGCCTCAGCAGCACTATTTGTCCCTATATTTTTGCAAACTGGAACTAGCCAAGCCCTTCTTGGTATGACATAGGCATTACAAGCAAATAGGAAGTGACCCACGCTTTCGTTGGCTGCACCACATGCTGGGCAGCACGGGGTATTCATACTCTTCCACCTGCCTGTTAAATATCTCAGGGGGAGGGAGCCAGATCTTAACTGGAAAAACAGTTTCCTGTACATTGGGAAAGTAATACTATCCCTGTACTGTTCTAACACAGGACACATTTTGATTTCCAGAAAGCGACCTCCCATTGAGTCGGATTTAACCCCCCTCCATAGCCTGCCATCTATCCAGTCCCAATATAAGATTTTAAGTATATTTTTGCTTGGGAAAGCTTCCCCTGCTGGGTTGTTCCATAAGTTGGAAAGACCCAGTTCAGCCAGCATGACCCTCAGGTTTTTCAGCCATGGTATTTTGTGGAAGGTATCGAGTTTAATAACTGCTAAAAAACCATCTGCGTAGTGCCCAATCTCGGGAGTGGACCAAAGTCGTCTCCAATATAAGATGGGACGTAATCGAGCTCGATCGCTAACAGTTCTTCTCCCAAGATCAAGATTTAGGGGGATTAGCGGGGTACTCTGGGGAAGTCCAGTGATTCCCCTGAGAAACCTGTTCTCTGCTATCTGCAGGGAAGTAAGCTTTTCATGACCCCACAGCTCTGCCCCATATAGAGCCGAGCCTAGTGCTTTAGCATCGTATACAGCAAGGACAGGTTTTATGGGCTTTGTTTTTGATTTCTTATGCTCCACCCGTAGAGCCCCCGAAATGTGCAGGTGCTTCAGAACTGCTTTTTCTATGTGACGGGACCAACCCTGGTTGGTAGCTATTTGTACTCCTAAATAGGTGAACTCGCTAACTACCTCAAGCATAATGTTATTCATCTTTACCCTGGGACAAGGTTTTCGTCCTCGGGAAAAGACCATCAACTTGGTCTTGCCTACGTTCACTTCAAGACCATGTTCCAGGCAGAACCCGTCAAAAATATCCAAAGCCCGCTGCAATCCAGCGGGAGTCTTAGACATGATCAACGTATCGTCAGCGAACATCAGGATCGGTACCCTGAGGCCCGCTAACAAAGGAGCATCCACACTGGCGTCTTGGATCCTGCCAACTATCCCATTAATATACAATGTAAAAAGCAAGGGTGCCATTGCACAACCCTGACGAACCCCTCGTTCTACCGGAAAATCGATAGAAGATTGTCCATCCAACCCCCACTGAACTTTGGCAAAATTGCTCTCATGCAACCTCATAATTAATGTGAGCAATTCTGCTGGGATGCCTATCTTGTTTAAAACCGACCAAAGCTTGCATCTTGGGACTAAGTCGAATGCAGCCCGCAAGTCGACAAAGGCGACATACAGGCTGCCCCTGCCAAGAAGTACCGTGCCCCACCGCAACATAGTAAATCGGAACACTTGATCAACAGTGCTGGTGGCCCTCTGAAAGCCTCCTGGAAGGGGGAAAGAGAGTTGGTTTCATCCACCCATTCCATAAGCTTGTTTGCCACCATCTTGCCAATCACTTTTTGGATAGTGGCAATCAAGCTTATGGGCCTATAATTAGCCGGGAGGGATCGATCTCCTTTTTTATATATCGGTATAATTATGGCTCCCTTCCATTGGTGTGGGACTTGCGCGCCTTTTGCAATAGCGTTCCCCAGCAGGAACACGTACCTGACCCACCTTTTTTTATCGTGTTTAAAAACATCCAAAGGTATCCCGTCTATACCCGGGGCCCTACCCCCTTGCGCAGAACTTATTGCAAGTTCAACTTCTTTGGCGGAAAAGAGATTATCTCTAGAGAATACAACTGGAATTACTTCCCCCCCACCTTCTCATTTGACTCTGCATATTGGGGCCTAAAATAGTTCACCCAAGCAGACTCTGGGACGTTATTATCTGGTTTGTTTGGTATGCCCCCTCTACCCCACTTCACTATCTTCCAAAAAAGCCTTGAATCCTTGACTCCAGAGGCCTCCTTTAAATCAGCCCAAAACTTTTCGTCCCATATTTTTTTTGCCGTGGAAATGCTTAGGTTATATTGCTTCCTTGCTGCCCTAATTGCTGCCCTGTCCTTATTTCTGATAGCATTACCCAAGGTTAATCTAGCTACCCTGCACTCTTGGTTAAACCACCTAGCTGGTTTAAGTGGAGCTAAGACATTTCCCTTGTGTACTCTCATAAAATGTGGTCTTAAAAGAGCAAAGAGATTATTGTGTATATCAGTAATTGCCCTAGATCCAGGGACTATGGAACTTACTAGTTCCATGGCGGCAAGAGCATTATCCACCTCAGAACCAATGTAATCCATAGATGCTTCATTTACCAAAACACGGGGCCACCTTAATCTACGCATATCATTTGAGATATCTGGGGGCAAACCTTTGGTTGCCCTCAAATCAGAATGGCCAGACTTCCACCATGTGTGAGACACACAGAGGGGGTTGTGATCGCTTTCTATTCTGCTCTTAATTTCCATATCACAAACCCACTGCCAGAGGTTAAGACTACATATAACATAGTCTATCCTGCTTCTGTTGTGTCCATTGTCAAATGTATACACTCCCTCCCTATCTCCCTTTGTTCTCCCATTAAGAGCCCTCATGCCATGTTCCAAACACAGAGCATTTAGGAGAAGTATATCCTTTGTCCAGCGTTTAACGGGGGCTAAATTCAAAGGAGGCACTCCCCAAAGATTATCTTCCTCCTGCCCCAAGGGATTTTCAGCACTATCTAGGGGTTCAAAGGTCCTGTTTAAATCCCCTGCTATTATTACTCAATTTCCGAGGGACTTTGTTTGCAAAAAGGAGGACAAGGCCTCTAAAGTGGAGGAGCTCCCGGTGCTGGATCCTCTAGCATAGACGTTGTAAAAATCTATCACCCCCCGCTTTACAGAGGAGAATCGCAACATTAAGATGTCTCTACAACCCAAATCACACATTTTCATCGTAATATCCAAACTCTGCCTAATCCAAACAGTGAGGCCTCCCATGGGTCTACCCCTGGGACCTCTACTTGCTGGAATTGAGAAGTTTAAGTAACCTGGAAAATAGATAGGGTCACAAGCCCATGTCTCCTGAAAGAAACAAAGTTCATACCCATTGATGAAATCAATCCAAGGTTGTAATGTCGACTTGCTCCCCAGTCCTGCAACGTTCCAGGATAAAAAACTCCCCACAATAAGTCCATCCTTGGATAGCGATCTTATAGAGGTGGATATAGGGGTGATCACAGGGCCAACATCGCACTCACCCCCGTTATAATCATAGTGCCCACACCATCAGTGCTTACTCCGCCCTGCGCACACACACACTTACATACCAAGGAAACCATGAGACATATTTGTGGGAAAGCAGCGATGCAGGTTTATTTCGTACAACACAGGTACTGGTAGGTGGGTCATCTTACAGGCGATCCAAAGCGGCAGCCTCTCGCTGACCAGCATGCCCAAGGAGCCATCTTGCACGGCGAGTCGATGCTCAGACGGTGCAGTACATTACCACTTTATTTTGTTAGACTCCCGCCCCCCCTGTCAGGGCGGGAGATGAGGCACACCCCCGGTCGGTTCAGGCCCCCCGACCGCCCGAAGGACTAACGGGGCGCCAACGCTGTTTCCTGGAACCCCCTCGGCTCCAGGTTCTTGGCTCGTGCACCCTACTGTGCCAGGCAGAGGTATTTAGACTGTATCCTTCTGCCGCAGAGGTACCCCTACTGTCCATCTGCTTCCAGATCGCCCTGTGACTCCGCCTGCAACATAAGACATGATCATTAAGGCATTCAAAAACTGTGCCAGCCGCGCTGCAGCTGGGTCAGGGTTCAGGGTGGGTTACAGCGCAGAGCAGCCACAGCGCGGGAAAGAAAGGCCGAGCCTAGCTGCTGTCCAGGTCATATACCTTTGGACGCGCCCTCCCCCGTCCCCAAAGAGCCCTCCCTATTGGCTGTTGGCCGGGGGGGCGGCACAGGGGGGCGCGCTGCAGGCTGCGTTTGCCCGATGTGTGGGACTAGGGCGCTGTCCCCCCATACTCCCCTTCGTGTCGTGGTGCCAGCGGCATAGTGCCCACACCATCAGTGCTTACTCCGCCCTGCGCACACACACTTACATACCAAGGAAACCATGAGACATATTTGTGGGAAAGCAGCGATGCAGGTTTATTTCGTACAACACAGGTACTGGTAGGTGGGTCATCTTACAGGCGATCCAAAGCGGCAGCCTCTCGCTGACCCACATGCCCAAGGAGCCATCTTGCACGGCGAGTCGATGCTCAGACGGTGCAGTACATTACCACTTTATTTTGTTAGACTCCCGCCCCCCCTGTCAGGGCGGGAGATGAGGCACACCCCCGGTCGGTTCAGGCCCCCCGACCGCCCGAAGGACTAACGGGGCGCCGACGCTGTTTCCTGGAACCCCCTCGGCTCCAGGTTCTTGGCTCGGGCACCCTACTGTGCCAGGCAGAGGTATTTAGACTGTATCCTTCTGCCGCAGAGGTACCCCTACTGTCCATCTGCTTCCAGATCGCCCTGTACTCCGCCACAGCTCTGGAGGAGGCCCCCGTCGATGACAGAGCCCCCCCACCTACCAGTTACCGGCACCCTGCCGCCGACAGGGCTTCATGTAAGTCTAGGAGAAAGACATCCATTCCCAGCCCAGACAAATGGACTCCGTCCCTTTCATAATATCCTTCAGTCTTTTCCTGTATCAGCGCATGCCTAATGAACCCCAGGCCCCTCCTTTTCATGAATTTCTGCATGGACCTGTTGACCCTCTTCCGGCCTTGCTCTATAGCAACTGCCGACCTTGCTCCCCTCCAGGCCTTGCGGGGCACAATCTCAGACCATATTACCTCCGTGGCTCAAAATTGGTTAGTTATAGCTGTCACGTCCTTCTGCATGGCCTCCATTAAGGCTCTCCTCCCCACCTTGACCAGGTCATTCCCCCCTAGATGGATAATCAGGATGCTGGGAGGACCGCCCCGTTATGCTAGACATTGCTGCAGTCTGCACTTTAGCTGACCCCATCTCATTCCCGGGAAACCCAGCCATAGAATTCGAGTCCTCGCTAAGGTCAGATCCTCAATTACCTAGGCCACACCACTTATGTATATTTCTTAGCACGGGTCTTAGGACACGCACTTATTACATAAGCCGCACCTCTTATGGGGATTGCTTAGATACAGTTCTTAGGCCACGCCCTTAGTCACATAGGCCACACCTCCTACAGAGATACCTTGGGTACTGTTAATTGTTTTTGTCCGGACATATTATACGGGGGATCGGCATGTGACTATTTGCATTATCGTATCTGCTGAGAATGGAAAACCAGTGATATTCGTCCCCAGGGGGGAGGTATTATGACAGTTATCCTGTGGTCAAATCATTTACTTGCTGCATGGGCACAGTGCTGCAATAATCATGATAGTGGTTGTCCTGGCAAATCACTGCAAGATCATTATTTGAGAGTGGTTAGAGCCAACTGCAGATGCCCCTAACCGTCAATATCATTCCCATTTCTCAGTTTAAAGTGTTTGCCATTATTGCAGTGCTCGCTTGAACCTGTGTTTGGTATTCTTTGGTGCATGCCACGCCACTTCTCTCTTATAACACACTGTTTGCTATTTCTCACGTGTTGTTTACCTTTGCACTTGCACAAGTGCCCTCATTGCCTACGTAACGTTTGTTGCAGTATTCCTTGTACCTGCGTTTCGAACTCCTTTGTAACATGCCACGCCACTTTTCTCTTGTAGCACACTGTTTGCTACCTCTCACATGTTGTTTGCCTTCGATACTTGCACAAGTGCCACCATTGCCTACGTATCGTTTGTATTTTGTTACCCTTGTGACCTTCACACTGGTCAATCTTTTCCCCCTGTAATGCACCGTTTGCTACCTCATGAATTTGTTTGCTCACAATTGTCACTTTTACCTTATGTACTAACGACTGCTTTGTAGTTTTTTACCTATCATTACTGTTCCATTGTGCCGCGCTCTCAGTCGTCCAAGCAGTGCTTACGGCTTCGGGTGGCCTCAGACAGTCTGAAGTGTACACCTGTAAGGACGTGTGACGCAAAAAGACCTCTTGAGATAGGTAGATCAAAAGTTCAATTTACATCAGTAAATGTTGAAAACTTTTTATATCGCAGTAAGTCCACAGGAGCCAATGGCTGGGACCAGACTCGAGACATCGGGTATCACGCGCTTTACCTGGGCACCCGTTTTGTGACATGAAGGCGCATTACGCATGGCTGTCGCTTCGACAGCAGTCCCCCGAATTTTGTGTTTAGAGGGACTGAACCAATTTATATACCCGCAGGGAGACCGACTCATCTGACCTTTTATGCTAATCCACCGCATACCTATTTGGCACAACGTTGTACTACTTGCTGAGGCCTTGGAAATGTAACACGATTAAATTTTTCTAGGCCACCACCCTACCTTGCTCCTAGAATCAATCAGGTTTATTCCTCACTTTGAATAATAGTCAAACACCTACAAGGGACATGGTGCGAGCTATTATGGATTGGATTACCAACCTTGGTAGGCTGGAATGCTGCCAGCCTAGCTAGTACTCGAACCTGTGCAGACTCCTCTTTAGCGTTTCACTTGCTCTGCGATCCATGTGCCTGCACTAAGCTGAACTAACACTGTTTCACTGGGGACAGGGGGCCAGTGAATATAATTCCCCTTATCTGCGGGGGATGGGGGGGGATGACACGATGTCGCTGCGGCAGGTATTACAGAAGAGGGACTTCTGCCGAGAACCAATTTTGCGTGCTGGAATTGGAGAAATGTAATCCTTTATCAAAGACTACTAACTCGTCATGAAATGATTGCAGAAATCGATGATGCATTAACTTCATGCCAAATCCTTGTACCACAGATCACTCTTGCAGTCACCGCTGTCTTAGGCTAGCTGCAGCACCTGGACACCTCTAGTTCCAGGGAGAAAGGATGCAGATGGAGTTGATTTCCCCCCAAGCATTGCCAACTGTCCATCACACACTCCTTCGCCCCTGCTGCCGTCGCTGGGGGACGAATATGGCTCTTGAAGCATACACTAAGGGCAAAGCACGACGTGACTCCCTTAATGTAAGACGGCCCATATCTGACATGAATATGGCAGCCACTTAGAAATTGTTATTCCTGCCAGGGACTACTTATTACTTACCCAATAGAAAAGCTACAGAATGTTAGATACATCAAACTAGCCCTTTGAGCCCACTTGGGCGTTGCGCGCCTGCTTCCTATTTTACCGCTGTTAATCACTTCATGGAAGTCACTTCCTGAAAGACCAGTGCATTGCATTTTAATAGAGTCTACCTAACTTCAAAAGTTAATCTAGTCCATCCTACCAACTGGCTAGTCGGGCATCGTATGTTTCACTGAGTGTATTGAAGAACTGAAAACAAGAATGTTTTGAAGAACTGAAAACAAGAATACAGTCCGGAGGCGGGGGTTCGCTCCGCCCACACCACCTTCAAAGGCAACCGGCTGGCTCCGGTAAAGATATCAGGCCCCAGGGTAATTAAATAGCGCCAGCTTCGTTGCAGTAACAACTCCGGTTTCCAGCCGTCCAGTGCTCCATTCTCACAAATGGGCCGTTCTGGCAGGGCGGAAGTGCGCGCTGCGTAAGCACAGAGCCGCACAAAGGCTTCAATGCGCTTGACGTAACAAAGGCATTAATGCGCTTGACGGTCAGCTCGTACTAGGCAGAGTCAACGACAGTAAAGACTGTTGGGTCGGACGCGTCGTTCTCCAATATGCTGCTGCGTGGCAGGCTGCGCTTGCCAGATGTGTGGGACTAGGGCGCTGTCCCCCCATACTCCCCTTCGTGTCGTGGTGCCAGCGGCATTATCCCGAATATTTTGCTCAACATCTAGAGAGTCATTAATACTTAATGCAGGTGGTTCCCTTGTCCCCGGTTCTTGCCCTGTCTCCCCAATAATTGCTACATTAGATACAATCTCTTGGCCAACATTTGCTTCATTTAGGACAGCACTAACATTTTGTGTAGGTACATCCAAGTTCCGACATAAGTTCCAGCAAAATGTACCCCCCCAACTACCCCAAGAGTCAAGTTTTGGTCAGCAACCCCAGCCCAAACATTGCATGCCTTCCAAATGATTAAAATGTTGACCATTGCCATAGGTTTGCCATTGCAGTGGAGTGATAGATGGAGCAACCCCAACCAGAGAAAAACTATTGGAGCTGCTTGAGTTCCTAGGCATACCTACTTGGGCACAAGTTTGCCTTGGGTAAAAAAACGTGAGGTCCACGATGACAATTCCACCACTATTTGTACCCCATCCCTGCCTCGTTATCCAAACTGCCACCCTCGGGTCTTGAAAATTTATAACAATACAATCCCCCTCCCGAATTTTTAGGAGTATAACCAATCCAGTCAGTCCTTCTTACCCCTATTATTAGCACATCCACTTCCCCTGGTAGTGGTCTGTTTACCCTTAACCAGTGCATTACCTTGTTTTTGAGCATCTAGAAGGTTGCTCTCTGTCCAACTACGAGGGGTGGTACATTCGTAAGTACCGCTACGTAGGGATAGGAATCCGGGGTACGATTCATAGAAGGTATCTTATGAGACGGCTTCACTGGAAGGGGGAGAGGTTGTGTGGTAGCTGGGACATTTAGACGAGATATAGGGATATTTGATGTTAACTGGGTGTTATTGCGTGGAACTTTACTTAGCCTAGGATCATTGTTAGCCACAACTCCAACATTTTGGTGGGGTTTAGGAATGCTTAAAGGGGGCTGGAGATTAGTAGGGACACACGTGCTACGTTGCGGACATTCCAAGATTTTACCCTTGGGCTCCTGGTCTAAGACATTAGTAGTTTTTCCCCCTGAACTGATTACCGGGCAGGCTAACCCTGTAAGATAACTCAATTGGTTTGGTCCCTTTTTCTTGGACCCATTTACAGTGCTAGCTATGGGAGATTTTGTTTCTACAGTGGACAAGTTGTTCTCCTTTCCTGCCATTTCCTGACACCTACTACTCTCATTTAACCTAAATTGAGATTTAATTAGAGACTTTGTAGAGAAAAAATTATCAAGGGTGGCCTGTTCCAAATGATCCAAGCGACTAATTACCTTGTTAACTTTATCCTCTATGGGTGCCAAAAGTGACCTTAATAATTTTTCCAGGTCAGGTATCAGTGGATGTACCGGGGAGGCAATCAATCCCTTCCCCTGGGGGTCATTGGTGGTAACACTTAAACTCACTACAGGAGCAAATCCTTCCTTATTTAGTTGGTCAGTACTTTCACTGGTCTCACTATTTTCCTTACGTGTGGACAGGGTGTTTTTTGCTATATCCTGACTTTAGTTGGGGGTTTAAAGGAATAACATTTCCTCGGAGCGGTATTCCTTTTTCTTTTCACGCCTGATTTTAAAGTAAGCGCACTCATGGGCACACTGGTTTCAGCCGTACAGTTTGGAGAATCTGTGAGATTTATAGAAGGGATTATGGACAAAGGGGAAATTTCAGTTCCCAAGATTATAGGAGATACATTAGGTACTTCAGTCACAACAGGCAGATTTGTGGACGACAAGGGAGTAACCAGTGCCGGGAAAACTTGTGGTAAACGTTTGTCCACAGAATTCTTAAGAATCTCAATTGACAACCTGCGCTCGGCACGTTTCTCTGCTAGAGTAATTTCCTTATCAATATCCTGAGTAACACGATTAAAAAACGTATCTAGAGGTCCAAGGATAGTTACTCCACCCTCAGCCTGGGGAGGGACCAGGCTTGTACTGTTTTTTGTTAGTGACATTGTTAGCGACCCTCTACAACAATACAATTAATACTTTATCACACTAAATAGATAAAACACAAGTTTAAATAAGTCGGTGCAGTCATAAAAGTTTACGAGGGTGATTTACTTAACCCTAAACGTTAGTGGGGTGGCCCCGCCCGGCCTCCTTCGGCCCCGGACGGCCACAGACGGTCCCGCCCTTGTCCCGGGCTTCTCCCGGGCACGCTCCCGCACGCTCCCGCGCAACGGGACACGGCTGCTACTGATATACAATCCAGTTAAAAGTGAGGAGGAGCCTGCAGGGAGAGCGTCCCAGGTGGTAGCGGTTGGGGGTTGCTGGCGCTCCTGGGACTTGTAGTCCTGCGCCGCAACACGCTCGCAGCCCTGCAGGGTCAACCTCCCACAAGGAGCCCCACACGAAGCGGGACCCGCGCAGCGGGTTCCGCGAGCAGTTAGGATGAAGGCAAAGGTACAAACAGCAGTCCAGGGTCCCAGCTCAAGGCACAGCAATTTCCAGAGTTATCCGACGAACAGCCAACAGAGACGGATTTTCACTGTGAGGATTGCAGGGAGGAGCTGCAGGGAGAGCGTCCCAGGTGGTAGCGGTTGGGGGTTGCTGGCGCTCCTGGGACTTGTAGTCCTGCGCCGCAACACGCTCGCAGCCCTGCAGGGTCAACCTCCCACAAGGAGCCCCACACGAAGCGGGACCCGCGCAGCGAGTTCCGCGAGCAGTTAGGATGAAGGCAAATGTACAAACAGCAGTCCAGGGTCCCAGCTCAAGGCACAGCAATTTCCAGAGTTATCCGACGAACAGCCAACAGAGACGGCTTTTCACTGTGAGGATTATTGAAACTGCATGTTGTGTATTTCTTGTGTATCTCTTTGGGGCTACATAAGTGGGTGAGCAAAAGGGTTCTAGATCTGTTTCCACAATTTTCTTTGGGGATCAGGGTTGTCATGTTCTGAGGTTGGACACACATTGTTACCCTACAAGGTTATGAGTGCAGATGGGTGCAGTTTGAACTAGCAGGACTATAGGTCAACATATTGTGAGGGATCCTCAGAATCAGTCTCACACCAGTTCAACATTTATGATGTCCAACAAGCGCACAGTTTAACTTGAGAAAGTACAAGCCATATGACGGTGACAGTCAGAATCAGAATCAGAATCATCTTTAATTCGATAGTTAAAAACTATCATAAAAAGTACATACACAAAACATATAAAATCCGATTCAGCATATACAATTTCAGTAAAGATCAATTTGGTTAAAACTAATCACATTAAAAAAAAATTATAGAAGAGAAGAAGAATAAGAATTACAGAGATTTAGAAAAGATATTCCAGGGGGCCTATGTCAATTAAAAAACATTAATTCATTTGTAGTTTCAGCCCCATTGCGTTCAATCCCTTGTATTCCTCAATTTAACAGCAATCTTCAGGAAACTGATAATACAACAAAGAGTCCTTGTGTCCATAGCTTTTTGGAGGAATAACAGAGCAGTTTTGGCTTGGGAGATTTTCGCCTCCTTTAAAATATTTACAAGAAATCCTCTGCGGGGTAAACTATAAAAAGGACATAATAATACAAAATGAAGGGTGTCCTGCGGAGACCTATTGTCGCAGCCGCAGGCACCCTTCTGCTCAATTGTCCGAGTAAAACCCGATGGGTAAGCTAGAATATTTGGCAACAAATTGAGCCTAAAACGGGAAATTAAAAATCTCTCTTGCTGATTGTGTATTAAAAACAAATAGGGTTCCATACCCCTCTCATTACAGACAAGAGAGTAGGCTAAAACTGATTTTTTAGCAGAGTTTTCTTGTATTCTGGCCTGCTCATATTTATCATATAACTGCTTTTCGATCTTAAACCTGCAAGAGCTATTAATTTTAGTGGGGTCAGAAAAAACCCATTCTAGCCCGATGGATTTTAAGGCATCACTAACATATTTGAGCCAGTCAATTAGCAACCACCTATCTCTCTTTAAACAGTCTGTGATGATCAATCTAGAAAGACCTGCATTCGGGTTTTGCCAAATCCGGAGCCAAGACAGGATAGGTTTAAGCTTAATCAAATCAGCTATAAACTGAAATCCCAGTTCCTTATGTGTGATGAAAGCAGGAACGCTCTGTGGCAATCTTAACAGTTTTTTTAAAAACGTATCTTCCTCCACTTGGAGTAAGTGAGCATCCCTGAAACCCCAGACCTCCGCCCCGTACGTGGCCTTCGAAATACTGACTGCTCTATATAGTGTTACAACTTGTTCCGGAGACCAGCGTCCCATCCTGCGGGCAAAATTAAGGATTGAGCCATTTGCCGCAACCAGCTTCCTTGACCTTTCCTCCAATAGTTGATTAAACCCCAATTGACCATCAAAGAGTACACCCAGGTAGGAAAAGGAGTTTACAAAATCAAACACATGTGCTCCTAATGGGAAAGAAAACTTTTTCAGGGGCTTTTTCCCTGCCTCCATGATGAAAGATTTACTGAGATTCACGGAGAGATCCAAACTCTCCATGAAGCTGCCAAACCCCTCAATGAGGCAATGAAGATCGACCGCGGTTCTAGCAAGCAGGACGGCGTCATCCGCGTACAAAAGTACCGGTATCTGACGCCGTCCTGCTCTCGGGCAGTCCGTTCCCAGTGTCAATAGTGCACTCTCCAGTCCATTAATGTAGAGGGAAAATAAAAAGGGAGCCAGGATACACCCCTGCCTCACCCCGCTAGAGCACGGGAAGGGATCAGTACTCACCCCTCCCGCGCTGTAGCGGACCTTGGCCGTGGTGTTCCAATGGAGCTCCCTTAAGATGTCAATCAAGTCAGGTTCCATCCCTAACTCCTGCATCAGAGCCCACAGTTTGGATCTGTTCACATTATCAAAGGCTGCTGCTAAGTCCATGAACCCCATAAACAGGGTACCATTTTCACTTTTAGTGTATTTAGCAGCCAGCAAGTATAGATTAAGACATTGGTCACTCGTTGACCTACCCGTTCTAAACCCATATTGAGTCTCCACCAAGGTGTTGTGGAGGTCAGTCCACTCAGATAGCCGGTTTAATATAACTCTCCCCAAAAGTTTTGCTGAGACGTCAATTAACGAAATTGGTCTGTAGCATTGTGGATTGTCCCTACAGCCTTTCTTATAAATAGGGACAATCACTGCTGTAGACCAAGAACGTGGGAGTCCTGTTTTAATGGCCGCGTTTAAGACTCTGGTCAAAATAGGTGCCCACAAGTCAGTTTTGCTCAGGAAGAGATCCGGCGGGGTCCCATCCGGCCCCGGAGCTTTATTTCTAGACAGTCCCTGGATGGCCTTCAGGACCTCGAGGAGTGAAAATTCCAGAACCACTTTGCTACGGGCAAAACATGAGTCCTGCTTTGCCACCAATGTCTCATCATGTTGGTTATAAAGACCTTGGAAGTGGGCTATCCAGTCACCTGGGAGAATATTAGTGCCAATAGTTAATGCACTCGAGTCTTGGAGACCTGGTCTATTTATAATTCTCCAAAACTGATTAAAGTCTCTGTTCTCCCCCGCTTCTCTATGGTCTGCCCACACCTCCTTGTGTAGTTCCAACTTCCTTACCTTAACCTGGGCCTTATAGTTTTGCCTGCAGAGAGCTATTATCTCTCGGGGAGTCCTTTAGGGCTTGTTTTAGCTCTCTAAGAGCCAAAGAACACTTTGAATTAAACCATCTGGGAGAGGAATGTACTTTGAGGGGCTTTTTAGTTTTCAAAAGTCCCTCTGCCACCTTTGTTAGTGATTCAAACGCTACGACCACCTCCCTGTCTTCCATTTCTAGATCCAGACATACATCAATATAATTTTTACCATTCTTTATTAGGGAGCTATAAAAATCTAATGGGTTGATCGTGGCCCATCTCAACCGCCTCCCTTGGTCTATAGGATAAATTACTGTGTCCCCTTTTTGCGGATTAGATACAATATTGTTGTGTTTTAATAAGAGAGTTAAGGGGTTGTGATCACTAAAGGGACTCAACTCAATTTGAGCCTCCAAAATTCTGTGTTTACCAAAAGCGGAAATCATTATGAAGTCTATAACAGAGGCACATCCTCTACCCTTAAATGTCGGTGTAACAGCCTCTCCTGGTTTGACTGACAATAAATCCATGGTATGAGACAGGGCAAAGGATTCACAGACCTTCATTAGCATAGAGCCTTCTCTGCCATGGTCAAAATGTGGCCCACTTTCCCTCGGACATGATGACCAGTCAGGGGAAAACGTAAGTAGACTTGGACAAAGGTGACAATTAAAGTCCCCCATTAGTAAAACAGTCGGTTCAGGGCCCGCTTTCCCTGACTCTAATTCATCCTTTAACCTTGTTTCCAGTTCAGTTATTACAGGAAAATGACCATCCACGGGTCCTGAATTGTAAAAGTTCAAGATTAGGAAGCTCTGTCCAGCTCCCTGAAATCTTATTGCCTGCAGGGTATCAGACACCCAGCCTAATTGAGTCCAATTACCCTTTATTTCTAGATTAACATAGATGACTAGACCACCCCTAGCCCTTCCCGAGCTTGACTCTTTAGCAGGCCCAAAAAAACATTTATAGCCTTCCAATTGTAGATGATCTGGGGTTAGAACCCAAGTCTCTTGGAGGGCTATAATATGAAAACCCCTAATGTACTCACACCACTCAACTGAGGTCAGTTTGGCCCCCAAGCCTGCCACATTCCAGGAGATAAAGCTTAATCCTCCCCTCTCCTCTTTTCTTTTTAATGTGCCCACCAGGTCTTGCCCACTCCTCCCTTCTGCCAAAATCACAAGAGAACTGGCCGACTCCTCCCTCTGTATCTGGGGAGCTATAGACACAACTCCCTGCAGGTCCAGATTCCTTATACCACCCATAGTAATGCTTTGGGTTACAATAGATACATTTTCCAAAGAGAGGGCATCTTTACCCCTTCCCGGGGCGCTAGAGGTAGGGGCCCTGCCACCAGGCAGTAGTCAATCATTTTCATCAAGATCCTGCAAGGGTGCAAATCTATTTCTCCACTGAGGTTGATCATATGAAGGGCGAAGCTGGGGCATGAACTCTGGGATTCGCATCTTATTTGTGTATTGTGGAATGTTATTATATGATTTTCCATCATGCCACTTTGTGAACCCACTGACATTGTTCATGCTGCTCCACTTTCTAGGATAAAAACAGCCCAGTGGTACCGCACGAATAGTACTTGTATGGTTCCTATTCGGGAGTCTTAGGATGTGGCCCACAAGTTTGGGATCCCTGAAGTTTGCCACTATGCAATCGCCCCTAATGTCCTTATTCCTTTCCCCAACCCAAGACACCCTCCTTACATGGACTATTTCACCATTTACACCTGTGTTCAGAGGTCTGTGTATATTTAACCAACCTGCCAGTTTCGCATGTAATTGATTATATGTTTCTTTTTCTAATGGGCCTAATTCTGGTACTCCTGCGAACACGACCACATAAGGAGTGGCTTCAGGTGGGAGATCTATGTGTGGTGGTGGAGGGCTATCTGGGCCCGGGGTAGGGTCTCGGGATTCACTTAATACGCTAGGGAGGTTCGAGTTTAGCTGCTTGTTCTCCACTCGGCCTTGCATCGGCAGCTGGGGAGGAATCGGATTAGTAATTGTAGCGGATGCTTGATGGGCTAGCCCCGTATTGAGTCCCTGGGGGGTTACTGGGGCATTATGTATCTGGGCCAAGGTATGAGTCACACAGTTGTTTGTTCGACTGTCGTTGGAGCTGGGGTTAAATACTACACCTCGAGAATCAGTAAGCCCAACATATGTATTCTTCTTTAACAATAACTCTAGCGTTTTACTTTGCTTCGCTACTTCATTTGCCAGCTTGTCTACCCTGCTGATCACGGGCTTTAAGTGAGTGGCAATAGATTGTTCAATGAAACTCTTAAAATCCCCCATGACATCTTCGAACCATCTGGGCGGGATTAGTTTTGGTTCAGCATTCACCACGGTCCCCCTAGGAGTTTGCCCATTTTTTCCACTAACCTCCACCCTCACAGCCTTCCTCTTCTTATTCGGGCCCTTGGTCCTCCCTTGCTTTGTAGATTTATTATGGCTGATACCAGCCTTGTCCCCTTGGATGTCTGTTCTTTCTTGCCCTGCTCGAGCAGGGAGTTGTGCACAGGGGACCCCCTCAGTCGGGTTGCTCAAAACAGATGCATTAACTGATCTATTTAAACTATCTGTTACTGAAAGGGCTGTTAATTGTAGAGGGCTAGAGAGTACGGGAATAGGTGAGGCGGAGAGACTCCTTTCCATTCGCTCAATTTGCCCCGTAACCGATCTTAACATCAAGTCTATTGCGGTAGGCTTTTTAGTTGTAGTTAACACCCCATTGTTAACGACATCCGTTGATTGATTATGAGTCTCCCCCCGCGTTAGTTTACTGGTTGCCGAACGTGTTTTAGGTTGGCTAGCCATGAGGATCTTGTGTGGCACTACCGCCTTTTTCACCACCCAAACAACAAAACTATAAAAGAAGCTTTCCCCGCGATTAGTCAAACAGTTGATACATCCCGTGTGGCTAGGAACTTTAAAGAAACATTGTATAATACCAACTATAGGGAGTTACCGACGTTAAGATTGGCCCCCCGAACTCAACCAGAAGAGGACACTTTTGTAGTCCAAATTAGTCCATAGTACCTTAATTAGCAAAGTCCAAGCCAGGGGAGGTGGCCCGTCCCGTCCCAGGTCGTCCCCGGACGGCCACAGACGGCCCGCCCTTGTCCCGGGCTTCTCCCGCGCGCGACTCGCGGGGCGAGAGGGGGTGTCAGCCTTTTACAGGCGCCTCCGGGTGCTCCTCGGCCGTCACCGGCGTGCTCCCGCCCCTGGAACTGCTGGGGATTGTGGTCCGCTGGTCGCGCTGCCTCGCGCTGCCTCCCGGCGTTCTGCTGCGCTTTCTGCAGCGCCGCCGTTCCCCTCACGGCTCTGGGACACAATGGTGAGTTTTTGGTGTTCCCCCGCTGGGCTCCCGGGGGGTCAGCCTTTTACAGGCGCCTCCGGGCGCTCCTCGGCCGTCCCCGGCGTGCTCCCGCCCCAGGGGCTGCTGGGGATTGTGGTCCGCTGGTGGCGCTGCCTCGCGCTGCCTCCCGGCGTTCTGCTGCGCTTTCTGCTGCGCCGCCGTTCCCCTCACGGCTCTGGGACACAATGGTGAGTTTTTGGTGTTCCCCCGCTGGGCTCCCGGGGGGTCAGCCTTTTACAGGCGCCTCCGGGCGCTCCTCGGCCGTCACCGGCGTGCTCCCGCCCCAGTGGCTGCTGGGGATTGTGGTCCGCTGGTGGCGCTGCCTCGCGCTGCCTCCCGGCGTTCTGCTGCGCTTTCTGCAGCGCCGCCGTTCCCCTCACGGCTCTGGGACACAATGGTGAGTTTTTGGTGTTCCCCCGCTGGGCTCCCGGGGGGTCAGCCTTTTACAGGCGCCTCCGGGCGCTCCTCGGCCGTCACCGGCGTGCTCCCGCCCCAGGGGCTGCTGGGGATTGTGGTCCGCTGGTCGCGCTGCCTCGCGCTGCCTCCCGGCGTTCTGCTGCGCTTTCTGCAGCGCCGCCGTTCCCCTCACGGCTCTGGGACACAATGGTGAGTTTTTGGTGTTCCCCCGCTGGGCTCCCGGGGGGTCAGCCTTTTACAGGCGCCTCCGGGCGCTCCTCGGCCGTCACCGGCGTGCTCCCGCCCCAGGGGCTGCTGGGGATTGTGGTCCGCTGGTCGCGCTGCCTCGCGCTGCCTCCCGGCGTTCTGCTGCGCTTTCTGCAGCGCCGCCGTTCCCCTCACGGCTCTGGGACACAATGGTGCGTTTTTGGTGTTCCCCCGCTGGGCTCCCGGGGGGTCAGCCTATTACAGGCGCCTCCGGGCGCTCCTCGGCCGTCACCGGCGTGCTCCCGCCCCAGGGGCTGCTGGGGATTGTGGTCCGCTGGTCGCGCTGCCTCGCGCTGCCTCGCGCTGCCTCCCGGCGTTCTGCTGCGCTTTCTGCTGCGCCGCCGTTCCCCTCACGGTTCTGGGACACAATGGTGAGTTTTTGGTGTTCCCCCGCTGGGCTCCCGGGGGGTCAGCCTTTTACAGGCGCCTCCGGGCGCTCCTCGGCCGTCACCGGCGTGCTCCCGCCCCAGGGGCTGCTGGGGATTGTGGTCCGCTGGTCGCGCTGCCTCGCGCTGCCTCCCGGCGTTCTGCTGCGCTTTCTGCAGCGCCGCCGTTCCCCTCACGGCTCTGGGACACAATGGTGAGTTTTTGGTGTTCCCCTGAACAAACTGACGGTGACAGTCAGTTTGCTGTTATACTCATTTATATTGTGTGTCTTTCACTGGTATACTTAACTCATGAGATGGTTTTGATGTTCAGCTCTGTTGATTAGTTGAAAAACAAATATGGCAAAGCCCCAACCCTTTGCATCATAGCCATAAGTATTGGTTGTTATTTACAACTCTGTAAAAGATCAGAGGAAACATTTGTGTGAAGTGCTGGATCTCTTTGTACCCTTTGTACCCTTTCATTTTCCTTCCCGTGTAGGGAGTTCCGTGGGGGGCTATGAGGCAGGGCGGGGGATGGGCAGGGTGGGGGGTAGTAAACCCCAGAATATGGATGAATGGAGGTAAGTAAACAATTAAATAAATACAATGACTTTCATTGCACACACTGCGACAATGCAGAGCCCTCGCAGAAATTCATTTCATCTATTTAATTGTTTACTTACCTCCGTTCATCCATATTCCGGTGTTTACTACCACCCACCACCCTGCCCCTCCCCACCTCACAGAACTCCCTCCAGGAGTATCCATGACAAGCAACATATTTGGCCCCGTTGCCATATTTTGGATGAGAAAATGTAATTTTGCTTCAGGCCTCAAAAATCCTTGCAGCAGCTGTTGCTTATTGTCAGGGTGGGGGGGTAGTTTCAACATGACTTCACTCCTGCCAAAGGAAATGGAACATTTCAAGAATGATGCAGGTACACGTGGAACTGCTCTAGGTAGTGGGGATGTTATTGTAGTATTCTGGAAAAATAATTGCACCCCACTCTGTGGAAGACCTGGGAAATATTGCTTTTTATCTCCTGGATGTATACCCCAGATTAATGGAAGATCTGTGAATTTCAAAAGTTACACACAAAGCTTTCTGTATATCCACTGCCACGCTGTGTTCATTGTCATCAAAATGTGGCCTGCACACAGTTCTACGTAGAGAGAAACCCTGGATCAGTGCCCTTCTAGTTTGCCTTTATAGTTTCAGGCTTGGTCTCTGTCTCAGTGTGTTTGATAGTGTAGTGTTCTCTCCTTTACGTGAGAACCACAACATCAGTTGTATGCCCCACCTCTGTGGAAGATCTGAAACATTGTTCATTTAATTCTTCTTCGCTCAGGCCTAATCGAAAATTACAGTTTTATATTTCACAACTAATGTATATGTGTAGTTCACAAAGTAAAAACAAAAACAAAAAAAACAATAGTATGACTTGCTAACGTTTGGTGATCATGTTCTCCAATGTGTTCAACCACATGGACTCTTGTCTCCCTTGTTCTTCCTTCCTGGTCCTTCCTCTTTCATTAGTGTGCTCCATGACCCAATTGCTCGACCCTCTTTCCCTTTCTGTTGCTAAATCAACCTGCACACCACCCTTCAGTGTCTCCTTACAGTTGCTCCCTCCTTCTTCTGTGCACTCCTTGAACCCCCTGCCATTCAGCCCTCTCATTGCTCCTGCCTTCCTTTCCCTCCCAGCAGATTCTCATAAGAACTGCTGAAACTAGGATTTTTTCATTTCATAGAACCAAAAGGCAGCCTAGAAGGAATGCTCCATTGCCTTCAATATAATCCTCTTTTTGTTTCTATATCAAAAGTAGGAGGGATTGCAAGGGTGTCTTCATTGCAGTAATTGCTTCCATTGTATTTTATGGAAATGATATATGGTGATGTCCCCTTGCCATCCAACATTTGTTTTATATAGAAAAAAAAGAGGATTGCATCAATGGCAAAGTAGCTTTTAATGCTGACAATCCTTAATGTCTGTGTCTGGCTTCAAAGTGCTTACACAGAATGCAGAGCACATAAATCGCAGACCTATTCTCTTTGTCAATGCTTGTTTGGTTTAATTCCATGTTGCTGAGAGGCAAATCCAGTTGTCTCAAATCAGCCAAGAACAGCAAATAGAACCTAATAGAGAGCTACTGAAAGATTATATAACTAATCAGAATATTAATATTATTATATAAGAACTGGTGCAAATCCCCAGTCTTATCAGCAGGGAGTTCTATATATGGTAAGGGCCCTAAAGAGCCTCTTATTCAGCTCTGCGGCGAAGAGCATGGTCAAAATGTGAATTTCTTCCAGGCCAATGAAAACAGGAAACCCTTATTGCAGGAGTGGTCTGGCTTTAAGCTTCTTTGTTAATTCGGTCATTTGAAATTTGAGGGAATCAGAGACTCCCTCCAGAGGATGAAACCAAGAAATTCATAGAGCTGTCCTGCCATCTAGGGTTTGTGGAAGAAACCCCTGCCCGTGAACTGTACACCCGGCGCACAGGCACTGCCACACAGCCTGACATGTTGTCTTAAGCTCAACTTGAGTGTGTGTTCAAATATCTTGTTACACCCCACTCCCCACACCCACACACACACACTTGATCCCATTATTGCTTTTATTTGTTAGGGATTTTCAGGCTTAGAGTCATGGATCGGGCAATCCCCCTCAAACCACCCACCGATCTCTTGTCATAATAGCAAAATAAATAAGCAGTGGCTCCTTAGCAACTGCATCTTAAATCAATCACTCACAAAAATGCGCACAATAATAATTTATGCCTGTCTTTAATGGAAAAAATGAAAACTGGAAAGTGTTTTCTGTTTCTTGATGCATCCTAACTGGTTGATTGACTGTGCAGCGGTTCATTCTTTGTTTTGTGTTAGGCCACGTCCAATAAATATACTTACACCACTTACTGAAGAACGCACGGCCAGGTGCACAGAATATATAAAGGATCCGGGTCAGTTTCAATTTGCCATTTTTTCCCTTTTTCTAATTATCGGATTTTATTAAAGGGTCGCGGAGAGCACTCTGTGTTTCTCATTATATATTTATTTATTCATTTACAATTTTAATACAGGCGAATCCCATTATGATCGGTCACCCAGGGAGCGCTGCCCGCAGTAGCAGACACAAACAGACAGGACCCATAATGCATCATCGCTGTTACAGTCACCTTCAGAAAGTCCTTCTGCCAGTGCTTAAAGCAGCATGTTGCGAACTCAGCTGGCTTTCTCAAATCGTTTTTTTTTATATAAAACATGCTATCTATTTTCCAGTGACAGCTAGGGTTTTTTTTGTAACTTTGTGGATTGGCATTGGTGTCATGGGAGCTCGTTTGCGGCTTCATCCCATCTTTTTCTGCATTAGTCCAGCCTTTTTCCACATGTAGCAAATTCTTCACGTGTCACCTAATGTCACCTTCAATAGAGCTGCGGATAGGTCTGCAAAGGAAAGCAAATCGAATGGCGACCTGAATAGGGGCAGGCCTGCAATTATTATATTAGACAACCATGCGAGAAGCATTGCTAACGACATTGTCTCTTGGTGATAATAACAGATGTTCCTAATAACCACAGGAATTGTATTCATGTTCTTGACTGAAGGTAGGTCTGGAGTGCCACAATTCAAATCAGTCATCTTCATGGGGGGGGGGGGGGGGGCAAAGAAATGTATGTGGTCTGCGGGCCGCTATCCTCCTTTCCCAGGGGAGTACTTAGAACCATGGACGTAACACAGGCCCCCGCAGCCCACGCAGTCCGGGGGGGGGGGGTGCCTGATGCTCCAGGGGACCTTGCAGGGAGGCCCCCTCAATTTTCGTTACGCCAGTGCTTAGAACCGGCAACATGGTTGACTAGATCGAGTTCACGACCATGGACTACTGAACTCATCTTCCATGATTGGCTGTATTCTTCCCACGCCTGCGGGACGATCTCATAACCCCTGGAAGATTGAATGGATCCACTAACATGACTCCCTGTCTCTTATGCTTATGGTAGACTGCTGCTGTCTCACTCATTGGCATTGCCGTCTTAATGCATGGGCACGCTGGGCAATTGCCCCGGGTCCCCATGAGCATAGGGGCTCCATGCAGACCAGAAATTAACACAAATTTTCTGTTAAACATTTTTATTCCTGTGAGTGGTGGTGTAGGCAGTGCCCAGAGCACTGCTTTGCCCTGGGGCTTATATCCTATATGGCTGTTAAGACGGTCCCGCTCATAGGTAAGACCTCCATAGTCAGACAGGATCAACAATATAGTTATGTAAACCCTATACGCTCACACTTCTTCCTCCAGTTACTGGCATAAGCCTAGTGGTATAGGATAAAATAAGAGCACCGCTCTAGTGGAGAAGTGTGGCTCAATGGTTAGAGCGGCAGACCCTGATGCAGAAGTCTGGCCCGGGACCAGGGTTCAATTCCCCGCCTCGGTGGGTCTTGGGCTCAAAAATTCCATGGACCTGATAATTCTTGCCTCGGTGCCTATTCCAATCATGGAGTCCCACTCTGCAACTCTCGGCAATAGCTTGCTTAATCTCCACATCGGCCCCCACAACGCTAAGGATGCCTGGACTCCACCTTGGGGGTGCCCAGGAGTGGACACCTCACAGGGAAAGCCAGGATGGGTTCCACAGCGGTATTCATACAAGCGCCTTGAGACCCTTGCGGGTGAGTAGTGCGCTATACAAGTATCAATTTACATTTACATTTACATTTACATCTAGTCATTCACACCTGACACCAAAAGACTTCCGATACAGGCCATCATGCACTTTACAAGACTCTTTCAACCAAACTCTCCCACGTGGTAGAGAGTTCTATGAATCTCATACGTCGCTTGGGCGCCTCATCACCAGATTTATGAAGCACTACTACATGCTACTGAAATACAATGCAGTACAATGGGAAACAGATCCTTTCCGGTAAACTTGGGTGCACATTTTGATGTACAGGTAAAATGTATCCCTTTTCACCTTTTAGATGAATCTGGCAAAAATATCAACATGTTGGAATTCTAAAAGGATGTTGAAGTGCAAGTCTCTCCAAATTATTAGGTAAATGGACAGCAATATATTTACAAACTTGAATTGTTGCCCTCCTTCGGAAAGTTCTACAATTAAATATATTTTGTTAATTTTTTCGGTTTTAGACTGACTGAAGACATTCCTAAAGCACACCACTTGTAGTCGTACCTAGGCCTCATTGGAATGAAAAACAGAGCCAGTTGGCCCAATAAATTCACGTCTTCGATCATTCAAAAAAGCCTGTTTTCCCTGCCTTGCAAAAGCACAGATGGTCAAAGATGGCTTCTAGGTTTATTAGGAGGACGTTCGAGAGTACATCAAAGTATCCTTTTCCTGTCACAGGCTCTGTGCAAATGGTTTCAATTATAGGGCTTACTACCCCTGATGAGGCGTTGAAGTGCTCCAGCACCCAAGGCTAGTGATTATTCCAGTGTGTGGAACGTCCTTTACAACGGAACTTTTACAACGAAGTACCGTTACGACGCAGGTTTAACAACGAAAGTCATTACAACGACTTTTGCTGGAGGGCGCTCTAGGATAGGTAATAGTTTAATTTACTATCCAACACCTTCCCTACTATCCACGGGGACTGGAGTTGGAATAGTAAATTAAACTATACACTATCCAGCGCCCCCCAACACAAGTAGTTGTAACGACTTGCGTTGTAAAACCTGCGTCGTAACGGTACGCGTTGTAAAAGCATGCGTTGTACCATCATACATCCTTCCAGTGTTAGTAGTATTGTTGGTTATTGGGGTAAGATTTGTGTGCTAAGGCAAACTCTTCCATACATTTATTCCAGTTTCATTGCGGTGGATTACATTGTGTGAGTTCATCAAGAAAGACTGTTGGCAGTAAAGATGAGATAGAGGAGATTAGCTTTTTTTTTAGCTTTCTCGGATATGACTTTCAAAGGAGAGGTTGTTATCTTTGAAATTAATTGTGGGCAGTTTGCAGAAATATATTAACAGAGATTAAGATAAACATGCATGTGATTTAGAGAAGTTTATGCCTAGAAAGAAGCCATGCAGAGGATGGAAGTGAGGAGACGTTCATTTGAAAGAAAAGGAAGAGGTGACTGTTGTATTCTGTATTCTGTTTCCCGACAACCAAGATGCTTCCACTTCTGGAATATGGATTGGGGATTCCGAGGAGAGCAAGCAGACAGTTGCTGGGGATCAGGGACAAACCAACAGTCGTTATACAGAGCTGAAAAAACCTTCTACATGTAGTAGTAGTGTATTTTGTAAAGCGCACAGCTGCCCCAACGGGGCATCCCGGCTCTGTATAACACTGTGGAACCCATCTTGGCTCTCCCTGTGAGATGCCCCTCCTGGGCACCCCCAAGGTGAAGCCAGGAATCCCAGTGTTGTAGGGGCCATTGTGGAGATTAAGCAAGCTATTGCACAGAGTTGCAGCGTGGGACCCATGATTAGAGTAGGCGTTGAGGCGAGAATTATCGAGTCCGCGGACATTGAGCCAAAGACCCTGCCGCGTTGGGACTTGAACCCTGGTCCCGGGCACGATCTCTGCTTCAGAGTCTGCCGCTCTAACCAGTGAGCCACACTTCTCCACATATATCATGTACTGTGCCCTGTCTTGTCAAAAGCGACATTCTAATGATTTTAATTACACAACAGTTTTTCGATCTGGATTTAAGAAACTAAAGGATGCTTTTTGAGATACCATGCAATATGAGCATGCCAGAATGTAGAATTAAACAAACATCATATGTATTTGAGGATAGGGCTATATGAGGTACTTTTGATGGTAATAGCAGGGGCGTAGCTTCAGGGTGAGTGTTTGGGTTGTTTCACCCCCTAATAAATACATTTTCTGGTAAATAGTTGGGTGCAAATGATTTAAATCGGGTGTGGTGAAGTGTTTTTTAGATCTCTACATACACACAGACAAAAACATGCCTATTCTCTCTACCTCTCTCTGTTTTAAAAGACTTCTAACCTCGCGATAAATGCTAACTTTGGAATGGCTGCACAGAAACATGTTGTGTTTGGTGTCAAACAATGTGCAATCCTACCCCGCCAGTCCTGGCAGTGGGTGTAGAATTCCACCCTTCCAGAGGGAGAGACATGTACACACCGGTATACCCTGTTACCACAGTTGGTGTCCCTGCGCATAGCCCAGTTCAAACTGGTTGCAGGAGCTACCAGCCCCTGCTCTGGTGCAAAACTGGACAAAGGAAATGGGTGTAGCCACCCCTCTTTCCAAACCCTTCCATAGGTGGCTCCCCAGAGTATGTACAACCCCTTCCTTGGGTATAAGAAATAAACCCCTGGCTATAGGACTTTGGATTACACCTGGATGAAACTTTGCTACAGATATCCTGGAACTTTGACAATCTACACGACTGGATGACTGAAGAATCTCCCTTGGAGTAAAGGAGTTACGCCCCTGCTTGGCAGGCACCTAAAATGCATCTGACCGGTCTGCCTCTCTGAAGCTCCAGCCGCACTACGAAAGAATTGAAACCCAGGAAGTGGATTTCTAGACTTCTCCGAGGCTGACCTGAGTCCCCAGCAAAGATGAGACCCGCAGCCCTCGTGATTACTGTGGAACCAGAACCCCTGGACACCGTGCACATTTGCAAGTGCATTAGCTTCTCGACGTTCCTTGAGGCTGTGCATTGGGTTACTTGTAGTCCAGACCCCGAGCACCTTTTCCACCGAAGATTGCTGGCCTACACTCCACAAGTTTTCCATGAGCCAGTGCTTTGTGTTTTCTCTTGAGGTACCTTTGCAATCCCTATTCCATTGACTGGTGGGTCCCTGAGAAGGCAACATTAACTTTCTGTGGGTTTTCCTGGTTGCTCCAGACGTACTCTTGCTCTCCACCACTTGGTGAGTCCCTCGGATCTTGCTGGTCCGCACCAAAGCATTTCTTTACTTTCTGTGTGGGTTGCTGTTGCCAAGGGTCTAATCCGGTCACCAACACTGCAGCACTCAACATCCTTTGTGGGAAAGCTCGAATTCAGCTCCTGGTTGTCGTTGACCTGATATTACCCGATATCGGTGGGCATTCGACTATTTGCCCCTGGTCACTGGAAAGTGATCCAGACTCTGTCCTCTCTGCTTTCAGGTTCTTCTCATCTTCGATCCAGGCTTGGATCACACCGGATACTTTCCACTTCGACGGCAGCAGCACTTTGCAGCAGATCGCCATTGAAATCATTGACGATTCCCAACACCAAAAGACACCTATGCACCCGGCTTCCCTGGGTGAGGTAACTCAAGTACTCCGGTGCTCCCGTGGGTTTTGGCCCTAGACCCCTTAAGTCTAAAGGGGTTTGCTCAAAGTCCTCTCCTAAGTGTCCTTAATCTTTAAATTTCCAACTGCGACTTTCCCCATAGAAGCTAACGGTTATTCACGGCTGTGTTCTCACACTGCACGCATCCCCCGTGGGTCCTCTGTGTCACTACCGTGGGTGGTTCCTTTTTGGTCCCAGCGATTCTACAGGTTCTATGCCTTGTGTCTAGTCAAGTCGTGGTTCTTATACCACTTTCTTAATATATGGATTGGTAAACCCCTAGGGCTCAAAGTATATTGTGCTAATTTATTGCATGATATTAAGTGTAACATATTTGCTTTTACCTCTAGCCTCATAAAGAGACTAGTAGGGTGTGTTTAGAATAAATACATATATTTTATATATTTCTGGTGTGGTTGTACTTTCATTTAGCCATTCAAGAGATTATAGACTGGTAAAACAAGCTGCTTTACATTCCTTCAAGACTTAGCCTGAAGGCTGCTCTCCATTGCTACCATTAGGATAGCTTTCAAATAAGGTTGTCTTTAACCTATCACCTCTAAGGGGTTGTTTGGACTGGTACAAGGTGCCCACTATAACTAGTGGACAGAATATACCAGGCCAACTTCTCACATTGTATAATGTAGTTTAACATTGTAGGCCAGCAACATGTTTGTTGGAAAATCAGAATACACCCCCCCCATCTTACTGAATGGGATATACCCCTGGGTACTTTCCTGAGGGAAGCAGTCTGTCCGCTCTTAAGCTCATGCTAGTCCACTGCTTCAGCAAGGAATGATAACCAACTCTAGCGATGTAAGTGTAAAGTAACAGCTGGAATCATATTGAGGTAAATAGGAATTTCAGGCTATACTCAAAGGAAACAATCTCAAGATCATAGCAATGTGGGAAAATATGGGGAATAAAGCAAACAGTGAGATTTAGATTCTACAAGCACTGGAAATTATGCCTTCTGATGTTAATTCTCAAGTTTCACTCATAGCATTATTTACAATGCAAAGTTGGATCAATTCTTTACACCTGTAATTTAGCATGGGGAAGAGAGAGGTCAAGGACAGTCCCCGCTCCCCGGCAGTGGGAGTGTATTTTCTGCTTTTCTTTGGCTGTAGGGTGGAGATCCAGACAATGAGGTGAGAAGGATGGTGTCTGGGCTCCCTTTAGAAATTCATTGACGACTTTGTTAGCAAATATCATTAAACAAATGGCAACCCAATAAACCCTTGCGGGCATGGGTATCAACAGATTTGGAATGTAACGAGCTGGCAAGGGACTCAATTATGAAAATATTCTGTATGAAATACTAATCAATTATCTGTCCCAACAGGTCACAATAAATACTCAAGTATAAATTGATATAATATTGCAAGACAAAAATAACTAAAGACAAGAAAACAAGCACATACTAGGAAAAGGGTTAGAAAAAAGACTATGGACCAGAAGTATGTAAAAGCAGTTTAGTGAGTCCATAATAGCGATTTTTAGGGAATCGCTGTTAAGGACTCGCAAAATGGCATGTACATAGGAGTCGCAATATTTTTTGCGATTCTCACACATTCCTTATTTGCGACTCGCAAATAAGGAATGACTTCCCATTCTTTCCTATGAACCAAGAGGCCCTTAGGAATGAATGGGAATTGCGCAAGCAATTTGCAGGTACTCGCAAATTGCACACGCAAATACAAAGGTGCAAGGGTTCCAAAAGGTCACCCTGTTGCACCCCTGAATTGTGCAGATGTGCATATGTGGCGCACATACATGCCCTAAGGGCATGTATATGTGCCACATGGCACTTTGAAAAAAGCAAAAAAGTGCTTTTTTAAAGGAAATCGCAACTTACCACCAACTTGAAGTTGGTGGTAATTTGCAATTCCTTAAGGCATTATCGCAATTTGCAAAGCCTACTAGCTTAGCATTTAGGGAATCGCAAAGTGCGATTCTCTAAATGCTTGTGCAAAATGAGGAATAGCAAATTTTACGATTCCTTATTTTGCAAGTAAGTATTTGCCTACCTACATAGCACAAAGCTAAATTGCGATTGCAAACTCTGATATTCTGCGAATTTCAGCATTTGTGATCGCTATTTCGCTTGCTACATCTGGCCCTAATTATATTAACAGAATTAAATTTCTCAAGGGTACAGATGTCAAAATTACATATCAACATTGATCTTGGAAAACACAAAATCAGCAAAACCAAATATCAAAGATTAATGTCTATAAAATAAATGTTGCAGTAATTGTAGAAAAGGGCACGTGATCATTATTCCGCGTGGAGTAAGTGTCTATAGTCATTTATTATTAGTTTTACACATCGCTCTCGCTTATTTATGGATACCAATGCAACTGGTCTTTTACTGTTATATTACTGTGTCTAACTGTACACTGCATGGACAGGGGACAGACATAGCAAAATCACATTCTTTACCTTCCATTCTTATGTTTAATTGGCTTGGGAGGCTCTGTCGTCTATAATTTATGTCACCATATTTGTGTATCTGGTTTCTTACCTCAATTACGTTTATTTAGTAATAAAAAGTGATTTCGATATTGAACAACGATTACTGAGCAGTTTAGCATTTCAATTTGTCGTTTTAGAGGAGCTCCTTGGTGATTGTTTAACTGGCTTGTAGACTGTGCACTGTGTGCAGGATTGTAAACACAACTTACATAGCGTCATGTCCACTCCCCACCCTCTCCTCTTCCAATGTTGTTTTTCTGGTTTGGCCTATGCTGGCATTTCAGTAATTAATATGTTTGCATGGTACAAACTGAACATAAATTAGTTTATCAGCAAATACACTTCACGCTGTGGAAAACCGGAAAATAATTGGCAGATTTCTTAAGTTAATCACAGTCACTATTAATTCCTCTGGGTCGCACCCACATCTATCGTTTTTTCACCCACTGTGCGACTTCAGACTGGAACTAGTCATATTCATGGCACTCCAGCAATAGGAGTAGTGCAGTGTCATCTGCCAAGCCAGGTCTCCTCTGAGCAGCAGCAAAGGAACCCTCAGACCAGGTTAGGCCCTTTTCAGCCTCGTCAGTAGGGTCTGACGTACATCTTATGGCACAGTGAACATGGAGCCCACCTCTGGGGATATGGGCATAATACTTAGGACGTTGCACGGAGGAATACAAAAAAAGTCCTTGGTGAATTGCTTGAATTAATCTCAGCCACTGTTAATTACTCTGGGCTGCAATCCAATCCTGTGCTTTTTTGGCCAACATGCTAGTGCCTCAGATATAAACTAGCCAAATTCAAATCAGCAAGGATTCCGATCCAAAATGACAAGTCCATGCTGAACTGCCAGGCCAGTTTTTATCTCAGCAGGGACACAAGTAACCCCAGACTTGTTTCAGCCTTTTCAGTCTTATTAACACGGTTTAGACTCAGTCCCTGGGCACAGTGAGCTTAGAGGCCTCAGCTGGGCATACACATACCACTTAGAACATTACACTGATTAATTTAAAAAAATGCTGGGTCAATTAATCTTTATCAATGGTAATAACTTTTTTCTTCAATTCAGTCCTTTGTTTTTTACACCCAAGCCCCCTCAGACAAAAACAATCCATAAGCAAATTAGTCATGGTCCAGTCTGAACAAAAAAACAGGTCCTCAACTCAAAAACACAAGCAACCCCAGACCGGTAAGGCACAGAGATATGTTACAAATAATAGACAAGTAACATAATGTAGCCACCTTTTTTGTAAAGTACTTGCTCATGAATCTTTCTCATTGGAACTCTGCTAACCACCATATCAATGGCCTTTACACGTTCCCATATATAACAACAAAGATGCATTACACACATATCTTTATTGTGAAAAGTGATTTGCAATGCTAGAAAATAGCCTCAATGGGAGTGTAGACAGTATGACGAAAGCTACATCACAACATGGTATACACAACAAAACCTAACATGATATGACATTTATCTTTTCTTTATTGTTTGCCTTTATATTAAGGGTTCTTCCTGCTAAAAAAAAAAAATCCTGTCAGAAAATGACGACCCCACTGGCAGTCAATGGGGTAAAAGGACTTGAGCAAGAATATCATTATTTTCATTTTCTCATGAAATGCAGAGTGGATGGTCTTCACGGTCTGCAAACAAAGATCAATGGGTAGAGAATTCCACAGTGCGGCTGCTTGTAAACCAGATGTTTTGCCGCTTGAACAAAATGTTTGTAGGGGAGCAGCTGCAAAACGGAATGACGGAGAAATGGAAATTCCATACTGGGATGTAGCAAAGAAATCTAGATGAGAAAGAGTAAGGTACAAGCCCTAGCTAGGTCTTGTGTGCTATAGACAGGGCCTTGAAATCCACATGTAGTTCCACTGAAAGCAGATGTAGTTGAGCAAGCAATGAGAACATATGATAAATGTTATGATATTTTGTAATCAATCCAGCCACAGCATTAAGAGATGTTGTCACAGGCACAGCACGGTTTTTTGACGGTCGCAGACATAGATCATTACTGTAATATGAGCATAGAAAGATCATAGGCCTTACAACAAGGCTGTGGCTTCTTAAAGAAGAATAGAAAAGATTCACAGAAGGACTTTCAGTTGAAAGTGTCAGAATCCCACTGGGATCCATTGTAGGCTATCATGGTGATCTCCACACCAGAAGAACCCCCAGATAATAGACCATTGGCTCATATGACCTTTAAATACATGACAGTGCATGGTACACCATAAAAGTAATGTGGTACAGCCTGAAATATGTTCACTAATATGGTGAGGGTTGAATCATAGTTGAAATATGTTCCTTAATAAATCTGTCCTGGCAGAAAGAGGCTAGAATTACGGGTGCCCATCCTTATTTTTTATATTCCTTCATAATTTCTTTACTGACCTATTTTTCTGATTGAAATTCCTTTTTGACACTTCATTTTATATCCTCTTAGACCCCATCCGAACTATACTGGCACTTTTGATGGCTTTTAGAGTCTATACTATCCTTGCCCGGGTAATCCTGAGATTTACCCTAATCCCACTCACTATGCCCCCACCATTTTTGCCTACCAATTTGGCTGCTGTCTTGTGTATTTTTTATCTATAGGTGTGGCTAGATTGAGCCCATTGGTGCCTTCAGCAATGTTTGAATAGTGCCCAGTGAGTTGTATAGATTGGAATCTAATGCTTTGGCCTTCTCTACTCTAATACTCTACTTTTTGTGCTCTCTTTCAGTCCTCTATTTGTCTCTAGCTCATGTATTTTTAGAGTCCTGATGATGATCCTTCTATCTGTTTAAAGGGCTAAAACCCCAGTCAACTAGTTCTATAGACCCAATTTGATTGCACATAAGAATAAAATGGGTCTGTTATTCTTACTTGGTACTCGCTCTGGATCACGTATTGTCACACGTGTGTATCACTTGTATGAGAGCATATTTTTAACTGCACCGTCACATTGCTTTTAATGTTTTTTACATACAATTGAATACATTGATAATTGTATGTATTTGTACATTGATTGTCATATCTATGGTCTTTGGACAACTGTTCTTTTAGATAATGTACTTTTAAATAATTGCGATTCCTGACCTAGCACACATTGAAATGTTAATTAATTTGAGAAGTTTAATTGGGTGCTGCTCCTAAATGCCCTCTCCTCCTTGCCATATTACAGTAAATACTAAAAGGATTCTCTGGGGCGTTTCCTCCAGTAGAACACACACTCCATAATGGTGTGGAAAAGCCATTTCAAGCAACAATAGATTTTGCAAGGGTTTTCATCAAAATTCACAACAGAGAGTTCAGTAAAGATTTCGCCTGGCAAATGTAATGTAATTTCTTCATGAATACTCAATATATTTATTCATTACGTTATCTAGTCTCATGTTTATTCAGAAATATAATTCCAACAATGTAAAAGGGATTATACATGTTCAATTCATTTCGGTTAAAACCCTTCATCAGGAGTTTTTGCTGTGTAGAGGAGGAGGCACTCCATTATGAAGAGGTCTGACACCTGCACAAGCGACGTATATCTCCCCAATGGGTTACCCTTCTCACTCAGTTCCTGCAACATGTTGGCAACAACACTCTCCCTTCGACAAGCACACCCACCTACAATCACGAGACGCTTCCCCAATTGCCAAACACTGCCGCCAGCAGCCCCCGTAGTTCCCAAAATGTTCCCTGGTTCTCCTCTTTCCCCCTTCGTTGATGCCTTTGCAACTGTATACCAGTAACATTCACCTCCCCTCAGCTGCTCGCCTTTCTTGAGCAGAGTCGAAATTTAAACAGAACCCCTGTCACAGTTTCACGTTTTCTTATATGACTCCTTAACAAATTTCAATGTAAGTTATGTCAGAAGGTATATATGGTTGCTTTTGTTTTCTATGCTGTAAAACCGAATAAACACATTAAAAAAAATCAGGATATTATGCGCAACGTTTATCTGCCAAAATAATATGCAACAGGCAAATCGGCTTTTTAAAATATATCACATTTTGCCATTTTAATTTTATAAAGGTGTTCATATCAAAGAGTATTTGCAATCTTTCCAAGCAAACAAAGACAATGATTAGAGCATAACTAACATCCAGTACTGGAAGTGGTAAAACTACGTCATTAACTATACAAATATGCATTCTTTTCTGAGGAAAGCACAGCAGCACGACACATGATACCAGTAGTAAGCAGTGGGTGATAAGGTCTAAAAATGTCGGTTGCATTATTTTGGCTATGCATTTTTTTCTTGATGACAATGAGTGGCAGTGACTATGGAGTTTTTCATTATGGCTGTTAATTTAAATACCATGCCATATGTATCGCCATTAACATTTTCTTGCTGCTTGCTGACTGTTTTTGTTTCATTTGCATGTTGTGTACTGTGTTATCTGTGCTGTAGATTTTTGTGGCTCGCTTGTTTTTATGTTGCCTTCCATTTGAGTATGCTCATGCTCGCTTCCTTGCTTACAGAGGAGAGAGAAAGCAGAGGAAGCACTACAGCTATGTGAATGGCACAGATGTTTAGACAAAATATTGGAAAGAAATGCTGTGTGGACAAAATATAATTTCAAAAATATCGAGGACCAAAATATCATGAAGGTAGGTTTCTATAGGTAAGCAACGTTTTACTCTATATAACTCCACATCTATGTACCTGAAGATATATATCTATACTACTATTATAAAGAGAGAACTGTGTCTTTTGAGCCAGGTAAACTCGAAAAGTACAGCACTAATCGCAACACCCAATACAGCGTTGGAAAGGGGGGGGTTCAGTAGATGGACATAGGCTATAAAAAAAAAAAAAACGTTATTTAAAAAATAAACAATAAAACAAAAGTAGTCCCTAAGAAGTAGCGCCGGCCATGTGTGCTAACAACGTGCGTGCTGACATCATCGGAGGACAGGAACGCGAGGAGGAGCGGACAACAGCGCGGGGAGGAGTGGAAAACTTAGCCAGACTGGAGGGAATGAGGTACGTGAACCACGGGGAAGAGCGGTGAAGTAAGGCGTACTGGAGCGGAATGGAGGACAACAGCGCATGGAGGAGCGGAGAATGTAGCAAGACTGCAGCGCCATGAGGTATGTGAAACGCGGGGAGGAGCGGTGAAGTACGCGGGGAGGAGCGGTAAGTGAGGCGGAATGGAGCGGGATAGCGGACTGCAGCGGGGCGTGTAGACTGGCTTGGTTTAGTGGGGGCGGTGAAGTGAGGCGGACTGGAGCGGGATAGCAAAATAAATGATAGGTTTTAAAACGGCTTTCACATTTGGTGCAGACATTTAAGTGAGAGTAGTGGGGGGCGGTGAAGTGAGGCGGACTGGAGCGGGGGCCTGGGTTTGTGTGACTGGGATCAAGCGCTGAGGTAAGGTGCACGCAAGCCTGAAATGCTGCCCCCAGCCCCCTTCTGCCCCGGGCAACGCTGGGGCGGGCTTCTAGTTGATATATATATAGACTAGCTTGCCAGTCCCCCGTTGCTGCGATCTCAGAAGACAGCAAATTTAAGGAAACTTGTTATGATAACATTCAATTTACATTGTGTCATTTTTTAAAAACGTATTCATTTTAATCTTGAAAACATTTCAGTGTTGTTTTAATTCTGCTTTTTTATTCGAGTGCTTGTGGGTACACAATATTTTTTGTTTTTCTGTCTGTTGTGTAGACGAATGATTCAGAAGGTTTTCCGACGTGTGAGCTGGCCACATACAGTTGTCCATGTGAGAAGCACGGATTCTCCAAATCTAGTCCACACACTTGCAGCGATTGTCCTTGTGCTTTGTTGATGGTCATTGCAAAAGCGAGTCGCACCGGAAAGTGTAAACGTTCAGTATTGGAAAGATTATGAGGGCCCAGGGTGGCCAGGGGGCCGATATTTAACACATTTTTCTTTCTTTTTTTTGCCAGAAACCTTCGCGGGAGTGTACTCAACAACTTTTAACACATTTTTTTATTTTTTATTTTATTTAATTAATTCCAGAAACCTTCGCAGGAGTGTACTCAACATCTTCCCAAAGTTTCATGCCGATCGGATGAAAGGTGTAGTAATGCATAAAGGACAAACGGACATACTTTGGTTTTTATATATATAGGTATGTCTCCAAGGTATGTAGATGTGGATTTAAGAATAGTAAATGTATACTTAATACTTTGTGCTTACCTCCTTGATATTTAGGTTGTCTATATTTTTGACATCAAAGGGCATATGTACAATAAAATGTCAGAGGCGGAGCTGCGCCAAATTTGGCAGCGCCGTGCTCTGGCGTTGCCAAAACACAGGGATGCTCCATATTTACAACAATACGGCACAGCCCTGTATTTTCCCTAGAGCTGGTACTAAAATTGCTGCGCAGCGCCAAAGCAGGCACCCTTGCACCGTAGTGCAAAGGTGCCTGCGTGGCACTGAATGATTGTTTATCTGCAGGAGGGTGTCCATTAGGTCAGGGGCCGGCAAGGGATGAACTGGTTGTGCAGGTGTGCTAGCCTTCATTGGTTGTGGGACAACAGGTTGCTTGGATCCTAGCAGAAGTTGTGATGATGGGTCTTGCTACATGCCTGGTAACCCAATATTGGCATTGCAGGTTGACACTGAGAGCTGTTATACGGAGAGAAAATCTGAAACGTGTCTTTCCCGTTTTCTTCTCACATCCACACAGCTGGCACAACACACACAATACTTGCCATTTATTTGTTTGGCAAGTGGGAGTTCAGCTAGGTCTGAGAGGATAACACTTGTGGTTCTTGTGGTAGTGTTGCTGTTCATGCCATCTATTCTGCTACTAATGCTGCTGGTCATACCACTGCTTGAGCTAGCATCAGTTCTGTCACTGCTGGTGATTGTTTGATTGATTGATATTTTATATATACACAGTTCCTGGTGCTAATTTAAGCAACCAATAAAAGTCAAACTAAGTAGCTTAAGCACTGCTACAAAAAATGTGTTATTAGATGTTTCCTGAATTGCAGAAGATCTGGGATTGATTTTAGATCTTGTGGTAACAGATTCCAGCCGTTCACCAAAATATTAGATACAGAACTACCATTGCAGCATGCTTGAGAAAGCGTGGAGTTGTTAGGTGATTGGCGGATTGGTATCTGAAAGCTCTGGAAGCGGTGTCATGTTTGAAAAGAGACTGCATGTGGTGGTGTGTTCATGAAGGTGATGGCTTAAGGATGAATGACTCTGTGTATAACACTAGAGCTTTAAAGAGATACCTTTCCAGACTACCAGTTAGCACAATTAACATAGGCATCCTAAAATATGAGTTTTTTTTATGAGCCCTAATGAGCAAGATGCAGCAGCAATCTGAATGTGCTACAGTTCTATCAGAGGATAATTAGGAAGTCCCAAATAAAGGGAGATACAGTAATTGATGATGTAGGGTGTTAAAGCTTGAATTACAGCTTCATGTGATTCAAAGGTAGTAGACATGTTATCTTTCTCTGTGTTTGCAGAATAAAAAAGCAATTGCTTCAGAGTTTTATAATCTTTGATTTAAAGGAGTCAAATTTAATTCCCAGATTCTTAGAGGATTCAGGAGGAGCAGGTGCGGATCAAGTTTTGTTGTGCCCTATTGCGGGACCACTAGGAACATTTTCCAAATAGCACAACATCAGTTGTATATGTGTAAATAATTAAAAATCAGTAGTCGTATAGACTGTAACTACCTTTAGGCAACCAGGTTCAGAAAATAGACCGAGGCACCAAAATAAAAGTTTGCCCCCATTAACAAACCAAGTAGCTAAAGAAAGTGGCCCACATTTGCAAGTCAGGCCCGTTTTGAACTTGTAAAAACACATATTATATTTGTTGTGTAAGGTATAGGAGACTTCATGCATTTGAGCTTGCTCCAAGAAATGCTGATGGTAATACGGAAATCAACAGTAAAAAAACCCACAGCCAACCAACTCATAAACCTGGGCCACAATCAGGCCCATTCACTGACCTGCCGGACCAGTCCTTCTAGTACTGTCAGACTGATCTGTAGGCAGGTATCTTTGAGAAATTTCTAAAGACTTGGCTTAGATCATGATTCCTGACAGGGGCCGTATTCCCATGGTTCATCCTGGAAAACGTCCACAGAGCCCTGACACCCAAACCACCTCCTGGGATCCACCAAGGCCACTTAACGCCCCATGTCATGAACTACAGAGACAGGGGAACAATTCTTCAAGAGGCCAGAAAGATTGGTATCCTCCCTTATAAATGTTCCCGGATTAAGTTATTTCCAGACTACACAAAAATGGTACAAACCAAACATAAATCATTCACTGAGGCCAAACAAAATCTCAGGGCACTGTACCTGCGCTATATAATGATCTTCCCGGCCACACTAAACGTGATACATGAGTCTCAATCACACTTCTTTAATTCCCCAGAGGAGGCCAGGGAATGGGAAACAGAAAAGAGAATTCTCTCTCGATTCCAAACGGATGCCTCTATCTTACAGTATTGCAGGTCCCCGTCTGGGTGGCCTTACCTGGGTGCCCATCCTCAAAGAAGAATTCAATTCTAGAGGAACTAGGGATGCCATCTACATTCCCCCAACACATCAGACACGGATCTTGGGGTGCTATTACAAATCACACAGGCCCATGACCAAAGCCACCTAACACTGAAGGGCCCACCGGGGGACCAACCTGATATTAATAGGGCTACAACCTGCTTTATACTAATTCCTTGTGATGGGGTGTCTCTGAAGTCCTACCTGTGATCTATGGAGGGTTTGACTGCAGAGTTGAGGACCTTCCAATGATGGGGCTCACGCATTGTTCACCTATACATAATCCGAGAGGTCACATGACTCCACCTCAGTTAGGTTGCATTGGTGGCTCTTTATGAGTGTTTGCCAGGGCAGCACATGCTTCTGAGTGGAAAGTATGGGATGGGGGAATTGATGGTAGGTGGGCTTCAGTTTCAAGGTTTGGTCTTTGTTTTAAATAGTACTATTTTTGATTCCAGCACACAAATGCCCCACCTCGCTCAGATATTGGAGAATAAAGATTGGTCCAGTTTCCATTTGCCGGAATTCCTGAGATATCGGGAATTCCAGTCTGCTACTAAGTTGATCTGGCCTGGGAGGTGGAAAGCAATAGCTGAGTGATTGTGGGTAAGGCCGTAGTGCCAAATGTCCTGCAAGGAGATGGGATCTCTGTACCTGTGCACATATTGAACCGTAGACACGTTTTCTATCTTCAGTAAGATGCAACAGTGAGACAGAGGGCTGTGAAAAGACGAATTGCAAAAGGGCCAGCTAGCAATTAGAGACAGTTTATATGAAGGAATATTTCTGAAACACGTGTGTCCTGTGGTTAAATCCCTATATCTTGCACCTCAGTTTAGGGGACTAGCATCTGACTCTATCACCATGTCAGGGGGTCCCTGCCTGCCACGGGTCGGGTGACGACATTAACCCGTATTCCTTTCCGCCCCAGCCACAGATCAGATACGGTCCCTTTAAGGCAGCTTGGGCCTTCCCGGAGGAGGGAACTCCGCCGCTGCCGTCATCACCCTCCCTCCAATCAGGAACAACGGTGGCGCTCATAGCGCGAGACCCAGAAGAGAACGCGGTGAGCGGATCAGGAGAGCAGGAGATGTCCAGAGAGCCTCGTGAAGTCTACGGTGCTCCAAGGAGAGAGAACGTGGAAGCGGTATCGTCCCAGGAAGCCAGGAAGGAGGACTTGAAAGCCGTTTCGCTCCGAGAAGAGAGAAAGCCGGGAGGCAAACAAGACCACGCTCCGCCCCACCACAATTCAGGAGGAGAAGTGTGGCTCCACAAGGTACGGGCCAGTTTAAGGGGACTGGTCTTCTCACAGGGTGGGAACGGGTAGGGGTGGCGGGTGGTCACCGGACGTGTGTACATGTGTGAGGCATTTTTCGCACCCCCCAATTGTATGCACACAAACACTTGCAGGATCTGTTTTATCACTGTGGTAGCGGTCCCTGGTGATCCCCCTCACTCCCCGCTTCCCCCTCCTTCATATTAAGTTGTCTGGCAGCGCCAGTAACCCCGGGTTACTTATTTCCTTATTTCGAGTGCCTTTGGTGCCGGATACCTTCTGTGGTTGAGACGTGGACCCCTGCTGTAAGACAATCCACACCGGCCGGACCAGGAAGCCATAACCGTTCAGAACTGTGGACCTTTTTGTGTTATCTCGGAAGCCCGAGAGCCCTGTTGTTTCTGTTAGACTTTTGGCATGCAGAATAAAACGCTACTCTATATCCTAACCCTCTGAGTGGAGCACCTTCTCTTCTACGGGTCGTGTTCCCCCTCCTTCAGTGCGTCTCTCACACACCATATCCCAATTGAGGATGAAAATGGTCCTTCCATACCAAGACTGTATGTGATTGAGCCCCCATTGATGCTCTTGGCTGACTTACTTGGACAGGAGATGCTGGTCTGAGTACGATATGCCCTTCTTACTCTATTTTGAGACGTTGAAGGGCTTCATAATGGAGAGGAGCCATAATATTTGCTTGAACTGAGGATGCCAGAACACCCACGAGATGGCCATTGAAGAGTAATAGTCTGTTTGTTGAGGACTCTGAGTATCTCTTTTTTTATCGCTTGAATCTTATGCAGAGGTAAAGCTAGAGTAGCCAACACAGAGTCTATGGTGAACCACAGGAAGGTCATCTGCTGAGAAGAAATCAAATCTGACAATTGATGATAAAACCCATGGCCTCTAACTGTTGATCGTCAACAATAGCTGCTGTCTGAGTAAGGTGGGATCTTGGGACATCATAACATTGTTGTCCAAGCAAATAATCATACAAATACCTCTGGCTCTCAAGAATTCTGAGACTGGCTTGAGAAACTTTGTAATGCACCAAGGAGCCAATGCGAGACTAAGAGGCAGTGCCAGATATTCATAGAGTGTCTGCTTCCACTGAAACTGTAGGAAAATGCAATGGCAGGAAAATCTGTATTATCAAACATGCATCCTTCAGATTCAGACAAACCATGAAGTCGCCTTCTCTTAGAAGGACTCTACACAAATAGATCCCCTCCATTTTGAAATGTCTGTAAATGGTCCAGGTGATGAGCTCTTTGAGTTTAATTACCCAACAAAAACCTCCTCTTTTTTTGTCTACCAGTTGCTCAGTAAACCTCTAGGAAGAAGGGAGCAAGGGCAAACAACCTATTTCTGTAGGAAGAGAGATATCTCCTGATTTATTAATCGTTATTTGAGAGTGGACAAATAAATATGTTTGGGAGGAAAAGTCTGTATTGGAGACGCATAAAATGCTAGATGAAATCCTAAGACTATTTGTAAGACCGATGCATCTCCAGATATCTGTTCCCAGTTGTAAAAGAAGAATCTGGTTCTGCCCCCTGGATGTGATTAGAAAGAATGGCAATGATTTACCCTTGAAAGATGAGTTTCCTGAGGCTCCTCTGAAGCCGCCCTGCTGGTAGCAACCTCCCTACCCTCTGTCATTAGAGGGAAAGAAGGGAGAACCTTGTTGGTTGTCATTCCAGGCATAGTGACTGCATTGTTGTCCTCTGAAGGAGAGGGTCTGAGATAAAAATTTGATGGTAGAGTGGCCCCTACCTCTGCCAGCCTTCGGAAAAAGGTGGGTTTGGAACACCTTTTTTACAGAAAATTATGCCTTGTCTAATGAAGTAAAAGTATTGACAAAGTGGGACAACTCTTAAATGAACAGGTTGCAGTTAGCAGTTTATTGCAAAACATCTTTGGAAAAGGGTTTACTTGACCTGCTCTAGACGTTAGCTGCCCTCTTTGGGGAGGTGGTCCACTCCGACAAATGAGGATGGATTACATCCTCTGTGTTAGCCTAACTATAATGTCCCTGTAACCTTTGTTTTTTTCAGTGAATATCTAAGTTTTTTCAATGCTAATTCCTCACTGTAACTTACCTGGACCCATTGATTTTTCAGTGAATTTCCATGGTTTCTTAAATGCTAATTCTTCACTATAAGTTACCTGTAACTTTTGATTTTTCAGTGAATTTCCATGGTTTTTTAAGCAGAAATGGTCTTTGCAGAATGCTGTGTAAAGAGGGCAGACCAGCTCTCCCAAATCCCACTGAGTAGGACTTATAGAAAGACCTAGGAGGGCTTCTTGGTCCCCAAGGTCCTTTAGCATCCAAGACAACTTTATTTCCCAGCTAGCACTATGCCAGGAGGCATGTTTGCAGAGTGATGCAGAAAGGACATCCTTGATGTTTCACACAAGTAGTGCCTGTATGATTCTATGAGTGCCATTGCGAAGGACGCACCGTGAATACCTGGTGTCTTTGACAAAGTTAAACACATCTATAGACATATTTGAGATACATTTTAGTGTAGCTATTCAGCAAGATACTATTATAACTTACCCCTTTGTATTCATTTGTCGAAATAACTACATAAAAATGCATTTTCTTTCTTCACTGCAACACTGGAGTTTGCAATGACATTAGTAGTGTAAAACAGATATATTGACATATTTTACAAAAAGTTTGAGTCTAGCTGTTTAGTAACATATTAGTTTAACTTTATTTTAGCAAAATATTTTTAAAAAAACAACAGCCTCAAAAAATAACTTTCAATATCTAAACACGCAAACACAACATATCTTCCAAACAAACCTCAAACTTTAGGGAGTCAAGGACAGATGCTAAACTAGCGCAATGCGCAAAGTCTGACAAGACCCTCTCCAGAGGGACGAACAAAAACTATCTTCATGTGGGACAACATCCATGTTAGACCATCTAAAGCAGAGTGAAGCTGGAGGATCAACTACTTTAGTGGCAGCAGCAACAATTCCTGGTCAGAAACTCCCTTCTGAGGTGCAGACTACTGAAACAAATATGGCTCCAGAGTTGTCAAGAATGGCCACATACTGCATGGACTGTAGTGTTGTTATAAGTGCTGGTGAGCACTGTATTACAGATATATTTAAAATAAAATAAATGTTGATTTTTAAAAAATTTTTGACATGCATAATTTTTCTACATTATCAGGCATTTTCTTATCTTACAAAATGGTCATCTAATATCTATCTGTTGTTCTTTTTATTATCTTCCAATTTATTGTATTACTTACATTTAACTTGCCATATACACAAGTCAAACCATCCCTTTACAAATAAATACACAGCAAATTTTTGCTAGCTATCATAATTTACTTTTTCACTTTTTAAATATAAGTCAACAGTCTGTGTTTAAATATTCGAATAAGTGCATCAACAACATATTCAAACATACTCTACTTTTTACAGAACATTTTGTAATCTCTTTTTTAAAACTATCCACTGTAATATATGTGTCTTGTTCTGCAACTCCTCCTCTCAACAACTCAATTTCCCTAGAATCCAGCTCAGGACCAAAGAAACAAAACTGCACATCACTAGAAACCTTTTCTACTTCTGCCACACTACAGTGCAAAAGTGTTCTACTTATTTCTCCTAAACATAAAGCAGGAGTTTTCACATAATACAGTCTTCTAACTAAAGTTCATTGTTGAGTGGTGTAACCTATATAGGGGCTCATTATGATGGTGGACAGAGGCAGCTCCACGGGGCTGGTGGTGGCGGAAAATGTAATTTTACGCACACCAGCAGCGGTCCTCACGCCCGCCATATTACAATGGGCAAACATAGCCCATTTCCCATCCGCCGCGGTGGGACGTGTACCGTCATTAAAATGCGCCCGCCACCGCGGAGATTGGAGCCAATAGAGACCCACCATTGTGCAGAATGACATCCCGACTGGCGTACAACTCAGGATGCCCCAAACTGCCCGTCACACCGCAGCAGGGAAACCGCCCAACCCGGGACGGCAGAAGCACGACAGCGGAGCACCAAACCAGACTCTCGGTCCCATCCACCCAGTCCTGACCGCAATGGATCCAGCTTTACACGGCTTTCCGGTGCTGTACCTGATCCGCTACCAGCAAGTAAAGCACTTTTGCGGACAACACCGCAGGTACGCAATCACCCATCTCCGCACACAACAACAACACACAACTCCTGGGCTAATATACGGTTCCTATCCATACCAGACACTCTGGTGGGGACAGGAACACATCCACAAGTGTGCCCACACATTTCATACCTGTCCCGGTCACATCACCGCAGCGGTAAAGACGCCGGAAAACCTGCACACAATGTAGTAGGCAGGGCCAGCGCAAGGCATGGGCAGTCCACAAAGAACATAGGGCCACACCTCCAACCTTCATACACTAGGCCCCCCACACCTATTAGGGGACATGTTGTGTGCCCCTCTTGTGCCCCCCTGTACAATTAACCAGCCAGGTGTACCCAGACCCTGCACCACACACATCAAACAACAGGGAGCCTGTCTCAGAAGGTGGGGGTGAAGAGAAACACCCTGCACAGAAGCTATGGGGCAGGGCAACCCTCCTCCCCACACCTACCCTCCACTTATATCAAGCAAACTGAGTCCAATCACAAAATGAACACTCACACTGAATATTAACAACCACTTAACTGTACACACTGCCTGTCAAGTCACCCAGACACACCCCACACTGACACACAGCCACATACACATACCAGATGTCAGCAGCAATGGAGGACAATAAGTGGGCTAGCCAAAAGTGAGGTGGACAGTGTTGGAAAGCCATGGAGCAAACCACAAAGCATGTGTACATCACATGCAAGAGATGGAACATATCACAGCACCCTTAGACCATCAAATCAGACATGACAGGCACAGTGAGTGCAATTAAACCACAGTGACCTCTGTGCAACAACTCAGGAAGACAGCAAGGCAAGCTATGCATAGGCAAAGGGGTGATAGGAAGTGTCTCAAGTGAAACAGTGATCAGCCACACATCTGTCTCAACTTACTTGACATGTGTATGTCATCAGCACAACACACATGGATCATTGTCACACTCCCTGACTGTCAAACACAAGTTGGAACCTTCACACATACCCCTCCTTCACCCACCTCACACCTGCACCACTCAAAACCAGTGTTAAACATACAGAATGGTGCAAATAATGTCCTGTGAGTACACTGACAAACAACCACACTCCCTGGGGTGCATCCACAAACATCACACACACTCAGGGATGCCTGAACCAATGCTTGCACAAAACAATAGACAAACAAAAAACTCACAAACAACATACACAGAAGTCCAACAAGCCCACATATTGCCAGCCAAACAGTGGAAAGGCAATGGGAACCCAAACAGAACAGGAGTACACAACATTGTCACTCAGGACCAATGCACAGATACCATACCCCAACACAAAGAAGAAGTGCATCCTCTCAAAACAATAATGGACACAGACTGGGATCAATGGGACAATAAGCTAACACAGACAGACATACCACACCACCCATCAAGTCAACATGGTATTATAGTGTACCACATGCATGCACATGCACAATCCTGACAAGTGAGAGGTCAAAAATGGAAGGATAAACCTCCAATGTGCACTCAAAAAAAGCTCAGGAACAACAACCCACCTTGCTGCATGTGACAGACACACATGTAATGCACACTACACCTGCAACACACATCTCAATGTATCACAATGCACAAACAACTCACACACAATGTCATGCAAATAGAACATCACACGCAGAACATCTGTCAGCTGAAAGAGCCAACACAGGCCAAACGCTGAATACATCCACAACAGAAACACAACAGATGCACATAACAATCCATCACATTGTAAACTCAGCTGGACATCAGGGGATGCACAGCAGGCAAGTACAAGGCAACATACACTCACAGCACTGATTGCACAACAAGTGTGTGCACATCAAACAAATCAGTAGCACACACATCTCTGTGCACACAACATGTACTCCCACTACACAGATCAGCACAGCACACAGTCAACATCACACTTAAGAAGGGTAGCAGTACCTCAGCAAACGCACATACAGCTAACCCAACACCCACTGATGCACAATTCAGGTGTGCCCAGGTGCAAACAACATGACCATAGGACTGTGCAGCACAAACAATTGCACTGCACATGAGCAACCATGACTGCAAACAAGTACAAGAAAATCACACAAATGTAATAGGGAAATTGTCATGAGTGGCACATTGGTCCTGTGCACAGATCAGCACCACAAAGCATAGTGAAACACATGAAGTGGGGGGGGAGGCACATACACTGCCGACCCAAGGGGATAGGTGACATGAGAGTGAAGTGGTGTGTATGTCAGTAGTGGACAGGTCAGGAGTGTACGAGACACAAATACATGGAGGAGTCACTCACAATGGGCATGAGAACCTCCCCAGGGAATGGGCAAACACAGGAACGAACAGCAAGGCCAAGTGGCCAGTCCACAGTTCAAAGTAGGCACCTATGTGCATGAGAACCTGCACAGGGAATGGGCAAACGCAGGAATAAACAGCAAGGCCAGTGGCCAATCCATACTTCAAAGTAGGAACTTGTGTGCACAGGGAATGGGCATCCAAAGTGATGAACAGCAAGGCCAGTGGCCAGTACAAAGTGCAAAGTAGGTACATGACAACCTGCACAGGGAATGGGCATCCACAGTGATGAACAGCTAGGCCATTGGCCAGTTTAAAGTGCAAAGTAGGTGCATGAGAACCTGCACAGGGAATGGGCAAACACATGAATAAATAGCAAGGCCAGTGGCCAGTCCATACTTCAAAGTAGGTACATGTGTGCATGAGAACCTGCACAGGGAATGGGCAAACGCAGGAATAAACAGCAAGGCCAGTGGCCAATCCATACTTCAAAGTAGGAACTTGTGTGCATGAGAACCTGCACAGGGAATGGGTGAGACTGTACACAGCCATGATCAGCAACACAGCTAGGGGGATAACAATAGGCAGTCCAGGCACCGTTGTGGGAGAGACAGGTGTGTGAGGGGGACTTTGCCTCAGACTTGGCTGTCAGTCAGACTGGGAGGTGGCTGAGTGTCAGGGCCAATTGGAGGACTGGACCTGGGGAAGAGGACCAGCTTAGGTAGAGACATCAGTGGCATTGGGAGCCGGAGGGCTGCTTGGACTGGGTGGTGTGGTGGCACGTGGAGGCAGAGACATGCTGCCCTGAGACACAGTGTTGGTGGGAGAATGTGGAGGGGTGATTTTCACTTCTTGGGGACTCGATATGGAATTTTGGTCTTGATAGGAGTGGGAGGTGGGGTAGGCACAACAGGCACACTCTCCAACAAAGCTGCATCATGTGCAGCCGGTGGCCCTCCCTCTGGGGACCTGCTGGATCCGGCGGTACGCTTGGCCTGGCCTTGATTTTCCCCTCCATCCCCTGTTGACCAGGTGAACCCCCTTCAGTGCCCTCCTTTCCCAGCTTCACAGGGGTGTGGATGGGAGTTTTGGTTGTGGGTGAATCTGACTCAGAGGGCTTTTTTTGCAGACTCTTAACAGGCAACAGCTTCACAGCAGGCATGGCAACTGTCTGCCTGTCTTTGGGAGACGCTTTTGGGACAGGAATGTCCTTGGATGGGGATGCTTTTGAGGCATGTGAACCTGGGGCCTGCTTCCTGGCTTGATGCCCCTGAGTCACCTGAAGGGCTTTTGCCTTTGCGCTCTGTGGTGACTTTGGTTTGTTTGGGGGATGGTGTCTGCGCTCTGGACTGCTTCGGCGCTGCTGCTGTATGCTGTGTGTGGTGTATCTTGAGCCTGTGGGCTGTTGTGTGTGGTCACTCTCGTCAGATGTAGTCACTGGCAGGGGGTGGCTGTAGGGACTGGAGCTGGACTCTAAGCTTGTGACAGCTGAATGGCTGCAGTCACTGTGGAGGACAAAGACTGGACAGTCCTGCATAGCCCACTCACGCCTGAATGAATACCCTCCATGAAGGCAACTACCTGTGCCAGCATCTTGTTATGGTCTAGGAAGGCATTCAGGAGAGTTGTCTGACCCACACGCAGCTGTCGCAAAAGGTCCACAGCCTCAACACTGAGGGCACAAGAGGAGACAGGGGCAAGGGCAGCAGTGCCTGGGGGTGAGGACTCTATTCCCTTCTTATTGGTGCAATCACATACATAACGAGTGGAAGTAGCTGGTAGGGCGAGCACTGGACAATGTGTGATGGAAGAGGAGCCAGATTTCCCACTCGCTGTGCCTGCCAACATCGTGGAGTCACCGCTCGCGCCAGATGACATTGAGATTGGTGTCTCTGGCTGTGATTCCTCAAGCACACTCCTGTCCCCCTCCGAGGCACTGGTCACATCAGTGTCAGTGTGCTCATGTGTAGCAATCGTGCCTGATGCCTCACCACTGGTGTCCATCCCCTGTCCTTCTGTGCCCTTGGTAGATGCTGCAAGAGAAAGAGACGTTGGTTCAGATTAGTGCCATTCACACAAACATCATATGCATGCAAAGCTCAAAACAAGATGATGATACCCCCATGTTGCACACCACCCTGTGCAGTAACATTGTGCAACCTTAATTCCAAAGTCAAAAATTGCATGGTATCATGCAAACTTGGCATAATTGACCCATGTAATGTCCACACAGCCAAATAACTTGCCCATGCGTTCATGTAACCAGACATACAGATCCCTCTGAGCATACCTAGGTCCCTGTGGGTGGACAAGATGCACCTCCCAACATGTTGTCACAGTCACATATGGAGTCACCATAAGGGGACAACACAGATACAGACTCCAACATATTAGTTCCCAATGGCCATGAGCTCATGCCATCCACCATGTCATACTTTGGGGCACAACTACAGTTGCACATTGGTGTCAGATGTGCAATTCTCACAATGTTGAAGTCAGGCACTGCACACATTGATGAAAGCACCCTCAGAAGAGGCACACTACCGTTCACTGCCTTGGGATGTCCCTGACTCCCCCAATGCAGCTGATGCCATAAGGTCACAACTCAGAATGCAACGTCAAGGGCCATTATATCAATGACATGAGACAGTACATGTAGCGATAATGCATGAATGCATGACAGCTTCACCCAACACAGTGGCCACTCACAAGCCATTGCATCACACTAGCAACATTACACAGCTCAGCACTGGCTCAGGCTTGAAATACATGCAGTCACTCAAAACCAAAGTCACCCATCCCAGAATACTCACCCCCTGCTTGCTGCTGATGGTCCTTTAAATGTGCATCCAGCTCTGGCTATGTCACTGCCAAGATGCGTGCCATTAGTCGGGTCATACTCCGGCACCCCAACCTGCCTGTGTGAGGGAGCAGCCCCAGCGTAATTTCTGCCATGTTTTTGCTCAACCGGCAGATGTCATCCCACCTCTTGTGACAGAGTGTATGTCGTTGGTTGGAGACACCCAGAGTGCGCGCCTTGCGTGCATTGGCCCTCAATACGGCCTTACGCTGGTAGACTTTGAGCTGCAGGCATGGGAGACAAGAGGAGGAAATTTCAGTGACACTGTGTTATGTACCACTATCAATCAGTACAGGAGCATGCACAAACTCAGCACTGTGTCCAACACTGCACACCCCTCAATGTTCTTGCCCTATATATGGCTCACTGTGTCATGGAGGTGACATTTAGGGACATGATCTAACAATCTCACACCCTTCAAACAAGGATGGATAAGGTAGCACACAAACCTAATGTCTCACTCTGTCCATTCAGTGATGGGTCCTTTTCAAATTGGGCAGTGACTGTGCAGGCCAGGGTGGCTCACACTGTGGTTTAACGTGGGTCTTCAGAAATGTCACATGCAGGGACAATATGAGATGGCAAACAGTGCCTACGCATGCGAGTAAGTACACATAATGATGAAAATGGAAGGGGGACGTTTCAAAAGTACAACAATCTGCTGTGTCATAGGTGAATTCCCACCAAGAGTGTCACCCTCTGGCAGTTCACTCTTGTGCATAATGCTGACATATCCATGGTGGCAATATTAAGTCAGACACACTTCCATCAGTACCCTCTGGACGGAGACTCTTGGTAATGTCACAGATGAGCCTGTGAAGAACCTCATGGACCCAAACATCCATTAGCACAGGTAATATATGTCCTGACTCCAGCTTACGAAACTTGCAGTGTCACTGTATGGCTGCAAAAACTCTGCATGCCCCTCCTATCCTGATATGCAGCCAGGGAAATGTGTAAAATAGGCTACAAACAAACCCCTTTCCCCTGAAGTCAGCATGGTAGGCAGTGTATCACACAAAGTCACACCCTCAGGCACATACTGCTGCAGATCAACTTCATGTGTGCACTCCCTGCACTCTCACTTCCACTATGAAACACTTATATGACATCTGGAGCACCAAAAAGAATCCATACTGTGTGAGCACCTCGTCCACCAGGACCTCCAGCTCCTCTGTGGTGAAGGGACGGCCCCTGATGCTCTCAGTCCTTGCCATCACTGGGTCCATGAGACAGGAGCAGTTGGTGGTGAGGAGTGTCAGGCAGCAGTGTCTGGGTCCATGAGACAGGAGCAGCAGCAGTTGGTGGTGAAGAGTGTCATGCAACAGTGTCTGGGTCCAGGAAACAGGAGCAGCAGCAGTTGGTGGTGAGGAGTGTCAGGCAGCAGTGTCTGGAAGCAGTGGCAATGTGAGGCTCTCTCCAACACATATTAAGACCCCTGATGTAGTTTCAGTGGTACTAGGCTGCTGCAATTGGTGTTCCAGGTCCTCTTTTTTTCAAATGCATCCATTGAACGGCCCCGTGGTAGCGGAGCACGTCTTCCGCGATTTTCAAAATTGCATTAGTATACCGCGATTGCAGTTCCCATTGGCTGTAAGGGCTTGGGCATTGGCAGTGACACACCTCAGGGGCCAGGATGTCGCTACCGCGATCGTGCATCTTTCAATTGCATCCAATGACCGGCCCCATGGTGGCGGAGCACGCCTACAGCGATTTAAAAAAATTGCATTTGTCAACCGCGATTGCGGTTCCAATTGGCTGTAAGGGCTTGGGCATTGGCGGTGACACACCGCAGGGGCCAGGCGGTCGCTATAGCGATCGTGCATCTTTCAATTGCATCCAATGACCGGCTCGCGGTGGCGGAGCACACCTACCACCATTTTCAAAATTGCATTAGGCTACCGTGATTGCGGTTCCCATTGGCTGTAAGAGCATGGGCATTGGCGGTGACACACCGCAGGAGCCAGGTGGTCGCTACCGCGATATGGCTGCTATCAATTGGTGCCAATGCCTGTGATTTAGGTGGCAGAGCACACCAACCGCCATTTCCCAATGTGTATATTACTGCGGCGATTGTGGTTCACATTGCCTGTGAGGGCATGGGCATTGGCGGTGACACACCCCAGGGGTGCGGCGGTTGCTACTGTGATTTGGCCACTTGATATTGGTTATACACAAAAAGACCAGGATCCTAGGACAACGGAGATCTTAGTCTGTCATATCTCCTTATTGTAGTCCACTTGAGGGTTTGTAGTTTTCTACATAACCTTCATTGTACTCTGTTCAGTAGTATTTATATATGTATACCATAAAAACCCTTTCCCACACTTTGTTGACAGTTTTTAGGGTATCAGGGACTCATAGGCTTAACACTCTCAACTGTTTCAGTCCCATTCATACACTAATTAGTGTGAAAAAGTGAAAATGGCGAAATGACCCCTCACGGGTGTACCACCAAGCGGGCCACTGGTAGGTACTCAAGGATGAGCCCATTGTTATCATCATCGGCGGTCATTACGCCTGTCAGGAATCTACAGAATGCAGCAACCTATGTTCTCCTGTGGCAGGATAAGACTCGTGCAATTGTTAAACCCAATCGGGTGAATGTGTGGTATCCGTGCCATTGATTATTGACTTCCACATCCCCTGTTTAGAGTACATTAGGTTTTCAGTAGTTAGGTTATTAGGATACATGTTTAGTTATTCACTTAAGATGGCCGCCGCTTTGGACGCGCTAGTTGCACTGCAGTAATGCGCGGTCTAGTGTATTTAATGAGGACGTGAGGAAGGAACTGCGCACTTCAACGAAGTTCGTTCCTGAGGAGACAGTTGGTTTCCGTGGCTCCGCGTCTATTTTCCTGACGGGAGATTAAGGTCCAGTGAGAATTTCAGTTTCCTTGTAAGGTTTCTCTCGCCGAAGCTTCAGGGCGGGGGAAACTAAGTTTAGTTAATTTTGAATTCCCGAGAGTTGGAGGAGATTGAGTAACGAAGGCTATCCTTAGTAAAGCCTCAGTATTCTTCTGCAGTCTTCAGGTTAATAGACTTGCCTTCCCCTTGACTTCGACAATATTAGAAGAAGTTCAGCGTTGTTTCAAGTCACAGACTCAGAGGAATTCAGGCAGCAGACAATAGAAGAAAAGCGCTCCTGAACTGGAATACAGAACAGCACCAAGCATTTAACTCCGGAGCACAGACAGTAAGAGAGCAACATTACTAGCAAAAAGCGGCGAACTGGCCTCCCCTTCCTTCTTGCGCTTGCCCTATCCTTTCCTTCCCATCTGTTCCTACCTTGTACCTTTTTGCGCGCTTCAGGAAGATTCCTTGGCGTTGAGACTGCATGCAAGCTAGTGAAGTTCTACTGCTCCAGAAAGAAACCCATTCACGACAGGAGTGAGAGGTCTTTCAGGTATTTAGAGTACTGACAAATTTATAGTAAGGAATTCTAGAGATTAGTCCAGTAGTAATGTTAGTTTTATTTACCTTACAGTAAGAAAAGTCCTCAGCAGAACACTCACCTTTACATGAAGAGTAGCAAATACCTTGAAAGTCACTGGTAGGACAAGTTTAAACTTTTACTATAAAGTGGACAGATAAGGTGGGTTGTGTTGTTGTTTATTTTTTCCCCCTGTGTGTATTAGGCACCTCCTCGACAGACGGCAGACGCTATTCAAGAGTCCAGCAGTCGGTGCAGGAGGCTACAGTTGTCAAGGTGTCTCTTCTTTCTTCCACTTCCCCTTTTCCCTTGGTCTGGTGTTCTCAGCTCTTGTAGCGGAGCCACTGGAGAAGGGCGATTGGGACTAGCATCGGTACTGCCCCTGCGAAGTGTCTGGAGCCTTCTGACAGTTTGAAGTGCCCACAAATTGACTTTGCCCGGGCAGTATGGCTGAGGGAATGAATTTGAAGGCCCTGGGGAATTTACTAGAAGACATTCAAAGAGAGATAGGTGCAGTCCGTGAGGAAAATAAAAATGTGAAACAAGAACTGGTGGCATCTCGTCAAGAGACTAGGGTTTTAGCTCAAAAGGTTGATGGGTTGGCTATGGGGAATCCCGTTCACAGCACGACAGCTCCCAGTACTAGTAGTCCAAGTCCAGATCCTAAGGCAATCGCCCAGGTTATTCATTCAGTGTCCCCCTTGATTCCTTTAGCAGCCCCAGAGAGGTTTACAGGAGATCCCCAGAAGGCTCAACTTTTCTTAACCCAATGCTCTTTACATTTTATGTGTCGTCCCACCCTCTTTCCTGATGCTCAGTCCCGGGTTGCCTTTATCCTTTCTTATTTGGGTGGAGATGCAGCCAATTGGGCTATGCCTTTGATTAGTGGAGATGATCCCCTTCTATGTGATTTCACTCGATTTAAGAGTGAATTTCTTAGAATTTTTACAGGAGAAGGATTTCCCAGGCCACAGATAATGAGCTGCTGGAGTTGCGTCAGGGTTCTAAAGATTTAATCACTTACCTCACTCAATTCAACAAACTCATTCTGGAAACCAATTGGCCAGAAGAAAAGAGAGCAGCCCTGTTTTATCGAGGTTTAAGAGATGAAATTAAAGACACGTTAGCTCAAGTACCAAATCGTCCGACTGAACTATCGGCGCTGGTGGATCTGGTGTTAGAATTGGATTTTCGCAACTCAGAACGCAAGGGAGAGAAGAGGAAAGATTGGAGAGTCAGTTTTCCTCGATTTGATCGGACTCGTACAGAGAAAGGGACTGGAAGTAATAATGATGTGGAACCTATGCAAATTGGATCAGTTAGAGGTCCTTTGAGCAAAGAAGAAAAAGAACAGAGACGGCAGAAAAAGCTATGTTTATATTGTGGTGGCTCGGGCCACTTTGTGAAAGAATGCACAAAGCGACCCAAAACTCTGTTTAAGGGAAACGAGATGAACCATCAGGAGGCGGGGTCGCTCTGGTGGTGAAAGAAGATAAGTCGACTCCAGAATCGCATCTGATCTTGAACACTCTACAAACCATGACTTCACATGTAATTCTGCATATGACGCTAAAGTTCAGAGAACTTCAAATTTCTGGGGTGGCCATTATGTTGGATTCAGGAGCCACTGGCAATTCTTGTGACATTAAATATGCTCAAAGAATGGGAATCCGAGCTATCCGTAAAGAAAAACAAGAATCAGTTCGAGCAGTGGATGGAACGAATTTGACTGCGCACCCAAACCCACAGACCACGCACGCAACCTGGGCTTCATCCTGGACTCCTCCCTCTCCATGACCAGACAAGTCAACGCCGTCTCCTCGTCGTGCTTCAACATCCTGCGCATGCGACGTAAGATCTTCCGATGGATCCCCATCGAGACCAGGAAGACGGTCACCCAGGCCCTCGTCACCAGCCGTCTGGACTACGGCAACTCCCTCTACGCCGGAACCACCGCCAAGCTCCAGAAGAAACTCCAGCGGATCCAGAACACCTCAGCACGACTCATCCTGGACATCCCCCGCCGCAGCCACATCTCCGGACACCTGAGAGACCTACACTGGCTCCCGGTCAACAAAAGAATCACCTTCCGGCTCCTCACCCACGCACACAAAGCCCTACACAACCAAGGCCCAGGATACCTCAACAGCCGCCTCAACTTCTACGCTCCCAAACGCCAGCTTCGATCGACCAGCCACGCCCTCGCCGCCGTCCCCGCATCCGAAGAGCCACCACAGGAGGAAGGTCCTTCTCCTACCTGGCCGCCAAGACTTGGAACTTCCTTCCGACCCACCTCCGCCTGACCCAGGACCACCTCACCTCAGGAAGCAGCTCAAGACCTGGCTGTTCGAGCAGTAGCGGACCCCCTCCCCCCAGCGCCTTGAGACCCTCCGGTGAGTAGTGCGCTATATAAATGCTTTGATTGATTGATTGATTGATTGACTTCTGGCCCTATCACCAGTCATACGGAAGAATTAATGTTAATTCAATCTGATGGTCATTGGGAAATTTTGCAATTTAATCTAATTGACGCACCGCAGTTTCAATAAATTTTAGGGTTACCGTGGTTAACCACTCATAATCCGACTATTGACTGGGAGAATCGAACTGTCAAGATGCAATCTAAATTTTGCCTGGAACACTGTTATGGTCCACAAGAAGAGTTGGAAGAACCTTCACAAGCGTCCCTGTTCTCTTTTGGAGGTCAGACAATTGGAGCAATTACTTCAGGAGAAATTCCCACGGAGTATCGAGATTTAGAGGTTGTGTTCAGTGAACAAGAAGCGGAAGTGTTGCCGCCTCATCGCACGTATGATTGTGCTATTGATCTAGAGCCAGGGGCCATCCTTCCTTGTAGTCAGATTTATGCACTAACGGAAGCTGAGAATGAACACCTTAAAGAGTATTTGGACCGTTACCTCGCTAATGGATTTATCAGACCATCTCAGTCGCCGGTATCCTCTCCTTTATTTTTTATTCCTAAGAAGCAGGAGGGAAGCTTAAGAACTTGTATCGATTACCGCGCCTTGAACCAAGTAACCATTAAGAACAGGTATCCATTACCGTTGATTTCAGTTCTGTTGGATCAAATTAAGGAAGCTCAAGTGTTTACTAAGCTTGATCTGCGGGGTGCTTACCACCTTATTCGAATGAAGGAAGGGCATGAATGGAAGACTGCCTTCCTCACCAAATTCGGCCTTTTTGAATATTGTGTAATGCCATTCGGGTTATGCAATGCACCTGCAGTTTTTCAACACTTCATTAATGACATCATGGGTGATTTGATCGATAACATCGCCATCATTTACTTGGATGACATTTTGATTTACTCTCAGAATGTGCAGAATCATCCGAAACACGTAAGAGTAGTGTTGGAGCGACTTAAGGCCCATCACTTATTCGTGAAATTGGAAAAATGTGTTTTTCATGTAAACTAAGTGGAGTTCTTGGGATTTGTTATCTCTTCGCAAGGAATCACAATGGATCCAAGAAAAGTGCAAGCAGTGGAAAATTGGCCAGCCCCTCGTAACATCAAAGAAATTCAGAGATTTTTGGGCTTTGCCAATTTTTACAGGCGTTTCATCCAGGGATTTTCACAACTGATCGCTCCCATTACGCGTCTTTTGAAGAAAGGAGTGAAATTTGATTGGACGCAAGAGTCTGAGAAGGCATTCTGGATCTTAAGAAGAAATTTGTTTCTGCTCCCATTCTGCAACATGCTGATCCGGCAGAACCATTTTTTGTGGAAGCAGACGCTTCTGACCAAGCCATTGGAGGAGTTCTTTCGCAAAGGCATTTGAGAACCGGGCAACTTCATCCGGTGGCTTACCGTTCCAGGAAATTAAATGCGGCTGAACTAAACTACACAATTACTGAAAAAGAATTACTGGCGGGGAGGAGCCAAGATGGCGCTCGGAGCGGACGTGTAGTCCCTCGGCTCCGGGGACCGTCTCCGCCTTCAAGTCTCTCCTGCCTGATATCCTGTAACGCAGTGGCTGATTTCGACAGCGGACGTACTCTACTGTCCCGCCACGAAATCCTGACGCTTTTGCTCCTTGGCAAGTCGGAGAAATACTTGGACGCAGTTGGCGGCCCGCATCAGCGTACAGACCGGGGCCTCGCGCAACTATCGAGGCCGGTCAACAGACGCGCTCTCCCGGACTTGGGGACGGTGAGGTCCCGATTGGCGGCTCACATCGGCCAGCGGACCCCGTGCTCGCATCCTGCTGCGCTTTTGGCTCTGCGGTGACTGCGCCAGTCTACAACTTTGACGCTACGGACACTCGCACTGTGATTTGTGTGCTTATTGCCTGCATTTCGCCCCGCTATTGCCGCTGTACTTTCGAGCTGGCCGAGCAATCGAAACTAAGCGGACGGCGTACTGGTCGGACTACACTACTGTCTGCGCCCAGGCTCAGGCTTCTGACATCGTAGCACGCCTGGTTGTCCTTGTATGGTGCGCGCCTGTTTCTACCTGGGGTCTCCCTGCCCGATGCTATGGTGGGCATCCTGCTGTGTGTCGTGGCTGTTTGGCCGTGATTGGTGTTTCTTGCCTCACTGAATGGAAAACATGCCTGATACATTGTGTGCTCCCTCTCACAGTTTTGGGAACGTTTTGGAAGCGGTCCTCTCCTTCCGAACTGAGGCTCTACGCTCTGGCTGTGTCCTGCTGGACAAAATGGAGGGCATCCTCGGTGCTTCGATTTGTCCTAAGATGGCCGACTCGCAGGGACTCGGCACCGCTCTTTGTTCCATCTTCGCCTGTGCTCCGGTGGCGCCCACTGGAATCGGTGGCGCCCTCGTGACCCCAATCCTGTCGTTGCCATCAGTCACGGGAGAGTGGCCCCCGAAATCGTGTATTCTGGAACCTTTGCCACAATGCGAGCCCTCCCTTCTCTCAATGTTTGCTGATCCCCGAGACTCGCTCCGAGGAGAGTTTTGCACGTCGCTTTCCCTCCCTGCCCTGGCTACCTTCGGAGATTTTGAGATGGCATACTCGGCGCTCCCTTGGGTACTCCTGGACTTCATTGCCCTGCCGGCACCGGATCCCCTACACCGCTTTTTCTTTCCTGAATTGCCGTCTGCATCCGTATCGACTGCACGGGTCTGCGGTGGTAGGGATAAAACGGGACAAGGATAGACGCTTCCGTTATTGGGCTGATGGATTTTTGGTTACTGATCATGCCGGATGGGGACATATTATTGATATTCTGTTTTATGTTCTTGCCGCTGTGCTCCTTTCTGTGCTCTGGGACCGTGCTATGGCGATTGGGCTACTGATTCCTGTACTTGTGCCATTCTGGTGGGTGGGACGGCGAGGGATCTAGCTTCTTTGAGTGACTCGGACATGTATCGTTGGGGATGGAAGATCATATCGGGGGCCTGCGCTTGGTTTGGGTGCTATTGCCTTACATATATTGCGCGCTGCTGCTGCGCCTGCACTTTTTCTGCATATTGGACATATTATACCTGTTGAGCGTCAGACCGCTGTGGGAACTATTGGTACAGAATGGCGGAGCTGGGGGACGGGTTGTGGGCTCCTCCCCACTTTTCTTTTTCTGAGAGTGTTAGGATTCTCTCCTTTTCTTACTCTCTATCTTTCGGGACTCCTTTTCTTGGGCGACAGGCACACTGCTAGGGGGGGTCGGGCCGTAGCCAGCTGCAGGGGTGCAGGGTGGGGGGTACTTAGGGGGGGGGGATGCTTTCTTTTTGTTTTTTGTTTTTCTTTTTGTTCTATGGGCCTACTATTCTTTTTCCTTTTTTCCTTCCCTGGGGTTTAGACGCTTCTTTCCTTGGTGCCTCGCAACGACTTTGGTGTTTGTTTATGCTTCAAGATTACCTATCCTGATTGTTTTATACCGATGTTGTCCTGTTAGCACCGCGCTCTCCTGTTCATGTCTATTCTACAAGGAACACTTTTAAAACTAGACCTCCTTCCTTCTGTAATGGATCCTTCGTGCTTCTGTAAATTGTAATGTATCGTATGTGTGAGCTCCTGGGCTCCTGTTGATTTGTATTTGCCTTTTCTATCAATAAAGGTCTTTAAAAAAAAAAAAAAAAAAAAAAAAAAAGAAGTACTGGCAGTGAAGGATGCTTTCGAAGATTGGAGACATTATTTGTTGGGGGCCAAACACACAGTAACCGTATTTTCTGATCATAAAAATCTTCAGTTCCTTAAGTCTGCTAAGACCTTAACTCCGCGGCAGTTACGTTGGTCCTTATACTTTGCAGATTTTGACTTTGTCATCACTTACCGCCCAGGTCCTAAAAATGAGAAGGCGGATGCTCTATTCCGTTTGAATACAGAAGAAAGTGACCATCAGGTAGAACCTCAGCCAATCATTCCGGAGGAAAAGATTATTTGTACTCTTTCTCTAGACATTTTTCAGGAAGAGGTTCGGAAGAGTTTGACTCAAGAAGAAGTCCAGAAGTGGGTCTCACTTGGAAAAGAAAGACGTTGTCATCAGCAAATACCTTACTTTAAGAATACCTTGTATCTTCCCACGTCAACCCTTCAACAGAAGGCGTTACAAAGATGTCATGATCATCCTTTGGCCGGACATAAAGGAACTTCCGAGACTCTAGATTTGGTGCAGCGTTATTTTTGGTGGCCTGGGTTGTCCGCTCATGTCAAACAATATGTGCAATCTTGTGAGCTATGTGCACGAAGCAAACCTAGTTGTCAGGCTCCACAAGGATTGCTACAACCTCTCCCTACTCCTACCCATCCTTGGCATACCATTTCTATGGATCTTATTGTGGATTTGCCAATGAGTAAGGGATTTGATACCATCTTGGTGATAGTGGATACTTTCACGAAGATGAGTCCTCTGTCAGGTACTCCTACAGCTCCAGAGTTAGCCCGAGTTTTCAGTGAAAGTGTAGTCAGGATGCATGGAGTTCCTAAAATTGTTGTATCGGACCGTGGATCTTAGTTAATTTCCCATTTTTGGCAGGCTTACCTAAAAGGTTTGGGAATTGAGAGTAGATTGTCTACCAGTTACCATCCTGAGTCTGACGGTCAGACGGAGAGAACCAACCAAGAATTAGAGCAATACCTCTGTCTGTTCCTCATGGATCGGGGTGGTGAATGGTCAGATTGGTTGTGGATGGCAGAATTTGCGTGTAACAATGCGAGGAGTGCCTCTACAGGTTACTCTCCGTTCTACTTGAATGTTGGCCGCCACCCTAACCCCTTTGTAACTCAAGAAGATTTGGAGGTGCCTGCAGTTAAAGATCTGGTTACTGACATAAACACCCTACATAAGTCAGCCGAACACAATTTGATGAAAGCTAAAACCTCCTATAAGAAATTTGCAGACAAACATAGGCAGGCTGCTCCACTATATCGGGAGGGAGATCAGGTGTGGCTTTCGACTAAGAATCTTCATTTAAAAGGGAATAGAAAATTCCAACCCAGGTTTGTGGGTCCTTATCGTGTGGAAAAGGTTTTGGGTCCTGTGACTGTCAAATTAAAATTGCGAGCTAAGTTAGGTATTCATCCCGTTTTCCATGTATCTCTGTTGAAAAAGACCAAGCCACAAATGCGGTTGAATAAACCTCCAGAACCCTTACAAATTCAAGGCCATTCAGAGTATGAAGTCAAGGATATTTTAGACTCCAAATGGAAGAAAGGGAAACTTCTGTACTTAGTGGATTGGAAGGGTTATGGCCCAGAGGAAAGGTCCTGGGAACCAGTTACTAATATTCATGCCCCACAATTGATTAAAAGATTTCATGTACGAAAACCACTCAAGCCAGGACCGACAAATCGGTCGTTGGGAGGGGGTACTGTCAGGAATCTACAGATTGCAGCAACCTATGTTCCCCTGTGGCAGGATAAGACTCGTGCAATTGTTAAACCCAATCGGGTGAATGTGTGGTATCCGTGCCATTGATTATTGACTTCCACATCCCCTGTTTAGAGTACATTAGGTTTTCAGTAGTTAGGTTATTAGGATACATGTTTAGTTATTCACTTAAGATGGCCGCCGCTTTGGACGCGCTAGTTGCACTGCAGTAATGCGCGGTCTAGTGTATCTAATGAGAACGTGAGGAAGGAACTGCGCACTTCAACGAAGTTCGTTCCTGAGGAGACAGTTGGTTTCCGTGGCTCCGCGTCTATTTTCCTGACGGGAGCTTAAGGTCCAGTGAGAATTTCAGTTTCCTTGTAAGGTTTCTCTCGCCGAAGCTTCAGGGCGGAGGAAACTAAGTTTAGTTAATTTTGAATTCCCGAGAGTTGGAGGAGATTGAGTAACGAAGGCTATCCTTAGTAAAGCCTCAGTATTCTTCTGCAGTCTTCAGGTTAATAGACTTGCCTTCCCCTTGACTTCGACAATATTAGAAGAAGTTCAGCGTCGTTTCAAGTCACAGACTCGGAGGAATTCAGGCAGCAGACAATAGAAGAACAGCGCTCCTGAACTGGAATACAGAACAGCACCAAGCATTTAACTCCGGAGCACAGACAGTAAGAGAGCAACATTACTAGCAATAAGCGGCAAACTGGCCTCCCCTTCCTTCTTGTGCTTGCCCTATCCTTTCCTTCCCATCTGTTCCTACCTTGTACCTTTTTGCGCGATTCAGGAAGATTCCTTGGCGTTGAGACTGCATGCAAGCTAGTGAAGTTCTACTGCTCCAGAAAGAAACCCATTCACGACAGGAGTGAGAGGTCTTTCAGTTATTTAGAGTACTGACAAATTTATAGTAAGGAATTCTAGAGATTAGTCCAGTAGTAATGTTAGTTTTATTTACCTTACAGTAAGAAAAGTCCTCAGCAGAACACTCACCTTTACATGAAGAGTAGCAAATACCTTGAAAGTCACTGGTAGGACAAGTTTAAACTTTTACTATAGAGTGGACAGATAAGGTGGGTTGTGTTGTTGTTTATTTTTTCCCCCTGTGTGTATTAGGCACCTCCTCGACAGACGGCAGACGCTATTCAAGAGCCCAGCAGTCGGTGCAGGAGGCTACAGTTGTCAAGGTGTCTCTTCTTTCTTCCACTTCCCCTTTTCCCTTGGTCTGGTGTTCTCAGCTCTTGTAGCGGAGCCACTGGAGAAGGGCGATTGGGACTAGCATCGGTACTGCCCCTGCAAGTGTCTGGAGCCTTCTGACAACGCCCTAACAGAAAAGTGTCCAAAGAAAAGTGTAAGTGGTATAAAGGTGCTAAAGGTGAAGTGCAAAAGTAAGTCACACCACACAGTGTGAAAAAATAGGTTGAAATTGAAGGGATTCACTCGATACACAACAACTTTATTCTTTTGCTCAGTGAACCCACTCAAACTAAAAAACAGTGTAGGTTGCTATATATGCATACCACTGTTAGATGCCAACATGTTTCTCTGCTTCATATGCTTTATGCAGATTCATCAGGGCCAAGCTCTTTTGCCACAGCACCATGTATTGGACACATCAATCTAAAAAACTGTCAACAAAATAAAATAAAGCACATAGACACAATGTGTAATTAATCATAATTCAAAAGTAGGTCTCTTTGTCAAATTTAGAGACTGAATTTGCACTATCTTTAGCATATTTACCCTCTGTGAGCCATGATGTAGCCTACCAGCTAGGAGGTTCATGAGTAAAAACAGGTTTCCTCGCGTGAGACCCTTTTTGGCAAAGCAGTGCTTCTATAGTCACTTGTATCTGCAGGAAAACAACGCGTTGTCAACTACTGCACTGGTGTCCCTAATCAATCAATCAATTAATCAATCAATCAATCAATCAAGGACATTTATAGAGCGCACTACCTACCCGGAGGGTCTCAAGGCGCTTGGGGGGGGGGGGGGGTGCCGCTACTGCTCGAACAGCCAGGTCTTGAGCTTCTTCCTGAAGGAGAGGTGGTCTTGGGTCAGGCGCAGGTCGGGAGGGAGGGAGTTCCAGGTCTTGGCGGCCAGGTGGGAGAAGGACCTTCCTCCTGTTGTCCTTCTTCGGATGCGGGGGACGGCGGCGAGGGCGTGGCTGGCTGATCGGAGGTGGCGTTTGGGAGCGTAGAAGTTGATGCGGTTGTTGAGGTAGCTCGGGCCTTGATCGTGTAGGGCTTTGTGTGCGTGGGTGAGGAGACGGAAGGTGATCCTTTTGTTGACGGGGAGCCAGTGCAGGTCTCTCAGATGTCCGGAGATGTGGCTGCGTCGGGGGATGTCGAGGATGAGTCTGGCTGAGGCGTTCTGGATCCGCTGGAGTCTCTTCTGGAGCTTGGCGGTGGTTCCGGCGGAGAGGGCGTTGCCGTACTCCAGTCGGCTGGTGACGAGGGACTGGGTGACCGTCTTCCTGGTCTCGATGGGGATCCACCGGAAGATCTTCCGTAGCATGCGCAGGATGTTGAAGCATGACGAGGAGACGGCGTTGACTTGTCTGGTCATGGAGAGTGACTTGTCTGGTCAGCAGCAGCAGCTAACTCCTATTAACAACACTTTAAAATGGCGACACCGCCAAACTTCAACCTCGGCGTGTCACTCAACTTAAACACATCCTCAACCATGGTCGTTTATCAGCTCATTTCTTTCTAAGTCTGTATGCCCCCACTCAAATCCCGTGCTACTCAAAATATAAAGCATAGCTCTATCGCAATAGTCCTGAACGACTACCAATAATCTGTGTGCCCCCTCCTTAATGCCTAGGCAAGATGTTGTCTCCCTCTGCGCGGTGTTCTCGCCGCTACCTTCGTTTATGTAACAACTAACGCGGCTCCTCGCGTAATCACGCAAGAACGGGTCCACCATCTTAAATTGGGATAAGGATTTGGTAAGTTTCGTTTCCCAATCAAGGATTACACCATCTTTCTTTGGGGAGTGATCTAGTGTATTTTTTATGATAAAAACGAACCCCGTAACTTTATAGAAACCATTTACATGTTCTTTATGATTTAAGGGATTCGATTGATATTGGTGCCTATGACCGTGATTTGGGTGGCGGAGCATGCCAATTGCCATTTCCCAATGTGTATATCACTACCGCGATTGCGGTTACCATGAGCTGTAAGGGCATGGACATTGGCGGTGACAAACTGCAGGGGCCAGGAAGTCGCTACCACGATATGGCTGCTATCCCTTGGTGCCAATGACCCGGATTTGGGTGGCGGAGCATGTTGACTGCACCTATGGACACATCATGCTGTGTCAGTGGCAATGGCCAGTTCTCAACAGTGCACAGTAGACACCTGATTCATGGCACAAGATAGTGCACACAATGCCAATGTAACATTTAGCCCACTGCTGGCTACACATGCCATGTTGGTGCACAAGATTGAAAACATTGGCATGTACTCCCTCACATGTCACTTGTGATATTGCTGGGCATGTACACAGATCAGTACTGTGATGGACTCTCCAATATGTACACATATCAATGTGTGATATGGCTAAGCAACACACAGTGATGGATGTCTGACTACACAATGTGCATATTTCACTGTGTAGTTTGCTTTGCTCATGTACATACTTGATCTTAATGCACAGACGGTGCTCATTGTGTTGTTGATGTGTACCCTGTTCAACGTATGCAAGAAGGTGTGGCAGGTACAGCAGCTATTTAAAAGCCACTAGTGTTGCTGTTTCACACATATGCTGTATGAACTACTGTCAGGGCATGTTACGCAAGATGTGGACATATAACTTTGGGCATTCATATAGTCAGATTTTGTTTTGGAGGTACTCACTGTGTAAAAAGCGGACAGGTGTACGACTAGTGTAGCTTAAGGTGTCCCTACATGTATGTTATGCTGTGAGCTGAATTTTGATGCCAGTCATTGTTAGCGTTGTGGCAGTCAAAACCACATCTCATGGTGGATTGCAATGACGTGTGTCCCCTTTCATCTCACCTAGGAGGCAACCAAATGTGCATCGTCCTTTCACAGTGCTGGTGGACATGGAGGATTAGGACGTCATACAGAAATTCCGTCTGGATTGACCAACCCTACAAGACCTATGTGATCTGGTAAAGCCCCACCTGTGGCATCGCTGAACGTATGCGACTGCTTTCCCACCAATGTCTAAGTTAATGGCGGCCCTGCATTTTGTTTGCTACTGGATCATTCCAGTACGCAGTGTCCATTGTAGGTGGGATTTTGCAACCTATGTTCAGCATGGTGCTAAGTGATGTTTTGTCCGCTGTGATGGCCTGCAAGGACAGATACATCCATTTCCCCAGGAGGCATGAATTGGTGGCTGTGAAGGGGGATTTTTATGCCCTTGGGCACATCCCTAATGTTGTTGGTGCTATTGTCTGCACACATGTTGGCCTGATTCCACCACAGGCATGTGAGTACATCTAAAGGAATAGGAAATATTTCCATTCCATGAATGTGCAAGTGGTGTGCTAGGTGGATTTGATTATCTCACACACCTGTGCCAAATTTCCCGGGTCTGTCCATGACTCATACATCCTGCGTAACAGCATTGTGCCATCATGGCTGGCTCCTTGACTGGCGTTTGGCTGGTGCTTTGCCACGGGATCCTCCCTGGGATTTCTTTGGACGGCCCCTTGATCGTTCGGCAGGGGGGCCTCTGCTGCCTGCTGAGTGGGGTCTGAGGATTCACTCCTCTATGTGGCCGCTGGGGAGGTTGGGGAACTGTCATCCTGTGGGCCGCTGGAGGGAGGTGAGCTGTTGTTTGGGCCGCAGGCCTGTTTCCCAGAACCGCCACAAGCTGGCACAAGAGGTCCCCTGGGCTCGTTCAAAGGCCTCAAGGACTCTGGGTGATGTTGGCCAGGGCTTCGGTCCCAGTGTCCGGTTGTGTTTGATTCCCACTTGCCCTCCAACCTGCCCTGCTGTCACGGACCTGTGGCGTCACTACTCTAGTCACCTGCCTACTCTACCTGCCGTCCTCAGTTGGTGCGGTGGGATGGTCATCCTCGGAGGAAGGGAGAGTGTTGCAGGCAGCACTGGTGGTGGTGGTGGAGGCTGCACAGGTTGTTACAGCAGGGGTCAGCGTAGTTGTTGTTGCTGATGCGGTGACCGGGGGACAGTTGGGTCCTGGGACCTGTTGCGCCCTGGCATGCCTGATGGGCCGGCTTCTTGCTCTGCATCCTCGAAATCCAGGGAGTCATCATCAGAGAGCCCATGTTCTGGGGTGGAGACTGGCTCTGCAGGTTGGTGTTGTTATCCTCTGCTGTCAGTTCTTGGTCACCTTTGGGACAGAGCGGAAATGGTCATTGATGTCCACCCCTCAAGCTTGGTGTTAGAAGTATCTTATTTACAAGTTATGCACCACACCGTTTACTAGGCCTCACATTGTATGTCTGCACAGTACTGTGCATCATGACACGATGTGGAGGTACATACATTACTTGTCCATGGTGTGACATGTCAATAGATACGATGTTCCACGTGCAGATTTTGTAATTACTAGGACATGTTATCATATAACGACTAGCGGCACAACAACTTTATGTGAAGCATCTTTGTTGATTACTCCGCCTGGCAGACGTTACATCTGAGCATGAACTAGCCATTGTTATCTCATGCATACCTTTGTCATGTCATGTGCATTGCTTTATTTGTACTACAGACCATGCTTGCTTTGTTTTCATATGGTCCTTCAAGCACTGCCCCCATGGCACTTACAGATAGCATTCAGTGCTGTGCATGATTGTGCCCTGAATTTCTTCAACATTTGATTTGGTGAGTCACACTTTGGTTGCTGTGACAGTTACATACACTTAGCTGTCTGCACACTGTAAGTAGCTATTGGATCTGTGTACATTTTGGTGGAATGTGAGGGCTTGTGTTGTCATATGGCTCCAAGCTTTTTGAGAGGAATGGTGGGGTGCATGTGATGCAGCGCTACTCCAAAAATAATTTCCGAAACCATATCACTAATCCCTGAAACACCAGAACATACATTCACTCACCAGTGGGGCCCATATCACTGTGAGCTACATACACACAATCTTCCACCTCACTCTAGAGATCAGTGAATTTCAATGGAGAGCTGCTGTATCATAGCGAAATGTCTAAATTAAAATTAAACATTTATACTATTTACATCTACAGTTTTAGAGAGTTTACCATGGTTTTATCATCAGAAAATATACATTTAGACATATCGCCATGAATCGATGGGTCTGCTAGTAAAATAATTAGGCGTAGGAAAACTCAAGTCCAGCTTAATTCTCCATTTATCAAATTTTTATTAAAGCAAAATTTAACATGTCTAAAAGTTTCTTCTCTTTATTTATTTATTTAATCTTCAAATGACATTTAAACGAAAGCTTAGTTCAAAACAATTAATTTAATTTATTTTAGAACATTTCAGAAATAAACGTTAGCATTTTAGGTTCAGAACGCAAATATTTGCAAAGAACAGATAGTTCCCAAGATCCATTCTCCTAACTCCCTAACTAAAATCCCTCACTAAAGTACAATTCCTTCAAAGAAAAAGTACAAGTCAGAAAGAATCTTAAATCCCAGGAAAATCAGCAATCCAACAGCATCTCTGGTAGAAATTAAGAAGAAGTTTTTTAGTCGGTAAAATCAGCACTTTTTATACCTTTTTCACTAGCTCTATCTACCTAAAAGAGTAACTTTTAGAGAAAAGTCGGGTCCTCATTGGTCAGTTTGGGGGTGGATGAGCATAACCTCATCATCACTTTATACATTTTCTTGCTGTCAGGGTTTTTTAATGCCCCCATTGTCTTTCATAGTCGGGCCTAGTCGAGTTTCCTTAATTTGTAACTTTAAGTAAAGTTCCCACGTTCAGAGCCATTGCTCTCATCACTTGGCAGCCATCTAAACTTCCAGGCCACAGCGGCCTTGAACCGCCTTCCGTACAGGCTCAAGCAGCTCGCATTCATTCTCATCTCTTCTGCTGCGCACACGCTTTGCCTTTTGCTGTCACAGTAAACCAGTGACTCCATTTTGTCACAGGCCTCTCGAGTCAGAATGGGAACTATCATAGAAACCAACCCAAATAATCGTTAATTTAAGAAAAGTTTCCCTTCTGTTTACCTCCCCCCTTACTAAGGTTTTCCCTATTAGTAATTACCAAGCAAATAAGTGACATTTATGCGTGATATACTCACTTAGGTCCAAATTTTCTGGCCACAAATACATAGACAAAAGCACATTTATGCTTCATTCCATTATATCAATGCAGCATATTAGTACAGGACACAACAAAATTACATAATTAGTTAGTTATAATTTGCAACATAAGCAGAGATTAATTCCCATGTGTATGTGTATGTCCAACTTTTTATTCCAGGTCGATTAGTCTCATGCACCACTCCATTAGTTCAGATTACATGTTATCAAAGTGTGACTTCACAAGGGGTACACAAAATTTTGTTTCTCCACCTTGCCCCATCAACTCCCCCCTTTGGTGATTTTATCACCAAATATCTCCCAAAATGTGCAAATCTTTTATCAAAACATGTTCCAGGTTCTTCATATTAATAAGCTTTTATACTTTAGTATCCTTTTCTTTAGTTTCTTTAAAGATCTTTTCTCAGAATTCCTCCAATTCTACATCACCTTTTTCTCGTTCTCTTTCTCTCTTTTCTCGTATTGCCTTTTTCAATGATTTTCTAACATTCCTTCTTTTTCTGTATATGCAACATAATCTCATCATCAAAATCACTAACACTATTACTGTTACTGGTACTAGTATCTTACCTATTATTGAACTACCTATTTCTTGAAACCAATGTTTGACTGCAGTAAAACTTCTACTAAGTCGTTCAAGAATACTATCAACCTCCAGTGGTTCAATTTCTCCATGCAACTTTGTAATGTACTTTTCAATATTCTGACTTTTATCTGGAATATAGGTACAACAGTGCTGCACCTTCAATATCCTCCTTCTTTTGCCAATATAATATCAAGAGCAAGACGGTTTTGCATTACCATAGTTCTCATAGCAATCATTTGGGTGTTTACAAACAGGAATCCACCTTCTGTGTCTATTGACAAACGATCTACTATCGTTGACAATCTTCGAATTCGATTCGCATTGAAAGATGTTCCCACTGCTGGTATCAGTGCTCCAAAAACATCACCTAATATTTCTATAACACTCTCTCTTTTTCTACGACTTAAAGGTTTACCTATTTCATGTATGCCATTTGTTCCCCTATCTACATGAAAGATTTTTGGAAAGACCAAACCCACATAGCATGTCCCATACCAATGGTCAGCTAATCTGTAATAAGCTTTGTTTCCACAAATGAAATAGACACCAGGAAAAACTGGATCATCTCCTCCTTTAAATCCCCAACCCTCTAGTATTCTATAGGTATCTTTACATTGACTTGCTCCCATAAAGTAATTATCATACACAGTATTATCTCTCCTAATACAGAATTTCCCCATCAGTGGAGTGTCTTTATTTATAGCTACATTCACATTTCTTTCATCAATATTCTCATCACTGAATGTCCAATATTTTGATTTCTCATGTTTCACCTTTTCTTTGCGCTTATAAGCTATTCTTCTCTCTTGAACCATGTCTAAAATACCTTTTCTTCCACTCTCATTTTACATGTCAGATTATTTTTGTATGCATAGTCATGACTTAATTAATCCATTTCTAGAAAGTATTCTCCCATAACTATAGCAGGCTTTCTTTTATTCAGTGTCTTATCGATTTTTAACTTTGCAAATACTTCATCTGAGATGGAATAATGATATTCCAATTTACCTGTCTGATAAAACAGGCTTGCAATCACACTACATGTAACCCCATATGTAAGTGGGAGGTGATGGTATGTCACCCCCTCAAAAACAGATGCAGGCAATTTCACACACACATAGCAATCACTTGCATCCATTGTCCTGACATACTCTGATAACAATTTTGAAAAAGTGTTTTTCGAAAAATCACTTATTGAGCTATCCTGATGTACCTCCGGCCCATATACATGTAGTTTGTTAGACTTTGACTCTGTCTCCTGTTCACTTGAACTCACATTCTTTTTCAATTTCACTAAACTATCTTGGAAAGGAATTACAATAGCCAAAATTATCCATATCATTGTTAATAATCCAGTGCAAACCATGCATAACCTACACCATTTTCTAAATATAGAACATTTCGTCTTGTGCTTATTATTAACCTTTTTTTTACACTGCAATTTTTCTAACAATTTTTCTTCGACCTTGTGTCACCTACAGAGTTAGTTTTGTTACCTCTAAAAAAAATTCTTCGACCTTATGTCAATTACACAATTATTTTCGTTTTCTCTAACAAGTTTTTTTTGACCTTTTGTCACTTACAAGTTTCCACTTCTCTCTATAATACCTTCTTCTTTATCAGGATTTTCAGGATTTATACTTTTTATCTTATACTTTGAGCAACCATTTGTCATTCTCAATAATTCATCTCTTTACTCACTTTTCCCACTTGTCTTTGGTCAACTCAAGTTTTCTTGGTTACTGTGTACTTCTTCAATTGACGATAAAACAATATATGTCCAATCAGGTGATTTGTACTTCTGATTTGGTCTTCTCACTCTTTTTGGTCGGTGTACCACTTCAATCCTTCTTCCCAAGGACTCTCTTTGACTGGTTATTTCATGCACTTGTTCTTCCTGCTTTCTTTTTCTGTTAACCAGTTTAATTTTCAGGTCGTCATTTTTCTTAGGCCAATTATCTCCTTTACAGAATCTTTTTGTCTTAGGCTCTGTGGTGTTATGTTCCATTCTCCAGGCCCTTTTTCTTGGACTCTTTCTCACTGAAGTCTAATCTGCACTTTCGTCAGTTTCGCTTTCAGTGTCGTCAACAGTTTCATTTATAATAAACTTCACAGCATCTTTGTCTTTTCCAGAGCCAATTTTCCCTCCTGACAGTTCTTTCACTCCGTAAGGAACATCTCCATAACTGGTACTTGGAATCTCATCCTTGTCGTGAGTTATTTCTGCTTTTCCAGTATCAGATTTTTGTTCCTGTCTTCCGAGTTTGCAGAATGTTCTTCAGAGTTTCTGCGATATTCAGTTTTCTCTCTGTTCTGCTCAATGTCCTCACTGGTGTTTTCCTCTACCAATTCTCGATCTTCAGATTGATCTTCAGAATTTGGTACTTCAACAGTTTCCTCTTCTCCTTCAGACGCAGAACTAGCCTCTGAAACCTCCAGATGTTGACGTTATTGTCTAGCTTCAGAATCTGCACCTTCCTCTGGTTCACCTTCAGAGTCTGAATCAGTGGTACTTTCACCTTCGTCTGGATTTTCAGGTTCAGGCACACAGATTGTATGGCTCGCTCCAGCGCATTTAACTGCGGTTGTGCTAACCAGGATAACCTGTCAAGGTTTCTGCCAATGAGGCACCAAACACAGTTTCTTCTGCGGTGCACCTTGATTCGGACCCAGTCTCCAGGCACTAGGTCATGAGCTGGCTTATTCTCTTTCGTGTCTGAATTAGTTCCCATCTGGTGGAACACAGAAGTCACTACATCAGACAGGTTTTCGCAGTAATCCAGTATGATGTCATCATTAATAGTTAACAACTTATCAACTGGTACATATGCCTGTCTCATTACTCTACCCATCAGAATCTCATGTGGACTCAGTCCAGTCTTTCTGTCAAGAATGCTTCTCAAAGTCATCAGAACAAGTGGCAAGGTGTCTGGCCACTTCAATCCTGTCGCCAAACAAATTTTTGCAATTCTGTTTTTAATTGTCCCGTTTACCTGCTCAACCACTCCTGAAGCCTAAGGCCTGTAAGCACAGTATAGTCTTTGGCGTTTATCTAGTGTGTCACATACCATTTGTATGAGCTCGTTCTTGAAATGGGGACCACGGTCCATTTCAATGGTCACCGGAAAGCCAAATCTAGGTATAATCTCTCCTAGAAGTAACTTTTTCAACAGTTATTCCATCATTCCTTCTTGTGGGGAAAGCCTCCACCCACCTTGAGAACAAACAGATGACCACCAGAACATATCTGAGTCGATTACACAATGGTTATTCGATGAAGTCCAACTGCATTCGTGTAAATGGACCTCCCTCCCGTCCTTTGGTTTCCAGACTCCCAATTGTTTTTCTGTTTGGATTGAACTGCTGAAACACCAGACACCTCCGGCACAGACTCTCTGCAATCATCCTAAATTTGGGATTGTACCACGTCTGTCTAAACAGACGCAACATTGCATCTCTTCCAATGTGAGCTTGACCATGGTATGCTCGGGCCATATTTGAGATCATGCTATCAGGCATTACTGGTCTTTCGTCTTTATAAACCCAGATTTCATCTTCCTCTCTTTGTCTGCCTCTTCCTGCATTTGCCTCACCTCCTGCCAAGTTTCAACTACTGTGGTTAGCATTAAAGGACTTGGAAAATGTTATTTCTCTCTGTCCTTGTTAATTGAAGCCAAATTCTTTGCACAGTATTTTGCAATCGAGTCAGCATAACGATTACCTCGGGTGATGTAGTCATCCCCAATTTTGTGTGCTGCACACTTGACTACAGCAATTTTGTCAGGTAACTGAATTGCATCAATTAGCATTCTCACAAACTCGGCATTTCATATGGGGGATCCTGCAGAAGTTAAATAACCTCATTGGGACCACAGTTGCCCATAATCATGGATAACTCTGAAGCCATACTGACTGTCAGTCACTATGGTGACCTTGATCTCTTTTCCCAATTCACATGCTCGAATCAAAGCAATTAATTCTGCTATTGAGCAGAATGGATCCCTTTCAGACAGGATGCTTACAACACTTTTGCCACAGTACACATGGCATAAGCTGCACTCAAAGCACCTTCATCCGTTCTCAGACATGATCCATCCACAAACATCTCATAATCAGACTCAGGCAATGGCTCATCTCTGATATCTGGTCTTGGTTTGGTACAGTATTCAAGAACATCCAAACATTTGTGATCAACCTCACCTCTCACCTCAACTTCCTGGACATCAGGCAATAGTGTAGAAGGATTTACATTTACACATCTAGAAATTGTCACATTCTCTGCTCCTAGAATTGTCTTTTCATACTTGGTGATCCTGCTGTTGGTTAGGTATTGGGTCTTTGTCCTAGTGAGGAGAATCTCGACTGAGTGAGGTACATACACTCTCACAGGAAATACCATCACTATCCCTTCACTTTGTTCTATTCTGACACTTGTAGCTGCCACTGCTTTCAGACAACCTGGCAATGCCTTTGCAACAGGGTCTAAAACAGCTGAGAAATATGCAATTGGCTTTCTCAGTTTTCCATGTCTTTGAATCAGTACTGACAATGCACATCCCTCTCGTTCACTGCAAAACAGTTCAAACTCTTTTTCGTAATTTGGCATCCCTAATGCTGGTGCTTCGCAGAGACTCGTTTTTAACTGCTCAAATACTTCCATTTCAGTTGTAGTCAGAACAACAGGGTCTCGGATATCTGCTCTGGTCAACCTCTGCAATGGTTTTGCAATCAGTGAGAATCCACTAATCCACTGTCTACAGTAACCTACCATTCCCAGAAACATTCTCACTTACCTTTGAGTTTTTGGTGGCTTCATTCCCTGTATCATTTTCTTTCTTTCTGCAGTAACTTGTCTGACTCCCTTGGCAATCTTATGACCTAAGTATTGCACTTCTCTCTCTCAAAATTGTAATTTTGATGAAGACACTTTATGTCCCTCTTCGGCCAAATGATTCAGCAATGCAACAGTATCAGTTGTGCATGCATCTTTTTGTCTTTGATGCCACCAGAAGGTCATCAATGTATTGAACCAATACGGACTCTCCAGGCATGCTCAAACTCTCTAATGATTTCTTTAGGAATTGATTAAAGATTGATGGACTTTCACTATATCCTTGAGGAATTCAGCACCATGCCAAAATACGATCTCTGAACCGGAACGCAAATATTGGCTGGCTTTCTGGAAGCAAAGGAACTGTGAAGAACGCATTACACAGATCTATGACTGTGTACCAATCTGCATCATAAGGAATTTGATATAAAATCACTGCTGGATTTGGTACAATCGGACAACATGGGACAACTATCTTATTACCCTTTCTCAAATCCTGTACAATTCTAAAGGTTCCATTTGGCTTTTTCAATCCCATTATTGGTGAATTACAAGGACTACTCTCTATTTCTCTCAGTATTCCCTGCTCAATCATCTTGTCAATCACTGGGGTTATTCCTTCGATTATTTCTGCAGTCATTTTGTACTGGGGAATATTCAGGTAATTTGCACCTTCTTTTACTGAGACTTTTACAGGGTCTACGTCTTTCATTAACCCAATATCTTCCCCTGTGAAATCCCACACTTTCTCTTTCACTGTCTCTTTCAATGCATCCGGTATCTTTTCTCGGTCAAACACAGGGAACAATTTATTCTGCTCAGCCTCAACCATGAGCATAGTCATTTTATACAGGGTATCTTCATCCGGGGTTTGCAATTCTATGCCATCTGGTGAACAATATATGGCACAGTTCATCTTGCATAAAATATCTCGTCCTAACAGATTCACGGGACTACTATCACACACCACAAATCGATGGATGCCTTTGAAATTCCCAATCTCTATTTCAACTGGTTGAGTCAAAGGTGTTTTTATTTGTCTGTTAGCTACACCTACAACTTGGATGCTATCTCCTGAGAGAGGAAGATTTTGGACTTCCACTGATCTAACAGTAGAACGGGTAGCACCAATGTCCACTAGGAAAGGTATTTCTACATCATTCACCTTTCCATTCACAAATGGACCAGACTGATCTACCTCAAGAGTGGCTCCAAGCACACACTCTTCTCCCTCTCTCAGGCACCGTCAGAAACTTTCATCCGACTCACTTCCACCCTCCTCCTGTAACCAATACTGGGGACACACATTCACTCTGTGCGGTGTTGTTACCTGCTCACCTCCGCTGAATCCTGTCTCTGCACTGTATCTCCGTTGGTTTACACTGTGTGGAAGTGGCGGTTGTGGCACCCGACTTTGCTGATTTACTATCTGCTGTTGTTGCGGTTGCTGCTGGTTTACCTCATACTGCACCTGTGGATTCAATGCTGTGTTTTCTGGATTAACTCTTGGTGGATACTTACACTCTTTTCCCCAATGCCCTATTCTGCCGCAATTATGACAGGGATATTTTTTCTTTAGCTCGTCTATATTTCCTACTAATTTTGGTTTTCCAAAACTACTTTTCGGTTTTCCCTGATTTGCATCAGCGCCTTTATTGTCTAATTGCGCTACCTGCTCTTCCACTTTCACCTGTGCCCACAAAGCCTTTTCTTTTAATTTCTTTTGCTTTGCATCAATTTCTTCACTGCAATATTTGGCCTTTCTCAAAACCTCATCTACTGTGCTCGACTGCCACCCTATTAGAGTGTGTCGGATCATGTCTCCGATTTCCGGCCTCAATCCATACACAAATCGATATACAAAATGATGCATGTCTTCCTCACTCAATTCTTCATATCCACTGTACTGTTTGAACACCAACAACAGTCTCTCATAGAATGCATGTACAGATTCTTTCGGCTCTCGATTTGTCCTATCTATTTTAACCCAGTCTGTCTCTTTTGGTGGAATTTTATTTTTCAAAAACACAATCACTTGTTCGTATTTTCGCATTACATCTGGTGATGGGGCAGTTGTCACTTTGTCTCAGGGGTACTCTTCTCTTGGCCAATCTACAGATATTTTACATTCAGTCCATAGGTCTGCTGGCACAACTACGTCGAATAATCCATCCAAATCAACCCATAGTACTTTTGAAACTTTCACAAATCGATCCACCTGTCGATACCATTCCACTGGCTTTTCTCTCAATCTAGGGAAATCATTTGTAAATGACAATATTTCCTGTCTGCTCCAAGGAACATGTACATATCCTCCTCCAGGTATTTCTCTCATGGGGAATTCATTTGCAACTGCCTCTTTTTCCCTGACTGGAAACGCTAGGGTAGATTTATCACTAATCTCCTCTTTCTTCTTTGCCCATTTAACTCTCCATTTACTCACATCTCCCCGTTTTTGCAAAATCACAATTAACTCTTTTACCTGTGTTAGTCTTCCAGCAGTATTCATGTTCTCAATATCTTTTTCTGAAAATCTACTCTATATGATTTCTGCAATGTTTTATTCTTGGAACATTCCACTCCAAATTCATTTGCTAATCCCTCCAATTGATCATGCACTGTCTTTGCCTTCCACGTTATGCTTTTACACATGAACATAAGTTCATCATCCTGATACATTTTCAATCTATCTGTTCCGATTGTTCCAATAATTAATTCTTCCATGTCTACTTTTAACCTGGCTACATCCAGTACTTTTGGATCAAGCTCTTTTAATTTTAAAGTTTTAATCCAATCACTTAGTTCCTGGTCTGATGGTCCTACAGGGGTTTGCGTTAAATCTATTTTCTCTACGCTCCTTTCTGGTGTAGCAGAGTCAGATTCTGCTCGAGTTGCATATTTATAGGGTAAACTCTGATTAAAAGTTAAGTCAGGCGGATATACATTGTTTACTCGTTTAACTGCTGACAAGTATGGATAAATGATTCTGCTCAGATTTTGTAAGCCCTGCTGTAACGGGATTGTTAAACTTGGTTCTTTTACTCTCTGGTTTTCAAACACTGGAATTACAGGTCCTATCGTTACTGGGACTGTCACCGCTTCTATATTTTTCGTAAGCTCTTGTATCTTTTCTGGTAATTCATTTGTAGTTTGTATATACTCTGCAGTACTGGCTTGTTCCTCAACTCTTTTTTCTGCTCTTTTTACACTCTCTTGTTCATGACTCTGTTTAGGGGTACCGAAAAGTCTTGATTCTACTATTGTGGTATTTGGTTTGTATCTTACTTCTACTCTTTCTGGTACAGCTTTAAAATTTGATAATTGCTTTGAGGTTTAATTATTTCTCTCATTTGCCGATGGAGCATTGGGTGTAATCCATAAAGAACCTGGTTGATATGGTGGCGGTCTCCTATTTAATATTTCTTCTAATACAGCATCCTCTGATTCACTGTCACCATAACCTTGTTTCCCTGTCTCTATGTTTTTCCTCTTTCTGTGCATTTTCGCCCTTCATAATCATGCACTAATCTAACAGGATACATTCCATCACACTTGTTAGCATTTCTCCATCTGCGCATTCGGGTCTCATGTGTCTCTCCCCACAAATCACAAAATTTACCTCTTGGTTTAATATGTCTACTTAATCGTTCACTTTCCAATTCATGCATCTCATCTTCCCACTCAACTAATGCTTCAAACTGAGTTGGTCTTGGTCTCGGCTCAAGCTGTATCATTCTTTCTCTCAAATTTCTCAAAATTGCCACATCAAAAGATTCTCCTTCTGGAAAAGCTAACACACCATAATTTCTGGTATATCTTGTCCAATTCTCCAATTAAACGCATGTATGGTAACCATATTTTGACCACATGTAAGAAGCAGGCGTTTTTGGCGAAGGAAGTATTTTTCCCTCCCGTGTGACTATCTCTTTGTCCTTTACAACATATTCTTCAATTTCTTAAACCATGAAGGTTTTTTCTTGTCTTTGTTAAAATAATAATAAGCAATTTTTCTATAGATTTCCTGTCTTTCAAAAGATCGCGCACTATTCTGTTGCTGGTCTGTAACACCAACCTATCACAGCGCGGTTCACACTAACGCACCAATTAGAACAAGATACGTCTATGTAGTACTTAACCAGACTTTTCCCTGTCTCGGTCCCGTGGACCAATCCCAGCGCGACACTTTTGACGTCATCAGCGCTCCGGCTTCTGTAGCGCCGACTGGCCCCTCCTTTACAGAATTTTCAAGAAGCCGTATTTACAAGATATTTCGACGGAATCAGTTAGTAACTCACAAAAACAACTCCATTTGTCTGTTTCGCTAAATAAAGTGATAGAATTTTCTCAATCACACAAGTATTCTGTATTTCCAGTAGACAGCGCTTAACTCTTCTCTAACACAGAATTTTTACACTCGCCAATAAAGTAGCACCACTTCCTCTACTTTACCCTTCTCTCAAGCTCGGGTTGAGCTCTATTACTCTCCCAGCAGTAAGTTTTAAACCAGGATACACAATGATCCCTATACTTGAAGGCTAAGATTTTATAGACTGTCCTCAGTATTCATTTATCCTTTCACACGGAAAGTCCCTAAACCACTGATGTGTGACAACACCACTTGTGATATACGACGATACCATCGCAGTATACGACAATACTACTTTTTGAAACAGACTATGCGATGTGGGACTTTATTGCCACACTTCCTCTGCCTGCAGACAGAGTGACCAGCTTCACGCAATACTCGGAAGCCTTTTCAGGACTACATATAACGTAATACAAACTCAACAGATGTTAGTCATAATTCTGTACACCAGAACCCTTATATAGCACTTTATACATAATCCTAGCTAATTTCTATAGCAACCACTACTCTGCTACCAAGCTTATAACTGATACAGCGCTACTCCAAAAATAATTTCCGAAACCATATCACTTATCCCTGAAACACCAGAACATACATTCACTCACCAGTGGGGCCCATATCAGTGTGAGCTACATACACACAATCTTCCACCTCCCTCTAGGGATCAGTGAATTTCAATGGAGAGCTGCTGTATCATAGCGAAATGTCTAAATTAAAACTAAACGTTTATACTATTTACATCTACAGTTTTAGAGAGTTTACCATGGTTTTATCATCAGAAAATATAAATTTAGACATATCGCCATGAAGGTCGATGGGTCTGCTAGTAAAAAAATGTAGGCGTAGGAAAAGTCAAGACCAGCTTAATTCTCCATTTATCTAATTTTCATTAAAGCAAAAATTAACATGTCTAAAAGTTTCTTCTCTTTATTTATTTATTTAATCTTCAAATGACATTTAAACAAGAGCTTAGTTCAAAACAATTAATTTAATTTATTTGAGAAAATTTCAGAAATAAACGTTAGCATTTTAGGTTCAGAACGCAAATATTAGCAAAAGACAGAGAGTTCCCAAGATCAATTCTCCTTACTCCCTAACTAAAATCCCTCACTACAGTACAATTCCTGCAAAGAAAAAGTACAAGTCAGAAAGAATCTTACATCCCAGGAAAATCAGCAATCCAACAGCATCTCTGGTAGAAATTAAGAAGAAGTTTTTTACTCGGTAAAATCAGCACTTTTTATACCTTTTTCACTAGCTCTATCTACCTAAAAGAGTAACTTTTAGAGAAAAGTCGGGTCCTCATTGGTTAGTTTGGGGGTGGATGAGCATAACCTCATCATCACGTTATACATTTTCTTCCTTTCAGGGTTTTTTAATGCCCCCATTGTCTTTCATAGTCCGGCCTAGTCGAGTTTCCTTAATTTGTAACTTCAAGTAAAGTTCCCACGTTCAGAGTCATTGCTCTCATCACTTGGCAGCCATCTAAACTTCCAGGCCACAGCGGCCTTGAACCGCCTTCCGTACAGGCCCAAGCAGCTCGCATTCATTCTCATCTCTTCTGCTGCGCACGCGCTTTGCCTTTTGCTGTCACAGTAAACCAGTGTCTCCATTTTGTCACAGGCCTCTCGAGTCAGAATGGGAACTATCATAGAAACAAACACAAATAATTGTTAATTTAAGAAAAGTAGCCCTTCTGCTACCTCCCCGCTTACTAAGGTTTTCCCTATTAGTAAGTACCTAGCAAATAAGCGACATTTATGCGTGATATACTCAAATAGGTCCAAATTTTCTGGCCACAAATACATAGACAAAAGCACATTTATGCTTCATTCCATTATATCAATGCAGCATATTAGTACAGTACACAACAAAATTACATAATTAGTTAGTTATAATTTGCAACATAAGCAGAGATTAATTCCCACGTGTATGTGTATGTCCAACTTTTTATTCCAGGTTGATTAGTCTCATGCACCATTCCATTAGTTCAGATTACATCTTATCGAAGTGTGACTTCACAAGGGGTACACAAAATTGTGTTTCTCCACCTTGCTCCATCACATGCACTGTCTACTTACCTGTTCAGTTGTCACATTTGGGTGGAATTTCTGACACATCTCTCTGGGTGTGTGGTGGAGTGCTACATCCTGCTCAAGGTTGGGACAAGGGGGCCTGGTTGTGGTGCAAGCCTCCCACCCCCAAACACACCTCCCTGTGAAGATGGCTACCTACCTGTTAGGTGAAGGTGAACAATACAATGGCTGCCACCTGCTTCTGGGTGGGGGGAAATGCTATATCCTGCTCAGGAGTGGGACAGGGGGGCCTGGTGGGAGTTGTGGTGCAGGTCTCCCACCTCAAAAACCCCTCCCTTCGAAGATGGCTACCTACCTGTTAGGTGAAGATGAACAATACAATGGCTGCAACATGCTTCTGGGTGGGGGGAGTGCTATATCCTGCTCAGGGATGGGACAGGGGGGTCTGGTGAGAGTTGCAGTGCAAGCCTCCCACCCCCAAACACCCCTCCCTGGGAAGATCACTACCTACCTGTTAGGTGAATGTGAACAATACAATGGCTGCCACATACTTATGGGTGGGGGCGAGTGCTACATCCTACTCAGGGGTGGGATAGGGGGGCCTGGTGGGAGTGCCTGAATGCTGCCTGACTGACTTAGAAAGCATCTTTATTGCTGTTAGATACATACCAGTTGTCACTATATCTCTGAATCATTGGTTATCTCCTTCTGTTAGTATCATAGTACCAGTTTTACTGTATACATGCTTTTGCCTGAGCAATGTGAGGGTGAAATCTAGGTTTCACACTTGATATATAATTGCATATATGGCCCTCTAGAAACATAGATCGCTTTTCAAAGCACAAAATGTTTTGCAAATTCCATACCTACATCATTTCTCAAAAATACTTCTTCTGCTTCTAAAACATATATTCAAGATATCTCAAACAAAAATTTACACTCAAAATGAAGCTAGCACAAGAAATCTGGAGGCATTCTGCACTACTAATCCCTCTAAATTTTAAACAAACCATGTTTAAAGAAAATAACTAACCTCACCATATACATGAAATTTTCATCAGCCTTACTGAACATAGATCACCACGTAAACATATATGCGATTTCTTTATAGATGTACACCTTCAAGCAATCTTTCTCAAAATATATACCTCTCTGCATCTTTAAGCAAAATCAAAAGTCCCACCGTATATATAGCTATGTGCACGCACAAAAACAATATCTCTCCATTTAAGCATATGAGAAGTGGTCATATAAGTTAAAAACCACTTCACAAACACTTCACAATATATACCTAACAAGTATTAATTCTTTCGATTTCATATACATGCAGACAACATGTTCTCATCTTTTATTTCTCACTACAGTATTTCTGATTAATAATGTTACTAAAAGTACTACAAATCCCAGAATGCTAATGAAAGATGTATCTATTCTGCACATGATGTTTAGACATTTAAAACATTATTAGTTCCTCATTGCAACTTTCCACAAAACTATACTGTTATTTTTCAATAAAATACACAATGTAATAAACAGACACTAAGGGGCTCATTATGATGGCGGGCGGACTGATGTCCACCCGCCACCAAAACACTGATGGGGCCCACCGCCCAACGTGTGGCCCTCCCACTAGGATGTGCCCGCCAAGATGGTGGGCCCATTCTGGCCTTTTACCATTGCGGACAGTGTTGCTGGCTGTAGCACCGTCTACAATGGTAAAAGAGCATGCACAGCATTTCCCTGCACCATGTGGCAGGCACCATGCAGTGCCTGCCACTTGGTGCAAGGAACTGCAGGGAGGTACCATGGGTACACCCAAGTGCTCCCCCCACACCCCAGGGGCCCGCAATGGGCCCTTAAAGCCAATCCCCACCAGCCTTTCCATGACAGCATCGCTGCCATGGACAGGCCTTTCACCGCCCATATCATAATATGGCTGGCGGTGCCTGCTAGCACCGCCACCATATTACTGGCCTAGCTCTGCCCGGCCGGCAAACTGGTGGAAAGCAGCAGACGGACTTTGCGTCCACCGCGATACCCACCACCATCATAATATTGCGGGGGTATTTCACGTTACGCCATCGTAATGGGCCACATAGTAATTTTTCTCTTACTCCCCAAAACATTCACCACTAACATCTTAAACACATGCCCTCTAATACGTACAGTTCAGTTCATACATTTTTTCTCATCACCGTGATACTCCTTTTGATCAAACTCACATATATATCTTCATTTCTCATGTACAGTTCTAAAATAATTACAAAGTTATATACTTATCACTGAATTGAGTTTGTAGAGTATGTTGTTGTTTTACCTCTTTCTGCATAGTTTGGACAATGTTTAGATTTGTAAAAACTAAGCACAAGAAGGATACACCACACAAAGCAAGTCTAAGATGGCAACCTCTTCCACTTTCCACTCAATCTTCATAAGAAAGGCAGCAAATTAAATCCTGTTTTTCATTTTAGACCACTGCATCTCCACTTGTGAATGGTTGATGTTTTAACCCTTTCCCTCTCTCAAAACGAGGTTCCTGTCGGCATGTTTTCGCGATGTTTTCGCGATCCTCGCAGAATATTCTCCAAAAAAACACTCTTAGCTCAGTGTACCTAGAAATCTAGTGGATCCAGTAGATCACAAGTTCACAGCAGATTAGAAGTAACATGCTGCTTCCAAATAAGAAGCAGCAGGTGTGCTTTCCTCAAAACATTCTTAAACAACAGCCAATAATAAGACTTCTTGCTAAGGCATCCATCACACTACCTAATTTTATTTTCTTTTATGCTGACAGCATCCAATGAAATATACATATATATATATATATATATATATATATATATATATATATATATATATATATATATATATATATATATATATATATATACTAGCAGCCCGTCCCGACGTTGTCCGGGAGCAACAGGCTTCCCCGCCCCCCGCCCGCCCCGATATTGTCCAGCAGCCCGGCCCCCACCCGGCCCGTCCCCCACCTGCCCCGATCCCCTTACCTCAGCCGCCACTCCTCCCGCCTGTCCGCTGCTGATGTACTGCTTTAAATATGTCTGTTCTTCTTTGCAAAGGTGTACAGCTGACCAATCCGTTCTACAGAGTGTACATTGGCTGGGAAAGCTTACATCATAGCTAATGTTTTTGGCCTAGAGGTGTGTTAATGATTGCTGTTTCACCATAAAAACACGGGATCATTCTCTTTTCTCCTGCAGCCCGGGCCCCCGCCCAGCCCGACCCCACCTGCCCCGACATGGGTCCCCTTACCTCAGCTGCCGCTCCTCCCGGCTGTCCGCTGGTCTAATGTTTTTGGCCTAGAGGTGTGTTAATGATTGCTGTTTCACCATAAAAACACGGGATCATTCTCTTTTCTCCTGCAGCCCGGGCCCCCGCCCAGCCCGTTCCCCGCCTGCCCCGACATGGGTCCCCTTACCTCAGCCGCCGCTCCTCCCGGCTGTCCACTGGTCGCACTGCCGCTGGCCTGTCCGCTGCTCCAGTGCTCCTCCCCCACGCCATGTCCGCCGCTCCTCGTCGTGCTCCTGGACGCCGCTCCTCCCCACGCTCCTGACGTGAGCACGCACGTCGCGGCCGGCGCTACTTCAGAGGGACTACTTTTTTTTTTACTGTAAATTTTTTAAATAACTTTTTTTTGTAATTTATATAGCCTATAACCATCTACACATCCTGACGATTCCAACGGTGTATCGGGTGTGTGGATTGGCGCTGTGGTTCGCGAGTTTACCCACCTCAAAGGCTGAAAGTTGTTCCTTTATAATAGTTGTAGAGATATATATAATCGCGATCCCCATATACACAACATGATAAACATTCCTGAACATGTAGCTTCACATGTGAAAAAACATTTCCATTTTGAGATATGTTACATAGAGATGGCCTTATATCCCAGAATATAAGTGAGTTTATACAATTGGGTAAAGTGCATGAAACCAAATAGTGAACAAATTTGTTTGTGTAATGCGTGCATGATGAAAAAAGAACGAGGTAAAAATCGACAATTAAAAATGAGCCTCAGGCTGTTACGTAAAACAAAGTGTGCAAGCAGGAAACGCCGTGTTTTAAAATCAAGCAAATAGCAAGATTAGTTGCAAACGACCGTAGTATTATTAAACGTACCAAAATAATATCAGTAAAATCCGTACACATTCTCACGTGCCAGGAAAGAGTCACGTAATCTATCTGAAATGCAATGGTGTACAAAAACGGTATGTTAAACAAATGTAATGGCAAATGTCATGCGCTCAAATTTCTAGCAATAGCATAGAGTTTCAATCACTTACGAGCAACAGTGGCGCTTTTGTTATCGTATTGCCAAAGCTTAAAACCGGCTCTCAATCTGTAACAAACGGGAAAACCACCGTCAATGCTGATCGACCTCTGGGCTTGTAGCGAAACAGCTAACTTGCAGAAATTAAAGAATACGTCTTACCGCAAAATTGACGTGGATAAATGTCAATCGGCACTAACAATCTGGTCGCGTTAAATCCGGAAGTGTTATAACTCGTATTCAAAAAGCTGTAAAAAACGTGGAGAGAAGTTGAAAGCAACCACGTGGTTAGTAAATTCCAATGGGTGCATCGAAGGTGAATTACACAATTAGGACAACAAGAAAAAGAGACGAAATACTATCCGGCACGCGTTATTGGGGAATCGCGATCCCCATATTAAATCTGTGTTTAAATACAATAAATATACGGTCGATCAAGAATGTGTGAAAAATAAATAAAAAAATTAAATGAAAGTGCCGAAGAGTGAATGTTAAAAGGTGATACTAACTGGATGCCACAAAGGCCATCATGTGAATCTAGATTGTATAATACAACCACTATTGTATATGTCAAAGATGTGTGCATCAAACCACTGAAAAACTGTACATTCGATAATTAACACTTTGGTAATTTCATCAATGTATACATTTCAATGCGTGTACTATGAACCACCTATGGCACAGCCATTCAATATTAAAAATTTTCAGTATTACAATGAATATGTAATTCATATTTCTGAGTGTGACTGTAATGGTATTATTTACAGAAAACAATTATAATCAACACGATCATTTAGTTCTTTTGGATGAACAGTACTGAGAAAATTAATCCAAAATACTTCACGACGTAGAAGATGTTGAGTATTGTCTCTTCCAAGGGGAACCTGAGTTTGTTTTAACACCAAGAACCGGAGTTGGCTCGGGGTATGATTGTAAGAATTGTAGTGTGAGGCCAATGGTGACTTTGAACTTCTGGTGCGGATGTTACTTTTGTGTTCCGTTAATCTTGTTTTAATTTTTTGTTCAGTCTTACCGACGTATGCCAAGCCACCTGGGCATTTAATCATGTAAATAAGATTGTGGCTGTCACATGTAGCCGTAACTCTTAATTTGATAGTTGTTCCACGGTTTGGATGTTGAAATTCTTTGCCTTTTATGATTGTGTAGCAATTTCCACAATTGTGGCAAGGTAGGGTACCTTTATATGTGGATTGTTTCTGATCCTCCTTGCGATTTAATAGCTCCTTGATGTTCTTTGTACGTTGGTACGCAAACCTCGGTGGCATAGAATATATGCCATTAAAATCATCTTCCATGGTTAATAACGGCCAATGGTTTAGAATATTTTTTTTGATTTGCTGACTCTGTGTAGAGTATTTTGAAATGAAGACCATTCTTTGCTCATCTTTGGGTTCAGCTTTTGATTTTAATAAGGTTGTGCGATTGAGTTTCTGTGCTTTGGATGTAGCTTCCTCTAGGATACCTTTTGGATACCCTCGCTCTTTACATTTTGTTAGAGTATTTTGCATGCTCTCATTGAATGCTTTCTCAGTGGAAGAAATTATTTTCAGTCTCAACAATTGAGAATATGGAAGATGTTTCTTAAGTGAATATTGATGGAAACTTTGAAAATGTAGCAAATTGTTTCTGTCCGTACTTTTAGTATATACCATCGTTTCCAGTTTACCGTTAACGTTCTGTATCATGACATCCAAAAAATGTATTTGTTCTTTGTGCATTGTATGCGTGAATCCAATCCTGTCGTTTACTTGATTTAATTTGAAATTGGTTGGGTCAAATCCTCTTCGGATCCTTTCCATAAAATAAAAATGTCGTCGATATATCTTTTATACAAAAGGAGATTAATTGCCCATTCATGGTTGTTCAAGATGTTGTCCAGCTCAAATTGGTACATAAAGATATTTGAAAACGCGGGAGCCGCGCAATTTCCCATCGATGTTCCAGATGATTGAATAAAAAATTCACTGTTCCATGTGAACATAGCGTGAAATAAAGTAAATTCATGAGAAACGTTTTCAGATCTTCTTTTATGTCTGTCATGATTAAGCGTGACGCTACTGCTTCCAATCCAAGATTGTGAGGGATTGAAGTATATAAAGAATTTACATCAATGGTGCACATAATCATTTCTTTAGTATAAGTAGCTGCATGTTCTTCCAGGATGGTAAGAAAATTGGTGGTATCTTTAATGTAAGTTGACATTGTTTGTACAATGGGCTGTAAATGTTTGTCCAAATACTTCCCGACTGGCTCGTGGATGGAATTGACCGTAGACACTATGGGCCTACACGGTGGATGGGTTGGATGTTTATGCACCTTTGGGATCATATAGATATATGGTATTGCTGGATTTTGCTTAATTAGGAATTCTTTTTCTTTATTCCCAATTGTTCCATAGCTATGGCTTGATCTATGATAGTGACAAGTATCTTCATGAATTCTTCGGTAGGATCCTGATCAATTTTGTAGTATGTATGGATGTCATGCACATGTTCATTCACACGGTTCATGTAAAATTCAGTATCTAAAATGACAAGGGCACCACCTTTGTCTGCTTGTCAGATGGTAATTTCTGAGTTATTCTCTACATTTTTCAAAGTTTGTTGTTCTTTGAGTGTAAGATTGGTGACTTTGGTTTTGGGTTGTTTATAAATAGTTTCAATATCCTTAGAAATCACCTTTTCGAAAGATGACCTAGGCACATTGACTGGGGTAAGGCTGGAAATCCTAAGGACACCTTTGCAGAATTGACAGTTGTGGCCGGTGGTGGGAGTGCTGCGGGCGGTAGGGCGGGGTGGAGCAGGGTGGGTGGTAGTAAGCTATGGAATACGGCCCAACGGAGGTAAGTAAACAAATCAATAAATAAACGATTTTTATTGCACGCGCTGCATCGCATTTGGCAATGCAGCACACGCAATTAAATTTGTTTTATTTATTTATTTGTTTACTTACCTCTGTTTGGCCGTATGCCATAGTTCACTACTCCCCAACCTGCTCCACCTCCGCCCTGCCCCACCACCCCGTAGCACTCCCACCACCGGTCACTACTGAGAATTGATAGTGCTTTTTCCTCACATTGTCATGGTGTACTCTAATAAATGCCAAAGTCAGAAATGGAAGTGGTCAGATCCATTTTGTTCACAAATTGACAAAGCCAGGAAACATGTTAATAAAACTGTTTCTGCATTGCTCAGAGACCATCACATGAGCTGTATTTATAACTACAATCTGTGTATTGACATGCATGGAATTTATAAAAATGATGGAGTGCACTTTGCAGATGAAGGCACCAGGGTGTATCAGTATGTAACCACCTTTTGCTATATAGCTCCATGTAATGTACAACTTTATCGTGCGTGGCAGCATGGTACCTTTATGTATTGCTTGACCAGCAGGTTCTCGATCATCAATGTGTAGTTTCTTGGCACCTCTTCTATTATCTTCACTTGCTTTACGGCAGCTAGAGTTGAGAACGGACTCCATGTACATGAAGGGTTGATTCCGTTCCTCGACAGTGAAAAAGGTGGCACACACAAACCGTTTGCTTGGACAACAGCAAACTCTCTGACAGAGCACAGTCGTTTTTCGGGTTACTTATCCCCTATCCTTTCGCCATTTGTCTTCCCAGCCTGGGTACTCATCAATGACTACACCACACACGGAGCTTAGTATTACACGTCTTTATTCTGCTGTGTGTTTATGCAAACTCAGCATTCTAAAACAAGCTTTCACAACATTGTGCTCTGACACCTACGTCACAGCTCTAAGGAGTCCGTTAGCAGCCAAAAGGGTTCCGTCATAAAATACCGCAAGACACTGCAATCATCAAGGGTCCTGAGCCAGGGAATCTAGCTAGGCCTTTGTCAGGTTCTCCAGTGCATCTGTGCAGGAGGGTTTTATTTATCTCAACAGAAACAGAATCTGCAGACTTGGAAAGAATCTGAGGTCAATGTACAGGGAGGCCAGCTAAATTGGCTCTCAATTGCTTTGTCATAGGACCCAGAGAGGCTGAAATCGTATTTTGTTCATATGATTGTACAACTTGGTCAAACGAAAAGTGGGTTCAGACCTAAGACAAAATCAGCAACACTGTATTTTGTCCGGTTGACAGGAATAATTGAATAAAACATAGTGGTTAGAATTTGGTCAAGCAGAATCATTTGAAGACGCCAAATCAAATTTCCTCCTTATGATTCATAAAAAACTGGGTGCTTCTTCCACAGAGAAAACTGGCACTTGAGGGAGGAAGGGAACCCTGCAAAGCACTGAACACAAAAGTATATAATGCTATATGAATAAAAAATATTTAAAAAGGAATATAATATCCTAATTCAATACCTATATACATAGAGAAGTATACTGCTGATTCAGGTCTACATATATGCCACGAATTTCCCCACAGGAGCAATGAGCCTGTATTTAATAAACAGACACAGCCCTTAAAATGTGTTTTAGGGCATACGGCTTATTAATAAACATTTGCAACCCCAGAGGGGCGTCAATTTCAGGCACTGTGAATAATAAAAAAATGGTATAGCAAAGGAGAAGGCTAGGTTGGAGGAGTGAAAAGGAGATCAGCTTGCAGGGCCAGTGAGGGATGGGCTAAAGGTGTGGTCAGGAAGCTAATACACGAGGAGTTAGAATAACCAGAGTGGCTTACAGGAGTACTAGGTATGAAGTTGCGAAGAGCAGGACAACATGAACCTCTGACTGAGTGGAGTTAAGATGCTGCTGTAGTGACTGCGATTGCCACTTGCTCACATCAGAGAAAAGCGGCAGCACGGGAAGTACTAAACGTATACCAGATCAGCTGGGGACACGTTTAAGCAATGAGTCACTGGCTGGTAGCTCAATGTGGTGAGGTTGCATAGATAGCTCACACAATCAAAGTAAAAAGTGTAGTTGGAGAAGAAATATCATCACAAAAAGGCAAGGACGAGAAACAAAGAGAAACTTTACATAGCAGTCGAGCAGCAAAGAAGAGGCAATTTACTTGTGGCAATTGCTCTTTACTGGTTACCAGTCCTCTGATTGATTAATTAACTCTATGCATGGGACTTGCAGTTTTTTATGGAACCATGGATATTGTAGTTCTATTGCATCCTGCATGTTATGTTGTTGTGGTTTGGATGGCTGCTATTTTATTAAAGCAAGGAAGCGAATGCATAATCTGAAGTGATGTAAAGTCCCTAAGGTTTGATTCATTTTATGTAGGCCCAGACTCCATCTTGGATAATGGACATTACCATTTTCTAAATCTTGGACAATGGAAGCCGCCATCTTTCCTGATGTATGCAGTATCATTGTCATGTCTGCTAGTTGATGCAGATGTCGTCTAACCATATCTTTCTAAGAACTGTGAAAGTGTCAAATCATTTGACTAATGACAAAGATGCAACACCTGATGCAATATTTGTCTTGGTCGAATGTCTACTTTTGACCATGTCAGAGTTAAATCAGAATACATACAGACATATAGCCGATATAGTGTAGTCCGAATTGATGTTTTTAACCTTATATGTTCATAAGGAAACCTCTGGGATGCATACCTTGATGACCATAATCTATGCTCCTAAACTTATGGCAGAAAATCAAATTTCTGATAAAATTTAGGGTCTTACTTATCAAAGGGTTGGGTCGCTTTTGCGCCACGCACTAGTGCACAAAAGTAACACAACAAAAGTTTGATTCATCAAGCCATGCAAGGTCACCTGGCATGGCCATGAGTAGCTTTATTAATCCAGATTAACGCAACGCAGCGCAAATAACTGCTTTGCATTACTCTGCCCCAGGGTGGTGCATGGGCATTCCCATGAAACACCCATGGACTTTGACGCGTTCCCAGACTTACCATTAGTGGTAGACCTGAAAATGCATCAGGGGAGGCCTAATGAGGACAAATACTTTTAATTCTTCTTTTTTTCCCTTTTTTTGTGTGTGCTGCATTCTTCAGCACACATAGAAAAAGGAAAATGCCTCAGGGGATTGGCTTTGTGCATGATGAAGTCCCTTCCTGCACAAAAACTATACTGCTTACAACTCAGGGGCCCTAGCAGCATGACACAAGGGTGCATGCATTTGCGCTAGGCAGCTCCTTATGCGCCAGCACTGGGAAAAGACAGGAATGTGCCGTTATGTTAAATATGGCTCATTCCTGCCCTTTCCTGTCACAGAGCGCAGCGCAGCAAGGTAAAGGAGAAACATATTGTTAATCTAGTAATAAATACTTTACTTAAAAGTGTTTATTCTTCTTAGTACAGTGTGTGTGACACTGTGCATAATGAAATAGATTTGTTACTGTTACACCGGTGACCCATATCTCTCCATAGGTATTGCTAGTTACCTAAAAGCGATACCTCTTTTTAAAAAATACATTGAGTTTGTTCTGCAGGGCAACAATAACCTTTCATTCAGTTATTGTTGATGCATTGAACCAAGTTCACCTGTTTAACCCATGAATAGGAAAGCACACCTTGTAGAGCTTACAAGTTCCTTTCTAAGATACTGGTTGGACAATGATTTATTATTTGTTGTAAGATATTATGTTGAGTACTGAGATACTAATTCCACATCATCTCCCTGAGTAAACCTTGGATTGCTCGGCTTCACGACCCTGAGTTCATGCTCTACAGGGTTGTACTTGGTGCTCAATTTCGGGCACATTGCTAAGGTTAAGGCCGAGGACACCAGCGGTAAACAGCTCGAATTTTTATAATATGAGCAGCGATCTTCCAAGCTAAGGCAGAGGAGTGTCGCTACACTGCTTTTCAGCAGTTTAAAAAAGAAAATCTAAAACGATAATAACTCATTGTTATTGTTATTCTATTTTTCCGAAGTGGCACAGTTCTAGGTGTGGGGCGGGCGGGACAGGGCTGGGCAGTCAAGAGCAGGGGGAGGAGTGGTGGGCACTCTGTAAGTGAACATGATGGTTTGGCCGGCCTTCTTCGGCCAGTCAAACAGTCATGCGCACTGATCAAGTTCTCCACCAGGCTTTATTGCAGAGCCTGGATGGAGAACATGCACAGGCTCCCACTCCATGTCTAAGCGCCGAACCACGCTGCTCAGACCAATCATGACGGTACTGACAGCCGCGTCACAATTGGATCAGGGGAGCCTGTGTGCTTCCTGCTTCCGGGACTCGTCAAGAAGAGAAATGGAGGAAAGACGACTGAGGAGAGACTGTAGCCGTGAAGAGAGGTAACTGTAAATATTTATTTTTTCACCCCTCTTCCCCTGCCACCCACGATCCGCGCCAGCCGCCACTGAATCTGAGCCTACTAACCCCTGATTACACTGAGACTCCTGAAAGTGTTTTCACATGGTGCACTTTTGAGAACTCAAATTTTGCAGAGAATTAAAAAAAAAATATTCTTACCAGCACTAGTCACTGACATATTGTTTTCTTACTGACATACCGTGACATATCGTGGAGAAGTGTGGCTCACCGGTTAGAGGAGGCAGACCCGGACGCAGAGGTCAGACCCGGGACCAGGGTTCAATTCCTGACGTGGCAGGGTCTTGAGCTCAAAGTGTCCACGGACTCAATAATTCTCGCCTCGGCGCCTACTCAAATCATGGGTTCACACTCTGCAACTCTGGGCAATAGCTTGCTTAATCTCCACAACGGCCCGACCGCGATGGGATGCCTGGCTTTCACCTTGGGGATGCCCAGTTAGGGGTTATCTCGCAGGGAAAAGCCAGGACGGGTTCCCAAAGCAAGCGCCTTGAGACCTTACGGTGAAAGGCGCTATATAAGAATGTATGATTTATATATATTTACATACAAGACATCTTGCTTACTTGATTCTGTGGTACTGCCTTCACTATGGTACCATACCTCATGGGAAGGACTGCTAGAATGAATAGCATGTTTCATCATGTTAATGGATTCCTGGTAGGTGTTTATGTGATTGCATATTTAACGTGACTCACTTGGTTTGAAATATATATTTTTTTCTCATAGACATATTTCAAGTCATTGCGTGTAACGAGGAAATACGATGTTGGGAAAAAAGCTCCTTTTTTCAAGTCTACATTTTTTTCAATTACGTAACCAAGCCAAGCGTTTTAAGAGACTGAAGACGAGGCATAACATCCCATTTTCAATGCATGACTTGGAAATCTATCACTTCTGACAGAAGCAGATTTTCAACTGAAGCTCTAAGGCTGTGTCTTAATTTCCTGAGCGCCACTGCTATTTTCCAAGCCTCTTTGCTCACTTGGTTATTGCTGGAATATTCTGCGCTCTGCCTACACTGAATAAACGCTGCGCCCCAGTTCCTCTGGGGCGGGCGAGTCACAGCTGCATGTTCTATGAGGCCTGGAGACCTTTGTCCACGACAAGAAGCATCTGAGGCCCAGCACAAAACAGAAGTAGATAAGATCTGACGTGTTCGTGGGATCGTTTAATCACTCGCAAAAACTAGCTATTTGTAATCCGTTGATTTAAAAAATAAAAGTGTTTTTCAATATTGTAATAACATACTTTGCAATGCAGCGTGGCAGGCGGTGGGATTAGTAAATAAAGGAGAAGGGTGTAATGTGAATCTCATGGCGAAGAGATAGCGAATAGAGCTTGATGTGATGGTAAACTGCAATTATCCATGTTACTTTTATGTTTTTCATTTCTCTAAACTGTGATAAATCAATCAACATACTCCTACTGATTGTAATGAGTGAGAATTAATCGGTGTATGGTCTGTCATCCAAGACAGCAAAACAATATTCACATTTCTTTTCTCAACATCACCCACATGTGAGCGATTTGGCACAATCTTGTGTAAATTCGGAACTTTCATGTTACGTGAAATTACCATAATTATGCTCTTATGCCATGTTGAGAAATTATGCTCTGTTGCTTGCAAAAATTTAGCGTGAGAAGATGGGAACAGCCAGGGGCGGTTTCTCCACGTGGGCGTTGGAGCATCGGCCCACTACTTTCTCGCCGTGCGAGAAGCAGAAATGTAAAATGGCGAGAAAGCAGAAGAAGGGTATTCCTGGTTGGGGGTGGGCAGGTGGGCTGGTCGGGGGCGCTGACTGTTTGGTCGGCCCAGGGCCGCCAAACCAGTCATGAGCACTCTCCCGTTCCGTTTTCTCCATGTAGGCTGCATGCAGACTGCATGGAGAAAACTGCCTCCCCATAGACGCCTGTACGGACGGCGTCCTAACCAATCACAATGCTGCCATTGCAGTGTTGTGATTGGCTTAGGGAGGCGAGGGAGGCTGCCTGCTTCTGCTACATGTGAGCAGAGAGAGAGCAGGAGACACGATGGGGGAGCCGGGACTGGAGGCGAAAGTAAGTTTACATTTTTGTTTTTATATAAATTAACCACCCCCCTCTTCCCGTGACCCCTGCCTCCCCACCCCTGAGTCATGCCGGCTGCGAATTGGAACAGCACAAGTGACCAGAATGTGAGTGGCCTTATTCCTGCACGTAAAGAATCAGTAAAACAATGACATCTTGCAAGTTCTGTGTGTGCTATGCAGCACACATAGAAGTTGAAAAATGCAATTTCTGATTGTTTATGTCCAGGAAGGGAGCCATTCCTGCACATAAACAATCTCCCCACGACGCAGGCATCCTTGCACCATGGTGCAAGGGTGCCTGTGTCACCATATGGCAGCAGTTTGTGTGCCAGTGCGGGGGGAAGCACAGAGATGCAACACATTGTTGTAAATATGTCACATCCCTGTGAGAAAGTGCAATCTTTCTTGCATGGGTATGCCCCCACTTTTTGCTGAATTGCTGATGTGCTTTGACTGAGTGTGCCCTGGGCCCCTGCCAACCAGGTGCCCAGGGCTGTTGTTCCTTCCCTAAAACTGTGTTGAAACTAAAACCTAATTGGCATCTGTGGCCACCTGTCAGCCCCTAGTAAATGGTACCCAGGGCATGGTGACCAGAGAAGACCCCTAAGGGCTGCAGCACTTATTGTGCCATCCTTAGGGAAACTGTACCCTGACACCCACACACTGCCTTTGCAGGCCGAGTGTCTAAGTACAGACCTAAACAGAGAGTCGACATGGCACACATCCCTGTGTGCAATGCCCACAAGCTCACTGCCCTGGCATCCATCAGTCACCCCTCTAGCTGGGTGCCCTATGCCAGTGGTGTGGGCACAGGTGCATGAGCCCTGTGCCCCTACTGTACCCAGGGCCATTCCTGGCCACCGTAAGTGCAGTGCTGCCATTAAGAGTATATGGTGCTGGGAGGTCATCATTACGAACTCCACAGTACCATGATGGCTTCACTGAAGACTGAGAAGTTTGATATCAAACTTCTCAGCACATTAAACCCGCACTGATGCCAGTGTGGGATTTAATGTAAAATGCATGACAGATGGCATCAAAGAGATGTCCCCTGAAACCTAACCAACTCCCAGTGTCCTGACTGTGTGGCTACCGAGGCTGCCACCACCAGACATGTTTCAGGACCCCTGGGTGGAGAGCCTGCTGCTCTCGGGGGCCTGAAACAATGCACATCCTGGGACGAGGTGCCAAGCCTCCTCCCCCAGAATGGGCAGGGGAAGCTTCCAAGGCATGCTGCCTTTGTGAGCTTCTCCAGGCCACTTGCTGTACTCAGCATCTGGCCCCCACCAGTTCTGACCCCCACTCTGGTGGGAAGAACGGCTGGAAACCCTAAGTGAGGAAAGGAGGTGTGCCAGCCTATGCCAACCCCACCCCTCAGGTGGGAGAGGCGAGGTGAAGCACGTCTCTGGGCTCTGCCCATCTTGAAGATGGGAAGCCCTGCCCAATCACAGCTAGGCTCTTGCCCCGTCCCACAGGAGAGGAGCAGGCTAGGGGGTGTACCCACCCCAGGACAGAGACCCATTGTTCCCTGCCCTTGCCCTACCTGTAACACCCCTAAATTTAGTATTTAGGGGCACCCTGAAACTTTCTTCCTCAGATCCCGATTGCAACAAGAAGAAGAACAAGAAACAAGAAGACCTGCCGTGCAGCTGTTAACAAAAGGACGACGCCCACCAGCTTTGGCCTCAGAACCCTACAGGCCTGTTGATCCTTGAACCTGCTCCTGCGAAACTCCGTCGTCTCCTGCGGACAACAACCTCGACAACCCCGGAGGACCTGCCTGGCTTGAACCTTCCAAAAGACTGGGACTCCCACGAGCAGTGGTTCAGCTCAAACAGCAATACCCCTGGTGCCAGCCAGGAACGGCGAATCCAGCACACTCTGCAGCCGCCAAGCCCAGCATGTGCCTGAGTGACCCAAGACCACGAGGACGTCCCCCCGGTGACTGTGACTCGAAGTGCAGTGCCCAAATACCTTCCTCGACTAACCAGACGATGCCTGCAGCCTCAGAACCAGGGACCCCTCAAACCGCGACCAGCTGAGGGTAAGATTTCCCAACACCAAAAGACACCCTTGCACCCGGCGCCATGTGGCTCCCTGTGCCTTCCTTTGGGGTACCTAGCTCTTCTCCAAGATCCCAAATTACCTCTCGAAGTGGTGGTCACACCTGAATAATTTCCGTCCCCGAATCTGCAGCCTTTGTTCACTTTTTAACTTTCCCGTTGGATAACATTGAGCGCCCAACGGCTCAAAAGCACCCTGCACCCAGCCGCCCGAGTGCCCCTGGAAGTGCAACAACTACCCTACTCTACTTCCCCACTTGCAATGAGTAAGTGACCAGGAGCTCAGCTCCCACAGCCGCGTGTCCTGCTTGCTTGCAGCCACCAACCAAAGGCCCCCTACCCTCCTTTGGATTGCATTGGGCCTACTCTCTCTGCACCCGGCTGCCCCTGTGCCGCTGAGAGTGTAACTACTGTACCTTTATGACCCTGGAAGACCCTTGAGTCTATGCCCAGAACCTCAACTCCACCAGTTGGATACTTACCTAAAAGCCGATAACTCACTTTCCTTCCATAGGTTAACACAGACTGGTTTCACCTGAAATTTCTTCTAAGTGTGGAGTTTTGAAACTTTAAAATATTCATCTAAAATCAGCCGAATAACGAATTCTGAATTACTCACCTGTGATCAGGAGAGATGCCAGTACTGTACCTTTTAGCCCAGTACTGAGCCGCAAAAGTAATCCTAACTGTACCTAATGTTTTCTCTGAAATTTCTTCTAAGTGTCGATTTTTGCAAACTACAAATATTCTTTAAAAATCGTTCCAAATACCACGACATAACTTACCTGTCTTAGGTAGAGGTCCCTGTGCTGAACTTAGGAGTCCAGTACTGGATTACAAAAAGAACGAGAACCTACTTTACCTGTGACTTGAATTTCCTTCCTTAGGATAACATTGGTGGGTTTTCACTGAAAAGTTTCTAAGTGTCAACTTTAAAAATACATTTAAATTCTTTAAAAATCACAACTGTAACCAAAACGCTTTTACTTAACTGTCTACAGCTTATGTCCCGAGACTGAATCCAGGATCTAGTCCTGTGGTTAGAAAAGTATTCCTTAAAGTAATGCATTTATGTAGAAAAACCAGTTGAGCTCAATGTTAAATTGTGTTTGAAATTGTGTTGCCTATTGCAACCACTGTAGCTATTGTACTTACAAAGTCTATTGCCTTTTTGCAAAGTAATTACCTAAAGTCACTCATATTGAGAAAAGTATATTTTGATACCTGTTGGTTCTAAAATAAAACAACTATATCTTTTCATATAAAACAATTGGCCTAGAGTTCAGTTCATGAGTGTGTGAAACCTTTTGCTGACTGAGTGTGTACAACAAATGCTTTACACTGTCCTCTGATACTGCCTTACTGCTCGACCAAGCTACCACTTTGGAGAGTAAGGTTATATCTAACTTTAACCTCTGGAGACTGGGGACTCTATACACACTGTACCTTACTTTGGTTCAGTATATATAGAGCCACTTTCTTATATTGGTGGATCAGCGGTGGGATACAAACGTGCATTTGTTGGACTACTTAGTTACCATCTGATCACACAACAGAACTCATAAATTGCCTTTTGAATTCTGAAATTGTTTTTCCAAAATACTAAAAAGTCTTGTCAGGGCCTTGCTTGAAGTCCCATTAGAATTTTAGAAAAATAAAAGTTTTTATAGTCAAGGGTAAAGGGTTAGAACTGTCTGGTTAGAATGTTTCAACAGAACCCAGCTATTAGTGAAGATAACAACACCATGGACCTGGTTGAGGAGCTCGACCTCACACCTTACTTACACTTGTCTTTAAAGGAATTGAGGTCCTTATGCAAAATTAAAAATTTAACAATGGTCCGGCATCCAACCAAACAAGGGATCCAGGAGCTCCTGGCTGAGTATGCTAAAGGCCACCCCTCTGAACATGGTGATGACCAGTCAGAAGGGGGAGAGGTGTCAGAGGAGGAGGAAAATTCTCCCCCAGTCATCTATAGAGAGGAGACGGCCCCCATACCCTTTTCTTCAAGAATCAATCTCTGAAATCCTAGGCCTCACACAGGTGGGATAGGTCCCAGAGAAGACATTGGGAATATCCCCAGTGAAGAGGACAGCGTTTTAGCAAAGCTGGCCAAAAGACCAGACCTAGAGTCCAGACTCCTGGCTCTAGAGAAAGAAAGGAAAGAGATGGGTTTAGAACCCATCAATGGTGGCAGCAATAATATAAATAAAGATAGAAAAGATAATTCTGATCCTACAATCCCCAAAGGGATTGTCCCTAAAGTTGAGGAAGGTGATGCCATCACAAAGTGATTCACAGCCTTTGAGAGGGCTTGTGAAATAAGAAGAGTAAAGAAACCTCTTTGGGGGGGCACTCCTGTGGGAACTGTTCTCTGATAACTGCAGTGACAGGCTTCTGACCCTCTCAGGGCCAGATGCAGGGTCCTATGACCTCATGAAGAACACTCTGATTGAGGGATTTGGACTCACTACTGAGGAGTAGAGAATTAAATTCAGGGGGCTCACAAAACCCAGACTCAGTCCTCAATTGACTTCATAGACTACTCAGTAAAGACACTGGATGGTTGGTTAGCTGGACATAATGTGCATGATTTTACTGGACTTTACATTCTGTTAATGAAGGAACATATATTAAGTAAGTGCACAAATAAAAAGTTGCATCAGCATTTGGTAGACCTAGGTCTAATTTCTCCAAAAGAATTGGGAAAGAAGACAGACTATTGGGTCAAGACTAGGGTGACAAGGACAGCCACTGGGGGCGACTAAAAGAAGGTGGTTACAAAACCTCCCCAGGGGAAAGGTGGTGAGAATACCCAAGATAAAAAGTCTGAGTCTTCCAAAGGGCCCCAAAAACCTGTACAGGTGGTTGGGTCTCAAACGACTCCCTAAATGCCTCAGCCCTATACGGGGAAGAACTTTGATCCCTCCAAGGCCTATTGTAACCACTGTAAGAAGTTGGGACATTTAACTATAGACACAAATTGCCCCCACAACAAGGACCCTAAGGCATCCAGTACAGCTACTCCTGGGGCAGCAAGTCTACAAAGGGGATCAGAGTAGTGCCCAGAACAAGTCTGGGAATACACTCAAACCAGTCTAGTTTCCTTGGGGGAAGTGGAGCTTGCCACTGTAGCTGTGGGTCACCCAAGTTGAAAAAGTATTTGCAATACCCTTACGTTAATGGAACTAGCATATAAGCCCTGAGGGATACAGGTGCCAATGTCGCTATGGTGAGAAATACACTGGTTTACCCAGAGCAATACCTGATTGGGAAAACTCACCCAGTCACCAATGCTAACAGTATTACCACTATTCATCCTATGGCTATGGTGCCATTAGGCTGGGGGGGGTTTACTGGCCTGAAACAGGTAGTGGTCTGTCAGAAGTTGCCAGCTGACTGTCTGCTTGGAAATGACCTCGAAACCTCAGCCTTGGCTGAGGTTGAGCAAGTAACCCAAGCTCCATGCTGGGTATCCCTGAATTGGTGTGTGTGCAAACAAGAGCACAGAACACAAAGAAGGGAGAACAAGCAGGTTTGGAGCCTGAAAGTATGGCCCAACCAAACAAGAGAAAAAGCAAGACGACTGGGGGACCAGCTTCTACACAGCGCAAACCTCTCAGGGAGAGGACTTAGAAACCCAAGAGGGAACTGAGCCCATGGAACTTGAGCCTTATCAGGTTGAACTCCTTGGTCCAGGGGCACCCACTAGGGAAGAGCTGTGCCAGGGTCAGCAAGACTGCCCCACTCTTGAAAGCCTGAGGCAGCAAGCTGTTTCAGAAGCACAGGGAGATATCAGTGGTACCCACAGAGCTTATTGGGAAGAGGGATTACTGTATGCTGAGCCAAGAAACCGCACTCCTGGAGCCACCAGGAGAGTGGTAGTGCCACAGAAGTACAGGGAGTTCCTCCTAACTTTGGCTCATGACATCCCCCTAGCTGGTCATCTAGGGCAAATCAAAACTTGGGAAAGGCTAGTTAGTCACTTCTACTGGCCTCAGATGCACCAAAAAGTGATGGAGTTTGTGAGTTCCTGTGTTACCTGTCAGGCCAGTGGCAAGACAGGTGGCCACCCAAAGGCCCCCCTGATATCACTGCCAGTGGTGGGGTCTCCTTTGAAAGGGTAGGTGTGGACATTGTGGGTCCACTTGAACCTCCCACAGCCTCAGGGAACAAACTCATTCTAGTAGGAGTGGATCATGCTACTAGGTACCCTGAAGCAATTCCCCTTAGGACTACCACAGCTCCTGCAGTATCCAAGGCCCTCCTGGGTGTCTTCACCAGGGTAGGGTTTCCTAAGGAGGTGGTTTCAGACAGAGGTTCCAACTTCATGTCTGCTTTTCTGAAACACATGTGGAAGGAGTGTGGTGTGCAGTACAGATTTACTATCCCATACCATCCACAAACCAATGGCCTTGTTGAGAGATTGATCAAGACGTCGAAAGGCATGATCATGGGACTCCCTGAAAAACTCAAAAGGAGATGGGATGCCCTGTTATCATGCCTGCTTTTCACTTATAGGGAAGTGCCACAGAAAGGAGTGGGGGTTTTCCCCTTTGAAATTCTGTTTGGCCATCCTGTAAAGGGACCACTTTGTCTTGTAAAAGAGGGTGGGGAGAGGCCTCTCCAGGAACCCAAGCAAGACATTGTGGACTATGTGCTTGGCCTAAGGTCCAGAATGGCTGAGTATATGGAAAATGCATCAAGAATCCTGAGGCCAGCCAGGAGCTTCAGAAGCACTGGTATGAACAAAAAGCTGCACTAGTTGAATTTCAACCTGGGCAACAGGTGTGGGTTTTAGAGCCAGTGGCACCAAGGGCCCTCCAAGACAGATGGAGTGGCCCTTACCCTATCCTGGAGAAAAAGAGTGAGGTCACTTATTTAGTGGACCTGGGCACAAGCAGGACACCCAAAAGGGTTATCCATGTGAACCACCTCAAACTCTACAATGACTGGGCTGACATCACCATGCTGATGGTGACTGATGAGTAACAGGAAGCAGAGAGTGAGCCTCTCCCCGATCTCCTCTCTTACAGCCCAAAAGATGGGTCAGTGGATGGGGTAGTCTTTTCAGACACTCTCTCTGCCCAACAGCAGACTGACTGCAAGCAAGTCTTGCAACAGTATGCTAGTCTCGTTTCCCTGACCCCTGGTCTGACCAACTGGTGTACCCATGATGTGGACAATGGTGACAGTAACCCTGTCAAAAACAAAATATATCAACAATGAGACCAAGTCAAGGAAAGCATCAAAGCTGAAGTCAGCAAGATGCTGGAGTTAGGGGTTATTGAACCCTCTGAGACCCCTGGGCTAGCCCAGTGGTTCTAGTCCCCAAGCCTCATCCACAGGGTGGAAAGAGAGAGATGAGGACCAAGACAGATGTTCACCCCATTCCAAGAGCAAATGAGTTGATAGACAAGTTGGGGGCAGCCACATTTCTCAGTACCTTTGACTTAATTGCAGGGTACTGGCAGATTGGCATGGCCCCAGGAGCAAAAGAGAAAAAAGCATTCTCCACACCTGATGGGCACTATCAGTTTACTGTAATGCCTTTTGGGTTAAAGAATGCCCCTGCCACCTTCCAGAGGTTGGTGAATCAAGTCTTGACTGGGTTGGAGTCCTTTAGTGCAGCTTATCTTGATGATATTGCTGACTTTAGCTCCTCCGCCTGGCAGGATTACATGATCCACCTTGGGAAGGTTTTACAAGCCCTGCAATCTGCAGGTCTAACTATCAAGGCATCCAAATGCCAGATAGGGCAGGGCACTGTGGTGTACCTGGGCCACCTTGTTGGTGGAGGCCATGTAAAACCCTTACAGCCCAAGATCCAGAGTATCATGGAATGGGCAGCTCCAACAACCCAGACCCAAGTCAGGGCACTCCTTGGCTTGACTGGGTACTACAGGAGGTTTGTGAAGGGATATGGGTCCATTGTGACTCCCCTCACAGAACTCACCGCCAAGAAAATGCCCAAGAAAGTAAACTGGACTGTTAGTTGCCAAAAAGGCTTTTGACACCCTAAAAGAAGCAATGTGCTCAGCACCAATTCTAAAAACACCAGATTACTCCAAGCAGTTCATAGTGCAGACTGATGCCTCTGAGCTAGGGATAGGAGCGGTCCTATCCCAGATCAATGAAGAAGGCCAAGGCCAACCTGTTCCTTTTATAAGCAGGAGTCTACTCCCCAGAGAGCAGTGTTGGAGTGCCATTGAGAGGGAGGCCTTTGCTGTAGTTTGGTCCCTAAAGAAGTTGAGGCCATACTTGTTTGGAACTCACTTCCTGGTTCAAACTGACAACAGACCTCACAGATGGCTAATGCAAATGAAAGGGGAAAATCCAAAACTATCAAGATGGTGTATCTCCCTAATAGAATGGACTCAATCAATCAATCAATCAATCAATCATAACATTTGTATAGCGCACTACTCACCCGGAAGGGTCTCAATGCGCTTGTGGGAAGGGGTCCGCTATAGCTCGAACAGCCAGGTCTTGAGTTTCCTCCTGAAGGCGAGATGGTCCTGGGTCAGCCTAAGGTGGGTGGGGAGGGAGTTCCATGTCTTGGCCGCCAGGTAGGAGAAGGATCTACCTCCTGCGTTGGCTCTTCGGATGCGTGGTACGGCGGCGAGGGCCAGGCTTGTAGAGCGTAGCTGACGGGTGGGCGTGTAGAAGGTCAGGCGGTCGTTGAGGTGCTTGGGGCCCAGGTCATGGAGAGACTTGTGTGCGTGGGTGAGGAGCCTGAACGTGATCCTCTTGCTGACGGGGAGCCAGTGCCGGTCCCTCAGGTGGCCGGAGATGTGGCTGCGTCGGGGGATGTCCAGGATGAGTCGGGCGGAGGCGTTCTGGATGCGTTGGAGTCTTTTCTGTAGCTTGGCTGTGGTTCCGGCATAGAGGGTGTTTCCGTAGTCCAGTCGGCTGGTGACGAGTGCCTGGGTGACCGTCTTCCTGGTTTCGGTCGGGATCCAACGGAAGATCTTGCGGAGCATGCGTAGGGTGTTGAAGCATGATGAGGAGACGGCGTTGACTTGTCTGGTCATCGAGAGGGAGGAGTCCAGGATGAAGCCCAGGTTGCGTGCGTGGTCTGTTGGCTTGGGAGTGGTGCCCAGGGCGGGGGGCCACCAGGAGTCGTCCCAGGCGGAGGGCGATGGTCCCAGGATGAGGACTTCCGTCTTGTCTGAGTTCAGTTTCAGGCGGCTGTTCTTCATCCATTCGGCGACGTCTTTCATCTCTTCGTGTAGGCTGGTTCTGGCGGTGTCGGGGTCTCTGGTGAGGGAGAGGATCAGCTGTGTGTCGTCGGCGTAGGAGATGATGTTGAGGTTGTGCTGGCATGCGATGGCTGCAAGAGGTCTCATGTAGACGTTGAAGAGGGTGGGGCTGAGTGATGATCCTTGCGGAACGCCGCACATGACTTCGGTGGCTCGGATCGAAACGGGGGGAGGCGGACTCTCTGTGTTCTTCCGGCGAGGAACGAGATGATCCACTCCAGTGCCTTCTCTTGGATACCGATGTTGCTTAGGCGTGAACTAGGGTGCGGTGGCAGACAGTGTCGAACGCTGCAGAGAGGTCCAGGAGGATGAGTGCCGCTGTTGCCCCGTTGTCGAGCAGGGCTCGGATGTCGACGGTGGCTGCGATGAGGGCGGTCTCGGTGCTGTGGTTGGCTCTGAAACCGGACTGCGAGGGGTCAAGGGATCTGTTCGTCTCGAGGAAGGCGGCAAGCTGTCTGTTGACGGTCTTCTCGATGACTTTGGCAGGAAAAGGGAGGAGCGAGATGGGGCGGAAGTTCTTGAGGTCGGTGGGGTCCGCTGTTGGTTTCTTCAGGAGGGCGCTGAGCTCGGCATGCTTCCAGCTCTCCGGGAAGGTGGCGGTGTTGAAGGAGGTGTTGATGATGTTCCGGAGTTGGGGTGCGATGGTGGAGTCGGCCTTGTTGAAGACGTGGTGGGGGCAGGGGTCAGTTTGAGATCCGGAGTGGATGGTGCTCATCGTGCGGGCTGTGTCTTCGGTGGTCACCGTGGTCCAGGTGCGGAGGGTGGCGGTGGGGGGCGTTGGTTCGACGGAAGGGTGCGTGGATGGTGCGTCGAAGCTGTTGTGGATGTCGGCGATCTTGCGGTGGAAGAACGTGGCGAGAGAGTCGCAGAAGTCTTGTGACGGAGTGATGTCGTTATTGCCGGTGCTGGGGTTGGAGAACTCCTTGACGATGTTGAATAGTTCCTTGCTGTCGTGGGCGTTGTTGTCCAGTCGTTCCTTCAGTGATTTCTTCTTGGTGGTGCGGATAAGCTGGTGGTGCTTGCGGGTGGCGTGTTTGAGGGCGGTCATGTTGTCTGTGGTCTGGTCGCGGAGCCAGGCTTTCCCGAGGGTGCGGCAGTTCTTCTTGGAGTCCTTGAGCTCGTCGGTGAACCAGGAGGCCTTCTTGCTTCTGGGTCTGCTGGGAGGGTTCTTCAGTGGCGCGAGGTCGTCGGCGCAGGCGGTCAGCCACTGCGTGAAGTTGCGGGCTGCTTCGTTGGGGTCTGTTGTGCTGGCGGGTGGGTTCTGGCTGAGGGAGGTGGTGAGCGGTTTGGCGGTGATCTTGCTCCAGCTCCTGTGAGGAACCTGTTGCGGGTGGTGGTGGGTCGTGGTTCTTCTGAAGCTGAAGTGAACGCAGCTGTGGTCGGTCCAGTTAAGTCCGGTGGAGTGGCTGAAGGTGATGTGCTTGCTGGATGGGGATCAAGCGTGTGGCCGGCGTAGTGGGTGGGGGTGTTGACCAGTTGCTTGAGTCCGAGGTTGGCGAGGTTGTCCAGCAGGGCGGCGGTGTTGCGGTCCTTGTTGTTCTCCAGGTGGAAGTTGAGGTCCCCTAGGAGGATGTAGTCAGCGGAGGGGAGGGCGTGCGGGCTGATGAAGTCCGTGATGTCGTCGCAGAATTGTGTGCGTGGTCCCGGGGGTCTGTAGACGAGGGTGCCTCTGAGCGTCGTCATTGGGTCGGCGTGTATCTGGAAGTGGAGGTGCTCTGCAGCGGAGAACGTGTCGTTGGAGTCGGTCGTGATGCGGATGGTGTTCTTGTGTACGATGTCGATGCCTCCTCCGGTCTGGTTGCTGCGGTCTCTCCGGGTGATCTTGTATCTGTCTGGGATGGCGATGGCGATGTCGGGTGCAGAGGAGGCGTTCATCCAGTTTTCCGTGAGGAAGGCGACGTCTGGTGAAGTTGTGTCGAGCAGGTTCCAGAGTTCGATGGCGTGTCTGTGGATGGAGCGGGTGTTGAGCAGGATGCACTTGAGGTGGGTCTTGCTGGTGCTTGGCTTGGCGGGTGGGGTGCAGGTTCGGAGGCTGGTGAACTTGCAGGCCTTGCAGGTGAAGGGTCCGTGGATGTGTTTCGTGGTGGCCCGGCAGCAGGCGGGGTTCCGGCCGGCATTGAGTGGTCTGTCGGGTGGGCTCGCATCGTCGGGGGCCAGGGGTCCTGGCACTGGGCGCGGTCCAGGCGCGGACGGGCCCAGATGGGCTTGCCTTTGGCGCGCCTTCGGCGCACAATCGGCGCGCCCGCCGCGCGTGACCGCTGCACGTTCGCGTGGGCGTCATAAGTGAGGAGCCGGGAGGGAGCAGCAGCTGGGTGGCGGGAGCGGGGCGGCAAATGGGCAGGAGGGGGGCGGGCCGCAGGGAGTCAGCGGCGGGAAAAGGAGGTCAGAGGGCGGCTCAGCGGCGGCTGGGTCGTCCGGGGAGCAAGAAAACGAAGGCAAAATGAGGAAAAAAACGAAGGGCAAAACACACAAGGCAAGGCAAAAACGAGGCAAAAGTGGTGGTGTGTGGGGGCGACCTCGCCTGGTTACAGGCTTAGCGGTCGCTCCCTGCACCTCTGCGCGGTCCCCTTAAGTGAGGAGCCGGGAGGGAGGAGCAGCTGGGTGGCGGGAGCGGGGCAGCGAATGGGCAGGAGGGGGGCGGGGCCGCAGGGAGTCAGTGGCGGGAAAAGGAGGTCAGAAGGCGGCTCAGCGGCGGCTGGGTCGTCCGGGGAGCAAGAAAACGAAGGCAAAATGAGGAAAAAAAAAACGAAGGGCAAAACACACAAGGCAAGGCAAAAACGAGGCAAAAGCGGTGGTGTGTGGGGGCGACCTCGCCTTGTTACTTTGAATTGGAACACCAACCAGGGACTGCCCATGCCGATGCAGATGGACTTTCCAGGTTCTTCCACTTAGACAATGAAGACTCCCTAGGGCAAGATTAGTCTCATCCCCTTTCGTTTGAAGGGGGGGAGGGTTGTGTGAGAAAGTGACATCTTTCTTGAATGGGTATGCCCCCAATTTTTGCTTAATTGCTGATGTGCTTTGACTGAGTGTAGCCTGGGCTCCTGCAAACCAGGTGCCCAGGGCCTGTGTTTCTTCCCTAAAACTGTGTTGAAACTAAAACCAAATTGGCATCTCTGGCCACCTGTCAACCCATAGTAAATGGTACCCTAGGTACCCAGGGCATGGTGACCAGAGAAGACCCATTAAGGGCTGCAGCACTTATTGTGCCACCCTTAGGGGCCTTGTACCCTGACACCCACACACTGCCTTTGCAGGCTGAGTGTCTAAGTACAGAACTAAACAGAGAGTCGACGGGGCACACATCCCTGTGTGCAATGCCCACAAGCTCAGTGCCCTGGCATCCATCAGTCACCCCTCTATCTCGGTGCCCTATGCCAGTGGTGTGGGCACAGGTGCATGAGCCCTGTGCCCCCACAGTACCCAGGGCCGTTCCTGGGCACTGTAAGTGCAGTGCTGCCATTAAGACTATATGGTGCTGGGAGGTCATCATTACGAACTCCACAGTACCATGATGGTTTCACTGAAGACTGAGAAGTTTGATATCAAACTTCTCAGCAAATTAAACCTGCACTGATGCCAGTGTGGGATTTAATGTAAAATGCACGACAGACAGCATCTTAGAGATGCCCCCTGAAACCAAACCAACTCTCAGTGTTATGACTGTGTGGCTACCGAGGCTGCCACCACCAGACATGTTTCTGGACCCCTGGGTCGAGAGCCTGCCACTTTCCGGGGCCTGAAACAATGCACAACCTGGGATGAGGTGTCAAGCCTCCTCCCCCAGGATGTGCAGGGGAAGCTTCAAAGGCATTCCGCCTTTGTGAGCTTCTCCAGGCCACTTGCTGTACTCAGCAACTGGCCCCCACCGGCTCTTACCCCCACTCTGGTGGGAAGAAAGGCGGGAAACCCTAAGTGAGGAAAGGGGGTGTGCCAGCCTATGCCAACCCCACCCCTCAGGTGGGAGAGACGAGGTGAACCACGACTCTGGGCTCTGCCCATCTTGAATATGGGGAACCCTGCCCAATCACAGCTAGGCTCCTGCCCCCCTCCCACAGGAGAAGAGCAGGTTGGGGGGAGTACCCACCCCAGGACAGGGACCCATTGGTCCCTGCCCTTGCCCTACCTGTAACGCCCCTAAATTTAGTATTTAGGGGAACCCTGAACCTTCCTTCCTCAGATCACGATTGCAACAAGAAGAAGAGCAAGAAACAAGAAGACCTGCTGTGCAGCTGCTGACAAAAGGATGACACCCAATGACTTGGCCGCAGAACCCTACAGGCATGTTGATCCTTGAACCTGCTCCTGCGAAACTCCGGCGTCTCCTGCGGACAGCAACCTCGACAACCCCGGAGGACCTGCCTGCCTTGAACTTTCCAAAAGACTGGGACTCCAACGAGCAGTGGTTCTGCTCAAAAGCAATAGCCCTGGTGCCAGCCAGGAACCGCGAATCCAGCACACTCTGCACCCGCCAAGCCCGGCCTGTGACTGAGTGACCCAAGACCACAAGACATCCCCCTGGTGACTGTGACCCAAAGTGCAGTGCCCAAAGACCCTCCTTGACGAACCAGACAACGCCTGCAGCCTCAGAACCAGGGACCCCTCCAACCGCGTCCAGCTGAGGGTAAGATTTCCGGACACCAAAAGACACCCCTGCACCCGGTGCCCTGCGGCTCCATGTGCCTTCCTTTGGGGTACCTACCTCTTCTCCAAGACCCCAACTTACCTCTTGAAGTGGTGGTTGCACCTGAAGAATCTCCGTCCCCGAGTCTGCAGCCTTTGTTCACTTTTTAACTTTCCCATTGGATACCATTGAACGCCGACGGCTCAAAAGCACCCTGCACCCAGCCGCCCGAGTGCCGCTGGAAGTGCAACAACTACCCTACTCTGCTTCCCCACTTGCCATGAGTAAGTGACCAGGAGCTCAGCTCCCACAGCCGCGTGGCCTGCTTGCTTGCAGCCACCAACCAAAGGCCCCCTACCCTCCTTTGGATTGCATTGGGCCTACTCTCTCTGCACCCGGCTGCCCCTGTGCTGCTGAGAGTGTAACTACTGTACCTTTATGACCCTGGGAGACCCTTGAGTCTATGCCCAGATCCTCAACTCCACCAGTTGGATACTTACCTAAAAGCCGATAACTCACTTTCCTTCCATAGGTTAACACAGACTGGTTTCACCTGAAATTTCTTTTAAGTGTGGCGTTTTGAAACTTTAAATATTCATCTAAAATCAGCCGAATAACAAATTCCTAATTACTCACCTGTGATCAGGAGAGAAGCCAGTACTGTACCTTTTAGCCCAGTACTGAGCCGCAAAAGTAATCCTAACTGTACCTAACTTTTTCTCTGAAATTTCTTCTGTGTCGATTACTGCAAACTACAAATATTCTTTAAAGATCGTTCCAAATACCAAAATGTAATTACTTGCCTGTCTTAGGTAGAGGTCCCAGTGCTGAACGTAGGAGTCCAGGACTGGATAAAAAAATTAACAAGAACCTACTTTACCTGTAACTTGAATTTCCTCCCATAGGATAACATTGGTGGGTATTCACTGAAAAGTTTTCGTGTCAACTTTGAAAATACATTTAAATTCTTTAAAACTCACAACTGTAACCAAAACGCTTTTACTTAACTGTTTACAGCTTATGTCCTGGGACTGAATCCAGGATCCAGTCCTGTGGTTAGAAAAGTAATCCTTAAAGTAATAAGCTACATTTATGTAGAAAAACCCATCAAGCTCAATGTTAAATTGTGTTTGAAATTGTGTTGCCTGTTGCAACCACTGTAGCTATTGTACTTACAAAGTCTATTGCCTTTTTGCTAAGTAATTACCTAAAGTCACTCATATTGAGAAAAGTATATTTTGATACCTGTTGGTTCTAAAATAAAACAACTATATCTTTTGATATAAAACAATTGGCCTAGAGTTCAGTTCTTGAGTGTGTGAAACCTTTTGCTGACTGAGTGTGTACAACAAATGCTTTACACTGCCCTCTGATACTGCCTTACTGCTTGACCAAGCTACCACTTTGGAGAGTAAGGTTATATCTAACTTTAACCTCTGTCATACCTCTGGAGACTGGGGACTCTATACACACTGTACCGTACTTTGGTTCATTATATATAGAGCCAATTTCTTACATCCCTATGCTTTGAAAGTGACTCAGTGCGGGGCAGCCAATTGGCTTGCGGCATGCACTGAATCACTTTCCTTGTGAATCTGCCCCTTAGGGTTTACAAATTGAAAAAAGTTTCATAGAACACTTCCTGTTCTATGCCACTTTCCATGTTAAGAAAACATACTTTAGAATAGATCAGCAATGGAGTAACATACAGGTGAGGCAGAGACAAGACAGTGAACATTGAATCCTGAAACTGATGAATGATAATGGCTCAGGTGATGAACACACCTTGAAAGTAAGTGCTGCATGGATAATAGATCGGTCTTATGCATCTGACTGGCAGTAAATATTGAAGTTCAGTTGTGCATCTATCACAAAAACTGACGATGTCAGCACAGACCGACAGTGAGAGGAGCAGAAAAATTAAGGGCCAGATGTAGGTAATTCATATTTACCGACTCTTAAATACCCAATTTTACCGATTCGGTATTTAAGAGTCGGTAAATATGAAGGGGGGAGATGTAGGTATTACAGATTCTGTTAATACCGAAACGTTAATATTCGGTATATACCGAATCTGTAATTACAGAATCTGTATTTCCCATTGATTCCTATGGGATTTGAAGCCCATAGGAATCAATGGGAAATACCGATTCTGTAATTACAGAATCGGTAAATACCGATTTTAGCAAGGGTGCAGGGGGTGTCACTTTGACACCCTCTAGCACCCCAAAGACAGGCATGTGAGCCATGTGGCACACAGACATGCCCTAAGGGCATGTCTGTCTGTCACATGGCTAGGTGTGCATGCACACATGTGCATGCACACCTGGATTCGGTATTTTACCACACAATTGGATTGTGTGGTAAAATACCGAATTTGGTGGGCCTTTGGGACTCTGAAGAGTCCCATCTACATCTGAAAGTTCGCGAATCGGTAAAAATACCGATTCGGTATTTTACCGATTCGGTAAATTTACCGATTCGGTAAATTTACCGAATCAGTAAAATATGCTCCCTACATACCAAAAACCCATTTACCGGTCGGTAACGGCCGAAATCGGCCGTTACCGGTCGGTAAATGGCTCCTACATCTGGCCCTAAGTCTCTAAGATAAGCACTTTCAAAACTTTATCAAGTTTTTTTTTCATCTCCCTCACTGGGGCTGTATGTTCTAGAGAGAAATGTGCTCCGTTTGCAGTGCTTAATTTGTGCAAGTAATTTCAAATGTGAGCATTAGCACCTTCTTGTCGGCAGCTATCAGAAGGTACTGCTATCATCAGACTTTGATCTGGAGCAAAAGAAAGACCGTAAAAGGGAAAGGAAGGGCGTAGAGAAAGATAGGAAAACAGTTACAAAGTGAGAAAGCAGTGAAGAAAGACTGAACGAATCTCTTAGAGGAAAGCTTCATGGGTACAAATTGAGAGGAGCGTGGTGAACCTCCATAAAGCTGTGCATCTGATTAATGCATAGAATACTTATGTCTGTTGTGGTAAATATCTCTTCCCTGATATTTAGGGGCTAAGGTTCAACACCACGCAGCAAGTAAGGGGAAGGAAGAATAAAAGTTAATCTTCATGACATTAGATTGAAGGTGTAGGGAGAGTTGAAGGATGACTTCAGATCCAAGAGCTTTTGCTCCACAGGGAAGTCTGGGGATTGACTTGCAGTTGAACATGACCTCTGGAATTTTCTTTCGATTTTTGAGGTAAGCTGGTTTGTAATCATGTCTGAATTTTTTAACAGTTTCACTAGCAAAGAGTAAAGCATTGATGAAGTTAGCGTCAAGGGGAGTTTCAGCAGGAAGACCCCGTTTCAGTAGCGGCATTGCAGATGTTGATGAGTGAAGCAATATTTTTAAGATCACTAGGTCGTTGATAATGTTGGACACAATGTCTGAGGAAAACCTTATAGAAGGTGAAAAGCTATTAGGAAACGGAGTAGTGAATGAGGTGACAGATGTAGATGTATGAGTGTTATTATGAGTCTGGAGATGATGTTAGTAAAGAATGACTTTATGTTGCCAGAGAAAAATTTAGAGGAAACAACAGCTGGGCTTTTGTGCTATGTGCTCTGTTGAAGACTCTGTCAAATTCTTCGGAGGAGTTCTCAGCTCCATAGGTTTGGTGTGAATGTAGGCTTTGTCGCCTTACCGCAGACAGCTTTGAATTTGCTGGCATGAATCCTGCAGAGAAATATTTTAGGTGGTTATTGTGATTTTGACATCTTACCTCCATGGCTCTAGCGGTGCGTTTAATGGTGACGATGTCCTCATTGACTCATGTTTTGTCTATTGTACAGTTTTGTTTGACTGAGGTTCTTAGGGGGGGCTGATTATTGTGCAACATGGCAACAGTGTGTTCAGTTTGGACTATATTGTCCAGCGGTGAGTTTGTAGAGGAGAAGGCTTGGCTCTGCCTTAAGGTTTAGAAGAACATGAGTAGACTGTGAGCAAAAGAACTGTCAGCTGTCTTTACAGCAAACCTCATCAAGGATTGAAAACTGGATGCTGTCTGTATTCCAAGACTTGGCGATCTTGGACCAATGAGAATACGAGGTCAAGAGTGCGGTCACAAGAGTGGGCGTGTTATTTTGTCAATTACAGTATACTGAAATCAGACAACATGACAAAATTGCAGCATGCCTTTTCAAAGTACCTTGAACCAATATAGCAAAAATCAGACCGAATTCCTGGCATATGTTTTACATATGGTTTTTCATTCAGCAATACAACCATGATACTAGTAGTAGCCTGACTTTGTATATGTCCAAAACTCATACTATCAGCTAGTAAAGTGACGTGGAAAATGTTCCGCTTTCACATCTGTTGACATGCACTTTGTGATAAAAAAAATATAAGAATGTTGTTAATTTATCTATTTTGTAGAGAGGAGAGGGGACCCTTGGAGCTAAGGACCTTCCATGCCCTGGTACTTAGGATTATGCTCTTCCATTTCCATAGTGTGGATAAATCCCCATTACCAATATAAACGACAATAATTACACTTGTTGGAAAAGTTTGCATAATTTAATTAAATACAAGAAATATTAGTAATTTGAATTTGCATAGGCTGATGAGGTAATGGTTCCAGATGGAACGAAACTTTTTTATATTCTTGCTTTGTTTGTTCTGGTCAACGTTTCATATTTTACCGCCAGTCCAGGGTACAATGTCTCAATCCCAATTTGATCATTTTAAAATGTGGTCCAGCAGAATGCGTAAAAATTCATAGTAGCGAGAAGCACAGTTTCTGGATATTATGACTGACTCCCCATTCAGAGAAGCAGTTAGAGAAGGGGTTTCTGGTTGGCTAGTGTTTGCACCTCAGCCAGTCAGAACCCTCCACTCTAGTCAGGTCATGTCAGTTACACACCAAAGATAACCCGTTCTCACCCTCTTGTAGCTTGGCGCAGAGCAGGCAGGCTTATCATCAAAGGCAATGTGTAAAGCATTTGCGCAACACACTCACACAGCAACACAATGAATAGACCACAAAATAGACTCCATACAGGCCTACGTAAAAATATATATGTTATACTGTACATACAACCAGACCAAAACAACATGAATCATGAATACTGTGCATACTATGCCAATATTGAGATAGTACTCGTTATCCTGGCCAATGCAAGAATCAACATGACATACATCACAACATCATCATAAGTACATGGATCAGAAAATATCACCATAAGCATAGGTTGCAGCGCACCTGCACTCCTACTACACTTTATATGGTCATCAGGCATCTCATGTAGGGCTCAGGAGTACCTGCATGCCTACTAAATGTACAGTAATGTACTGGGAATCTCCCTCGGCCCCCTGGTTCTCAGAGGAATTAAAGGCAAAAGAATCAGCCTGTAAAAGATTGGAACGGCGATGGAGGGTAAACTATTGTGAATTGGCAAGTGCCCGCTACCGGGAAGCCATTCGAGAACTTCACAAATTAATAAGAAAGGCTAAAAAAATATATTTTACCACTTCCATTCAGCAAGCTGATCTTCAACCAAGGAAGTTTTTTAAATAGTACAGTCCTTTTTTAAACCTAGATGTATCGAGACAGAGGTTGTCCCTTCGGGTGTACTTTGTGACAGTATCTCGGAATTTTTTGATAATAAAATTAAAACAGTGTATAATTCATTTTCCTTACCGAGACCCACGGAAAAAGAGGATAGGGATGCGGTGAGCCACCCGCAGATGTTGTTACGTCAATTCCAGACGTTCACGCTACTTGAGGTCCTGCAAGAAATAAAAAGGTGTAAATCCGGATCTCCTGATAACCCCTGTCCACCCAAGCTCTGGAGTCTGATGGCTGAACAAATCGCGCCTGTCCTCCAGAATGTGTGGAACACTTCGATTTCATCAGGAGTATTTCCAGATTGCTGGAAACATGCCACACTGCTTCCTTTGAAAAAGAAAGCAAATGGAGATCCGGAGGATCTGAGTAATTTGCGACCAATTTCTCAACTGGCAGCTCCTGGCAAAATGCTAGAGAAACTGGTCCAACGACAATTAAATAGGTTTGTGGAGGAAAACAACATTCTGCATGAAACCCAATCGGGCTTCAGGGCAGGTTTCAGTACTGAGACCGCCCTGATCGAGGTGGCCGAGTCAGTGAGGTGGTCGTTGGATTCAGGGGCATCGGCAATGCTGGTGCTCCTGGATCTATCGGCCGCCTTTGACACGGTTGACCACGGAAGGCTGTTGCACCGATTGGCAGAGGTTGGACTACAAGACCAGGCGCTCGCCTGGCTTCACTCCTATCTGTCTAATAGATCCCAGAAGGTAGCGCTAGGAACCTTTGTGTCCAAAGCTAGGCGCCTGGACTGTGGTGTACCACAGGGCTCGGCACTCAGCCCGCTGCTTTTTAACATTTATTTAGCTCCACTTTTCACTTTAATTTCTAACTGGGGTGTCACGGCAATTTCATATGCCGATAACACCCAGTTAGTTTTCCCCTATGCAGAGGCATCAGAAGCATCGTTTGCCAACTTTAAGAGTTGTCTTCGCGACATAGCCTGCTGGATGAACACTAATAAGTTGAGACTAAATGCTGGTAAAACCGAGGTGCTTTTCTTTGGGAAAGGCCCTCACCCCTCTGCAGAGCTCTGGTGGCCAACAGGGATGTATGACGGTACGACGCGTACCGTCACAACGCATCCCTTTACACCGCGTCCCTTGCAACGCAAGTCGTTACCACGACTTGCGTTCGGGGCGCGGATTTCGAATAGTATAATTTACTATTCTAACACCAGTCCCCGTGGACACAAGGGAAGGTGTTGGGATAGTAAATTTACTAATTTTAATCCTTTAGCGCCCTCCAGCGCAAGTCGTGGTAACGACTTGCGTTGTAAGGGACTCATTGTAAAGGCCACGCGGAGTAAAATCCGCGTGGTAAAGGATGTTTCCCGGCCAACAGAGATGGGCACGCCCCCTACCCCTAGCATTGAGGCAAAAAACCTGGGAGTACAGTGGGATGGAAACTTATCCTTTCTGCCCCACATTCAACAGGTGGTCGGAGGATGCCTAAGTAAATTGAGAAATTTATGGAAATGTATCCGGCTGCTGCCGGAGGAATGCCGTAAAACGGTAATCCACGCTATGGTCACCTCAAGGCTGGATTATGCCAATGGTTTATACTTGGGCCTCCCGAAATACCTGATTCAACGGCTACAAACTGTCCAAAATGCGGCTGCGAGACTGGTAACGCATATTCCATTTAAGCAAAACGTCTCTCCGCATCTGCTTAGATTACACTGGCTACCGGTAGCTAGTAGAATTAAATTTAAGGCCCTAACCCTGGCATTTAGAGCCTTACGTGGATCATGCCCCCAATACCTTAAGGCCCGTCTGCCCAGATATGCTCAGTCGAGACATCTTCGCTCTAGCTCCTTGCTCCAACTCTGTGTACCTCGAGTCAGGAGGGCTCGGTTAGGGGGCAGGACCTTTACCGCCAGTGTGACGCAGCTATGGAACACCTTACCATCGGCTATTCAGCTGGCTCCATCTGAAGCCATATTTAGGAAGCTACTGAAAACGTGGCTCTTTGAGTAATGAAAGCTTCTTCCTTCTCCGCATCAGGCGTCTGCCTGTACTGCACACCTAGCGCCGGGACACCTCTGCCGAGGTAACTGCACGCGCTCTACAAAACTCGGTATTATTATTATTATTATTAATTCTGCTCGAGTTCTCGAGCAGTTCTGCATTCAAATATGGCCCTGCGCCATTCTTGGGGTCCTCTCCAGAGGTTACCCCCATAGTAAGACAAGACAGCAATGCCCCATGGTCTCTCCCCAACAGAGAAGGAGGGAAGCACAAATGCAGGGCCACATGGGGAAAACTCATTCAGTCCCCTCTCGTTTAGTACCAGTTCAGCAGTTCATGAGCATGTGGTGCAGCTGCCAAAACTATTGCATCCTTTCCTTTATGAAATGGGCCAGGCCGTCCATGAAGAAACGCAGGAATGCAGTTTCTTCTTGTCAGCGCACACAGTACCTGGTGGGTAGAGGAGGTCTTTGTGACCCTTCTGAGTTGTTCTGCACACAAGTTGGCATTGGCTCCACTGCAGTACCATTGCCATCTCCTCTCCAGAGGCTCCCATGGAGAGAAGGCCGGTGGATCTTTACAGAGCAGTCTGGCCCTGCCCACCACATGACATTAGCAGTTCCTTCGCTCTGCTTTCTTGCCTCCCTGGGGTTTCCTTCACCTCTGCAGTGGCTCTCTCCAGATGGAGAGGGTACACGGGGGGAAAAGAAGAGTGTAAAGAAAGCACCCTTCCTTCAGAATGGAGGCATGAGAAATGTGCTATGCTGGAAAACAAAGAGCAGTCTCTCCCAATTCTTGGATCACACCCTGGTAATCTTGGGAGAATCAAAAACGCTCAACATGCGCTGTTCTCCTTGGAGAACACTGGGAGGGGCACACAGGCAGCAGCAGGCGGGCAGGGCAGCACATAATGGTGCTTGGAAAAGTGACAGTCCCTCCAGAAGCCCAACAGGCAGCATGCCAGCACAACAATGCAGGTAGTCCTAATAAAGGTTTCCTCCTGGAAATACAGCAGTCCCCAGCAATTTGCAGATTGTAGAGCCAGGAGCATCCCACGCAATGTCTAAACACATGGGGTCAGGGACTTCAAACAAAACCTTAGAAGTGCACAACGCCTACTTTCAATTACCGCCCTGGCTCCAAAAATCAGTATGGGGTAAATCAGCCCTTTGGGTTAGAGCAGTAGACAGCCTTTACAAATGTAAGTTTGCCCTGCCTCCCTCTCTCCCAATGCAGGAAGACAATCAGTATGCAGGTAGAGATAGAGGCCTCTCCTGTCACACCCAGCCCTTCCTGGGTTATGGCTGTTGTGTAACAGTCACTCTTCTCTAGACATGTATTGGAGTCAGGCTGCAAAATACTAGCGTTATAAGCACAGAGTAATGCCCGCTTTTTAAAAGTGGATTTCTAAAATAGAAATGTAAAATTAACCTGCACCAGTAAGCAAGATTTAACAAAACTATTTCGAACATACCAAACATGACAAAACTACTCCTTTCAGATCAGGAATTACCACTTACACACTTACAAGGAAATTCTCAATGCTAACCTATACGAGAGTAGGCATCACAGTAGTGAGAAACAAAATAGGCTGTTTGTCACTACCAGGACATGCCACTCAATAAAGGCATGTGTTCTAACTTCAATTTACACAGCGCCCTGCCCATGGAGCTACCTAGGGCTTATTTTAGGGGTGGCCTACTCACAGTAATAGGGAAGTTTAAGGCTTGACAAGTAGTTTTAAATGCCAGGTCAATGTGACAGCAGACTGAGCAATGTATGCAGTGGAAGATCAGAGAAAGGTTTGAAAGGCTACTTCCCCGGGTGCCGCCATCAGTGCTACAGGTCCACATTTAGCATTAAATTTACAGGCATGTGGTATATGGGATACCACAGTACTAGGGACGTACAGGTAAATTAAATATGCCAATCAGGTGTAAACCATTCATACCATGTTTAAAGGAGAGAGCACATGCACTTTAGCACTAAGTAGCAGTGGTAGCAGTGGTCAAGTGCCCAGTGTCCTAAAGTCAACAAAAAAAGGGTAAATACATTGGAAGAAGAAGGCAAAAAGTTTGGGGATAACCCTCCAAAAAGGGCCAGGTCCAAAAGGAGCGCTCCTCTGACTGGAGAAATCAGCCAGAATATCCTCCATACTCCTCACACCTCATAGACTTGAAGGACCCGAGGGAAAGCTACTCTGGAAAGTTAACTTCTCACTTCAGAAAATCTTGATACTCTGCTGGACCAGATTTTGAAACAACTAGAATTGGGTGTAGGACATTTCAGTCTTCCATACCAATGCCTTTATAATCCACACCTTGAAAAGTCACCGGCCTGTGTGCTATTAGTGATGAATCAAGTGTTGACTGTACTTTAGTTTAGAATGTACATGAAATGTGGACTGAAACGAAGAAAGCAAAAAAAAATAAAAAATCCTTCCATCTGGAAATATTTCTGATTATGTGAATTCAATTCAATTCAATTCAATTCAATATCAACTTTATTCGGTAGTTTTGTAAAACACCATAAAAGTTCAGAAAAGCTAAAAACACAATTACAATTTTGTCAGAAAAAATTAAAAAATTGTTGGATGTGCATTTTGTTAAAAAGAATACATAAAAGTGACAAGTGCATCTCAGTTTCATTAGCGCAAATTTTTACCACATGTGCAAAGACGTACAGTTTTTCTGTTATCTCAGTCCCTTCGTTAATATGTAAGAGCGATGTCGTTCGAAGTTATAAATTTGTGCGATGACGTATACAAAATTTAAGGTAAGATACAATCGCTTTGGCATAATTTTCATTTTCAAGGTACTGTAGTGCCAGATACGCTGGGCGACATTGACGAAAACCCCAGAACTTCAAAATGGGGAGTATCCAGCGCTTCCGGGGCTCAGTAAAGAATTTGCAGAATAGCATTGTGTGTATCGTTGATTGGGGGGACACCAAATCACAAGGGCACATAGATGCGGTAGATGTCCTGACATTTTGCTCAGGAAATGCAACTAATAAATGAAACAGGTCGAGTCTAAAGCGGGTAAGCAGCATTCTTTCAAACTGTGTTATTTTAAAATTCAGGTAGAGTTCAGCAGAGAACACAGTTTGGACTAGCAAGGAGTGTTGGACTGATGGCTTATGGACCTCGGATAGTAAGCGTAGCTGACGTAGATGAATTAAACACTCCCTTTTTAAGTTCTTTTTGGGGATTTCCTCTATCAGCGATGGGTGGTCAAAGTACTTCCTATATCCAAGATCTGTTAATAACGCTTTGACGTATGACAGCCATTTGATTTTCTTAGCGTGGTCTAGCGTTAAAATGTCTTGAATAATCGTCCTAGTCAGATGACATTGCTCGGTAGCCCATATTCTGCGCCACAACATTATTGGTTGTAGTTTTATAATGTCTGTGATGTAATCAATGCCCAGCTCAATGTGGCAGGCATAGGTGGAACAGGTTTTGGGCACCGCCAGCAAATATCTCAGGAAAGAGTTCTCTATTGTTTGTATTGAGTCCACATTTATAAAACCCCAGATCCCCGCCCCGTATGTTGCAGTACTTACACATTTTGCATTATATATTTGCACTAGTTCTTTAATTGGTCTCTGCCCCAATCTCTGCGAGAATGTTTTTAGCGAAGATGTCTCTCGGAGGAAAACCAGTTTTCTTGCATCAATGGCTGGGGTCCATTTGAATTTTTCGTCAATGACGATCCCTAAATAGGGATAGGTTTTAGTCCTATCCAGGTGTTCGCCCTGCACCATTATCTTCCTATATCTTGCATTTCTTTTCTCCCCTGCGTGCATAGTATACGTTTTTTTTGCGTTTAGTTTCAGGTTTAGACTTGCCATAAAATCACAGTATCTGTTCAGGGCCCTTTGTAATTCATTTGGTGTTCTTGCTAAAATAACAGCATCGTCGGCATATAAGAGTGCTGGTAACTGTCGACGAGCTGTTAACGGGAGGTCCTTGCTGCCTTGTAGCATGGCAGCCTCTAAGCCATTCGTATAGAGGGTGAATAAAAAGGGGGCCAGTACGCACCCCTGCCTGACCCCCTTTTCCACCCTAAAAGAGTTAGTGAGCTCACCCTTTGTCCCGAATCTTACCCTACCTGTGGTACCTGTATATAGTTCACGGAGGAAATCCACAATTGGCGTAGGAACACCCATTTTCAAGATTGTAATCCACAGCGTTGAGTGTACCACGCAGTCAAATGCTGCGGAAAGATCGACATAGGCCATATGAAATGAGGACCCTTTGGCATCCAGATATTTGCTCGCCAGTAGGGACAGGTTTAGGGCCTGATCAACTGTTCCTAGTCCCTCCCGGAAGCCATATTGTAGGTCTGAAATAATTTTGTGGTCGGTGGCCCATTCCTGGAGGCGGTCAAGGAGTATTCGTCCTGCCATTTTGCCTAGTGAGTCCAGGAGGGAGATCGGCCTGTAGCATGTTGGACTATTTCGATCTCCTTTCTTAAAAATAGGTACCAGCGTTGATGTTTTCCAAGACTCCAAAATGCCTGCTTCGATGGTAGCATTCAGGACGTTAGTTAGTAACGGGGTCCAGAGATCTGGGAGATGTTTAAAAACGTCAACCGGAACGCCGTCCGGTCCTGGTGCTTTCGCTGATTTTGAGGAATTTAGAGCTTTTTGGACCTCTTTGTGGGAAAAGTGAAGATTTAACGGATAGGCAATGTGTGGCAGGAGTTCAAGCTGGTCTGTGTCTTCAGTCGGATCTTTCGCAAAGACTTTAGTAAAATGGCTCACCCATTCATGTTGACTTATGGCTACATCAATTGATGGAGAGTTGGCTTTCTCTGTTAGGAAAGGGGAACAAACTATCTGCCAGAACAGGGCACTGTTATTTAGTTCCGAGCTTTGGGTCAGTTTTGACCATAGTTCAGCTTTTACTTCCTTTTTCCTGTTGTTTATGGCGGCTGTATACTCCTTTCTGAGTCTGATGGTTTCGACTCTGTCCCTGTGATCACTATTCAGAGCTTCCTTTAGGCGTGTAGATGCTTTGGTGCATGCTGAATCAAACCATCCTTTCTTTGGTTGGGGCCTTTGTTTGTGCTTTTTGGTTAGTTCTTTTTGTATGGTTGTTGTAATTGAGAGGAAGCTTACTATAGTTTCACTAGGGTGGATGGTGGGGTCCAAGCAATTTATAATATCCGTTTGGTTGTTTGTGACTATTTTTTTTGTTATTATTTCTTTGTCAATGTTGCCCCACTTCAATGTAAAGCCGTTCAAAGAGCCTAGTTCTAGATCACTTTGATTTAGAGCGGTCAAAATGTCATATGGTTTATTCTTAGTTATTTCAGCAAGAACCATAGTGATGGGAAAGTGGTCGCTTAGAGGATTGTTAAGGACCTTGAAATCTTCTACGGTAAATCCTATGGGTGATGAGATCAGTATGAAGTCAATTAGGCTTGTTAGACCTCTTCCGATAAATGTGGGCTGAAATTGAACAGGTGGATTCTTTATTTCGTTAGCGAAACTTAGTTCTAGTTCAGCCATGATTTCATTCATTATTTCCCCCCCATTAGAATGTGTGAAATGCGAGAGATTTGTATCGGGCTCGTCACTAATACCGCATTTATTGTTATCACTATTGCTGCATAGATGTAGATTGAAATCTCCGCCCCAGATTGTTGTGCATGTCTTTTTGATGTGATTAGTTCGTTGCTCTTGTATTATTGCGGAGATCTCTGGGAGTAGCGTACTCATATCGGAGTTGGAGAGATTGTTATAAAAGTTTGTAATAAAGTATAATCTTTGTTTAGTGACCTTTACCGCTATGATCTGAAAATTTGTATCTAGAGTTATGGGGATTATCTCCTCCACCGGAAGGGTATTTTTGATGTAGGTAACTAAGCCCCCGCTATTTCTGCCAGAGGTTGATTTCGTCGCAGGTGACCAAAAAGTCTTAAAGCCTAGTATGTGTATAGGCCTTATGGCCCACGTCTCCTGAAGACAGGTACACCCGCTCAAGTTGATCTGGCTTAGGAAATCAGGGTCAGTCTTCTTTGCGGAAAGACCTGCGATGTTCCAGAAAGTAAAATGAATCTACAAAATTTCTGAGATAGAGTCAACAGGATTGCTTTTATTAGCCCTCCGTTCAATGATTTCCTGATTGGTTTGGGTCGCTGTTATAGTTGTGATGACTTCATGATTGATTTTTGGACACTCAGGTTTACTAGGAGAAAGAGGGAGATGCGTTGGAGTTGTTACAAGGATAGGATATGAGTTAAGTGATGAGGTTGGGTCCGTTTTGGGTGATTGTGAGAGTTCCCTGGTGGTATAGGGATTGGGAAGTCAATCGTTAAAATCTAAGCCTGAAAAGGCATTAAATCTGTTATATGTTGGAATGTTAAAAGGAGTAGCTAGCGGGGGAACTGGTTGTCTCCATCGATTGTCTCCATTCTCTTGACAGGGGGTTTCAGAAAGATAAGGATGGGTGAGTGGCGGTATGGGCGTTTGGCTCTGATGCCACTGTACCGAGCCTGTTGGGCATAGGAACTTAGTGTTCTGGTAGGGGATGGAAGGATAAGAGATAGTAGGATAAGGTCTTTCTGAGAAAAGATTCGTAGGGGCAGACGGGATGTTGGAAGTTGTATTTAATAAATGTCTATAGAAATAGCCTAACGGGAGAAGGGTTGTGTTAAATTCCCATGTAGAGGGTGGTGGTGCCTTAGCTAATGTTTTTTCGGCCCACTGGGGGTTTCTGAAAGTGATAGCTACACAATCCCCCTCAAATTTTTTACGTAAGGGGCCTATCCAACCTACTCTTTGCGTGTGGGAAATTTCCCCTGCACATTCTATTGGAAAGTTAGAATTCAGGCTCAACCAATGAAGTACCTTGTTTTTCAGAGATGTTGTTGTTTCACTCTGTTCTTGTTTAAGTGTTGGGACGTTTACCAATACAAGGACGTAGGCTCCGCATTCGGGTGGAAGGGTGATGCGTGCCGGTATCTGTCTAAACTTATATGGTTGTTCGTATGGTATCTTTGGTTGCTGAGATTTTGCGTTAGGCTGATTGAGTTGTGTGGGTTTTTGTAATGATTTCTGTGATCCTTTCTGAGATGGTTTGCGGGTGCTCACCGGTTGTAGGTTAGTTGATTGGGTGTTTATGTTAGTAGTAGGTGATGTAGTATTGAGCGTGGAAGGTTTGCTTGCAGCGGTTGTACTGTTGCTGTGGGAATTTTGTTTCGGGAGAGTTATTGGCGTCGGTATGGATTTCTTGACTGTGGCTGTCTTAGAATGGGTGGCAGTCGTGGGAGCCAAAGGAGCTAAGGTGGTAGTGGGTGGTGTAAGATGACTAGTATTGTTGATTAGTCTTGCCATCTGTTTTTCGATGTTGTTTAGGGTTCGCTCTATTGGTGTTAATTGAGTTTTTATAAGGTCCTTAATTATATCTAGTACTTGTGAGTTAAGCTCAAGATAGTTTGAGTTGGTAGCGCCATGACCCCTGTAATCGTCATCAGACGGTACAGCTGCAACAGAGGGGTCGTCCGCGTTTACCGATGATGAGTAGCTTGCATTATTCCGGAAATTATTACGGGGCGTCTTTTTGGACCTTGTGCGCCTTGGTATATTTTTTTGCTTAATCTTGTTCTTAACTGCTGGTCTTGTAGTATCTTGATTAAGAAAAGGACCCTCCCTTATCTCCTTATCAATTATTGTTGGAGGAGCTGCTATTAGAAGTGAAGACTGGGTTAAGGATTGTGACCCGGTCGGGGTTAGTAGGGGAGTTTGGGTTATTTGGGTGGGACTAATCACCAAAGTTGGTGTTTTTTCAAGATCGTCCAGGGTATCTTCTCCAAGTGATATATGGGTGACAGATAGGTCAACACTTGTTGGTATAGTGTGGAGTTCTGCACGGATTTCGCGCAATAATGGAACGTTTGTTTCCTGTTGAGTGGGTGTTTTAGCTAGGGCCAAAAGGCCCATTGAAGATCTACGTGCTGCTGCGAGGTCCTGGGAGACGCGTCTCTCTAGGAGCACTATCCCCTGATTGATCGCGTCATTAGCTTTATTGATGAATTGGTCAATCGGCCCAATTATAGGACCCGCTCCTTGTGCTGTTTTATTCCTCATTGCCCTAGTTGTCATAGTGGCACTATAGCACAGATGTAGTTGTAGGTATTATGATCTGACCGGGACCAAGTTACAAGATGGATAGCGGTGTGTAAGTGGGGGTGTAATTGGGTTGGCCCAGACCAGACTTTCCCAGGCTTGAACGGGCTTAAACGGGCCCGCCCTTGGCCCGGGCTTAGCTCCGCGCTCAGCCCCGCGCGCGTCCCGCGTTGCGCGTCTCTGATGTTGCTGAAATACTCCCGGTTATAGAGGGGGCGTGGCACTGGGAGGGGGCGCGGCTCGCCAGGGAAGAGGACACAGCTGAGGTTGTTAGAAGCTGCTCCTCGCAGTCCCGGGGCCGCGCCTCTCGCCTCCTCTGCGGCCTCGCGCTGGTAACTTCTTTCACCGGCTGATGGCTCCTAATGAAAACTGGTAACTGCTACTCCGGTAGCACAGGCAGGATTTGGGCAATGCAAACAGACTCCTCTCGGCGAGTGGCACCCCCACACACACCAATGCTTGTTAATATTTGGCGTTTCTACACCAGGCAGGAGAGTTGGTTAATTAAAAATATAGAATTTACAGAGGCAGTATTCCTCTCGTCTGGCCCGGCACAAACTCTCATACTAGCCGCGCTCCTTGTTCGTTGTGTGAATTCAAATTATTAATAATTCCAATGTTTATCTAATTGTTGCTAGCAAGCATTTCCAACAACATTATATATTTTTCTGTATCTAGTAGTGTCTATCAAAGTAAACGAATGTAAAATTAGAGGTTGGTGAAAATTCTGGTTTAATTGAATTCTGGTTACATTTCACAGGTTATTTTTGTTGCTTACTGAGCGGAATGAGGGTAATACATGAGTGAAAACAAACTAAACACAACACAGTTCCTTTGAGGAGCAATAGTGCTAATTGAATTAAGGTAAATATATCACCTGGCCCCCTGACAGGGCTCTTGAAACCAACGGACAAATGTACAATGAACTGGCAGAGTTCGGGTTAGCTGCAAAGTCACTTAAAAAATGCAGGGATGCACCGTATTTACAATGATACAGTGCACCCTTTGCACTGGAGCTAAATTAAGCTGCCTAACACCAATGCAGGCACCCTGGCTCCATAGTGCAGGGTCCTGCATCGGGGTGGGGATGATTGTTTATCTGCAGGAAGGTCTCCCTTCCTGCTTATAAACAATCCAGAATGGGGATTTGTAATTCCTATTTGTGCTGTATTGTGCAGCACACATAGACGTTGCAAATCATCATTTTTTAATGATTGTTGCTGTGCTGGAAGGAACACCTTGCTGCACATAAATGATATTCATGGAGATTTGCTGTTTATATGTGTGCTGCATTGTGCAAAAACATGTAGAAATTAATAATTTCTCCTTGTTTCCCCATGTTAAGACCAGTTTTTTTTGTAATCTTAATTTTGACGCTGACCCATATTTACGGCACCCTAGTAAATAGGGGTCAGCATCAAAATCAATGGGTGTTGTGGCGGAACACTCACCGCAACACCCATTGCCCACCCCTTTCACACTCAGGGCCCGATTCCGATCTCGCTGGGAAAGCCGTACAGCGACTCGTGCCCATAGAGCTTTCTGACCGACTTGTGCTCCTGTGCTCCGAGCGACAGATTACAATACGCTGCAGTGCTGATGGACTTGAGTCTCTCGGAGCCCCATAGAAGTCTATGGGACCCTGGTGTACATTGTTTACATAGGCTCCAATAGACAAAAATGCATGTCTCGGACAAGGACAAAGTCTGCTCAGGAATCTTACCCATTGTGCGGTGCACGTCAATGAAGTAGGAGTTGTCCAGACGTTGTCGCAGACGGGTGCGAGTCGATCGGAGCACGAGGCTATCCTCGCATCGTACCCGCTCGCTCGTAAAGCGGTAGGAGTCGTCCAGAAATCGCACATACGAGAAGGAGTCGCTCCTGATGGATGCCGTCAGGAGCCCCTCCGACCAAGATGGGAAACGGGCCCATAGGTTAGCAAGAAAGCTGGTTTTATTTACAAGGTGAAGTTAAGTGGCTTAACACCACCTTGTAAACAAGGGGGCAGATTTATGACGGCCTTGCGCCGCCGGTGCGTCACTTTATTTGACTAAACGGCGGCGCAAACAATGCGCCCTATTTACAACGTGACGCATCTAGGAGATGCGTCACATTGTAAAGCCCTGCGCCATAGGAGGCGTTCCTGCGCAGGGGGGGGCGTTCCTGCGCAGGAACGCCTCCTAAAAGTGGCTGAGTGAAATCTATAAGATTTCACTCAGTCACTTTCAGGACAATGCTGCGCCAAAACCCTGCACCTGCTTGAAGCAGGCGTAGGTCTTGACGCAGCATTGTGGAGATGGGCCACCCCCGAGCCTTGCTGGAGCTGCGTCACGCTTGCGACGCAGCTCCAGCAATGCGCCACCTTTACGGCACAGATGCGTCACGCATCTGTGCCATTTTTGCCCCATGGTGCGCAGCATTGTAAATGCGGCGCACCATGGGTGGCGGAGCAGCGGCGCAGGATGACTGGCGCATCCCTGGGGATGCGCCAGTCATCATAAATCTGCCCAAGGTGTTGAACTAAACGCCACCAGAACGTCTTAAAAAGCCCCCAAATATCCCAGCAGGAAGGCTTGTGTGCATCGCGTACCTGTAGGATCTTCTACTCATTCTATCAGGGAGGCACCACACACTGGCTTCCCTGCTAGGTAACTTGCTTTCATGCACTCTTAGGGGCTGAGCAGTGGAATTAACTTAATGAATTGACCAGTAAGGTCATTATATTCTCTCCCACCTGACAGTACTGAATCACACAGGTATTCCTCATTCCTCACTGCACGCGCAAAGGAATACTGCTTACCAAGGACTAAATAAACAAAACTCACCAACCCAGAGTAATAAAGGCATATCCATGATTACAACCCATTGACTTCTGGACAGAAAGAAGAGGATGCAAGTAGCGTCAGCTGGTATTTAACAGCAGTATGTGGGTGAGTCATGGGGCCGGGGGGGGGGGGGGGGGGTGAGGGAATGAAGGAGACAAAAATACACACTTGCCTGTTTTCTCTCTGCTGCCATCTCCTCTCCCTCTTCGCCTGCTTCTAGGACAGGAAGGAGGACACACCCTGTCCCAGACTCCAGATAGCCTATCACAACTCTGCAATGCAGCATTGTGATTGGTCTGAGCACTGTGGATCGGCGCTCAGCCAGAGAATTGGAGGCTGGGTATTTTCTCCATACAGGCTGTAATGCAGCCAGCGTGGAGAACATACAAAGTGAGCATGAGGGTTTGACCGGCCCGAGATGCCCAGCCAAAGCGTCTTGGGCACTTGGAGTGGACAAACCACTCCTCCCCTGCCCTTCTCTGTGAGCAGAGCAACCCCGCCCCTACCTAGCTGAGCAAGGGGAAAAATAAAATGATAATAACAATGAGTTATTATAATGTTTTTTCCTCTTTGACCTACTCAGTGGGGAGACGCTCCTCTGCCTTAACGGAGGAGCCGCCACTGGATGCTATTTGGCGCTTAAGTACAGCATGCTTGGTTGTGATCACAGGAATCTACATATAGCAAAAAGGTTCAGTCATTGTTGACCTTAACTGGTCCTGGTGTGCCAGGCTGGTATATAAGCTTTTTGCCCACATGTGTCAGATATGTTAAAAAGCTTGTAAGTCTAAACTTACTTATTACCTTCAGTGGGGTTTGTTTTAATCCACACAAAAAAACAGTAGGATTTGGTAATCACCCTATAAAACTTTATGTTCTTATTATCGGTGTATTGTAATGTCATATCAACCTTGTAAGAAGAAAAATGCATAATTTCTCACTTCTAATGATGTAATAGAAGTGAGCCGTAATGTCACATTGCTGCCTGAACAGCTTTACTGGCATGCCCAGTTGATGAGGAGGGTGGGTGCGAGTAACTGACAAAGGGACTTGCATCCTCCCACCTCTATGTACTCAGCTGCGGGAGGCCCCCTCCACATTTGCATCTCATCACAAGCATGTTGAGTGGTCAAGTGGCAGTCTACCATGCCTCCTTCTAGGTCCACTCACTGAAAAGAGAGAGTGTGAGTAGACGGGTAGTTCTGAGACAGATAAACTGTTAGGCTATGAATGGCAGAAGGCAGGGTCAAAAGGAACCTGATGCAAGACACAAAGCTAGATTTCTTGTGCACCATTGCATTATGCCAAGATAATGGAACTTTCAGCCATGCCTAGTTAATGGACTGTGCCACCTGCCTGATTCCGGCTCATGGCCCCTTACCCATCACCACAAACTCTCCCATCACCCCACACAAAGCCAAGATCACACATAGGTCATAGTGAGGCAGGGAGCGGAGAGGAAATGGGGTTGTCATAAGCAAAGTGGAAGAGCAGCAACCAATTATTGCAAGGGTAACGAGGTCTTGGACAAATTCCACTCAATGTTTTGTTTGTTCCCCAGGCACTGGGCTTAACTAATACACTTTTTCTTTGCTTTATTACTAAATGAACTGCATGCATATAGGTGTCACCTGGCCCCATATCATAGAAGTGACTTTCAGCAAAGCAGAGCTTAAGACATGTAATTTGGAACAGCGTAGTTTTGGCTCCATCTTTTTACGTCACAAATACATAACATAAACGTGCACTTACCACATGTTTCCTGTGGGGCCTAATAGTATTAGCACAAGGAGTTGCACTTGACATCATTATTGAAGTGGATTCACTGTAGAATTCGACAATTCATACATACGCTGTGGGCCTTAACCTTTTTAAATGAGATATTCCTTGGGGATTTGATGAATAAATCATTCTCACCCATCTAGAATGTGTTCATTATAGAAATGACTTTATGAATCCACTATAGAATGGATTTATGTAACATGTACACTAATGTTTCATATATTTAATTTAAAATGTAGTTCTTAGCAGTACTTACACATGCGTATTAAAGATGTAGCTGTATGCCCCATGCAATTTGAATCTAATGTACTGACAAGTTTTATATTCATTTTTGTTTGAAAGTACACTTTCATATTAAATGTGCACCATTGATTTAATACTCTCAAGTTATCCTGATTAGGCCTGTTTTCCATTCTGCATAAAATACTGTTTCCAGTTCTGCTTGCATGAGTCCTCCCTTGCAGGTGCGTTCACATAGATTGTTATTTTGTGAGTAGAAACAACACTGTACTAGGGATAGAGAGAGAGCCTGAGAAGAAGACCTTGACAAAGGAACATGGAGAGCCAGAACGTTAACTGAAGAGTCCTATCCAGCATAATTGCAACATGGCTTGGTTCAACAAGTACAATGTAGTTCCCATGTTCAGAGTGGGACATTTCGTAAATGTTGCAGCTTACAACATGAGAATGGAAAAGGACAATGGGACCCCAAATGATGTGAACAAAGGGGTGGCACTTGAGTGATTTTGATGAAAATAACTGGATTAAATACTGTCTGAGATTGTTGCCAATTTCCTTGGACTTTGAGAGGTTTAGACCTTCATGCTTATTCCATTTGACACTTGCTGAGTGTTGCTTACACTAACACTTAAATTCCCCTCACCCCAGAAGACTCTTGATCGAGCTTCTGAGATGCTGACGCCTTACCTTATTTCCTTTACTTCCCGAATGTTCTCATATTTTCCCATTTATCTGAAGTTCCCTGAACTTTGAAATTCCTTAAACTATTAAACCAACCTCTTGGTTTGGACTTTAACCTAGATGATTCTTGGTTTTGCTCAATTTATTTGTTTTATTTTATTTAATTAGAAAGTTTTATATAGTGCGAACATGACCCTTGAGGGTATCAGAGCACTTTTCAATTGTTCAGAGACTAGAGACAAATATGTTAAATAATATCATAGTTTTTTGATAAACAACTTTATTGCTTTTTTGGAAAGACAAGCACCAATAGCACAGCAGTAGAAAGCACCAATATTGACATAGTACAGTAAAAGAAACACAGGCATCACATGAAAGTCCCGCCCCCCAGCTGTAGGCACACACTTCTCGTCTAGAGAACAGGTTATTCCATGGCCCCCAGCCATTTGCCCCACACCCTCCGATGTTTCTTACGGCATCCTCGTGTCTCCAAACTTGGCGGTGTGTGAAGTTTCCAGGAGGCAGCAATGTCCCTCTTGGCCACAACCATGGCAGTACTGTAAAATAACTTCTCATTCCTCGACCCGTCTAGCCCGTCAGTAATCCAAAGAAGGGAGTGGCGTGGATCATGGGGAACTTCCCATCCCAGGACCTCGGACAATTCACCCTCGATGCCCCCCATTACTGTGCCGATTGGGGCATGCCCACACCATGTGATACAAATCGGCCGGGTCCTGACCGCACCTCGTGCACGCAGTAGAAGGGGAAAAGCCAGCCCGGTGTAAGCATAGCAGGGTCATGTAGCTGTGTGAATATACTATAATTGGATCAAGCGGAGTTTAGCTGATGTGTTAAACATTTTGTGGGACATGAGGGCATCATGCCAGTCTTCTTTATCCAGAGGGCCCACCCATTCCTCCCATTGGCCCCTGAGTCAGTCAAGCGAGGCCGGGGTGTTGTTGACCAGCGTCTTGTAGATGCGGGAGATGCCCCCCTCCCCAGGTTACCCAGCATGATCTGCACCTCGGGGGGACTGTACTCGGGAATCCTGGTATCCTCAGGTATATATATGTGAAGGGCGTGTTGCAGTTGTAAGTATTTATAAAATTGTGCCGGATGCAGGGAGTATCTGGACTGGAGGTCCTTAAAGATGCGCATGTGGCCGCTAGCCCACACATCGCCAAGTTGAGAGATCCCAATAAGATCCCACGTTTGGAATCCTTGTAGCCCAGTGACCTCCTGGAGCCACGTGCTGTGTCATAGAGGCGTAAGTTGAGTGAGTTTGTGCATCCATTGGGTTTGTCTTAGGGCTGCACTCCAGGCTAGAAGTAAGGAGCGGGAGACATCGGGCAAGTGGACGGGATGAGTTCCCCGTATAGTAAAGACTGGATTTTTGACAGTCCAAGCACATGAAGTTCCAGCCTGTAGGCTTGGTCGGACCAACCCCCATTGAACCAGTTGTGTATAGTCAAAAGACGGGTTGCTAAGTAGAAATAACATCATTGTTGATAACAATAGAGGATATGGCAGCATTGTTGATAAGGCAGGTTACAACACAATGTCAGGATCGATAGATAAAAAAACAAGAACATAAAAGGAGAGCAATAGTTAAGCATGTAATTGACATGTCATGAAAGATATGAAGAGACGAGATCCTAGAATCTAGAGTAGAAATGTATTCGTAAGTAGTACTTTAACTTCCATCTTGAAAGATGCTGTTGAGGGTTTCAGTCTGGTTTCAGGGGGCAAGGTGTTCCAAAATCTCAGGGCAATACTAGAGAAAGCTCTGCTGTAGCTTTTCTTTTTTAATAATCTCTGTGGTTTCAGCAGTAAGGAGCTAGAGCTTCTGGACGATCTGCAGCCGTCAAAGAGTTCCAGCTTCTGAGCGAATTATCTCAGGGTATTGTAGGCTATGGCTTTATGGGTCATGCAGGCAATTTTTAGATGAATTCTTGCTTTGTAACGTAGCCAGTTGAGGGATTTAAAATCAGGGGTGATGTGGGTATTTTGTTTTGATCCTTTTATGTGCCTTGCTGCAGAGCTAAGGGAGGCCCTTAGACGAGACATTTTGGATCTGGGCAAACCTCAGAGGGTTGCACTTCCATAGTCCAACCTGGGAATCACAAGGGCTTCACTTCAGACTTAAAGTTGTTGGGGGGAGGAAGGGTTTTAATTATCTTAAGATGTTCATTTGGAGATTTGCTCCTTCAGTGGCCACACATGTGTTTCTGCATGTTAAGGTTCTTGTCAAGAGTTATTCCAAGTGATTTTGCTGAATCTATAACTTGTGGCAAGCAATTGAGAGCTGTTAGTTGTTTCAGCCATTCTTCAATGACAGGTCACTGGTTGGGAGGGCCGATTAGGAGGATTTAATTTGAGGTGGTTATACACCAGCCAACTTTGGGTTTTCTGTAGAGTTAAGTTGAGGGGTCTGACGTCTTCAGGGGAGCAGACATTCAGGTAAAATTAGGTGGGGTCAGCATACATGTAGTTGTGGATCTTGGATGAACTCAGAATTTTTGTTAGATGCTCCATGAACAAGTTTAAGAGATTAGGGGAGAGGGAGGAACCCTTTTTGGACCCCCTAATGTGACCAGAGTGGTCTTAGATAGGGAATGATTAACCTTGAATCTTTGAGTTTTGTTTTGGAGAAACAAGCTGAACCAGTTTAGGACTGAACCGTGATAGGAGGCGCTTTAAATTGTGGATACCCCTGGTGGAGCGGGGGTTCTTTACCTAACACGGTGTTGCTGCTTTGCTCCTGGGACGCACTTCGACCGCATTTCCCTCCTGTTTCTGCTGCAGCGCCGGCTTATCACCCGGCGTGGTGTAGACACAGCCACAGTCCTGCAGTGCCGGCCAACGCGAGTCTCCTCCCGCCACCGCTGCTCTGAAACACCTGAGCACGGCCGCAGTGGGGGGGGACCAGCGCGAGGGACTTCAATTACCAGCATCCCTAGCGGCCGGAAGTCGCACTGAACCGCGCTAGGAGGCGCTTTAAATTGCGGATACCCCTGGTGGAGCGGGGGTTCTTTACCTAACACGGTGTTGCTGCTTTGCTCCTGGGATGCACTTCGACCGCATTTCCCTCCTGTTTCTGCTGCAGCGCCGGCTTATCACCCGGCGTGGTGTAGACACAGCCACAGTCCTGCAGTGCCGGCCAACGTGAGTCTCCTCCCGCCGCCGCTGCTCTGAAACACCTGAGCACGGCCGCAGTGGGGGGGGGGACCAGCGCGAGGGACTTCAATTACCAGCATCCCTAGCGGCCGGAAGCCGCACTGAACCGCGCTAGGAGCGCTTTAAATTACGGATACCCCTCGTGTTGCGGGACGCGAACGGGACGCCCGGGGCTAAGCCCGGGCAAAGGGCGGGCCCTCTACGGCCCTCCAAGGCCAGAAGAGGCCGGACCAGGCCCATTCCCTTGGTTTTTCGATTTAGTGATCTCCACACCCCGGTCACCTGGACATATCAACAAGAGGAACCGATGTAACAACTTAAACAAGACTCAACATAGTACGTAGCCCGATAAACCTGTTTTGGTCAGCACCAGTACTCCCAGCCTATCTCAAACTAAATAGAACTAGCGCCCTTTAACCAAAATGACACCATCCCTTCTCAAAGATAAACCTGAAGTGGTTGGTGGTCAAAATCAAGGCACACTAGATAACTTTGTTATAAGGGACACGTCGGAAACTGACAGAGAAGTCATCCTTGCAGAGAGACGTGCTGCAAGGCGTCACTCAGTGGAACTGATGAAGAATAGGCGTTCGTCTTTAGGCCCAATTGAACAAGTTTTGTCACCGGTCCCTGCAACTTACAACATAAGTGAGGGTCAAGACGGTTCCTTCAATGACAGTATTCCACTATTACTAAGGGATAAAACTCCCCCTCAAATTCAGCCTAATGACTCCAACACAAATCGTACTACCTCCTTCTCAAATTCAGAGGAAGAAATGGTAGTGCTCGTGGACACTTCATCACCACATCCGAAGTCTGCTAATAAAACAAAAACAACACCTATAATTCCAGAGATTCATGGCCCACCACCTAGGAAAAGAAGGAAGAGGGGGAGCGGGCGACAACACAAAGCTAAGATGAGTGACAACAACCTAGAGAGTGTTAAAAAACCTTCGCCTAAGGTACCATCCCCATTTGCATCAATCACTTCTACACACACTTCAAATAAAGACATACAGCCTGATTCATCATTCTCCCGTTTTGCGAGCCCCCAATAGCGATTCATAAGGAATCGCTATTAAGGACTTGCAAAACGGGATTCATGTAGAAATTGCATAACGAAATGCGATTCCTACACATTCCTTATTTGCGATTAGCAAATTGCTAATCACAAATAAGGAATAACACCCCATTCATTCCTATGGGCCTAAAGGCTCATTGGAATAAATGGGGAGTTATTCCTTATTTGCGAATAGCAATTTGCTAATCGCAAATAAGATAGCGATTTCAAGGGTGCCAGGGGTGTCCAAAGGACACCCTGTAGCACCCCTGAAATGTAATCTACATTGGTGTTGCGCACACACATGTCCAAAGGACATGTGTGTGTGTAACATGCAACTTAGAAAAATGCATTTAAATGCATTTTTCTAAGTTTTCGCTATTTACCACGAGGTTTGACCTCGCGGTAAATAGCGGCCCAAAATAGCGATTTCGGTATTTTAAAATGGTTCATGAATCGCATTTAAGGAATCTCAAATAGAGATTCCTTAAATGCAATTCCTCGCAAATATGCGAATTCTTTAATAGCGATTTTTGCATTTGGGATGATGAATCCCAAATGCAAAAACTGCACTCGCAAAGGGCCAGATTCTCACAATCTGGCCCTTTGCAAGCGCAATTAAGCTTGATGAATCAGGCTGATAGTCACTAAAGACTTGTTGGGTGGTATGGACCAGTTAGTCAGATCAATGATATTACCACTGGTGGAGAGGTTAAAAAGAATTGCCCATCAGTTGGACAATTTGGAGCAGGCCATTGGCGAGATTAAAGGGGTTCCAAAAGGCACTTTAAAGCCCCAACCAGGACCCTTGTCTGTCTTCCCAGCCCAAAAGAGAGTCTAAAGTTCCAGCCAAAGACAATAGAAAGTTAGCAAAGCCAATGCTTTCCAAAACAACAGGCACAAATAGCAAACCCAAAGATAAGGGAAAAGTGGTAGTAGTAGTCGACAATCCTAATCCTCAGCAACAAACCCCAAACCTGAGCACCCCCAAATATAAAGACCAAGGGCATACTAGTAGGGTTTTCCCATCTGGAAAAAATATGGTAGATCTGCCCCCGGAAGCCGCCCCTTTTGTGGTTGCTCTTACTGGGGTGCCATCGTTAAAGGAAGGAAACAGAGAAGACCAACAACAGTTAAGGAACAAAGTCATATTCTGGCTTACACAAAACTGTCCACTGCCCCCTGATATAAATGGGGAAATCCTACTTGTCAGGCGCACTCCCTGGCTGGGTCGAAGGAAAAAGAATATAAGGGGCGATGTTGTAATAATAAATTTTAGGGACTGTAGAGCAGCCCAATATATTACTAATAGGATCCCTTATAGCGACAGTAACTCGATCGCAATACATGACCTGACATATTTCTATCCCAGAGATCTAGTGGCCCCAAAAACCAATGTTAGGCCTTTGCTTCAACCTAGGGACAATTACAATGGCCCTGTCTTTCAATTTCGGAATGATTTCCACCGTCCTCCTCCTTGAAATCAAGTATTCAACTCAAGGCCCTTATCCTCATTTTGGAATGATCATTTTGGGCCTTCCCCTCCAAATCAAATTTCCTATCAAAGGCATGGCTTTCAGCAATGGGCTCTGGAACCAAGGCCCCCTTTTCGGCATCAGGCCCCAGTCTATTCCATTCCTGTATATAACCACTACGCGGCTCTATCGGGCATGGAAGGAATCGATTGACTTCAGTCTGGGGACCCATTAAAATTTGCTGTTGAGAGGACCCAAATGGCAACAAAGAGAAATGAAAAATTTCTCATTAATCCAGATATAAATTCCCTGCAGACTGATAGCCTTGGTAGGATGGATACCCCAATAAAGCCCACGAATTTGAGTCACTCTCTGCCACTTATTATCAGTGATCAAAATCCAAATTCTAAAACCTTGGAAAGCTAAATGTTAGAGAGCCATAGACATAAAATGGGGCAGGTAAAATCCCGCATCACTACCCTATTCTGGAACGTGGCTGGGCAACATTCCAAAGTAACCAATGATGAATGGACGGCCTTCATCCCTAAATTCGATATAATAGCATTACAGGAGACGTGGTCTCCTGACGTGATACATATGGAGGGCTTCCGCACTTATTTTTCGCCTGCCCAGCCGTCTACATCAGGACGGGCAAAAGGGGGACTAACATTATATGTCGCAAACCTCCTCAACACACGGGAGGTAGTGACTATAGTGATGGAGATTAATTTTCAGATCCTTAGGCTATCATTAAATGACAGGGAAAGTTTTATTATCGTGAATATCTATAATAATTTGCCCGATGCTGAGGCATTGATTGTGGGGTCAAAAATCCGTTCTGTTTTGCTAAATCAAAGGGAAAAGGCTACTAACAAGGAGGAAATCATCTGGGGAGGGGATTTTAACTTGGGACCATGTCTTCGTGGGTACACATGTGGAGTCTCTGATGAATCTGGAAACCTTATTACACACTTTAAGCATAACATACTAGGGAATCACCTTAACGAAATAATCTTTGAACTAGACTTGTTAATAGCTAATAACCTGAACAAAGCAGACCCCGTGCTTGCACCAACTTTTCATGGAAGGGGGTGCCAATCAGTAATAGACTTTATTTTAGTCTCAAGTGGGGTAAGGACCTTAGACGTTCTTTTTACAACACATGGCATTCCACTGAGTGATCATTCCCCAGTTAGCATCTCTATACCAATAATGTGTAAATATTACAGTGGTCTTGGTACCATTCTAACACAAAACAATATGGTCCTAGATAAGTTGAACGGTTATACGCTAAAATGGGAGAAAGCAGACCCTATCAAAGTAACAAAGATGGTGGTAGAAGGGGCCTTTTCTTCCATTCTAAAATGTCTCACTCTAGACTCAACAGACTTGGAGGTTATTGCCCATTTTGCTATAATTGTTAAAGCAAATAAAGAGGCCATGAGGGTTGAACTAAAGCACAAAAGTAGACAAAAAAAGGCTGGTTTAACCATGAGTGCACGGTTGCCTATTCCAATCTGAAAAAAGCCCTGAAGAAATCAGTCAGGATTCCACATGAGATAGCGGGGCTAAGGAAGAAATATAATTTACAGCTGAAGCTAAGAAAAAAGGAATTAAAAAGCCAATTATGGGACCAGCTACATGAGAGCTGCAAACACAAGAACTCAACCGCTTTTTGGCATGTTGTTAGGTCCCCTTTTTTAACTGACAATATTGATCACCCAAAGCTGGAGGTAGCCATAGAGGAGAAGGATTGGGTGCAGCACTTCTCGAAGATCTTCTCACTTAGCACGGAAACCTGTGAATTTGGAGATCTCGGACAAAAGGATCATTCTCTTTGTAGAAAAATAACTAGCCCATATCCTATTGACTTACAATTTACACTGAGTCAAATTGAACAGGCCCTAAAAGCCAGCAAAACCGGGAAGGCTCCTGGCCCTGATGGGGTCCCTGTTGATTTGTTCAAGGCTCAAATGGACCTTTGGACCCCCCTCTTAACCAGGGTCTTGAATGCAACCTGCAATGTTGGGTTGCTGGATTCATGGTCGAAATCCGTCCTGGTTCCTATTTTTAAAAAGGGAGATAGGAGCTTGGTTTCTTGCTATCGCCCAATCTACCTTTTAGACTCCTTTGGTAAAGTGGCAGGTCGAGTCATTTTAGAACTTTTGCAAGACTGGGCTGAAGATGGAAGTATTATATCGGACCTCCAGTATGGATTTCGCCAAGGACTGGGAACAATTGAGCAGGCACTAAACCTGTCACTTTTGATCGATAAGTATGTCTCTATCAAGGGAGGCGATCTGTATATGGTCTATGTCGACTTGTCGTCGGCATTTGACTGTGTCTCTCATTCCAAGCTTTGGTCAATCTTGCTGGATATGGGGGCCCCCCCAAACGAAGTGCAATTTCTGAGAGAACTCTACTCAAACGCTACAGCACAAGTACGCTATGGGTTGGGGGGGGAACTAACGGAGGAGTTCTCGGTACAGAGGGGTGTGAGGCAGGGCTGTGTCCTGGCACCCTTCCTCTTCACACTGTACACGAATGGACTGGAAGCAGAAATGCTGAAGGGGTCCCAGGACCTCCCAATGGCAAACAATCGCCCCATTCCAGCACTCCTTTATGCTGATGATACCGTTATATTGGCACGCACTCCCGTAGAACTACAAAAGAATTTGGACAGGTACTCTAACTTTATGGCTAGCTTGGACCTGAAAATTAACATCACGAAAACCTTTGTTATGAGGGCAGGGTCTGGACATAAGCACAAAATGAGGGGAATTTATCTCAAAAGGGAAAAACTAGTGGTAACTCAAACCTATCCCTAACTGGGCATAATTGTAGATGATAAACTGTCTTGGAAGCAAGCGGTAGAAACGCGCAGACTGCTTTTCCTAAGAACTACCTCTGCCTTGATAAATTTTGCCAAGAAATTGGGAAAGAGAGCTCCCCCCGAAATGATTATGATTTACAAGGCCAAGTGTCTATCCGTGGCTTTGTATGGGGCTGGGCTGTGGGGGTTTGTGCCCACGGGTAGCATACAGAAAATAGAAAATTCCTTTCTAAGATTCCTCCTTGCAGTACCGAGCAGCTCAGGTACCTTTGCCTGCCATTTAGAGCTGGGACTCATGTATATAACTGATCTGGCCAAAGTTGAACCCTTGCATCTATGGCGAAGGATCTGGACTTCTGAAAAAACGACTTTGACCCAGACTATCATCATGGAAAGCCTGTCTATGGATAATTTTAAAAACTCAAGGTGGCTGTGTTACGTTGCTGGGTTTTTTCATGATTTGGGATGGGATAAATACTTTAAAGACCCTTGCTCAATTCGTGAGATCCCAAGGAAGGTCCTCAAAACGAAATGCCTTGCTTATCTTGAGGAACAGACTGGCGCTAGAGGTTTCTAAACCCTCAGTAACACACAGCCTGATGATACAAGCAGCGCCTACTATCCAGCCGTATCTCACTTACAGCACCACAAGTTATGAACGATTTTTACTGGTCAGGTTCAGGATGAACTTCTTCCATAGGTTGGTTCCCTTCCCCACTAGGAATAATTGGGCCAAAGACCTTACTCCCTGTCCTTGTGACAATATCTCATCACAATCCACCTTGCATACAATTCTCTTTTGCAAATTTTACAGATATCTTAGGAAAAAATGGCTTGTCCTATTTTTAAGGAACAATGGTTTTAGACAGTGTCATCCTGCTTTGCTTTTTTTTACAAATGTTACAGGGGGAATACATGGTTTTTATTGTGGCTAGTTTCCTTAAATGCCTTGTTAGATACCGTAGGACCATGGACCTAAGTGACGTACAAGGCAGTATTGAACCTAATTGTTAGAAACTAAAACCACTTGTCTAATCGTATGTATCTCTCCTATTGGTTGTTAATCACTCTTGTTTTTAAACTGTATATTGTTGTTTAATCCTCTTTTAACATATAATGTATTAACGACGTTTTTATCTTATTAATTACTTCCTGATAGTATATATATATAAATGTATATTTGTGTATGCTTTTATGATTTACAACCAAAATCGAAATAAAGCAAACTTGACTTGACTTCACTGACAGACCCAGATAACCCTATTCTATGTTCCAGCACATCTAGTAGGTTGTTGTGCTTAAAAATGACAAATGCTGAAGATAGGTCAAAGAGAATTAGAAGGCAATATTTGTTCTGTTCCATAATTTTTCGAGAATCTTCTACTATGTGTGTAAGAGCTGATTCCATTCCATGTCCTGGATGGAAGCCAGATTGGAATTGATCTAAGAGGTGGAATTGTTCAATGTGGTTACAGAGCTGGGCGTGTACACATTTTTCAAGGAGCTTCACCAGAGTAAGAATGTTGGCGATAGGACGAAAGTCGTTTAGATTAGTATGACTTGTCATCGGCATTTGACTGTGTCTCTCATTCCAAGCTTTGGTCAATCTTGCTGGATATGGGGGCCCCCCCAAACGAATTGCAATTTCTGAGAGAACTCTACTCAAACGCTACAGCACAAGTACGCTATGGGTTGGAGGGGGAACTAACGGGGGAGTTCTCAGTACAGAGGGGTGTGAGGCAGGGCTGTGTCCTGGCACCCTTCCTCTTCACACTGTACATGAATGGACTGGAAGCAGAAATGCTGAAGGGGTCCCAGGACCTCCCAATGGCCAGTGTCGTCCTGCTTTGCTTTTTTTACAAATGTTACAGGGGGAATACATGTTTTTTATTGTGGCTAGTTTCCTTAAATACCTTGTATGATACCGTAGGACCATGGACCTAAGTGACGTACAAGGCAGTATTGAACCTAATTGTTAGAAACTAAAACCACTCGTCTAATCGTATGTATCTCTCCTATTGGTTGTTAATCACTCTTGTTTTTAAACTGTATATTGTTGTTTAATCCTCTTTTAACATATAATGTATTAACGACGGTTTTATCTTATAAATTACTTCCTGATAGTATATATATATATATAAATGTATATTTGTGTATGCTTTTATGATTTACAACCAAAATCGAAATAAAGCAAACTTGACTTGACTTGACTGACAGACCCAGATAACCCTATTCTATGTTCCAGCACATCTAGTAGGTTGTTGTGCTTAAAAATGTCAAATGCTGAAGATAGGTTAAAGAGAATTAGAAGGCAATATTTGTTCTGTTCCAACATTTTTCGAGCATCTTCTACTATGTGTGTAAGAGCTGATTCCATTCCATGTCCTGGATGGAAGCCAGATTGGAATTGATCTAAGAGGTGGAATTGTTCAATGTGGTTACAGAGCTGGGCGTGTACACATTTTTCAAGGAGCTTCACCAGAGTAGGAATGTTGGCGACAGGACGAAAGTCGTTTAGATTAGTATGATCTGTCGCTGTTTTTTTAGGATGGGGAAACCTGCCCACACTTTAGGCAGTCAGGGATAGTACCTTGAAATAGGGAGGCATTAATAATCTTAGTCCAAATAAGCAGTATTGATGGTTTGAGCTCATTGAAGAAATTGGGAGTAGAGGGTCCTTGAAGTGGTTTGAGGGTTTCAGCGTTACTAGAATTTTGAGTAGTGTGCTTCCCCCAAAGGTATTGAAGGAATTCCATGAGGTATTGTTTTTGGGGCTGTGCCTTGGTGGAAGTGAGGGAGCAACAGTCGGGGCAGAGCTGAAGCTGGAGTGGAGTAGGAGAGGACGATACTCCAAAGCCTGCGGCAATTAATTTCTCATGCATTTGGTCTTCTTAATAAAGAAGGCAGCAAATTCCTTTCAGTATGGTAGTAGATTGGATACGGCTGAGGAAGTGTTGGGTAGTCCATTCGATTGTAGTTTAATGATTTCCAATACATTTTTAGGTCAGTTTCTATCTTGATCCAGTTGGTTTCTGAAGAAATAAGCTTTCAAACTTCTGATGCTTTTGTAGCATCTGTTCCTCAGTGATCTCAAATGTTTGAGGTGTTCGAGGGACGGTGATGATCTCCAGCATCATTTAGCTAGTCTAAGGTTACGCCTTTCTGAATTGAGGCTATCATTATACTATGGTTTGGAGTCTTTGGTGGACAGTCTTTTTGGCTGTAGCGGTGCAATCAAGTCTAGGATACTCTCCATGGAGTAAGTGTAGTGGTTTGAGAGATCATGAACATCTGACATGTCTCCAGGAGAAGGCAGGATGTTATTACTAAGAGATGTCAATTCGTTGAGGTTGATATTTCACATTCTCCTTTTCCAAATTTTAGGTTTCGTTGGTTGAGCTGTGTTTATTCTCACCGATTCAGTGATATAGAATGTGGAGATCAGGCTAATCACAGGGAAGGATAGATTCAAGTTGAATGGAGTTGGCTTTCACGATGATAAGATCTAAGGCCACTCCCTTGTTGTGTGTGGGCCTGTTACAGATTTAGGTCAGGTTGAGATCGGCCAGAAAGGTTTTAAGGCTGTTAACTGCAGGGTCATTTAGATCATTCCAGTGTAGGTTGAAGTCTCCAAAGAAGATTTGAGTGCAGTGTTGTGCTGAGTTAGTTGCAATGATTTCTTGGAGGGTGGTAGATAGTGTATAGTTTGTATAAAGGCCTGTAATTGTATGCAATAACAAGGCACTTGTACTCGCATGTGGATAGAACAGCGGATTGTGAGTATTTCACTAATAGGCTGTTACGGTGTATGCTGGCAATGCCTCCACCTGATCTGTTGGGTCCATCCAGTCTAGTAATGCCATGGTTAGGAGGGACTAATATGTCAAGTATGGGTGCAGAGGAATCATTGAGACAAGTTTCAGTCAGGATTAGGAGGTCAAGGTAATTTGCAAGAATAAGGTCAGCATTGTCTACAGTGTATCTTACAGCTAATTTGCAATTGAGTAGCATGCATTTCAGATGGGGTTTGGAATTTGCTGAGGTAGTCTGTATGAGGGTAACTCGCTTAAGGTTGTGCTTGTTTACCATTCTGTGTTTGAATCTTGGTGCTCTGTGTGCGTGTGCAGGAATTGGTTGGATTGGACACTGAATATCAATGTTATCAGGAGTTTTCTGATAGGAGAAGGGAGTGCATATATTTTTCGTAGAGAGGGACTTTCGATCTAGTGGGCCATGAGGGCACATTGGGATAGGGTAGAGTTCTCCATTTAAGGTGCATCTGCATTGTAGACAGTGAAGTCACGTTGGGTCGGCTGTTTGTTGGAGGTATGGGGAGGTATTTGGAGAATTGCTCATAAATAAGAGTATTCATCATTGAATTCCCATTAGGTCACTAATTATTGGTTGCCTCCATGGTGATGTGAATGAGTCTTTGTAAGTCTGCTTTGAGTTCATGTATGCTTTGTGTGATCTCATCCAGTGTGGAGTCAAGTGAGGTGTGTGAGTGGATAGCCCCGCATTGGAGCAGGTTGCACGGAGGCGAGGGGGTATCAATGTCTGTGGTGTTGGAGTGCTGGTGGCCTGGGGAGCCAACAGAGGGGAGGATAGGTTGGGGTTGGAGGTAATATCAAGGTTAGGTGGTGGAGAGATGGGAGAGGGGGGTGCTATGGATATGTCACTGTTATTAGGGAATCAGCATTAGGGAGTGACGATGGTTGAGGCATGTTGAGGGTCAGAGGTATAGTAGGGGTGAGGTTGTGAGCACTATGGTTATGTAGCTCAGAAGTAGCTAATCTGTGTGTGGGGCAGCCATCTGGTGTGACGATTGATGAAGGAGGGCTCAGTTAGGGAAAAAATTCCTCAAATGTTTCTAGGTTGCAGTCTGATGACTGGATGAGGATAATCCCATTGTTGTAAATGGTGATAGTTGCAGCTGCTCTGAAAACCGCTGAGGGGCTACCAAAAGTCTCAGACCATGAGGTATTTTTCTGGATGCAGAGATCAAGAGCAATGAGAGCAGGACTTTCCACCATTGTGCTTGTCTATTCGTAAAAAAGATAAGGTCGCTTATTATAGCTCCTTTATTCATGCAGAAGTAGGGATCAGAAACAAGGGTTTCTGCGTGAGATTTGAGGAGTCTATGTTTGAAAGTCCTGCATGCTTTTTTTGTTAGATTAAGGGGGTACTTAATTTTATAAGTATAGTGACTCAATGGCTCCAGGTTGGTGTTGGTTATTCTTTATGGAACCATGTCAAAAACAAGCCACAAGTAGGCTAGCAGAAAGATGGAGGGAGTAGACATGAGGGGAAGAAGGAATAGGGCTAGATCTTGTAGCTGCAAGTGATCGCTTGATAGGGTTTAGAATTTAGAATTTAGGATAGACCTCCTGAGGGCTATATGCAGGTCACAGGCAAGACACAAGAACAGGTGGAGTAGGGAACATTTGGAAATGAAGTCAGTGAGAGACCCAAGCAAAGAGGATTGGTGAGGGTGAGGGAGATGTGTTTCACCTAAGGAGACGAAAAGGGGATCTTAGTTTAGTAGAAGTTCTCCCATGTGGGGATCCTAATACTTATATTGCATGGGCGAGAAATCCCAACACTACATCTATTTATAAGTGAGTGAGGGAGATTGAGAGGTTAAACAGAAAATAAATGAATAAATAAAAATTGCAGCATTAAGAGTGGCATAGAAGATGTTTCCAAGTTAGGTCAAACAGAGAATCCAAGAAGCCCTTGGGAGATAAACAGTATTTAAAAGGAGGAGAGATTTTCAATTGAGGGAGATCAGATGTTCATGGGAGACAGGAAGACCTAAAACCACCACTGACAGTAGAGGAGGAGAAGGAAGAGTCCTTCATTCAAGGCAATGTATACAGAGCGATTAGCTGATAAGTCCTTCTTTACTTTTTACACATCTAGAGTGAAGAGTCCTTTGAAGATTTGTATATACTGGCCTGACAATGAATAGGTCCATCTCTACTGATTACAGACCAGTGAGGGTAGAGTCCTTTGATGGTTTTAGCTTGCTGAGGAGGAGGTTACCATTTTGTGGATGTGTGAGATGGGGACGAGGGGCCTACAAAATGGAGTGAAGGCTCAGCGCCCAAATGTACCAAAAAATGCCACAATTCCATAGATTGCATTCCTGCGAGGGAGCGCTGCAATGCCCCATGAGTGCCATATTGTGCTAGGCATGCTGGGCACCACTAGAAACCCACATGGAGGGCCGAGGCCAGACACATCATAAACAAGAAAGAAAACCAAACAGGACAGGCAAAGGGACCATAGAAGAGAGAACCAGAAACTCTTGTCTGAGCACCAAAACATGTTATTGATCTTTTGTATTGCTGTGACTGAACGTCTTGCTTGTCTCATACTGGTATGTTTAAACTTCTTTAGGAGGTTGGGTGTCACTTTTGTTTTTCTGTATCTTTATAGCAAGGTGCTAAGATTTGTGTACCTTAATTTGACTGTTAATCTGTAACAAACCTTCTTAACTATAGCCACTGATTCCTGGTCCTTAGTGTGTAGCCAAAAGAGTTACACTGTTAATTGAAATTGATTGATGTAATATTAACTCCCATCACCTCAAAGGCGGGAACGAAAAGATTCATTGGAGAACAAATGGTATGAGTGTTGGCCCAGAGTGCTGGATCAATATGATATGTAGTGGCTGCACTCACCCTGGACCCTTAAAGAAGGGTGCAAAAAAGTCCTCAGAAACCTACCATAAATGTTACATAAGAAATTATATGGCAAGTGACCTCTGATTTCCATGTCTATATAAAGGCACTCGGCCTGGTGCCACATTCTTCTACATGAACATCAAACTCATTCTCTTGCAATCTACAATACCTTTACATGAATGTATATTAGAATAACAACTAGCATGTTGATTCCACCCCTCTTTTTGCACCATGCCTTTGCTACAGCAACCCTGATATGATTAAGCTTAAAAACATAGTAAGGGAACACTTTGTTCATTGAGAAAATTCACACATATTTTAAACAGATGTAATGCAGTCCTGGAAGAAATGACAGAGACAAAATCATATTTTTGATGCCACAGCCAAAAATAAAAATAAAATAAAGAATGTGTAATCAAAATGTTCATTACCAAACACGTGAGATTACTGAAAGGTGAAAATGTAAAATGAGATTACTTAAGAAAAAAGATAAAGAAATAGTTGATTTGATAGGCTTAACATTAATCAAGCATGAGGAAATTGCTTGATTGTGCTTAATTTCATAATCACCTTGCCTGGCCTAACCCGAGAGGTCACATAGATTGTCTCACCTCTATCTCGCAATCAGTGTCAAATTTTGAAACTTAGGCGAAAAGCTTTCTTGTGCATTAGCATTGTGTTACCTGTAACTTCAACTTTTGACCACACTGTGAGAAATGAGTAGTTATCAATTTTTGATGCAGAATCAAAATACAATATCATGCTTAAAAATTGATAGGAAACCTTTTAATGCAACATAACACTGATAAACGTACTCATATAAGCCTTGCAAACACATGTCAGATGAATAGACAAATCAATTAAGCGTGCTTTCAATTCACCCTGTATTAATGCCCTAAGACAAAGTTATTGTTAAAATACAGTAGTTCAACTGATTAAAATAAAACGAAAATCCCATGAACTGAGGGAATCATGAAACTAAATGCATTAAAATAGGGAATAATATATCCACAACTGCACATTATTAGGTTAGTACAAATCAGCTGGTTGTTCCATCACCAAATAGGGGAAAGTGCTCACAGGCGAGTGCCATTGTGAGGCCAGAGAACGCCATTATCCTTTTCTATCTAATAGGATGTATTTATTCCTATGCAAAACTTCCCTACTTTTACTCTCTTTCCAGCATGTTATTTGCTTGTGGCCTGAGACAAGGTTGCCTTAGATTACAAAATCTGCCCTCCATTACTCCCCCTCCTTCTTTTTAAGCGTGTATTTCTGTTGTGTAGTTCCTATATACCCTATACAGGATCTGCATGTTTGGATAACATAAACTGTGGGATTGGTGGCAGACTGGTTCCGAGCACTCCCACCGGATATGTTAGCCTGTCTGTATCAGCTAGCTCACAGTGCCACTAGAATCTACTCTCATCGGGGAGAGAATAGTTTCTGGCAACCTAAGAACATGACAACCCTGATCCCTCAGAATCGTACAAACAGTATTCTACTTTTCTCATAGTCACTCGTGCTCACTTAGTTTGTCTCAGAGATGCAAAAAATAAAAGTCTGGGTGTTTCAATAAGAATTTATTGAACATTTGTTATTCTAATGTAAAATAGATGTGCTGCAACAACCATTAGACAGTAGCATAGATATATGATTAGCAGTACTGCGAAAGTAAAGGGATGGTACAGTTCTACCTTTTTGCAATAATCATGAATACATACTAGCATATAAAACACATGATAAAAGTGCGTACTCCTACGATGTCTCCCTAACTAGGTGTACCTAACTGCACCTAGCATCTATGTAGGTGTTATGCCAAGAATCCCTCTAGGATCTAGTCAACCCTTTACCTGAGAATGAGAGAATATGGGACTCCATCCTGGTCTCGAGTTGGACATCCCGCGAAGGATGTTAGACCACTGCGAGCTGGAGCATCTGCATGCAGGAACCTCAGTGTCTCTGGTAAGTGTGTCAGACGGGAAGTCAGTATCTCCTCTGTCTTTCTAAGCAAGACATGATGTATATATACCCATAGGTCTCCCCAGTGGTCCTACCTTCCTGTGTTACTGTGTCAGCCTAAAGGATGACGTTGGGCCTGAACTTTATACAGGGATATTCACAGGAGATGTTCATCCTGCTGTCAGTCCTGCTGTGCTTCCAAGAAGCCTCATGCATAATATATGAGTTCCGAACTAGGGAAAAACCCTGCATTCTGAATGCAGTGTCATATGTAGGTTAAAGGTCAGTCCTATGAACCGTTATATATGTAATGTAGGGAAGGATATAGCTGAAAGGTTGCCGTGTTACCTGCGCCTATATAGGGTACCTATATGGAATATAACACCCACTCCTCTTCCGACTGGACGACATATGTAACCTATTATTGAGTTACCATTTGAATTAGACATTGGTACGCACAAAGGGCATCATTAGGTTGGCAGGCGGACTTTGTCCGCCCTCCATCCTGACAGAAAACGGGACAGCCCACCATATGTGCTGCGGTCCCGTGGGGGTGATTTGTGTGCCGGGCGCATCATGCATTTTTAACATTGCGGCGGGCGGTGCTTTAAGCAGCACCTGTCGCAATGGTAAAAATGCATGTTGTGCATTTGCCTGCACAAAGTGACAAGCACCGCGCGGTGCCGGCCGTATTGTACAATGCAAATGCAGGGGGGTACCAAAGGTACCACCCATGTGCACCCCCATCCCCCAACTACTTGGGGGCCCACAACAGGAAACTCCGCATGCCTTTCTGTGGCAGCAACCCGGCCACGGAAAGGCTGCCCTTTACCTGCATACTAATATGGATGGCGGTGTCTAGCAAACACCGCCACCATATTAAACCCTTTTCCGCCCGGGCAGAAAAGTGGCGGACGGTCTTTCCGTCCACCGGGGTCCCCCACACCATAATAATATGGTGAGGGAAAATGGGTGGCTGGTGGGATAGGATGTAGGACGGATCGCCACCGCCATGTGGGCGGTGGTGATCCGCCCTAGATTCTAATGGACCCCAAAGTGTTAAAAACATTTCTATTGCTAAAATGTTCAAAAACATCTAAAAAAATGTCAAAAAAACTTAAAAGTGTTAAAAAGAAATTGTTTGCAAAGTATAGCTCTAAAAGTGTCCGTAGTTATAGTCCGAACCACTACAAGCATTAGAAAGCTATTTATGCCCAATAATGAAAGGAATGCCAGTGTCAATTTTGAATCTTAGTTCCAAATCGAGCTTGTATAAAAAAGGTTGAATTTCTTTGAGTACATGACAAGCTAAATGTATTTCAAATGTTTCTGTTGCTTGCTTCCGCAGAAGACAGCCCCTGTAACACCTCACAGAGTAATGTCAATTGAGCAGAGATGATGTTCGTGGCAGTCCGCAGCCGGTGCTGGGGCAGCATGTGCGCTGTCCAAAACCTGGGTGTCAGTGGAGGAGCCGGTGTCCATACCAACAGGTGCAGTTACTACCTGCGGTGGCTCAAGGAATGCTGCCATCAACACTAATATACGCTGTGGAAACTGCAGAATATGGGCCATTATTGGGTCCAGTAGAGCATTCACGTCCGGTTGCGCACATGAGGGGAGTGTCAAACAAAGGTCTAACACACATTCTTCTCCGCAAAACAGGCATTGGAGTACAGGTAAGATGCAGTTCATCCAGACTGGTCAAAAAGACAGGAACCAAGATGCACTTAGTTCTTTCAGGCGAGGCGTGCCTAGGTGTTGTACCATTCAGTCTCCTTGGTGACTGGGATGTTCATTGTGTAGCAGATAGAAGACAATCAGGATACTAGCTATTAGAAACAGGATTAGCGGAAGTCCTCCAAAGATGCTTCCAAACACGGAGTGTATAAAGTTTAGTATAACTCCAAGTACCATCTGAAAGGTGCCTAGATGTCAGAACCTATGGTCTTAAATAGGTGGACAATGCCAGTCGTATCAGACATATTAAAGATACGATTTATTATTTCAATGAAATGAAAAGGGCAGTTTGTATGGATAAGCGCCTGTATCTCTGCTGAAGACCTTGCAATCTGGAGATCAAAAGTCTCTTGAGTGGAGGTTAAGGGCACAGACTTCTGTAAAAGCATGGCTTTCATTCTGCTTAGAGTATCAAACCGTATTAAGGAAACATTCAGTGAAGGCCATAACGGTGCCTCCTGACTGTATGTGTCGGTGGAAGCAATACTTGCATACAACAAGTAACCCTGGAGCTCACGGTTACCAGATATGCAATGCCCAGGAGCATTACGCAGCAGCCTTGACTGTTCAGCTCCCATTTGAAAGTAGCCAGAACGCTGGAGTAATCACAGCAGCTGGGACACCCCTCGGATGACAGGACAAGTTTGCTACAGAACCATTACAAGACCCGTGCAGCATTATATCCTGACATATGAGTGATCCACTTAAAGCGTTCTCACAGTTTGTACTGCTTAGAAATACTTCTCGGGCCCCACTCCAGCATCGAAATCTGTATGGTAGTTCCCAAGATGCCTTAATGTATTTCTTACCCATTTTTCATATCTGCCTGCCTGTTTTTGTTCAAGGCAGTACTGAACCTGAAAAGTAGTGACCGGTGGAGATATATGGCCATGGATTAGCCATTCTGTTCTTTCAGGCGAGGCGTGCCTAGGTGTTGTACCATTCAGTCTCCTTGGTGACTGGGATGTTCATTGTGTAGCAGATAGAAGACAATCAGGATACTAGCTATTAGAAACAGGATTAGCGGAAGTCCTCCAAAGATGCTTCCAAACACGGAGTGTATAAAGTTTAGTATAACTCCAAGTACCATCTGAAAGGTGCCTAGATGTCAGAACCTATGGTCTTAAATAGGTGGACAATGCCAGTCGTATCAGACATATTAAAGATACGATTTATCATTTCAATGAAATGAAAAGGGCAGTTTGTATGGATAAGCGCCTGTATCTCTGCTGAAGACCTTGCAATCTGGAGATCAAAAGTCTCTTGAGTGGAGGTTAAGGGCACAGACTTCTGTAAAAGCATGGCTTTCATTCTGCTTAGAGTATCAAACCGTATTAAGGAAACATTCAGTGAAGGCCATAACGGTGCCTCCTGACTGTATGTGTCGGTGGAAGCAATACTTGCATACAACAAGTAACCCTGGAGCTCACGGTTACCAGATATGCAATGCCCAGGAGCATTACGCAGCAGCCTTGACTCTTCAGCTCCCATTTGAAAGTAGCCAGAACGCTGGAGTAATCACAGCAGCTGGGACACCCCTCGGATGACAGGACAAGTTCACTACAGAACCATTACAAGACCCGTGCAGCATTATATCCTGACATATGAGTGATCCACTTAAAGCGTTCTCACAGTTTGTACTGCTTAGAAATACTTCTCGAGCCCCACTCCCGCATCGAAATCTGTATGGTAGTTCCCAAGATGCCTTAATATTTCTTACCCATTTTTTCATATCTGCCTGCCTGCTTTTGTTCAAGGCAGTACTGAACCTGAAAAGTAGTGACCGGTGGAGATATATGGCCATGGATTAGCCATTCTCTTGACTGTAATCTATTCAGCTTTTCAATACGCAGAATTGTATATTTTGCTACCCTTTGTGCCATTTCTATCTGTTTATCTGTAAGATTGTATTCAGAAAAAAAGACGTACTGTTGATAAAACGTCAAGGCACATAGCCTGCATGCAAAGATTGCAGCGTCCTGCTTAACAACATGATAGAACGTAATTGAGATTGGTCATGTTGTAATTTGGCCAAATCGTGTTCTAGTATGTCTATCGCAGATGATACAATGTTGCCTAAGGAATATATCCTGGAGGTCAATGTTGTTAACCCATTGTCTACCACTGCTAGAGATTTTTCTAGGTTTATACAGTCTATTTCCCGTAGTCTCCCTGCAGCCTCTTATTGGGTTATTTTCCATATTTAATTGTAGGCAGCGTAATTGCCAGCATATATGAAATATTTTTGACGTGGCTTCCTAGTACCTAGGAAGAAATCCCTACATTCCACATCCTGTGATAGTAAGGATAAGTGTTGTTTCACCTCTGTGAGCACTGAGATTTTTAGCCAATCAAGGCACAACTTCCTAACACTGTACTGTAGAGGTGGGCCTCAGCAAGGCCTACCAGTGCTAGGGGTTCGCCCTTCTCTGCACACAAGTCCTCAGACCAGTAAATATAAGTTGATATGGAAACTGAAATAGCAAAGAGATATTTTATTAAACCTCATAAGGTGGAATTACATTCACACAACACCCTTTGGTAGAGTATTAAGTAGCACAAGGAGTAGAAGAACCATGGGTCTTTTATACCCACGCAGGAGCTCAAAAGAAGATGGTACAAGCACACATAGGAGAGTTACATACATATATGGTCATACAGAAATGCACAGTCATCAAAGAAGGAAATGCTAACAGTTGCTGACTTTAGTAGAAACATCCTGACAGTAGCAAACCTTAACAGGTGCATGGGCAGCTACAAGCTCTTTTGAGCATGTGCAGAGTAGCAGAGGCTAAGTATAGCTAGTTCTTTGAGCAGAGCACAAGGGCAAACGACAGAGAAGAAGGAAAGAGCACATGGCGAGCACATGGTTGACAAAATGGCTCCCGGAAACAAGATGGCTTCAGCTAAATGCTAACATCGATCTCTGCCAAATTTCCACAGTACGATGTCTCTACCCATGGATGTTCTCTCTGTACATAGCGTGAATCTGGCCTATGGATAGCGAACCCTTTGGTTTTACCCATGAATCTTGCCTGACAACTATTGGTTCTGTGGGCCAAAACAACCATTTCTTCCAATCGGGCTTTGATCTATTTTATTGCATCATGTCATCTAATGTAACCTCCGTTTGTGATGTTTCATTACCCTAGGTCAGTGATGGTGTTGGCAGCCGAGGTGTGTTTAAGTCTTTGTTATTGGCTAGTCCAAGGCAAGATGACTGTTGCACTGTCTCGTTCAAAAACATGATCTTTTGAGGGATGAGGCATGCTCTAAATAAAGCTTTCGTTCCCTGAACTTGCCATTCTCTACCCCAGACTGATTTTAAGTCTATGGTGTCTTTCCATAAGTCGTAACCTTGTTCAGCAACTGGATAAAAAAGGATGCAGAGTAAATCTGTTTGGTGTTTGTTAACATATTTTCCTGTACTAAAGTTGGTGCAACCTTATAATAATATGAGGCTGGTTCAGACATATTAAACCCTGAAAAATATGGAAACTTTTGAGCAAATGCTTTTGAACTGCCTTTTGGTGGTGTTGGAGAATTTTCCCTCTGATGGTATGTGAACACATTTCTAGGATTAGCAGATTTATGCAAAAAGAGATGACCATACTTTAGAAAACAATACATTGTTTCGAAATCTAATGTGCTTTCCAATGTTTCACTATAAGAAAATGCAGCAGATTTTTGTAAATCAGACAACATGGCAGTCACAGTTTCAAAGTCCCAATCGTCGGAAAATGTACTTGAGGTAATGATATCCCTCAACGAAATTTTAAATAAGTGTGGAATTTTTTTTATTTCTGTTGGACCAAATATATTGAAATCAACCTTTTCCCAAACTATACCACCCAGTATAGGAACTGCTGTAATGTTCACTGTTGACAAGTCTCTTTGTTCTCGATGAGATGATTGATGTAGTTTCAAAATTAAATTCACCTTTTGGGCGTCAGAGCTTTGTCGAAGTTATTAGCCATTAACAAGCTTACTTAAAACTTTAATTAAGCCTACCCAGAAAAGAAAGAAAAACATCTCAGTCATTAGCCATAGTTCTACCAACGGTGAGGCGACGGGTTGCGGACCAGTTGGTTCTTCTGCCCCGCCCTCGCCAGTATAAAAATGCTGCTTTTGAGCCCTCCCCCCCCTGATTTGCTGCTAACTGAGCCCTGAGGCGGAAAGCCGGGGCTTTAGGCCATTGTTTTATAAATTTGCTGCTCGACCCGTTGCTATTTGCATTATTTGCACTGTTGGTTTTTTTTAATTGATTTTAAAAGCTGCTGCACTTTTTGGGGCACTTCTTAACCCACCTGGACTCTCTCAGCTGTCCCAGCAGCCGATTTGGGGCTGACGTGGGACACTGATAGGAAAGACGCCATTTTGGGTGAGGCGACGGGTTGCGGACCCGTTGGTTCTTCCGCCCCGCCCTTTTTCCATCTGACCCCTCCTCCTCCCGTCCACCCTTTCTCAGTATTTATGGCAATGATTTCCCGTCCGCGCAGCGGGCGCGCCGGGAAATCATTGCCAAAGGCGTGCCCGTGTGCGCCCTCCGCGCCCAGACAGGTCCAGGGGCCATACCCCCTGGCCTAATGGCCAAGCCATCCCCTAGACTTACCTACAGCACCAGCTTATTGCGAGCTTACAGGCCCCACCGCCATGCAGACTGTTCCACGTTCAGCTTAACTAGTAAGTCCTCGCAGTCTTGCTCTAACTGCTCTCTGTCACTCGAGGTTCCTCAACTTTGTCATAGCTGTACTGCTCAACCGCCGACCATCCCAAAAACAGTATATAACTTTTTCAGCATGAACTGTCGTTCCATACCAAAGCACAGACGTGAGATCTTTGACCTCCTAAACGATGAACAACCGGACGCCCTCTTTGTCACGGAGTTGTGGCTTCATGACGGCTCTGGCCCGGACATCGCTGAAGCACTCCCGGCTAACTACGCTATGGTCAGGTGTGATAGGGTGGCCAAAGTTGGTGGGGGCATCACCATTATTTTTTAAAACGTATATCAATGCATTTTAGAACGTATTACTTTACAAAATTGTGAAGCTGCGTCTTTTAGACTTGTCCTTCATCCCAAAATTTCCCTAAATGGCATCCTAATCTACCACCCACCGGGGCCAGCAAACGACTGGGTCTCTCACCTGTCTGAGCTTATTGCCTCCGTGCTGCCGAATTCTAGTACTCTTCTAGTCGTGGGTGATTTTAATATTCATTTGGACGACCTTAGCAATAGTGTAGCTAGAACCCTGATTACTGACCTCCATGCGATGAACGTCATTTTACATATTCATGGTTCCACACACAAAGGTGGACGTCTCTTAGACCCCATTTTCTCCAATCTGCCAGACCTACAATGCCTTCCGGCTTTGCCCGTCCTTTGGTCAGATCACTATTTAGTCAACTTCAGGATCTCGCCATTGACTACCTCAGCTCCGCACAGAGGCAACCACGTGGAAAGGAGAAGGGCATGGAGGAAATTGGACATCGGCTCCTTGAATAAAGCTCTTACCTCCCATCTCCCTTTGGATTTGTCCACATCAGCTGATGTGGAAACTTCTGCGATGCTGATGGACTACTGACTAAAAAACGCTATTGATTCCGTCCTCCCCTCTTCTCTAAAGCAGGACGCACCTCACAAGATGCCAGCCCCTTGGTACACCAAGGCATTAAAAGTTGAGAAGTTCCGGTGCAAGAAGCTTGAGCGCATTTGGCGCAAAGATTATTCTAAGCAGGCAGATCTGGCCTACAGAAATGCCTTAAAATCTTACCACAAAGCGTGTGCTCCACTAGGGCTAGATTTGTGACGAAGTCCATAACAGATGCCATCGACAAATCCAAAGTCCTGTTCGGCCTAGTGAAAAATCTCGCAGGCTCTTTCACATCAGCAAAAACTCCTCCTCTGACAAATAGGAAATGCGATGAAATTGCCCAGTTCTTCATAAGTAAGGTGGAGAAGATCCACCAGGACATCTCCACCTGTAATCCCAACAACAAGTCTATAGCTCAACCCACTCCAGTAGAGGATGCACCCCGGCCCGTGACCTCTATTCTCCATCCGCTTCTAACTTGGCCTGTACTACAGCCTGATGGTCTTCACGAAATGCTCTGTAATATAAAATCTGGCTCCCCTTTGGATCCCCTCCCTATCCCTGTACTTAGGGCGCTCGATCCCCCGCAATTGTCTACAATCTGTTCCACTTTGAATCTATCACTAAAGACTGCCACGGTTCCTGCCATCTGTAAACATGCAATGGTTATGCCACTTTTGAAAAAGCCAACTGCTGACCCGGAGCTTCTTGCCAACTACAGCCCCATTTCACTGTTACCTGCTTTTTCCAAGGTCCTCGAGCGTCATATCCACCTTCATCTCACTCAGTTTGTGAGCTCCAACAACTTACTTCATCCCTCGCCGTCTGGTTTCCGGCCTGGTTTCTCGACGGAGACCACACTCCTGGGCGTCACAGAGAACCTGCGGTCCCTGCTTGACAAAGGTGAAAGGGCCGCGCTGATATTACTTGATCTCAGCGCGGCATTCGACACTATCTCACACAAAATCCTTCTAGACGCCTTAGCCACCATGGGCGTAGAAGGATCGGCTTTGGACTGGCTGGCCTCTTTTCTTTCTAAGCGCACCTTTCAAATTTTCTCCCATTCCGCCACCTCCAATACCTATTCACAGTCCCACGGTGTCCCTCAGGGTTCTGTTCTCAGTCCCCTACTTTTTAATCTTTATGTCACCCCTCTGGCTCACATAGCTGATAGCGTCGGTCTCACGCTATTCACATATGCCGACGACTCGCAGGTCATCTTTTCACTTACCAACTCTGACACGGCCTCCTCCTCCCTCCTTCAGCTTGGACTTGGAGAAATAGTAAAATGGATGAATCACAATCTTCTCAAGCTGAATGGCGAGAAGACGGAGGTCCTTGTCCTAGGACATAAGCCTAACCTGTGGACTTCAAGACACTGGCCGGCAAATCTGGGTCTTCTTCCCGTACCAGTGGAGCAGGTACGAAATTTGGGCATAGCCATTGACAGGGACCTGACAATGCAATGTCAAGTCAGTAAAGTATCAGCCACATGTTTTACCACTATACATTGGCTTAGAAAGATCCTGTGGATGCTGCCTGATGACACAAGGAGGACGGTGGTGGGCGCCTTGGTCACCTTCCGGTTGGACTATGGCAACATACTCTACCTGGGGGTGGCCAAGGCTGTCACCTGACGCCTGCAGCTGGTACAAAATGCTGCAGCGCGTCTTCTTAGCGGTTGCCGTAAAACTGACCACATATCCAGCCGTCTCCGCGATCTTCACTGGTTGAAGGTGGAAAACCGGGTGAAGTTTAAGGCTCTCACCTATATGCACAAAATCAGGCACAAGACGGCACTTAGTTATTTACAGACCCTAGTAAAATCCTATTCCCCCTCCCGTTTCCTCCGCTCTTCCTCCCAATTCCTCTTCTCTGTGCCCAGGGTCAAGCGCTCCAGAATGGGAGGCCGTTCCTTTGCCTATTTGGGGCCTAAGTTATGGAACTCTCTTCCTTTGGCCATTCAGTCTGAGGACAGCCTTATTTGCTTTTGTAAAGCCTTTAAGACCTGGCTTTTCAATCAATAACTATTTGGCCTATTATTCTTTGTTAGCTGCATTATCTCAGCACCGGGAGACCCTTACGGGTAGCTGTCGTGCTCTATAAGCCCAAATAATAAAAAAATTAAATCAAATAATAAATACCAGGTAAGTCTTTTTAAGATAGTTCAGAAAGTCTTTTACTTGCTGCTTGCGTGATTTTTGAGCTGGCATCCTTTCAGGTTCACTTGGATCCAAAGAAAACGCATCAAATTTTATGAAGTAGCCAGAAGCAGTTCAATCAATTGTTGGTATTGCACCAGAATTTGTAGAAATTGTTGCTTGTTCTGTTGAGGCATGTTGATGTAGACATCTGTATTTGGTCGAATAGCAATTTGGTTTTCATATCGAGTTTGATTATGAAGTTGAACTTCCGGTTCAAGGGGAACGGGTTCCATAGCATTGATGCATAGTCCTTCATTCCATACAGGGGACTCTTCGAACATGATGAGTCTTTCTGTTTTAACTTCTTGAATTGTAACGAGAGGAGGGTGTCTGCTACTTTGAAGTCCACGTGGCCTACTGCTCAGTATCGGCCACATAGTGTGGTTTGATTAGGTCGATTGGGACAAATCTTTTCTCCTTTTTTCTGGCAAGAGGCGGTAGAAGTATAGTTCTTGTTCCTTTCACTCCTAGGACCTGTACAGGGTTTCTGTAGGATGGCCCGATTCTTTCTTGTCTGCTATCTTCTCTCTGACCAGATCCCTGACTTTTGGAATCCAGACAGGTCTTGCCGTGACTGATTTGACTTCCCCAGTGGCAGTCTGCTTCAGGTGGACATTACTTTGCTGTGTCCTGGATTCATTTAGACCCTCTAAAACTGCCAAGTGATCATAGATGTCAAAAGGCTTTTCATCCGCCACTGAGCCTTCACAATGTAAATGTGTTGTATTTGTAAAGCACACGGCTGCCCACGCGACGGGGCGTCCCGGCGCTGCACTCATACCGTTGTGGAATCCTTCCTGGCTTTTCCATGTGAAATGTCCACTCTTGGGCATCCCCAAGGTGAAGCCAAGCATCCAAGCGCTGCTGGGGCCGTTGTGGAGATTAAGCAAGCTATTGCCCAGAGTCACAGAGTGGGACCCATGATTAGATGAGGCACCGAGGCGAGAATTATCAGGTCCGGGGACATTGAGTCCAAGAGCCGCCGAGGTGGGAATTGAACCCTGGTCCCGGGCCAGACCTCTGCATCAGGGTCTGCCGCTCTAACCATTGAGCCAAGCTTCTCCACAATCAAGGTCAGGTACCCACATTCTTGTCCAAAATAAGACATTATATGGAGTGACCCCCCCTAGAGAACTTCTTGGCATATTGTTCAGAGCCTACTGTACTACATACATATGTTTTATCCAGCTCTCACCTGTGCCTAATACTCTAGCTGTTAAAGACTGCTTTAAGTCTCGGTTTTTCCTCTCCACAACCGAATTTCCTTCGGGGATGGTACAAAGAGGAGTACTGCAATGCTATACCCAATCCCGCATGGCCTCCTTGTAAGCCCGACAGCTAGACGCAGGACGCTGGTCAGAATGTAATGTGCCAATTGCGTATGTCCCTATGAAGACTCGCAAATCTTTTATAACAGTTCGAGCATCAGCTGAGCGCTGGGGCCACACCCATAGGAATCTTGAGCAGGAATCCACTGCTACCATGATACATCTGTAAGCCCCATCTCTTTTTAAGTGACAAAGTTGTCCAAGTAAACACAAGCTAGTGGTTTTTCAGATATTAACAATAATGTCTGTGCTGGACGTGTTACGGTGGAACCGTTCATCGGCTGGCAGATGTTGCATTTCAAGTCATAGTCCTTAGTTTGCATTGTTAAACTAGGCCACCAATAGCGTTGTCTCAATAAAGAGACCGTTGCTGAAACTCCTGCAAGTGCAGAACCTATTCCCTCGTGTGCTTCTAGAATTACACCTAACTTACGATCCATGTTTTGAATTACTCTGTCCCCCACTCCAGGAATCTGAGCAAATGGAATGTTATTGGCATTTAACTTGTAGGAGTACTTGAGTGGAAATATTTTTGGTATTGCACTGCTGTTTTTACATGAAGCAATACCAGCCACCATAATCTCACCATCTTTTTTCGTTTTAGAATGAGTAAATGCAGCTACAGACGCCGTGTATACAGCCCCCTTCATGGCTTCATCAGCCAATGAATTCCTTTCAACGTGAATGCCATCACGCTGATGACTCAGTCTCTGTATCATGTGAGCCCTTGGTAGTTCGGTTTTCAACTCCACTACCTGTTCACAAAGCATTTTGTGCTTATTTGTGCCACCTTTAGCATATTTGTATTTGTATTTGTTTAGGATATTTCTAAAGCGCTAACTGTCCCTCCGAAAGGAGCATCCTGGCGCTGAACAAGTGTACAAACCAAATATCAAGATCTAAATGCCAGCCATTACAAGGCCATCTGGCAGACTAAAAATCCACGTTTTTAAATGCTTCCTGAAGGCAGTTTCCTGTACAAGGTGTCTGAGGTTGAGGGGCATAGCGTTCCAGGCCTTAGAGGCCAGAACTGTAAAGGTCTTTCCTCCTTTGGTTTTAAGCTTAAATCTTGGGATATTAATTAAATTACCACCAGACGACCTCAGACATCTCATTGAACCCGTTTTGAATTCAGTATTGCAAGTATTCATAATATGACTGCACACAGTAAAAGTAGTCGCACACAATTAGAGTAGGGAATTCTCGATCCGTATTTACAAGTGCAAGTGCTTTTAATTTGGCCAACTGTGCTCTGCAGTCTCCTAGAGATTGCGTTTTAGTGCAACTTGGATGGAACTTTCAATCCCGCATATGACCTTTAACGATCGCACATGCCACGCTATATTGTTGCTTACTTCCTATGGCCGGTTGAGCAGATCAGTCAGTGTAAATTATATATTCAAACTGATCTAGAGGCATTATTTCATTTAGTAGAGGATATTCTTGTTCGTATTGCAGGAATGCTGGGGTCTTTAAATTTGGGGCGTACATCTGTTGCAGTGAGAGAATTAGCCCATTGTATCCATCTCGGATGTAAGGCTTTATTATTAGGAACGCTTGCCTTTGTCGCAGCCTCTAAGTCTGGAACCGGAGTCACTACTAATATTCATTTCCCCTGTGCCAGGGTGGCAGAGTGGGCTAAAGAACGGTGATGGATTAAACCCAGATCTGTTGACTGGGTGTGAGTGTTTGATTGGTTCAGATGCTCCGTCCAACACCACCCCCTTTTGTACCACTTTGTTTGCCATAAGTTGGCAGGGTATGCTCAGACGTGAGTCCCTTGCTCACTTTGCCACTGAATTCAAGCAAGCCGGGCTGAAGACGGCTAAAATGCCACAAACCGGTCCTCGGAAGCTTGTTTCCGGTCCAGGGAAGGCATTGCTTGGCAGTTCGGGCTGGACTGTTCCCATGAGGCACAGGATCAGACTGATTTGCATATGCCCATGTCTGAACTGGGGTGGCAGAGTGGGCTAAAGAATGGTGATGGATTAAACCCAGATCTATTGACTGGGTGTGAGTGTTTGATTGGTTCAGATGCTCCGTCCATCACCACCCCTTTTGTACCACTTTCTCTTACAACAGCAGACTGTTGCTGTCAGAATCATTTCTGTAGATGCAAAGCTCATCTCAGCATTTGTGTACAAATGTGATTTGTATGCAATTGGAACTGTTACACCTTCATTGTATGTCAGATACCTTGATTCACCAGCAATTAATCGGATCACCAGGTTGCATACGTTTACACGTGTCTGTAAGTGTTTGGAAGCTATCTTGTCATGTGTTCAAATTTTTACAGAAAAATTAGGTTTTATGAAATCGTAGAAAGGTTTTACTCTTTCTGCGTAATAGAAAATGTATCTTCTACTAAAATTTAGTCAATAGATCTGGGTTTGAACCTAAAATCAAACAAGAGAATCAGGTCAAACCCATTGTTTTCGTTACCAACTTTTCATGCATATCAAACAAATTAAAAAACTGCATTAACAGCAATTGGAAACTGCTTAATGATCCAGGTGAAGTCCCGTTGCCTAAACCGATCTTTGCGTTCCGAAGGAACAGAACAGTGAGAAACTGCCTAGTTCAAACCTATCCAAATAACAACAACAGGAACTTAATCAGGACCATAGATGGCACGACACCAACAGGCAATTTTGCCTGTGGAAGCTGCAAAAACTGCGCTCTAATAATAACAGGTCCTAGTGTAACACATGGGGTCATAACCCACACCCATAAAGCACTATTTAATTGCAGAACCTAAAATGTCATTTATATGATTAAATGCCCATGCGAAATGGCATACATAGGGGAAACACAGCGAGAAATAAGAGTTAGATTAAATGAACACAAGTCAGCGATCCGAACAAAGAAAGCAACAGCCCCGTTAGTTATGCATTGGATGGAAAAAGGCCATCAGTTTGAAGACCTGAGATGGTGTGTTCTGGAGGTTGTAAGTCTAAACAAGAGTGGAGGAGATTTAACCAAAAAACGGAAAAGGAGAGAACAATATTATATGTCGAGGTTCAGTACATATAAAACAGGTCTTAATAACAAAGAGGAATGGGAGAGAATATTATAAGTCAACATGAACAGGAAATAAGCACAGAATGACTGTAACATTAGATCAAGAGATATATGCGAACTGTGTGAAAATTCCTCCCTCTTTTTCGTTTAACATGGTTACCCTGATATTTCGTTTAAAATTGGTACCCTGATACTGTAGAAGTAAGGGGACTGATTGCATGGCAGAACACGGGCCGTGAACAAAACCAGATCTAAAATTTGAGAGAGCAAACCGATGTATGTCAAAATACCTCGTATATAAAAATAAAAAATGAGAAAAAGCGGTGTAATGAGAAAGTTCAAAATTGAACCCTGCCGATTGTGTATGAGAGGCTAGGTATTAATGGGGAAATATTTATCCTTTTAAGATAATCGACAGTGTATGCAATGAGATAGTTGTACACATCTAGATATATACTGAAGAGAATACAACTGTCATTAACCATTCAAAGATGGCGGCCGTTTTAGAACTTGAAAAAGGCCGACCTACATACTCTACCGGTATACACTGAATATATTGAGGACTAACTCAATGATACAGAAAGAGTTAAATATGCAAAGAAAGAGTTTCTTATAAAAAGAAAAAAGTCGCCCGTATTTTAAACACGTAAAATAGGGATTACTTGAGTAATCGACAACGGGTGCTCTTATACCCCGTTAATGAATTAACAACTTAACATTAATAATAATAATTAGAATGCCGACAGATACGCACATAATAACAGTGCGATATAGGAGGATTTAAATATAAAAAGTGATCGAGCGGTATTCCAATTGAAAATTAAACACGCTACAAGATGGCGGCCGTGCTAGGGATCACAAACACCCGGCATACAGTGGGCGGCCCATACAAAGCGACCAGATGAAAGTAATTATCCAATTAGGGAGTGTACTTAAACAGGCATACTGAGAGAAGAAATCACTCTCAGAAGACACGTGAAGCAGGAAGACGCCATGCAGTTCAGCTACTTTAAACAAGTACGTTTGGGGGAGTTAGATTAAGTGGAGAAAGGGTGGTGTTAGGCATAGGACACTGCACTAACAGCATTTCAGACATTGTTTTATGTCTTTCCACAGTTGGCAGGTAATCCATAAAAACTGCAATATAGTGGCCCTTATTTCCATATTTAAAAGAAATAAGAAGGTGGAATTCAAGTTTAAAAGCAGGTTCTTGCACTAACCAAAGGTAAGATCACCTAGACAGAGTAAATTGACTCATAAAAAAAGGGAAAAAAACTTAAAATTAAAATGTATAGTATCTTAAACTACAAATTATTTTGTAGATTTAACTGTGTGAGAAGAGCAGTGAACAGTAAGCTCCCAGAGGCGTCTTCCTATCATCACAAGATATCAAGAGATAGGACCGGTAAGGCCCCGAGTTAAAAGATGTGGCAAGAAAGAACTGACATTGAGTGGAGGGAAACCATATAAATAAAAATTCTTAAATTAAACATAGATTTTTATGTCTCAACAGGATTGAAGTTGGTCCCTCTTTTTTAATCAACCTGGATGTGTATTAAACATAGCTACTTTAAAGGTAATAACAGTAGGGGGAGGCAAGATGGCGCCTGCACGTCAAACGTACCTGTGAGGAGCTCCGTTTGGGCGATCCGTTGAACTGTCTATTGGAGGTTCAGCGGTTGTACTTCGGCTGTTTTGTGCTGTTTTTGTCGTGCTGTGACGCCGGGGTCGAGTTTGGTGGAATCAGAGTCAGCGCTCGTGTAGCGTGCAGCTTGTGAGCTTCAGCGTGTGCCTGCCTGAGGAGCCGCGGCACAGATGCTGGGAGACGGCCGCTTTGTGTGAGCAGACGCGGCCGGAGAAGCCGTGGCGAGTACGAGCGGGTGAACGCGGCCAGGCGAGGCAAGGCGGGCAGCTGTGTGTGGATTTAACGAGCCGTGGCTCAGGTGCTGGGAAAACGCCGAGTACGAGTGCGAGTGAGCGAACGCGGTCAGGCAAGCTGGAGCAGCTGTGTGGTTTCAACGGCAGATAAACGACGTTTGGGATATGAGAGGCACCAGAAAACACGATGGAAATTGGTAGCTGAACGACGCCAAAATATATATAAATACATGCAAACAGACTAGCTACCAATTTTAGCAACTACAGGAGGATACAAGTTGAGCAAGACCGAGCCATACTGAGCAAGGTGAGGCGAAAACGGAGGGAAAAAGGGGCTGGTGATCACTCTTTTCTTTCTGCAAAAAGACTTAAACTAGCTGAAAACAACTAACATTGGTATTGATATCATTTAAAGGCAAGTATACTTTTGTACTGAGCGGCTCTGCATATGGATGTCATCAACCCTGGATTAAAAAGGCTTAAGGCATAAAGAGTTAAATCCTCCTGACCATAAGCTTCACTCTGTTTTGCTCTGTGTGCCCCCAGCTTATTCATTATGGGTCCTAAAACCGCCCGCGGAGGCAAAACGAGACCTAGCGGTGAAAATCAGATTGGGACACGGGCTGCCCTTGCGGCAAAGTCAAAACAAGATGGTAGTAATAATGACGCCGATATTAGCCAAACTGGTACCCCAAATATCCCGCAAATGCTCAATACTAAAGCAAAAACAACAATGGTCAAGACTTTGACAGCCGGAGATGGGGGCGAAAAAAATAAAGCTAGTGATGATTTGGGAGTTCTAGATGCTGGTAATGATCAAGATAAGACTTTGGTGGAAGCACTTGAACAGCTAGTAGTCTCGCCAGTAACTTCCGTGGCTAACCCACCTTCACCTGCACCGTCTGTATCACAAAATACTGTGGCTTTTGATATCAACGCTGCTATCGAAGGGGAGGTTGAAGTTGAACCGGACCCATGTCCCGCTGAAGGGGCAGAAGGTGAAGGTGATCCTATCAGCAGCAAAGATAGTGAATTTTATTCACTTTCGGAACATTCCGAGGGCTCTGATCTGGAGGAGGATTTGGAGGATGAAGTGGAGACTTCTTCTCTGGAAAATACAAGCAAGGAAACGTCTGTTATTGCTACAGCAGATCTACAAGTAGATAGAGATTGGAGCGAGGAAATCACCAATGGAGACCCGACTATAGTAGATCAAGATCAGGATCAGGATCTAGCAGACTCTGCTGAACAAATTAGCTCTAGCCCTGGGTTTACTAGCCAGGCACCAATAGATATTATTTTGAAAGCCATCTCAGATCAACGATTGGAGGCGAAAGCCGAGCATTTGAAAACTCACAATGCTTGTAAAAAACTTCAAAATACAGTACGACGTCTGGCAAAATCATGCAATGATTTCACAGATAGAATGGTAGAAGCAGAAGGGCGCATTTCTTCATTGGAAGATCAAGTAACACTTATTAAAACTAATATCGATTAAGTCAAGGGTCAGAAAGATGATGTGAACATAAAACTGGTTGATTTGGAGAATAGGCTACGCCGTAACAATTTGCGAATTTTAGGTGTACCCGAAGGATGTGAGGGGCAAGACATACGACAGTTTGTGGTTGAACTTGTTGAAGAAGCCTTTCCAGAGGTTAAAGACTGTCAGTGGTCTCATGAGATTCAGAAGGCACATCGCTTTCCTTTTCGTAAGCAAACTTTACGGAGTACTCAAAGTCGTCAATATCCTAGAGCTATTTCGATATCTTTAAATAATTTTCTGGCAAGACAAAAACTATATGATCTTGCAAGACCTGACAAAAAGCGCTCTGGGAAAGGTATTGAATTTTTTGTACGCCCCGATTACTGTCATGCCACCGTAGAAAATCGCTGGCGGTTGCGCCAGTTGATTGATCCATTTAAAAAAAAGGGCGCTCAAGCCTTTCTGCTTCAACCATCTACACTAAAGATTGTACATAAAGGGCAAAATCGGTTCTTTACCACTGAGGCTCCAGCAAAAGAATATTTGAATTCACTAGCATGAGGAGAATGTTATAAACATTAGATAATTATCGTTTTTGTATGTGGTATAACTCATGCTTTTTTTTCTTTAGGTTGACGGATACTCCCAAACATGAGTGGGGTTCTCACATACATCAACGGGGCGATAGGCCCCTTTGCCTTAGTGTTGGGGGAGGGTCACAGGGGGTGGAGGGGTTGGTGTGCTAGGGGTGGGGTTGGGTGGGCACGGGGGGTGTGCTGGGGAGAAAAAGGGGAAAAATTCAGTCAAAGCCATAGAATATCATGCTTAAATATATTGCTTCTTTGTTGTTGGTGCAATGGTGTAATACAATTCTGTAATGAATCTATTTAGTTGCCATGGCTAGCTATAATTTACGATTGTGTTCATTTAATGTATGTGGCCTTAATATTATTCATAAACGAAAACGTTTGATGCACGAGATCCGCCTAATTCAACCGGATATAATATGTCTCCAGGAGACGCATATACCCTGGGCAAATAGAAAAGTTTTGAACGATCTGGGGTATATAGTGTTTGCTGCCTCACAACAATCTACTATGAATCGAGGTGTGGCCATATTGGGGCGGCAGTCTATAGTAGCAACTGGGAAAATCAAAGTGGATAGTTTAGGACGCTGGGCAATTGCTGAATGTGTCATAGGGAATGTTGCTGCTACGATATGTACAGTATATGGATCCAATACCGATGACACCGCAGTTATAGAATTTTTAAATGTAGAACTGGCCTTATGGGATACTCCATTATTTTTATTGGGGGACTTTAATATTCATGGGGAGTTGAATACTTGGGATGCAAGGTTTAGTGGATACCAAGGTAGGAAGCCTAAGGTATTTAAGGAACTACGCCAACTTTTACGCCAGCATGGGCTGATTGATGGGTGGCCTGTGGCGAATCCGAAGGATCCTGGTTTTACTTTTTTTCTTCACCACATAAGAAATTTGTGCGTATAGATTACATTTTTGTACCTAGGCATATGGAACAAGGATCCCAAATGTCTGTTAAGCCACGCATTACATCTGACCATGCTCCGATTGTTATAGACATGCCCATACTTAAAACCCAGCGAATACAAAGGTCTTTTTCATTCAATAAGAAACTTCTTTCAGATGAAACCTATTTGAAACAAGTTTTAGATTGGGCTCAGCAGTTTTTTGATCTTAATAGGGGTTCCACGTCTTATGCAATGGTATGGGATTGCTTTAAGACAGGATTACGAGGTGATACATGTAGCTATGGCTGGAGTCTTCAGCAGAAAGGGAAAAACATAATGGCACAACTATTACAAGATTTAATAAATGCAGAACATGATTTAATGCGTGATATTAGCTCACACCAAGATAGTAACACCTCACAAGACAAAGTTGGTAAACACAAAGCTAAGATTAATGGGGTCTGGAGCCAGGACATAGCACGCCAATATAAAATTCATCGGGCGGAAAGATATGAATATGGGGAAAATGTGGGAAGGTGCTTAGCTCAAAGAATGCGAGGGCGTCAGACCGCGCAGCGTATAACTTCCATAGAAAATAGTCAGGGTATTTTAATTGAATCAGCAGAGGGTATTCTTCGGGTATTTCATGAGTACTATACAGATCTTTATACCCAAGAAAATTTCTCTTTTGATTTACTGGATCATTATATAGATAAACTCGATTTAACTCAACTAGATTCTGGGTATCAGGAACAACTAGAGCTCCCAATTACAATGCAAGAACTTGAGATCTCCCTTAAAGAACTGGCCCTGGGGAAGGCCTCTGGCCCTGATAAACTTCCGCTAGAAATATACCATGTGCTATTTCCTATTATTAAAGATGATATGTTGGCGACATTTATAGAAGCCCAAAAGGGGAATCCACCTCCATCATGGGATGATGCAAGTATAATTGTGTTTAGGAAAAAAGATAAACCTTCGCATCTTCCTGGGTCATATCGACCTATCTCACTCATCAATGTTGACGCGAAATTGGACTCTAAAATTCTTGAAAATCGGTTGATCCAAGTCGTTCCTGCTCTTGTCTCTGAACAACAGCATGGCTTTCTTTCAGGACGCGGTACGATTAATCATATACACCGTGTTATTGCAACGTTAGACTATGCCACTGCGAATCATCTGAACGTTGGATTGGTGTTTTTAGACGCTGAAAAAGCGTTTGATCGCATTACATGGGCACTTTTATGGGCGATCTTGGGAAAAATGGGGTTTGGACCACGATTTATATTTGCTTTACAAGTCATGTATAGACATCCAAGGGCCAAGGTATGTGTGTCGGGGCAAGAATCAACAGCAGTTAACATCACATGGGGCACACGGCAGGGGTGCCCCTGTTCACCTCTTTTATTTGCCATATACATAGAACCTCTGCTAATGACGCTGATGTCATCCCAACATATACAATCCATGGCTTTACCCGGGGGTAATATACGTGTGTTAGCTTATGCTGACGATGTCGCGGTCATAACATCGGATCCAGAATCTGCATTACGTGAAATTGAAAACGCGACTCGCGAATTTGGTGCAGTGTCAGGGTACAAACTTAACATTCAGAAGACACAGGTTATATGTTCAGCAGGACTATGCACCAATGATAGCTGGGTTACCCAGGAGGCCAAATATTTGGGCATTAAAATTAGACTATCACTTCAACAGTTAATTATGGTGAACTGGTCAGATATATTGCAATCGGTCAAAAATCAACTAGAGAAAATTGAATGCTTACACTAGTTGGGAGACGCAATGTTTTAAAAATGTCTATCTTACCAAAAGTTTTATATTATTTTCGGGCAGTACCATTGGAGATATCTGCATTACAACTGAGGAAATTACAATCTATAACTGATCGATTCTTATGGGGTTGGAAATCTGCGCGAAGGGCGTCCAAATTTATGACATTGCCAATTCTATGTGGGGGATGGGGAGTTCCAAAATGTGCACTATATTACTTGGCATGTCTTATGCAAAATATTAAATATCTTGCAATTGGGGGAACCCCACCTACATTTGAAAGCCCTGATATCTTTTTTTTCTTACTTGGCCCACAATGTCGGCAAATGTTGCTTTGCTTTTTAGAACCTAGTTACTATAAAAGAACTAGATTTAAATTAGTATTGTCCGCCTTCAAAGGATGGCGGTCTATACGGAAGCTTATCTCTTTGGGACGTATACATTTTTATACCCCCTGTAATTCTATAGAACTGCTTCCGCCAATATTTAGAGATCGCACTATGTGTATATGGCGGGAAAAAGGCATGATAGCTATAGGTAATATGGTTAAAGACGGTACAATTGCTTCATTTCAGGAGCTAAAAGATATATATAGTCTTTCCCAACATGACTTTTTTAAGTATTTGCAAATACGCAATTTTATTCTTAAACATCCAAATGCTCTACCGCTTTGTCGTAATGACTTTATTGAAATACTTAAAAAATCTTCACGTATAGGGACTATATATAATTATTTGTTAAATCTACAGCAGGATGATATGGGACTGCAGGAATCTAAATGGTGTATAAGATTAGGCACATCGGTAGTACCCTTTCAAGAATCAATCTATATAGCCGATAAAATTATTTTATCTGCCAACCTCTATTCACAGCATTACAAAACCTTATTCAATCTATATCATACACCATTTAAAATGCTAAAATAAGGCAATGTTAATAATGGGAAATGTTACAGGTGTTAATCTGATTTGGCAGATATTGTACACATTTTTTCAGACTGTCCAATATTAAAACCTTTTTTTGTATCTATAGAAAAATTCTTAGCATATATTACAAAGTCTGATGTGATAATCTCAAGAGAGATGATTATTTTTGGTTTATCTAATGATAGTAATTTGTTTCCAGGTTATCAAAAAAAAGATATGTTCTATTTATGGCTATGGCTGTAGCTCGCCTATGCATATCTTCAATGTGGCTGAAGCCTGAAGCACCTACATATGAAATGTGGCGAGCAAAATTTTATAATGTTTTTTATTTAGAATTTAATCTTTATCGGATCAAATCAGTCAGGAAAATGCAAAAGGGGTACAAAATTTGGCAGGTAATGACAGACCATTTAGAAACCTAAGAATTATTACTCTCGCGGTTAAATATGATAACCTGCTGTTTAGATAGTATTTTTTGATATTAATACTGCTTCTTTTGTTTGTTTATTACTTTTCCCTATTCATCTATGTTAAATATTGCACCACAAATGTGTGTGTTAGCACAATGATTTTGTTATGATATAATGGCTTTGTATGCTTTTTTGTCTATGTGGCTTTGAACTGAATCAATAAAAAAATAAAAAAAATAAAAAAGGTAATAACAGTAGCACACCACAGATAAATGACAGAGGAAATATGTCAACGACCTAGGGTATTAAAAACAAGACCCACGTTTGTTTTTCTCCTAGAATAAACAAGATGACACATCATCAATACTGTTTGATATCATAATAGCTGAAGACAACCCACTCCAAAAAGTGACAAGGGAGTGCCAGGAAGGAAATATATACCTGGGTAAGAATATATAGTTTTCTAGGGTTGGTACTTTGATGATTAAGATAGGACAACGATTAGAGTACCCTCAACTAAAGTTGTTAACAACTATGTCCCATGAAGTAATTTGAGGACACGTTATCTTGGCATTAATGGTATATATATGCCAGGTAGTCTTGTTTTTCATGAAGACTAAGAAATGGGGAATCTTAGTAAAACGTGAGACTCAAAGACGAGATACAGATCACATTGAGGCGGGGTTACCAAATAGTAGGGCATTAGAGGTAGAATGTAAATAAATCAATGTGCAATTGTCAGATCTAAGATTGGACCTAATTGGAATATATTGTGACATGTTTTTTGTAGATGCCATGTTAATGAACAAGTCCTGAAGAAGGTGCAAGATTGTGTGAGGCACCGAAACGCCGCGTCGACAGTTTGTTCTTTATGTGTAATAAACAAGTTGTAGAGTGATGGACTGAGACAATTAGCTCTGTATGTTTGAGAAATATGATGTATATTGAGATTTATGCAACAACGCCTAGTAGCGGTTTTTAAATAGAGTTGAAAAACATTTTAGAGTAATGTGCATAGAATTGTCTGCAGAATACATATGATATAATGTATTAGTGTTTTTAACATACAATTTTTTTTAATAAATGAATGAAATTTTTAACTTTCTGTTAGCAATATTTGTTCATGTCAATACTGATCTGCAATTGATTAAGTTGTAAATTTGGTAACCCACACCTAGGCTGATTTCCCGACTTGTGCTATCTCTGCCTATGGCAGGATAGCATTATAAGTCTTGTTGTCAAAATCAGGAGAATGAGTTTTTGTTTATGATTGTTGACCCAATCCTTTTCCTGACAAAAGGGTCGCTCCCTCCTCATTTATTGGTACTTTCACAAAAGCACACAATGTGCCCCAGAGCCTTACTCTACCAAACAAAAGAAATAAAGCAAGTCTAGAAACACGGCTAAAGTCTGCCTGCTGTGCAGTGTGCACATGCCAGGCCCTGCTGGGTACATCTCTCCATACTTCTCAATGCGTAACTTTTTTGTGGAACCAGTTTCAGCTTAGTGTTTCGAACCGCTCTGAAGAAGCGTGCCGATGATCTTGCGGGCACGCTTCTACATAAACACTACTCCAGGTAAAGGAATTGAGATACAGTACTACTTCAGTTCTATGCTTGTGGCTTCCTGTCATTTGATGTAGCCCTCTTCCTGTTGATTCCCTGCTTACTACCTTCCTGCATGTGTTCATTCCAAGCTCACATGAGAGGGTGTCCTGGACGTCATGTAGACATCTCATTGTCTCAGCATGCCTCAAGAGATGCCTCGCTGACAAGTCGACCACCAGTTAGTTATTCAACACTGGGTATCCAAACTCGATGTCATGCGGCCTGTGCTGTATTAAAAATCTGTAATTAATAAACAAATACCTACTGTCACGGCTCAGAATACAACAATTAACGTGCCAAATGTCGGGTGACCATGGAGGTGTCACGCTCGTGAAAGTATCTCACGTGGTTGGAAACATTGCGTAGCTCTTTTTGCTTAATGTTAATTTCACGTGAGACTCTGAATTGTTTGTTTCCGGCAAAGTGGGTGGACTTTGTTTGTTCTGTTCTTACAGCATGCCAGCCCTGAAGCTAACCTCGTTTTTTCGTTGCAACTTGATGTACATTTTTCTATTGACAGATCGTTTGCAATTCTATTTTACCATGTGTTTTAGTTTCTGTTTTAAAGTGTCACCAATGAGGTATTTGTGTTTGTGTTTTTTTGTTGTTAGTGTGTTTTATATGTGCCTTTTCCCATTTGTCATGTCTATCACTCTGTCTCTGGGTCCACATATTGATATTCACTTCACTATGAAATACTCACCGAATATAGGCCACGGTTATGTTTGCTCTGGTACATTTGTGTCCAGGGTGTTTCAGAGGTCAAACAGCTTCTTTATTTGTTCTCATCGCTGTCACTTAAGTTTGCAACATAACACGTGTGAAGAAAGAAACACCTCTTTCCATCGGGGATTGCTGGAGTAAAGTCCAGTTCATAACCGGTGAGGCCAATGCAGAGCAAAACACCAAGGCAAGGCTGGAGACCAAGCAGCATACATATACTTTTGGGCGTGCTCGAAACAAAACGACTACATGGGCCTAGTGCCGAGATTTGCAATTGTTTCCTATTAATTTGCACCAGTTTTGAAGGGACATTTTCAGCACATTCTTAGCAATGCACCGTGACAGTTGTTTTGAACTGTGTGAGCTTTATAGCTAACCTGCGCATTTTTTTTTATTTCCACTGTATGACACGTAAAACCTGCAAGATACAATTGTGTTGTGCTGCTACCATTTATATACACCTTTTCCTTAATATTTAACATTCTTAATCAGCACTAATGCCAGAATAAATTAACACTTCCACTGTAGTAAAATTGAACTGGCAGGTTTGATAAAAACAGTGTTACGCATCATTGCGATGGTGGCTAGTCTTGTGCCATCTATGTGTTTTTGTGAAGCACACGCAAGCCACTTGGCAACACTGGGAGACTTGAAGATTCAGTGGCGTATTAATGTTCCATGTTTTGAGGTTCTATCCTCTATTAACCATGTGAGGACGAAGGTCATTACAGAGCTTCTAGACAGCTAAAGCATGGCTTTCTTGAATAGGCTAGCAGTTGGATCTTTGCACTCAAATGGTTTTCCATCCATCTTTCTTAATTTTGAGGCATGAGGGGTGCAATAAGATTTGAGCTTCCTAATGGGATAGTATGGTTGAAGTGAAGTACAGATATATTTTTTTACTTCATTTTTTTTGTTCTACTGGGAGCCAGAGGTGCTCTTTAGATGTCTATGTGATGTGAGCAGATTTAATCCAATTGAGACAAATCGGATTGTCCTGCTTCTCGATTCTCTAGAGTTTCTGTGTCTAATTGTTTTTGAGCTACGGCATAGACTACATTGCAGTAGTCTAGTTTGGATAGAATGAACATTCTTATTAACTGCCCATCTTTGCTTTTCGTGCAGTAAAAGAGAACCTTTATAAGCATCATGAGTTGCAGTTTGCTGATTTATATGATCATTGAAATGTAGCAAAAAAGTTGTGTCAAATCAGGTGTCTGTGATCCGTTGTTCCAGAATGGGAACTGCAGTGTGTCCAAGCTCCCAAGGCCATCAAATCAAAGGCTAGTGTTAAGCTGAAGCTGTCCTGATCAGTGACATAGGACCTGCTGAGGCCTAAGCAGATCTCACTTATCTACAAGTTGTTTCTGAGACACCTCTTGATCTTGCTTTGATAATTTGTGTTTTCTGATTTGTAGTTTAGTCCTCATACATTTGAATTGCACTACGTACTGTACAATTAGGTGTTCTAGGGGTCTCGTGCAGACACTGAAAAGCAGTGAGGATAATGAAGGGTTCGGTGGGGCACTAGAAGATATAGGATATTTTTACTGATGAGTGTCAAATTTGAACTTTCTGTCAGCAGCAGGTGTGAAATTAATGCATCTATTGCTGATAATAAAGTGTCTAGTATCATCGATGTTAAAATAGGGTATCATGACAAAGGTTCTTCTAATGGGCTCACCATGTTTCGTGATTGGGTTCCTGAAGGAAGGTCTGTGGTCATGGGACCCATGTTGGATGGCGTTGCACTTGTGCTACAACAGAAGTCTTTGAGTAACATTCTGTGTTTGGAGGAAAAAACATTGTATTTGTATGTGTGGAGTGAAACATAGCATTTTAAATTTGATGACGCAGTTGCATGCTCATATATGTTAGACAATTTGAGCATGCTGGTGCTGCCTCATTGGCAGGGCGCCTCAATTGCAGTACTGTCAGAGGAGCGCTAAAATGCGTGACTGATGCATTTTAATGCGGTGATGCGGACACCAGCAATAAAATACATTAGTCTGATGCGCCTTACCCTAACCCAGCCATGAACCTGTGAAAAATAAAATTAAAATTATAATAACTAAGTTATTATATTTTCTTTTTCCTACTCAAAGAGAGCATTTGTTAAAGTTTTCATGTTAATCGCAGTGCCCGTCATGAGCTGCAATTAACATGAAAACTTTAACGAATGCACACAATCACCGCGCAGCTCTGCTCTATTAAGAAAAGAAATGCAGCAACATAGCTGCCAAGGTTTCAAATCGTTATGTGGGACTGTTTCAAACTTGCCTTAACACTGTTCACGTGGAGCTGTTGGTGTGGAAATGCACAGACTTTTCCAAGCAAAAGTTTGGAGTGATATTTGGCGCTGAACCCACACACGCAGCCTGGTTACTGGCGCACATTGCCTTGGTTGCAGCGCACATAGACCTTACACTGCCGCACACAGAGGAAAAAAATTAGAGGGAACATTGATCCTGATACGTGTCAGGTTTCCTAACGTTATCCCTATTCCTGAGGTTATACCTCTTTTCAGAGGGCTCCTGTGGAGGAGATCTACCTCGGGATTGAGATCTGTGTCCTTTAACTGTTTGCTGTTTTTTAAGTATCCCACTTCTTTTTAGAAGAAGCAGTTGTCTGCTTGGTAGTGTCTTTTTCAGAACAGATCCATTAGTTGTGGTTTTAACGCTTTCCCACCCAAACTGTCTCTGCCTAATTCTTCACACACAGTTTTAATTATTTTTGGTAGGTCGTGTTCCTGTTCTAAAGGACTGAACTCCCTTAGGCGTTGGCAGATAGCAACTGAAACTGCTTCCTCTTTAATATTAGGGCCTAATTTACATGGATAAACTTACCCCTTTGTGTAAGTTTACAAGATTTTGCAATTCACAAAGGAATTTTACAAGTAGTATCTTTAGGATGGCCTATCTTTTATGTGCAGGGTTTCCTGTGTGAATTACAAAAAAACTTAAATTTACACAAAGTGTCAGTTTACCTTTGTGAATCAGGTCCATGGTGACCAAATGCTTCACTGCCTGAGCTGAAGAGATTTAGGAAATTGAAGAGAGCAGCATGGATCGCATTGGGACACTCTTGTAGCTCCCTCCTTCTGCATGCCAGTTTACACTTGGGAGACTATAGAGCCCACATTCCCAGCTGGCAACAGTGGGGCATTGACAAAACTACTACTGTCCTGTAATATTTCATTACCTGCATTAAATTACCTCATTGTTGTATTACTGGTGAGCCGACACATTGGAACACATTTGTGTAAAGAAATGCACAGGAATATTACAAACTCCCACATCTAATAAAACATCATTAAGTGAACACTTCAGTTAACATTTCTGTTATAAGTACTGTGGTGCATTAATATCTGTACAGCCATGACTTCTTTGCTTCTATGTATTTTTTTGATTGGATGATAAATTTTAAAAAAAATGCGGTCCACAGCAGGTGTGTATCCATATAAGATTTTCCTCATCTATATTCCGTCAATGGTTAAAAAAGATTTGTGTGCATTGTGGACCATGATTAACACTATGTTCCATATAAAAGAGAAAGAATGTTCTTGTTTTTCATTTGTTTCCTTTCTTTATTGTTCAGTCCCCCTCTTTATTTGCTGGACATGAACTTTAAATGCAAAATTATGGACCATGGGGCTCATTTACAAAGAAATCATGCAGTGGAGCACAGCAAGTAACCTTGCTGCGCTGCGTGAGAGGCAAAGGGCAGGAAAGCACCAAATCTAAGGCAATACAGCACATTCCAGTCCCTTTTCGCCGCACTGATGCCCTTTCGGCAGCTTAGTGCCAATGCAAGCACCCCTGCACCATGGTTCAAGGGTGCCAGTGTTGCATGCAGGATTGGGTTTTTTGCAGGAAGGGCACCTTCCTGCACAAAAGCAATCCTAGGAGGCATATTCCTATTTCCACTGCTTAATTTGAAAAAAATAAGTGTCAGGGCTCTCGTCAGGAGGCCCCTGCAGCTTGCACCACACGTTTCCTCTGCCATGCTGCCAATGATAGTAACAACACACATACTAACCATCACACCCCAACAAGTTTGACTGTTCAGACTATTTCAGGAACCCCAACGCTATAAAAATGGCTTGGACAGCATGTAATAATGGTTTTTAATGTATATTGAATTAATAATTAACTGTACAGCGCCACCTTGTGGCAGACTGCAGTACACATAGAAAGAGAAAGAAACGAGGAGAAATAGAGATGTTTCTCCTCGTTACACGCACCCTGGGAAGATGCTTGATTTTTCCAAATTCCCAGGTTAACCGGTTCTTGTAAATCTGTGAATGTGTCAAAACCCATTGGAGTACCCAAGCAATGCCCACAGAAGGCCTTCCCAGAGCAGAGAAATGCGATAAAGCGATTCGCTTAAAAAACCTAAATTAGAGGTTTTGTATCACGCATGTACCATTTTACATGGTGCAAACACGACACAAGCCTCTCATAAATATGGCCCCTAATGTATAGAACAACATTTATCAAACTGCACTTTTATATCCATCTTCCTTTGTACTGAAGATATCAAAAGACATATTGCAGAGAGATATTTATATCCTTCTCATACTTATGGCATGCCACAAAAAATAAAGGGTTCAATCTAGGGTTCGGGAGCTCCACCCTTGAATACGAAGTAGCACATTAAAAACAAAGAAAACAAGTTAGTGACCTATCATGAGCTTCCACAATGACTGAGCCCAAAGCTGTACTTACTATGGTGAGAATTTTAGCTTACATTTTCTAAAACAGTGTATACATCCTATATCTGTAACACTGTGATGTATCTGAGAGCACAGCCAGCAACATTTAATTTTAACCACTTCATCTGAAGTGAATCCCAAACCCACTGAAGTCTTGCATTATTACATTTTCTTGTGGTCCCATGCCACCCACCAACCTGGGTGTTTTTATGGAGTGCTGTATACCTATGTGGTCAGGTTGCTCCAGGCTAATGCTTTATTTTATTTTATTTATTTATGCATTTTTATATAGCGCGGACTTTACCCGAAGGTGTCAGAGCGCTTCACAAAAGGAACAGAAATGAAACATAATGAGAAACATTACAAAAGAGCAGATTACAAAAGCATACATTACGTTACATAAGGTAATAGTGACATTTGTGAGCAAACAATATACATGAGGTAGTAAAAATTGTGAGCAACCAAAAATACATGAGGTAGTAAAGGTAATAGTGACAATTGTGAGCAAACAAAATACATGAGGTAGTAAAAATTGTGAGCAGCCAAAAATACATGAGGTAGTAAAAAGTGCACAGGAGGAAAAAGTGACAAGTGTGCAGTTATAAGAGAAAACAAAGTATCATTTGAGGTATAATACTGCAAAAGGTGCTAGACACTCAGGCACAAGAACAAGCGTTATGTAGGCAAAGGAGGCACTTGTGCCAGTATCAAAGGTAAAAACATGTGAGAGGTAGCAAACCGTGTGTTACAAGGGCAAAGTGGTGTGTGCATGTTACACAAGGGCACCAAACACAAGTACATGGAAAATACTCCAAAGAGGCAGACACTCCAACCCCAGGAATACCCTGGGAAGGCACTTCACATGTACATTAAAGTGCGAGGCATAATGAGACAGCAAAGTGGCATGACTAGGGCCCATACAAATGCACCCCAAGTTTCGCTTGTTACTCTCAACTGAAGAAGGATAACAATCCTGAAAAATCTGTCTAGAGATACATAATACTAGCTACTCCAATAATGGTGCATACTAAAGACTTTCAGATGAAGTGTGTGTTACCAAACACTGCATTTACCACAATGCATCTGTGATAACTGTGTGCTGGTATGCCAGGCAGTGACCACCCTCCTCCTTTGGTTACATGCCTCCCTCTTGTGAACATGTTGAATTTATTTTCATGCTGTTTCTCAGTCATTGTGTTAGACTTCTTCTCACTACAGATATTGACTCTCAAATGTCAACATGACCAACTACCCTCGGCCCTCTATGAGTAGTCTGATCCATGAACGGTTGTAACGGGCATAGCTTAGTCAGTAAGATTGAAGGAGGTGTGCTTGTCAGATTTTCCAACAATCAGAGTGGCATGTCATGTTAAAATACATTATATGAGAAGCAGGGGTTGTAGGGACTTAAGGGACACTGGAAAGAGAGAGGAGTGTGGATTGCAGTGCTTAATTGGGGCCGATGGTGTCCCGTGCTTGCCACCAGTACTTTTTTGGTTTCCGGTGCTCAGCACTGGCACTTAATTGTCAACATTGTACTTATGACGAGTCTGCCACTATGGTGGCATTACTCATCTAATTTAGAGATGAGCAAAACAAAGGTTGTTTATGAATACAGTGTAGATTACAAATTACTAATACCTGCCTCCCCAGCCTTTCCTTTAGATTTGGGGTCCTGGAAAAATCTGAACTGTCGCCCTTGCAGGCAAGAGTGGTGGTTAGTAGCTATTTTGACATCGACTACAGGGGCGATGAATGGTGCAATCTGCAGTGGCCCTCTGGTCAGGGCCCTGGCCCTTTCTATTTTACAAAGTAAGCACTGTTGTTAGGGGTACATGAAAGACCACATTTTTGTAAAATAAGCAACATATTTTTAAGATGTTCAAAATACAAGTGAGAGAGAAAGTGTGTGTTTTTGTCTTTGTGTGTATGTTAATATTCTAGGTGAAATGTGACAGACACCTCTGCATAACTGATTGATTTCACCTGTACCCTAAGTATTTACAAGAAAGTACATTAAGGGGCTGATTATAAGTTTCAGCAGTGTGGGAGTGGGCGGGCCGCAACCGCGAGCTTCCGCACTGTCACGTCCTACTGCCTTCCGCCCACCAGATTAAGACTTAAAAGTGGTCTGGCAGGCAACCATGTAGTCCTGCAGCAGTGCCTCAATCAATGGCGGCGGTGCCTTCTAAAAAGGCACCGTAATGGGAGCGCCATACAGAGTTCGTGCACTGCATGGACCGTAACATCTTGCAGGAACTGAGGTGCATGCATTAATACTGGGGGTACATGTTGTGCCCCCCCCCCTGCATGCATCCCCATGCACATGGAGAACAGGGGGCCTTGTAGGGCCCCCTTTTATAAGGACCGCCAGCCATTTCATGGAATAAAGATCACCATGACACCGCTGGCGGTCCTGAAACTGGTAATATGAACCTGCATGTTACATATGCTCTGACCGCCGCACAACCACCAGTGAATGACAGATCCCTGGCTGTTGCGGCGATGCAATGGCGGTCCAACCGCCAAAGTCACAATTGGATGTTCGGACCACCACGAGTCTGGCTCTCCTTGGACCGCCAGACTCGTAATCAAGCTCTTAGTGTGTAGTGTAACAACCGAACCACCACCACTAAGCTATGGCCCTTAGCATTGCCACTTAAGCAAGACAAACTGGTCGAAATTGACTTCTTCTCCAAAGTGCTTATGTTTAGTAAATATCTCTTTGTTTTTTCCATAATACCTAAACATACCTAAACATAGTGCAAAATGTAATGCTTTACTTCAACAGCTAAAATTCAAGAACATTTAAGGGTACCCTTTGCTTTAGCCCTGTGCAAAATGAATTAAGAAACCATTTGAAAAATAGTCTTTACTACATTAGTATTGTTGTGGTATGTGAGGGAGAATATTAAGAGAGCCCTGGCCCTCAGGGAGTTTATTTAGAGCCTCTAACCCATAAAAGGTATAAATACAATAAGGCTAGGTGAGGAATTTTGTACTATAATATGCACTAAACAGCTGTTATGCACTTTTTAAAAATCAGGACACTGTGTTGCAATTGCTGCTGTCTATGGGCCTGATCCAGAAAGGTAAACTTAGACCAAAAGTTTAATTTTAGACCTGAAGTCTAAGTTTAGACCTAAAATCTAACTTTACTACGAGTATAGTTATACTTTTGGTCTAAGTTTGGACCAAAAGTTTAACTATAGTAGTAGTAAAGTTAGATTTTTGGTCTAAATTAGACTTTTGGTCTAAACTCCGAGGACCACCAGACTCTTGGTGGTGTGGCTGTGGTGGTCCAGCCACCACCTCACCAGCGGTCCGACCGCCCAATTACGTTTTTGGTAGTAGGATCACCATTGCACTGCCGTAGCCGCGAACGGCGGTCAGGGCCTATGTAATGTGCAGGTGGTGCCGCTTCAGCATTGCCCTATAACTAGTTTCAGGACCGCTTAGCCAGGTAGAGGCTTTTTAACCAGTGTCATGCTACAGCTCTACTGCCATACACCTGTACTCATTTCTCTAAATTCATTTAGGTTATGACATTCTCTGGTGAGTATAGATATAAGCAATCAAGTAACAGATTTGTTTAACATTATGATTTGCATATTCCAAGTAATTTAAATAGTGTCAGGCTATTTTTTTCCTAGATGCAGATTAAGTCAAAGATCATTGCAGGGAGTGAAGACTAAGTGCTAGAACATAATTTTCACAGACGGTTTTATTTTACGCATTAAAACCACATTTTCTATATTTAATGTGTGTCTGTTTCACATTTTCTGTTTATTTCTTACTAGAACTAAAGCATGAAACTGCATACAACAAAACTTATAGAAATTAGCAAGCTTCTATATGTGATTGATTGCACTCTGATGCAAGTAAACTTTCCACACAGAAATCTTTATGAACAGATCATTTTTGTAAGGGCATATCATGTCAATTTCACGTCGCACACAGCCAAAGGTCGTACTTTTGGGGGGCTGGCAGATGTGTGGGGTTTGCTGCCAAGGGTGGGGGGTTGGCCACAGGGCCTGGCCTGTCAAGCTCATGTATGCACGTCAGAAAGGCTGTGCATGGCGGAAGATTGGCAACAGGGAAAGATTGGCACAGTTAAGTATGACAATATAATGTTATTTTACATTTAAGCAATGTACAGTAACAGACATGTAGGACAAAAGCAATTAAAAAAAAAACATAAAAACACCCACAACAATTCATTTCATTGCACAGCTACAATCATGACAAACCTTTCTTAAAAACAAATTAAAAACACATTTTAGAAATAACAAGGTTTTTCATAGTCACACTGCAGATTTTAAAAAGAATGCAACTGAACAGCACGCACCATGGTTGCAGACAGACAGACTGTAGAAAGTAAAGAATGGGTTTACATTAAAAAAAAAAAGCATGTGACTTAAGAGTTGGTACCAGATATCTAAGGGTAAAAAACCCAAAATGCAGCAATGTTTGTGCTGAAATTTTATTACGTGGACATAATTAAATTGAGTCCCAATCATATTGACTCAAAGGGAAAGACAGGTGACATCTTATGCTGCCTTGTTAAAAATGGGGGTCTCTAGTTGGCAGACTTGTCCAAGTAGGCACCCTTCTTCCTAATCAGGGTAAGGGAGTTAGCTTGGCATGATCAGTCAGGCTTATCTCAGAGGCTGTGTGTAAAGCATTTTCACATAACCAACAGTAATATAGTGAAAACACTACAAAAGTACACCACACAAGTTTAGAAAAATAACCAATATTTTTATATATCCAAAACAAGACCAAAATGACAAAAATCCAACATACAGTACTTAATATGCACTTTGCAAGAATAACTTTAAAAATGCTGTTCCTTGAAGACCGTAGCTCCATCCGGTACTACAGCGATACTGAAAATGACAGTATCTAACAGTTCCTGCTGACCTCGTCAGATCGGGTCAGCGGTAGGGTCAAAAGACTCGTAAATAGTACCTTTTTCGTTGCAGCTGATGCGGCTGGATGGGGCAACCGTTGAGAGTAGCATAGAGGTGCCTTGTGCTGTGTGCTAAGGTCGTGGTGCAGGCAGAGGCTCGGTATTGGTCGTCCAGTGGCATTGGTGAGACCAGGGCTGCGATACTAAGCAGTTTGGTGCTCTATGCGGTGCAGACAGATGGCGGTGCAGGGGACAGAGCTGGTTGAAGAGCAGTAATGGCGTCGGTGAGACTAGGGCAGTGAGGTGAAGTGAGGTGGTGCGGAGTGAGGTGCCCACAGGTCAATGTGCAAGCAGCGGCTCGGTGGTGACAGCATTGGCCATCGTCGTCAGTGAGACCAGGGTTGCGGTGCGAAATGCGGCAGTGCCCTCTGCAGTGCCTTCAGGGCACAGAGTCAGCGATGGAGTCGGCTGCAATTCCCCCTCTGCGGAAACTGCAACCAATGGTTCCTGAGACTTTGCGCAGTGGTAAGTGAAGTCTTTGCTGTCCCTGAGGCTTCGAGAACAGGCGGCAAGTTTGGTTAAAAGCCCTTGGAGATACTCAGCAACAAGTTAGAGAAAGTTCAGTCCTGTCCTGTCACTGCTCAAAGCAGAAGCAGCAACTGCATGCCAACCCAACAAAGCAACAACACAGCGAAGGGGCAGTACTCCTCCTGGCAGCTCTTCTTCTTGGCATGTTCCTTGATTCCAGCTAGTTCTCAAGTTCTGGGGTATGGGCCCCAATAATTATACTCAAAATTCCTTTGTTCTCTCAGGCAGAGAGTGTCGGTGCTTAGTCCAAACCAGTTTGGTGCTCACTGGCCCAGCTTTCCAGCAGGAGGTGGAGACTGAATTGTTTAAAGCAGACCAGGCCCATTCAGGTGCAAGGAAATCCCCTCCCGCTACTCTAAATGCAGTCCAGGTCTATTCAGCCCAGCCTTGACTCATCCGGGAAAGGCAGGACACACAATGACCCCCCCAGTTGTTGTCTGAATTGAATGCACATCCCCATCCCCTGTCATTCCAGAGCCAAACAGTCAATCCACATACCCAGCAGAGGCACAAAGAATGGCTAAACAAGAAAATTCCTACTTTCTAAAAGTGGTATTTTCAAACACAGAACATAGAAATCATCTTTACTAAAAGATGCTTTTTTACATTCTGAGTCCAGGCATACTAAGCTCTATTTCCCTGTCTTGTCCCAATGGGAAGTTATGCTTATTAGATGTTATAAGTAAAACTCCCATTCTATCCTATGGGACAAATAGCCTTTCCATAGTGAAAAATGCACTGTAATTCACTACCAAGACATGTCAGACCCACCAGTACATGTCCTACCTTTCACACGCACAGCACCCTGCCCTCAGGGGTGACCTATATGTAGTGAAAGGGAAGATTAGGGCCTGGCAAGTAGGTGCCAGGTCTGTATGGGAGTTACAAACTGCGTGAAGACTCGGCAGTGGCAGGTCTATGATACCTTTACAGGGGTACTTCTGTGGGTGGCACAATCAGTGTTGCGGGCCCAATAGTAGCATTTCATTTTCAGGCCCTGGCACTCTCAGTGCACTGTATTAGGTACTTACTAGTAAAACAAATATGCCAAACATGGAAACACCAATCCATACTACACTTTATAACGGAGCACTTGAACTTTCACACTCAAGCATCCTTTACCAAAGAGAGATATAGTTCAATACTGCGGGAAGTCTGAATAATGGCATTCTCACGTACAATTGACTTTCTTACTTCTATTGTTTCTCTGTTTAACTTGTTCCAGTAAATCTTTTTGGCCCAGGATTTCTTTTTCAAAGTGATATCAGTGGGCGTAAGTTACAGGCCCGGCCTCCCAACGTCGTTGGACAACTGTGTAACATATTTGAACCACAGGATTGGCACATACCAACAACAATGATATCAGGGCTGCTAATTTTATTTAATGAGGTACATATTTGAGACCTAACTCCTCATGAGCAAAGTAATATAAGCTACTTGGTAATAAACCAAGCAGTTTCCTACAAAATCTATTTTCAGAGACTTGGAGGCTTATAATTGCCCTATATCCTAAATGGCTGCCCTGTAAGTTAAGATCGGAATACAATTACGTTTGTAGATTTCTATCAGAGCTGGTTTGGGCATAGACCAAACTCATCTCACAAAATCAAATAGGGCCCAAATTGATTGATGAAACTTACTGGACCTGTTTAGAAAGCAGGGAGCCAAGTTGGACAGAAAATCAAATGTAATACCCAAGTAAAAAAAGCCATACACCCTTACAATAAACTTGCCCTTAATATGGATCATCTTACTTTAGAGTACCTGATTGCCCTGGCAATGTAATGTGTTGTGGTCAAGTTTGTTCCCTAATCAAGACAATTCATATAAGGTACAAAGTCCTCAATCAGACCATTAATGTTCAAAGGTGTTCAGGACAGGAGGCCAGCATCATCTCCATAAGGTAAGGCTGGTACAGTGAGCTGTTGAGGTCTCGGCATATCTCTGCCAAGGGAAGATGGATGTTTATTAAGGCCATTATTGTATAATAAGAACACACAACCCTGGTGAAATCCCTGTTGCAACTCAAACATATTGGTGCACTTCCTCTCAGGTTCGTACCTTAGGGGCCTATTAGGATGGCCGGCGGACCTGAGTCTGCCTGCCATTCTTGCGTTGTTGGGACCAGCCGCCAAACATGCAGCGGTCCCACACCATGAATTAAATGCGACCGCCACCCTGGCTGTTGCAGTCCGCATTTTAGCAATGCGGCGGGTGCTGCTTACAGCAGCACCCGCCGCAATGTCTAAATCGCATGCCTGGAATTTCTGTGCACCACGTGGCAGGCACCATGCGGTGCCTGCCACTTGGTGCAGGGAACTGCAGGGGGTACCAAGGGTACCCTCCAAGTGCACCCTCCCAATCGCCCGGGGGCCCGCAAAAGGCCCTCCAAGCCAATCACCGCCAGCCTTTACATGGCGGCATTGCCGCCATGGAAAGGCCTGTCCACATGCCACATTGTAATATGGCTGGTGATTTTTGCTAGGCACCGCCACCGTGTTACTGGCCCAGCACCGCCCAGCCAGCAATCGGAATGATTGCCGACCGGCGGAAAAGCAGAGGATGGACCTTGCGTCTGCCGCAACACCCCCCCGCCTTGATAATATGGCGGGGGTATTTCACTTTACAATGGTGAAATGGTCACCACCGCCGGCCCTGCAGTGGTGATCGTTACGCCATTGTAATGAGCCCATCAGTGCACCCTTAATACCGAATGGAGGAAGTCTATCAAGTCTGGTTCAAAGCTCATTTCTGCAAGAATGTTCCATAGCTTAGATGGCTTACTGGTCAAAAGCAGAATTCAAATCTATGAAGGAAATATATAACACCCCCTTTTTGGCTACAGTGTATATGTTAATAAGCAGCATTACATCAAGGCACTGCTCCTGAGAGCCAAAACCCTCTCTAAATTATATTGGAAAGGGGACATTATACTAAAGACCTCACTCCAGGCCAAAATCATCTGTAGGACTATGCGACCAACAATTTTGATCATAGAGTCCAACAAGGAGATGGGCTGATAACACTGAGGGTCCTTGTAGAGATGGGGTCCACACAGAAGCAGGTTTCCAACTGGTTTATTTGTGAATAGGAACAGCTTGACATCCACAAGAAGGAACAGCGTAGAGTAGCATCCGCCCTTCACAGCAACCGCTATCCAACCTCCCAAGATTCTCCCATGACACTCTAAGTTCTAAGAACCCTTAACAAGTCACAGGTATAGAATACCACACACCTCCCCCCTTTAACAAAAAAAAAAAAAACTAATAACGAACAAAATCTCTAAATTTCTGTGGAAAAAACTTCACTCGAGAACTCCTGCGGGAGATATTTGGAGATTGAGGAGAATCAGGACAAACACGAGAAGTAACATTGTTATGAAAAGGAGAACTAGATACATTGTCAAATGCAACATTTTCCTGAACAGTGTTATGTAAAGAACTAACATTGGTTGAATTGTCATGACATGAACCATCAATTCGATGGGAAAGATGATCAAACGCTTCATGAGTACCTGAAAAGCAAGAATCATTATCAATAATACATGGGTGTTCAGAGAGTTCTGAATTGGATTGACGAACTGTGGACAGAGGAGAATTAGGTTTGTACAAGGAAATACGTCGAAAATTCCAAATTTTCCCACCTTCCACTCTGACAGCTTTACTAAAAACCTCGGTGACAACTACGGGACTAGACCATCTAGAAACACCTTTGCGAACAAGACCACCAAATTTAACACGCACCAGGTCACCTACACGTAATTTAGAAGAGCAAGTTCTCTGTGGAAAATTCTCCAAAACTTTTGCTTGGTATTTACAAACACGATATTTAACACCTTTAAGATCTAATTCTAAGTAATCTTTGTCTTTGCCCTTCAACCACCAAGGCATGAGCTTAGAGCTAGGTTTCCTGCAACGCAACATCTCAAAAGGAGATAAACCAGTTACAGAATTGGGAGACATGCGATAAGTAAAAAGGGTAGCTTGCAAAGCTTCTCTCCATTTCAAACCACTACGTAAAGCTAGTTGGCAGGATTCCTTAATGACTCTATTAAAACGCTCAACCTGACCGTTGGCTTGTGGAAAATAATTAGAAACTCTTTTGTGAGTAACACCGCAGCTGGAAAGAAAAGAAGAAAAGGTAGCACTAACGAACTGAGGACCATTATCAGATATAATTTCTTCAGGCAAACCCTCACGGCAAAACACTTCGTTCAAAAATTCGATAATGACTTCAGAATTAACTTTCTCTACGATTTTTAATTCAGGCCACTTAGAAAAGTAGTCGACTAAAACAACAGCAAACATGTCTTTGCCGGATTGATAATTAAAAGGTCCAATACTGTCCACACCTAGCTTGCGCCAAGGGCTCTGAACAAACTCTATGGGTGTGAAACCACCAGAAGAAACAGGCTTAACAGTTTTATCGCTTAAAGAACAAGGTGTACAATTCCTGACCCATTTATCAATCATGGCATCCATACTGGGCCACCAATAAAATTCACTGATCCTTCTTTTGGTAGTAGACATCCCCATGTGTCCTTCATGAGCAATATTGCAAATAGACTCTGATATCTCTGGGAGGAACAATCTTATCAGATCTAAAAACCATTCCAAAATTTTCCATTAACTCATCCTTAACTTTAAAGAAAGAGGCCAAATCACCACACAACTTCCTCTCCTCAGGCCAACCATCATTCAAAAAGGTTCTCACTTTCAACATCACTTCATCCAACTGCATGGCTTGTGCCCATAGGGTTTCAGAAATTAAGTTGGAATGATCATCACCCGAAATAAGGTTAACATCAGACAAAGTGAAAGCGACATCACAGTCATCAGACAGCACAGAATCAGGACCATCACTAACAGGAAAACGTGACATAAAATCTGCATGAACATTCATGCGTCCAGGAACATAAATGACTTCACAACGATATTCCTGTAACTTGGCTGCGAGTCTCGCTAAGCGAGCAGTCAGAACCCTGCCTCCACCTGCAGACAACATACTAACAAGAGGTTTATGATCTGTCCTCAGAGAAAACTTAGTGCCCCAAAGAAATTGGCGGAAATGTTGGACTGCCCAAGTACAGGAAAGCAATTCTTTTTCTATTGTTGAATAATTAAACTCAGCTCCACGTAAGGTCCTGGAAGCATAAGAAACTACATACTCCCCAAATTTATCCTTTTGCATTAGAATGGTACCAAGACCAACATTACTGGCATCCACACACACAATACATTCTTTGGCAACAGAAAAGGGTTTAAGAAAAGGAGCCTCGACAATTTTACTTTTAAGAGTATCAAATGAAACTTGTTGGTCATTACTCCAAATAAATTTAACTTGTTTCTTGAGCAAAGAACATAAAGGATGAACAATCGTAGAATAGTTCTGTACAAATTTTCCATAAAATTCAGTGAGACCAAGAAAAGATAATTACTGCTCCTTGGAAGTTGGAACAGGAGCTGAGGTAATACTTTTAACATGGTTGATTTTTGGTTTGATGCCATCGCAGGAAATTTCATGGCCTAAATATTCAACATGAGATTGTCTAAATTTGCATTTTGAAAATTTTAAAGTGAGACCTTTCTCCTGTACACTGCTTAAAACTGAATTTAGATTACTATCATGTTCTTGAGAATCCTTGCCAAAAATTAATATGTCATCTTGAAAAGCTATTGCCCCCTTACAATTCTTCAACAACTCTTTCATTAACCATTGGAAAACAGAGGCGGCACTTGCCAGCCCAAAAGGCATTCTTAAATATTGAAACATACCTTCCGGGGTAATAAAAGCAGTTAATTTTTTGGAGTCTTCGTGTAATTCTACCTGGTGGTATGCACTAGCTAAATCAATTGTGGAAAACACATTGGCACCGGCTAGAGAAGAAATTAACTCGTGAATGTTGGGTAGAGGATGTTTGTCCACCCAGATTTCTTGATTTAAGCTGCGGAGATCAACACACAAACGAAGATCTCCTGAACTTTTAAGTGATAAAACAATGGGCGAAACCCACGGGGAAGACTCAATAGGCTCAATAATTCTTTTTAAAATGAGATCATCTAAAATTTCCTTAAGTTTGCCTCTGTAGGCTAAAGGAACATTCCTGACTTTATGTCTGACAGAAACTGCATTATCATTGAGAATAATTTTGTGTTTAAAATTCGTAAATTTCCCAAGAGTATCAGTAAACACACTAGGAAATTTAGACTTAAGGCTGGTAACATAAGAGGCATTCTCAGGTGCGTTACAAGCATTAATTTCATCCACAGAAAGTACACTCAAATCTGTGAAACAGACAGGAGGATTGGAATTAGGATCGAGTTTGATTCCTAAATCATATTGGTGTGGCCAACCCAAGATGGCTACTCCCTTAGTAGCTACATATACCTTGCCTTTGGTAAATTCTGTCTCTGACTTGGATGGTAACCCAAAAGAAACCTTCTAGACTAATTTTAGTCCCAGTGTAACCTCCAGGCTGAATGTCAGATTTTAACAATTCTCTGTCTTTCCATATGTTATTGAATAATTTGAGACCAATGATAGTATACCATGAACAGGAATCTATCATCAAATCAATGGAAACGTTATCTATGAAAATGGGCCAAGAAGGAAATTGTTTACGTTCAGCTTCATCAACAGAAAGTATACAATTAAAACTGTTGATAACCTCTTCTTCTTCCTGAGAAATTTAATTAACTTTTTGTAGAGAACGGCACACATTACCAAAATGACCTTTCCTCTTACATTTTACATAAATTCTATCCCAAGCAGGGCATCCTCTAAAATTACCAAGATGGTTTGGACTACCACATCTATAACATGCAATATTTCTTTTAGTTAATGTCCTGTTATATGAGAAGTTCTTGTTGTCTACAAATTTCCTTTCGTAGTCTTTCTTGAAAACACCTTTGGAATTAGAAGGTACTTGGCTTTTAACTAAAGAAACTTCAGGTTCCATAGTCTGTGGTTTTGGAGAAGCTGTTCAAGAAGCTGTGGAACCACGAATCTCAGAAACAAATAGTTCGGACTGTTCAATTCCCTTTGCAATATTAATTACTGCGCTAAGAGATGATTCTGTGCCTAGCCAAAGTCTTTCTTGGATTTTTTTGCTTTTGGTTCGCATCATGATCTGGTCACCTGTTCATAAGAGATGGTCTCGAAAGCACAAGAACAAGCTAGTGAACGTAATGCAGAAACATAGTCCTCAATGGATTCATCTTGTTTCTGTACACGGGAGTAAAACTTGAACCTCTCCATAACAGTATTTATTTTTCTACCAAAACGAGTGTTCATCTGTCTGGTAGCTTTCTCAAAAATATCTATGTCTCCTGCTCCTTCAATGGGAGGAAGATTGTCGAATTCTTTGATGCCAGCACCGCCTAAACAATGTCTTAAAAGTGCTAATTTGCGTTTGGCTGAACATCCATCCTTTTCAAGTACATCAACATATGCCATGAACATTGGAAACCATAAGTCCCATTCAATGGTGGGCTCACCAGCAGTTTGTAGAAAATGAGGAGGAGCAGCTATATTTGTCATTCTGATAATAAAAGTCGAATACTGCTGTAAAATATATCAAGAAATGACTGAAAACGTTTAAATATAAATACCTCTTTTAGTTTTCGAATGTACCGTAGTGCCAGAGTGTAATATATCTTGCAATGATCCAAACGCTGAAGAAATTACAAAAAAAAACGGAGTGAAAACAAGATGGAGGCACGTTGATGATGTCACGGCGTTTTGAGGGTTGAGAGGTGACACCCACAATGCTGCGCGCGAGTACAGACGCTCGTTGTTTCAGGATTCCAGTGGAGCTTCGTAGTGATCAGCGCGTGTGATCAGCGCGTGTGATTACAGAGAAGGAGAGTCAGGAAGCGCGCGGGAGCAGAACCCAGAGTGAGTTCAAATAGCGCGTTCATTAACGGTTGCACAAACTCGAAATCTAGTTATCTGAAAATTAAAATTATACGTTACTGAACTGTTGGGTTGGTGTAGACTGTGTTCCGATGCTACCAAATCCAAAACATTTCTTTTTTTTCTTGAAAGCGAGACGAACAATTAAGTGAGTGCTGTTCCATAATTTCTTAAACCAGGAAATTGGCTGAAGAATACTCCCAAACGTCGCCAATATTTATGTAGAGATGGGGTCCACACAGAAGCAGGTTTCCAACTGGTTTATTTGTGAATAGGAACAGCTTGACAACCACAAGAAGGAACAGCGTAGAGTAGCATCCGCCCTTCACAGCAACCACTATCCAACCTCCCAAGATTCTCCCATGACACTCTAAGTTCTAAGAACCCTTAACAGTTCTTTTAGAAAATGCGGTATTTAGGATTTTTTCTTTTACCCTAAAGTCTGCAAAGTTGAGAAGGATAGTACGGGGGAATTTTAAATTACTGGGTTTGTGTGCAGGGACTCTGTGTGCTCTTGTTATAGTCAAATCACCTTGTAGCTCAGGGATCGCTTTTTTTAATAATGAATTTGACCAGCTGACTACGTCCTTGTCTTCAAGGCCCTCTGGTATGCCTACTAATTGTAGATTCGATCTCCTATTGTAATTCTCCAGGTCCTGGAGTTTTTCCTCTAGATGGGTTTTCTCTCTGTTGGCCTCCGTAAGATTTTTCTGGATTGTAGACAGAGAGTCCTCTAGAGATGATATTCGAACTTCGGCTTCAGAGACCCTTAGAGGAATATTCCCAAGGCACTCTTCCATCTTCGTGAGCCTGCTGTGTAGAAGTGAGATTTCCTGAGCCTGGGATAACTTGAAATCTCTTAGTTCCTGGAGAATCGTAATTAAGATATCTTCCATCCTATTTACTTTTGGAGCGCTCGGGAGAACGGGCAAGACATCATCCTGGGGGGTCAAGGACTTCTCTGAGCTTAGGGCTTGATTCGGAGCTGTCGTAGTTTGCTTATTGCCGGGGGATAGACTGGAGACTGTACTTGTGGAAAACGACGGGGGGGACCACCTCCGAGGCGGAGAACGTTGGTATAGGCAACGCTGCAACTCCTTCCAGCCTTGCCGCCCCTGCGATGTTTAGCACCGGATTCTTCTGTGGCGATTTTTGCATTATGGGGCTGCCTGCTCTCCCTGCAGTGTTGGTGGACGCCCGTTCTATAGTGACTCTTGTACCCCCTTGATCTCTCTCCCCTCTCTCCCCTCGTGAAGGAGTACTTGAAAGATGACCCTGCTGGCCCTGCTGAAGAAGGGGTTTTGAGAAGAGAGGGTATTGTTTGGGGGTAGATCGACTCACAGGGCACGAAGAAGGGGACGTATTAACGGCCTTAACCGGTTGGTCCACATTGAAGCTGAGAGGCTCACCCACTTGGGAGCAAGGAATTTCAGTCAGGGGCCTGTTTTTGAGGATTTCAATGGAGCGTTGTCGCTCTGCCCTACGCTCGGCTAAGGAGCAGTCTTTCTCCCCGTCTCCGCCACCCGGAGTTTGTGAAAAATGAATATCCAATGTCCTGTTTTTGGTTCCATCCGCCCTTACGTTGGACCCCCCCTGGTCCGTTTTTTTACCTTTATCTCTCTCTTTTTCCTCCCCCTTATCCCCCCTGTCACCGGCAGCGTGCAAGCTCAATTCTGCTGACAGCTCCGATAGAGTCAGGCTCTCTGCCTCTTCATCTTCTTCACCCTCTTCAAGTTCATTGTCCTCGTTGATATCATTATCATCCTCCATGTGCTTCCTTGATACGTTGTACTTGTTTTTTATATTTTGATCATTAAGCTCCATTACTTTCTGTTTTAGAGCTTCTTGTTGTTGCTTTTTCCTTCTGCTTTTTCTCTCCCCCCTTTTAGTTGCTGGAGAGCTAATCGGAGTAGGGAGCTTCACTTCCTTTCCCAGCTCTTGCTTGAGCTGTTTGCCCCTTGCTCTTGCCGCCATCAGGATTCGTAGGACGCAGATCGAAAACGTATCGCAACGTATGCTCAGGGGAATTAGAACATTTAAACGGGGAACTCGTTGGCAGTGAGAAAGTGAGACAGTGATTAGCTCCCCTCAAAGCAGATGTAATTGTGTAACGAAGTTTAAATGGTACAGAAAGGCTCCTCTGCTCTCCCTGCGCCGCCAAAAGTTCAGAAGACGGCTGTGCGGAGGTTGATGAAAAGATTGCAGGGGGTGGAGTACAAACAAACAAGCGAGTGGGAAGAGCCCAGGGCGCTTTACCTCATAGAACAGGTCAGACCTGCAATCTCCCCCGACACCGGTGCCTCACCGGTGCCTCACCTTCGCTTACAGGACCCTAGCGTTCTCTTGCTGCTCTGGCTCGCTTCCAAGTGCTGCCAAATACTTCACCTTCACCTTCCATAGATTCCAGCCCGGAGGAGCAGAGAGAACAGAGGAGGATCAAGCACCTCTCCAACTGATAAGGAAAAAATCAGCGCTACTCTTGTTGCTGCGCTGCAGCCCAGCAGGTGGAGCTCTTCCCTCTCATGTCCCTTGGAAGTCCTGGTCTGTGCACTCACCCTCCGTGGATTCCGCGGATTCCAGCCCGGATCCCAGACTCCAGATTCCAGCCCGTAACCCGGAGACCCGGAGACCAGCGGCCCCCCTCTCAGTGATAGCGGTGGAAGACCAAGCACCTCCCCAAATAATGAGGAGAGTCAGCGCTGCACAACATCAGCCCAGCAGCCCGGCAGCTCGGAGTGCCTCGCAAGATCCCCCGTCGGCTCCGCTCGATGATAGACAGCCAGCTAGCAGGGCAGCTAGCTAGCGGGTACAAAAGCGGGTCCAGAGCAGCGAGAGCAGGAGCGGCAGCGGCAGCAGCAGCGGCAGCAGCAGCGCTGCGGCAGACATGGGCGTATCCAAAGGAAACAGGAAGCACAGCGGCGGCGCGGGTGGGTCCTCGTCAGCCGTTCATCTCCTAATGCAGAGGGGGTGAATAATTTCAGGATCTTTGGTGATATGTCGGTTGCATCAGCCCACAGACGCAGAGACTTTGTGAAACTCATTGACCCCTTTAAGAGCAAAGGAGCCCAGGCAATGATAGTGCAGCAATCAAAACTTAAAGTTTTGGTTAAAGGAAAATTCTTTATATTCACGGCCCTACGTGAAGCCCAGATACTACTTGACGGCCTTGAGGGATAATAAACCAAGTAGACGTATTTTGCTGAATCTATTACTAGTCATGAACGTACGGCGGACACTCGTTGGAAACAGGAAGCACACAAGGATGCAAAGAGATGGCATCCAAAAGGAAGAGACTACAGAGCAGGACGGAAGTGGGACTCTGGGGTCTCCGTCCACTCAGGGGGGGAGGGAAGGGGGGTGAAGGGGGGTGTCGCATGGGGGAAAAAATAGAGAGTTCAAATACAATATGTCTTTCCACATTTTTATGTTTACGGTACGAAGATTATTTAGCACATGTCACTTTGGCTAATTTCTGGATATCGTTTAATTGACAAGATCCTACAAACATAGGTACACATTTTCCACTCTGGGAGGAGTCTCAAACTTATTGCAAATTTATTTATTTATTCCACTTACCTGCACTTTAGCTAGGGGCTATGCCGAATGTTTTGTATATCTAAATGTTCAAACCCAAGCTGCTATCTCTTCTATCTCCATGTCCTGCGCAAGGTATGATGGTTCCCCTCAGATAGCACTTTACATTATTGCTGCTCGCTTGCATATTTTGCACATTGAATTTCAGATTTTTCATGGTTCCTCCCATGAATATCTGTTACTTTTGTTCTTCATTGTTATATATTAGTATTATTTATCAGTTTTTTATGCTGTCGCTGATGTTTGCATATTTGTTAATTCTGCACTCTTGCACTTTATTTGAGGGCTATGATGGGTCCCCTCAGATAGCACTTTACATTATTGCTGCTTGTTTGCATATTTGCACACTGAATTTCAGATTTTTCATGATTTTTCCCATGACTACCTGTCACTTTTGTTCTTCATTTCTATATATTAGTACTACTTATCAGTTTTTCATGCTGCCGCTGATGTTTGCATATTTTCTAATTCTGCACCTGTGCACTTTATTTGAGGGCTATGATCAATATTTAGAACATCAATGACATGGTGAAATTTATTTCATTAAATGTTAATGGGTTGAACAACGCCCGTAAGAGGAACGCTATTGAAAGCTGGTTAATAAATTTATTACCTGATGTCATCTATTTGCAGGAAACCCATCACAAAAATTAGGCAGAGTCAGCTAAACTCTTCAAAAACTGGACGGGCTATAACATATCTGCTCCGGCAGGGTTGGCCCAGAGAGGAGTTTCTATTCTAATAGGAAGACATGTAGGTTTTTATCTAGAGGGGTCGTCCATAGATCCTAGAGGCAGATGGGCTGTCGTACATGGTAAATTAAATAATGTCAACATTATCCTTGCCACAATCTACGCACCTATTTTGGACGACCTGCAACCTATTTTACAGGTTAAGCAGGCTTTAACCGGCCTCTCTGGTCCAATAATTTGGGGGGGGGGTGATTTTAACCTATTACAAAATCCTCGATTGGACTCTTCTAAGAAAGACCGTCGACAGAATAAATCCCAAGTCTCATTAGCTGTTCAAAGTTGCAAGATAGATCTTGACGTCATTGATCATTGGCGCATTCTGAATCCCACCAAGCGCGAATACACATGCCACTCAGCAAAATATAATTCTGCGTAGAGGCTGGATTTTTTCTTGTCCTCCCACTACCTAGAATTATACAATTACGATTACCTACCCAATGCCTTTTCGGATCATGCGGCTCTTTGCATGGAGGTCAAACTGGGGAATCATGAAGCAAGACCTATAAATAGATGGTTTTTTAACAAACTCAACCTCCTTGACCAACAATGGTGCTCTGACATTAATGATCAGGTCGAGCTATTTTTTTCACAGAATAGAGGTACAGCTCCTTTAAACATTATCTGGGATGCATTTAAAGCTACTATACGTGGAATAATCACATCTAAAGAGATCCCCAAGATTAAGGCAAAACGGGAGGAGAAAATCAAACTCCAAACCGAACTGTCCCAGGCTACCCAAGAGCATTATAGGGCTAGATCCCAGATTTCCAGCCACAATCTGCTCGAGGCGAAGCGCAAGATGAAGGAATTTTACTATGATCTAGGTGAGACAAATAGTAATTTTCAGGCACAAAAAATTTATGAGGAGAGTGAGTACACAGGAAAGCTTCTGGCCTGGCAATCTAAAGAAAAGCAGGCTCGCAATAGAATAGATCAGTTAACTTACTCCATCACTAAAAATTAAGCTAAGACCACCACTGCCATTGGCGAGCTGTTTTTAAAACATTACGAGGGGATATATCAAGCTTCTGCGGGGACCACACTTGAATCTATCACAGATTTTCTTCAGCCACTGGAAATACCTAAAATGGATGCTGAGGGCAAGATCTACCTCACACAGGATTTCACAGTATCAGAACTAGATGAAGTGATAGAGTCTTTCCCCAATGGCAAAGCCAATGGTGAGGATGGTCTTCCCATTGAATTCTTTAAAAAATTTAAGGGAATATTGCGTAAAGAATTCTTGGAAGTAATTAATAGTTTGCTTCATGGAGGTCCTCCACCAGACTCTTTTCATACAGCGGTGGTGGTTAGTATTTTAAAAAAGGGAAAGGACAAGGAAAATATAAATTCTTACCGACCGATTAGCCTTCTGAACACAGATTATAAAATTTTAACTAAACTTTTAGCAAACCGATTAAATAAACTAGTAGGATCACTAATAGCTTTTGATCAGTGCGGTTTTATTGCAGGCAGGCATCTCCATTCCAATACTACATTTCTACTGGAGGCGATAGACTATTTTAAAACTAACACGGTTAAGGCTCAAATTTGGTTTTTAGATGCGGAGAAAGCCTTCGATCTAGTCTCCTGGGATTGTCTGTTTGCAGTTTTACATAGTTTTAATTTCCCGAATACTTTCATCTCTCTTTTACGACTCTTGTATACGAACTCTAGGGCACAAATTATCATTAATAATACCAACATTGGGTCCTGTGAGGTCACTAGAGGCACAAGACAAGGCTGCCCCTTATCCCCAATTTTATTTGCACTTTTTATAGAACCTCTAGCGATCGCTATTAGGAATATCAAAGCTGCCACAGCCCCAATTTCAGGAATGACAAATATAAAACTATACGCGGATGATATTGCCGTTTTTTTAGACTCTAAACCCCCAAGTCAATTGAAGATTTTAAAAATCTTCTCGGACTTCCAAAAGCTAGGGGGTTATAAAATTAATGTAAACAAAACAGAAATTATCCTATTTAACTGCACTACAGACACTTTAGCTCCTGAATTCAGACAGATATACAACACGGATCCAAAGAGATATCTTGGTATATTTATATCGGATAGCCTAGACGATCTTTATTTCTTAAATTTTCTACCTCTTTTAAAAAAGGTGGGTTCACTTTTAGATCGTTGGAATCTACTACCCCTGTCTCTCATAGGGCGGGCATCGCTAATTCGAATGTCGGTATTACCTCTTTTTAATTTCCTTTTTAGTGCGATTCCCTGCGCAATCCAGGCCTCATATTTTAAAAAAATAGAAGCTCTGATTTCCTCTTTCTTATGGGCAAAAAAAATCCCCTAGACTTGCACTGAGCACTTTATATTTATCCTCCACACAAGGAGGGTTGTCCCTTCCAAATATTAAAGAATATTATTTTGCGTCTTTTGCACATTACAGTCATAGGTTTTTTTTTTCCTTGGATTGCCATGAGACAGACAATTTTTTTATGAAAAGGATGCAGCTAGAATTGAAAATCTATGATCCGGTAAGAACCACGAAAGACCCAAAAAAAGTATAATATAAAACTTTGCAGTGGACTTTCAAGGTCAAAACTCAGTTCTTAAAATTTTATAATTTACCCAAAGTAAGTAATAAGACGAACTTAATGAATTTCAGCCTGGGAGAAGCAGGTTGTATGGACAAAAATATAATAACTCTCTGGAAGCAAAATGGTTTTGAAAAAATTGAAGACTTCCTATTGGGAAATAGGTGGAAATCTTGGGATGAAATTTACAGACAGTTAATCCACTCACACACAATTCTGAACTGGTCATTTATCACGTTATGTCCAAAACTCAGGGAACTTAATATAGGAAATTTATCCCACAAAGAAAATATTTCCACTACCTTTAATAACATAACACAAAAGAAAATTTGTATCTGGATTAAAATATTAATAGAAAGTAAGGAACGGGACTTCTGCAACAAGATAATTGAACGTTGGAAAAAAAGGGAAGATATAATAATTAATCAACAGGTTTGGGACAAAATAAACAAATTCAATAAAACCATTTTTCGAGGAGCAAACTTTAAACGTATGCAATTCTACAATAAATGGCTAATATATAGAACCCCCTCCTATTTACACGATATCTTCCCGTTCGTAGCCGACAAATGCTTCCGATGTGAAGAAAAAGGCACTTGGAAACACATTATTTGGGAGTGCCCAAAAATCCAGGTTTTATGGAAGGAAATAGAAAAATATCTTTCAATTGTCCTTAAAACAAACATCATATTTAACTACCTAATTCCTCTCATAGGCTGCTCTCCTTTCCACACCCAATATGATGAGCCCCTTTTTATAGCTTCTCTAATAGCTAAATCCCTTATATTACAGTCCTGGAGAACAGATTCCGTCCCATCCTTCCTGGCATGGAAGGTAAAACTACAGCGAATCCAGGGTAGGGAGAAAAAATATGCCCTTAGGTCAGGGGCTCTCAAAAAATATGATAAATATTGGAGTGTGTTCGATGTTTAGTTTTTTCCTGTTATTACTTAACCTTATTTATGCTTTATCGAAAATATTTATTAGTCTAGTTCGATGGTTCTATCTCCGCACACTGCACTTTTGAACTTAGCTTTGGAATATTAAATGTGAAAACATGAAAACATGAGAACATTTATTGTATATGTATGTTATGTATTCTTTCAATTCTAAACAAAATCTTTTGGTTATTTGAACCAGTTTACTAATTGTCTGCTCTTACACAAATTTGCACTTTATAACTTACAAGGTTAAAATGACAATTTGTATGAATGTTTTTCAGCTTTTTTCCTCCGCGTACTGTGTTAATTGGATTTCTATTGTATTGTATTGCTATAATTGAACTCTCAATAAAAAAATATAAAAAAAAAAAAAAGAACCCTTAACAAGTCACAGGTATAGAATACCACAGTCCTGTCTGTTTCCTTTCTTCTAAACCAGAAAAATAACTGCAGTCTGCCATTTAGGCGGGAACGTAGAGCTTGCAGCAAAGTTTAGAGTGTTTCTTGATGAGAGGCGGTTGGAACTGGGGCCTGGCCTTGTTCAGGTCTATCAGAACCTGGTATGGGCCATGAGCATTGTTAGAGGGGCTATGATCTATAGCGGTCATGACCTCTTTATATTTAAATTTGATGTTAGCGAGCTTAGGCAGAGTATGGACCTAAAATGTGCAGCCTATAAATCTGCTTTGATTATAGTTCCCAGGCCATCTGATAGCTTAACCAAATGGTCACCTGAGTTGACGACTCGCTAAAATCCACCTGTACCTGTGGCTTCGCAAGCATTCACTAAACTAGCCCATATTTCAATTTCTATAGCCTGATTTCATTCCTTAATGGCCTGCATATCCTCAGGATGGTTATGACTACTCTGTCCCTAGGTGTTTTGTGAAAGGCTGTCCTCGGGTGCCTATCAGCATCCCTGCCTGTCAAACCACACAGATTCATTACCCTTCGATCGTCTACTGGGTATCATGAGTAGGTTATGAATATTTTGGCCTGGAGTGATAAAGTCTTCAGCTGTAGCAGGGCTAAGTGTGACATCACAATCAGTTAATATGTCCTCCATTATCAAAACCTAGTTCTGCTTTTGTATGTTACTAAATTAAGCCTCTAAATCTATGGCTTGCCACTTGAGCCCCAAACCTTCATCTGGTGTGGTGAGGTCATTTGGTCCCACTCTTGGGGCCTTGCTCCTGTACACTGGGATACACCGAACAAGACTTTTAACGCCTGTAGCTATTTTCCAGGGTACCTCCAGTGGGTTCAAAAGAGTGCAAGGATCGTAAAAAATATATAGTTTATAATAGTGCCCCAACTCCAGCCAATAAAGGCAGAGGGTTAGATCTCCTCTTCTCCTAAAATGCTTGTGGTTACATAGGCCAAATTCCAGTAAGTAACAATATAGCTTAACCCCTTAAGCATCCATTGTGGGCACATACAGGGACGTGTGACTGAGAAGAAAAGGATTATTAAACGTGACACCAAAACCATTCTTCGAGTTGAAATCCCCTCTATGATTAAATAAAAACTTTTAAAAGCACAAAACAGCCTTTGGCTCATGAGCCCAATTACAGTAAACAAGGTATTGAGTCTTCAGTTTTTGCCTCTTTGATTAACTGAATTATAAAAGTTAATAAAAAATAATTAGAATTCAGAGTTAACAAGCCATACAATTTGAATACTTGAGTGTGGCACATATATCTTGACATAATTTAGACAATCAGCACATTTTGGGCCGATGACACCAATGTTCCAGCAAATCATATTACGGGATTGCTGCTCTCAACTAGAACTCATTCAGGATCAGGGGACTTGGAATGGGGTTCCAGCTGCATCAAGCTGTTTGATCTTGGAAACGGCATCAGTCTCAATTTGTCAATGCATATCGTTTGGATCTGAAAGTAAAGAAAATTGATTGCCAGAGGGAACTGGATCATGGAACTGAGACCTCAAGTTTGTGAGATAATCCATCTGATGTGAAGCTGGTGCTGGTGCTAAATGTTTATAGAAATAGTCCAGAGGCAAAAGACTAATGTTCTTTCCACTGTATGTGCCAGGTCTACCCTGAAGAAGCATGATGTCTGAAATTGATGACCATACAGTTCTCATAAGTCCTCTTCCTCAAGTGACCTATCCTGCTCACCCTTCTTACATATAGGATGTTGGTGTGGTCAAAATTTGCATGCATGACTAGCCAATCTCACACCTAGTTTTTTAAACTAAGTTGCAGACTCTGTTACTGTGGGCCCAAGCACCGTAATGTTACCAGGAACACCACCTACAGACGGTATACACCCGTTACAACGGATCTTTTACTCCGCAGACCCATTACAACGCGACCATTACTCCGCATACCATTACAACGCATTGCACTGGGGGGCGCTCTAGGATAGGGAATAAGTATAATTTACTATCCAACACCTTCCCTAGGGTCCACGGGGACTGGAGTTAGAATAGTAAATTATACTTACCACTATCCAGCGCCCCAAGGCGCTATGCGTTGTAACGGTATGCGGAGTAAAAGTCGCGTTGTAATGGTCTGCGGAGTAAAAGTATGCGTTATAACGTCATACATCCCCAGCAGACATGTTTCAGGCACTAAGTTTATAACAAGATTGTTTTCTCTCTTGGGGTCAGGTGGGAGGGTCATAATGGTGTGCCCCTACCCTTCTCTTGTTGCATTGGTCATCTAAGGTGGGCCTACAGTTACCTCATTGGTACTTCATACTCTTGAGGTCTTGATTCACTTACTAATAAGGGGAACATGGCAGATCCTGGATTATGTCTGGGTAAAAGAGATGTGTCAAAGCCAGAATTAGGACCAATAGAAGATGATGTAGCATGGTGCATATAGTAACCTGGCACTGGATTGACATTTGCCTGAGTTGCTGTCTATTTTGTAATTTCTTTTTCAAGAGCATCAATGAGGTCAACCAATCGGCTGATGCAAGTCTCGATCATGGGCTTTAATTTAGGGGGAAAAGTATCCCATTCTACAGCAGGACTGATGCCCCATGAATTTATTATGAGCTGCCTGATTCATTAAAGTGTAGCAAGATGATCTGTCTCTCCTTCTTTGTTCTTGACCTTTTTTTCCTTTATGCAGTCAGGCCGGAATCAATAAATTGGAGGCTCTCCGAGGTAAGCAAATGTGGTTCAGATGCCAGGATTAGTAAGGGTATGGGTAAGGAAACAGATGGCACAGTATCAGATATGTTTGTACCCAGATTCTGCTTATTTGGCACAATTACTAAAGGTGCAGCCATAGGCTCATTAAGGTTGAATGATTGCCTCTCCGCTAGATTACTCCCACCACATGTTCCAAAAATGTATCCAAGGTGCTATAGTTAGTGCCAGCGGTAGATATGGTACATGCTGTTTTCCTTTTACACATAAAGACTGGGACCTCTAGTTGTACTTAGGGTCCAGTCAGGTGAAATACTGCTGTTATCAAGAGGCGGGAATCTTGGCTCAAATTGCGCTAGGCATTTCCTAAAGTGTTTAATCCAGTCTAATGTCTTGCTCTTCAGAGAGTCACTATTTTTTATGGAACCCGGTCGTAGCTTCAGAACCCTTACCATAAGTACCGAACGTCTTCTTTGGGTGACAGAGCTCCCCTGCAATCTCCTTGAGGATATAGTGCCAAAAGGAACGCGCCCCAATAGTATTCACAACACGGCTAGCACCTCTAGAAGTAGGATAGAAAAATGGGAGAGATGCACTTGAGGGACAAGTGCTGGTGATAGTAGCAGGACCTCGAGCCAAACAGCCATAATCGTCACTCCATTGGCTTTGAGCGGATGATCGGAGAAAGAATGCAGTTTCACCAGGGGCCGCAGGTAGGTAGGTTTGTTTTGTCATATTTTACTTTTATTTTGTATTGTATCACATAGAAACTTAAGCTATAACATACTCACAGATATATTATTTCAAGTCATACAGATGTACTGACTTGTGTATCCTAATATTAATCTATTGGTACAACAGGGCAACTTATGGTGTGGATATATAGGCACAGAAGACACACACACACTACTGTTTGTATTAGGCCCCTCCCTTTTGCCTCAGATTCTTATCTTTTCTGGGCTTTGAGTCTGATTTAGAGTTTGGTGAATGGAATAATTTGTCACAAATGTTTGTGATTATCCCCTCCTCCAAATCACAAATGCCACAGGATGTATTGTACTTAAAATACTGCGGATGGAATATATGTCATGTTTGTGATGTAACAGCTCAACCATTAAACTCTAAATGAGGTTCCTTTAATTGAGTAGAGTCCTATTTTCTTGGCATATTTTGAATATTTGTGCTCTCTGTACACTTTAGCTTGGTATCCTATACATGACTTAGTGTCATGATCAAATGTAGGTTATTTGACTGTATGTCTTTGATATTTAAATGGGTGTCCTGGTGTAACTGTACACCTGTGCGTGACTGTCTGCATATAGAAATACGAGAGAGTATATGTTAGAGGTCTGTACGTTTAAGAGTTCCTGTGTGGCTATCAGTGTAATTTACAATGCACTATATATGTATTCTATATCCCTGTTTTATCAAATAATTTTCTTTTTTTTAAATAATATTTTGAGTGTTTGTTTCACAGTGGTATTTCTCCTTTTCGCTGTATATTTCTTGGTGTATGTGTATTTTTGTGTATGTGCCTGAGAAGTGTTGTACAAATATGTGTCCATAATATGGCTCACATTGAAAATGTTGCTCTCTGACTGAGTCTCAGGCATCGTGCTAATAGTGTGCCTGGGTGTGCCTCTAATTTTGTCACTGTACCTTTGAATTTGAGTGTGTGTGTGTGTGTGAGTGGTGTTTTGTACATACCCATTCCTATATCTGGCTCTGAGTGTGTCTCTGGGCATAGGTGCATTGTGTTGTGCAAATGGTGCTTGTAAGCGGGGTTTTGAATATGATAATTAAACTGTGCCTTAATGTATGTGCATTTAAGTAAGTGGTGTGTCTCTCTCAGTGTGTCTGAAATGACATGCGCCTGAGTCTGAGACAATGGTGCTCTGAAAATGCTATATTTTATTTATGTTAGAGCTCAATTTGGTTTGTTCCTGATGTACATAGTTATATACTTCGTATTTTTAGATGCAATGATGTAATCAGTGATGTCACTGGTGAAGCCATGAGTGATGTCATCAATGATGTAACATATTTTGTCATCAATTGTAATGTGTGATGTCATAGGCAACTCAAAAGGGATGGCACGAGTTATAGTTCAAGCAATCATATCAATGGTAATGTCATAAGTGAGGTAATCAAGGTTGTCAGTTACCATGTCACCAATGCTGTCATGTGTGATGACATTCGCAATGTAGGGGGAGGAGATAGTCCGTTTTTGCAAAGCAAATCATAACAGATGAATTTCAGTAGTATAACAATTCAGGCAGAACCATAACTTAGTTGTTAACTGTAGTTTTTCAGTGAATGTCAACATTTTTAAAGACATTTGGCTTCAAACCAAGCAGAAACATTTTATTTTTCCAGTATGATAACATTATTTTCAAATTCATCAATTTCTTACTTGTTTGATAATAAATGTACTTTTCTTTTTTGAGTAAACTTCAGCCAAAATATAACTGTTCCTACTATTTAGAAAAAGTAACTTTTTTACATAATTTTATGATTTTGCTCACAGTGCCATTCATTCCTTTATAGTGATACTTTACTAGAAATTAGCCGAGTGTGTTTCTGACTGAGTGGAGGTTTTTGTTTTCTTGGACATGTGTTGGACACACAACATTCTCACTGCTCCTTTTCCACCTTTGTTTCTTTAAATCTCTGTGATTAGTTCTATTCTTCACAGTACTTTTGCAAGCTTTTTCTATCGTTGGAGTGCTCTCCCAAGTCCCTGATTGTGGCCCTCAGTGATGATTTTGGTTATTGGGGTGTGTGCCTCAGTCTATGTTAAACTCCCTCCTTCATGCTTTATATATGCTACCATTGGAGCATTCCCCAAAAACCCTGATTTGATGCCCTGTGTGCTGATATGGATTAGTGGGGTGGGTGCCTAAACCTGCGCACAAATTGGACATCATCTGACACACTCTACTTTTGCTGTAGTTTGCAGGGCTTCCCCAAATCCCCCAAATGTATGATTGTGTTCCCGCCTGCTAATATGAGTGAGTGGGGTGTGTGTGTAATCCTGGTCCTGCATTGGACACCCTCACCATGTTCCACTTTTGATGCTGTTGGGGCACTCCCCTAAAGCCCTGAGTGATTCTAGCCAATCACACTGTGTACAAAAAAATCTACATTTAATTGACAGCAAATATTTGCAAATAAATAAAAAAGTATCAACCCGTTAAATCCCGCCCGGTACCTTTTTTAAAGATGATTATCTACAAGAAACTACTGGACGCATTTACACCCAATAAAAACAAATGCTTTCTTCAGGAGGACATTCGTTGTTCATGACAAGATTGGCGTAAATCCGTTCAGCGTTTTTTGCTCAAAAGTAGTATGTGCTACCTTTTAGCTAAATTCTGTATTTAGAAAGGTAGATAAATAGCTATAACGTTCGTAATTCTAAAAGTTCAGCGGTTTTTGTTTCAAAAGTAATATGTGCTTGCTATGTAGCTTCTGTATTTAGAAAGATAGATAGCTATAAAGTTCAAAATTCTGAAATGAAAATTTTTGCTTTGCTTAGGTCAAATGCGAATCTTCTCTATGTACTTCATGCTCCATTGGTCTGTTTTCCCGTCCAGTGTCTGCCTTAGTCATGAATGTTTTTGTTTTTCCCAAGTTTTATAATCTAACAAAAAAAGCTCATATCTGAGCAGTAAGTGCTGGCTCGAAACTATGCCTCATTTATCGTGACAGTAAATATAAATGAAGACCGTGGGGGATGATACACGGCATGGTTCTCAGTGGAAAGGGTTGACTGCTTCAAAGGAATGACCCGGCAGAAAGCAAGTCATCTTCATATCATCTAAGATGACCCAAGCATTTCCACCGTCATGCACTTTGAACACAGAACTTTCGCAGGTCGTAAAGATAAGGAGTAGAGCGCTCCTCTTTTATCTGTAGTATCCACTAAGTCATTGGAAAGATATTCTTTTTTAAGTACTCAAAGTTAGCACTCTTCAGAGTTTAAGTTTCATTTAATAAAGAAACACATTTTGAGAATTCAATTATATCATGTGAAGTTGTGTTTTAGTGTCTATGCGCTTTAAATACGTCCTACAATTATGCTTCGTTGTTTGTATTCCTTAATAACAGCACTTCAGTCCATATTTATTAAGGACTTGAATGGCTTAAGTCTTTGCAAGGCAATGCAAATTCTTAAATGGTAATTACAAAGTAAGGCGAAGGGCTTTTTGCGCCCACTTGCGTGACTTCTAAAGAAATGTACCGCAACATAGCTGCTTGCTGTGTCGTGTTACATTTGATTATGGTAGACATTCTATGCGTGGATCATTTGTGATACTGTGCATCCACCCTTGGAATTTAACTCAGTCACAGATTTTCTGAAATCAGCTGAAAAACGCTCCCTGCAATCTCACAGCGCGGGACATGTAGTCTCACAGAGAAGTGCTACCTGACCTCCATGAACCTCAGTTGCCCGAGTGGGCTTCATTCTCCATCACAAAATACACCAGGAGGTGTAGTTGCAGAGTGCAGCTGTAAGGGTCGGGGTCAGCCACACGCTGAAAAGCTCTCCCTGTAATCTCATGGGCTGCCCAGGCCAAAGGCGGACCCGACCAGCCCATCAGAGGCCGGAGGAAGCTGAACTGGGCCACCCCTCTTGGTCCTGCGACTACGTGCTGCCAGTGGTTCCAGGTTCACTCTGTAGTGTCCTGCTGGACATGTTCTAGTGTTCAGGCTTGTGCTGTACCGACACCTTACACCCACCCATCACAGGTCTGGTCTCACCGGTCAGGTGAACCTGATAATAATAGCGGCCGGGTCCACGTGCCTTGAGCCAGTTAACCACCATAGCCACTGTGTTGGTGTCACTCACCCTAGCACTATGCAGGTCTAGGACCCACAAATACACATTGGCAACGAGCGGGTCTGACCCCGCTTGCACCCCGGCTGCTGCTCTGTCGTGCCCCGAGGGGAAATGCAGCCCGAGAAGCCCTGCACCTGTTTCCTGTAAGGCATGAGTCTGCAGGACTAGGTGATGTGGGTTGCAGCCAGGGCCGGACTGGGAACCATAACCGGCCCTGGCAAATGGCTCGGCCGGCCCGCCTCCCCACCCGGGAAGGAGGGGGGGTGGGGTTGGAGGTGCCGCCGAGCTCTTTACCGGGGCCGGTTTTCGGCCGATCTTGGTACAGGGCCGATCGTGCAATAACCACTCCACGCATCAGTTAGCGTAAAAGGCCATTTATTAGGACAGGCATGACATTCAGCAATAAACATAACATCATTAACTTGAACAATCCCTCCAACATCATGCCATTCACCCCATCATCCACTCACGTGCTCCACCAGCCACTCCCAATTCACACCATGACCTCTTTGCATCTCATTCACTTTCCCCTTTCACTTTCCAACTCCTCCGTCATCTCCATCCATCGCACTCCCGTCTACCACTCCCCCCATCCTGCACCTGTAACCCTCTCCCTGAAAGGGTGATTCTGCCCGTCATGGACTCCCCACCCCTCCCAGTTCCCGTCAACACCCCTATCTTGCCATCCTATCCTAAACTGGCACATTGCCCAACTTGGCAACTACAACAAAACGCCCACGTCCCCCCTTTTCAGCTGTAGGGTGGGTGGGTGGTAAAACTAACTTCTTTCCCTGAGGCACTGGGGACAGGAAGAGGAAGGACGTCCTTCCCCTTCCTGTCCCCCTAAATAGCCTCCTAACCCCTCCCACCCCTGACCTAACCCCCTAACTACTTCCTGCCTGTCCTAACTATCGCACGAACACCCCGGGGAAAAGACTGGTCTGCCGACCTGCTTTCCCCGGGGGCCGCATCGCGCAATAACAACTCCACGCATCAGTTAGCGTAAAAGGCCATTTATTAGGACAGGCATGACATTCAGCAATAAACATAACATCATTAACTTGAGCAATCCCCCCAACATCCTGCCATTCACCCCATCATCCACTCACGTGCTCCACCAGCCACTCCCAATTCACACCATGACCTCATTGCATCTCATTCACTTTCCCCTTTCACTTTCCAACTCCTCCGTCATCTCCATCCATCGCACTCCCGTCTACCACTCCCCCCATCCTGCACCTGTAACCCCCTCCCTGAAAGGGTGATTCTGCCCGTCATGGACTCCCCACCCCTCCCAGTTCCCACCACCCAGGGAACCCCCGGAGGGCGGTTACCTGCCCCACCAAGCATGCACCTTTCGAACTCAGTCTCTTACACCAGATCGATTCATTCCACAGATGGCTAATCAGGTCCCACAACTCCATCAGGTAGAAAGCATTCCCCTTGTGAGAAAGGTGCACGCCGTCATCTCGGAAAAGAAGCGGCTGCTCCAGCTGAAGCCCGACATGAGCCAGCACTTTGATACCCCTATCCGCACAAAAGAGTCTCATCGCCCGGTTCAGTTTCCTGCGGGCCCTTTCCACAGCCGCAGGTTTGAGTGCACCCCTCCAAATCCTCCGTGGAACAAACTCAGTCCACACAATACAGGCGCCAGCCAGATTGCGTTTCATCGCTTCCAAATCCCTCTGCATCAAATGCAAAAGTGACACCCCCGATTGCTTCACCAAGTCATTCTCTCCCAAGTGGATGATGAGCATGTCCGGGCAGCCCAGCTGCGACACTTTCCTTGTGAGCCATGGTAGCAGTTCTCCCCAACGCATTCCGCTCTTACCCCACCATTGTACTTCGTGATGGCTGCTCCTCAGGCCCAGGTTACGGCCGTACACCCGCCTGGCAGCGTATTTCTCCCCTCAGTGCACAAAAGAGTGCCCAACGACCCAGGTGACCGTCTTGGCACCCGGCCCACGAACACAACCTACGAAGAGAAAGAGATTAGTACCCCAGCAGAACAAGAAAAACAACAACAATCAGTGCAGCCTGCCAAGCAGCACGGCCCACCCCTTCATTTACGCACATAACGCTCACAGCACCGCGACCGCCATCGACCAATCCTCCGGATCTCCTCCCACGACCAACCCAAACCCGCCGCTGCAGTGGCCGCCCCAATCCGAAACGAGTGCGTGCCAAAACCCGCCGGGTCCCTGCCCAGCCTCCGCAAAGCCATCCGCAGAACCGCCAGCAACTGAGAGGACGTTAAACGCTTCCGTGACGTATGCACAAAAATCTCCCCTTCCAACCTCCGCACTTGACCACAAAACCCCAGCCACTCTCGCACCGGGCACACACCCACACACCCACTCTCCGACAACCATACCCATTTGCCCCGACCCAACTGGTCTGTCTTGGAACGTACCAACCATATGCCCAAACGAACCCCATCAACACGCACATCCGCAAACATCCGACCCGGCGCCCCACGTGTCCCAAGCAACTCCGACACCCAAAATGGACCAAAAAACATCCAAATCATGCATAGGCGAAATAGCGCCACCTCTTCCCCATCATAACAACAGAAATGCAACTCCCTTAAAACCTGCTCCAACAAATCAAACGTGACCGCCTCACGCGGCAGTACCCCCCCACCCATTTCCGCCCTCACCCGACCCCAACCCTTCAACATTCGGCTCAGCAGATCCGTTCTAGCCGGATCAAAACCCAAATACACCATGCTGTAGAAAGATACTCCCGCCAACTTGCCAGCAATCGTCGTTTGCGACAGCCCTTTATCCATGCAATCCAACACAAATTGCACCACCCCACGCTCACACTCTTCCCTGGACAACCGTCCCACTCCCATCTCTCCCCCCACCAAGGACCCAAACTCAGCCCACCCCAACCTGTACGCCCGCCTAGTGGACTCCGCTATCGACTTCTCAACCAACCTAACCACTCTCACTCCCCCCAGGCCCAGATACCCTCCGGCACCTTGGTCTTGCAAGCCTCCGCTCCCGGCGCCAGCTCCCTGAAGCGCTGCCACTGCGAACGAGATAACGTATCCGCAATTTCGTTACTCATGCCAGGCACATGTTGCGCGCGGAACAGCACATTGAAACGCAGACACAGCAGCATGAAACTTCGCAGCAAGCGCAGTACTCGCAGCACTCACAGGTCCCTCGCCTTTTGGTTGTTCACCAAGTCCACTACAGTCATATTGTCCACATGAAACAACACTGACCTGTTCCTGAACTCCGGGCCCACACCAGCAAAGCAACCAACAAGGGGAAAAACTCCAAAAACGCAATGCTCCTGCCCTGCCGCAGCCAATGGGCTGGCCACTGTTCTGCACACCAGCGGCCGTCCCAGAAAATCCCGAAACCAGCTGCACCCGCCGCGTCCGAGTAGAGTTGAACCTGCCACACCATCCTGTCACGCGCAAAATCCAAGGACACACCATTGAAGTCCTCCAGGAAAACCAGCCACACTCGCAAGTCCGACCGGACCCCAGTGTGATCCTGATCCTGTGGTGCGGGAGGGCCGCCCCCGACATGGCCATGCCGAGCCTCCTACAAAACGTCCTCCCGGCCCTCACCACCCTGCAAGCAAAGGTCAACAACCCCAGCAAGCGCTGCACAGACCTCAACTCGAGCTTCCGGACCTCAATCGCACCTCTCAAAGCGTCCTGCATCTCCGCCACTTTCCGTACCGGTAAACGCCCCTGCCAAGCCACCGAGTCCAACTCAATCCCAAGGAAAGTCAAGCAGCAACTAGGCGTTTCCGTCTTCTCCGGTGCCAACGGCACCCCAAAATCCTGCGCCAACAACTGAAACCGCTGCAAAGCCTCCCCACATGCGCCAGGGCGACCCGCGCCCATAAACAGAAAGTCATCCAAATAATGGGACACCAGCCGGTGCCCACTGCGGTCCACAAAGGCCCACTGCAAAAAGGAGCTGAACGTCTCGAAAAGTGCGCATGAAATCGCACAACCCATCGGCAGCACCATGTCCACGAAGATGGACCCGTCAAATTGCATGCCCAACAGGGGGAAATCCGCCGGATAAATGGGGAGAAGGCGAAAGGCCGACTTGATGTCACACTTGGCCAACTCAGCCCCCCTGCCACAGGACCTCACCAAGCCTATGGCATCGTCCACCGACGCATACAGCACTCTAGAGTCCTCCTCCGCAATAAAATCATTCACAGACCCTCCTTCCGGCCAAGACAAGTGATGAATCAAACAAAACTCGCCAGGCTCTTTTTTGGGCACCACCCCAAGAGGTGAAACAATGAGATCCGACATTGGCCAGTCTGCAAAAGGACCCGCAATTCTGCCCTCCGAAACCTGCTTCTCCAATTTACGCGCCACCTCCTCCGGCAACTCCTTGGCTGACCGCAAGTTCTGAGCCCAACGTCTCTCCCTCGGCCCCTGATAACCAATCCGGAAACCTTCCATGAAACCCCAATACAAACGCAACGCCGCCTCCTTATCAGGGTACCGGTAGAGCCATGGACACATGGCCTCCACCCTAACCGGAGTATGGGCCATTCGGCCCAGGCTGCCCCCTACCCTTGGCAACTTTCCACTGCTCTGACGGCGAAGCCAACGTGAGGCACTGAGTGACCGCATGCCGCCCCCGCACTTTGAACACTCATGCTTGAACTTACAAGAGGGGCGGTTGCAGAAACCTTTGTTGAACCCCCAACAGGCCCCTGAAGACACTGGCTTGTACTGTTGCCCCGCTGCCCCAGACCACACAGCCTGGGACCCCAGACCACCTGAACCTCCTTGACTACCCGCCCCAGACTGGGCGGGGCGCGAATGAAAAGACCGATAAGTAACCGGAAGACCGCTAGCTGTATGAGTGGAAGCTGCCGCCTGCGTCGAAGACATCCATTAAATCCAGAGTTCCTGATCCACCTCCCCCCACGGCTTGTCCGGATTAACGCTGACCCTGGCCCTAAACTCCTCGTCGTAGCTCAGCCAAGCAAAACCCCCGAAATGCAGCTGCGCCTTCCTGATCACGTCCATATACTTGAACAGAGCAATCACCCGATCCCCGTGCTTCTCGCAATAGATACTTGCGTAAATCAAGAAAGCCGACGTCCAATTCTCCATCGTTACCGGCACCCTCGGCTGCCTGGTCAACTCCCACTCCTCCTCCTTAGACCCTTCCTTCGCCTGAATCTCCCTATGCAGGAGCTTAAACACATCCACATATTCATGCCTCCATATCTTCCCCTTCGTCTTGTCGGACAAATGAGAACCCAGGGGCATCGCCAACCCCATGTATGGCAATTTCTTCCGGAGCTTCTCAACTCCATCCTCCTTACCCCCCAAGTCCTCCACTTTGTCAGTCTGCGCACTGGCCGTCGTGACCTGCTTCCCTCCATCAGCCGCCACCGGCTCCGCCCCAACAGGGAACCTCGTTCGCACAGACCCATCCCCCACCCCCACCGACCGGCAGGGCTTCTTCCTCCCTCCTTCTCCCTTCCGTCCATGCGTCCCACCAGGCGCCCTCACCTGACAATGTTGCAGGAGCGTCCATCTCCCGTCGCCGTGCATCCGCCGGCTTCATGGTCCCTTTGTTGGCCCGACTGGCGCCATCCCTTGCCTCATGGGAAACACCAAACGTGGCAGATGCCACCCTAGCCTTGCCCACACATTCAGACTCACGCAACTCACCCTCTTCCAACTCATCCTCCTCTTCCTCATAATCCAACCACTCATCCTGAACATCCAGCGGCACCACTTCCGTCACCACTCTCTTGGCACCCTTCCCTTTCACTCCAGGCATAAACTCGCATTTCAGCATCGCCGGTGCCCGCTCCCTCGATGGAGGGCAGGCCGCCGCGGACCCCCCTGCTTCTTTGTCCCGGCGTTTGGAGGCCGTTTTGCGCCCCGCCGGCCCACCCCGGCCTCTGCCAGCTGACCCCGCCGGCTTGTTCCCACCCCCCCCGAGCCGTATGCGCTCGGGGAGGCCCCGGTGCCAACAGGCCTCTGATCCGTCAAGGCAGTCCCTGAACCTTCCACCCAGACCCACTGCCCTTGGGCCCCAGGGGCCCCCTTGCCTCTGCCTCCAGCTGGCCCCCTGCCCCGCGCAGGTGCCTGGGCCCCATCGCCCTTGAGCACCCCACCCGCCTTCGCCTCCCTGGCCTCGTTCAAACGCTGCCACTCCCTCTCATACTCGGCAATGACGCGACGCTGGTCACGGGCCCTCTCCTCCTCGGTCATGTGTTCCCAGCTGTCGTACAGGGAAGACCGCCCGGGATCCCCCAGGCCTCCCCCCTGTGGTGCGGGCGCCGCCGCACCCCCGGCCCCACTGTGCTGCTGCGCCTTCAGAGGGCGCTTACCCTTGGAACCCTGCTGCTTAACAACCCCCTTCCGGCCCCCGAAAGGTCGACCGGCTGCTCCAGGATGGTGAACCCCTCCCCCCCCCGACAGCGTGAGAGCAAAATCCTCACCAGCCGCCACCTCCCACTCACCCAGGTCCTCCCCCCCGCTGCCCTCACTACTCTCATCATACCCCACCAGCTGGCCCATGCTCCCCGACCCCCCCGGCAAGTAATGCCAGCGAAGCCTTCCCCGCCCCTCCGGCCCCTTCTACCTCACCGGGCCCCGCATCCCTGACTTCGATCTTGGCCGGGAGGCTCAGCCGCCTCCCCCCTTTCTTGGGCGCCTCCTGCTGTTTCTTGCCCCTCCCCTTCATAGGCGCGCCGTCCCGAGCCCCAGCGGGCTCATCCATGCACGCTGCGACAACCGCAGCCCCCCCCCGCCGATGCTGACCAGGGCGTGCGGCTCATCCCGACCCACGCCTGGTCCAGTACACCGGACTGGAGGAGGTCCGTCCTCCCAGCCCGGCCAAGCACAAGGAGCGCAGCCCTCACCGCTTCTGCATCAGGCGCTGTCACAATGAATTCAGAGCTTTCTGGCTGTCCGCGAGATGCGTGAGGTTTGGCACCCTCAATTCCGACCCGTCCGCGAGATGCGTGAGATTTGGCACCCTAGACCCGTCCGCGAGATGCGTGAGATACGGCATCCGCGCGCGTCGCACCGGGACACCAGGGGCGACACACTGTAAATCCGCCTAAATGTCAGCCCGCCTGCCTAACCACCAAGGAAACCTGCCTAAACGTCGCTCTGGGGCACCAGTAGCAACGGCCAACTCCTTAAATTAACCCTCCGCCTACCTAAACAATGCACAGCTCCTAAAATTAAACTAACTTCTTTCCCTGAGGCACCGGGGACAGGAAGAGGAAGTCCTTCCCCTTCCTGTCCCCCTAAATAGCCTCCTAACCCCTCTCACCCCTGACCTAACCCCCTAACTACATCCTGCCTGTCCTAACTATCGCGCGAACACCCCGGGGAAAAGACTGGTCTGCCGACCTGCTTTCCCCGGGGGCCGCATTTTGCAGCCCTGTACCAAAAACGGCACCCAGGGGCCCAAAACCGGCCCACATCCTTCCATGCTGTGGCACCAGTTGGCTGCCCCCGCCTGCCATCGAACAAACTTCACAGCTCCTGCGCCATATGCCTCACTGGCGGTGAGGAGGAGACACACAGCTGCCAGGCAACAAGACCACAGCATTAGAGAAACAGCCGGTGAAGAGTGATGATTGCAGTGCCATCTAGAAGTGGTTTGATGCACCACACCCAAACTGGGAATATATTAAGCAGCCTAACACAGACAAGATTGTGAAAAGCACATACCTCGACTGCCAGAATCGGCAAGCACAAGAGAGACCCGGATAAGACTCACAGCTTAGGCTTTCCCCCAAAGGAAAGCAGCCACACAAACTCACCAAGTGCAGAAACAGATCCCAACCTCCAGCTTACATCAGGGAGCATCACCCCTGCACCTGCCTGCACATCGCTCACAGGAGATCAGCATGGCCTGCAAGTGAATACAACTTCCACAGCATGTGAAATGTGGCAGCAGCGCCACCTAGTGACAAACCTCACCAAGCCAGCAGATACAGCCGACAACAGTGGGAAGGCTTCTGCAACCTACTGTTAAAGTGAAGAGAGAGGCACCTCCATGCCTTTCCATATAGACCACCCCTATGAGCACTGATAGGCCCTAATGGTTATCAAAGTAGGGAAAGAGAAAACTTCAGTGGTTCTGCCCCAGGCAGTAGAAGAGACATTCCGGCATGGAGATAGTGTTGCCCCAGCACAGACACAGTATTAAGCCTCAAGACACATCAGCCGCCCTCTGTACATCATGAGGGCGTAGCAAGACGTCCTCGTAGAACTACTGGCACGTGTAGCTGCCATGTGCCAGAGACATGGCCACTAAAGGGGAGAGACTGGACCCCTGCTGAAAGAGCCCCCAAAAGCTCAAAGCTGCCCAGCCAATGAAGCTGCCAAGAGTCCAAGGAAGTAGACAGTATTGATTGTCTTGCACATTTCTAAACACTGTACACTACCATTCCCCAATGACCATCCCTTGAAGTGATTGGCTGTGTCTTGGAGAAAAGACCAATACCAGGTCTGATCTTCGCAGGATTTATTATCTAACTTCTGGAGGTAGCCATGATGAGGAACTTCTTCTACTTCCAGGGTGAGTACTATCTACAAACCAAGGGCGTCGCCATGGGTGCAAATGTTGTCCCAGACCAAACCTAGCTATCCTGTACGTGGACCACTTCGAGAATGCATTCATTTATAATCCAGCTAATCCCTTCATTGTCCATGTGGAAATGTTATATAGAGGACTTTTTGCTCGTTTGGAAGGGGAGCTCAATCGAACTGCAGACATTTTTTGAGTGGCTCAGTGAGAGATCCTGTGACATTAAGTTCATGATTCATTGGGATCCCAAGACCATTGACTTCTTGTACATCACAATCAAGTCTGAAAACAGATATTTGTACACTACTCTGTATAGAAAACCTACAGAGAGGAACACCCTACTGAGGTACATCAGCCACCATCCCAGGGGACTGCGTGACAATCTACCTTTTGGCCAATTCCGCAGAGTTTGTTGCAACTGTTCGCACAAGGAGGATTATTTTACAGTATCAGATGGCCTTCTGAATTGACTCATTGAACGGGGGTACCAGAGGAGATTGGTGAAACGAATTAGGAAGAGAGCATAGTTTAACCCAAGGGAGAATCTCTTGACACCAAAATAATGTGATACTGATCCAATGAACAGGTTAATTTGTATCACTACATACTGCACCTGCAGTAATTAGATCAAGCGGGCTATCAACAATCATTGGAAGTTAATCTCTGATGACTTGGAACTATCAGACCCCCGATGCACTTGTATAAGAAGGGCAAAAACATACTGGACCATGTGGTCCGCTCACTACTGGAAACTCCACCACAGCCTTCCATTCAAACTTTGTGGCATTTACCTGAGATTGTGGGCCATTTCAAGTGCGGCCACTGCAAAGCATGCAAGCTCACTGTAGAGACCAAGCAGCTTACCTACAAGCAGCACACAGTAGACTTAAAAATGAATACCAACTGCAACACCACTGATGCAATTTATGCCATCATATGCCCATGAGATCAGATATACATAGGGCAAACACGCCAGAAAGTTAAGGCACACATCCTACAGCACTGCAGCAGGATCAGGTGTGGAACTGTGGGTGCACCTCTAGTGGAACACTTCCAGACATTTGACCACCAACCTGAGAATATTAGATGGGTTGTACTTGAGAAAGTCACACTTGGCATCAGGGGTGGGGATATTAGTACAGTCCTCAAAATCTGCAAATTTAAATGGATGCATTCCGTGGACACTGTTCAAGATGGTCTAAATGAAATGGATGCCACTAATGCACAATTATCTTATCTAAACAGTGAGTGAACTGGTTTTGTTTCGATGCATATATATATTTTTGGCTATACACCCTAGTATTGTCGATAAGGTTGTCGATAAAGTTTGTTGACAAATTTCAATGAAATGCGAAAATGCATACAGATAATTTAACAGAATGCTCGTATTTGCCAAACAATTTTGAAAGTTTATGCCAGAACCACGAAAATGTAAAACATACAATTATCATGTTGTTTTGCCAAGGATATTTGTATTTTTACAAGCACTGATATGATTATGTGAAAAAACTACGAGTCTGTCTTTCATGTCATTTGACATGTAGTTCATTACGTGCAATTTCTTTATTTAAAAATGGCCGCGCGCTTTTTCCTCTTGTCCAGTGAGCAAGACTGCGTGGCAGTCGAAACGCGTTTGGCGGCGGCGGAATAAAGAACTTTTAAAAATCCCACAAGCATCGTGATCCTTTATCTAATTAATAGGACTTGGCCCAAGAAGTCCTCCTATAAAACGATGCAACTTTCGGTTTGGAGCGGGCAGGATATGCTTGAGCAGCACCTTTGATATATATATGTTATTAACAAATCCTTACATAGTCAAAGGAATTTGGAGCACCCTGCTGACACTTCACAGCTGAATTACCTCATGCATCATGGTCGATTTGGTTCAGTGTTACTCGCTTCACACACAGTTCTCACAGTTTGTTGGCCAGTGCCAGTACCAGTATTCTTTTCAAGTGTATCCCCAGACACGTGTTTCTAGATTTCTCTTTCATCAGTGGGGAAAATGTTCATAGGTCGCTGGACGTGCTGCCGCAGTTTCCTCAGGGTTAGTGCCACTCTCAGCGCGCAGGTGCTCACAGAGCTCGTCAGCTCACGGCCCACGGGAGCCATCTTAAACAGTCAAAGGGATTTGGAGCACCCTGCTGACACGTCACAGCTGAATTACCTCATGCATCATGGTCGATGTGGTTCAGTGTTACTCGCTTGAAAAGAATACTGGTACTGGCACTGGCCAACAAACTGTGAGAACTGTGTGTGAAGCGAGTAACACTGAACCACGTCGACCATGATGCATGAGGTAATTCAGCTGTGACGTGTCAGCAGGGTGCTCCAAATCCCTTTAACAAATCCTTACATACTTCTATGCACATGCCAACATAATGTTAAAAGTACATGGATATATCACCGAGTTGTCTCTGTCAATTAACCCTATATTGTTACTTTCACCATGTGACCCCCCCGTGGTCTTTTAAAAATCCGGGATTGATGTAATTACTTTGTTTATGTGATTACACTGTGCCAAACGGAAGTTGTATGTCAACAATGTATCTCTTGCCACTGAGACTGTAGTGTTTCTCAGATGTACTGATTTACATCATATAGAGTCACAGACTAATGACGTTTCCGTAATCATTAACTAGCATATATGTATTTCCCTCTCACTATGCAGGATTATGACACATGTTTCTGACCTGGCTGGGTTGTCACCTGTACCATGCCCTACCTGACAGGTGGTTCACCATTCCTAACACGTGTGCCTATTTATCATTCTTTTGAACTCGCTACCTATGCTTCAACCGACCCGGATGGGTTCAGTTTTTATATTAATTTTCCTTTACATGGTGAAGTTATCTTTAGCCACATGCCATTTCAGACTAAGGCCCACCTCTCCTATTACTGAAGTTGTTCTACCAACCCGGATGGGTTCGGTCTAGTTGTTATCTATCATTGATGACACAGGCCATTCTTCTGAACGTGCCTGCATCCAGCGGCTGTCCCAATACGTGCCGCGCATGCATGCCATTGCACACGTTATAGGAAGCAGCCCCGCCCGAGCGCGGTTGTAAGTGTCTCGAGGCGTTCAAATTCACAGCCAGGCTTGCGGCAGCACACGGAGCCCATGATTAGCCTGTAATTGATCCTAATCTAAGGATATCCCAGATCTATTTTGACTTACCCTCTCTTTTCCCTTTAGTAATGATTCATTCTTTCATCGTGATGATGCATCAAGGTATGTTGTGGCCTCAAGCCTTATCTTTTCTTTTTCTTTATGGTCCAAATCATCAAACATTAACACAAATCCTCACAAGGTTCTTGTGTTCCTTATTTTATTACAGACAGCTACTAGGTCACTGATCATGGGTGACCAGGAGGACTTTTTACGCCTGCACTAAGTGAGTTGTTTGTGAATAGCACGCACCACCTCAACAGTTGGTTTATATCATAGCCTATAATGTAACTCTCTATTTTATTACATGGATAGAGGATCCAAACCCATGAGGACACGCAGTTTTCACCTCTGTGCCATGGGATACGGGGAATTTTAATCAAATCCACAGCTATATTGTAGCTTCTCTGTTGCCACACTAATTAACCACTCAGTAAGTTGGCGTTTTCTTTCTGTTTGTTATGTCTTTCCCATATTTATACTGGTGCTTACACACGTTCTTTTTAGTTTCAGTTCGTTGTATGTCCTCTCCACTTGCCTCCATGACGCTGGAGCCTACGGGCCCTCTCCTTTTGGAAACGACCACCTGATTTATCTAGCCAGTCTCTACTGGTAACATTTATTGCCTCTCTCAAAAATTAAATTAAACTCATACTTTCCAACACCCAATTAATATGACCTCATTAAATTAATCCTAGATGTCTCCATTCTGTCCTGATTAAGTCCCCAGTTTAAGGACTATCCTACCTACACACAACATTGGGGTTGAAACGTCGACGGTCTCTCTTGAACTGTCAAGTACAGACAACAGAAATTAGTTGTCTGTCTCATGAGGAAGATACTAAGTTCATGTGTAAAATTTGCCTTCATGTGGCTGGAACGGTTTCTGTCAGCCTTTTCATGTATTTATTGCTCATCGCTTTTCCTCTTCTACAACCTTCACAAGTGCACACCTTTTCCTGAGCACCCTCCCCTTCCCTATTTCTGAAGCACTTGTGTTTTTTAGAAATGTGCAGACAATCAATGCTATCCACTGAATATACCTGCATATTTTGTATACAAATAAATTGTACCAATTGATTTATTATGGTGATGTGTTGATTTTTATGTTAAACCACTTTCCACTGTGACCATTATTTTCGTACTGTGCTTTACCTGGGTCCAGTGGTGTTTTGGGTTACCCCATTGCTCTATAAGAGTCCAAGGAAGGCAAGAGGACCGAAAGCAGCCCAGCCCCATGAAAGCACAAGGAGAAAGTGCGCTGCGAGCAAAACTCCAAGGGGCTGCCTGACGCCACCACAAGCAAGGAAATTGTGCCAGCTGCCCTCAGTGGTGAACGGACACAACTGCAAACTAGAGAAAGGTTGTGCCAGGTGTCAATAGAGGGCGCCCACTAAGAGGACTGAGCATGCGAGGTCAGAGGTGCGCAGAAGGCTGCATCGGAGACCCTGACAGTACGGGCATAAGCCCGGGAGCGAGAGACTGCTCCACAGAGAAGAAGCAATGCTGAACACATCAGGGAGAGCCTCTACATCTCCACTGCACCAGCGAAGCCCCACAGTGGGCCAAAGGCAGCACAGAGTGTCCTCCCTCACACTGCCTCAAGACAGAGTCACCAGTAGCCCAAGACAGGCAACAGGAGAGTCACACATTCCAAGTGGCAAGCTGCCACCACAACATGTGCACTGAAGACATGCGACACATGGTCGGACGCCACACCGCACTGCAAGCAAGAAGGAGCACAACCCATGAAGTAACTGACCCTACTAAGGAGGTCTGAATGGAGGCAGGAGCAAGAGCCAAAACGGTACAGGCCAGAGACACAAGCTTTACACCCTAAGGCGCTGGATATGGAAGAAGATGACCTCCATCCAGGTAGAGGAGCACTGCAAAAATCCCTGAGGAGGGGATGGGGCCAGCAAGGAGTAGAACCAAGTCCTACGGACAGGGCTAATCTGTGACAGGTCTGTAGCAAAGAAAAGACAGTCCTAAGAACCGGACGTGACCAGTGAGATGTCCATGTGGCACAAACATGAGACTTGTGGCATGACACCACATCAGAGTGAGGAACCTGGTCAGAAGTAAGGAAGAGCATGGCAGGATACACCACATCGCAAAGGAGGATAAGAGCATAGCAGGATGCCACATCGCAAAGTAGGAGAACAAGGCGAGAGAACAAGGCGAACAACCACCACAGGTGCGCAAGAGAAAAGAGAGAAGTGCATTAAGACATAGGACTCATACCAGCACTAGAGAAGGTGTTCCTCAACACAAGCCAGCCACCAGGGTGCAGAAACGTCACTGGAGACAGCTTTGTGGGAGGACCAACCGTAAACCGCTAGCAAGCGGGATCTGCGTCTAGGCCCCATGCTTCACAGTGCAACTGTCCAGTCACCTGTCACTGTCTGCTTGGGATCGATGGCATCATGGCTAGTAAGTGCACCTTGTTAAATCAAAGGAGAGAGTGAGGACTAGGTAAGCTAGTCCGAATCCCCGGTATTATATATCAAAATCAAAGAAGGACTAGCTAAGTTTAAAGGAGAAAGAGACTCAATGAAGTACGTATGTCGGCAAACCAGTCGGTTTGTTCAAGAAGCCCTCACCCACCAACCTAGTTGGTGGCATGCTTCATCATCGGGCCCACCACAGTGACACCGAATGTGTCCCGGGTGTGCTTCAACGCCAGTTTACTGCGGAGCTGGTATATTCGCTGAGTGTGCAGTGTAGTGAGTGAGAAGGTGAAATTAAAAAACCATACAGTGGGTCCCAGTACCCGAGGGTAATAAAAATACTTTAATTTACTGGGGCCCTGTTGGTTATTTAAAAGGCAGACGGACGCGTTGGAGTATGGATTATGACCTCCAGCGTCCTGTGTGGTCTACATGTTTCAGCCTGGGCTTTTTAATTTGAAACAGGCTTTCCTCAGGACCAAGTGAGTCTGTGAATAAAGTGCAATTTAAATTAATAAACTAAATTATAGTGATTGTGTTGTTTTTGACTATGTATAGCACTCTCTAAGGTGCTATATGGGTGAGAGGGAGATTCCCTCTCGCTTTGCTACATATAACATATAGGGGACATAGACAGACGTACAAGGTAGAGTCATGTTAGCATTATATAGCAAGTTGCGTATCATTCAGCCGGCTTGTAAGGTGAGTGATCGAACTATGTTTTGGCTAGGGTGTGGTCGTGTCAGTGACAGGACCTGCGCGGGTTTTATCTAGAAACCGATTGTAGTGGTGAGCTAGGACAGCGGATTTTGCATGGTGAGGTACAGGTAAGTAAAAGAACATTATCCTCACACAGGCTATTTGCTGTACAAAGCTTCCTTGGGTCACCTGGCAGAGAAAGAGACCCTGAAAGAAGGTAGTGACAGTGATGAATTGTATCCGACCTGTAGGGAAAAAGATATCAACAGCTTACCCCAGTAGTTGCTGAGTGCGTGGTCGATTTACTCACGGGATTGCCGGTCTGGTTCCTCCTTTGACCTATCGTCCTTCTGCGGTGCCCGAAATGTGAAAGGAGAACCTTGCAGGTCATGTTTAAATAGCCCCGTTTATCTGTTTCACCTGTGTAAGTGTAGAAATACAAAATGCAAAATCCGCTGTCCTAGCTCACCACTACAATCGGTTTCTAGACAAAACCCACGCAGGTCCTGTCACTGACACGACCACACCCTAGCCAAAACATAGTTCGATCACTCACCTTATAAGCCGGCTGAATGATACGCAACTTGCTATATAATGCTAACATGAATCTACCTTGTACGTCTGTCTATGTCCCCTATATGTTATATGTAGCAAAGCGAGAGGGAATCCCCCTCTCACCCATATAGCACCTTAGAGAGTGCTACACATAGTCAAAAACAACACAATCACTATAATTTAGTTTATTAATTTAAATTGCACTTTATTCACAGACTCACTTGGTCCTGAGGAAAGCCTGTTTCAAATTAAAAAGGCCAGGCTGAAACATGTAGACCACACAGGATGCTGGAGGTCATAATCCATACTCCAACGCGTCCGTCTGCCTTTTAAATAACCAACAGGGGCCCAGTAAATTAAAGTATTTTTATTACCCTCGGGTACTGGGACCCACTGTATGGTTTTTTAACTTTCACCTTCTCACTCACTACACGGCACACTCAGCGAATATACCAGCCCCGCAGTAAACTGGCGTTGAAGCACACCCGGGACACATTCGGTGTCACTGTGGTGGGCCCGATGATGAAGCATGCCACCAACTAGGTTGGTGGGTGAGGGCTTCTTGAACAAACCGACTGGTTTGCCGACATACGTACTTCATTGAGTCTCTTTCTCCTTTAAACTTAGCTAGTCCTTCTTTGATTTTGATATATAATACCGGGGATTCGGACTAGCTTACCTAGTCCTCACTCTCTCCTTTGATTTAACAATATTAGGCAGCGCACAGCTGCGAGAGTCCTACTTCCAACAACTAAAATGGCAGAAAATATCGGCCCCACATTCACTGAAGATGATGTCAGTGAAATTCTATCCGACCCATCTCTCCTGGCAGATTTCAACATCTCCACAACAATAGCACAAACAACCGACTGGGACCCATTGACTGAGAAGAAAAGGAACAGAATACGAACCATCCTACACGGCGTAATTCTAGCACATTACTTACGCACTAACACAGCCCCAAAAGGTCTCATAGTCACCAACGCTCCTAGAATTTTCCTAGATGATGCCACCTTCAGAAAGGATTGGGCCCAGATCGCCTGGCACTGCACCAGGGACTGGCTCATCCTGATCATAAAAACCGCCAAACGCCTGTCAGATGCCATCATGATCGAGATCCAAGCAACAGAGACCCACTTCAAAACCACTCTCACTGGTTTCAAAAAGAAACTAGATGACCAGAATCGCGAAATGGCGGAATACAAAGAAAACCTAACCCAGACCAAAGTCAAGAATTTCGAGAAGGACCAGAAGAAGTTCAGCTTTACAAAGACCTACCCCTACGCAGATGATGACTACACTGCCCCCAAAAAAGATTCTGACAGCTCCGGGGACAACAGCTCCGTCTCGAGCAACTCCAGTACTGGATCGAACAAATCTAGAGGCAGAGGACGACGAGGACAACACTGGCAACAACCGTGGCAGGGACCACAACAGAACCACAACTTTGGGCCACCACAATTTGGACCGATACCACCCCCATATTAATGTTTTCCACCGCTATATGCACCAGGGCACATGCCCTTCTTCCAAGGCAACCAAAACCAAAGATACCCTTTTTTATCACAGGGCCGAAGAAACCGCGGGAAGAGAAGGAATACACCACAGGTCCATTGGGCACCAGAAGCGGACCCAGTGAGTTCCAACACAAGGAACAAATCCAAAGAACAGGCGGGGCCGAGCAAGTAGCACCCCCAAGAACCACCAGCCAACTAGTCTTCAACATCTCCAGCACACAACTAACCAATGAGGAAATGGAAGTTCTGAACAAAGGCCTCTCCTTCGTCCCTACAACCAGATTGGACAGCTTTAAACTACATGTAGAACTAGCAGAGTTCTTCAGGAAACTCAAGCTGAAGGCCTTCTTTGAAAAGAAAGAAGAGACTGACAACAATCACGAGGAGATCCCCAACGAGACAGGCCTCAGACTAAAGTCCAACTTCGTCCCACCACCTGCCAGCATCCCAGTAGAGATTGCTGCTTTCGAACAAGCGGTATATACGGAGGTAGAACAACTACAAGAGAAAGACTCCTACAACAACCTGTCCCACCAGGAACGCGAAACCATCAAACGCCTACAGAATAATCCATCGCTTGTTATCAAACCTGCGGATAAAGGTGGGGGCATTGTCCTTATGGACAAAACGGATTATGATAAAGAGTGCCGCAGACTCTTGAGCGACACCAGGAACTACAGGAGTCTCAAAAAAGACCCTACTGAGGAGCTACGCAGCACAATCAACACCCTGGTCATGAACGCCCGAGCTGCAGAACATATCTCCAAACAAGAGGCTGACTATCTGTGCACCAAAAATGCCAGAATCCCGTATTTCTACACCGTCCCTAAGATACACAAAGGAGTCACCCCCCCACCAGGCAGACCAATCGTGTCGGGAATCCAATCACTCCTAGAACCACTGACCCGTTTTTGTGATTTCTTTCTCAACCCCTTGGTTCAACAGACACCTTCATATATAAAAGACACAAAACATCTCCTCAACGTCATCAAAGAAATAAACTTCGATCCGACAACCCAACTCCTTGTCGGACTAGACATAGAGAGCTTATACACCAGCTTGCCACAAGACGCCACACTGAAAGTACTACATGAGGTCCTCATGGATAACATCTGGGATCACCAGACCCCCCGCAGCTTCATCATGGAATGTGCAACCCTTGCACTAAAGGACAACTACTTCGAATATGAAGGAAAACTTTACTTACAGACCAATGGGACCTCCATGGGGAGTGTCTTTGCCCCAAGCGTAGCTGGTCTCTACGTGGTCCATTTTGAGAAGACCCATGTACAAACGCCCACCAACCCTTACTCAACCCACATCAAACTATGGCGTCGCTACATTGATGACATTCTCATCATTTGGGAAGGAGACCCTAGACAACTTCCTCCTGTGGATTAACAGCCGTGACAACTACCTGAGATTCACAAGTACCAGCAGTCCATCTGAACTGGCCTTCTTGGACCTGAATATAAAAGCAGACCAGAATGGTTTAAAAACCACAACTTTTTACAAACCTACATCGAGGAATTCCCTCCTCAGGTTCGATAGCTTCCATCCTAGACCCCTAAGGGAAAACCTCCCCTATGGACAGTTCTTGCGCCTCAGATGCAACTGCAGTCAAATCCAGGACTTCAGACAACAATCAACTGCCCTAATCCATAAATTGGAAGACAGAGGATATCCCTCCAGAATTATAAAATCCACCTGTAAAGGAGCGCGGAACCAGAATAGAGAGGCACTACTTGAGACCACCCCCAAACCACCTGAAGAACCCACTCTCACCTGTGTAACAACATACAATACTGCATCAAATCAAGTCTCTAATATTATCAACAGAAATTGGAGGATTATCAACTCAGGCAGCAGAAACTGGGAAAAACCAAGGTTTGCCTACAAAAGAGCGAAAAACCTCAAAGACTCACTAGTCCACACAAGACCCAGACCCAACATCGCTCCCAAAGACAACACAATTCTCAACGCATGGGGCCTACCAAAACTCACTGGACACCAACCATGCAACAACTGCAGCGTATGCCATTTAACATCACCGTCCAAAACCCTGGATCTGGAACCAGGTAAAACATGGACACAACGGCATTTCACCAATTGCAACTCCTCAAATTTGGTATACTTAATAACTTGCAGATGTGGACTACGATACGTCGGGATGACTACCCGCAAGGTCAGAACCAGAATGACAGAACACAGGAGCACCATTCGATGTGGCAAAAACATAAGTAAATTAACAGTTCATTTTCTGTCCCACAACCACACTCCCAACGACTTCACATGGACTGTAATAGAACAGTTTGACACTACAGAAAATAATGACAGGTACCTTCTCCAGAAAGAACAACGCTGGATATACAGATTGTCCACACATATTGTGGGCCTGAATGACTCTATACCGTGGAATTCCTTAACAATCTGAACTGAGTACTCCCCCCTAATGATGTTCCCTGCCTTCTCTCTCAAATGTACAACCCAGTCAACGCTTTCCACTTTTGTGCTTATTAAACTGCACATGTCAATACCCCACTGTGCTTCAACCTCCCAATTGGGAATTCCCTCCTAACACTCATGATAATTTGTTAATATCCCCCGATTGAGGCAATCGCCCACGGCATCGCTTCACATACTGTGCAACACATTCGAAATACTCCGATCACCGGCGCATAGACACGCGCTATCCAGTGTAGTCTTTTTCGACATCACAACCTCTGTTCCCCTTTGTGCATGAGCACACCCTCTGGCACCTCCCGCACTGCAATGCGCAAGCGCGAGAACCACTACACCATTAGGCATGCGCCCCGCGGCAATGACATAGCGTTTTCGCGCAACCCTCCCTCTATTTCTACACTTACACAGGTGAAACAGATAAACGGGGCTATTTAAACATGACCTGCAAGGTTCTCCTTTCACATTTCGGGCACCGCAGAAGGACGATAGGTCAAAGGAGGAACCAGACCGGCAATCCCGTGAGTAAATCGACCACGCACTACAGCAACTACTGGGGTAAGCTGTTGATATCTTTTTCCCTACAGGTCGGATACAATTCATCACTGTCACTACCTTCTTTCAGGGTCTCTTTCTCTGCCAGGTGACCCAAGGAAGCTTTGTACAGCAAATAGCCTGTGTGAGGATAATGTTCTTTTACTTACCTGTACCTCACCATGCAAAATCCGCTGTCCTAGCTCACCACTACAATCGGTTTCTAGATAAAACCCACGCAGGTCCTGTCACTGACACGACCACACCCTAGCCAAAACATAGTTCGATCACTCACCTTACAAGCCGGCTGAATGATACGCAAATTGCTATATAATGCTAACATGACTCTACCTTGTACGTCTGTCTATGTCCCCTATATGTTATATGTAGCAAAGCAAGAGGGAATCCCCCTCTCACCCATATAGCACCTTAGAGAGTGCTACACATAGTCAAAAACAACACAATCACTATAATTTAGTTTATTAATTTAAATTGCACTTTATTCACATACTCACTTGGTCCTGAGGAAAGCCTGTTTCAAATTAAAAAGGCCAGGCTGAAACATGTAGACCACACAGGACGCTGGAGGTCATAATCCATACTCCAACGCGTCCGTTTGCCTTTTAAATAACCAACAGGGGCCCAGTAAATTAAAGTCTTTTTATTACCCTCGGGTACTGGGACCCACTGTATGGTTTTTTAATTTCACCTTCTCACTCACTACACTGCACACTCAGCGAATATACCAGCTCCGCAGTAAACTGGCGTTGAAGCACACCTGGGACACATTCGGTGTCACTGTGGTGGGCCCGATGATGAAGCATGCCACCAACTAGGTTGGTGGATTAGGGCTTCTTGAACAAACCGACTGGTTTGCCGACATACGTACTTCATTGAGTCTCTTTCTCCTTTAAACTTAGCTAGTCCTTCTTTGATTTTGATAGCAAGTGCACCTACCAGAAGATAACGGCAAGTTGCCATGAAGTCCCTCCAGTCTTCCTCACTCCAAGACATCGCCTAAAGCAAGATATTGCCACCTGTCGCCCAAGTGTAAGAAGGTAATCGTACTTGTTACCCAGGTTGATCATCAGAAACACCTAAGGAGCATCGCACCACCAGATTGGATCCAAATGCCTGAAACCTCCGGAGACCACCAAGACATTCCTGGTGCCGTGGGCGGCTATCCACCCAGAATCCATCTGTGTGCCCCAATGAACTTTAAGCCTGCCGAAGAGAGTATACTCGACCATTGGACTATCCACCCTTGGGGTTGCACAAGGGTTGGCCGTGGTCCTGTTGGGAGTTCCACAGTGACCCCTCAGCAAGGCCAATGAGAGGCCCACGCAGCCCACGCAGTCACGTGGCAATCCAGGGACAAGGGCCTCAAGAGAATTCCAGTGAGAGGGGTATTCTAACAAGAGAAATGTGTCTGCAGCAGCTCCACAACAGGCACCAGGAAGCATGGAGGTCGCGGATGGAGACTGGGCACTCAACGACTCTCTGAAGAAGGCATGTGAGCCTGAGCCCAGCGGACAGAGCACACAGACCCTGAGAACTCACCCTTTGCGGTTGCCAGAACGACTTGGTGGTAGTCCTGTTGGCAGTTCCTCAGTGACGCCTTTGTGCGGCCTACAAGTGGCCCTGCACAGTCCATACAGTCCTACAGCAGCCTGGTGGAAAGGGCCTCAAAGAGACTCCTGTGAGAGAGGAGTCCAGACAGGAGAGAAAAATCTGCCGCTGATCTACCAGCAGGCACCGGCAAGCATCATCACTTATCAACCAAGGTCATCCTTAGTCTTTGCAGGTTTGCCATCCACTGGCGCTTGAGTGCCTGCAAGAAGACCTCCAAAAATGGACTCCACCACCTTTCCAGATGCACTCCTATTAAGCTGTGTAAAAAGTCTCCAACACTGTGAGACCGGGCCGGTCCAAATCTCATCGCCGAGGTGGACTTAAACTCCTGACCGTGCGGTCCAGATATCCGCCACTACCCGACAGATGGCCTGAAGAGACTCAATGGTGCTGTGCATTGTTGTTTGTTTTCCCATAGGTTGGACTTTTGTTTATTTAGTTCACAATAAAGTTTGGGAGGGATGTAGTGTCCTGCTAGACACGTTCTGGTGTTCAGCTTTGTGCTGTACACACACTTAACACCCACCCCCCACAGGTGTCACCGGTCAGGTGACCCTGATAATAAAAGGGGCCTGGTGCACATGACCTGGACCACTGTGTTGGTGTCACTCACTCTAGTAGTATGTGGGCCTAGGGCCCACAACTCCACAAAGTCTACTGTGCATTCTAAGGTACTGTCCTTATTAACTATCTGGCAAACCTCCCCTCTTTTTGTACTATTTTTTTCACCTGTTATCTGGATGAGGCAGGACTATTTGCCATTGCAGAGTTGCACACATCTTTGAAAGGATTCCATCGAGTGACTCTTTATTAGGTATCCTACCCACGTCTTATAGACATGAATCTGTTGGGCCCGAAAGCGTGGTCATTTTTACCCAGGTTATCTCTCGAGAGAAGACATATTAATATTGAATAAAGGCAAAAGGAAAAACTGCAGTATTATAGATTGCTCTTTTTAAAAAAATAACTTAATTAGACATTGCCCTTCATGTGATCTAAAAGTAACGGCCAAACCCAGCATGCTGCTTACTGAGATCAATTTCCATCTAAAAAAACGAGCATCTACCAATGCTAGAAAAAAACAAGGGACAAAATGAAGGAAAAACAGGGGAATAAAACTTCAAACAAGGCTGCCAATGATATAACAAACATGTTATCCTGTGTATTGTTACACAGGAGGCCCATAGGAATGAATGGGAGGATCTTCACTATTTGCGATTCACTATTAAAGAATCAAAAATAGCAGGAGCTATTTCAAGGGTGTCAGGGTGTCAAAAGGACACCCTGTTGCACCCCTGAAATGTGCATGTGTGCACATGTGGTGCACGAACATGCCCTAAGGGCATGAATGTGTACCACATGGCACGTTAAAAAAAGCAAAAAAGTGCTTTTATAAAGAAAATCGCTAATTAGCACCAACTTGAAGGTGGTGGTAATTAGTGATTCCTTAAGGCTTAAGTGCACTTTCTTTTGTGCTACATACATTGCATTTAAGGGTGGGTGTTTGAGGCATTACCTGGTGTGGAATCGGTGAGAGCGTGAGCAGTGCCGGGGGGCGGAGTGCTGTCTGCCCCCCCTTTGGACGCTGAATATTTGACGGCTCCCCACGCAGGTTCACAGACACCAACTCCCATGGTGCATCTTGACTCGCTCACCTGTGAGTTGTTGCTGGGGGAGGCGCTTTGAAGGAGAATAAAAGCGCTGGATTCCTTCTTTCTCCGTGGGTGTTTGAGGCATTACCTGGTGTGAAATCGGCGAGAGTGTGGGCAGTGCCGGGAGACGGAGTGCTGACTGCAACCCCTTTGGATGCTGATTATTTGGCGGCTCCCCGCGCAGGTTCACGGACACCAACTCCCATGGTGCATCTTGACTCGCTCACCTGTGAGTCGTTGCTGGGGGAGGCGCTTTGAAGGAGAATAAAAGCCTCTCCACTCTTCCAGCGGGGTGGGAAGCAGCACGGGATGACGCCGGGAATAAGCCCGGGACCAAGGGCGGGCCTGTTTGTGCCTGTTCGTGACTGGCAGTGACTGGTCAGGGTCAATTCTCTTATGTCAACGGTATTCAATGGTTATACCAGTCAAAGCTTTATTTTAAATTTGAAAAATGTAACTTGGTTGTGGGGAGGCTGGCGGTACCTCTGAAGGGGGTTTAGCGTAATCACTAGATACTATTTTGCAAAATTGCCCTGTAGTGTGACCAATCTAGCAACCCCAACATCGCCAAATTCTTGTTAGTAGTCTAAGTCTAAAGCTTTATTTTAATTGTTGGTTTTTGCCTAATATTGTGCATTTGGTTCTATAAGAGTATGGGCAAACTTATATTTTGTTAACCAAGTAGGTTTTTATCAACTATTAAGGGGGACTTTTGACTAAACCGCTGACACAATTTCTTTTAGCCACATTATGGGTAAAATCAACCCTCTCAGTACTCGTCCCGTGACACGGCAGAAAGCAGCACTAGCGACCCCTATTCCTAGGTTGACTGCAATTGACAAAATGCTGCAAAAAGCGATTAGGGCGGTCTCATCGGCCATTGTAGATACTGAAAGGCGTCTTTCCCTAACTCCCGCTATTTCGATGGTTTATTGACCATCAGGGAGTGCACCACTAATTACTCATAACACTTCAGGTCACCTGATAGTCTCCCCCTCATATGAGCTTCCCTGTGCCCAGATTACAACTGCTGCTAGCCCCCCTTCTAAGCTCGTCCTCGATAAACCTTTGAAAGCAGGTAATAAGGTCTACAAGCACCAAGTTAGAATGAGGAAAGCTAAGCCAGCAAAAACGAAATCAGTAGCGGCTTCCCCATTAGTACTAGAGGACCCTCAGCCAGAGTTCGTCTCTGCTAACGCCATCCCAGCCCCCCCGGGTTTGGGCCACTCACCATCTGATACATTTTCAAACACAGATAGAGCAGCTTATCAAATCTCACTTTAAAAATCTGTTGTCGAATTGATAAGGTTGTCTCCTTGCTAAATAGGAAGGGGGGGGAGGCCAGACATCTGCCTCTACTAAGAGTGCTGTAGTGGAGGTAAACTCGAATCCCATTAACCAGGCCAAACAAAGTGTTATCATCGGTAATAGTACCCTCAGTGCAAGCTCGACTTTCATAGTGGAACAGGCGACTAGCCCAAAGTTAACCATTGGGAAAAGCCCCCCAGAGTCTGTTACCCCATGTAGGGCAGCTCTTCCTAACGGCTGCCCTGGTCCCCGAGCTGCAAATGTACATGATGCTAATACGAATAACGCAGGCCAGTCCTTAAGCCCACACAAAATAGCTTCCAATTTGTCATCTAAGGAAACTCATCACTCTTTACCCTGTTTACAGCTCCCCCCTGCGGCCACTCCATATGTGTTCATATTCACAGGAGTTCCTCCATCTTCTTCAGACCGAGGTGAAACGTTTCATGAGCTTAAGAATAAAACCACTTTTTGGTTAAATAAGAATCGTCCCCTAATGGGTCTGGGCCGAGGAGAAATACTATTTGTTAGGAGAGTAAGGTGGCTGGAGACCAAATCTAAAGACATTAGTGGGGATTGCGTGGTAGTTAACTTTAGGGATCCCAGAGTGGTAAACCACATTCCAGATTGGGGTAGCCCCAAAACTCCAGGCATAATTTCTCCTTTACCCTTGGGATATTTCTACCCCCGGGAGACAGTACCCGGTGGTTTTGATTTAAATCGACCTCCCCTCGAAGACCAGGTCAGAGTCTTTAATCTTCCCGTAGCAAACCGTTTTAGCCCCCTGGATTATGTGGATTGACTACCTCCGCTCCCCAGGTCGGACAAAGCAGACTCTCCAGAAGCAGGTCTCCCCTTGAAAGAGAGCCAGAGGATAGAGGGTGGGACTCCCATCATCAGATTAGAGACTCATGAAGATGGATCACCACTGAGCCTAAATAGTATAGTCCGTAGTCCTTTTGATTTCATGGACTATCCTGGTAATTCAGTTAGACTGCCCTTACCCAATACGGCCTTATCCCCCGTAATTACTCCCCCTGGGGAAGAGCTACATAACACATTGATTGGGTCTTGGAACGTTGCTGGTATTTGCTCTAAACTAGCTCTCCCAGATTGGGGAGAGCTTATGGACCAGTATGTCCTTTGTTTGTTCCAAGAAACATGAGCATTAACAGTACCCAATAGGGTGGGATTTGCATCTTTCCACACCCCAGCCCGACAGGGAGTGAGAGGGAGACCATATGGGGGCCTGTGCACGCGGGTTGGCACCCACTTGGGTTGCTTAGTGAAGGTAATAGATTCTCACACACCGGATATTCTATGTACCCTTCTTGAATTTCCGGATGGTAGGAGAGTGGCTGTTTTTAATGTTTATTCGCGCCCTATCACTCTTAATGAGGTCTTGTCCACATTAAACGCTCTAGATGAGCTCCGTACCTTATTTCCTTCGCCTACGCATAGAATTGTGGGCGGCGATTTTAACTGTCACTTCGAGCCTCTAGTAGGAATTTCGCCAATAACACAAGATGAGGACTCTGGTCCATACAGGAATGCTCCATGTATCCAGCAAAGCGTTGTTCGCCATTAGCCCTACAGTTAAATAAGCTCACCAAATATATGGTCTTTCGCGCAAGATCTGCTAACTGTCCGCACCCCCATATGGAAGGCTCAGCGGTGGAAATAGCGTCCACCTTTGAATATTTGGGAGAAACTTTGAATGATAGGATGGAGTGGGGGCCCCACATGGCCAAAGCCAATCTGAAATAGGCCCAAGCCTCTGGTGGAATCTTAAAGGTTTATAATAACTGCTCACATAAGATATTGGCCCCCCCAGTAGAAATCTATAGATCTCAGACAAGGGGGGGGGGGCGCGCTCTATGGAGTAGAGCTGTGGGGTCACGCTAGAGCTATTTCATTGTCTATCACCGAGAATAGCTTTATAAGGCGTTTATTAAGACTCCCACAGAACACCCCCTTGATCCCACTACGTTTAGACCTGGGACTGGTCCCAATCCAGGATATTATTACTAATTGCCCCATGTTATACTGGAGACAGCTATGAAGCACTCCAGAGTTAATTAGCTACAGAGAGGATCTGAGGGACATTTTGGCTATAAGGGGTGTGGGGAAGATTCCTTGGCTATTGCACGTGAAACAGCTCTGCTATGCGCTGGGTAGGGCAAATATTTGGCTCCTACCAGAACAAACCTGCCCTCTGATTTCTAAGAAATCTTTAGCTAACTTACTCAAACAGTATCACATGGGTGCGTTAGCTCAGAATACAGCGCTAGGCCCATTGAGCAGGCAATTTCTGGAGGTCAAGCCAATTATCACTTCGAGCTCTTCCTGGATGACATCCAGCCCTTTCTTGCGAAGAAACGTTATGTCCAATTTAGGCATGGTACACTGCCAGTTAGGGCAGTCACCAACAAATGGTCTAGTGTAGCTACTGCTCCTCGGGCCTGTCCAGGGTGTGATTATGGTGATGAGACAGATTTGCATGTTCTTCTCTTTTGCCCTTTATACTCTAAAGCAAGAGCTAAATTGATTATACAACTTTGTAAGAACATGGGCTTTAGAGATTATAGGGAGGTTTATAGAATATTAAAATCTAATACCGCTCCCTTGATTGTATTTGTGACCTTTAGGTTTCTCTTATCAATGTGGTGCTCTAGAAGTGTGAAGATTAAAAACTCCAATTTATGGGACTGTGGACACTGTAACCAATTTACCAGTAGGTAGCCAAAGTAAGAACAGGCGAGGATTGTCTAATTCTCAACATGTAAATATTAACATCAGTGATTTTATTTTTTATTTTTTTGTTTACTCCAATGGTTTTATCATCAAGTTTTATCCTGTATTTATATTGACTTATTAACTGGGCATGTTGTTAAATAGTTGAACACTGTATTTTATGTTGCTTTTATGGCTTTTTTGCCGATAATAAAGCTTTTTGGCTGACTGACTGACCGATTCCTTAAATGCAAGAGCAAAATAAGGAATTGCAATTTTGCGACTCCTTATTTTGCTAGTAGGTTTAAACTCACCTACATTGCTCGCAGCCAAATAGTGATCGCAAACGCTGAAATTCTACTAATTTCAGCATTAGCACTCGCTATTTGGCCACCTACATCTAGACCTAGATCCCTAATAAAACATAGCTGTGAATTTCATTTATTTATGGAAACTCACAGACCAGCGCTGGTTTTTCTGACGGAAACTTGGGCTAACGCTGCCTGTGATATAGATATAGAGGCTGCGTTACCACAGGGCTTTAACATCCACAAATGTGACAGGGAACATAAGCATGGAGGCGGAGTTGCAGTTATTACTAGAGAAGATATTATATCATGCTGCAAACCCTCGTTAGCCACTTTCTATAGAAATGAACAGGCAACAAGCTTTCAAGGGCATAGTACTATATAGACCTCCTAGCCGGAAAAAAGACTTTCCACAGGAAATAGCATGTATTTTGTAAAATTTCATCTTGGAATCAAAATATACAGTTATGGGATACTTTCATTACCATTTAAAGCTGAGCACTGACCCAGAAAATGTCCCACTTTTGCATAATTTCCCAGCGCTAGGCCTAGAACAAGTGGTTCAAGAATCAACACACTTGGCAGGTCATACCTTAGTCTGGATTTTCACCAATAATCCTAACCTAATTAATATAAAAACCTCTCAGATACCATGGTCTGATCATAAAGCAGTCTTTTTTTTATCTGCTTCTTCAGCAACCTAAACTCAAGAGGGAAAAGTCACTATCTGAAACAGTTTCAAGAAACTGGTGGAATGTGCAATCAGACTCTCTGAGTAGCATACTTGAGAATGTTCCTATAGTAGTAACTAATGATGTGAAGATTGCAGCAAAACAATATAACAACTGGTTGGAAACTGCATCTAACCAAGTAGCCCCTGTTAAAACTGTTAAAATAAAAAGACAAAGTCCGTCTGCCCCTTGTTTCTCATTAGAACTTAGGAAATGCAAGCAAAATTGTAGGAAGCAGGAAAGAAGATGGAGACTAGCATATAAAGACGAAGAGAAAGTAAAATATAAACAGCTGCTGGCTATCTATAAAGATCTTATCTTAAAAACCAAAGCAGATTACTACACGAAGAAGATTGATGAAGCTAAAGATTCTACAAAACAGCTATTTCGAACAATTACAAAGGTAACAAACACCTGTAATAGAAAATCCCTGATAGCAAACCAAGCCTTCTGTGACTCATTAGCATATTTCTTTTAAGATAAAGTAGAGTCAATCTTCAATACATTTTCCAACTTGAAAGTATCGTCCTCTATAGGATCCACCAATATAAGTAAACAGCCATTGGGGGTAAATAAATTAATGACTGAATTTGCTGCCCCATCAGCCGAAGATATTGGAAAGCTGCTAGAAACTACTACTTCGGGCTCACCATATAACCCATGCCTGTAAAACATAACTAAGTTAGCATCAGAAATCATTGCATCAAAATTAACATCAATCTATAAAGTAATGTGTGAAACTGGCATTTTCCCTAACATCTGGAAAAAAGCAGCACTGATACCGCTTCTAAAAAAGGCCTCTCTGGATGAGAAGGATCCGTGTTAACTATTGTCCAATCTCCCACAACCAGCTAAAATAGCTGAGAAATTCGTGAATGAACAATTGGTGTCCTCTATCGAAACCAATACACTACTTGACACTACTCAGTTTGGTTTTCGAAAGGGGCATAGTACAGAGACAGCTTTGCTCAAGGCAACCGTGGAGATCCATCAGGCTTTGGATAATGGAAAAGGGGCTGCCCTTATCCTGCTAGATCTCTTGGCAGCGTTTGACACAGTAAATCATGAATTATTGCTAAGCTGTTTAACAACTTGTGGGGCTATAGATCAGGCATGGAACTTGCTAAAATACTATTGAAAGGACAGAGAGCAAATAGTAAAGTTAGATAAATCTACTTCACACTCATTTTCCCTTCCCTGTGGAGTTCCACAGGGCTCCTCGCTGAGTCCCACCCTTTTTAACATTTATGTCTTCCTATTTTCAGATTTGATACGAAGCTTTTGTTTTTCGCTTACCTCCTATGCCGATGATACCCAGATTGTCTTCTCCATAGGAAAAATGCCACTGACAGAGGAAGCAGACTCCATGATTGAATGATGGTGGTCCATGACTGGATGAACAACAATTGTCTTAAATGAAATGCATACTATTTGGACCACAAGAATCTTTTTGGGGTCCGTCAGTTTGGCCAGCAACTCTGTGCTCTATTTCCCTTCCAGTGGAAAAGGCCCGAAACTTGGGAGTGATTATTGACAATAAAATAAATTTTTCTGATCATGTGAACAAACGTACTTCCTCTACATTTAATACCCTCAGGGGGCTCTTGGGTGCAAAACCGGACCTGTTGCTGGAGGCTGTGGGGCATTTTCTTACCTTGCCGCTTGACCCGGGGGCTTGGAAACCAGCTGTTAGTCTCCCCCGCCGCCGCCAGATCCAACACGCGGCCGCCGAGGGGGGGGGACTACAGCCCCCAGGTCTCCCTGCGCATTTCACCACGCCCACTCCCGCCCACTTCTGCGCCCGGAGGCGCTCACAGGCGAGGACTTCTCCCACGTCCCGGGACGCGCGCAGGCGACGCCGGGCCACCCCCCCTTGCTCTCCGGGACCAGGATCTCTCCGGTCCATTGATTGGAGTACTATAAAGGGACGAGGAGAAGGAGCAGAAGGCTTACTGATTCGGACATTGGACCAATAAAAACAGTAAGCCAGAAAAATAAAAGTTTAAGGGGGGGATTAATATTTTGAGCATAGGTACCGCCATCCGGGACTTGGTGCAGCTGTCATACTGGACGTTTTAGCTGGTGTAGCATGGCTCCTAAAGTCAACACCCGTGCCACGAAAGTGAAAGCAAACATACCTTTAACCCCCAAGGTAATTGTACAAGACTGTAACATAGGGTCCCCTTTTAGCATACAGCCTACTGCGATAGATTTAATGCTGCGGAAAGTTAACAATGAAATAGAGCATACAGAAAGAAGACTGTCGATAACACCATTACTTGACAGCACTATTCCACCACAGGTTATTATTGATGAGTTGATAGTTAACTCCCCAAACATTGGTACAGAGTTCCTTACCCAGGAAAACTCCCTAGAACTACTCATAGTGAGCCAGATTAAACCTATAATCAGCAGACTTGATAAAATCATAAATGAGTTAAATAAGAGAGGAAGGACTCAGGTTAAACCTGTGAATAACAGTGTCAATGGCGGTATATCCACAACAGTTACCAGCCCAGTCATTCAGCCTGCCACATTAATTGACTGCACTGCCAGTAATCAGCACACTGTAGCGCATGACATAACACCTACTGATTCCTCTATACCCATGAATGCTGTATCATGCCAGGACAGAGGGCCTAGTGTAATTGAAGGGGGGCCAAGCAAGTTAATAGCACATGTGCAAAAGGGAAAACCAGTAAACCAAACAAGATGTGAAATCAACTCAAGAGCAGCAAACCCCCTACCCAGTATAGATCTGCCACCTGAGGCTTGTCCCTATGTAGTGGTACTCGGGGTGTTCCAGAATTAAAACCTGAGCAGAAAGAATCCTACCCCGAGCTTAAAAACAAGACAATTGCGTGGCTGAATAAAAATAGACCGCTAGGAGGGAATGAAAGCTGAGAAATTATGAACGTCAGAAGGGTGAACTGGATAGGCAGTAAAAATAAAGACCTGGCGGGTAACTGTATAATTGTGAATTTCCGGGACAAGAGACTGGTGGAATATATACTGTCGAGTGGCTCACTACAATTATCAAGCAAAATCAAAACGCTGCCACTGGGATACTTTTACCCCACACAATATGCCCCCTATGATTTCAGACATTACCCAGGGAGAGCAGGTACGGGCCAACTTGCTAATGGGATGGGCAGGTTTGCCACAAACGCCGTGATGGCGCAAGATCAAGATGCTGCTTTTTGGGAGAATAGATTCAGCCCCTTATTGAGCTTAGAAGACAATGATTGACCACGAATACATCAGGTTCAAGTAATTGAGTGTACTGACATGGAGGGTGACGCAAAAAGTTCATTGAGTGGGGAAGTTGGATACACGAGGCTAACGAATAACAATGCACCATCACCAAAATCATCAGTCAGTCAAATATATTTCCCAATGGCAAGCATAGATAGGGAGATCACTCAGGAGGCCGATAAGTATCATATCCCCCAAATAATTTGCGCACAGGAGGCAAACTGGAGGGTGGCACCAGCTCAGCATCTGATACAAAATCTTGGGATCTATACTACATCCCCAAGGTCAGAGGATGGGCCGATACTTGATCGCCAGAGAAATAAAAATCCAGGCAGGGACTCTGAGGGGGAGCTGAAGATTTTATCTTGGAACATTGCGGGCCTGGCTGGAAAATTCCACAATAAAAAATGGAGAGAGTACATAGGGGGGTTTCAGATAATCAGTTTGCAAGAAATTTGGGCACTTGATAATAACCTCTTCCACATGGCCGGTTACAAATGTTTTTTTGTGCCAGCGCAAAAAGCTAGCTCAGGAAGAGCCATTGGAGGCCTGGTGGTATATGTAGACCTTAACATGAAAGGAGTATGGACAAGTCCACCGTGGTCAGCACATAATATACAGGCGCTACGGTATGTAAGACCGGGACTTAGACTAACACTATTTAATCTATATAATGCAGGGTCTGTAAATGGAAAAAACCCTATCTTACAGGAGCTAGACCACAGACTCCAACAGGAGCTAGATTATAGAAAAGGGGCTACGGAAAAATCTTTGGTAGTTTTGGGTGATTTTAATTGTCACCTGTGTCCAACTTTGTTCCCCCTAGACGTAGATTGGTCCCGATGCTCTATTGAGAAGGGCCCACATTCCGAACACTCCACAGAAGGCGCAGTTCTTAGTAATTTATTAAAGACTTACGATTTGGAACATACAATATACTTGGTCAGCCTAGTAGAGGATGGGTCCCTCATTCCAACTTTTAAAGGCAGAGGATGCTCCTCCCACATAGACTATATCCTAGTGTCTAGGCATGTAAAAAAATCAATCAGTATAGTGGGGATTGAGTGGAGGGCAGTTAGCGATCACAACCCCCTAATTTTAACATTCAAACAGTGGGGCCGCTCTAATTTAGCCCCCCGATGGATAGGGTGTTGAAGGTTATAGATCGAGGAAGGCGGCTTAGATGGGCAAAAATCGACGGGGAAGCATTTTACAAATAACTAATGTCAGAAGGGAAGGCTCAGATTGAGGAATGTTTAGATCCTATGATAGAGGGGAGTAACTTGCTTGGGGCATTTAGTTCAGTAACCAAGCTGGTAGACGGTCTATTAAAAACAAAAGCCCCCAAGAGGAATAATCTGCAGCCGAGGTGGTTTGATGGCAAGTGCTCACGAGCCCTCAGAGACTTAAAACTTAGTTTAAAATCTAAGCCCAGGGACTCTTATAGAATAGCTAAGTGCAGACGTGTGTACAAAAATGCACTGAAACAAAGAAAGACCACCCTACAAACGGAAGCTTGGGCAGATCTGAGAGAGGCGGGAGAAAGAAGGGACATGTCCCAATTCTGGAGGATTGTTAATAATCCCTGCTTCCAGGATAGCAATACCCCTAAGATCGGGTCGAGCATTCTACCAGAACAATGGGTCTCACACTTTGAGGGAATATATAACCATAATCAGGATACAGAAATGGACGGGGGGGATGCTCAACAGGGACCAGGTATTGAGTTCAGACTTGCAGAAATAACAGCAGGGATCCAAGGCCTTACACGCAATAAGGCGCCGGGCCCTGATGGATCTACACCTGATTTATACTTGAGTAAAGTAGATCTCTGGGCCCCCATCCTCACTAGACTGTTAAACACTGCCATTCAGCTTGGCTTGCCCCGCTCTTGGTCTACAGCGGTTATTGTCCCTATCTTCAAGAAGGGTAACAGGGACAACCCGCAATGTTATAGACCAATTTCTCTGATCGATGTCTCAGCAAAAATTTTGGGCAGAGTAATTTTGCAAAGGCTTATGAACTGGACTGTATGGCTTCAGAACAGGAAGCTCCACAAGCGATCAATGCCTTAATTTGTATTTGCTGGTTGCTAAATACACTAAAGCCAGCAATGAGGCTATGTATCTGGGCTTCATGGATTTGGCTACGGCCTTCGATCACGTAAATAGGAACAAGTTATGGTGCCTGATGAGGGACATGGGAATTGACTCAGGCCTGATTAAAATCTTGAGTGAATTGCACCAGGACAGAACTGCTAGGGTACGTTACAACACGGAGGGCGAAAACACGGATTCCTTTCCCTGCACAAGTGGAGTGCGACAGGGCTGCATTCTAGCACCCTTTCTGTTTTCGCTCTACATCAATAACTTAGAGCAGGCATTGCTGGCTCTAAACTCAGACTGCCCAAAAGTAGGATTGCGTCATATTCCGGTGCTTTTGTACGTGGATGACGCGGTCCTGCTTTCACGCACGCCGAGGGGCCTGCAATGCTTAATTGATGGTTTTGTAAAGTTCATGGGGACTCTGGATCTGTCGGTAAATCTGAGCAAATCCTTTGTGATGCTAGCGGGTACTAAACCGTGTAAAAGGTTCTCATATAGGATAGGGAACCACACATTAGAGAAGGTGTATTTAGGGTTATTGTTCGAAAGGGCACTTAAATTCCTGATCCTTAGTGGAGGAACGTTGCTCAAAACTAATCTCCACAAATGGTGCCATAGCAAATTACGGACGTTGAATGGGTCGTTGGTCTTCTGAACAGATTCTGAAACTTTATAGATCGATAGGTTGTGCAAGAGCAACGTATGGGTCGGAAGTATGGGGCTATGTGAATGTGGAGCAATTGCAAGTTGAGGAAAACAAATATATGCGAAGGATCTTAAAAGTCCCTCAGTGTACCTCAGCTGCAATTGTACATAGTGAACTGGGGAGTCTATTTATTGAGGACCAGATCAAGTTAAGACCCATATTGGCATGGTTGAATATCTGGTCAAATCCTGAGGCAGTCTTAGGTAGACAAATCTTGGGAGACTGCTTGTACAGGGACAAAGGGTTACCTATCCCCTGGCTAAATTATGTTAAGATCACCCTGGAAAGCATTGACCGGAAGGATTTGTTTATCAACCCTAAGCTCATTTTACCCTCGGATAAATCAAAAATTAAAAAATTGTTATCCGATCATTATGTGAAACGCAGATCAGCAGGGGAAACAACCAAACAATCTGTAGCTGCCCTTAGTCTTATAAAAAAATGAGGGCATGGAGCCATACCTATATCTGGTACATAACACACATGATAGATTTCTAATGACCCGCCTTAGGTTTAACCTACTACCACACTTATTAGCGGATCCTACAGGATTTACACCAACAATTGCGCAGAAGGGTGCTTGCGACTGCGACAACAGGTCTCCGCAAGACACCCTTCATTTCGGACTTCTGTGCCCCTTTTTTAAACATCCCCGGTGTAAATATTTAGTACAAATTCTAAAGAAAGAAAAATGTAGGCACGCTAAAATGGCTTTACTCTATCTGCAAAGAGCTAATGACCCATGGACACTCTATTGTATTATGAATTTTTTGAGGCTTGCTGTGAGGTTAAGAAATATAAGAGTTGTCTAAAATTACGTGGTTTTTAAGTATGTATTCCTTTTACTCTTTTATCTCTTTGTATTGGTAAATCTAGATGATTTCCAGCTGTATTTTAATTCTATTTTAACTTTGTAAATATATTGTACTTTTATGATGTTTTTTTAATCATCGAATAAAGAATTACTGAACTGAACTGAATACCCTCAGAATCATTTTAAAAAATGATGCCGTTCATACCTGATAATCTGTAAAGACATGAGTTACTTCCCTACTCATGTCCAAGATAGATTATTGCAATAACTTGTTATTGACTACTCAAATGTATAATATCAATAAACTTCAGGTCATACAAAACACTGCGGCAAGAACTTTGTTGAAAATTCCCAAATTTTGCTCAGTATCAAATGATATAAAAAATCTACACTGGCTGCCCATCTAACAAAGAATTACCTTTACGTTTACGTTTAAGGCATTATGTGTAACCTATTAGGCAGTCCATGGTCTTGGTCCGGGTTTCTTGAGACAGAGTTTTGAACAATATCTTCCTCCCAGAAATCTTCGGTCAGCAAAGGCACAATTATTAGCAGTGCCTAGATTCAAACAAGCATGATGGTGAGGCAAAAGCATTATGCGTGAAGCTTCTAGAATATGGAACCTACTTCCTCATGGTATAAAAACAGTGCTCAGCCTCCTTGCTTTTAGGAAAGCTGTAAAAACCTGGTTATTCAGTACTTAGTATATCTTTTACCCTCTCCTGATACTTGCCTCAATGTTGTTAAAGTGCTTAGACGCCTCAGGGTAGTAATGCACTTCATAAGTTTAAATAACATAACATACTGCCCTAGAGGTCATATCAATTCACACTTACTTTCTTTTGTTGTGTTTACTGTGTAACACCTTAGTTTTTATGGTATGCCCTGTTGCACCAATCAGGGCTCACAGGGCTAGTCTGCATGTGTCTCTGGAGGCCAAAACTGGGCAAACGTAGCTTGTGTTGCAGCTTGGGTCGTTATTGAATTTGGTCCATGATCTGATTCCCCTTATACATTCCAACGTGGCTGCTCATTGGATATTATCCACAACTTTATGCTATTGTAACACAAGGGTGTGCCCTAGTACTACAACATCATTATCATCATTCTTTGGGTTTGGGGTAAACTTGGATCATGGCGAGACACACATTTGCTTTATAAGTGGGGAGGTAGGAGCAGCCAGCCCAGGGATGACGGCTGGCATAGTGACCTTTCCGTTCCTTTGGACCCCTCAGGTAAGAATTGATTGCAGTGTATTTCTCTTCCATTAATTAAAAGCTATGGGCAAGCGGAAAGCTGCTGACACAGCCCCCCACCAACAAACCCAACATGTGCACCAGGAAGGCCAGATAGGTACCAGTACCCTCAGTCAAATTAACAACTTGATTGAGGAGATTGAGACAACACTGAACCCTCCTGACTCCTGTGTGACTTGGGGATTAGGGAGGAGTGCAAAAATTACCTTCCCCTAAATTTTTGGGAAGAAGCCTGATAGGGTTCCAAAGAGCAGAAACAAATCACCTACACACTCAACTTTTACAACTAATACTAACACATGTGGCAATCTTCCTCTGGTGTGTTCCCCGCCCCCACTAGAACCTGCAGTGGTTTATTCCAACAGGTTTACTCCCCTGATGGATAGTGCAATGGGAGGGTCTCCAGCAGCTGTTTGTGGGGGTGAGGAGGCTAGCAATACCAATCAATCACATGATGCAACATCTAATCTGTATGAAATTGAAATGGCTTTGAGAGATGAAATAACTGAATTAAAAGAAGTGGTTAAATCTCTGGAATGTAAACTAAATGCTGAAACGTATATGCTAGCCCAGGCCATCCCACTGCAGGGCGCTGTAGTTAGCTCGTCCCTGGCTTTGCCCCAGGGCCCTCCTCCTCCTAACTTGCCTTGGGAGTCTAGAATCAGGAAACCTGTGGATATCAGAAGGTCAGTGCCAGCTCGTGTCAACTGTTTACCCCAGACTTTCAGGCTACAGGGAGGGCATCAAGGACTAACTTTTAAGCAGGCCAGAATATGCGTCCACAATAAGTCTGATTATTTTAGTCTAGCAGGGCAAAGCAAAATTATTACCTCAAGTTCCTCTGAACTGTGATAAAGAAGGCTGGGTTCTTGTTTAGCGACACCCGGGGGTTTTACCTGACGAGAGGAACAAACTCAGTCCAGATTTAGCGAGGGTCGCTACAACATCGATACAACTTCAAGTTAACTAATATACCAAAAGAGGGAATTTTTGGGGACAGGGAGTCACTACATAATAGTTTTGCTTTGGTTAAGGGGCCGCTATCAGTGTAAGTCAATTATTATGCAAGGCATTCTGAGGGCCTGTAAATAGTCTTTAGATTTTGAGCCGTGTGATACCATTGACGTCTTTGTTGTCTCCAGGGAGATTCTAGATGGTTTGCTGGAAATTGAACCTCGAGATACCCGCACCACAGACACTGGGATCCAACTTTCTTTTTGTAGCAATAGTGGGAGAGCTGCTGATCCACGCCCATGGGAGGGTGCAATCAGAAGAGAATGACTGTTGAGTGGTGTGGACTGACTGCAATCTATAGTTGCCCAAAGTACCCTTGCCATGGTGCCTATCAAGGCAGTTCCCATAGATATGTTGTCTACAATGGTTTTTAAAGATTGCAGGGATCTGTTAGCATGAGCTGAAAGCCAGTTTGTACTTGGCAGCCATTTTAGTTAGCCATGTGATTGCCATTTTATAAATGGAGATATGCAGAGCGTTGTTTTGGTGGTCCTCTGGCAGCTCCAATTTGTGCCCGGTATGTAAGACTGATAAAGAAACTATCGCCCATCTTCTTTTTGTTTGTACAGCCTATAGCACCCCGAGACGAGTTTGGCTAAAAGCGGTTTGCAGACTCCTAGGCACGAGGGACAGTGCGGTGGCACTGAGATTAATCTGCACCAGCACTTTACCCGTTATCTCATATGGAGTTGCAAAATATCTCGGATGGGTCTGGGCTATCAGGAAAAAATTCATGTCATGCCTAACTTAATTCCATATAGTATTTTAAAGATTTTGGAAAATGTTTGAATTAAATGAGTGATGTATGTGAAAGATCCTATAAGACCCTTATAATCACATGAAATTATAGATTGTTTTAAAAAAAAAATGTGTAATATTATCTGGTTTTAACTGTATTTTTATGTATAAGTGCTAGTTGGCCATTGTTAACCTAATTAGATTTGGATTGTCAAATGGAAATTTTAATATTCATGCTTTTATGAGTTTTTTTTACCTCGAATAAAGTCACTTTGAATTTGAATTTGAATTTGAATTTTGGTGTTCTGCCAGCCAAAACTAGTGAATTTGGTGTATTTTAGCTTCTTCAAAATGGAACAGTCTTTGGGCTGTTTTTGTGCTATCTTTTGGGCTAATATTGAGAAGCTTTTCTTATAAATATGACTTACAACTAGCATTTACAAATGGTTTGGTTTAAGTACAATCTGTGGGCTGTCCTTCGTTTCTGTCCTAAGTGTTGATCTATGGGTTAAATGTGTGTTCAAATGTCTTTGTGGTTTGTGGTTTGACATTGATGGTACTTGCATGAGTAAATAACGATTGAGTTTTTTTTTGTAAAAATGGCTAGCCTTAGGCGCGCTGTATTGTGTGTTCTGAATGTATGACCCCCTTCTGTAAATGTCTGGAATGAGCTCAATGTGTTTGTTTGTGTTTTTTGCTGTCATCATTCTGTTATGCAAAATGTCATTTAATTAATATTAAATAAAAATCCAGAAATTGATTATATAACATATGCTAAATAGCTGCATGTTACTATTAAATTGACAGAGTAAGACACTATACATGTGTGCAAATTGCCACGATGCTAAAGATAAAATTAGAATTCACATTGAATAGGAATGAAATAGGCCTCAAAAACGAAATTGTGTGTTTTGCAATAAATTAACTGAAATGTAAAATGTTACAGCATTTACCTTAGATACGTTGTATTAGATATTTAAAGGCATTCACATCATATGAGTGAATATGGTTGTTGCTGAACTAAACACACATTGTAGAACAATAGATTTGACTGCATTGAAATGCCTCAGTTTTAAATAGACACGTACTTACATTTCAACACTAAAAAAGAAGCTTTCCAACAGCTGTGTTTTAACTTTCTCACTGAGACACAGCTGTCTTTTTGACTGCAGGCCACAGAGAGAAAAGGATGCTGAGTCAGCTAGGACTTTAAGTCAGTGTCAACCTGGTATAGTGACTTGCATGCTTTTAAAAAGTTACAAAAATCAGGTACATTATTTTGGATAACGGAAAAATTGACGGTAGGGATTTCCTTTCCTAATGCCTTTTTACATAAGCACATCCATGCTTTTGATGTTAACTAATGACTGTCCTTAAAAAATTGGCGCAGATTTTTCATGTTTCAAGTTAGGCTTCTGTGCTTAGGGGTATAAATGAGTGTGTCGAAATATGACAGGCAAGGGATGAAGCTTGCTTTTCATATGTGGAATTATCAAAATGATTGGTTTGATTTAACACCTTACATGCGGCGCCGATTCTCCCCCGGTGCTGAACATTCCAATCGCTGGTGTGGTCATGACGGAACGGTTCCGTCATGAGCACAGCGCGAACAATGCTCATGAAGGAACCGTTCCGTCATGAGCATCGAAGGGGTTAAAAAAAACTTTTTTATTATATGAAAAGAAAATTATTAAAAATACGTTCATAAAATTCGTTTTTTAATCTTTATAAAGCTTAATATTCATGCTGTGAACTCCTAGCATTAAAATTGAATTTGAGCGACGCTTTATCACAATGGGGGGGGGAAACTTACATGTGAACTGTCACTTTACCCAGGCGTACAAAACTCATTTTTATAAGGGTATACATTATATATTTCTGATGCCCCATCTCTGGATAGTGTAGGGAACATTCTGGGGATGACTATTATGCAAAAACATTGTAGAATATTCATTTTTAAGTGCCCCAAACACCAAAGTTGAAATTGGGTAAAATTAATTATTTAAAAGCAATTCTGCCACTCAGAGCAGCTTTTAAACTGCTCTCAGGCTTCAGTAAATGCACACATTTAGGTATGGCACAAATAGTTGACTTCTATACTGCTAGAAAAATATTCCTCACACTGCTTACAATGGAAAATAAATATAAAAAACCAGCAGAAGTTATTCTCTCACCTCTAAACTGGCAAACAGGAATGGAATAGGTCTGCTTTTCAGCTCTCAGTATCTAGGATCACTTTGGATTGGGGAAAGCCGCATGGAAAGCCTTACACACAAAATTGAACAGCTGGTAAAGGGTTAAAGGTCGAGTTCTACATTTAGAAGCCTAGCAGGGCCCAGAGCAAGGTTTGCTTTGACGTTTTGACCTCTGCCAATTTTTGAAAGACAAGATGGCAGTGCAGGGAAAGAAGGAGAAGTTTTACTTACTTTTTATTTGGCAAAAGCAAGTTCTCATGCACTCATATGAATACACTGCAATATAATTGTATATGTGAGCTCTGATTAACGGATATCTTTGCCATATATACAGCACTAATGCTTTTAGTTTGAAGATTACTGTACAAGGGCTGAGGCAGTGGGATTTAGTTTGACTTCATGTGCACCTCATGTTATAACTAGTATACCTGCTAAAGGGATTGGTGGTTGGTTATTCCTGTTCTTTTAGCTCAATGTGCTATTTACCTCCTCAGAGTTTGTTTATGCCCAGTTGCTACAAATAGGGGTTGATAGTGTTGACAGAAGTGAAAACTGTTTCAGGGTTTCCTACTGTCAAAATGGGGGAAGGAGGCTAGCTCCTCTACAAATTAAGGCTAGGCAACTTTATGTTTTCTCTCTCTTTTTCTTACTTTTTTTTGCCTGTTTAAATTGTCAATGAAATAGCCATGAGCCATTTAATTGGCTATTCAGTAATACTGTTTCAAACATTGTTAGCAATAATAAAATGAATAAATATATATGCTATGTTACTGCGCATCCTGTATGATGAAATAAGTCTAGATTGCTGTTCCCTTATTTGACCTTTAAGGGGAACTAGATGTGAGTAGTTTCTGTTCTAAAATTCTCAGGTGATAACACCATTGTTGTATGTTATTCCATGCTACATAGTTTTGCAAGGGTATTGCTAGGGCATTATTATTTAGTCTGTGTAAATAAACTGACAGTCCTTATTAGAGCTGATTGCATAGTTTTTATTGTGAAAAGTAGAACGTAGGGAAGATGCCCATGTGATCCTTAGCAAACACTTTTGAAGAACATATTGTTTTATAGGAGTTTGTTTATCACAACATGCTCTGCTGGAGAAAATGTACTCACTATGTTGAAGTTTTTAGTTCTTTATGTAATAAGAATCTCTGTTAAATTAGCAGTTCTAGGTTTTCCTGCTGCTCCTATAACATGAGAACATGATCCTAATATTATAATGTAGGTGCGTTTATTATGAGAAATCATTTTAGAAGTGTCTGCAGTCCTGTACAAGTAATATAAAATCTATGAGTGAAAAGTGTAGAACAGTGGTTCCCAAACTTTTGACTCCTGAGGACCCCCATTGAGTCACCAATGGAAGCCGGGGACCCCCAAGCAATTTGTATGAGTTAAATTTCAAATATTAAAACAGTAATTCGAATAAAATACACACGTGTGCATACAAAACAAATACTCAAAGTACTAAGGATTTTGGGGCCAGATGTACGACCATTTCATTTAGCGCCTCGCAATTGGCGACACAGGGCAAGTGGCAAAATTTGCGAGTCGCTAAATGAAATGTGCAACAGTGTGTTTAACACTGTTTGGGATTCCCAATGGGGTCGCAAATTGCGAGATTCATTAATATTAATGAGCCTCTCGCAATTTGCGAGCCCATTGGGAATGCCAGCCCTCCCAGGTATGGTGGCCTGCTGGGCTCTGCAGGCCACCATGTCTGGGGCTGCTTTTAAATAAAGCAGTTTTAAAAAGAAAATGCAGCCCATTTACCATGCATTTAAAGAAAAAGGAAATGAAACATTTTCGTTTAATTTTCTAAGGGCAGGCAGAGGTCCCTGGGACCACTGCCTGCCCTTAAAAAATTATTTGGCATGCATTTGCAAAGGGGGAAGGGTCCCCTGAGGACCCCTTCCCATTTGCAAATGCATTACCATCTACTTGAAGTAGGTGGTAATTGCGAATGTTTTGCGACCGCAAAACATTTGTACATAGTTTTGAGACTCGCTATTTGGAAGGAAATGCCCCTTCCAAATAGCAAGTTGCAAAACGTATTTAGCGAGTCGCAAACAAATTGCGACTCGCGAAATAGGCAATGTACATGGCCCAATAGGTTTTTGCATGCGCAAACGGGTTCGTGAACCCGTTCGCACATATAAAAACAGATCATACATCTGGCCCTTAGTATTTTATATTGAAGTAATAGCCCCTCTGTCACATGCATTTCATTTGTTTTATAGCATATCTCATACCATTGTAGGATGCCAGAGCACTTTACATCACACACATAAAGAGACATTGAATCATACATGTAAATCAGTGTGTATATAAAATGTTTAAAGAGTGCTTGGTCCGGAAAAACACAAACTCAGGATTCAGAACATAACACTCTGGCTAGCACGGACTTTAACATTAAAAATGTATTTCCACCCAAATAAACCTTTTTAGCAGCATCAGGATAATTAATACCTGCTGAAAAACATAAGTTACTAACTGGTACAATGCAGTTTGCAAGCAGCTCTTTGATGACAGTTTATATGTCCCTCTGCTACATTACAATTGTTGAAGGACTGGACTTTTTAACAGTACCAGCGGTGCCAGGGAACAACACCTATAACCTTCATGGGATACCTGTTTCGGCGCACAAACTACAGAGACACAGGACACTTCCTTCGGCGTCAAAGATTCAAGGTTTATTACTGCAGGGAACACAGAAGTCACGACAAGTACAACACGTGCAACTTGGGGAGACTGCTTCAAATTGGTTCTGTGGATCGCTCCTTTTATACAAAATTAACTCATAGGACAACATGGTACACAAAAGTTTACAACCTGGTTCCCATAATTATCCCCCAGAGGGGTCGCTTTGGTCACTTTGGTACACATAAGGTCCGGAACATAAGTGCGGAAACATTTGGCGGTTCCCAACTGTAAAAACCCATCTTCCCAACTTTAGTGAATTCCAATCGGCAGTAAAACAGATCAAAAATAGGGACAAAGACAGGTGCAGAGGAAGATGGAAACAGTGGGGGATTGAAAAGAGTGTAAAAGGGGAGGTATCGGGAAACACGAGATACAGGCATCAAAGGGACGTGCCTAATGAGATGCACGGCTGAGACAATAAACCGGACGGCAAGATGAGCCTCGAGCGGGGCCATCTGCCTTACAGTATCATCCCCCTCATCGTAAAAGATATTTACAAAGTACATGTGTCTTCCACAAATATCCTGAGAGTCCCAGGGTGACGAAGCGGACAGTGTCCGTTCACTGGCTACTTGAGGGCAAGAGACAAAATGGATGCCGTATCTAAGATGGAACCCGTGGGTACAGATGAAAAACTCACATATCAAATGAACGGTTTAAGTTAGCACAGCGAAACTGCGCACACTTACTAAACTCGTCATTTGCGGTTCTTAGATACCAGACTCGACCATATTCGTGCGAGTCGAAAACATCACTTAAAATTGTCACGGAACCTCATTGTCACTTGTGAAGTGCACAGTAACGAAAGAATCTCTGTGACAAAAGCAGTAACCACGAACCTATGCACATAAAATACTGCGTTTTAAAATTAATTTTACATGTTCTTTGCAGTAGGCACATTAACCCTCTGTGCTACATTAGTTAAGTCAAAGCTGCCACTGAACAAAACTCTCCTCACGCTCCAGCAGGTACATTAATCACTGGCATGATCTTGACACTTTTATTGTTGCTGGAAAGCTGCTAATTATACAAGAAACTTTTCTGTGCTTTTAAAACTGTTGCCTACGGACCCCCAGGGAATGTGTCACGGACCCCTGGGGGTCCGCGGACCCCAGTTTGGGAAACACTGGTGTAGAACATTTCCTTTTTCTTGAGGGTCTTCAGATTAATGATATAGGAATACACCAATGTAAGGATTTGGAGTATCTCGGTATTGTTTTTCCCTTTTCCTCAGAATTTAGTAAATGAATACAGACTTCCTTCTCTGCTTAGGATTGGGTGACTTATTACTCTTGGCAGTTCACCAAAGTGTTCCTTTTATACTTGCCAATAGGTCTAGGCTGTTGTTTTTTTACTCTCAAATAGATGAAAGTGGTGTAGTGTGTTTATCTAGGTACCTATATTGATACTCCTATTTCTGACCCCTGTCCGGTTATTAATTCACTAATGTCCATACAACGGCACAGAAACCCGTTTTCAGATTAGGTCATAGCGCATGCTGTCACATTAAGCAAGCACTATCCCTCCAGCCCCCTAGAAAGCACACCGAGTTCTCAAAACAAACCAAACCTCCAGCAGACCTGGGAAATCGCCCGCAGCTATTGTTTTGATTTCGCTCGAGAACTCCTGAAAAGAATGTAGGAACGACCAGTCCTTATGACATTCTTACTGACATCTTATGTCCATCCTTACGTCAAACTCGGCACCTTTCAGGTATAAATATACCAACGCTGCCCTAAGCAAACACACGGTGGTGACGAGCTTGGAGCAGCGCTAGTTGCCGGAGAGCCCAGCTGATGCAGGAAGCCCACGGACGCTGCCCCTCCCTTTTGACGCGCTGAGAGAGACGCTGCCTTTTCTCCTGCTGAGAAATCCAGCCTCCGGCGTTTCCAGCCGCCCTCGCGGGTAACTGGGATATTGAGTCCTGAGACAGAGATACCAACCCTCCAGCCTTCTAAATCCCAGGTACTGAACTGACTAACCCCTTACAGAGAATTCTTGAGTCAGATTCTTGGCAAACCAAACTTAACTTAAACTGCTACTTACTTACTCCCACCCACGTATTAGGCTTAGGTCAGGTACACCGGGGTAGGCGTAGTTAGAAGCACCAGTTGAGTACGATTAGTCAAATGTATATATGCATGTATATCTTTCATCCATTTTAAGTATCATATGGCTAAGAAACCATATCAATGCTTTTGCAGTATTATTTTATACTCCTGTTTTTACTGTATGCACTTTACTTAACTATAAGTATTGCAATAGTAGCGATTCATTTCTCTTGTATGAGAAAAGAGACTGATCAATAAATAACATCTTTTATTGAAACACACCCATCTCTTATTTCTCTACAAACTGGTGAAACTAAGAATGCACGTACTGACTGAGTAAAATAGTTGTCTTTTGTTTTCACACGACTCTAGAGATATACTCTTGATTAGGGGAGAGCAAAGTTGTCATGTTCTATGGTTGTCAGAAACTAAATCCCTTCTTGTCTATCCAGGGAGGTTAAACTCCTCCTTGCCTATTCGAGAAAGTTTCTAGTGAACTCTGAGCTAGCTGGCACACATAACTTTAAGTCTAATATCGTCAGTAGAAGACCTAGTTAACCACAGTCCTACGTCTATACTATTGAAGATATTATTCCAATGCGCAGAGCCTATTGGGAATATAGGAACTACACTACATGGCGCCCAACGGTTTGGATAGGCGATAAATCTAACGCAAGACATTAGAGTAACTCAGTCGTGCTTTTTCGCACAGACCCCTTTTTCCCATAAACCTCCAAAGACGTCTGGAGTGGGTGAAAGGTCAAATCCGCCAAACTTAGTAGGAGGAGACTCCTATGTATAGTTTTTGGTTTATTCAACGTTGAAGGATACAGTGTTCCAAAATATTGTGCACCTAATCTTTGTTTCCGTAGAAACCTGATCTGCAACAAAAACAAAAAACCTTGCTGTCAGTAAAATGTCAGACAGCGAGGGATAAAGGGAGGCGGCTAGAATAGCAGCTCAACTCCTAAAGGATGACACAAGTCTCCTGCAGACTGACCCGGACGCAATACTCATCCCGGTCAGCATAAGAAAAACCATAACACTTAAACTTATAGAAAATGGACTGACATCAAGAGGTGGTACAGTCATATTCGTAATTGAGGCACACGAATATCGGCAGACAGAGGTATTCTATTCATGGATAAACTTTCCAGCAGCAAACGCTGTAACAAAGGAATCCCACTATTACAAGATAGAGGAACCTCCGGATGAGTACACCCCTTTCGAGGAGGTGGAAATACCACTGAAATACCAAGAGCACCTGCTCTTGTTTAATGGCGCCGTAAAACATAATGATCACATCACCAGGCTCGGTCCACTAGGTAGACCAGGAGCAACGTAGCCGGTCCTAGCCCGCTACACACCACATCCAGACATTGAAAAAATGTCAAAACCAGAACTTTTAACACAGTTAAAACAACTGATTAAAATACACAGACAATTAGTCCAATATGTAATGCGGACTTCAACAGTCCAACCAGCTATTAAAATTCCACAGCTGACCCCTCATCAGGGGAACACAAATAAAATCACACCACAGAACATACAGTCCTGTCTAGGTAAAGTACCCATTAAAAGGAAACACATTCCATTCTGGTTAGCACAAAAAATCACTCAAATAGAGGCGGTATTTCCGGATACCACCCCAGTTGAGAAACACAGAATTCTGACTATCTGTCTTCCAATGGGGATCGCACCACATGTGGAAGACTGTGTAATACCAGAGGTGCTAAAACAAATTCAAAATGAATACGGTCCAGAACCTGCTTTAACTCTGGGTATGAAATTACTGAAAGACTTCAAACAGGTCTCGGCAATATTACTAGCAAACATAAAGGGGGAAGCAGCAAATGTGGCGATCCACCAAAGATTGAAAGAAACAGATATAGCAGAACAACCTTCTGAACTTGCCAGAATCATAGAAAAATCCTATGAAGAACTAGGAAGAGATAGTTTGGGTGGGAAACCAGTGAAACCCCAACTAATTGAAAATCCTGAAAAGGTATTTATTAAAAATATCTAAACACTCCAAAAAAGAGCTGGGATGGAAACACACAATCCACTCCCAAAGAAAAAAGATTCCAAACCAGAGGAAGGTCTCCTCGGCGGAGAGAAAGATCTCCGGATCAAGGACACAAGTCTCCCCAGAGGGAGCCCTCTGAGAAAAAATACAACCTTAGAAATAGGGATAATCTGAAGAAACCTGATAGATATCAAGATATTGATACACGTCCATCTCGATCTTTTCAGACTTCCTCGCAGAAATCGGAAAGAAGAGGAGGGTCAGAACACAGGGAAGAGCACGTCAAGTCCAAAGACAAAGAACCTGCTCACCAAAATAAAAAGTTACAATTTCCAAAGAAGAAGGTAGCCAGCATCAAAGTAATCAAACATGCCGAGGATCCTGAGGACTCAGCTGAAAAACGGAGAGTGGGCTCAGACAATGCTAGACAGCGCAGCAGAAGTGAGCATAGCTCGCAAGATCCTGATGAATCATCTGGAGACAGTGGACACGAATGAATACATTCAGGTGGAAACTGCAGATACCAGAGTTAGCAAACCTCATAAAATATATGAAATAACTTTACGTATAGAGGGAGATAAGACTAGGAAAATAAGGGGTCTATTTTGGGATAATCTCTCCAAAGGTTATGACATCCTTCTAGCTGAAAAAGACTGGCCACCAGAGTTTGTCAGGGAGTGCCCTCATGGCGAAGAAATGATTATGCCTGCCTTCTCAAAACACATTCCAATACTTAAAAAATATACACTTGCAAGAAAGTGGGCAGTAGCCCAAGGTCCTGCATTATATAAAAACCACGTAGGATGGGATGAGGACTCACCTCCTCACAAAATCCAGTTAAAATCTCAACCAACTGCACAGAGGCAGTACCCAATTAAGCAAGAAGCTAAAAAACAGGTCAGGGAGATCTTAGATCAACTTGAATACCAGGGGGTCATTGAAACATGCACCTCACAAATGAACAATCCTTTGTTTCCTGTCTCCAAACCAGATGATACATATCGTCTACTTTTGGACTACAGACACCTTAACTCATGCTGCAAAACGTTTGCGGTACAAAACTCACACAGTGCCGCACTAATGAATAGCATAGTGCGCAAAAAATACAAAACAACATTAGACATCTCTAATGGATTCTTTTGTCAAAATATAGCACCAGAGAGCAGATATTTGACCGCTTTCTCAATAAATGGCTCACAGGACAATTTCTGTCGTTTGCCCCAAGGGTTCAAAAACAGCCCAGGATTATTCTCAGCTAGAGTAACAGAGTTACTACAAATATATGATGACGAGGCATTATCTTATGTCGACGGCATCTATCTAACAGATGATGACTTGTATACTCACTTGAAAAGAGTGAACACCATAATACTTGGGTTCGCAGCAGAGGGTTACAAATTCAACTTCAAAAAGTCAAGAATTGCCCATCTAACTGTCCTGTTTTTAGGATATGAATTATCAAGTGAAGGCAAAAGCCTGGCAGACAATTTCCTAGAGAAATGTGCTGTAATCCAAGCACCAAGAACGCTGAAAAACTTACAATCAATTCTAGGTTTCCTGAATTTCGGAAGAACTTACATTATAAATTACGCGGAGAGGGTTAAACCTCTCTATGACCTAATAAAACCAGATTTTAAAAGAATCAATTGGACTCAAAAACACACAGAAATTTTGAGATCTTTACAAACAGACATGTTAATTAAAACAAGACTGCAAACACGCGATAACACACACAACCTTGTAATCTGAGTCATCCCAGGAAGATGCGGATTCACATACCTAACCTCTAATGAGGGAGAAACGGTACCGATAGCATATAAATCTCATTTGTACACAGAAATTGAAAAAACATTCAGCATTAAGGAAAACATTGTTCATGCGGTTCAAACAGCTGTAGCAAGAGAAAAAGACCAAGCTGACGGCAGACGGATTACTGTTGTAACAGCAGAATCAGCTTTTGAGGCAGTAACAAGCCCATGTAATTTACCTAATATGGCATTAAATCCAAAATGGTTACAATGGGAAAATTCCCTTGATACAGACAAAGTAAATTACTACTTTGGACCGAACATGAAAAAATTAAAAAATCTAGAATATGAAAGAGAATACCTTCTGCCAATCGACATTCTGCCCATACGACAGTACGCCTGTGTAATATATACAGACGGACATGCTCAGCCCTCAGTGTGGGGAGAGCAAGCATATAACGCCACATGCGAGATTACAAAAGACGTATGGCGCAAAGGTAAATTGAAACCTCTATTTACAAAAACACACTCAGTGGAAAATAATTCAGAGCAACAAACTGAAATAATAGCGTTAAAAATGGCGCTAGATAATGCGGATCGCGAATTCCCGACACTAATAGTGTGCGATTCATATTACTGCGTCAAATCATACAATAACGACTTGCAGAAATGGGTTGAAAACGGGTACAAAGATGACACAGGTGCCACAATCAAGCAAAAATCGCTTTGGGAACAAGTAGTTCTTTTACAGAAAGAACTACCAAAGACTCACCTGATACACTCACTGAGTCATCAGCGTGATGGCGTTCACGCTGCAGGGAATTCATTGGCTGAGACAGCCACAACGGAAGCAAATAAATCGGCTTCCGTAGCTACAAAAAAGCATTCAGGAAAATACATTGATGGGGAAACAATGCTGGCGGTGAAAACGTCATCAAAAGGCGACTGCTCAGCGCGACCCATCAACTATCCACTCAATTATACATACATAATCGATGCGAACTCAGTTCCTTTTGCTCAAATCCCTGGAGTGGGGGATAGAGTCATTCCAAACACGAACAGGAGAGGCTTGTTAATAGCAGACGCACATATGGGTGAGGGTCTTAGACACCTCAAGCTTAAAGATTCTCTAGAAGAATTGCAATCCACATACTGGTGGCCAGGAATGAGTCTGCAACATCACATATTTGCAAAAAACTGTCCAAACTGCAACAGAGATCGCAGTGGCGACCGAGACGGTGTTTTACCATGGCGGTTCGCTCAAGACGGGATTAAACAATAAAAATATAAAACCCAATATGATTAATGCGTCAAATTAACATATAGAGACTATCATCACTTAAAATGTAGACCCCAGCTCTCGGCTGACGTCTGAACTGTTATATAAAGATTTGCGAGTCTATAATGGCATATACGCATGGAGCATGCTACATTCTGACCAATGTCCTGCTTTTAGCTCTCGAGCTTATGGGGGGGCATGGCCAGCATGGGCACTGCATTGCGGGACTCTTGTCACTTCCTTCCTGAGGGAAATGGGATGGTGTAAAGAAAAAACCAAGGCATAAAGCAATCTATAACCGCAAAGGTATTAGGTTCGGGAGCTGGGTGGGTCAAACATTTAATAAGTGTCCAACATGAATGTGAATGTGGGATACTTGTAAAGCGCACTGTTACTCTACCCGAGTGTCCTGGCGCTGTAGACCGCTGGGGAACCCGTCCTGGTTTTCCCTGTGAGATGGTCCCTTTCTGGGTATCTCCAGGGTGAAACCAGGCATCCCCGGCGTCTGTGGGGGGCCGTTGTAGAGATGAGGCAAGCTTAATGCCCAGAGTTACCGAGTGTGTTCCCTGGTTAGAGTAGGCACTGAGGCGAGAATTATCCAGTCCGTTGACCCTGGTCCAAGACCCTGCCGCGTCGGAAATTGAACCCTGGTCCCGGGCCGTTCTCTGCTTACAGGTCTGCCGCCTCTAAACAGTGAGCCACACCTCTCCACATAGTCTTAATAATCTGCCAAGAAATTCTCTGAGAAGTCTCAGTCCGTACGAACTATTGTTTGGGACTAGAATGTTAATCCAGGACCTCGATAGTCAAACTTCAGTGGTTAAAGAAAAATGCTTTGATATCAAAGATCGTTTGGCTATTTTACAGGACTTAAACGAAAAGAGAAAAGACCTGAGCAACATAAAGTTGAAACAGCAGCCAACAACCACTGAAGAGAAACCACCTGTCCCAGCAAGGCCTGTCTGGATTCCAAAAATCGGGGATCTGGTCAGAGAGAAGATCGCGGTAAAGAAGGAATTTGGGCCTTCTTACAGAAAAGCAGTACCTGTCTTGGCTATCAACGGGACAAGATCAGTAGTACTACCGCCCCTTGCTGGTAAAAAGGAGAACCGAGTTGTATCCATCGACCTGGTTAAACCACAATCATGTGGCAGATAACAAGTAGTAGGCCAAGTGGACTCCCAAGAAATAGCAGAACACCAAAGTTTGCTACAAATACAGAGGTTCAAACTGAAAGACTAATCACATTTGATAAACCTACAGTGGAACAACAAGGACTATGCAACAAAGCCATGGAACTTAAACCTCTTGAAACCCAAATCAAAATCTTACATCAAGAAACACCAATTTACAATGATGTAACCACAGACTATGCTAATGAAACAAAGAAAATTCCAAAAACAAAAAGGAATCCAGAAGCAATTGAAACAATTGACAGAACAGCATCAGGCTACTTCATCAACTTCGATGATTTTTCTGAGGATCTGAGTGAACCTGAGGAACAGCCAACAACAAAAACTTTTAAAGACAAAGCAAAAGAACTCTTTCATCAACTAAAAGAAACCTATCTGATTTCTCCATGGATTGAACTTTGGGTGGCACTAGGAGTATTCATCCTCATACTTTGCTTGGGACACTTCATTGAGGGAAAATATGTTACAATGGACACAGCAAGTCAGAATATCAACTTGGTCCTGAAACCACACAAATCTTCACACATCGAGAAAAGAGAACTTTCTTCAGTAAACTTCACAGCCAATCCTATACCCGGTGGGGTAGCATGGGACAAAACTGATTACGAAATATATGGTCCGGTTGAGCTCCTGAAGTATCCTCATCAATTCAAGATTTCATTGAGTGACTTTGTAAAACCAAGCACATTCGCTGATGATTGGGACTTTGAAAGTATTAATGATATGATGTCTGATCTAGTGATGTCAGCTAAATTTACAGAACATGATTATTTACAGGGTTCATCTAATTATGACCAGATGTATTGTTTTAACCACTATGGTAACCATTATCTGCATAAATCTGCTCAACCTAGAAATGTTTTAAATTATAATCAATGGGAACATTGTGCAACTCCACCAAAAGGCAGTTCGAAAACTTTTTATGACAAATATTCATACTTTTCAGGGTTCAACACAAGCAATGCAGAAACATTTTATTTTAAATTATCAAAAAAGACAGGAATGAAAACGATGCTTACAAATACAAAATTAATCTATTCAGAGACATTTTTTGAAAATATGAAAACATTCGGTTTTGATTTTTGGAACAAAAATATTGAAACAAAGACAATCTGGGGTACAAGAGATTGGCATGTACAAGGTATAGAATCATTATTTAGAGCCTGCATGATCCCAGAATAAATTATATTCTTGAATGATACAATTCAACAGACAACCTGTCTTGGCCTAGCCAAAATTAAAGACTTGAACAAACCGTCTATTCCAAAACCAACACCCGACAGTAATAGCACTACAGATGTTGAGATAGACGTATCCCATATTTTAAACCAAAACAGAACACATCCTGATTGGAAAAAATGGTTGATCTGGCCCACAGACACAAATAACTGTCAAGATAGATTCCTGAACAAAATACAGGGGTTCACATTGACCAGGCCAGACCCTAGATACTCCCAAAGACAACATCCAGGGATAGTAACTACTTACAGTGTAGGGAAACTCTGCCTCGAATGGCTACAAACATCCACACTGTCAGAAATTAAGCAACACTTAACTTTACTTAAAGAAGGTGCTGACTTGCGTGATTTCATCAAGGGACCACGCAAACAGCGTCAAAAATGTTTCATAGCGGCCTCTATATATGCAGCTTACAACGAATATATTCACTGGACAGTATTGTATCTTCTGCAATCGATATAATAGAGCAAGACTTACTGATGTTGCAACACGGTCAGTCTCAATTACGTTCTATTGTACAGCTTGGCTGGACGTTACAAAATCTGCGTTCAGGCTATGTGCCTTGGCGTTTAATCAACACAACGTCACTATTTAATATCTTTAACCTTACTGATAAACAAATCAGTTTGGCACAAAAGGGTGCTGACTATACAATTCTGAGCACTGAAAAACTTGAGAGATTACCATTGACAATGTCAGAACGACCTGTCATTGAATGGATAATACATGGAATCATAACTATTCCAATAACGACTTTCCAGTTTCAATACTGCCAAAAATATATACAGGCAGGCCAGTATGAAAGGTTGGGTAAAGGATACGTTAAGTCAACATGGAACTTGCCCTATACACACACATGTGTCAGTAATAAAGGACAGAGTGTATTTCTTAGTGGTAATAGTTGCGAAAAATCACTAAGTGGTATACTTCTGTGTAAAGGTATAAGTTTGCATGGGGCCTGTGAAGGAACTTCAAATAACCTTTCATGTCACCAGTTAGGCACACCTGCAACACAAATAGAACCATTCTTTAGAAGACTTTCTAACGGGAGTTACATTCTAATTGTAGATCACAGATGTTGTGGCTTGCTGCCAGGAAAACCTTATCTTGTAAGCGTGACTTCCAGGGTCATGTGCTGTGAAAGAGTATTGTTCCCGAATGATGCTCCAGACAGCGAGGGAAGGTTATGGCCCAGTTTGAAAATCTCTTCTATTCGAATAGATACTTTAAGCAGAATGAAGACTGTGCTCCTACAGACGCCAACCCATTTGACGTCATCAAAAGAAACGTATGATCTCCAAGTTGCAAGGACAACGGCAGAGATTCATTCAACGTTATCAACAAATTGCCCCCTACACTTCGCAGAAATGCTGAACGAAATCTTAAACATTTCTGATACAAGTGGTATCGCGAGTGTATTTAAGACAGTTTTTTCGGGACTGTTAACCTCATTCAAAGCAGTCCTGGGTATTTTTCCTAATTTCGTCCATTCCATCTTTGGCGGACTTCCACTCCTGTTGGGACTCGCAGCAGGCATTTTATTTTTGCTACTCTTGCTTCGTTATGGCAAGCCATGTCACAGACAAGACTCCAGCAACAATGGAAGAAACGATCCTAGCTATCCGCTACAGGGACCGCATAACTAAAGTCCTTGGCTTAGCCCGGCTACGAAATCTAGATATGACCTGGTTTATTTCATTCAGACCCATCTGGCAGAATTGTGTGATGCCTGTATTAAGATGCATGATATGCGGCGAAGAATGCGTGTTGGACACCTGTCTTACACTACAATCGGACGTACCATTGGATGCAGTTACTTTGTTGGGTCCAGTAAAGGCTCATGCATTGTGCTGTCCCCAGCGGCTACCAATCCTGATGACGGCATTCGTGGAGACTTCACCACTACGATTGAAGGGTAGTGAAGTACATGATGAAAGCAGCATCGACCAGGTACGACCTTCCCGTAAGCAGTTCTGATCGAACCATCATCGAAAGCAACCATGCGCATGACTGCATGATAGCGTCATTTTCCAACCTAGTCGAACTTTCACCAGAAGCTGTAGACTGTTTTTTCGAGAGTCTGTCTGAAATGATGTTTTCACCAGAACAGAGAGAATAACTTTAAACAAACTTGCACAAGGCGTTCCCTGAACTCTGAATTTGGCCTTCAGCTTTGTGAAAACAAAGCGAATGTGAACTATTTTTTTTTTTCTCTTCTCCCCGGAAAAGCGAAAACTTTTTCAAAATCCAAAATATTTACCTTTTTGGAACTTATCTTCTGCTTAGACTAAAACTATTCCTAGAGAATAGAACTTCTATTCTTAGGAACTCTAGAGACATTACATTACCTCAAACTCTAGCTTATATGCAAGTAATTGTATTTGTGTGTGATGAGATGGTCTCGCAATTTTTTTTCTGTATTAAGAGCCATTTCATGTGTAATTTCGCAAATCATTCATGCTGATATAAAAGGTGCATCTCCTTTTTGAATGATTACACTGCTTGAATGCATACTGTACCTATACTCATTCCGTGTATTTCGCATACGCCATTTTTAGAAATACAAAAATGTATTTTGGGGTGGTTCGGTATACACATGCACTGTTAGTTATGTTTACTATTGCTTAGGTTAGTAAATATGTACATAAAATCGTGGAGTGGGTGTAGTGTGTTTATCTAGGTACCTATATTGATACTCCTATTTCTGACCCTTGTCCGGTTATTAATTAACTAATGTCCATACAACGGCACAGAAACCCGTTTTCAGATTAGGTCATAGCGCATGCTGTCACATTAAGCAAGCACTATCCCTCCAGCCCCCTAGAAAGCACACCGAGTTCTCAAAACAAACCAAACCTCCAGCAGACCTGGGAAATCCCCCGCAGCTATTGTTTTGATTTCGCTCGAGAACTCCTGAAAAGAATGTAGGAACGACCAGTCCTTATGACATTCTTACTGACGTCTTATGTCCATCCTCACGTCAAACTCGGCACCTTTCAGGTATAAATATACCAACGCTGCCCTAAGCAAACACACGGTGGTGACGAGCTTGGAGCAGCGCTACTTGCCGCAGAGCCCAGCTGATGCAGGAAGCCCACAGACGCTGCCCCTCCCTTTTGACGCGCTGAGAGAGACGCTGCCTTTTCTCCTGCCGAGAAATCCAGCGTTTCCAGCCGCCCTCGCGGGTAACTGGGATATCGAGTCCTGAGACAGAGATACCAACCCTCCAGCCTTCTAAATCCCAGGTACTGAACTGACTAACCCCTTACAGAGAATTCTTGAGTCAGATTCTTGGCAAACCAAACTTAACTTAAACTGCTACTTACTTACTCCCGCCCACGTATTAGGCTTAGGTCAGGTACACCGGGGTAGGCGTAGTTAGAAGCACCAGTTGACTACGATTAGTCAAATGCATATATGTATGTATATCTTTTATCCATTTTAAGTATCATATGGCTAAGAAACCATATCAATGCTTTTACAGTATTATTTTATACTCCTGTTTTTACTGCATGCACTTTACTTAACTATAAGTATTGCAATAGTAGCGATTCATTTCTCTTGTATGAGAAAAGAGACTGATCAATAAATAACATCTTTTATTGAAACACGCCCATCTCTTATTTCTCTACAAACTGGTGAAACTAAGAATGCACGTACTGAATGAGTAAAATAGTTGTCTTTTGTTTTCACACGACTCTAGAGATATACTCTTGATTAGGGGAGAGCAAAGTTGTCATGTTCTATGGTTGTCAGAAACTAAATCCCTTCTTGTCTATCCAGGGAGGTTAAACTCCTCCTTGCCTATTCGAGAAAGTTTCTAGTGAACTCTGAGCTAGCTGGCACACATAACTTTAAGTCTAATATCGTCAGTAGAAGACCTAGTTAACCACAGTCCTACGTCTATACTATTGAAGATATTATTCCAATGCGCAGAGCCTATTGGGAATATAGGAACTACACTACAGTGGTTCTTGGGTGCCTTTCTAATATATGGGGGGTCCCAAGACTAGGAAGTATTTTGGGACTATCCTCTCTGTTGGTAGATTATTTCTGTGCCTTGTCTAAAGACCTTTTGTTCTGTCCACCAATAGATATTTGCTGCCTTACAACCATTGCCAGAGGGGCCTGGATATCAGATCCAACTTGGGGAGTGAGCACCAGTCCAGCTTGAAGTCAAGGTGAAGGTAACCAGCACAGGCATTGCTACTAGGACCTCAGGGAGGGCGGAAGCCCTGGGATGAATTGTATAACCTTCCACTGTCTTGGGCGAAAGATGGGGTCACAAATCAGAAAGGAGAAATTGTGGATCAAGATTTTGATGCCCAGCTGAGAGAGTCATAGACCAACCAGAATGGCAAGGAGGCTTTGCTTGAGGTGACTCCTTTTGAAGCAAGGGTTGTTTCAGAGATCCTAGCATCAGGCTTCTGAATCCTGGTCCCAAAGTGAATGCAAGTTCGCACCTTTGTTTGTTGATCAAGAAATACCTGGGCACACTGGATGCAATGTGTGGCCCCAACAAAGAGCAGTGTGCCAATAGACTAATATAGGAGTTAGGGAAGGACTTGAGTTTAAGGTACAGGGTCTGTGTCTCGGGTGCCTGTTAGATTGAAGTGAAGAAAACTGGTGCACTGCCTAAGACACTGGACAGGATCGCTGAGGGCATTTTTTCTGGTGGGTGATTGCCCTATCCTGAGAGAAAAAACTTTTCCCTTCAAACTGGGCCGTGATTCTTGAGTTGCGAGTTGTGCAGCTCCACCGTGGAAACAACAAGAGCCTGCCTGTGAGGCTCAAACGAACACAGGGAGAAGACTCCCCTCTGGCTGGTTGAACAGCGGCTTCAATTTCCCAAGGACTTCTTTTTGTTAGCAATGTTACTTTGCCCTCCTCCTACAAATATGATTGATGTTCTAGCCCTCGTAAAGGAAACTGGAAAAGTCTAATGAAAATGTTTTTATTAGGTATGTGCTGTTGGCTATTCTGAAATTGAAATGGATGGTCACTGAAATATATAGGAGCCCTGAGAATGTTTTTACTAGATGGTTCTAGGATTTGCTTTTCACATAGGGTTGTGAAAAATGATAATTCTGTTCATGATAATAGTCATTACTATGTTAATTATGACAAAATGCTTTGTTCCCTTTGTACTCCTGCTTATACCTTATATGTACCCGCTTAATGAAATGTTTAGAATAGAAAATGCCCACCTAGCAATGAATTAGGATATTGATACATTTATGAAGATAAATGTGCAAATATTTTCTATGTTCCTACTGGATCATAGGAATGTCTTTAGCTCATGCTAAAAGGACCGTCTGTTAAAGATTGCAGGGATCTGTTAGCATGAGCTGAAAGCCATTTTGTACTTGGAGGCCATTTTAGTTAGCCTTGTGCTCTCCATGTGCTGTTTCCCTCTTCCAGAGCCTTGCACATGCTCAGAGGGGCCTAGGTAGTAGAATGCACCTGCTCTTATGTTATAACTATCAGGCTATTCTTGCTGATGTAAGGAGAACAACTATCCTCCCACTTTGTTGAGCAAGCAAATCTTGTATGCCCACATTAGCCATTTTGCATGCTGGTACATGCCAGGACCTCCCCTTGGTTTTATGCTGACTATGTAAACCTAAGCATATATAAGGCCCCTGTTTTCTGTACTCCTTAGAATGCCTCCTACAGTTCCTGAGGGTACTGTGTGACGTAGTCTCCCTCATCTGAGGTTAATAAAGATGTCTTTTATATTACAGCTTCTGTGCCAATCTCTTCATTGTTGGTTTAAAAGAACCAGGTGTATCAGTGAGACCCCTGAGAAGGTTTCTATTCTCTACATGGTAGTCAAGGCAGGTGCTGCTCCTTAGGGTAGGGATAATTCCTGGGGTACTGCATCGGATGAATCTAGTCCTCCGGGACAAGATTCAGATTCTCTCTTGGAATTTAGCTGGCTTACGTAGTAAGCTGGTAGATCCCTTATTGGGTGATTATATTGATTCTTTCCACATCTTCCTCTTCTAAGAGAATTGGGTCCTAGGCCCAATTCACAGATCCAATTTTGCAACCTTTTCAGTAGGCGCATTCCCTTCCACATCTGCCCGCCACTCTGGGAGTTTACTGATATGGATTAAAATCTCCCTCAATTTGAACATTGAACATCTTGAAATAGAGTCGCTGGCTGTCTTAGGGCTGTCTGTAAGGGATAGTAAAGAATCCCTTAATAATATTTACAATATTTACAACGGTATTGTGGGCTCCAACTGTCTCTCTTCTAATCTGTCCGTTCTTGACAATCATCTAGAGTCCCTGCCGCACAAAGCAAAGATTATCATCGGGGCGATTTTAAGACCACCTTCGAGCAGCTGTACTACATGCTATTGGTAGCTAAAGTGGAGGATTCAGATTTTGGGCATCCCTGAATTGAATGCCCCCCTTAAAAACATGCCCTGCAGTGGCCACACAAAAGGCTCTTTTTGCTATCACAGATAGGGTTTGAGCATGTAATGGAAGGACAATAGCTTTCACGTTCCCTAGGGCCCTAACAAAAAGCAGGATTGTCTACATATTGTTATCGCTCAACTTATGGGAATGGTTGGTTGACATTTGTGTCACTCTTAGGCCAGACAGTGATCATAATCCTCTCCACTTAACACTTAAATATGGGCATGACTGGGAAACTTCCATTACAAAGCATGCATTACATCGTAATGCCTTTACAATGCAACTATTACAATGCAGGTGAAATTACATCGCATGCCATTACAACGCATGTGCCATTACAATGCATTCCATTACAATGTATGCCATTACAACGCATTGTAAGGTAAGTATTGGTGGTAAGTGAGGTAATTTTGTATTTTTTAATATTTTTTATACATTTGTATCTGTTTCTATGTTTTTACTACAATTTATATATATAAAAAAGAAATATTAAAAGGGCATGGCAAACATACCCAGCTTTTAAATTAAACTTTTGTGAGTTAAATAATATTTAGTTTACAATCTTTTATTTATTTAAAAAATTATATATATAACCAAAAAATGTATTAAATAGGATAGGTTTTGGGTGGGGTAGTGTATTAATACTCGGGTGTTATTTTAAAACTTGAGTATTATTCATAAATTAGATTAGTTGTTGTTTTTTTTTTTAAAGTAATATATATCTAAAATATATTGGGTTTTGGGTGGGGTAGTGGATTAATAATCAGGTATTAATTTTAATACATTAGAATTGATATTTTTATGAGTGATATTATATTTTATACATATTTTGTTCATAAATGAATAAAAAAAAAGCTTTGGCACCTATCTTCTGCGACAGGATTTAAGAGAAACAGGGGTTTTGGGTGGGGGAGTATATTAATACTCAGGTATTGATTTTAATACTTGAGAATTAATAGATATATAGTTTTACTGTTCGTTAATGTTAAAAATAATGTATATTTAAATTAAGAAAAAAAGGATTTGCTCCTACGCTCTGGGATGGGATGCAAGGGAAACAGGGGTTTTGGGTGGGGAAGTGTATTAATACTCATATATTAATTTTAATACTTGAGAAATAATTGATATTATTTTTTAGTAATATAAAAATGTAAAATAAATGTAATTTTAAATGATGTAAAAAGACATTGTCACCTATCCTCCCAAGACGGGATGCATTGGAAGCAGGGGTTTTGGGTCGGGGGTGTATTAAAACTCCAGTATTAATTTTAATACTTGAGAATTAATTGACTTTTTTTGGAGTGATAGTATATTTAATAAATAATCTTTTAATTAAAAAAAGGTTTGGCACCTATTCTCTGGGATGGGATGCATGAGAAAAAAGGGATTTTGGTGGAGGAGTGTATTAATACTCAGGCAGTATTTTTTATACTTGAGAATTAATTGATATTTAGTTTTAATAGATCATTTTTTAAATAATTGTATTTAAAATTATTAAAACATGCTTTTGCACCGATCATCTGGGATGGGATGTATGGGAAACAGGGGTTTTAGGTGGGGGAGTGTATTAATATTCTCTTTTTATGAAAAGAGATGATGTTGCCACTTGTACGTAGCTTTCGTCATTGCGTGGATCGTTGCTGTCTGGATCAGAAACAAAGAAGAGCTGCATCCAGGTAAGTCAAATTTGAACTATTAAACAAAAGATTAAGGGTGGCATACTTCATTGTAAGGAGAGAGGAGGGAGGTAGTATGAACTAGGGAAGTTGTATCTTGATATTTTTGTATGTTTTAACTTAAAAATGTTTTCCTAAACAGGTAGCATTTGTAGGCCCGGGTTGATTGCTTTCGTAACACTTTTTGTTTAATAGAATTATTTTGAATAATTACTTTTTCTACAAAAGTGTTATGAAAGTAAAATTTTTGATTTTTGTTGATGCAACAGGTTTTTTAAAATGAAGTTATTGCAATGTCGCGGTTTTACGGATAAGATGAAGGAACATGGACAAAGACTTCATGGATTGCAGAAATACTTTCTGGGACATTTTTTAAACATATATATATGATTTTTGGCACTTATGCTGGCTGACGGTCGAGAGGATTTCATCAATAGATTTTTTTGTTGTGTTTTTTCAAAACATTTTTACTTTTTTGCGTTTTTTTAACTTAGATTCAATCCAGAGAGAATTGCAACGATGAATTTCTTGTTGCATTTTTTTCAAAACAAATATTCTTTTTTGGTATTTTGTTTGGGAAGCATTTTTTGCAGAAGAGCACAGTGTAGTTTTCAGTACAACTTTTTACTGTAAAAAATGGCTTTGCCAAACTGTGTCCATTTTGGTTAATTTAACTCGGTCATGTCTTTTAAAAAAAATGGCAATTGAATTAGGGACATTTATTGTCAAAACAGGCAAGTAAGGTGGTTTAGAAGTTAATGTAGATTAGAAATGTAGGATGTTTACAATATTGTCAAGGTACTCTGAAGCCTCCATCAACGAAGGCGCTCGGACATTTCTTTTGTTTTTTTAGAAATTCGTGGATTCAGACTACCAGTTAATGATTGCGCAATTCTAATTTCTTGGAAACTTTGCTCCTTCTTTAAAGTTTCCAAAAAATTATAGTACTTAGAATGTGGTTTTCCAATAGATTTGTTGAAGGAGTTGCACCATCCCTCTATGGAATTATTTGTTTTTTCTCCTCCCTCTAAGCAGGTCGAGTAGCAGTTCCACCACTTCACATGGAAACGTGGATTCCTCCTGTTACCTAACCTGATTAGAATGCCAATTAATGTGTCTTTAAAGCAATTTAGAAGGGGTGCCAATTTGTCCTCGTTTGCAGTAAAGTAGTCAGATTCAGTAATAGATGTGTAGTATTCATCTACACTGTCAAGAGGAACAAAGCAAAGTTCTGTCAGTTTCTTCATGTTGAGTTGCAGTTTACTGTCGGATAGGTAATCCTCGACTAATGATGTTTATTACATTTTTCTGCGGGTCTTCTTTCTTGAATATATATATTTTGAGCAGCTCTCACTTTAGAGTTGCATTTGCTCGCCTAGGCAATTTATTCTGAGGTTGTATGATGGCGGACTTCACCGGCTTGTCGTTTGACGATGAGACACTCAATTCCATTCTTTCAGAGAATCCTAGTATTCTGGATGCCTTACCGACGGGAGGACCAAGTCAGCAGGACGATTGGGGTACCGTTCTGACTTTAAAGAAAACTTATTCACGTACATGCATCCACGGGCAGATTATGGCTGAATATCTCCATGGGAAGTGCGCTCCTACAGGACTCATAGTCACCAATGCTCCCTGGCTTTTTCTTACAGATAAGACGTTTTTGAAAGACTGGTCACTCATCGCATGGTGATGTACCCGCGACTGGTTGATCTTGATTATCACCACAGCCAAAAGAGTGGCAGATGCCATCTTGATAGAAATACAAACCCTAGAGGGGAAGATCAAGACCACTTTAACCAATACTGTCTTTAAGAAAAATTCTGATGAAACTACCAAAGCGAACAAGGAGTACAAAGAGTCTATACTTTTTTCCAAAATTGAAAAATTTCGTAAAGATCTGGCCAAATTTTCTTTAGAGAAAATTCACCCATACACAACCGACACCTATAACCCTCCAGATTACAACAAGAAGGGGAAACGGCATGGGTCTAACTATTCCACACCTTCCTCAGACCCACACTCCAGTGACTCAGACTCACCGCGTAGTAGTACATCAACGGGGCAGGGAAGAGGTCGTATCAATAGGTCCAATCGTAGAGGGGCCAGACAAGGAGGTCATTTTTACCAACAAGGTCCCTGGTGGCCTCCGGCTGCTTGGGTATATCATCAGCCACAATTCCCGCAACCAATGTCCAATTTTCAGCCTCCACCACAATGGTTTAATGACCAGGCTGTTTCAGGACAGGGCCGTGGACGGAGCAGAGGCAGAAGGAGAGGCCAGCCCCAGGTTCATTGGGAAGATGAACCATCCTTTCCCTACACCTGAAGCAGGAAGGGCCATCTGCAGCAACAACAACAACAAGCAGGACCCAGCACAGAGGGGAGAGTCTCATAGTGAATATTAGCTCCTGGACCCTCAGTGACCTTGAGGAACAAGTTCTTAATAGAGGACTTGGGTTTGTACCCACCAACATGGGTGATCCCTTTCAGTCTGTGCAGGTCTTACTACGATACTACTCATAAATATTTTATAATTGGCTAATACTGCAGTTTCTACTACGGTCCTACAGCTACCCTGTGTGTGGGCTGGTCCAAGTACCGTGGCACACTATTCATAAATATTTTATAATTTGCTAATACTGCAGTTTCTACTACGGTCCTACAGCTACCCTGTGTGTGGGCTGGTCCAAGTACCGTGGCACACTTCCTTTGAGAAGCAGCCACTTCCTGTTCTAGTAAAAACGATTCCATTGGCTGATACTGCAGTTTCCACTCTGGTCCTACAGCTATGGAGCATCCTCATTGGCCCATGTAACACATATTAACTTCCTCCCTGTTCCAGGCAAGTAAAAACAATTCCATTGGCTGATAATGCAGTTTCCATTTCCTGTTTTAGTAAAAACGATTCCATGGGCTGATATTGCAGTATCCACTCTGGTCCTACAGCTATGGAGCATCCTTATTGGCCCATGTAACACTTATTAACTTGTGTGTGGGCTGGTCCAAGTACCGTGGCACACTTCCTTTGAGAAGCAGCCACTTCCTGTTCTAGTAAAAACGATTCTATTGGCTGATACTGCAGTTTCCACTCTGGTCCTACAGCTATGGAGCATCCTCATTGGCCCATGTAACACATATTAACTTCCCACCTGTTCCAGGCAAGTAAAAACGATTCCATTGGCTGATAATGCAGTTTCCATTTCCTGTTTTAGTAAAAACCATTCCATTCGCTGATACTGCAGTTTCCACTTTGGTCCTACAGCTATGGAGCATCCTCATTGGCCCATGTAACACTTATTAACTTCCTCCCTGTTCCAGTCAAGTAAAAACGATTCCATTGGCTGATAATACAGTTTCCACTCTGGTCCTACAGCTATGGAGCATCCCCATTGGCCCATGTAACATATATTAACTTCCCTCCCTGATCCAGTCGGTACCTTCCCCTCGGCTCAGGATTAGTCCAGGGGTACCGACAGACAGGTGAGGAAGCGACGCCAGCCAAGCTCATGCAGCTCTCTAAAGCGAAGCGGTTTCCTACTTCATACTTAGGAGAGCGCTCATTTTCCAGCTTTACACAGCGAAGCGTTTCTCTATTTTCATTCTTAGGAGAGCGCTCTGGATATCAGCATACAGGCTCCTTATGTATTATTGTTACTAAATGAACTAGGTTCCCTATCAGCCAGCCTTGAAGAGCCTTTTTCACTGCTCTTACATTGATATATTGTTAGAATCAGAGATCTGTTACTAACTGTGTCTCACTCTCACGGCAGCCCTTGTAGTTGCTGTCTGTCATGTACTCAGAAACAATGCCTAGGTTGTTAGCACTTTGTGCCAGTGAATCATTAATATGGATGTGATATAACCAGACACCCACTATTTTATTTCACGAATTAGAGCAGGGCCTCCAACCCTGAGCAGTGGCCAGGAAGAGGTGAGGCTTTCTCCGAAGCATTTTTGGGTGAGTAAAAATAAATAAAAAAACATATCTCTATCGTTTTGGAGAATGACCTATTGGCATAAAGAAGCGTATGGCGCAAAAACAATGGAAATGTGTGTCTGTGTTCTACCTATTTGTTGTCCCTTGTTGTGTATCTTCCTTTTTAGAAAAGAATCCTAAATGCTTTATGAAACAGACATCCCCCGTCTGGAAAATCCAATGTACGGTAGGATGTTTTGTATCATTAATTTGTGTTAATTTTTGCTTTTTTCACTAAGCTTAGGTCAAGCTTAATTGCAGTAGTGTTCAAGAGGTCCTGACGAATGCCCGGTAGGCTTAACTTTCCTACAATGGCTGAAACATGTTGACCAAATACCATCCTTAATAGACAGTTATTGTGTCAAACTGTCTCACACTAATTTTAATTTTGACACCATGATTTTCCCTAATAAAGTTTTCCTTAAATCATGGTAGCCAATTTTACATCTCACTTTTTCATTCTTTTTGCACACATTTTTTCTCACTGCAATTTAACATCCCACACCATTCCAAATTGATTTGACTTTTGGTATGATCCATCACTGGTGGTTCCTTGGGTTTGGAGAAGCACATAATTCCAACAGGTCTGTGGCTCCCTAACCGGACCATCTTTGGTTCTATCCCAGATGATGAAGCTCTGCCATATGGGTGGGCTGATGGGATTCATTTCCTTTTTGTTGTACACACCTTACAGGTAGACACAGAGTCCGTCACATTTTTCTTTGCCCCTATTAGTTGTACAGACCATTGACAGTCCTTTTGTATTGTTATACTGTGAATAAGGGGTTTGTCTGTCCTTTGGTCTTTAAATAATTTTCCCCTTAGACTCTCCACCAACCTTGTTTTTGACATATTACATTTTTCACCAATAAGCCTGTGAAAAGTGAAAAATCATCCTTGAATTTGGGTATCCGTGTACATTTTGGTAATTGTGTTAATCATAGGTTATTCAATGTCAATTAACACTTTTCTAGTACTTTTGTTCATGGTTTTAGCTTTTATCACTGGCAAAAATTCAGTGTATGTTGAGGTTTGTTTATCAGGGAGTAAACTGTACACTAAGGGCACTACTGTATGATTAATGTAGGCGTGAATAGTGTATATTTGGGTGAATGGATGGGGTATGGATTTAAACGTCCTATTCATCATCCAAATATCACTACTCTCTAACTTAACAAGATTATGGGCTAAAGATTAGAATTCTTTTAAGAGGGATTTTAGTCAGGAAATATAATTGTTTAATTAGTAATGGTTACAGTAAGTTGAGGAGCAATGTTAATATCAGAGAACGTTTGGGGTGTTACACGTAGGGGGTTACTTGCCTGTTTTTTACGCTGAATAATTCTGTGTATGTTGGGAATTGTGGGTATACAACTTGCTACACGTGTAGGAATGTTTTGTGATACCTCCCTCAAAACTGAGCCACAGGGTTCATTGGAGGTCGATTCCAGGGCTTTCATTTCATTTATATTTTCCCTTACCTCTATCTCCATTGCAGAGGCAAAGTGGTTATGCTCAGTGGTCCTTTCAACAGTGTCACCAGGAATAACCGCTCTACCTGTGCAATGGGATGAGTAATAATGCACACACCTCCAATGACACCTGGGCACAGTTAATCTCTCTGTACAATAAATGTAGCCACTGTAACTTAAAAGTCTCTTTCCACTGCTTGATTGTAAATAGTTGGCTTGTGTTCTTGCTGCCATTCTCTGTAGAAAGAAGAAAAAGAGGAAACATTTTTTAAAGATTTTGTGTGTGGTTGCCTTTAAATTTTTTTGCTTGCACGTGAAAAGTTAGTGTACACTAATTTTTTTAAGCTTTTGTAACAAAATTATACCAGCTTTTAATTGCTTTGGCTTGATAATGTTGAGTTGGAATTGTTTGCTGGTTTGATACCTTTGAATGGAGAAAAAGTTAATTTTGGATAGACTTGACAGAATGAAAAAGGTTACCTTTTTTATTTTTTTCTGTGTAGCTAGAAAGTTCTTGTGTAGATGAAGTTTTAAAAAAAAAATTCTATCAGTTGTTCTTAATGTTGTTTTTGGAGCCTTTGATTCCTGGTTCTGAAAAAAGTGAAGAAATGTTGTAAGTGTTTTGCTTGGAGAAGTTTTATTTTTGCAAATAGCCTGCAAATAAATAGATTAGTGCTTATATACTAGAAAAAAAGTAATCTTGCTTTTGTTTGTGAGGCTCATTTTTTAATGCAATGAAACATTTAGAAAACAAATGCTTCTTTACTTTAAATCTGTGAGAAAAAAAATGATAAATTTGGTTTTGGATCATTTTTACCTTGTATATTTTGGCTTCTTCAAAGTTGAAGGGCTTGTTTGCATTATTGTGGTTGAGGATGTGTTCCTCTACTCTTGTTGTTTTTTATGATTTTATCTGTAGACAATTGTAAAGAAAAAACTGTTTGATTGCATGCTTGACTAAGAAGAGAAATGAAAATGTGAAATTTACAGTTTTCATTTTTAATTTAAGAATAGTCAATTTGCCCCCACCACCACTCAACACTTTCCCTGAGGCATGCGCCTGTCGGAGTAGGAATAGTAAATTTGCCCCCACCACCCTCCAACACTTTCCCTGAGGCAAGCACCTGGCGGAGTTGGAATAGTAAATTTGCCTCCACCACCTTTCAACTCTTTCCTTGACATATGCACTTGTCAGAGTAGGAATAGTAAATTTGCCCCCACCAACATCAAACACCCTCTGAGGCAAGCACCTGTCGGAGTTGGAATAGTAAATTTGCCCCACCACCATCCAGCACTTTCCCTCAGGCATGCACCTGTCAGAGTAGGAATAGTAAATTTGCCCCACCACCATCCAGCACTTTCCCTCAGGCAAGCACCTGTTGGAGTAGGAATAGTAATTTTTCCCCTACCACCATCCAACACTTTCCCTGAGGCAAGTACATGTCGGAGAAGGAATAGTAAATTTGCCCCCATCACCATGCAACACTTTCCCTTTGTTTTTTTTTGTTTGAGATCATTTTTTACTGTTTACTTACATTTGAGGCAGAAAAGGTTTATTTGATCCTGGTAAGTATTTTGGTGTTGTTGTATGTCCAATCACTGTTAATATCAAAAGGAAATGTTAAATAATCTAGTTTTTATCGTTTTTTGACTTTCAAATTCATTTAGGGCTCATTAAGGCAGGACTGTCACCGCTGGGCCGGCGGTGGCGATCCTCCCGCCAGCACAATGAGATTTACCCACCGCCAAATTAGGAAGGCGGTGGGTATCGCGGCGGACGCAAAGTTCGTCCGCCACTTTTCCGCCGGTGGCAATCGTACCGATTGCCTGGCAGGTGAAAAAGGGCCACAAATATAGTGGCGGTGCCTAGCAGGCACCGTCAGCCATATTGGGATAGCCCTGGTAAAGGCCTTTCCATGGCGGCAATGCCGCCATTGAAAGGCTGGCAGGGATTGGGGGTCCATTGTTGGCCCCTTCTGTGTAGGTGCACTGGAGGGGTACCCATTGTAGCCCCCAACAGTCCCATGCACAAGTTGGCAGGCACCGTGTGGTGCAGCCAGCAGCACCATCTGCAATGTTAAAAGGCCAGGATGCGCCCACCATTGTGGCGGGCGCATCCTAATTGGGCTGGTGGGACCTCCACACGTCTAGTGGGCGGTCCCAACACCACTATGATGGCGGGAGGACTGATGTCCGCACGCCATCATAATGAGCCCCTTAGTTCTTTTATTGACTTACTTTTCAAACAAAAGATAATTTAATGAATATCTGCTGTAGATGTAGGAATGCTTTTCAAATTCAGTAAATGCTGTAAATAAGTTAAAATATATATTATAAGTATTTGAGAATTATGTGTAATTATTTGGAAGCTGTTTACTTATAAAGGTACACTTTTTTCGGTCTGTAGATGGCAGTGTTCAACTGGAAAGTCAGCAAAATTCTCCTGCTACTGCTGCTGTGTGTGGTCACTATGGAAGTCAGTTTACCACTGAGCACAAAATGGAGGATGGCTTCTTTTATACGTTTTTGGGGAGTAAACGAGATTTTAAAAGAAAATTTCTTTTGGAAACGTGATTCATACCATGACTGAATTTATATTTATTTTGTTTTCTATAACAATGTTTGTTTCGACGTTTCTTCTTGGAATGTCAGCCATTTTGAGTAAATGTATAGTATCCTTTTGCCTCTGACATTAGAGTGTATTTTTTTTTAAATGCGGTAATTGTATCTGTAAATTTTGCCGGTTTTCAAATATATTTTTAGATTTTATTAATAATACCCAGGAAATGTAATGGATTGGTATTATAATAATACCTGAGTGTTAAAATTAATACCTCTGTATTAATCATCTCCCCCACCCAAAACCAGCACTTCCCTTTCATCCAGACGGGGAATAGTTTAAATGAGAAAATATTTGACATTGAGCTGGGAATGGCAAATGAGCTTGTGAATCCCCCAATTGCTTTTACAACTACTTTTCATGGGAGAGGATTATCTAGTATCATCGACTATATTCTAATTTCCACTGCCTTTTCTTCTCGAATATGTAATTTCGCAACTCACGATATCGCATTAAGCGACCATTATCCCAATAGCGTTATGCTATTTCTGCCAAGTAAGGCGGAGAGAGGGAATTCTTTAAATATCTTGGGGCAATCAACACTGTCCCTTGATAGAGTAAATGGCTTCGTACTGAAATGGCGAAAAATAGATCCAGCACTAACCACAACGAAGATAGTGCAGAATTCTTTTAGCGCTATCGAAAAATGTCTGGATCCTACCAGCGAGCACCAAGTGGTTCTGAAAAACTTTCAGTTAATTACCCAATCAGTAAAAGAAGCCCTCAATGCTAATGTAAGAAGCAAAACAGAAAAAATAAAAGGATGGTTTAATGCAAATTGCACCACTCTAAATTAAAAATAGCCCTCCATAGACAAAACAGGGATAAAAACGAAATTACAAACCTCAGAAGAGAATATAATAACGCATTAAAACTAAGGAAAAAGGAACTGAAAGATGAGTTATGGGCACAACTCCATAAAAGCTGTGCCACAAAGGATAATACTGCCTATTGGGCTACAGTTAAATCTCCCTTCCTAGCGGCCAACATTAATAATCCTAGGATAGATGTAGCAATAGATGAACATTCATGGGTTAATCATTTGGGTCCGATTTCTGGTTTATCCCAAGAAGATCCTCTCCTGTTGAATGAAAATGGGGGAAGTGCTGTGCAAACTGATTTATCCTCTTTCCCAATTTACCTTGATATTACTCTAGTGGAAATAGAGCTAGCGCTATGTGCAAGTAAGAGCAGCACAGCTCCAGGCCCTAATGGGGTCCCTGTAGATTTTTACAAACAAAACCTGGAACTGTGGACACCTATCCTAACCTGTGTCTTGGAAGCATCCTGCATGGTGGGATTGCCAAACACATGGTCCGATAGCTTCTTGGTCCCAATTTTTAAAAAGGGAGACAGGCAATCTCCCTCCTGTTATCGCCCAATATCGTTGTTGGATTTGTTAGGTAAAGTGGCGGGCCGCATCATCTTGGAGCGACTCCAACTTTGGGCTATTGAGAGCAAGGTTCTATCGGACCTCCAATTTGGATTTCATGAGGGTTTAGGTACTACAGAACAGGCACTAAACTAAACACTCCTGACAGGCAAATACGTATCGGTCAAGGGTGGGTCATTGTACTTGGCGTATGTCGACCTATCAGCAGCATTCCACTGCTTAAGTCACAGCAAGTTATGGTCTGTTCTGTAAGAAATGGAGGTAGAATCATCCATAATAAATTTTATAAGAGACCTATATTCTGGAGCAAATGCCCGAGTGAGGTACGGAACGGGCGGACAACTAACGGCGCCGTTCGCTGTACGGTGGGGAGTAAGGCAGGGGTGTGTCCTGGCACCCTTTCTCTTTACACTCTACACCAGGGGTCTTCAAACTGTGGGGCGCAACCCCTAGGGGGGCCGTGGAGTGTTGCAAAGGGGGTCGCGCTCCCAGTCACACTTCTGCTCAGGCCCAAGGGCTTCAGCCCCCCTATTCCCATGTGTCTCAGCCCGGACTGCTGCAGTGTAACTTGCGCTGCTGAGGCCTCAGCTGGGCAGTGTCTGGAGTCCTATCTCCAGCACGCCCATCAGAGTTTTTCACAGTTCTTTAAAGACCATTTACATATTTACATGCCTTTGTAAACTGGTTACAGAGGCTTAGTGTTTTTTCCTGATTCCAGTACCCCCTGGGTCCCACTCTGCCTATTCCTTACATTTGTATTTTACATTTACTGATGTAGTGTGAGAATGCATTTCATGAAAAGGAATATAAAGTAGGGTTGCCAAAAGTAAAATGCCTGTGTGTGGTTTAAAGAACCTGCAGAGACCTCCTCTTGACACTAAATAGATTTATAAATAAAAAAGTATGTATTCATTCATTATGTGACTTTTCTGTGTTTGTTCTTTTTAACTATCAGTCATGGATCATTGAGGCAGTCCTAGAACACAATTAAAAGTGCTTTCTATTTATATTTGCTGTTTGAAGTATGCACATATAAGTGCTTAAAATACAGCTTTAGGTGACTGCTTATTTTTGTACCAACTGGGCCATCGATATAATCAACTGGCAACCGTATTCATAAGACTGGAAGTTTGTTGCAGGATCAGCACATTATTTATTTCCTCCACCCTGCCATAATAGCAATAGTTTAACTTAGATCTTAAACCCTATGCCGCCATCAATAACATGCTGGGTTACTTCAAGTGTCTGGGAATGGACCCTGCATTCAGACAACTCACTCCTCCTTCATGCCCTTCACTTTCATGCTCACCCTGTGCTCATAGCGATCACGATGCACTCACACTGATCACCATGCACTCACACCATTCCCCTGCTTACCCTGCACTCACAATGATTAGTCTGCACTTACAATGCACTTGCGCTGTTCAACCTATACCTCACAGTGCAGTCACACAAGCACACTACTCAACCTGCACTCATGTGACACTTCACTCACCTGTCCCCCTCACTGCTGAATATACAACTCACTCAAACAATCCCAGCAGTAATCATACATTCATTTATCCCATTCTGAACTTGCATCCGCACCCAAATTCGTAAGGCCACCTCACTCACCCTGCAGTCACTCCTCTCACCCTACTCTCACACTGTTGCATCGCTCACCGTGCACTCACATGGGCACTCCTGCCACCCACACAGCGCAGAGGGTTAATGTGCCTGCTACAAAAAATATGTACCATGCAGATCACAGAAATGAGTGTGAGTAAACTATGAGTAGCGCTATAAAAAATGAAATGTTTGTCAGAAAGGTGTTATAGAGAGATGAGGTGCATTGTTGGTGAGTGGTAGTGAGTGAATTCATGGAGAAGGAGGAAACGGGAGTGGGTCACCAAACAAGACTGTTGCACCGGGTTCAACCAGTGTTAGGGCCAGCCCTGGCTGGGAGTGTTAGTACCCCTCCCCCAGAAGTTCTGGTCTAGCAGCTCCCCTGCTTCTGGAGATTATTATTATTTACATTTGTACTGCTCTACTATTACCAAAAGATGTCCTGGGGCTAATAAGCATTTGCTGCCGAAGGCAAATGAGAAACAAACAGAAGGAGAAGGAGAAGGAGAACCAGCCAAATGGAGTAACCTACAGAGCATAGAGAAAGGTTTTTATATCTTCCTAAAGGATAATCGATTTTTGGTGGAGTGAAACAAAGGAGGGTGCAAGTCCCATAACTGCGCGGCCTGCACCAAAACAGCGAGATAGACAACTCATGCCTTCTTGAATTAGGGAACAATAAGCAGAGTGGCACAGGCTGAGAGGAGCATACAGGTCCGACCCGTATGCTTGGTGAGGAGAGATGAGAGGATGAGAGAGGACAGCAAGGGAGTGAGAGAATTTGATTGAAGAGGTCAGGGATGAGGAGAAATGTAAATTGCAGAAGAGTAGTGGGGACACGCTAGAAGTGAGTGTGAGCCAAAGGTGAGGGCTTCTGTTAGAACAAAGGGGAGATGTGAAAGTTGAATGGGGGGACTGGAGAGGTGTAAGATACAAATAGACAATAAGTTGAATGGAGAGACGAGGTGAATGAGAAGTGCTGAGGGGAACGGGTGGTGACGGGGCCAGAGAGGCCAAGAGATAAATGCGAGAGACTGTTAGAGATGAGGGCGGTAAAAAGACAGAATGGCAAGAGGTGATTAAAGGTGAAGTGAGAGGTTGAATGGGGAGAGTTCAGAAGTTGTAAAAAGGGGTGAAAGAAAATGGCCTGCAAAGTGAGAGAGGGATCCAGGGTCGGGAGAGGAGAGAGGGATGGAAGGGAGGGAATGAGAGGAAAACTGCATGGGTAAACTGCTTACCTCTGCAGAAAACCGCCAGGGTTTTAAGGGACCCCTGATTCTCTTGGCCAGGGCCAGGTGAGCTTCTAATGTGGCAGCATGTATTCCTGCGGAGTGGAGGGCCCTTCACAAAGGTTGACTAGAAATCTTTCTGATGTTATTTTCTGTATTTTGGTTATAAACAGGTACTGATGGGTTGAAATTTTTCCTCAGTGTTACTGTGTGTAAAAAATGTATTTCAAAATAATGAAGCAATGCTATCCCAAAATACGCTGCGTCACGTAACATCATTTACATTTTCTTCCCACAAAATTTAGTCAAGCCTGTTGCGTAATTTGGTCCTCAACTGCCTCATAATTCCAGTAGCCCTGCCTAGAGGTTTAGAAATTTTTGTCAGGAGGGGGTCCTTACACCTCAAAATGTTGACAGGGGGGTCTCAGCATCCAAAAGTTTGAAGACCTCTGCTCTACACCAATGGCCTCGAGCAAGCCATGGTGAAAGGGTGCCGGGACCTACCACAAATTAAGAACCGCCCTATACCTGCCCTGCTTTACGCGGACGACGCGGTGATACTAGCCCGTACCCCATTAGAATTGCAGCGTTTCTTAGCTAGATACCATTCATACATGGCTGACCTAGACTTAAAAATCAATATTAAAAAAACCTACGTCATGACGTTAGGCAGTAACTTATATAGGTCCAAGGCAATTTTTATAGATAACACCAAGCTGGAAAGAGCAAATACCTACCCCTACTTGGGGATTGTGATAGACAACAAGCAATCTTGGAAACAAGCTATTGATACTAGGAAATTGCTGTTTACTAGGACTACCGCGGCCCCAACTGAACTAATATACATATATAAGGCAAAATGTATACCACTGTAATCTATGGGGTGGGAGTTTGGGGTTATGGGAAGGTTGACTCTATTCAAAACGTGGAAAATTCTTTTCTTAGATATCTTCTTGCAGTGCCACAGGGCACTGCAACTTATTCCTGCCATATGGAGCTAAGTCTGCCATTCCTGACTGATTTGGTGAGAATCCCGCCTCTCTTGTTGTGGCACCGAATATAGACATCCACCAAAACAACATTCTGTCAAGATCTTATTCTGGATTGTCTTTTATTGGAAAATGCACACAAGATAGGCTGGATTACTTACATTAAGAATTTTTTGTACGATCTCGGAATGCCAAACTACTTCCATACGCCCCTAGCAATTGCTGAGATGTCTAGAAAGTCATTCAAAATAATCTGTATGACACATTTACAGCAGCTCCGATTGACCAACGAGGTGACAAAAAAAAGCGTACAACATTCGTTAATGGTTCAAACAACCTTGTTCACTCAGCCATACCTTACCTTCAATTTAACCATCTACGAAAGGTTACTTTTAACACGGTTCAGGATGAACACTTTTCATCACTCTGTCACCTTTCCCCAAACCAACGATTGGGCGAGAAGTTTATCCCCCTGCCCTGTGATGATTTATCCATCCAAACCACCATTCACGTCGTTTTGTTTTGCAAATTTTATGTAGTTCAAATAAAGAACTGGCTAATCCCTATTCTAAAGACAATGGGTCTTCGAAGATGTCGCCCAGCATTTCTTCGCTTGCAATTCCTAGGGGAAGAGTTTATGGCATACCAGGTAGCCCGATTTTTTAAATCAACGCTTAGGTGTAGGGCAAGGTTAGACCATAGTATGAATTTGTTATGTTGAGAATGTATCCGGAATCGTGTAATGTCATCCATAATATTCTGGTTTTCCTTGTTCTATCTAACGGCCCAGATAATCTGATATCTTTTTTAACTTATGAAAATATTGCTTTTTTACCCATTGCCATAATGCTTATATACATAGAACTTTTTAAACTTTTTATCGCATAATCATTGTTTTTTTTTTAATGATATGAACTTTTATGGTTTTTCCGACTTTACGAAAACCGAACAAAGTATTTGAATTTGAATTTGTGTTGTAATGGTATGCGTTGTAACATCATATATTCGCTGTACGAGACTTTGGATCAGTCCAAACTATTTAGGGATGTAATTATTGGGAATTCTAGGAAGGCTCTCACGTGGCCAAAACGTAATTCTTTCTTACTAAGGCTGGCTTCTATTTACAATCTTCATGATATAGTTCTTTACCCATAGGAGGATCTTGACACAGACGACATTCCCATTACTACTATTCATGGTCAGGTCTTCTCCTTCTTAGGCCACCTTTTTGAGGTGGGGGTAGGTGTTGGCAACCACAAGAAAGCCACGTCTGAATCTGCCCCCTGGTTCTTTAAAGGCTGCAGACAGCCAAATCATGTCTACTGACTGCCATTAGATCTCTATGCCCCCAGCAGATTTGTAAAGGCAAGGAACTTATTTAAAAATGTGTTAGAAGCCAGTAAGAAGTGTTGGGATCAGCAAAAATGGCAGAATCTCCTAGAAGCTTCCAAAAGGAAGTATGCTTCTTTGTTTTGACATATAATTGCCCATGGCAGTTTGGGTGCTCGAACCCCCATTACCCACCATATTCAACCACAGATCTGGGTGAAACATTTTAAGAACCTTTATTCTATGCCTTCCCTAGCTTAGTTGTCTCCCAGCCCTGCTCTGTACCCCGAAGATAATACAGTCCCAGAGATGCTTGATACTATTACTTTTTCCCTAATAGATACTAGGCAATCAATTTTGTCTCTAAACCCAGGGAAAGCACAAGGGTTAGACCTTATTCCTGGCGACTTGTGCCATTCTGAGATAACGATCTGTGCTCCTATATCCATATCCTGTCCAATTCCATCTTGTCAGGCACCTCCCTTGACTTATGGAGAGTAGTGGTGGGTATCCTAATTTTTAAAAAGGGTGCGGACCCAAGTATTTATATGTCTATTAGCCCACAGGAACTCGGGATCCACAGGTACCCTATACTCTGGGCCTGGCACTGTCTGTATGTCTGTGTCACTGGAGGTCCCTCAAGCCCAGGCAATCCTGCATTGTAGGGCATTGTGTTAGATAGTGTGGAGTAGCCATGACTATTCACAAGCCCATCTTCAGAAGGTATCATTGTCAAGACACAATGGGGCTTTTAACAAGCCACTTGGTCCTTAGTATGTCACTGTTTCCCATTTTAAAAGTGACACACTGGCGGCGAGAGGGGCTTGAAAATAAGCCCCAATGTGTCAAAAGACAGGCGTTCTATATCATGAGCCAAGGGCATGGCCCTTGCCTCTCAGATGCAAATGTGGCAGCACTGACAGCACATCCGCTGTGAGGTGAGCTCAATGCCCAAATGCTCCAAGAAGTACAATAAATCCTGGCAGAATCATCTGAAGAAGCAGAATCACACTCTAGTTCTGGGAACTAGTCTTGAAGCACTGTTCAATCCTGGGGGCACATCTAGCCTGCCTGCTCCTCCACCCCCTGGTGAGTGCAATTGGGAATCATGAATGTGGAGCAACAGGAGTGGAGTTTCAAGGGATAATAAGGCAAGAGACATCATGGTCAGGGTGATAGTGTAAGAAGAACCTGAGAAGGAGGTGGTATATGACAGGAATGTAAGACAGGTTGGGGGCCCTCAAGGCACAGTCCTGGATTGATTCAGTACAGGTATGCATGCATCCAGCACTGACGAAAGGGAGAGGCAGACACCTAAGAAATATTTGGGCACCAACATAAAGATTTCTACAAAGAAACACTGGTTATTCACCAATTTAATAATATGCTGTCGGAAATTTTACATTTTTGCTGATGCTGAACATTTTGTCCTACGTTCTTTGTGTCTGAGATATGACAGTATGCATAAGTTTAAACGACTGATGTGAACAAAATTGTAACGTTCCAACTTTCTTATTTGATGACCTGCATCAAGCAGGCCATGAAAAATTGTCAAATGAAAATACACATCCAAAAGCTCAAGGACATCTATCAATCAAAGAGCTGAATGGCAATGTTCCTGCAAAGCTGGCACGAAACTCACAACAACATAAGAAAGTCCCATTGATTACAGCACAATGACACACAATAAGCAACAATGAGCTACAAATGACAGAATGCATTATGAAGATGAGAGAGTAGGCAAAGCATGATGGCATCCACAACGGACCATCACCATTGTACTAGATGTTGCACAAACCTCTTGCGACCTGCAACCCATTTGCCAATCTTCTTAATAAGAGTGGCCAGAAAGTTTGAACAGGTGCAAAAACATGGGGAAAACATGCTTATACAATGTTTGCTGCTTGTATAACAGGGAAGTGGAGAAACCTTAATTCCCTTTGATATAGATGTGGAGATTAGGAAAAAAGCCACTGCTGCACAAAAAGCTAGAAGGGAGCAAGGAAAATAAGAACATCTATAAGGTGAATGTTAACTTTAGAGCACTCCCAAGGGAGACCAGGATAGACACCGGGCTAAGCTCTTAAAGCTTTACAGAAATCATCATCCCTGTGCATTCCTTTGGCTGCACTTTGTAATGCACTATGATACATCCCCTGCCCCTCACTTTGCCTATCTTTCCTTGCACAGACTTTCTTGATGTAAAATGCTTGCTCTTACATTTGACCATTTGTAGGGTGTCACATGCAATTCGCCCATAACAACTGACTTTTCTGATCACTTCCTCACCAGCTCCCAACAGCACTCCCCACACCGAGAAGATTTGTATGTTCCTGATAAATGTCAACCCTTCACCCTCACTGACACATTTCTCCTACTCTCATGCATTTATACCCAAATAAAGATACTAAAATGGTAACAAAATACAAAAAAAACTTGAAAGCAGTATTACATTGTTAGACTTCTCTGCAGGGTCACCCCCATGCTTTCTTGCCTTCACTCCTCCTGTTTTCTGAACCAGTTTTTGTTGGCTTTTAGGAAGGACTGTGCACTTTACCACTGCTAACCAGTGCTAAAGTGCTGGTGCTGTCTCCTTTAAACATGGGAAAATTGCCTTACACCCAATTGGCACATTTAATGTACCTGTTACTCCCTAGTGAAGTAGTACTACATGTACCCAGGGCCTGTAAATTAAGTGATACTACTGGGACTGCAGCATTCATTGTGCTGCCCAATTAGCCTTTTTACACATGCATCAGGCCTGCCATTGCAGCCTGTGGCCAGTTGTATACAGCCAATCCAACCTGGCTGAATACACTTTTGTTTGTCATGCCTAAACTTTCAATTTTAATACATATAAGTCAACTCTAGGATAGTACCTAACATTCCCATAGGGCAGGGTGTATTCTATTTAAATAGTTGGACATGTACTTTTACATTTTGCCTGTCCTCACAGCGAAAAACTCTTAATTAATGTTAAGCAAAGTCTACCTCTCCCATGGAATAATAATACGTTTATTGTTGATTACTTAAAATCTTACAATATAAAAGCCATCTTATTAAACAATCAGGTATACGGTTGAGCCAAGATTATAAAATCACTGTAAAAGTGTTTTTGAAAAGGGATTATTAAATATTTACAATTATCATAATAGCATTGTGTTACCCTATTACATTTAAGAAAGGTGATATGTTTGGGAACAAGAAGAATGTCATGATTGGTCGCAAAAGAATTGTAATATAAAATCCTTCTTAATGGTAAAGTTCGACCTTGAGTCACAATTTTGAAAATGCCACTTTTATTAAGTTGACTCATGGAATTGGATTAGGCCCTTGTAAAGCAAACACAGGGCTGGATCATGTAAATACTGTATACAAACACAAAAAGAACCCTGCTCACTGCTTTCAAAAACACTTCATCAGTACATACTGTGAAAATGTAGTCTTACTCTGCAAATAAATTGCATACAATTGTATTTTATGTGTAACAACCATAGAATAGAGCATAGAGGAAGCCCTTTATTACCTAACATAAACTGATGACTCACATAAAAAGAAAGCACCTACATACATTTCAAAATACTAAACTGTAGGCGCCCTGCATCAATCAAGAGACGGGTTATGTTGGTGTTACAGTGACTAATCTTTATGTGCTCCCCAACACCAATGATGGTTGTAAAAGATAAATGTACAAAAATCACATTAATAACAAAAGTTACAAACAGAACGTATTCACATGGTACTCCAATAATTACAAATAAATAACAGAAAAGAGCAGTAGTCCAGACTATATGGGTCAACCAAATGGTACGAAATATTTTTATTTATATTCCCACTCAAAATGTACACTGGGGCACAATGTGTAAGCAAGTAAATGGGAGAGCTTGGTCACTCGAATCTTCTGCCCTTCTATGACATTCTTAAGAATTTTTAGTCCAACTTCATTTCACTCCAAAAGCGTTAGCGCATTTTTTTCTTCACGACTTTGAAGGTCTCCTCTGGACTTGGACTGGTCTATGTCCATTTGATTCTCTAGGCACACTGCCATATACCTTACAATATTGAGAGCAAGATATAGGGTCCTCTAAAAGGTGGGTGCATAAGTAAAAGAGCACCCAATTTCACTCAAGAATTCCACCCCCCTTCTGTCGCAAGAACTGAAAGATATCTTATTTCATTCAATAGTACACTGAGCCCACCCCAGTTCCTGAGGAGACATCCAAAAGTTTGGAGGATGAAATGCGTCAACTATATTGGGGTGAAATGTAGTTGGACTAAAAGTGCTTAAGAATGCAGTGGAGGGTACATCCCTCACCCTGGTTAATACATAGGGGCCAAATGTGGATATTCTAGAGTTCTATACCACTGTATGGAGACATGTTCATGAACTGACCATAGGCATAGTTCTATGGGGAGGAGACAGTAATACATACCTGGAATCTGGCATGATGAGCTGGCAGTATTTAAAGGGCATAGCAAACAATCTGAGATGGCTATATGTGAAGGTATGGAAGAATGTGGTATGGTGGACGCATGGAGTCTGCACAATCCACATATACAAGAGGGTACATTTGTATCCTTAGTCCATGGTGCATAGTTGAGATTGGTTAATTGGCTGGTGTCCAGGGAGGCCTGTCCGCCGGTGGAGGAGGTGGCACATTTTCGGAAAACATTATCAGATCATGCACCAGTGAAATTAAGATTAGCAATGTCGAATATGGCTCCACCCCCTTTTACATGGAGGTTTCACGCTACTGCCCTATTAGATGCAGTTTTTAGAGAAGATGTCTGTACAGCGATAGTTGAATATTTTGACAAGAATGTTAGAACTGTAGATGGTACGGGCATCTTATGGGAAGCCTTCAAAGTAACGATTCGAGGGATCTCTATGTCCACCCAGATAGGGGTCCTAATGGTGATTCGCACTCGGATACATAAAGCAGAAGTCATGTTACATACACTTGAATTCGACTACGAGACCACATCTAATACATGCACTCTGGCTGCAATAAGACAGCAATTGACAGAATATCGTGATTTAACAGCAGAGGAATTAAACTTCCTGTCTAAGCAGCACATGGCAGGGTTATACAGTGATGGGCAGAGGCTCGGACAAATTTTGGCACATAAGCTGAGGGCACCACGAGACGCTGGGCATATAGTGAAAATTCTTGAGACTGACAGGCAGGCACACTTTCATACACTCAACATATTATCTGCCTTTATGAGATTTTATGCGGTTCTGTACAGTGCCAGATCCACTGCTGACCTGAATGTTATAAATTGATATTGAAGATGTGGTGCTGGCAGGGCTGTCACCTAGACAGCGGGAGTAATTTATGCAGCCTATAATAGTGGAAGATGTCAATGAAGCAATTTGTGAGCTGCCAAACGACAAGGCCCCTGGCCTAGATGGGCTTACCAGGGAACTTTATAAAGAATATAATGAACCATTGGTGCCACATCTCCAGGCTGTCTATGAAGAGGCCTATCAGACTCAAACTCTCCAGCTTCTCACTGGGAGGCATTAACAGTGACTCTGCTTAAGGTGAGTAAGTCACCGGAAGCATGTGAATCCTATTGTACCTTGTTTCTAATAAATATAGATGTGAAAATACATGCCAAAATACTGGCAATTTCATTGCAACCACTTCTACCTGCCTTGGTCCTGCCGGACCAGTCGGGATTCATACCTTCGCACTCTATTACTCTTAATCTGCGTACTATATTCTCTTTCTTGAATGAATTGGACCCTACCTCACGGTTGGCAGTGACATTATTGGATGCTGCTAAAGCATTTGATTCTATTGCATGGGAAGATATATTTGCTATATTGACATGCATAGACATGCCACAAGAATTCATCCGCTGGATGGGCTGCTGTACACCAAACCGATGGCGAGAATACATATCAATGGACCTGTCTCTAAGGTTTTCCACATAGGTCAAGGAATGTGATAGGGTTGCCCCCTGTCACGTATATTATTTGCGGTAATCTTAGAACTGTTGGCTTGTATAATACGATAGTGGCATGCCACGGTAGCCTTAAAATTTGGACTCTGTCTTCTCAGCGCCAACCTGCCACTGGTTATATGGGAATATGTGAGATTTGAATATTACTCAGGGCTCAGTATTAATTGGTCCAAACTGGTTGTCTTCCTTCTCACATTGGAGACTCCAAGTGCTCATCGGACCTCCCGCTGGTATGGGATACTGAGCCAGTTAAATTCTTGTGGACGCTATGTGTATAAGATAGATCAAGTTTCAGGTTGGGCAAGAATTTCATTATCATTGACGGATTGAGTTGCTGTACTAAAAATTGTCATATTTCCCATGCTCCTGTACCTCTTAGTTAACATATTTAACACTTCCTCTCCACTTTTTCAAGATGCTCATTTCCCTTTTGATATACTACTACGGGCCAGCAAACAGCCGGAATTCGGCTGGGATGTCCTCACATTGCCATAAGTGAGAGGTGGATTTAATGTGCCTAGTCTCTATCTATACTACCTCTGTACACAAGCACACTTCACACATGATTGGCAAACCACACATAAATACTCACCACATGTCACAATAGAATGTGATGATGCCCATCCTATTCCGCTATCAGCTCTCCTATCTCACAAAAGAGAGATCATAATGCACATAGAGATCAACACTCTACACACCACGTTGTCAGCGTGGCAGAGGCTGGGTGGGCGGGATGGGGAGACTGCCGCTGAATGCATAGGCGATGCCTTTGAGGCACAATCCTGAAATATCAGTGACTCAAGAAGATATGGTGCTGAAAATCCAAGCACAGGCGGGTTTACGATGGAGGGGGTATTGCATATCCCTGAAGTACATTTATAATGCTTGATACATTTACCAATGTGAATAGATCATCTCCACTCACAACCTTCATACACTGCAGGCTTATGGTGGTGATGTGGGAACTTTATCCAGGCTTTCCGGATTAGCCCCCAGTGTTCAAAACTTATCAGGTAATCCTCACCACCGACACACGTAGGCATCTCATTACCCACCTATATGTGGCTGAACAAGCGGATAGGCCACAGTCCACTGATAAGGCGACGGAGTGCTTGAACACTATGTTGACAAACCCTCTGGGCGAGGAGGACTTCTGTTTCTGTTGTGCACAGTTACATGGCTTCACCTCTAACTGCAACTTACAAATCATTCATTTCAATTGAAATATATTACACACCTTCCAAATTTCATAAATATGGACTACAAGCTGATGATAACTGTATCAGGTGAGGAGGGCAAAGGCTAATTTCATTCATGTGGTATGGACATGTCATGTTGAAAGGCAATATTGGATACACATCACGGAAACTTTAACTAAAATGATATCTGAATCTATACCATGTGACCCAGCTATCTGTTTGCTAGATATGGTTAAAGTTGAATCACCCGCCTCAAGGAAGTACGCAGTTGTGGCCCTATTATCAGCAACAAGACGTGTAACCCAGCACTGGGGCAGCAGAGTTAATCCCACTTAAACAAATTGGAATCAGGATATGGTGTACTGTCAAAACAGCTAGAACTCTTTGCAGCAGATTTACTGAGAACTTCCAGACCCAAGGATATCTGGGGACCCTGGACGACACACCTCCTGTAGCAACCTTCTAACAATGAATACCCCCAGCAGGGGACTATACCTGAATTGTGTAATCTACTCACGGGAATTATTATGTATGCCATGTATGACCCATGTACTGTGCCAAATGTAATAACAACAAATATTTCCTTACCATTGGGAGAAAAATGCCTATGGGGGTATGTTAAGCTGATGTCTCGCTGTTTATTGTTCATTTCTGTTACATTAGCAATACGCAATGTGCATCTGTAATAGGTGTTAAAATGAAATAAACAATTTGTTTTTCAAAGAATGTCATGGAAGGGCAAAAGATTGGACTGGCCAATCCCTCCCATTTAGTTTCTACCATGTTTTGCCCCAGTGTACATTTAAAGTGGGAGTTGGAGGACAAAAGAAAGGTGTTGACCAGGACTGGACAGGCCGTAGCGGGCACCGGACATTACCCTGGTGGGCCAGAGGTGTGGGAGCCAGTTGGGGGTGAAATGAAGTTGGACTAAAAGCACTTAAGAATGTCTCAAGGGTGCAAAAGATTGGACTGAATAAGCCCTACCATTTACTTGTTTCCACGTTTTTAGAGTGGGAGTATAAACAAAAATATTTCGTACCACCTAAATAATCAAAATAGTCTGGACAGGTGCTCTGTTCTGTTATGTCATTGCAATTACTGGAGTGCCATGTGAATATGTTCTGCTTGTAACTTTTGTTATATTGTGATTATTGTACATTCATCTTTTACAACTATCATAGGTGGTGGGGGTCACGTAAGGATTAGTCACTGTGACATCAATACAGCATGCCTACCAATACAGCATGCCTCTTGATTGATGTGGAGCACACACTGTTTAATATTTTGGTGTTTATGTAAGTGCTTTCTTTTTTTGTGAGTCATCTGTTTAATTTAGGTAACGTTGGCCTACCTCTGTGCTCTGTTCTATAGTTGATAAACATAAACTATAAAGTGATATGGTAATGCATATTTGAATAGTATTGTGCAATTTATTTGCAGGGTCTGACTGAATTTTCAGTTTTACCGAAGAAGCCTTTTTGAAAGTAGCAAACAGGTCTTCCTTTCATGTTTGTATACAATTTTATGTAAAGTTGGCAGTTTGGTGCCTCAGGCTTGTGTTGTGGCCACATGACTATGTGTAGTTGGCCGTTGTGTATTCTTTCCAGACCCAGTATCACAAAAGTGGACTGGGTGTTGCTAGGGTGGGCCACCCTGACACGGTGGGAGGGGTGGAGCTGTGCATAGCTCCGCTGGCACTTCAAAGGAAATGCCTCAGCTGAAAGAAAAATAATTTCACACAAGCCTTTTGTGACTCTATACATCCTGAGACCAGGGCAGGGAGGAAGAAAATTCCAGAACCAGATGAGAGGGGGCAGTTTAGAAGTTTCTCCCATTTCAAAGCTAGCTCCAGGTATAACAAATGGACACACAGACCAACTCTTCAGTACACTCCTGGACCGTTGGATGCTACAGAAGAAGGATTTTGCTGCTGCCAGAGGATTGTCCTGCTGCCTGAGGCCTGCCTTGGTGTCTGAGAAGGAAACCTGGATCTGCTCCCTTCATCCCAGGATACCTTAAGTGACTCCAAGGGTCAGCTGACTGACCACCTGTTGGGAGCTACAAGGGTATATCAATCTCTGTAACTGCCCAGCTGACCTGCTGCAAATAGACCTGCCTGGACCTGTAGCTGGACCTGCCTGAGCTGTGCTGGCCTCTGCAAGAGTGAGTCAATGATCCCCAAGATGAGCCCCCCAGATCCTAAGACTTTGGTTGGCATCAGAGTGACCACAAAGGTTTTGGACTCTTCACGACCGTGGACGGGCCCCTTCACATCAAGATCTTGTTGTGTGTGCCAACTGCCTATGAGAAGCTTCTTTGAATCCGACTTTTTATGCAACAGTAACTGCTAGTGACAACCAGCAACACAAGATCTGCTCTCTGCACTACCGAATAGACAGACCATGGTGACAGCCAACAAAAAGCTCCAACTACGATCGTCCGTGACTCCCGACAGGATCTTCATGCTACAACAATGGCTGGCTGTGATGCTCAGGCCTTCTCTTTGTGCCACAGAGATGAGCATCCGTGACGCTCTCCCTGCTCCTCGCTGCCTACTCCACCGAGAACTGGACTCTTCATGCCGGACTTTGAGGAGATAGCTTTTTCAGAGGGAGTAACCTGGCCCCTTTATCTGGCCTGCGCTCCATTGTGGCCAACCTCAACTTGTGACTTTCTCTCGGTCTAGCTATGACCAGATGACTGAGTGACTCTCAGGCACTATACCTATTTAATATTTGAAATTGCATATCTCCAGTTTGACTGATTGGATTTTTGTCATTTTGCTGTCAAAATGTATTACATTTTACTCTATTCTACTAAATTGGTGTGGATTTCCTTGTGTTGTGTTTTCACTTCATTTATGTTGGTGTGCTCCATAAATACTTTACACATTGCCTCTAAGCTAAGCCTAACTGCTTTTGTTCCAAGCACAGGTTAGTTTAGTGGCTTTTACAGTTCATCAAGATAAAGATTTCAGGTGTTGTTTGAGAAGGGTTCACACCCCCCTCAGCCAACAATTCCAATTATCACATGGATCAATTACCTCAGCTGCAACTAAAATAATTGTAGACAGAAACTAAGCCAACCATGGTTCTCTCATAACCTACCCAAGCAATTTAAGAGAATGGAAAAGTGAGTGGAAAAATAAAAAATTATCTCTGATACTCATCATACTAAGAAAGCTACGAAAAGAATGAATTATTACCTTTACAAATGCTTACTTTCCAAAAGAAGAAATTTCCTCTTCAAATACTCCAAATACAAAACTCTAAGGAGCCCATTTACAAGAAAATAACACTACATGGTGCCGCTAATTATTTACAGCAATACGATGTATCCCTGTGCCTTCCTTTGTGTTGGTGCCATTTAGGCAGCCTTTCACCATTACAGACACTCTTGCGCAATGGCGCCAGGGTACCTATGTTAAAATCGGGTTGTTTTTGTGCAGCAAGGGACACCTTCCTTCACAAAAACAACTGTTGTGCCTGCCCTGTGGAGGCACATGGTTTTGATGCATTTCTAGATTCATGCTATGTTGTAAATATGGGAATGTGTCATAAACCATAGGCACTGAGTGGGAACACCCACTGCAACACCCATGGCATGCCTCGGCAACGCAGCAACTTGTGCTGCGTTGCCTTACACCATATTTACGAGGCCATGAAAAGCCACACTGACTGGCTTTCTATGACATAGAAATATATGGGTCTTAACTGTGTGCCACCGGAACGTCAAACAAAGGGATGCTCCGTGGCGCACTGGACTTGTAAATAAGCCCCTTATTGTTCTGCTATAAAACTAACCTCTCCACTCTCCATGGTGAAACTCAGATAACACCATTCATCAAATAATGTGATGTATATGTTTGCTGATAAAATTCTAATTGCGGACTCCGCCCGCCATCCTAATGATGCCCTAAGTACTTTCAATAATCCGTATCAGCCAAACTTATTGAAGACATTTTCTCCAAATTTCAAGTCACTTAGCATGTCCAGATTATTGTCACTCTTGACCAAGGCATATTCTCAGACCCTCTTCCCAAAAAATACAATCAAGATCTTACACGACGTGCAAACTACTGCCCAGTTGCCAACCTTCCATATCTTGCTTTAGCCCTCAAAAGGTTGTTGCAACTGAGTCACCAAGGTCATTGCAAAGAAGGGATTACTGCCCAATTATCATTCTGAATTTATAGCTGACTTCAACAAGTAAACAATACCAAAGGGGATGAGGGATGGAGCGTTTGAGCAAATCAACGACTCACCCCCAGTCAACTGATCTGGGTTTAATCCATCATCATTCTTTAGCTCACTACACCACCCCAGTTCAGACATGGCCATATGCAAATCAGTCTGACCCTGTGCCTCATGGGAACAGTACAGCCTGAACTGCCAAGCCATGTCTTCTCTGGACCGGAAACAAGCATCCTGGGACCTGTTTCGGGTTCATAACCCTCATCAGCTAGGCTATCTTGAATCCAGTGGCAAAGTGAACAAGGGACCCACGTCTGGGCATACCCTGCCAACTTAGGGCAAACAAAGCGATACCAAAGGGGATGATGGACGGAGCGTTTGAGCAAATCAAACACTCACCCCCAGTCAACTGATTTGGATTTGGATTTAATCCATCATCATTCTTTAGCTCACTCCACCACCCCAGTTCAGACAAGGCCATATAAAAATCAGTCTGACCCTATGCCTCATGGGAACAGCCAAGCCCGAACTGCCAAGCCATGTCTTCCCTGGACCGGAAACAAGCATCCTGGGACCGGTTTCGGGTTCATAACCCTCATCAGCCAGGCTATGCTGAGACATGAGTCCCGCGCTCTCCATGCCACTGAAATCAAGGTATCCTGCCTGAAGAGGGGTGAAACCCCAAAACCGGTCCTAGGATTCTTGTTTCCTGTCCAGGGAGGACCTAGCCTGGCAGTTTGGGCTGGACTGTCCCAATTGGGCGCAGGGTCAAGACAGATTTGCAGATGGCTGGGTCCAAACTGGAATGGCATTGTGAGCAAACAAAACGATAGATTTAGGCCCAGATCTCTGTACTGGGGTGAATGTATGACATGGTTCTGCATTCTGTCCATCAATAGTTCCTTTTGCATTGGTCACACCGATTGGGACGGGTATGGTCAGACATGAGTCCTGTGCTCTCCATGCCACTGGAATTAAGCTATCCTGGCTGAAGAGGGGTGAAACTCTAAAACCGGTCCTAGGATGCTTGTTTCCAGTCCAGGGAGGACCTCGCCTGGCAGTTCAGGCTAGACTGTTCCCATTGGGCGCAGGGTCAAGACTGATTTGCATATGGCTGGGTCCAAACTGGAATGGCATGGTGAGTAAATAAAATGATGGATTTAGGCCCAGATCTCTATACTGGGGTGAATGTATGACATTGTTCTGCATTCCGCCCATCAGCACTTCTTTTTGCATTTGTCACCCTGGGTGAGACGGGTATGCTCAGACGTGAGTCCCGTGCTCTCCATGCCACTGGAATGAACCTATCCTGGCTGAAGAGGGGTGAAATCCCGAAACCAGTCCTAGCATGCTTGTTTCCAGTCCAGGGAGGACCTCGCCTGGCAGTTTGGACTGGACTGTTCCCATTGGGCGCAGGCTCAAGACTGATTTGCATATGGCTGGGTCCAAACTGGAATGGCATGGTGATGAAAAAAACAATGGATTCAGGCCCAGATCTCTGTACTGGGGTGAATGTATAACATTGTTCTGCATTCTGTCCATCTTTAGATCTTTTTGCATTTGTCACCCCGAGTGGGACGGGTATGCTCAGACGTGAGTCCCGCGCTCTCCATGCCACTGGAATCAAGCTATCCTGACTGAAGAGGGGTGAAGCCCCAAAACCGGTCCTAGGACGCTTGTTTCCTGTCCAGAGAGGACATAGCCTGGCAGTTCGGGCTGTACTGTTCCCATTGGGCGCAGGGTCAAGACTGATTTGCATATGGCTGGGTCCAAACTGGAAAGGCATGGTGAGCAAAAAAACAATGAATTTAGGCCCAGATTTCTGTACTACGGTGAATGTATGATATTGTTCGGCTTTTTGTCCATCAATAGTTCTTTTTGCATTTGTCACCCCGAGTGGGATGGGTATGCTCAGACGTGAGTCCTGTGCTCTCCATGCCTCTGGAATCAAGCTATCCTGGCTGAAGAGGGGTGAACCCCCAAAACCGGTCCTAGGATGCTTGTTTCCAGTCCAGAGAGGACCTAGCCTGGCAGTTCGGGCTGGACTGTTCCGATTGGGCGCAGGGTCAAGACTGATTTGCATATGGGTGGGTCCAAACTGGAATGGCATGGTGAGCAAATAAAATGATGGATTTAGGCCCAGGTCTCTGTACTGGGGTGAATATATGACATTGTTCTGCATTCTGTCCATCAAAAGTTCTTTTTGCATTCAACAAGTAAACAGCAGTTTTCAAAATGTACTTGATGATGTATATCACATCTTTAACAAAGATGATGCATGCTTCCCCATACTGTTTGATTTATATGTCCCTTCTGAAAAAACTGATTATGGCACTGTTTACCTCTCTTCCATATGTTGAACTGATATCTAACCCACCTTTTATTGTTGTAACCTAGTTGACATTAGATGTTCAATATTAAGCAGTCAGCACTTAGCTCAGCCCAGCTAAGGCGTATAAAATCAAATGAAATCATTTACATTTTACAGATTCCAGCACTGCAAAGACTAAACACTTCAAGATGACTTTCTTTCAGTTCCTTATTGTCCAAATGAGCAGAGGTTTAAACCCTATGCCCTCCTTTAACATCTTGAATATTACAAAATGAGGCATAATGCTTCACAAGTTGAGTCAGTTGAGTCATATCAGATCTTTCACTTAACCTATGAGCTCAAGCTGCTAGACTGAGCCAGGCGATCACAAGCTAGTGTGATTTGTCTGACAATCCTTATAAGGCTGTGCCTTGCCATCCTGCTATCCATCCCATACACTATTTTTATTCTGCAAATTCCAAAAAATGTACACTTTCAGAAAGACTTGCAGCCATTATGAGGAAGCAAGGTGACATCCACAGGCAATAGTACCTTGCCTAAAGCCCTTTCCCTGATTTTCTCTCATTGCTTTCCCTTTTAGATCTGAAGAGGCAATGATATGTCAGTAATAGAGGCAATTAACTGTTTGGGTGAGAACTACGCAGTTGTTCTGGCAAGCTATCTGTGACCAACAGAAAGAGCAATTGAGCATACGTTGACAGTGTTACATACATGAGTGTGACATGTTAGTTATATTACCCGTGTGTGCCTGTGCTCTTTTCATATAATGGTGTTTGTAATGACATAGACATGAGCGTGACACATACCTTGTAACGTTTGTGCCTATTTCATTTAACCTGTTCAGTGCTGAGGACGGAACCATTCTGTCCTCGCACCTGCTCTCCCCATGCAACTCTCCCCAAACAGGACTGACAGCAGAGGCCTTCCGTTGCCACTCCCGACACCCCCCCTCCTTCGGCAATTCGATGATGTCGGTTCGCTCCGAATTCATGAAAAGCTACCGGACTTGCTGGAAGCCATTTGGTTTCCAGTGTGTCTGAGAGCAAGTAGGTTTTTCCTGCCGGGGGGCAGGGGGTTCCAGCATGCATTGCGGTATCAGGGATAGGAAAGGGTTTGTCCTCTCCCTCGATGCCTCTTTGCGTGGCATTTCTGCTGCAAGATCGTGCATGGGGTCACGATCGTGTAGCAGGAATTCTACCACTGGCACCAAGGATTTGTGTTTTTGGTAATGGAAGGAACCCCTTAGGCAAGGGTCACTTCCAATTTTTGGCACATTGATTTGGCCATATTCTGCCTGGGCATATCGGCCATATTTGGAGGCCCATCTGCCCCCAACGGTGTCAGAAAGCCCACTAGCACCAGCGATATTGAAATATATGTAATTACTTTAGGCTATTTGCTGCCCTCCCTCCCCCCACCAGGGCAGGTCGGCCCTATTCGGAGGCCCACCTGCTCCGGGGGTGGGGGGGGGCACAGAAAACACACTAACACCAGGGATATTGTAATTTTATGTTTGGGGCAGCCTCTTGTGTAAGGATCACTCCTATTGGGGGCTAATAATGTTTTTTAATTACTTTTGCCCATTTTAGGCCCTATTTTGAGGCCCAACTGCCCCTGTTGGGGGGGGCACAAAACCCATTAACATCAGTTAGGTCTTCATAATATGTTTGGGGTGGTATCTTAGGCAAGGATCACCTCTATTGGGGGTAATAATTTTTTTTAATTACTTGTTGCCAATTTTTGCCATTCTCGGGGGCAGATCAGCCCTATATGGAGGCCCATCTGCCCCCAAGAAATTATTAATTGGGATACTTTTTCTTAATTTATTTTTGCCCAGTTTCTGCCCCCCCCCCCCCTATGCGGGCACATTGACAATCTTTTAAGGCCTATCTGCCCCCGGGGGGCAGAAACTCACTAGCACAAGGGATATATATAAATAAATAAATAAGTGTCTGAATGGATTTATTTTTGTAAAAATGATTGCATAACTGACTTATTAAGTGTATCTTAGTGAATACATGTATTTTTTATTTATTTATTTATAAAGTTTTATATAGCGCAAACTTGATCCCGAAGGATATCAGAGTGCTTTACAATTTGAGGCAAAGGTAATAAATCAGAAAATGAGTCTAACATATTTATTTTATTTATTTATTTTGAAAGTTTTATAGAGCTCGAACAATATCCTTGTTAGTGAGTAATGTTTAAATATGTAAATATCTGTATCAGTGTCTCACTTTGTCTATAAGTGGCTGCATGGGTTGGTGAGTAGCTACATGAGTGTCTATATGGGTTATTAGTTTGTTTTTTGAGTATCAGTATGAGTGTCTGTATGCTTCGGTGGGGGATATTACTTAGCATATAGATTTATGAATGAGTGACTCACTGTTTGTATGTGTTGAAGACAGCATGTGTGCAGGACTGTATGGGTGGATGAGTGTGTGTATGGGTGTGCTAGTGAGTGAATGACTGTCTCAATAGTATCTTTATGAGTAACTACATATGCTTTAATCTAGTATATGTGAGTATTGATGTATATAAGTGATTATATGTGAGAGTGAGAGATTGGACGAGTTCCTGTATAAATAAGTATTTGTTTCTATAAGTGATTGTTTAAGAGAGTAAGTATGTGTACGCTTCTGTAAAAGTAAGTGTAGTGGTGTGTGTATAGCTGTATATGCAAATAAATGGATGTTTGATAAAAAGTTTATTTGCATGTGCGAGTATGTGTGTGAGTAACTCTATGGATGAGTGTCGGTGTGTAACAGGATGTATAGGTGTATGAGTACATATGATGAGTGAGTACATGTATGAGTGACTATATAGAACTGTTGGTGAATGAGTGGATGTGTATGTAGATGGTGGAATTACTGAATAGATTGTTGTAACTGATATTGGTATCTCCATTTTTTTGAAAATTTTAGTTTCTATTTTTGAATGTGTGTATCAAGGGTTTTATTACGCTGAGAGGAGGTCTGCCACTCTTTCACAAGGATGATGTTATCAGTGATGTCATGAGTGATGTCACTGACCATGTCATGAGTGATGTAATATGTGACGTCATCAGCAGTGCATTGCGGGCGCGCGAGTTATAGTTAGCTGAACTAACTATAACGGGGGAATTTCAATGGTTTTGCATGAGTGAAATGTCCAGCTAACTATAACATGTGTGAAACCTATGGTTTTTTCAGTGAATTTCTAAGTTTTTTAAAATGCTAATTCCTAACTATAACGTGGCTGAAACCTATAGTTTTTTCAGTGAATTTCAAAGGTTTTATAAATGATAATTTTTAAATGTATTAATTGTTATTTTTTTATACTATTTTTTTACTACATTGTTTTAAAGTATTTATTTTTAGATATTTTATTTTTTTAATTACATTACATATTTTTAATATAAATTGAAAAATAAAATGTTTTTAAAAATATTGAAATTGTAATGTTTTTATTTTTTATTTTATATTTTTTTATTTATATATATGTTATATAGCAGGCAATGATATCCTATGGAAGGAAATTCAAGTTACTGGTAAGTACAGTTAAATTTACTTTTCAAGAACAGTAGTGAGCTGAAAGATGCAGCACTGAGGTCTCTCCAGAGAACAGGTGAGTAAATCGGAATTCGTAGTTCGGATGATTTTAGAGGAATATTTCGCTCAATAGTGAAGGGAGGGGGCGGGGCCTGAGGTGACATGTGTGCAAACACGCCCTGTGGCGCGTTTTAGGTTGGGGAATTAATTCCTCTTCAATCCTGAGGTCCCCTGTGAGCCAACTAGACCACCAGGAACCTCCAGTATGCGCCAGGGGGCTGCGTTGCAGAGAGGTGTTCTGAGGCCACGGCCCTTTTTACACCTCTCTGCAAAGCAGCCCCCTGGCGCTTACTGGAGGTTCCTGGTGGGCTAGTTGGCCCCCAGGGACCCCCAGTATGCAAGAGGAATTAGTTCCCCCTCTGCAAACACGCCAGGGGGCGCGTTTGCAGAGAGGTGCAGGGAGATGGCGTGGCCTCCTCCCGATCCCGTTTTTTTCTTCTTTACTTCTAAGAAGAGGGACTGTGTAGCCCCCCTTCTTTTTCTTTTTTTTTTTGGCCCTGGGGACCCCATCCCCCAGGGCATGCCCTCAATTTATATTTTTTTTTAAAAATCGGGAAGGGTTCCGTGTGACCCCCCTCCCAGGGCCATACTCTGCCCCGGGGACCCCATCCCCCTGGGCATGGGCCTTTTTTTATTTTATTTTTTTAATTAGGAGGGTGGCTGCTTTGCCCCCCTCCTTTTGCCACCTTTGGCCCGGGGACCCCATCCCCCGGGCCGGCCATTTTTTTTTTTTTTTTTTGGGAGGGGGGCCACGTGGCCCACCTCTCGGGCCACTTCTGGCCCCGGGGACCCCATCCACCAGGGCTGGCCCACTCCATTGGGAACCGTGGGAGGGGGCCCCAAGGCCCCCACGGTCCCTGCCAGCTCCCCGCATCCTGCGGGAGCTGGCATTGCTTTTCTGCTTGGGGAGCAGCTAACTTGCTGCTCCCCATGCAGAAATGAAATCCGCATTGGTTTTTGAAAGAGAGAGCAGGTTTCCTGCTCTCACTTTTAAAAACCACAGCAGTTTGCTATGGTAGGGTGGGAGCCGCGAGGCTCCCGCCCTACCATAGCAAACAGCAGTGTCCCAGGGGTAGGCACCCCGGGACACTGCAGGAGCCAGCCCTGTGGGGTGGTGGTCCCCAGGGCCATTGAGGGCTTCACGAGGGGGGCTGCGTGACCCCCCTCCCAATAATTGTAAAGCCCCGGGGATGATGGCCCCGGGGCTGGGAGGTCCGTCACGGACCCCCCTATTTTAAATATTAGTGCCCCAGGAGGTGGCGGTACCCGGGGCGTGTGGGAGGGCCTGAGCCCCCCACACAGGTTTTTTTTTAAATTGATTTAAAACGAAGCCCCAGTGGTTGGCGATCCCTGGGGCTCGGGGGGCCTTAGAGGCCCCCCATCATTCATATCAAAGCCCCAGGGGGTGTCGGTCCCCGGGGCTGCGGGGGGGCCATGTGCCCCCGCTATTATAATTACTTTGCCCAGGGGTGGCAGTCCCCAGTGCTGTGTGGAGTGATTAGGCCCCCCCCACACTTTTTTTTATTATGCCCCCGGGATTTCTTTCCCCAGGGGCTAATTTTTTTCACGGGGTACGCGTACCTCTGCGTATCCCGTGATTTTAAAAAAATTATTATGTTTTTGGGCTTTGGGGGTCCTTGTGGGACCCCCTGAGCAGGCCTAGGGGGTCAGGGTGTTTCTACCCTTCCCCCTTTGCGTGTTTTTCGCGTTTCTTTCGCTGCTTTCTTGTGCCTCAGGTCTACCGAGGCACAAGATGGCTGCCAACCCTTTCTTGGTTTGGAGTGTTGACAGCCAATTAGCATAAAGCTCGTGCTCAGGAAGGTACGCGTACTGTACTCGTACGGTACTTCATCTATAGATATTTCTATGATTGTACTTTTGAATTTCTAAGGAACTACTGAATGAATTTACACCATTTAACAAAAAGCGTAATCTGCTAACCAAACTCTACATTTTTGTCAAATTTTATGTAATTCCATTCAGCAGTTCGGGCTGTAGCCTCACTTAAAGAACCCTATGGAAAATTGCCTGGGAAAACACGTTTCGGGGTGATTCTTGAAGCGGGGGCCGTGAAAAAAGGGGGGTCCCAAACCGTGTCCTACGATCCTGGGAGGCACTTGTTTAGACCCCGTGGACAGATTGTCTACATCGTGGATTGGTGGGGTCTTTACACAGACCTCCTAACTCTCCTTGGTAGCTACATTCAGCTATCCCCAACTGGGGTTAGAAAGGGGCTTAGCTTACCCAGAGACCGATGGTAGCACCGCCCCCCCAGGCTGTTTATTCCCCAAACAACTCCTCTTTCCTCGCTGTATATTCTGCAATGACAACTCCCTCCTCCCTGGCTGTGTATTTATTCTTCAATAGAGCTCCTCTTAGCTGTGAGTCCCCCCATACAGTACACCACACCCAGCTGCGCTCTCCCCAGAGCAGCCCCTCCCCCAGCTGTGTATCCCCAGTGCTGTTTCATCACCTCTGTATATTCCACACTATAACCACTCCCAGGGCAGTGCCTCCCACTGGCTGGGCTTTGTCCATGGCAGTTCTTTATACTAGTCATGTACCCTTTTGTTAAGTTCCTCCTTCTGGCCGCGTGGACCACTTACACCCCCACCTTTCCTGTGTTTCCCCCAAGGTAGCTCCCGCTCCAGGCTCTTCCTCTCCCTGGCAGACCTTCCCCCTGACTGTGCGTTCCTAGTTCCACTCCAGGCTGCGTGTTCCTTGGCTTGCCCTTCCTTTCAGTGTATTCGCAAGGACAGCATCTCCTCCCACTGTGTATTCTCACAGCAGCTCCCCCGATGCCCCCACCCCAATATAAAGCACTGTATGTGTCTTCCCCTGTTTAGCTCCTCCTCCCAGCTGTGTATTTAGTTGGGCAGTTCCTCCTTCTCGCGCTGAGCGTTCCCAGGCAGCTAGTGTCCTCTGGTTCTGTTTGTTACTGCGGTTGCTCTTTTCATATAAATTTCCTTCCGCATTTAACAATGAGGTGGTATCAAAAGCTGCACACAAAATGCTAATGACGTAATGTACAGCACCTTGACGTTCACAGAGGACACCACCCGACTTATAAGCACCCACTTTCTACTGCCACAGTGCAGGGGAATCTCTGCCAGCTACCTTCATTGCAGGGTGCATGCTTGCTCCCTTTCCAGCCCAGCAGCTCAGATAGAGGCCGTCTTTGCGTCTTGGGACTTGCCAGGGACATGAGAAGCCCACATAATCTGGCACCAGAAATCCTCGGCCCAAGCATTAGCAAAGGTATCGGTGTTCTCTGAATCCCCAGCTTCCCCTCTCCTTCACACACAGCGGTATGAGAATCCAGCTCCTGCAGTCTCCCCCACAGAGGGGTGTAGAGGGCCCAGCTCCTGCAGTCTCCCCCACAGAGGGGGTATGACATTTCAGCTCCTCCAGTCTCACCCACACAGGGGTGTAGAGTCCCCAGATCCTGCGGTCTAGAGGATCCAGCCCATCTCTTCTCCACCAAGGGGTGTGGAAAGCCCAGTTGCAAGTCTTCTCCTTTCCACACATGGGTGTAAGGCCCCAGCCCCTCTCTTTCCACTCAGAGGTGTAGAGACCCCATTTGTGCAGTCTCCTACACAGAGTTGTAGTGACCCTAATGTCACCAATCTCACTTCACCGAGGGGTGTACATGTCACAGGCCCTGCAGTCCCTCTACCCTCCCAGAGGTATAGAGACCTCCAGGCCCTCTCTTCCAGGGAAGCACTGTTGCCGTATCGGGATGACCCAATTGGCTCCTTTTCTCTGTAATTGTGCATGAAATTCCAAATCACATCACTGATGGCATCTCATATGACATCACTGATGACATCATCCAGTAAATGTGGTTTGGCCTGAGGTGATGTGTGCAAACACGCCCTGTGGCGCGTTTTAAGTTGTGGAAATAATTCCCCTTCAATCCTGAGAGTCCCTGGGGCCAACTAGCCCACCAGGTGCTTCCAGTAAGCACCACTGCGCTGCGTTGCAGAGAGGTGGTCCAAGGCCATGCCCAATTTTACATCTCTCTGCAATGCAAGTCTGTGGCACTTACTGGACATACCTGGTGGGTTAGTTGGCCCCCAGGGAGCCTCAGGATTCAAGGCGACGTTATCCCTCAACTTAAAACGTCCATAGGTTGTGTTTGCACACATGTCATCTCAGGCCCCCCTCCCTTCACCAGTGTGCAAACGCACCCGTGGCGCTTTTAAGAGGTAGTTTTAATCCCCCTGCCCTATTATATACTGAGGAGGTTATGCTAATCACAGGGGGACCCCAACTTATAGTGTTCCTTAGTGTATATAGGTGTTATAACTGTATTCTAAGTGTCTTTTAACATAACACTAGCTCTAGGACTGGTTAGTCAGACTCAGTTGCCACCGGTACCCGTCTGAAAAAGTTGAGGTTACAGGATGATTATGCAACAAGGCTTCTTTCTGCTCCTCTGCTTGTTCTTTCAGTACGTCCTGTTTCTTCCTGCACTTTTCTTCATCTTTGAGGACTTCTGTTGCTTCTTTCTGCATTTCTTTTGCTTCTTTCTGTGTGTTTTCTCTTCTTTCTTCACATTTCCTACCCCTGTAGGCATAGTTAGAAACTAGCATTTAAAAAACCTTTGAAATTCACTGAAAAAAACATAGGTTTCAGGCACTTTATAGTTAGGAATTAGCATTTAAAAAACCTTAGTAATTCACTGAAAAAACCATAGGTTTCAGGGGCGTTATAGTTAGCTGGACATTTCACTCATACAAAACCATTGAAATTCCTCCGCAATGCACTGCTGATGACGTCACATATTACATCACTCATGACATGGTCAGTGACATCACTGATGACATATGAAATGACATCATTGATGACATCATCCTTGTGATAGAGTGGCAGACCTCCTCTCACCCTAATATAACCTTTGATACACACATTCAAAAATAGAAACTAACATTTTCAAAAAAAATGGACATACCAATACCAGTTACAACAACCTATTCAGTAATTCCAAGAACTTCATACACATCCGCTCATTCACCAACAGTCCTATATAGTCACTCATATATGTACTCACTCATCATATGTACTCATACACCTATACATCCTGTTACACACCGCCACTCATTCCTAGAGTTACTCTCACACATAGTCACTCATGCTAATAAAGAACCGAACATCCATTTAATTGCATATACAGTTATACACACACCACCACACTTACCTCTACAGAAACTTGCACATACTTACTCTCTCAAGCAATCACTTATAGAAACAAATACTAATTTATACAGGAACTCTTCCAATCTCTCACTCTCACATATACTCACTTATATACACCAATACTCACATATAATAGTTTGAAACATATGTAGTTACTCATAAAGACACTATTGAGACAGTCATTTACTCACTAACACACCCACATACACACACTCATCCACCCATACAGTCTTGCATACATGCTGTCTTCAACACATACAAACAGTGAGTCACGCATTCATGCATCTATACACTAAGTAATACCCCCCACCGAACCATACAGACACTCAGACACTCATACTGATACTCAAAAAACCAACTAATAACCCATATAGACACTACTGTAGCTACTAACCAACCCATGCAGCCACTTATGCACAAAGTGAGAGACTGATACAGATATTTACATATTTAAACATTACTCACTAACCCATGTATTCACTAAGATACACTTAATCAGTCAGTTATACAATCAATTTGTTTAAAAAACAAAATCATCCATTTAGCCACTTATATACCCATTTATTCTTCCATCGACCTTGAGATATACATATATAAAACATATTTTATTTTCCGAAAAACACACATTCACTGGATGATGTCATCAGTGATGTCAATTGAGATGTCATCAGTAATGTCCTGAGTAATGTCACTGACCATGTCACGAGCGATGTAATATGTGACGTCATCAGCAGTGCATTGCGGGCGCACAAGTTATAGTTAGCTGAACTAACTATAACGAGGAAATTTCAATGGTTTTGTTCGAGTGAAATGTCCAGCTAACTATAATGCCCTTGAATCCTATGGTTTTTTCAGTGAATATATATGTATATATATATATATATATATATATATATATATATATATATATATATATATATATATATATATATATATTCACTGAAAAAACCATAGGTTTCACACCAGTTATAGTTAAGAATTAGCATTTAAAAAACCTATTAAACCTATTAATTTCACTGAAAAAACCATAGGTTTCACACCAATTATAGTTAGCTGGAAATTTTACTCGCATAAAACCAATGAAATTCCCACGTTATAGTTAGTTGGACTCACTATAACTTGCGCGCCCGCAATCCACTGCTGATGATGTCACATATTACGTCACTCATGACATGGTCAGTGACATCACAGATGACATCACTGATGACATCTCAAATGTGCAAGGAGGGGGCGGGCCTGACATAGCAAGTGTGCAAACTCACCCCCTGGCACATTGTAAATTGGGGGATTAAGTCCCCTGCAGTCCTGAGGGTCCTTGGAGCCAACTAGGCCACCAGATACCTCCAATATGCGCCAGGGAGCTGCATTGCCGAGAGGTATTCAGAGGCCATGCCCCTTTTTACAACTCTCTGCAATGCAGCTCTGTGGGGCTTACTGGTGGTAGCAGGTGGGCTTGTTGGCCCCCGGGCCCTCAGGACTCATGGGGATTTAATCGCCCAATTTACAATACTCCAGGGGGTGCGTTTGCACAGTGGTGCAGGGAGGGGTGTGGCCTGATGTGACAAGTGTCCAAACGCGCCATGTGCCACATTTTAGGTTGGGGGATTAAGTCCCCTTGAATCCTGAGGGTCCCTCATAGTATTACTCTCTCATACAATCACTGATACAATTACACACTCATCCATACAGCCACTCTCACAATCAATTTATATACTCCAACTCTCACATACACTGCCTTTTACATATGTAGTTAATTGGACATTTACCACTGAGGCATCCAATCTCTCACCAACACACCTATACACACTCACCTGCCCATACAGCTGTTTCCACATGCACTCTTGAACCCATACACCCAGTGAATCAACCACTCACACATCTATGCACAGAGTCACACACCTCCCACCCACCCACACACTCAGTCTCCCATACAAATACTCAGGCAACCAATCAATAACCCATATCGACACTCATGTAGCTACTGACCAACACAGGCAGCAGCTTACACAACAACAGACATTCTGATACACACATTCAGACAGTTTAGTCCCTTACCCATGCATTCAGTAAGACACATTTAATCACTCACTTATAGAGTCAGTCACGCACCAACTAAACCCTTCATCCTGACACTTATACTACACCCACTCATTCTTCAATTCACCTTGGCATATATATATAAAACATATTTAAACTTTACAGAAACACACAGACACTGGATGATGTCATCAGTCATATCATTTAAGATGTCATTAGTGATGTCATCAGGGATGTCACTGACCATGTCATGAATGATGTAATATGTGACGTCATCAGCAGTGCATTGCTGGGGCGCAAGTTATAGTTAGCTGAACTAACTATAGCAGGGGAATTTCAATGGTTCTGTACGAGTGAAATGTCCAACTAACTATAACGTCCCGGAAACATGTTTTTTTCAGTGAAAAAAATAATATATATGTATATCGATTCCAAGTATTCCTTAACCTCCGGTAAAGGCGATTAAGAATGAGCTAACTCCTCTTCGTGGCAATAATGAATCTTTTTATTTCTCTCTTCTGTCTGCCATGATGCGTTTCGACCATTACAATGGCCTTGATCATATATATATATATGTGTGAAAACCTTTTGCATTTGTACATGATGAGTATGGTGTTGGCTTTTGAGTAATTTTTTGTTTTGTCTATCTAGTGGGCTATCATTGGTTTTTACTGTGCCTGTGGAGAATATGTGCTGGTAAGTCTAGCTGTATCTGGCAAGCCAGTGGTATTGATTTTGAGTATATAGATCTTTGTGATAAAACCACACTTTGTTTATAACTTATTTTGCACAGTACTGGTTGCTGTTAACTTGTTTGTGAAGTTACTTATCTTGGTCAGGATTATGGCTAGCTGCAGGATGACTGCACAGCAGGTTATTGGCATGCTTTTTGGGTCTTCCTCTGACCATGGTTCAGAAACTGACTCTGCTTCTGAGGGAGTGGATGATTCTGGCAGTGACTTTTATGTCTGAGAGCAATCATCTGATGAGGAAGCCACTCTTAATGCAGATGAAGTGCCTGTTTTAGAGGAGGACATTGAAGTGCTGAGAGTGCAGAAATAGGCATATGGATTGCAGCCTGGGGCTGCAAGGCTTCCCATTGGCAGAGCTGATCTCTGGGTTGCCCCAAGCATAGTGCTGTCAGCTTTGCCTGCCTTTACTGATGTCGCAGGGTGTAGAGTGGATAATGAAAACTATTTGCCTATACATTTTTTTCAGTTGTTTATGGACAATGTATTTTTGGATGAGATTGTTGAGCAGACTAATTTGTAAGCTAAACAGTATTTGAGGCACAACAGGGCCAGACTTAAGCCCCACTCTAGAGCTACCCGGTGCACTCTCACAAATCTGGAGGAGTTCAAGAAGTTCTTAGGTTTAACTTTCTTGATAGGCTTGATAAGGAAGTCGTCAATGCCTTCCTATTGGTCTACTAGTCCCTTGATGGCAACGGCTACATTTCCGGCAGTCACGAGCCGTGATCGGTATTTGCTTCTGCTTTGGATGCTGCACTTTGTTGATAATGGTTTAGCGTTCTCACAAGATCACCCTGATTGTGACCGTCTTTTTAAGATTCTGTCTGTCCTTGATCACATTGTAGGTCGGTTTTCAGAGATCTATGCTCCAGGGAAAGAAGTAGCTGTGGATGAGTCTTTGGTCTTGTTCAAGGGCGGTTTGGTTTTTAGGCAGTACATTCTTAGCAAGAGAGAGGGCACACTATGGAATTAAGATGCAAATGCTGTCTGAGTAGGAGTGGATATGTCTATAATTTCAGGGTGTACACCGGTCCGGATTCCAGGATTGACCCCCGGTTGTCTGTCCACTTTCAGAGTGAGAGAGAAAATTGTTTGCGAACTTGATAGAGGACTTTTTAACAAAGTTCACCATTTATATGTAGATAACATCTATACTGATGTGCAGTTGTTCAGGGAATTGGTAAAAGTGTACACTGTTGCTCGTAGCACAATCCACTCTGACCATAAAGATTACCAAAAAGAACTTGTTTATCAAAAACTTCAGAGGCGACAGTGCAGTGCTTTGCGTAGTGATGAATTCAAGCTGTGAAGTTTGCAGACCGGAAAGATGTCTACATACTAACTACCATCCATGATGAAAGTACTTCACCTGTGACTGTTTGGGACAGGTTGCTGAAGCGTGCAAACCTGTTAGCATTCTAGACTACAATAGGCACATGACTGGTGTTGATAGAGTAGCTCTCAGAGGCTGGAGCCTTACAGTGCTCTTCGTAAGGCTTACATTGGGAATAAGAAGTTGGCTATCTATCTTGTCCACTTAATAACTTTTAATGTTTTTAACGTAGTTAAGGATTGATCTCCAGAGTCAAAGATGACATCAGGTGTCTGTGATAGGCAGCCTTGTTGTAGTGGAACAGCCAAGTGTTGCTAGAGTTGGAGTGGTAGAGGGTGTGGCTATATTGAAAGATCGCCACTTTTCTGATTACATTCCTCCCACTGCCAAAAAAGGCTCTCCCAGTAGGAGATGTAGAGCCTGTTTGCAAAGAGGTTTGCGGTAGGAGACTCGTATGTACTGCGCAGAGTGCCCTTATTAACCTGCGCTGTGTGTGCCTGCTTGTTTTAGAATGTACCACATGCCATCTGCGGCCCAAACAGGTAAGAGCGGTGGGGCAGGGGGTCGGGTGAGGGATTATTTCCACAGACGACTACAAGGACAAATTAACTTTTTATTTAATTTTTCCTCCTAGTCGTCTGTTGAATCGCCCTTCAACCCGACCCACCAGCCCCACCACTCTTACCTACATGGGCTGCGGCTGCCATACTGAAAAGAGTTTTTGGGAGCATCTGTGAGTGTAAAAGTTAGCTGTCCAGTCTCTATCGTTTTATATTTTTTGTTCATATTCACGGTTGGCATTAATGTGATGTATTTAGTTAGAGCTTCTGTGTTTGTAGTTTTGTGTCTACTTACAATTAATTTGTGCTTTCTTGCTTAGCTGTCGGTGTGTGTGTGGCCTAGCTCTTGGCCGGCGCTGTGTGTGTGGACTGGGAATTGGTTAGTGGTGTGCGTGGACTGGTGCTTGGCTGGCAGTGTGCATGGACTGGAGCTTGACTGGCGGTGTGCGTGGACTGGAGCTTGGCTGGCGGTGTGTGGAAAACATCCTTAACAATGTAGCCTTAAACACATGTACCATTTCCCTGCAAGCTGAACAATGCTTGCCATAACCATGCATATGCCTTCACCACGCATATGTGTGGTTAAGGCAGTCAGCGTTCTAGCTGTCTCAGCGGATGGAAGAGGAACCAGAATGCATGCAGCAGGAAAGACGAACAGGGATGTGGCTGGGTAAATTGGGCTGTGGCCCAGGGGAGGTGGGGGTAGGTTTTACGGCGTGGGGTCTGGTTTTAGGGCCCAGGCAGGTGGGGCTGGGCTCGGAGAAGTTTTTAGGGGGCTGAGTTTTAGGGCTCCGGGCAGAGAGCAGGAATGGGGCAGTTATCAGCCCTAGGGTGATGCTGGACTGGGGCTCGGGGGAGGTGGGAAGATTTTAGGGGGTGGGTTCTGGTTTTAGGGCTCAGCGAGGGGGCTGGGGTCGGAGTAGTTTTTAGGGGTCTAAGTTCTATGGCTCAGGGCAGGGCAGGGGACAAGAAAGCGGCAGTTTTGATGCCTAGGGGCAGTTGGGCTTGGGCGGGGAAGAGGTTGAAGTAGGTTTTAGGGAGGACGGGCTGGTTTTAGGGCTCAGGGAGGGGGGCTGGGGTCTGAGTAGTTTTTAGGGGGCTGAGTTTAAGGGCTCAGGGCAGGGGGCAGGTAGGGGTCAGTTTTCAGACCTAGGGGTCTGTTTTTAGGGCTCGGGTGGTTGGGAAAAGGACAGTTTTGAGCTCTAGTGCGCAGTTTTAGGGGCTCAAGTCTGAGTCTTTTTTGGGGCAAGGGGATCGGATTTTAAGACTCAGTATAGGGTGTCAGGGTAGGCTATAGGGCTGGGGCAGGTAGACTACACTGCAGGAGGGCAACATTTTAGGGCTCAGGGCAGAGGGGCAGGGGTGTGATGTTTACCACACATGTCCCTTTGCCACTAATGTCTTTACCACAAAATCACATGCTAAACACATGTGTGGTATAGGCATGCATGGTAAAGATGCGGTCATGGTTGAGACTGTGCGGTTCAGGAACGTGTAGTTGAGACAGGCATTGTTCCATCACACAACCATCAATAGCTGCTCTTTGAAAATATTTTTGCATCTGCCTTCAGGAAAAGCACTCCGTATTACGTCTTACTCTATGTTGTATAACGACACGGTATCTTTATGTAGGTTTGCCAGCAGGTTGTTGGCCACCGATATGTAGATTTAGTTGCAATGCCTTTGTTGTTTTCAACTTCTTTACAGCAGCTGGAGTTGCGTTTTGACTCCACATTCTTTAAGCATCAGTTCCATACTTCGACTGCAGTACGTGTGGCACGCACAAGGAGTTTGCCTGGACCACAGCAAACTCTCTGGGAGAGTACTGTTGATCTTCGGGTTCCTTATCCCCTAACTCATCACCAGTTGTAGCATCCTGCCCAGCCTGGGTACCCACCAATGACTACGCGGCACAAGGAGCTTAGTATTACACATCTTTATTAGTCTGTGTATAATTGCTAACTCAACATTCTAAACCAGCCTTCATTGCATTCTGCTCTAACATTACGTCACAGTTCTACGGAGTCCATCAGGAGCCAAAAGGGTTCCATCAATTTCTTACTCGAAAGACACTACAACAATGTTAAACCTGGAATCCTTAGGGTGGACTTCCCCTCGACCTTTTGACTTTTACCTAATGTTGCTGATTCTTTTTGTTGTCCTTAGGATTCTGAGCACTTTACCACTGCTAACCACTGCTACTCCCCTAAACATGATGACATTGGTGTACACCTGATTGGCATATTTGAATTACTAGTAATATCCTTGTAAACTGCTATAACTATACCCAGGGCCTGATAGTCAAATGCTACTAGTGGGCTATAGCCCTGATTGTGCCTCCCACATAAGTAGCCTTTTAAACCTGTCTCGGGTCTATCCCATTGCAGTGCCTGTGGCGCAGTTTACTGCCACTTCAACTGGTCATTTAAAACAACTTACCAAGCCTGAAACTCCCCTTTCATGACATATCAGTCACCCATAAGGTAGGCCCTAAGTAACCCTAAGGGCACGGGGCCAAGTAAGTAAATGGTAGGACATGGTTGTTTAACCTTTACATGTCCTGATAGTGACAAACAGCCTAATTCATATTTCACTACTGTGAGGCATACCCCTCTCATAGGCTAGCATTAGGAATTCCTTAATAGACTTTTAAACTGTAATTCCTGATCAGAGAGGAGTAACTTTTTCATGTTGCATATCTTTAGAATGGTAATGGTAAATCCAGTTGGACTTAACATTACTGTTTTAGAAATGCCACTTTTAGAAAGTGGACATTTCTCTGTACTTACTGCTCTTTGTGCCTGACAGTCTGTCTCCAATATATGTCTGCGGTTGGTGACAGCTACACTCTGTGCATTCCCTCTAGATGGCCACAAACACAGGACGGTGAGATACATCTGCATTCAGAGAACTCATCTGCATTCATCTGCATTCTGTTGTCTCTTTTTTGGCAGGGAGGGATGGGAGGGGCTGACACAGTAAGTAGTGTCCTGTCCACATACAAAGCACTGATTTACCCCCCACAGGTAGCCTGGCAGATAGGACTGGGTCAAAAGGGTTCCTGGTGCACTTCACAAAGTTGCTTTAAGTCACCCTGTTAGGCCTGGCATCACTTTCGTGGTTCTCCCTAATTTTTTGTTATTGTGATTGGTTATCCATGATTGACATTCTTGCCTTACCAGCGGGTCTCTGGTAAAGGGCACTGAGTGTGCCAGGGCTGGTAACTCAAATGCTACTAGTGGGCTTGCAGCACTGATTGTGCCCCCCAGATATGTAACCCTGAAAAGATGTCTCAGGCCTGCCACCGCAGTGTCTGTGCACAGTTTGTTAACTGCCATGTGGACCTGGACAGTGCACCCCTTGCCAGGCCTTACCCTTCCCTTTTCTTACACATAGGACACCGCTATGGCAGGCCCAAGGTACTCCCCCGGGCAGGGTGCAGTGTATGTGAGAGGTAGGACATGTACCGGTGTGTGTAACATGTCCTGATAGTGAAATTGCCCATAGGCAGAATGAGGAATGCTGTGAAAGTGTTAACCTGCATATCTTCCAATCATTCAAAGATTAGGAACAGTGGGCTTTTGGAAAGGTCCAGCGTACGTGCCCTGATATACTACAAGAAATGAGTATGAAAGAGCAATGATGCAGGGTAGGTCTACCATTGGTCTTCTACTTGGAGCAGACACAATACTACGTGTGTCTAGTATCCAGCTGAAACTGATGAGGCGCGATCTTACAAGCATTAGGTTGGCCTCTGCACCTGCGGGTACAGTACCCATAGGACCACTGAGTGGTAGCTAGATTCTCACCTCATCATTAGGTGTACATAGTTCCATTTGGTCCTGAGTAAGCATGGGCGTAAAATCCGCTCCGCTCGCGGATTTTTCGGATTTTCGGCAAATCCGCAATCCGCGAACGCTCGCGAATTTGTCGAAAATCCGTGAATCCGCTCGCGGCGGATTTTTTGCTTGGTTGCGGCGCGCGGCGTGGTGCACGGCGTTCACTTTCCGTCATTTTAGCGTTTGCCGAGTTGTTTTTCTTTGCGAGTGACGCGCCATTTTAGATCTTGCTGCGTGTTCCCGCGGGAGTTTGTCGCCCGCGAATACGTACTCGCGGCTTGCCACCTTGCACAGCACACCTCGCGAGAGTTCGCAATTGCGAACACGTAGTTGCGGCGGAAAGGAACAATCTCGCACTTGCGAAATAGAGATTTTGCAATTTCGCACAAGAAAATCACCAGCAAACAGGATAAACCTTCAGAAAATTATGATTTTTATCAGAATCACTCCTCAGGTTGACATTTGCATGGCTTTTTTTTTTTGCAAGGAGTCCATTTTGGGGGGGGGGGGAGGAAGGAAGTGCCCCACAGTCTCCAACTTCCTGTTCCTGTCCAGCAGGCTCCTCCCAGTGCTTTGTCCATCTCCTGGTCACTTTCATTTGGATCTGGAGCTGGAAGGATTACTTTTTGTGGGTGCTGCTGGATATTTGGATTTGAGGCCTTTTTGACTGTCTTTGGATCACTTTTGGATTAGAAATCAACTTTCACAAGTAAGTTTGTTTGGGGCATTACAGTTGCTGCAAGTAAAATTTTGGAACTTTTTCAGAACATTAAATAAATTATATTGTGGGTAGCCACAGTATCCAGTAGGACCAGGGTTGGTTAGGGGTGCATGATACAACTGTTTTGTTGAATTTAAACACCATTGAGGCCATGGATGGGCTGGGATTGTGCTGATTTTTGTCTTTTTTTTGGGACTGCTGGTGGGGCCCTTTGCCCAGGGGTGGTGAGTGTTGCATGGGCCTAGTCTTTCTGTGGGGTGTCTTCTTAAATTTAAACATAATTGAGGCCATGGATGGGCTGGGATTGTGCTTATTTTATTGTTTTTTGTCGTTTTTGGGGGGCTGCTGGTGTGGCCTTTTGCCCAGGGGTGGTGGGTGGTGCATGGACTGAGTGTGCCTGTGGTGTGGTCTCACTCTCTTTAATGTAAACATCATGGATGGCATTGGATTGTGGTGATTTCTGGCTGTTTTTCTGTTTTTTGGGGGTGTACTGTTGATGTGGACTGGTCATGTGGGTGGTGGTGGTGGCCATCTTGAGTGCTGGCTGGTACAGGCAACATGTGCCTGGGGTGTAAGGGGCCATTTTGAGGAGAGGCAGTGTCTGAGGCCTGCACTTATTTTGCCTACTTTTCATCCATTATGCCCAGGGGTAGTGAGTGTTGCATGGGCCTAGTGTTTCTGAGGGGTGTCTTCTTGAATTTAAACACCATTGAGGCCATGGATGGGCTGGGATTGTGCTGATTTTATTGTTTTTTGTCGTTTTTTTGGGCCTGCTGGTGGGGCCCTTTGCCCAGGGGTGGTGAGTGTTGCATGGGCCTAGTCTTTCTGTGGGGTGTCTTCTTGAATTTAAACATAATAGAGGCCATGGATGGGCTGGGATTGTGCTTATTTTATTGTTTTTTGTCGTTTTTGGGGGGCTGCTGGTGTGGCCTTTTGCCCAGGGGTGGTGGGTGGTGCATGGACTGAGTGTGCCTGTGGTGTGGTCTCACTCTCTTTAATGTAAACATCATGGATGGCGTTGGATTGTGGTGATTTCTGGCTGTTTTTCTGTTTTTTGGGGGTGTACTGTTGATGTGGACTGGTCATGTGGGTGGTGGTGGTGGCCATCTTGAGTGCTGGCTGCTACAGGCAATATGTGCTTGGGGTGTAAGGGGCCATTTTGAGGAGAGGCAGTGTCTGAGGCCTGCACTTATTTTGCCTACTTTTCATCCATTATGCCCAGGGGTAGTGAGTGTTGCATGGGCCTAGTGTTTCTGAGGGGTGTCTTCTTGAATTTAAACACCATTGAGGCCATGGATGGGCTGGGATTGTGCTGATTTTATTGTTTTTTGTCGTTTTTTGGGCCTGCTGGTGGGGCCCTTTGCCCAGGGGTGGTGAGTGTTGCATGGGCCTAGTCTTTCTGTGGGGTGTCTTCTTGAATTTAAACATAATAGAGGCCATGGATGGGCTGGGATTGTGCTTATTTTATTGTTTTTTGTCGTTTTTGGGGGGCTGCTGGTGTGGCCTTTTGCCCAGGGGTGGTGGTGCATGGACTGAGTGTGCCTGTGGTGTGGTCTCACTCTCTTTAATGTAAACATCATGGATGGCGTTGGATTGTGGTGATTTCTGGCTGTTTTTCTGTTTTTTGGGGGTGTACTGTTGATGTGGACTGGTCATGTGGGTGGTGGTGGTGGCCATCTTGAGTGCTGGCTGGTACAGGCAACATGTGCCTGGGGTGTAAGGGGCCATTTTGAGGAGAGGCAGTGTCTGAGGCCTGCACTTATTTTGCCTACTTTTCATCCATTATGCCCAGGGGTAGTGAGTGTTGCATGGGCCTAGTGTTTCTGAGGGGTGTCTTCTTGAATTTAAACACCATTGAGGCCATGGATGGGCTGGGATTGTGCTGATTTTATTGTTTTTTGTCGTTTTTTTGGGCCTGCTGGTGGGGCCCTTTGCCCAGGGGTGGTGAGTGTTGCATGGGCCTAGTCTTTCTGTGGGGTGTCTTCTTGAATTTAAACATAATAGAGGCCATGGATGGGCTGGGATTGTGCTTATTTTATTGTTTTTTGTCGTTTTTGGGGGGCTGCTGGTGTGGCCTTTTGCCCAGGGGTGGTGGTGCATGGACTGAGTGTGCCTGTGGTGTGGTCTCACTCTCTTTAATGTAAACATCATGGATGGCGTTGGATTGTGGTGATTTCTGGCTGTTTTTCTGTTTTTTGGGGGTGTACTGTTGATGTGGACTGGTCATGTGGGTGGTGGTGGTGGCCATCTTGAGTGCTGGCTGGTACAGGCAACATGTGCCTGGGGTGTAAGGGGCCATTTTGAGGAGAGGCAGTGTCTGAGGCCTGCACTTATTTTGCCTACTTTTCATCCATTATGCCCAGGGGTAGTGAGTGTTGCATACTTGCATGTCCGTAGTCTTTCTGTGGGGTGTCTTCAATGTAAACATCATGGATGGCATGGGATTGTGCTCATTTTTCTGTGTTTTGTCGATTTTTTGGGGTGTATAACTGAACTGATGTTCCTCTGTCTTCCATTGCTTTTAGGTGCACAAGAAGACTCAAGAGAACCACCAGTGCCAGGAAGAAGTCCTGCAGCGGTGTGTGTGTGCAGCATAACGTCACGCGACGTCACGTCTGGACACAGAACCCTCTGCAACTCGTGCAACTGCTGCCTGCTGACCTGCTCTGAAGAAGATGGCCCCAAAAAAAGTAACCCGTAGCTCCTCTAGCAAGAAAGGTGCCAGTAAGGAGCAGAAGAAGCAAGTTACCAAGGACACTGGTGTGCCGCCCGCCCCTTTTTTTGGGAGTAAAAAAAAAAGTATGCCTGCAGCAGCAGCGGGATCTGCTGGGGACCAAGCTGGCAGCAGCACCCCCGCTCCATTGGGCTCAGTGCCACCACCACCACCACGCCAACTTAAGTCCAAGCCCTTGAGTGCTGCAGAGGCAGCCAGTATAGTTCTTCAATCACCATCGACCAGTGATGTTGGCTCATCGCAAGAAAGCAGCAGCAATGTCCCTCAATCAACACAGGTTGTTGTAGCTCATCTGACGAGTGTTGAACAACCACAGCCGCAACAACAATCACATGTGCAAGTACAAGCCCAAGTACATGTGGAAGGAGAGGCAGCGCAAGGAGATGCGCAAGCAGAGGTGCATGGAGGGTCACAAGTGCCCACAATAGTTGTTCCTCCCGAAGTAGGGGCACATCAGGAAATCGACAATCAAGGCGAGGTATCATTTGAGGAAGCCACTCCTCCTGATGATCCTTCATTGTCTTCCACACCCCTAGCAAGGAAGAGATCAAGGGTGGTGTCTACATCTTCTTCAAGCACACCTCCTTCTGATGATACGGATCAAACTTGGGAACCAGCACCACAGCCGTCTGAGAGTGAGGCACACCATGATCCAACAAAGGTACTTAAGCGTAAAAGGAAGCTCGTCCAAAGTCTCAGACTTATGGAGTGTGATGAGGCTCAACAAGAAGTGGCGGATACTGCTGCTGATGAAGACTCTGCCAACGACGACCCAGTCATCATAAAGGTCACTGCAGCCCCAGCGGGCATGCAGCAAACAGACATTTTGACCCTAGCCCGAAGAGCTGCTGCGCGTGATGATGATGATGATGATGTTGTCGATGAGGAGGCAGTGGAAACACCACAATCATTGGAGTTAAGTAGTACACCAACTCGTCCCGCTTCCATATTTCTTTCTGGCAAGAAGAGACCTGCGTCAACCTCGACCTTAATTAGTGGCGGTGAAAGTGGAAAACGTACAAAAGTTGGCCAATCCAGATCCTCCACTTCATCTGGCATTAGCTTCATGACCACCACCACCAGTATCGCCGCCTCCTCCAGGTCCCACAGACACTTCAAGTCCCCAGTTTGGGACTTCTTTACTGTTTGTCCCAAAAATCCAAAGTTTGCCATTTGTACCCTTTGTAAGCTTGCAGTTAGTCGTGGTAAGCCAGGTAGCAACTATGGTACCGGCGGCCAGAGTGGTCATCTTGAGAGAAAGCACGCTGTCAAATGGTTTCCGCACCTAGCTGCGATCAAGAAAGGCCAAAATCAAGGAAACGTTGATGTTTCATCTGATGTTGACGAGCAGGAAGAAGACGTGTCAAACACTTCCCTTACACCCAGTACCCCTCTCAGCAGCACACCCAATGTGAGGCACACTAAGAGTGTTGGAGCGAGTGAGACACCAACGCACAAAAGTTCACCAGCGAGCAAAATTGGGTCAACGAAGTCATTATCAGCCCGTAAATGCTTGGTCCAGGGCAACATTAGAACAATGCTTACTTCAGAGGTGCCATATGAACGCAACCACCCACTGACGCGTCTGTATAACACTAAGCTGGCTAAAATGCTAGCTGTGGACCTTCTACCTTTTTCTTTTGTAGAAGCGGTAGGTTTTCTTGAATTAGTTGCAACGCTCTGCCCTAAATGGAAGGTTCCGAGCCGGTTCTATTTTGCCAGAGTTGCGGTTCCAGCACTACATGAAGATGTGCTGCAGGCGATTGGGGCAGCTTTGCAGAAGAGTGCTGTTCACACAATACATCTGACAACAGACATGTGGACCAGTGGCCCAGGCGATGATTACATGTGCATCACTGCACACTGGGTCTCTTTTTCAGGTGTTATAGCAAAGCTAAACGCAGGTGTTGACCCGGACCAAGTTTTCAAAGCTGCTCGGAAACATGCAACACTAGCCATGTTTGGCTTGGAGAAAAGTCACACAGCAGAAAACCTTTTGCAAGAGTTTAACAAAAAGGTCTTGACAATGCTATCCCCCCTAAAACGCAAGATTGGTTATGTTTCCACGGATAATGGCGCCAATGTAGTTAAGGCCATGTTACAGGGTGACCATGTTAGAGTGCCGTGTTTGGCGCACTGTATCAACCTGGTAGTTCAAAAATTCTTGAGTGATAAAGAGAGTCCAGCGTTCGAGGTAATGGCCACCTGCCGCAAAATGTGCAACCATTTCAGCCATTCTTTTAAGGCCCGGAAGCATCTGCGGAGACTGCTACTTCAACGTGGAATGCCAGTGAAAGCACTCATCCAGGAGGTGGCAACACGTTGGAACTCAACCTTCTACATGCTTGAGCGTCTGCATGAGCAGTATACGGTACTCGATCACTATTTCTTGACAGAGGCTACATCTCAGAAGGAGGACCTGCGGATGAGTAAGGCGCAATGGGCCATAGTTAAAAGCCTGACAGACATGCTTCGTCCTTTTGAGTTCTTCACGCGTGCAGTCAGCCAGGAGGACTGTAATTTGGGAAAAGCTATCCCATTGTTGTGCATACTGGAGCACCAACTGATGGCGGTTTCTTCTGAGTTTGAAAAAGATGAAAAAAAAAAAAACCATTTCATTTTGTCTGAGAAATTATTACATCGCCTACGTGGTGATGAACGTCTTAAAAACATCAACTCAGATCAGCATTACATTTGTGCTACTATTCTGGATCCACGCTACAAAAAGGCGCTGGCAGACAACGCATTCTTTCCTTTCGCTGATGCAGATGTTCAAAAGTACAAACATTGGTTAGCCTGGTCAGCCAAGAGGTTTGAAAAAGAACGGCAGGTTATTGAAGGAGAAGCCAGTACATGTAAATGTTTGTATTTTATATAGCGCACTTCTACCCGGAGGCCTCGTAGCGCTGTATTCATACCGCTGCGGAACCCATCCTGGCTTTCCTGTGAAATGTCCACTCCTGGGCACCCCCAAGGTGAAGCCAGGCATCCACAGCGCTGCTGGGGCCGTTGTGGAGATTAAGCAAGCTATTGCCCAGAGTCACAGAGTGGGACCCATGATTAGACTAGGCACCGAGGCGAGAATTATCAGGTCCGGGGAAATTGAGCCCAAGACCCGCCGAGGCGGGAATCGAACCCTGGTCCCGGGCCAGACCTCTGCATCAGGGTCTGCCGCTCTAACCATTGAGCCACACTTCTCCACATCAGCATCAGCAGGCCATCCGCAGTCACAAGAATCCACTTCTGCACCTGTGGCTGGGGCACAAGTGACCTCTCAGCCGTTAAAGACACCGGCAACTGGATCATCTGCACCACACACAATGACAACACTAACAGTGGCTGGGGAGGAGGATTGGCTAAGTTTGATGGGGTATGGTTCTCGAAAAAATGTCACAGCCACAGCAAAAAGTAAGCAAAGTGGAGGAACAGTTGATGACCTTGAGTCGATGGTGCAGGACTATCTGAATGACTCAACAGTGGTCTTTCTTAATGAGGAGCCATTGCAGTATTGGCATGGCAAAAAACAATTGTGGCCACAGCTCTACAACCTGGCTATAAACTATTTGTCTTGCCCACTCGCAAGTGTGTCTTCTGAACGTGTTTTCAGTGCTGCTGGTGGCATTGTAACTCCCAAACGGAGCCGCCTATCGCCCAAAAATGTGGAGCGGCTGACAATGATCAAGATGAATCAGCACCTCATACCACCAGATTACAAAGTGCGAGAAAGCACGCCACATGAAGACGAGGAGGACAGCAACGTAGATGAGGGGATTTTTTCTCTGTTCGGTGCCACTGACCTCATCCAGCCTGAATTCGCAGAGTATGATGACGAAATCTTGTTCTTATTCCCTGACACCGAGCCCTGAAAATGAGACAATCAATCAAGAACTTTCTTTTTCGTCCTTATTCACTTTTATTCCTGTGTGCTTTGTGTCTCTCTTTCTTTGTTTTGCACAGTTAATTTAATTCAAACTTTAATCACCTAATCCCAAAAACAAGACCATCATCAGAACTGTCTTCACTTGTTTGCTTATTGATTTGAAGGTGCCGCAGTCTACATTCCTCAGGTTCACAAGTTCTGAAGAACATGCTCCTCTATCCTCCTCCTCCAGACTGCGATTTACCTCCAAGCAGAGTGCTGGATTACGCACAATGAAGAAAGACTCAGCACTTGTGGGGGTGTTGTACTTCTTTGCGGGTGAGTTGACGGTTTTGGGCCCATTGCTGTGAAGCTCTAATAATGGACAAAAGTGTTTTGGACCAAATATGAGGTGGAAATTTCTTGCCGTTTTTGCTGACTTGCTTGCCTTTGAGGTGCTCTTTGGCGGGGTTCCGGGGGTTTGTGTGTAATTTTTGGTGTCTGTCGAAGCACTGCTGCGACAGTCTAATCTTGATTGCATTTGCTTTTCAGGAAATCCGTGGTGGAAAACAGGAGTTATGATGATTGATGATGATGACCTAGCTGAACAGCGCGGCATGTGGAACGAAGGCCGAGAGATATTGTAACTTGTAAGTATGAGATTTAGCTTTTTCGCTGTTTGGGGGTGTTGTCGGGTGTTTTTTTCCGGGTGGGTTGGCGCCGGCGGGTCTTGCCTGGGGCATTCCTGGGAAGGTCTAATACCGGATACAAGTGTTTTGGACAAAATCCATAAGGAACAGCCTTTTTTTTGCCATTTCTTCAGACATCTTGCTCAATGTAGCGTTTTGGGGGGCTTCCTGCTGTTCGTGGGTGGGTTGCGGCCGGGGTCTCTGTCGAAGCACTGCTGCGACAGTCTAATCTTGATTGCATTTGCTTTTCAGGAAATCCGTGGTGGAAAACAGGAGTTATGATGATTGATGATGATGACGACCTAGCTGCACAGCGCCGCGTTTGGACCGAAGGCCGAGAGACATTGTAAGTATGAGATTTAGCTTTTTCGCTGTTTGGTGGTGTTGTGTCGGGTGTTTTTTTCCGGGTGGGTTGGCGCCGGCGGGTCTTGCCTGGGGCATTCCTGGGAAGGTCTAATACCGGATACAAGTGTTTTGGACAAAATCCATAAGGAACAGCCTTTTTTTGCCATTTCTTCAGACATCTTGCTCAATGTAGCGTTTTGGGGGGCTTCCTGCTGTTCGTGGGTGGGTTGCGGCCGGGGTCTCTGTCGAAGCACTGCTGCGACAGTCTAATCTTGATTGCATTTGCTTTTCAGGAAATCCGTGGTGGAAAACAGGAGTTATGATGATTGATGATGATGACGACCTAGCTGCACAGCGCCGCGTTTGGACCGAAGGCCGAGAGACATTGTAAGTATGAGATTTAGCTTTTTCGCTGTTTGGTGGTGTTGTGTCGGGTGTTTTTTTGCGGGTGGGTTGGCGGGTCTTGCCTGGGGCATTCCTGGGAAGGTCTAATACCGGCTAGAAGTTAGTTGGACAAAATCCATAAGGAAACACCAGTTTTGGCACTTTTTGTAAGTTAGGGTTCGTTAGGGTTAGCCCTAGCAGCAGGATTGCATGTGTTTAGGGGGGTTCGATTGCAACGCGGTTCTGTTGTTGTAGAGCACTGTTGGAGCGATGCTGGCTATGGATACTTTTGCTTGCAGGCAAGTGGTTTGAATACAATCCACGGTCTGTATTTGGATCTACTGTTACTTTCAAAGTACGTTTTGTAACCATTTTTCTGCTAGGCATCGTTTTTGGAGATATGATTGGGTTCTTCTACATTTTTGCGACTGGCTTTAGTAAGGGTCTTGGTGGGAGCATTGCTGGGAAGGTCAAATTTTGTTCTAAAACACAGTAGTACACCCACCTTGAGGGGAAAGATCCGCTATAATATTTTGGCCATACTTATTGATCCTTAAAAAGGTGACTCAGACAGAGCACGCAATTTCAAAAATATTGTACTGTCTATTAGGGAAATCAAAGTGTCACTTTTTGAACCACACAGCGTACATACCTTTTATTTATTTATCAGTGGTATTGTAATAGCACTTCCTGTTTTCCGTTCAATAATTACAGGCCGGGTTTCAGTCAACATCCGCCAGGCAGGCAGTGGACAGGGTGTCTCTTCTGTCAGTGGTCACCACCACATTGATGGACGAAGCGTCAGCTGGAATGGAGGAGTGCCGCCAATAAGAGGAATTGTTTGCTGCATGCAACTTACTTACCAATTTCAACAGGACAACTCCAACAACATACGCAATACAGATACAGTATCCATTGTTGTCTTTTATTCTATGAGTGTGACTGCATGTGCTTACCTTTAGTTTGTAACCAAAGATTGTCTGTAAACTCTGTATCTTCAATTATTGTTTGTCCATGCTCTGCTTTTTTTTTCTTCTCTCAACAAAACCTACCCAAAAAGAAACCCCCATTCCCATCCATTTTACAAACCCTAACCCTCTTCCCCCGGGCTGTGTTGTTTTGCTTGATGTCTGACTAAAATGACATCAATAATTCCACACACTTGCTGGGGAGGATAAGGTGATAGCAGCAACAGGCTGGTGAAGGAATACGAGGATATCTTCTAGACTTACTCAGCTTCAGTACTATATCTTCTAGTAGTAGTAGCCAATGTCAAATAAATTCAACGCAAGTACTAGTTATACTTGCAATACTTTACCATTTGTTAGGCTACATTATGGCACTGTTCTAGTGTACTGTCACCTGCTATTTTCTCGATCGTACCGTAACCGTTGTAATGCTACAGTAAGGAGTACAAACAAGGTTTCGTTTTCTTTTTTTCCATAGGCATGCAACTGCCACTGTGTCACACCACTAGTAACACCGCAATGAGGAAATGTCACCCGCCCAGGAATGACAACGTTAATCCCCATTTCACCTGGAGCCAGCCCTGGGCCTAGCCCTAATTTCTAACACAAATTACAGGTAAGATAAGCGTTTGGTGGGAGGTAGTATAATGGAGTATTATTTCGGAGTAGACAAGAGATTGACGGTTGTACTACTAAAGTCCTACGACTGTTCAGGAAAACAAAGTTACTGTTACACCCCCACCCCCCACCCACCAGACTGAAAAGCAGTAAAAAACAGGTATGGTCAGATAAAGTTGAAAAATATATTTATTTATCCCTAACAAAATAATCTCCCTCACCCACCCTAACCCCAACGATTGTCTCTGAAACGTCCCAAAACGATCCCAACTCCCAAATCCCACCCCCCAAAAGTCTATAAAAAAAGGGCAAGGGACACTCCACTACTGGAGGGTGCTGGTGCTGGTGCATGATGCGGCATGGGCATCATACTCCTTGCGGAGGGTGGCAAGCTCGGAGCGGAGGCCCTTAACCAAGGTCTTATACCTCAGGACCTCCTGCTCCAGGTTGGACATGCGGACTCGTAGGCGGCGTTGGCGTTCCTTGCAGCTCCTGTGGGGGGCAGCTGGTATTTCGGGTGCTTGGCGGTGGCGGTCGGCTTTCTTAGCCCGGCTCGGTCCCGCTGGTTTAGTCACGGAGGAGGATGCAGTGGTCACAGTCGAAGATGTTGCCCCGCTCGACTGCGTGTCCTCCTCCTCCTCCAGGGCCACCAGCCGCCGATACTCGGCGACTGTGGCCTCCAGCCTCCGTTGCCGGGCCAATCTAGCCTGCTCCCTCCTTGTTGTTGATTTGGAAGGAGCAACTATATGAAGAAAGAAAGACATAGTCTGTAACCAATGCTCCTTATTAATAACACAAAGTGATTGAGCCGAAAGTTGGGTCACAGAGTACAAGTAGCAAATTGAAAGCACAGTACATAACTATTGAGGACAGTATCTATGTAACCTCCCACTTCTGCATCCTTGCTCTAACAGTAGTGGTAGTTTAATGAACTAATTCTACGACCACTATGGACTTCCATTACAGTCGACTATGACAGTACACCAGTCTTATTCTTCTTCTTCTCTCTTGTTTAGGGAAATGGGTACGTTATCTTATGCAAGCCGGCAGAATGACATGGACACAGCACAGTGAAGTTGCACCCGAGAAAAAAAGTTGCACACCATGATGATGGAGACAGACTTGCGTTACTGTACCGGTCCAGTACATGCAGGTGGTGAAGCTATTACTTTTCTATTACGGGTGGCACTGAGAATACTCTGTTACAAGGGCTACTGCTTAATTAATTTACCTTTCACCCTACAGTGCAAATGAGTACTAGAAAAGGAAACTGAAGAAGCTAACTAATTTGATTATCTATCACTTCACATGGGACGTATTTAATGACAGATGAGATGACTTTAGGTGCTTTGCTTAATATTGAGTGAACACAGTGATACACCCACACATGAATGACGTACTACAAGTAAACTAAAGTTATTAAGAGAGGTACGGAGTGTCCACCGTAATAACCAGATATATGCTGTGAATGCAAACGCAATACAAAGTACTGCTACTATTCATGGTAGTATTGGACACATTTACAATTTCTTTTCCTTGCCTTCCCTGCACTGGGACGGACGTGCGGGTGCGGTGGTACATGCTCTTCAAGGTAACACTTACTTCACCTGGCGACCATCTACTCTCTCTAGATACACATTTGCTATGTAAGAGTCAGAGAATACCATGCTCCAGGCATCCATTCATTCAAAGTATACGCACACATACAGTTTCTGTTTCACCCACCCAGGCTGCTGTCCTTCCACCCATCCTTGCTTCATCATTGACCCAGCCATGCACCATACCATATTCTTTCCTTCCCAGCCACCTCTGGGTCCAAGCAAACACATATCGTTCTTCTTTGCCAGCCATCATACAAGTTCGCGTCCCACTTACTTACACCCTTCTTTCGCTTTTCGTTCATCCCATCCATCACGTTCGTCTAAGAACTTATTGGGATTCTTCTCACCAAAAACTTCACAGCTAAGTCGAAGTACATTTCGAGGAGGCTACTACCTGGTTGATTTGTAATTGTAATACACCCGTGCAGAAAGCACACTATGCAGTCTTCAATCTCAATAAGTAAGGAATATATAGCTTACCTGTTTCCGCCACCACCGTTTGATCCCCCACAGGAACGGCCACCAGCTCTTCTAACGCCGCCTCCTCCCCAGAGGCCTCCGAGTCCAAGTCCAACACAGCCACCTCCGCGCTGGCCCCGTCACCAGATGTTACACCTACAAAGTACATTTAAGAAAGTTAGAATACACCACTCACTACTATATAATATTTGGTCTAGGAGAAATGTTAAAAAAACAGAATACAATGTAATAATTTGTGACTGTCTACTCCATAGTAAAAATGTCCCATTTTCCAGGGAAGGCTGTTGTCTTGCTGCACTTTTATGCACAACTGATGAATGCTTGCTTTTGATTTTTAACACGCACCACTTTTTCTCCTAACAGACAGAAGCTTGACTCCTGAGTCCTAAGAACACGACCAGGATCAAGTTCAAACTAGGTGAGAGTTCGGCTCGACCACAAGAAATGTGTCCAATTAATCGTCAGCACTAACCACTTTTCCGTTTACAGTTAAATAGTTTTATGACAAAGTAGATTTTAATAAATGTGTTTACTTTTAATAAAGCTTTTACACTTAAATAGACTCTGTGGTTTTTGTTCCTCTAGACTAGAGTGGATGAGCTAAAGGTTTTGGAATTTTTGCAAGCATGAGTGCCTCTGACACTTCTTGACTGTGCTGTGACTCCGTATTACTCTCTTGTCCTGCGTACGATAATCTAGAGATCATTGGGGATCTATAATCGGTGACTTCGGGAGCTGAATGACTCTGCCACACTATCTAGTCAGTAAGGAGACAGTGCATAGAGGTATTGCTGAATATAATGGGAGTCCAATGGAATTGCCAAATGTCCAATCTTAGTTAGCTACACAGACAGACTAATAAGAATAGTCTAGTAATACCACAGGGAGTCATATTCGAGGCAGGATAAGAATTTATATCCAGTCTACAAGAAGATCAAAGACGATTTAGAAAAAATCGAATGAGGAACGCTAGGAAAAAATAGGTACTGTTTATTAAAATGTAAACTTACTGGGGCCAGCAAAGGAGCCCTCGCCTGCCCGATCCTGGCCTGCATCCTCAGCACCCTCCTCCTGTGTCCTCTTGCCCTTGGGGGGAGCTGATGTACAACATGAAAGAAAGAAAAACCATAAAACATGGATGAGATTTTTCAACCAAATCAAACATTTCAAAAGAACAATAACAACATATTTTGGAAAAATAGCAAATAGATAGACAACTATTCCACGGGATCTATCTCATGTGGTATACTACGTTATTCGTATTGCCTGATTTGCGGAACGTTGACTTAGAAAGTTCCTATGTAACTCAATAAACAGACTACTAAAGAGGTTTGCCTAGGCCTGGCACTGCAGGCAGTAGTGCGCAACACGTGACAGACAAAGTCCATCCTGCTTGCAGATCAGTGAATACTCAAACTATCAATCCACCCGCCACCACCGCCACTATTTCTTCTGATAGCCATGTGACTGTCTAAAGGAAGGACACTGGACTTCAGTCTGTTGGGGCTGATTTATAAGTCCCTTGCGGAAGTTGCGGCTGATTTTCCTCCATTGTTGCGTGCCTTTTCTGACGCAGCGGCAGAACAAAAGACTCGCCATGGTGTTGGTGCGGCGTATATATTAAAAAAAAAAACACATATGGGCATATGGGCGATGCATCACGTTGTAAAGCCCTGCGCCATCAGGGGGCGTTCCGGCGCAAGGGAGGGCGTACCTGCGCAGGAACGAATCCTAAAAGTGGCTGAGGGAAATCTACAAGATGTCAATCAGTCATTTTTAGGACAATGATGCATGACTCAAACCCTGCGCGCTTGAAGCCGACGTACGGCTTGATGCAGCATTGGGGAGATAGGGTACCCCAGAGCATTGCTGGAGCTGCGCCATCGTTGGCACGCAACTCCAGCAATGCGCTGCCTTTACGGCACAGATGCGTAAGGCTTCTGTGACGTTTTGGGCCAATGGGTGGTGGTGGCATGGCACACAATTACTGCCGCATCCCTGCTACTTTGCAGGGATGCGCCGGTAATTGAAAATATGACCCTTACTGTCTAGCATTACGCAGTTCTTTTCTTTACAGTACACTCATACATAATTTCTCAGGCCAATGAAATGCTTCTGAACACAACATACAAAACAAAGAAGCATACTAGCAAGCAAGGCTACTGAGAAGGAGAGCAGTGCACCTGAAAATGAAATGCATAGAAGATTTTGAAATATAATTTACCTCAATGTAATCGGCAGCATTATTGCTCTTGGTAAAGAACAAAGATTTGCAAATAACAGAGCAGGATAAAACAGAGTAGTAAATGTACTACTACTACTACTCACCAAGCCCGGGGACCTCTACGCCGAGCGCGTCCAGCAAGTCCCGCTCCCGGTCCATGACATCGGTCCAGCGGTGGGTGGCCTGGTTATATGTGCGCCGGACCCCAGAGATCTTGTACATGGCCCGGCACACCTTCTCCCACCGCTGGCGGCGCTCCCGGATGCCATAGCCGGTCGCGATCTTGCCGCCTCCCAGGATCGTCTTGGGGAGGCGGCGCTGGACATGGAAGATCAGTGCCGCCACTTCCTCCGCGCTGAAGATCTCCCTCGGGACCACTTGCTCCCCCCTTAAATGCCCGCACGGGAGCCGGGCACGGGGTGCGGGACCCTTCCCCTTCTCAGGGTGCTTCCCGGCTCCCTTTACCATGGTCTGGGCAGAAATAAACTTAAATGATAAAGAAGAAATAGAATAGTGAAGAAGAAAAGAAAAGAGTTTAAAAAAGTAGTTTAAAAGTAAATAAAAGCTGCAGAAAACACAAAAATATAGAGCTAGAAAAATAGAGGGTTAGATAATAAGTAAAATTAGATCAAAAAAACTTCAAACAAGCAAAGGATGGCAGAGATTGAGAGAGGATACAGAAAGCATGCCCAGAACCATAGCAATGAATGAGAAACAAGATGGCCGCGCCCGTTCACGACCGCGTGGGTAAGTTCGCGCGAGATTTTCCTTGCGAGTACGCGCGAAATTGTACTAGCGAGCAGCACACTTTGCGAGATTACACATAGCGGGCGGAAACGGAATTACGTCACGCCAACAAGATGGCCGCGCCCGTGTACGACCGATAGGGTAACTTGGCAAACGAATAGCTAGAAGCGCCTCGCGAACACGCGCAAGATCACGCGAACATACACGTCGCAACAAAAACAATTTTGTATTCGCACGTATTCGCGGCTTCCGAAATCGATCTCGCACGGATTCGCGCCCCAAATAACGCGCGAAATTGCAAAAAAAACGATTTTAGCTAAAATGAAAGCAATGAGCAGGTGCAAAAGTTCAAACTTAACATTAGTAACATTCAAGGTAGTGCTTCCTGATGGGCCCCTCCAGAGTTTGCAACAATTCTATGACCCTGCTATGACCCAAACAGCAGGCTCATAGAATAGCACCATAAAGGTCCTGTAAAAAAAAAATTTCACTGCAACAAAAAGCAAATTACAGATAAGGAAGGAAGCAGGTGCCAGCCAGACTGGAACTTTCAAAATTACTGACACATTAATGAAACACAAATTAATTGATGGCAGTTGAAGAAGGGCAGGTGTGCTAGCTTTTTTCAACCACCATAATCTACAGTAATAAATAAACCTAATAGGTGCCTGTGAGGATGTACTAGAGGGTGGCATGGGTGTCCCAGAGGGTGGCAGTGGTGAAACAGAGGGTGCTGTGAACCTGTGATGATAAACCAGACGTAGAAACAACATAGTCGCGGCCGTTGCAAGCCGAAAAGTAAGTTCGCAATTGCGAACTTGTCCCAAAATCGGCGCGAACACGCGCCAACACAAAAAACGGAAAAATCCGCAAATCCGCTAGAGTTCGCGGATCTTCGCGGATTGCGAATCCGTAAATACGCAAGTTCGCGGATTGCCAATCCGCAAAATCCGCCCATGCTTAGTCCTGAGAAATCGTCACAGATCATTTTGACTACTAGGCGAGAAACGTGTAACTCTCCCGAGTTACACGTTTCTTAGCCTGAACTGTCGTTCGTTGCCCAAGCATAAGCGCGAGATCTTCGATCTTCTCACCGATGAATCTCCGGATGCGCTTTTCATCACTGAAACTTGGCTTCACGATAGTTCGGGTCCAGACATCGCAGAGGCACTTCCTGCTGATTATGCTATTGTCAGGAGCGACCGACCAGAGAAAGTCGGGGGTGGGGTGGCAATTATATTTAAGAACGTCTATTAATGCCAATTTGACTCGGTCACTCTATGCAGCTGCGAGGCAGCGCACTTTAAGCTTACCCTTAATCCTAAAACCACTCTTACTGGACTATTAGTGTACCGACCCCCGGGCCCTGCTAATTCCCGGCAGGCTCAGCTTTCAGAATACATAGCATCTGTTCTTACATTATCCAGTTACTTTTTGGTTGTCGGCGATCTTAATGTACATTTGGAGGACCCTAAAAATAGTGTGGGCAGCGATCTTATTGCTGATTTCGCTTCTATGAATCTTACTTTACACAACAAGGGCCCCACCCATAGGGGTGGACACTTTCTAGACCCTATTTTTTCCAACATTTCTCAGCTTTATTGCGTCCCGGCATTGCCGGTCCTCTGGTCCGACCACTATTTAATCAAGTTTACTGTTGCTAGTAAGGAAGCACTGCTTAACTGTAGACCCCCGGTGAGCATTAGAAAGAGAGACTGGAAAAAGCTTGACATTGTCCCTTCAACAAAGCCCTATCCGATCTCTCGCCCACCAATGTATCTGATTTGGATGATATGGAAACTGTGGCTGGTTCCGTGAACTCTTAGCTCCTTGAAGCCATCAATATTTGCCTTCCTTCTGTTCATAAGAAAATGACAATTCACAAGGCACCTGCTCCATGGTATAATGAGACCCTTGGAATCGACAAATCCCGATGCAAAAAATTGGAACGCGCCTGGAGAAGGGACTATTCCCTTTCAGCTGGCCTTACCTACAAAACTGAGTTGAAGCGCTATCACAAGGCGTGTGCCCTAACAAGGGCAAATTATGTCAAAAGAATAATCACTGAAGCAGCTAATAAATCAAAAAAACTGTTCAGCGTGGTTCGAGACCTTGCTGGTTCTCAGACCACGGCTACTCTCCCCTTTCTATCTAGTAGTAAATGTGATGAACTCGCCCAGTACTTTATCTCTAAAATCGAAAATGTTTATCAGGACATTTCTGCCCAAGGAAACAGCAGCTCCCTGATGAACTCCCCCGTCAAAGCGGGGAAGGGAGCTGATTCTCCTGCGCTGTCCCCGGCTCTACTCCTGTCTTGGCCGGATCTGTGTCCCTCAACCCTCTTGGAGATTTTAAGGAAGGTTAAGTCAGGTTCTCTGATTGATCCTCTACCTGTCCCGATATTGCGTCTTTTGGATTCCCCCCAACTCTATGATTTGCACTCTGCTCAACCACTCACTCAGCATGGCTACTGTTCCTAGCTGCTGGAAGCATGCAATGGTCACCCCGTTACTGGAAAAACCTCCTGCCGACCTTAATGTCCCTTCCAATTTCCGTCCCATTTCTTTATTGCCAGTTTTTTCCAAAATCCTAGAAAGGCATATCCATTTGTATCTGTCACATTTAATTGCAACAAATAATTTACTACATCCCTTACAGTCCGGCTTTCGTCCAGGATTTTCCATCAAGACCACTCTCCTGGTCGTCACAGAAAATCTGAGCTTGCTACTGGATCGTGGAGAAACTGTTGCACTGATATTACTTGATCTCAGTGCAGCTTTTGATACTATATCTCACAGTATCCTTCTTAGTTCCCTTGCGTCCATTGGCATCGGTGGTAAAGCACTGGATTGGCTTACATCTTTCTTGACGGACCGTACCTTTCAAATTTTTTCCCACTCTTCCACTTCTAATTGCTATCCTTCCCCGCACGGTGTGCCCCAGGGTTCAATCCTTAGTCCCCTTCTTTTTAATCTTTCTGTTGCCCCCCTGGCTCACATTACACAATGCTCTGGGCTGAATTTATTTACTTACGCAGACGACTCTTAAATCGTCTTTTCTTTATCCCAAGCGGACCCTACCTCATCCTCCCCCCTGCAAGCAGGTCTCAGCGAAATATCTGGCTGGATGAACCGTAACCTGCTCAAATTAAATGGTGGGAAGACTGAGGTCTTAGTACTGGGGAATAAACCTGATCTCTGGAGCCTGAGGCACTGGCCAGCTGCCATGGGCTCCTTACCGCCCCCGTCTGAACGGGTGCGCAATCTTGTGGTGGTCATTGACAGGGGCTTATCCATGAAAGATCAAGCCAATAAAGTGGCCGCCACCTGCTTCATCATATTGCGGTGGCTGAGAAAAATCTTCTGGATATTACCATCTAATACCCAGAGAACCGTTGTGAGTGCCTTGGTGACCTCCAGGTTGGACTACGGTAACGTGCTCTACCTGGGGTCCACCAAGGCGGTCACACGTTGCCTTCAATTGGTCCAAAATGCTGCCGCACGGCTTCTGCCGGAAAAGTGATCACATCACAGAACGTTTGAGGGAGCTCCATTGGCTCCGAGTTGAAAGTCGTGTAAAGTTCAAGGCGTTGAGCTACATTCCCAAGATTAAGGCTGGAGTAGCTCCCCTGTACCTTCAGGCCTTTGTCACACCCTACACCCCTGCTCGTTCACTTCGTTCCTCGTCTCAATATTTATTTTGTGTACCTAAGTTTAGACTCTCTAGAATGGGCAGCAGCTCCTTCACAAACATAGGACCCAGACTCTGGAATTCACTTCCGTTGGATATCCAGATGGAGAACTGCCACACTCGCTTTCGTAGAGCTGTGAAAAAAACCTGGCTTTTTGACCAATAACTTCTTACTGGTTTATGTCTTACTACTTTGCCTTCTAGCGCCGGGAAACCCTTACGGGTAGCTGTCGCGCTTTACAAACTCAATAAATAAAATAAAATAAATAAAACATGTCGACCATCTAGGAGTAGAGCGCTTTTTTGACACATTACAACCAGATAGTCACCTCTCCTAATCCTTATTTTAACCAGGCTGCGATCCTTCCAGAATATAGTTTATTTCGAGGATTCCCTCCCCTGTTTTAACTTACACATCCACCATTACATCTACACGTACTTGGTCCCTCACACCCACGGCACCTAAACGGCAAGGAACAAAAGATCTCTGGTAAAGAGACCCTTTATGTGTGCATTTCGGGTATTGCAGCACCGACCTGACGAGGAGCAGACCTATGTGATGAAGCATGACACCTAGCTTGCAGGGTATGTGAGGGCCCTTGTTCCAAAAGGAGGAATTTCCCTCCTCCTTGGAGGACAACCTACCAAGGTGACATCACATAGCTCTCTTACAGTGGTTTGTGACCCATTGAGGAACTTCGTACTCATTTCTTGTAGTATACCTGCATATCATCAAATAGGAGTGAGATAGAAAATTGGAGTCTGGTATTCCTGAATTCAGAATTTAATAACACATCTTTTAGTAAAGATGTTTTTTACATTCTGTGTTTGAAAACAGCACTTTTAGAAAGTGGCTATTTTCTTGTTCAACCGTTCTGTGTGCCTCTACCTGTTTGTGGATTGACTGTCTGGTTTGAGAGTGACAGGAGCTGGGGTGGCTCCAGGAGTCTGGGTGAGTCAGCACTAGGCTGAATAGACTGATCTGCATTTGGAGTGGTGGGAGGAGTAGTACCTTGGCCTGAATAGGGCTGTGCCTGCCTTCCACAATGCTAGCTCCATCTTCTGCGGCGCGACTGAAGACCCTGGCACACATTCACAAACGAAGAAGATGTGCACTGGCAGAGTGCACCCAGAACTGGTTTGGACTGGGTCCAGGACCCCTTACAGCTAGAGAACAAATACTTTTGGGGTATAAATATGAGAGCTGAAACCTCTGAACTTTAGATCATGCTGGAATTCAAGAGGAGCCTTTTCCGAGGAGAGGAACTGGAGAAACTGAAGAGAAGGATTGCCCTTGCTGTGTGTTCTGGGGCTACCTGCAGTTGCTATTCTGCCAAGGAAAGAAGAAGGACTTTGATGTGTGCTGTGTCCCCTGCTTGAAGAAGATCTCCAAGGGCCTGAGTAGAGCTGGCCTCCTGTTTTGAAGTCTCACGAACAAAAGGACTTCAGCCCCAGCTCCCCCTGAACTCTGCTGTGTGAGTTCTGACCTGCCTAGAGTGCTTGATCCAGTTGTGGGGCCTCTGGAGGTTGTTGCTGCTGTTTGGGAGCTGGAAGAAGAAGAAGCGTGTAAAGAAACACAAGGCGATTTTAAGTGCATCGCTGTGCCACTGCGAAGATAGTCGCAGCGCCTGTCGCCGCTGCAAGAACTGACGCACCAAGGGATTGCGGCTGAAGAGGACTAAAGCGGCGCCGTGCAACGCCGCCACATCGATTGCTATCTCATCCCGAAGAGCTACGCATCGTACCTGTACGAGACGCTTTCCCAATGCATCACCGGCAAACTGGAACCAGCAAGAAGACTCGACGCATTGCTCCCCCTCCAGACCGAACTCGACACAACCCATCCACTGCATGCAGCGGGGCTGTCGCATCGCCTCCTCTGGGTCTCAGGAGTGTCGCATCTCTTTGTTTTTCGACGCTGCAGCTGTTTGGCTTGGGAACTTTTGTCGCATCTTCAGGTGCTTTGGTGCAAAGTCACGCATCCATAGATTTCTATGGTACAAGTTCCTGAAACCTTTTTGAAGTCATATTTTTAAACTGTGTATGTTCTATTTTTGTCGTTTTGGTCTTGTGTAGTTTAGATAAAGATATTTTTCTAAACTGGTGTGGTGTCCATTTGTGGTGTTTTCACTGTGTTACTGTGAGTGTTGGTACAAATACTTAACACATTGCCTTTGGGATAAGCCAGTCTGCTCGTGCCAAGCTACCAAGGGGGTCAGCAGGGATTATCTAAAGAGTGTATCCCCCTTACACTGACTAGAAGCAAGAGTCCCTTTTTGATCAAAGGTACCTACCTTTGCCAACTAGAGACCCCCAGTTCTAACACACACCCCTACAGCAAAGGCACTTTTGGGTATATGTACTGGGTCTCTACCCCCTGAAATCAGACACATCTGTGTCTTGAACTGAACCTCTGTCAGAAGGACTGCTCTGCTACTCAAATGACTCAACTGAACTGCTTTTCTGAACTTTGGATTTACCACAGTCTAGCGCGACCTCAAGTAATGTTTAGCGCTATTGACTTCTAAGCAGCGTTGTTGCATTTATTCTTTAAAAATTCATATCTCGACTTTTGCTGATTGGATGTTTGTCATTGCTAGAAATTCCCTTCTATGGACCAGATTCACAAAGGTAAACTTACACTTTTATGTCAGCTTACTACTTTTCAGTATGCACAAAGGTAAACTTAGACCAAAACTATAACTTTACTACTTTTCTGCAGCCACAAAGGTAAACTTAAAACAAAAGTATAACTTTAGTACTTTTAGGTATTCACAAAGGTAAATGTAAACCAAAAGTTTAACTTTACCAGTAGTAACTTACCTTTGTGCTAACGAAAAGTGTAAAGTTAGATGTTTGGTCTACGTTTACCTTTGTGAATACCGAAAAGTAGTAAAGTTAGACTTTTGTCTAAGTTTACCTTTGTGAATACCGAAAAGTAGTAAATGTAATCAAAAGTGTAAGTTTACGTTTGTGAATCGGGCCTATAGAAGGGAATGAAGAAGTCTACTACTCACAGTAAATCTTAACATGAAGTAGGGACTTGCTTTTAATAATTTTAACGAGCATGCACAAAGTGATCAAACCTTTGCCCAGGTATAAGTGAAAGGATACAACAGATTATCAGCTGCTTTCATGGCCTTTCAGAGAAGCCTTTTGTGCAACATCATGTGGGCTGCTGGAATACAGCACAGCGTCTGCTTAACTATTAATTGCACATAGAAAAATATTGAATCTAAAGTTAACAGGGTTGAGAACATCTACCTCTAAGGATTTGAGAAAGGAAGATCATTAATTACTCCCAAAGTATTGTTTAATTTAAAATGCAAAGTTTGCAGAAATACAGAGGACACATAATTTAGATAATACTACTTACAGCAAATAATTGTCAATGTTATGAACACAAAAACATAGAGGTCTTACCATTCCAAAACAAGTTTGTTGCTTAGATTTTCAGTGAAAGGACAAATTCTCGTTACACAAATTGTGCTGCTGCTTTCTTGGCTACTGTTGGTTGACAAGAGGAAACCTATTGTTGCCACCAGGATCTCGATACAGGGACTTCGGAATTTGTGTTGGCTACTTTATTAAGAATTTGCATACCAACCTCTAGGAACCCCTTGCATTTGTATCTTCAAGAAAACATAATTATCCCAAACACAATTTGTATGGTAATAGAACATTTATTGATTTCTGGATGAAATCTTCAAATCGGAGAAGAACTTACTGGTGGAATTCCTTCTACTATAAAAAAGAGAGATGTAGGGAATTTCACCGGTAGATTTTCCTGTAGAATTAGCACTTCCTCAAGAAATCAGAGGATTTCCCAGTAACTCCTAACCCTAAATCAGTCCTAAAGTCTCCTTATGTAGGAAGATCCTTCTGCATGGTTACCCCCAATTTTTACCTGGTGCTATGCTGGTTTTTGACTAGTCTGACTTGGATCCTACTAACCAGGACCTCAGTCTATCTGCTTTCTCCAATAAATTGTTGTGGTCAGTACTTAGGTACGTCCCAGCTTGGATACTGGGGTACCTTAATCAGTTCCCAGTATATGGTACCAAGGTAACCAGGGCATAGATACCACAGAGGTCTCCCATGGGCTGAAGCATGCATTTTGCCACCCATTAGAGACCCTGCAAAATAGAACTACAGGCCTGCCATTGCAGCCTGTGTACGCTGGTGCTTGCCTCGCTTACTAAAGATATAGGTATATTGGGCCTCATTTCTGAAAAGTGACGCATCGCTGCGTGAAAACAGCGATGCGTCACTTTTCACTGCGCCCTCCTTGCGACACCAATGATGCGTCATATTTAATGTATGACGCATCATGTCGCGAGGAGTTACAGATACGTCAGTATTTCTGACGTATCTGTAAGCGCAAAAGTGACGCATTGCTGGAGTGTGTCACAACTCCAGCAATGCGCCCTTTCACTTGGGGCAAGCCCCATGTGAAAGGGCCTGCGTCAGTCTTACGTCTGCTGTGAGGCAGGCGCAAGATTTTGACGCAACGGCGTCCTAAAAGTGACGCAGTGAAATCTCATAGATTTCACTGCGTCACTTCTACGACCCTTCCTTGCGCAGGGGTTTACAAAGTGACGCATCTATCTAGATGCGTCACTTTGTAAATATGGTGCAACAAGGCACATGATTTACTCTGCTGGTGCGTCACAAAAAGTGACGCACCGGCGGCGTAAAAGTGACGCACAACCTCATAAATGAGGCCCATTATATCTAAGAGTCACTGCACTTATAACCTATATGTCACCCCTACTGTAGGCCTTTGCAATCCTGAAGGCAGGGTGTTTGGTTCTAAGTGAGAGGATGCCCCTGCATGAGAAGGACACTACTGCAGCCTATGAGTCCATTCTCCCAGATTTTCAGTGAAGCAGCCATATACTATATAGAAGGGCACCGCGTAATCGCGCAATGGCCATCTTGAAAACGGCTGCAATGAAAATGAATCCTATAATGTATGGTATCAAACCTGTTGGAATCATACCCCCACACTGTAAATGATGTGGGAGGTATGATTCCGAGCACTGGAAGAGCCCTCGGTTAAGCTTTCAGTGTTCCCGGTACCAGCCTTCTTGACCCAGACAGCAAAAAATGGTAGCAGCCGAACGGAGACACATTTCTACCCTCCTGCTGCTGAGCTAAGCTCGAGCAGAGGAAGGTGGAAGAATAAGCATCCTGTCACAGGAAGGTATGACCACCTCCCAGACAGGATTTAGTGTATTAGGGCTGGGTGGGAGCGCTTGCCAGAATCACAGTGTCTGCATGAGGGGCATATTTGGTGTCCTTGTGCATAGTCTAGTTCAAACCAGTCCTGGGAGCTGTTGGCACCTGCTCTGGCACGAAACTGGACAAAAGACATGGGAGTAATCTCTCCCCTGTCCAGACCCTCCCTAGGGTACTCAAAGGCTACCTGTGTGCAGGTCTTTCGATTTGTCATGGGATAAAATTCAGATCAGACACCATAGCACTGCGACCGTCTGGGTACTCTGGACTTTGATGGACTTCGTTTGGGGCCGACTTTATCTCCTTTCCAGGTGCATCATAACGGACCTTCCAAGGCCTGTGAAGCATCAAGGACAACAGAAGTAACCTCCCTTGGAATGAAGGAGTCACTCCCCTGCATTTGCAGACACGGCAACTAAGTCGACCGGTCTGCAGTTCCTGAGCTCCTCCGGACTCCGTGAGATCTGCATCACACGTGTTGGTTTTCCAAAGCTACCCAAGCCTGCGCTACAATCTCACCACGTTTGAGGCCAGAAGTCCTTGTGGGGGTCGTAATAACCGAACCCCTGTGTACAGTGTCCTCTTTGCAGTTGCAAAGGCTTGTTGTCGTATTTCCAAGAAGATCTTCCGTTTCCAAGTAGCCCCAACCTCGAGCACCTCTAGGGACCAGAATCTTCAGCCACACCGCATCGTGTGCATCATGGTCTGCATCTTTTGGTGAGCTGCTTGAGGTCCACTTGCGACTCGAGTGCCTCCGGCCTGTGAGTCCACTTGAGGATCATACTTATTTTTTTGGGCTCCGCTGATTGCTTGGGGCCTGCCCTGACTCCCCTGCTTGTGGTGAGTCCACTGGCACTTGCTGGTGCCAACGCTGCACCTTCTCAACTTCCTGCGTGGGTTGCATTTGCCAAGGCTGGTTGGTGCTCCCGCTATACACCAACCCCTCAGAACTCGAAATTCTTTGTGGGACAGCTCATACCTGGGTTCTGGTCTTCCTCAGCATTGCCTGGTCCTCACAGTTGCAGTGTCAATGTCATCGACATGTTCCCTGAAACACCCCACATCGGAGGGCATTCGTCTTCCAAGTCTCCTGGTCACCCCTGAGTGGCATAGACTCTTTACCCTCTGCCTTCGGGTACTCCTCTTCAAGAATCTATGTTTGAATTCCTCCAGACACATTCTCCTCTTCCAGCAGCAGCACTTTCCTGAAGTCCTGCATTGGGTTCGACAGCGGTTTCTGACGCCATTTCACACCTATGCCCCAGGCTTCCCTCGGATAGGTAACTTGGGTACCACGGTATCCACAGGTGGGTGGCTCTCCGACCTTCTATCTTCTTTGGGGTTTCTTCAGGGTCAACTAGGAAGGGTCCCTAATCTTTAAAAATCCAACCAATATTTGCATATAGACTTGTACAAAGCACGTGGTTGTGTTCAAACATTGCACTTGCTCTCCGTGGGGTCCCTATATACTTACCTTGGGTGGTTCTGTGGGTCCCCAGCAATTCTACGTCCTCTCGACATTGTCCTTACTCGAGTCATGGTTCTCATACCACTTTCTTAGTATATGGTTTGGTCCCCCCCTGGGGCCCACTGTGTATTAGTGCTATTTACTAAGATTTCTTTGCTAAAGTATTGTGTGCTTTGTGTTTATCTCGGTGTGGGAGATAGTGTAACTGTAACGTACTAGATAGTGTTATATAATAAATTCATAATTTTGTAACTACTTTGTGTGGTTCTTTTTCATTTATTCTATACTATAAGATTGCATACTTGTAAAACAAGCTGCTTTATACTCCTTCAAGACTAAGCCTGAAGGCTGCTCTCCACAGCTACCACTTAGAGAGCTTTCCTAGGTTGTCTAAGACCTCTTAAATCATTATAAGGGTTGTCTGGACTGGTGCAAGGTACCCACTTACATTAGTGGGCATCATATACCAGGACAGCTCCTCGCACCTATGTATCAGGCCCAGAATTGATAATGATTGGCCTCTCAAAAGTAGGCCCACACTGATGGCCGCTCAGTCTAGCTAAGATTTTTTTACCTACTTGTTGTCCAGTTTTGAATTGCCTCTGCCAAATATATAAATGTGGATTGACCAATTTCCTGAGTGCTTACTCCATCGTTGGTTACACGAATAGTGCTTGTTAAATTCTTGCACTGAATTAATAATACACTACTCAAAGTGTCAATCATTATTTCATAGACTTGACGCATGTTTGCCCGGGGTGTAACTGCGAATCTGATGTTGATGTTGTAAGGAGTTTCATAAAACTACAAAGAAGCCCAGGTACGAATGAAGGTCTTCGACAACTTGATCAGAAAAACAGGTAACACAAAACATGGCTAAGCCCTCCTCATGACGTGATTTGTGTGTAGTGACAACAAAACGTGCAATTATAGTGGCTGCAATACTCTTTCCCACATGTACTAGCATAAACGCTAGAATCGTAACGAGTGCATATACTACTGTTAGAACTGGCCCTGTTGGCGTGGGTCTCCCTTCCATTTTTTACTGTTGCCTCAGATGTTTTTGCTGGTTATAGATGCTTTGGGCACTGTGCCACTGCTATTCAGTGCCACAGTGAAAGTGCTCCCTATGGTACATTGATGTATGGATTAGTGATTCCATGATTGGTTGGTTTGGGTTACTTATCAGACCCTAGTACAGTGCACTGAGTGTACCCAGGGCTTGTAAAACAAGTGCTGCTGGTGGGCTTGCGGCAATGGTTGTGCCACCCACAGAAGCAGCCTGTAAAAGTGGTCTCAGGTCTGCCATTGCAGAGCCTGTGTGCAGTCTGGTACTTCCATGCTGACTGGGCATGTGCACCCACTTGCCAGTCTCTAAACCTTCCCTTTTCTGCATATTAGTCACCCCTATGGTAGGCCCAAGGGCAGGGTACATTGTACATAAAAGGTAGGACATGCCCTGATGTGTGTGGCAAGTCCTAATAGTGAATTACAGCCATTTTTGTTTTTCACTATTGCAAGGCTACCTGATCCTCATAGGCCAGAATGGGCAGTTTGATTATTACATCTTATAATCCTGAAAGTGACTCAGGGAACTAGAAAGAAATTCGAGTTTAGTATGCCTGAACTCAGAATGATAAAATACATCTTATAGTGAAGTTGGTTTTAACATTCTGTGTTTGAAAATACCACTTTTAGAAAGTAGGTATTTTCTTGTCTAACTTGCCATGCCTGCCTCTGCTAGGTTGTGTATTCCTTGTCTGGGTTTGGGTGACAGGGACTGGGGGATTCCAGGAGACTGGGTGAGTCAGCAGAGGGCTGAGTAGAGAGAACTGCATGTGGACGGGAGGGAGGAGTTGCACCTGTGACCTGAATAGGGCTGTGTCTTCCCTCCACAATGCTGGCTCCACCTCCTGTGGTGCGTCTGATGTCCCTGGCCTACACTGTGAAAGGAAAGAAGGAGTCTTGTCAACAAAGTGCTCCAGGACTGACCAGAACTGGTTTGGACTAGGCAAAGGCCCCTCTGCCTTCAGAGAACAAAGGGAAAATGAGTATAAAAGAGGGGGCCAAAACCCCAGAACTTCAGATCACTTTTGGGAAACAAGAAGAACCTTTGCTGAGGAGAGGAAGCAGAGAAACTGAGGAGGTGAACATCCCTAAGCTGAGTGCTGTTTGGAGGATTGGCCTGCAGTGGTTGCCTGACTGCCAAAGAAAGGAGAAAGGACTTTGTGCTACTTTCACATCAACTTGTAAAGGATCTCCAAGGGCTTGTGCTAGAGCTTGCCTCCTGCTGAAGTCTTGGAGACATTAGACTTCACCCACCAGCTCCCCAAGAGTTGTTTTGAAGTGCCTGCTGTTGTGTTGGGCCTTCTGAGGGACTGCGTGTCGCAAGGAGCTGGAACCGTGACTCACGAAGAAGAAGCGAGTCGCAGCCGCTCTCATCGCATCACTGGAGAAGGGTGTCGCCGCTGCCGCTTCGCATCGCCGGAGCACTTTGAATCACCGGAGAAGAGTGTCACCGTTGCATTAGATGCCGTTGCATCACCTGAGAAGCGTGTCGCAGGGCCTGTCATGGCTCAGAAGAATCAGTGAGTCGCCGCACGGCCGTCGGACATGCACGCATCGTGTTGCATCAAGAAGACGCCATTTATGTTTCATTGCACCGGATCTTCATCGCATCACGGCACTGCTGGTCGCATCGCCAGAGAAGTGCAGTACTAAACCGATGCATCACCTTCCCACGTGGAGAAGAAACTAAGCACCCCCTATGCTGCAGTAGGGACCCGACACGTCACCGTTCTTGCGAGTAACGAACCAACGCATGACCTTCCCTGCAACACTTTTGTTGTATTGCGTTACGCATCCAAAGGTACATTGAACTTAAAGTGTGGCATTTTACATCTGAAGAGAACTAAGCTATTTCTACCATTTTTAAAGTACAGTATTTTGAATTTTTGTCGTTTGTGGTCTTGTGTTAAGTATATATACTTATTTATGTACTACAACTTGTGTGGTGTCCATCTGTAGTGTTGTCACTGGGTTACTGTATGTTTTCACAAATGCTTTACACACTGCCTCTGAGATAAGCCTGCCTGCTCGTGCCAAGCTACCAAGGGGGTGAGCAGGGTTTATTTTAGGAGTGTACTCCCTTACCCTGACTAGACGCAAGGGCCCTTATTTGGTCAAAGGTACCTACCTCTGCCAACTAGAGACCCTCAAATCTAACAACTACTATCAATCTAGTTCAAATATCCTCCAATCAGAGATCAAGCTTCTAGTATATCGCACACTGCAATTGATTCAATATAATATGGGCCTTGGATTTTTTTTCCTCATTTTATTAGGTCTGGCTACAGTCAGCTTAAGGTGTCTGCCAACGCTCATGTCACGCACAAATCCACATGGAGTGGGCTGGCTGTGGGTCAGCCTCCTTGAGCTGTTTCTTGATTAAAGCGGCTTTTATATTTTGCCTCAACACACCAAAGCAGTGTGCAGATATACATTTTGCAGTGGTGATTGAAAAACGAATCTGCCTCTAGCATTGCATTCACAGCAAAGTGGAATCGAACAACTGGTGAGCCATGCAATATTTAAAGCTCTGTTCTAAAAAAAAAAAGTAGAGTGGTACAGAGAATAGAAGCTGCACTGCCAAGGCTATTTGTCCTGTCCACTTACATATTTGAAATATTCATATGCGAGGAAAATGACATTAATTGAAAGGAAGGAAGTAGCACCACTGTTAGAGCTGATATCAGAGAATCGTGGGTAGGCAAATACAGCCTGGCAAAGCAACTGCTTTCTGGACATCGTGCCTCGTGGGGCACTAACAGAAATAAAACAAAGATCCGGATGGCGTTTGGAGGCTACAGCATCAAAACACCGTAAAAGGTCTCGTAAAAAGAAAACACAAAACGAATGAGAGACACCTTTAAAAGGCAAATATATACTGGCACTATTTTGGGTCTAATGTTACAATAAAAGGGACGGCTTAATATCCCCATACAGCTTTATCATTTTTAATAAAAGTTGCGTTCTGATGGGGAAAAAGTGTCTGTAGCAGGAAAAGTATGCAATTTTATTGCATGTAATATCCAATTACAGATTGTTAGCCACATATTATTTCCCTGAGTTTAACTGCCCCTTGTTGTGCATTTGTGGAGCACATCAGCGAAGTGGCTGCATACCCCAGATGAGTCCCTTGACAGGAGCAGTCATGCACACCCCGAAGGCAGGTCCTAGCGGCCTTGCAGGAGTTACAATGAATAACTGTACACAACCTGAAGGTCAGAGGAAAGACGACACACACCCCTTGAGCAGAGTTCATGCTCAGCTGGAAAGCTGGAAGGTGCAGACATGCACGGCAAAGACTGGGAGAAGCTCTGATGGGTTCTCACAGCCCTGCAGGAGTACCCATGCGCTGGTAGCCTGATAGCAGCAATTATGCATTCCAGAAAGGCGGACAATAAGGCGGAATTCCGTGACGCATCATCAAACCTGCTTCCAGGTGCACTACAGCCTGACACGAAGATACATTAGGTGCATTATTCAGGTACGTCCATTTGCATGCCGGAGGCCCCAAATAAGAATGGTGTGATGTCAAACCACCTATTAAAGGAGAACAAGCTATGCATTGCTAGCTTTGAGTCCGTCATTAAAAGAATCCGAAGCATTTCGTTCTGCTACAGACAGAGGCCTTCTTGACCCATCCCCCTCCAACACATTCCTAATTCCAATAGCACAGTTCCCCCCCTTATGCTCTGATAATACACAATCCGTCAAAACTGCATATAAATGTGGGGCATATTATCAAGGACCGATGTTAAAATTATCGCTTTTTTATCGGCAGGAAACTGCCGATAAAACTGCGATAATGGGCTTGATAATACGCCCTTGTTAATTCCCATAGAAGCCCATGTTCTGATGTTAACATGGGCTTCTATGGGAATGAACAAGGGAGTATTATCAAGCCCATTATCGCCGTTTTATCGGCAGTTTCCTGCCGATAAAACGGCGATATTTTTAACACCGGTCCTTGATAATATGCCCCTGCATTCTTTATAGAGAGTGAAGTTTTAAAAGTTTGTTAACAATAACATGGGAAATCTGCTGCCACCCATATATTATATGGGTTAAAAAGATATTGCATGTCTCCTCGTATTTCTGTAATATTATAAAGTCATTTGGATTGAGGCCTCTGCCTCTATATGTTCACGTAATTGTTACGTGACTTGTAATATCCTTATAAAACATGCGCTTAAGGCAACTTTATCCAATGCTTCATATTTGCTGCTTCAGATTCAATAACAATACATAGTCAGTTCACATTGTAAATTCACATTTGAACCCAATTGAAGAATTTTGGATGTACTCCTTTAAAAATGTGTTACCTTCACCATCACAAAGTACAAGTAAATATAGCAGGAAGGATGGAGGAAGGGGGAAAGGTGAAGGGGGAATTAAGACTCCATCATACCCACGCACACACCATCTAGCAAAACAAACTCTTAAGGTTTGTCATTATCCAAGCATCACGTACACAAAGGATTCATGGTTTTGCAAAAGGATTATGGGTATGTAGATTGTATACAAAGAATTGTACACGGAGATCTGACCCTGTCCACACTCACATCTTTCACTCGCCCTTTATTCACTGTCAGGGACCCCATGCTTTATTTCAATTTGAAATTATATTTTTCAGAAAGTATTATTTCTATATCAAAGCCCTGACTACTGTGATCGGTTCGATGTTTTTACAGACACATACACTTATTGTGCATCTCTGCACCTGCAAGTGTCCTTTCATGTGCTTGCAAGCACTTTAAAAAGCACATAGAAGCAGAATTATGAAAACGGCATGAATCACAATGAGAGGCCCTAAACCCAGCATTTATATGTTGGACGGGTCCTACCTTCTCTCTGTCTCTTACCCCCTAGCCCAGTGGTTCCCAAACTTTTTTGACCTGTGGCTCCCTTGACCTAATCGGCAGTTGGCCGTGGCTCCCCACAATTTTTTTACCGGTGGGTGGGGGGTATGTACTTCCTGTTGTCTTCCTTAAAGTAATTGGGACGCAATGAAGGTATTATAATGGTTGGAATGCTTGAATTATTAATCTCATCCACTGGCAATCACTTTGGCTGCCACTTACAGTCCACACAAATGTGTCCCGTACTTTAAATAAACGTATTAAGACGTTTGTATGAGCAGGCAAAATACCTCATCTCATATCGGCAAGGACTCCCCCTACACTTCCCCCTACGCTGCGGCTGCAATTTCCCAAATCGTGTGCACTAGGGTGACCAACTGGCACAGGTGCAAATTCAGAACAGTGAGTGTAGAAATTCAGTACAAAGGGACTAAATTCAGGACAAAAATTCAGGACAAAAGGTCAAAATTCAGGACAAAACTTCGGGACAAAAGGTACATTTTACAGACACGTCAGAGGTGGTCGTGCAATCCATTCACCCAGTCACTTATTCTTCCAACCATTCACGCTTTCAGTCATTCATTCTCCCTTTCTCTCTCCATCCCCCTTTCACTTATCCACCCACCCACCCACCCATCTACTCATCCATCCATTCATCCTTTCACTCATCCATCCATCCTGATCCAGCCACACTTTCACTTCTTCACTCATCCATCCATTATTCATCTACCCACCCTGTCACTCCATCCATCTGTACAGTCATCCATCCATCTACTCTTCCACCCAGCCATCCATTCACTTACTCATCCATCCACCCATTCACTTACTCATCCATCCGCCCAGTCATTTATCCTTCCACCCATTCACCATTTCAGTCATTCATCCTCCCTTTCTCTCTCATACCCCTTTCACTTATCCATCCATCTACCCACCCATCTACTCATCCATTCATGAATCCATCCATTTGATCCTATTACTCATCGATCCTTTCACTCATCCAGCCATCCGTTCACTCATCCAGCCATCCGTTCTCTTCCATCCACCCTTTCACTTCACTCATCTATCCATCCTTTTTTCCATCTACCCCCTTTCACTCACTCATCAATCCTTACATCCACCCTTTCACTCATCCATCCATTCACCATTTCACTTATCAATGCATCCATCCACCCATTCACTTGCACATCATCTACCCTTTCATTCATCAATCCATCCTTTCAGACACCCATCCACCAATTCACTCGCCCATCAGCTGCCCTTTCACTCATCCATCCACCCTTTTACCCATCCATCTACCCTTCCACCCATACATCCATCTATTTACCTTTTCTCTCATCCATACTTCCACTCATCCATTCTTTCATTATCTATCCATTCACCCTTTCATTCATCCATTCATCCGTTAAGTAATCCATCCAGCCATTCACACATTCCTTCACTAATTTACTCACCCACCTTTTCACATTATGAGCTGAGCCTTTGTCTGCAGAGTTGCAGACAGAAGAGGCCCATCAAGAACTTCACCTTGCTGTAGTTCCTAAAGCAAGGGGTGGGGCGGGGAGGGTTCACTATGCCCCTGCACATAGGCAATCTGAAAACTTAGAAGTGGATGAGTCATGCATGATGCACAGTGCCAGGATGTGAGGTGACTGTGACATGGTGTTGTTTCCAGGGCTTCAAGTTGTGTAAAAAAACTGGGGGGGTCTGTTCAAAGGGGGTGTTCGATGTAATTAAGAGCGCAGTTTAAAACGGCTTAGGTAAAAATCTGCGCTTAGCATAGTTGTCCTTGCATCCAGATATATAATACAGCAAGTATCATTACACCAACAACAAGCCAGGACTATTGGCTTTGTCAATGTTTGCTAGTTCCTTAAAATAAAAAAGCAGCAACCATGGCTTTGTTCAATACAATATTGAAAATACTTCAGTTCTAAAATGAGGAGACAGTGAAAGAACTATAACCGGTTCTTTTTAAGTTGTTTTACATCCTTCTTTAAATTAACTGTTTTCTACCGTTGCAGCATGGGCGTTTTACCTTTTATCACACAGAACGTCCTGCTGTACACAGAGGCAGGAAGCCGCCACCACATTCTGTCACACCCCCAGACTGCCCCATTGACATTCTGTATGTGGCAATTACCCCCATACAGAATGACAATGGGCGGGTGGGGCTGCGCTTGTGCTCCTGGAGGAGTGCGAGGCGCCAGCATCAAGGGGCTGAGGCCTCTCACAAGGAGCAGCGCTGCTCCCTGTGATGGCCAAAATGACAAACAAAAGGCGTACGTGTGAAATTTAAGGCTGGTTGGTCACCCAAGTGTTCGCGGCGCCCCTGGCACCTCATTACGGCGCACCGGGGCGCCGCGGCGCACAGTTTGGGAACCACTGCCCTAGCCGAACATGTTTGAAGTTTATTTTTTACTTTGCATAGTTATTTAAAACCATTGCAACACTTGCTTAAAAAGAGAACAAAAAAGATGTTAAAATTGGTATTGTACAATAGTAAAAAATCATAAAACAGGGACCACAATTACTATACAGAGATATTTAGCTATACAGGCTATGCCAAGATTCATTTGTTTGCGAAATAAAGTGCAGTGCGTTCGCTGTTCCTAGCTGGTACTGGACGTGGGCGTGTTGATTGAACCCTTTAGTCTGTAATGTGCTTGTTGTTTGTTCTTGCTCAGTAGTTTTTTTGTTCAAGAAAAGGGCTAATGCTCTGTCCTTTAAAGGGGACCAGTCCTGGATTATACATTAGTTAGTTGAATCACTGGGGTCTCATCCTACTGTGGCTACTTACATGGCTATTCCTATATTAAGTGTTTTTTGTTCGGCCAACTTTAAGAATTTTACTAATCTGCAGTTCAGCTGCGTATTTCCCGGATTGAAACAAGCCAACACCGCTTGTCTCCTGGTGCGGATACCTATCTGCTTGAGGGGACCATTTAATAGCAGTATCCGTTCTTGATGTAGATCCTTACAGGTGCAGATTAACTGTAAAATGTCTCCTTGCTTGGAGTTGCACAGCCTACACGTGCTTTGAGTTTTGGCCCTCAGCCATGGTGAAAGATGCTGGATGTACGGGAGGATGCCCAGTCTGTGCTTTAGAAATTTAATTTTTATCTCTTTGGAGTAGCCCTGATTAAAGTACTTTTGTGGTGCAAGTAATTTATAAAAGCTCATGGTCATCCAGGCATGGGATCTGTCTTCGAAGGTTGCCTTGTCCTCTACCACTGCAATTTGTTTTACACATTTCCATGCCAGTTTTTTGAAAACTGAATTACCAAGTTGAGTACTCCAAAGATCTGTGAGCTTGATATTTTCCAGAGATGTCTGAAGATATCTCCTTGCTTGGCAGGTGTCCCTATGCTCGATTTCATGCCACAGCAGTTGGTTCAGCGTATTTGAAGTGGCATTTCTAATTTTGTTCCAGCAGATAACATAAGACCCGTGCCTGGCCAGGGATTGATGTAGGAGGCCGAACTCCAACCTTATTTGTGCCGGTGAGGTATAAGGCGGTAGGCAAAACATAATTCTATAGCCTTTGACCAGCGTAATATCTAGTATCTTGGCGTTCCTCCCCCACAGTGTTTCACTGCCATAGGTAATCGTCGGGAGTAGTTTGGCCTGAACTACCTTCAGCAGCGGTATCAGTGTCAGCCCCGTCAGTTTCTTACCAAGATTTTTTACTGAAGCACGGACCTACCCCCTAATTGACAGCCTTACCAGCCCAGATAAATCAATCCATCAATCCATCAGACCCGCACAATCCCACATATATAGACATAATACACAATTCTATGGCAGAACAGGCAGACAGACGAATAAGCCAAACGCATGTTACTTTAGCAGAAAAGGCCGATACAGACACAGACACCAAGACCTTGTGCTCACCACCGCCCTGTAATGAAAGCTTGATATCATGGAATATAGCAGGGCTTTGTGATAAATCCAATGATATTGGTTGGCTGTCTTTAGTTAAACAACATGCGGTTATATGTCTACAGGAAACATGGCTGGTGGGGAAAAATGTACACATCGAGGGCTTCCAGAGCTTTTTCATCCCAGCAGAACCCTCATCCAGTGGTAGAGCAAAAGGGGGCCTAGCAATCTATGTTAACCTGGCTCTTACATGCTCTAAAGCCGAGTACCATTCCGGTAATCGAAACATTCAGGTTTTGGAGCTAAAGAGGGGCAAAACTACTTACACTCTGATCAATTTTTATAATGCAATTAATCAGTCAGGTGATTGTAATATACAGCCTTTATGTGACTTTCTGAGAGAAAATGCTGAGAGTTTGTCCCGTCAATTGCTGCTCGTAGGTGACTTTAATACACATCCATGTGGAAACCCCGGAGTGACTGCCATTAACCAACTAGGATGTAACAGTCTGGAAGGTTTCCACTTTGATCACTCGCGGCGTGGCACAGACTTAAATTCTTTAATGAATGAAAACAATCTAATTACAGCAATGTCTACAGTGGCGGACCAAACTCTTTTTCCCAGTCCCACATATAAAGGCCACATCACTGGATCATACATAGACCATATTTTATTGTCTGCCGACCTTGCCAATACTGTTCAGGACTTCTACATCCAAATGAGTATCTATAGTGATCATAACCCTGTATGTATAAAAATGGGTGGGGGGATTTTTGAACAGCGAAAGCCACGAGTGGATCGTGGGTCCACAAAATGTATAAATGGGAAGCGTCGTTTAAAATGGTCAATGGTGAACCACGAAAATCTGTATAATTCCATTAATAACTCTTGTAGTTCTGAATTCTTGATATGTATATCACCCGAATCAACATCGCAACAAATCTTGGCATCCTTTGAGGGTGTCGCGCAAACAGTAGGATCGATGTTAACGGTGACAACCAGAGGGAATGTAAGCAGTAACCCAAAATGGTTTGATAATGCTTGCTCTAAGGCCAGCCGTGAGCTTAAGTTGGCATTGAAAACCAAACCTAGAGATCTGGTGCATATTAAAGCTACGCGTGCTAGGTACAAAAAGTCCCTTGCTAATCGCAAAAAAGAAGTAAAGAAAAATGTATGGGAGTCTCTTTTAGATCCGGAAATACTGAAAAACCGCGCCAAGTTCTGGGACATTATAAATAAATCCCCATTTGATCACCCAAACAATTCCACTATAGGTACAAATATCCCAGAGGAAGAGTGGGTTAATCATTTTAGCTCTATTTTTAAAAGTAACGAATTACAGGCAGAATGTATCCAGGTTATACCCAAGGAGAAATCACTGCATTTCACAATAAACGAGGTTGAAAGGGGAATTGAAGGGCTTACTAGTAATACGGCCCCAGGACAGGACAATCTCCCACCAGACCTCTTTAAATCCTGTAGGTCTCTATGGGCACCAGTTCTCACCGCAGTACTAAATGCGGCTGTGGTCTCCGGTTGCCCAAAGTCATGGGGGGTATCCACCATCGTACCCGTGTTCAAGAAAGGAGACCGTAATAGCCCCCTCTGCTATAGACCAATATCTCTAATCAACTCTATTGTCAAAGTAGTGGGGGGTGTAATTTTAAATAGACTGGTCGCATGGGCAGATGAAAATAAAGTAATATCCCCAATACAATATGGTTTCAGGCCCGGTCATTCTACAATTACCCAGTGCTTGAACTTGTACCTAATTATAGGGAAGTACACCAAGGCCCGACAAGGTACAATTCACATGGCGTTCATGGATCTTTCGTCGGCTTTCGACTGTGTGAGCCGTAGAAAGCTCTGGATCGCCATGATAAAAATGGGTGTAGAGCAGAACTTAATCAATTTACTAGCAGATATGCATTCTGACACAAGGGCGAACGTCCGGTACACACAGTATTTAAATGTGACAAAAGATTTCGGTGTGCACCGGGGCGTTCGTCAAGGGTGCATCTTAGCCCCGTTCCTTTTTAACTTATACATAAATGACCTGGAAGAGCATCTTTTAAGCACAGGAGCTGATTATCCTTACATTGGACGTAAAGGACTGCCAGTTCTGCTTTATGCGGATGACGCAGTCCTTTTGTCCAGAACTGCTAATGGTCTACAAATTTTATTAAACTCCTTTTTTACATTCATGAAATCTCGAGACCTGAGTATAAACAACTCTAAATCCTTCGTAATGAAGGTTGGCCAAGGTAACAAAAAACCAAATTGCTTAAATGTTAATGGGGTTAAAATCCCCACAACAAAAACATTCTCCTATCTAGGAGTCCTGTTCGATCACCAACTGAATTGGGGACCCGTAGTTCAGAAAAAAAAGGGAGAGGTAACTAGGGCAAATGCTGCAATACTCAATTTTGCAAGAAAAATGGGCAACAGCCCAGTGGCAACACTACTGCACCTTTACCAGGCCAAGAGTGTTGCCATAGCATGCTATGGCAGCGAGATATGGGGATATGTCCCACTAGGAGCCCTGGAGATAGCAGAAAATAACTTTCTCAAAAAGATACTAAGGCTCCCTGGTGGAACAGCAAATTTCTCCGTACATGAAGAGCTAGGTGTACCATTCCTATGCGACAAAATAGCAGTAAAACCCTTAGTATGCTGAATAAACTGTTGGATAAATGAGGATATCCCTCTTACCCAGCTAATACTGAGGGAAGCGTTAACATGGGAAAACAGGCTTAAGGTTCCTTGGATAAGGTACCTATGTAACTGTTTCAGGGAAATTGGGCGCCCTGACCTCTTCTCAAACCCGAATACCATTACGAAACTGGATGGTATTCTTGTGAAGAAGGCTTTTATTACATCCAGGTACTTAGACAGGGAGGCCGGCGAAATAATGAAAGGAAGCGTACGCAAACATGTGCTACTAAAAACAACCCTGCTCATGGAACCATACCTGTCATGGCCAATGACAAGTTACGACCGCTTCCTATTGACAAGATTTAGGCTGGATTTATTTCATTTATTGCTGGCCGTGCCAAAGGGTGCATACCGTGGACAAGTGTTGCCGGCTTGCGGCTGCGACGAAAAGTCTCCGCAAGTCCTGGCACACTTTTTATTCTTTTGTCCATTTTATATTATACCTCGGAGACTATATCTTAAACCCTCTCTCAAAAAACTGAATTTTTCCCAATTTAGACCAGCACTTTGTTATCTCCAGATGTTAGGCTCGGATTGTACCTTATTTGTGTGCAGTTTTTTAAAATTAGCACTCAAATTTAGGAAAAGTATGGAAGGCTAACTGTGCTTGTATTAGACATACTGTTAGAAAAATATTAATCTCTTTCATGTCTGTTGAGTAATCCTTTTTTAATATTTGAGTGTACATCTTGCCTGTAACTTTTTTCGTAATCATTTTATAATGAATTCATTCAAGCCGCTTTTTAACCTTTTTTATGCAAATATGTGTCACTATATGTTGTGTGTAATGCTTTTATGGTTGTTATTTTAATAACCGAATAAAGTTTATTTGATTGATTTGATTACTGAAAGTGCTATTGCCAACCCTCTCCTTCTTATTTCCTCTTTTTGGGTTTCAAGGTTCCTTCCTTGTCAATTATGACTCCTAGATATTTATAGTCCAGCGATTATTCAAGTTGATTACCATTCATAAACCAATTCCTCTGCCGATTTCTTTTGTTGTTTATTGTCATTGACCGAGTCTTGCTGAGGTTCATTTTTAAGTTGTTTTTCTGAGGCATAATTCTGCATTTCCGATAGTAGATGTTGGAGACCTACATAAGTGTGGCTGAGTAGAACTACGTTGTCTGCATACATAAGATTGGTCAGTGTTTTTCCGCCCAGCTTAGGGGAATGTGAATTGCAGGCATTGAGTGCCTTGGGGAGGTCGGCCATGAATAGATTGATGACAGGGTGGGAGCAAGAACACAACCCTGTTTCAATCCTTTGGTTGTGGAGACTTTAGAGGAGAGATGAGTTCCGCCCCCTAATGTCACCTGCACCCAGGTATCTGTGTGGAGAAGACACAGGATGTTTAAGATGGACTGCCGAATTCCCCAGCGTGCCAGCTTCCCCCACAGTCTGCCCCTCTCCACATTATCAAATGCCACACTAAAGTCAATGATGCATAAGTGTAAGGGAAGTTTTGATGTTTTTGCTGCGTCTATCGTTTGTGAGATTGCAAGAATGTTAGTTGATGTGCCTGCCATTTTACGAAAGCCAGTTTGATTTAGCGGTATTATCTCGCTTTCCTCTGCCCAAGTTGTAAGTTCCTCTAAAATTATGCCTGCAAAGTATTTTGCTTCGTTATCTATCAAGGTTACTAGCTGATAGTTGCTTGCCTCGGCCTTGTCTCCTTTTTAGGTCGAGCTGGTAAACTGCATCCAAAGGATGCAGGTGTCCAGCTGGAGACCTAATGTTGTCTGTCTCGGGGGGAGGAAGGACAAGAGGGTGTTACGAGCTTGAAAGCGGCCGGATTTGGGTGCGCGAACGCGCACGTCGCCTCCGTCCACGCGTGCGCTCACAGCCAGCCACCACACAGACTGAAATACATGCGCGCTGCTTACTTTCACTTTACATCCCCCCACCAGTCATCGGATCTTTTTACACACGCACGCATGCATGCATACATACATACATACACACACAGACACACGCGCACACACAGGCACACACGCAGACACACTCGCACGCGCAGGCAGACACACACACACACACGCAGGCACACAGACATACAGATATACAGGCAAACACCACCCCCCCTTACCAGGCTCGCACCACTGTGGCCAGCGTGTCCAGGTCTTCCAGCCGGCCGGCCGCCGCACACCACTGATAATAATAATGAACTCCTAAACACCACTGTGAGCCACGGCAGAAGTTGAAGGCCATAGCCTTGAGGGCAGGAGCTGCGCATTACGTTGTTATGGGATGACACGGTCGTGAGGATGGCCCTTTTACCCCCCCGACCCCCACCCCATCCCATTAGGTCGCACACTAACGGTCCCTAAGGGGCTCTCCGTGTATTTCCCTTCGGCTCCGGCCACTACATGATAGCCACGCCCCGAGACTTCCAGCCCTTTGTCCCTCCTTCCGGACGTGGCTCTGACACACTCTATCCAATCAGCCTGCCCGCGGGGAGCGAGGAAGCCAGCTGAGGACTGTTGGAGGAAGGCGGAGGGGGAAGATGCAGCATGGCGGGCGGGCTGCAGCAGGGCAGCTCCCGCCACGGCCATGCAGCCACCAACATCCTGCTGTTGGGTGCCCTCAGCTCCTGCACCGACTCCGCCAAACAGGGGCACAGCAGCAAGGTCAGAGCGCAGGGTACGTCAGTGTGCTCGTGTTTTCCAGTCCATTTGCTAATTCAGTCCTCTTACACCTCCTCCTTGTCTGCTTCCCCCTCTCACGTTACACCCCTTTGTGTCCTCCTTTCTCCTCCGTCTCTTCCAGCACATTTCCCCTCTCGTCCGTTATCATCTTTATTGGCCTTTTAACCCCCCCTCCGCCTCCTAAGCCATATAAAGGGACTAGCTGTTTTTTTCTAGCATTAACAAAACCAACACATGCACACGCGTCCTCCCCTGCCTCCTCTCCCCACCCATGCACTTGTTTATTTTAAAGTTTAAATCCCCCGCTGCCGCCACACACCGCCTGCGCTCCACCTGTCCCACCACTGAACATCAGATTTCAGTGTCTTAAGGTATCTAGTCCCAAAGATGAGGCAGTGCATCAGGTGCGGATGAATGTGACAAATGAGCGAGCAAATGCTATGGGGGCATGAGGATCTTGCATGTCCTAGAAAGAACATTTGGACTTGCCCTTCTTACATTACCCAAAATAAAGCAGCCCTTCCAAGTAAAACACACAGCGTCTCATCTGCACACCCCCTAACCCTCACACCCCCTCACCCTCACACCCCCTCACCCTCACACCCCCTCACCCTCTGTGCAACCATTCAACAACTGGTTCAAATATGTTCTGTCAATGTTTCAAGCTTTATTACAAATGTAACAAAAGATGTTAAATTTTCACTTCTGTTCTTGGATTTTCGTCACAATAAAATACTCTGAACATAATCTTCACAAAAGTTATTTACAAAAGTTTAAGCTATTGCCATTATAAATTACAATAACTTATTTAAGTATTAATTATTTGTAAAAATTAACAGCCATTGTTATTTGTAATATCAATACATCTAAGTCGCGTAAATACAACACATATTGCATTAGAAATGCTATAGGTGTCGCATTTGCGAAAGTTATAACTATTAGCACTGTAAATGACATAGCTATTAATTTAGCTATTTTCAAAAACAAAACATAAATAAAAAATGTGTCATTTACAATACCAATATCTCAAACTTTCCTAATGCGAGACCTATTGCATTGTAAATGCTTGTTTGTAGATTGGCACGATTGTTGAGCCCTTCCATGATACTGGTAGTCTGTTCAGGAGCCTGACTTCCGAAAAAAGAGGTTGCAGGGTACCAGCCCATTCCTCCGACTTGGCTTTGAACGGTGCAGGAGGAATGCCGTTTGGTCCTGGTGCCCCTTCACTCCTTCCTTTTGCAATCTGCTTTTTTATTAAAAGGAACGATGGGATGCCAGCTGCGCAGAGTGCTGTGAATTCTGTCATTGACAAGTTTGTCTCCCGGGTCTCTGTGTCGCTCGCTCCGGAGTGTTCTTCTATTAGCCACTGATTCAGCTCTTCTGTTCCGGCATCTCCCCTATGGTTATTGAAATGAATGGTTAGGAATTCCACCCAGCTTTCTTCTTAGATATGTGATGATATGCCTTCATGGTGTGGATGTATTATACCATTCACAGTTTTCCCAAAACGGGTGCTGTCATTATGGTTTGAGTCATGTAACAGCTTTGCCCAAGTTGCATTTTCTTTGTCTTTAGTGATATCCCATTTAAGTTTTTTAAGTGATATCCTTTGGTCTCTCAGGAGTGACCGAGTGTTAGCATCTCCCGGGAATCTTCTACAAGGATTCCCTGATGATCCATCTATCACTCCAACTGGGCTCTGGTAAGTCAAAGGCCCATTACTTCGTGCAGGTGCATTGCCTGATCGCTTATTGATAGTTTTTATGAAGGGAATGGCCACCGAATATAGAGCTCACAATTCAGTTTGATTGTGTTTCAGGTTGAGCTGGGTGAAACCCCACTCAAACAGCAACCACAATTCTGGTCAGAGTGCACTCACAAGCAACGCCAAATTGATCTGTGCAAAACCCTCTGGTAGTTTGGCATGAAACAGTAATGCCTAACTTAGAGGCATAGAGGAAAGTATTTACTTAGCACTTCAAACAGTAATAAAGTGAAAACACAACATAAGAAAACGTACACACCAATTTAGAAAAATACATTCAAATGTAATACATTATTTGAGACCAAAATGACAATAATGAATCAGTAGAACTGTACATAATAAGCTTTTAAAGGTTTAAGGGAAAAGAGTACTAAAAAACAAAAAGCACCTACTATAGTTATCTGGTCAGCCAGACCGGGATAAAGTTACAAGTTTAGGCTGACCGTAATGGAGCATGGACCAGATACAGGAACTATGCTAGGCCCGCTGAACAAAATACCTTAATTCCTGGTTGCTGAGTGTTGAGATTTCCCATGTTGAGGAAGCCTCGTGCAGAGGTGGTACCAAGAATATGTGACTGCGATGTGAGGTGGTGCATAAGAGATGCATCACGCAGCAGCGGTTCTGATGAAGCCACCGACAGGGCTTTCGATGTGAGGTCCTGCATCGACATCTAGGATACCGTCAGCGAATGCTTGCGATGCAAGGGCCTACGGCGGGAATGTATCGGGCAGCGTTGGTTCAGAGGAACTGCGATGCGAGGTCCTGTGTAGAGGATGCATTGCGCGGTGCTGGTTCCAATGTCAAGCTGCGAGGAGATGCATTGCGCAGTGTCAGTTCACCCCAAGTGACCACAGCTGGGCTGGCAAAGCACTTTCAGGCCCACTTCCAGGGGTCCTGGAGTCTGGTAGCAACATTTAGGGACAAGACTCACAGCAGACAAGTCCAGGTGCTGGGTACAAGGTGGTTGAAGCATTTTCTGTTCCTGAGGCTCTGATCAGCAGCCCTACCACCTAGCTCTCAGAGTCAATCTGGTGGTCCTGAGTTTAAGATGCAGGTCCAGTCCTCTTCACTCAGACAGCAGGGTAGCAGACAGCAAGGCAGCAGAGTAGCAGGGCAACAGAGTAGCAATCCTTCTTTCAGCAGAGCAGCACAGCAGTCCTTCTTAGTCTTCCACAGGTCCAGATGTGTACTAAAGAGTAGGGTCTGAGGGTCCAATATGTATACTTAATGCCAGCTTGGAAGGAGAATGTTCTGGAGGTTTCCACCCCAAGGGGTGTTTGGAATTTCCTGCCTCCTCACCTTGGCTTCAGCTTGTCTGGGGGCACAAATAATCATGTGAAACCCTTTATGAGTGTGCTGAGGCAGAACCCTTGTGATGTGCAACTGAGAACAAACACTTTAGCACTGGCCAGAAGAGGTAAAGTGCACAGAGTCCTAGGGCCCACAAAAACAAGTAAGGCAAAATGCTTGGAGGAAGACCACCCTAAGGTCGACAGGTCTAACATTCTAGAAATGACCTGAGGTACAGCACTTTTTCTGCGGACTTCAGAGCAAGATGGCTAGTAATAACCTGATATATTAATTGACAATCAAGGGCAAAGGAGGCAAAGCCCGGCACTAGATAAGGACTCTGTATCAATTACCCAGTTTGTGTAATAATGTCAAATCTAGTACACAAAAATGCCCTCCATTTTCTGCATATATATTTAATGACCTAAAATACTGCACCTTTTCTGCCCCCTTTTGTGGGAAGCTAGAAAAAGCCTATATACTGCACACTTGTGTACACAGCAGCATAAAGAGGCAGGAACAGATGAAGTTATAAATGGAAGGGCAGGATCAGGAATAGTGCTGTATCATCACCACAAACACTATCGGCCTAATACCAATGTCGGTCGGAAAGCCTCCTACCAGCGGTCGGCAGTGTAGGTTTAAACCCCATCCGCTGCATTAGGATGACGGAGGTCGGAGTTGAAACTGGAGGGGACTCCGACTCGGTTCCGACAGGCAGTCGGAATTGCACTATAATCCCTTACGGACGGCGTTTCCACTGTCGTGATTATGGTGTCGATTTCCAACAGCCACCCAATGTCGGCCTTTCCAACATGTATTGGCTGTCGGAAACTGACTTTGGTTGCCCCTAGTAGATCCCCCTTCCCACCTGGCCCTCCACATTTGTCCTGGGGGGCACTTATTGTGACCCCTGAGCATCCCTGCATTGTGTGGCAGGCGCCTCACCGTGCCTGCCACATGGTGTAGGGATGTTTACAAACTTCAATTTTCGAATGGGTGCTTGTGCTGCAGGCATTTTCAGCCTGCCGCCCAAGCTACAACTGAAAAATTGAAGTTTGTAACCGCACCATGTGCAGTCACAACCTAACGGGGTTGTCGGAACTGCCGACCTATGGTCCGGCGGTTTCCTTCCCCGAAACGTTGTCAGTCGGAGGCAACTCTGAAGGACATAGTAATTAGGCCCTATGTTGTTTACCCTTAAAAATTACTTATTATAATATTACCAATTTTATAATAATTTGCTGATACATTTCCAAATGAGGTTCGAGAGCATTAATGAGTTGTTAGACAAATATGTGTATGTAAAGTGAATTAGTGAGTAATAGGTAAAATCTCAACATGCACTAATAATTACTGAGCTATGGTGCAATGCTGAACATGTGCAAATATTAATGAAAGATGGAGAAAATGTGCCCATGTAGCCAAGTCTTCTAAGTAATGGTGCAAATATTGGCCTTGCACATCAAGGTTGCAAATCTGAGCACATTTTCAAAATGAATGAGTGAAGCTTCAAATTTGTACATGAACTAAGGACTACTAAGTGATGGAGCAAATTTAAACAGGTATTAAGATTTATTACATATTATGGCAAATCTAAACATTCAGGGGCATATTATCAAGATAGGCGATAAAATTATCGTCTCTTTAGCGGCAGAAAACTGCTGCTAAAACAGCGATTATGGGCTTGGAAATATGCTTTATGGTATTCCAATCGAAGCTCAGGTTAGATGTCCTTCACATCTAACATGGGCTTCAATTGGAATTCCATGGAGCATATTATCAAGCCCATTATCGCTGCTTTAGCGGCAGTTTTCTGCCGCTAAAGCGGCGATAGTTTTATCACCTGTCTTGATAATATGCCCCCTAGTTAGGATTAATGAATGCTGCTGGCAATTTGAACATGGATGATGGTGGTGATTCATGACACATGAGCGCATTCCTGGCCCAAGGGTGCAATACCTGTGTGATACTTGTGCTGTCATAATGCCTGTAATTCTTTCCATATTGTACACATTATTTAAAGTAATAGTGCCCACTGTTGTGCAATGATTTCAGTGGCACAATGCTGGTAATTCTTGTTACATTGTGGGTGTTCTTAGCATGACAGTGCACAAACTTAGAGTAAAGCTTGCACTGGCATTGTAAAGGCAGTTATTGGTATTTTCCAATAACGTATTTCTAAGACATAAATCTTCAAGATTGGTGTAATATGTCTACATCCATCCATGTATTCACTCATTAAACCACTTGTGCACTCACTAATTAATTTAGCCTTCCATCAATACATTCACTTGTTTAACCATTCACTCACCTATAAACTCATTCACCTTTTACTTATCAATGAATTTGGTCATTTACTTTTCCATTGATGCACTCACTCATCAATTACACCACTGACTCATGCACATTTGCCCATTCATCCATCTGTACAACTAAAACACAACATCAACAATTAAAGGGAAAACGCTTTTATGCTTCAACAGGCAAACCTATTACCTTTGCCAAAACTTGTATTTGTAACTCTTTCTCGCCACATTTCCCAATAATAAGGATGTAGTAAACAGAAAACAGGTTCCTAGAAAAGCATACACATTAGAAAAACATACACACCAAATAAAGCAAGGCGAGTGCAGTTCAGCGTATAATGTGAAACAAGCATATGGGAAGATGTCAAGTAGCTTCCCTACAGATGAACGATTCGGTGACTTCCTTACATTCCACTCAAGAGGCTGCCTCTCCCTGTAGAATGTCCCTAAATGTGCCTGAACAGAAAAGTGAGGTGGCACCCCAGAATCAATTTAAAGAACTTGTTAAATGGATTTGACCGCTAATTGTTGAAGCAGTAGAATTACCATCCATATGAATTAAGCCATGGCAAATAAAAATAATATCTGCCTTACAGAGTGTTTTGTTGACACTAATTTACACTTTAGGTGCTTGATCTAAGGAACAGAGGTTTTGGCCATCTAGAACAGAATCTATGGGAGTCTAAAACAGCAGTATCAAGACCTGAGAAAGGTGAATATGGGACCTAACATTGAGTCGAAATGTAGGACAAGGCTGTAACACCAACCACCCAGGGTGGAACCCTAAATAAAGCTCCCTACATAAAGAGCCTTGGGCTTCCCAACCTTCAGGCCAAAGTAATTTCATTAAAAAGGCCACCTCCATGTCAAAAATGTAAGAGTAACCTCCTTCAAAGATTAAAAAGGAGCACTCTGGGTCTAGTGGGCCAGGGAAATTTACACCCACATACACGGGCTAACTCAAAACGTCTCCACTGATAGCCTACCCCTCAACCAAAGGCAAAACTACCCAAGGTTCCTTTAACAGCCTTATGTCTGCCAGATTGACACACACAGAAGAGGTGGCTGAGCTCAACTCAAAAACATCTTTCATGAAGTTAAAAATTTACAAATGGTGGCAACCAAGAGGAGGCCTCACACCAGAAACTAAAAAGTCCTTCCATTTAGCTGATATTCCGGTAATGATGAAGGGAGCCTGGAGTTGTCATCTCATAGTATATATTCAGCTTCAAGAGGCCTAACTATTCAGCCTCTAAGACATCACCTGTAACTGTAATAACAAAGAGATGGACATGACCAACCACTGAAGCAGCAAGGGAGACAAAGGGAACCAGGACCTGCCATCAGCTGGAGAAGATGGCACCACGATCTGCATGGCCAGATGGGAGCTACCAGATATACTGAGGACCCCTCCCCGCTGAGCTTACGAAGCACTCTAGGCAGGAGAGGATATAGGGGAAAGTCAAACAATAAACCATGGAACCACTGAAAGTAGAGAGCATCTGCCCAGAAAGCCTATTCATATTCTGCCTGCGCAAAATACAGACAGCAGAGCATCTTGATCGAAAATAAACATGTCCATCCAGGCTAAAAGAAAAATCTATAGAGAATTAAAAGTATTGACGCAAGCCATCCTTCTACCAATTCTATATCCCCACAGATATTAGAATGCTGGATTAAATACAGGTGAGACTTTGCTGAAGCCAACAGGGAATGTGCTAGAAGAGCCAAGAAGGGAGACCTGTTGCACCCACCTTTTGTTATATGTTTTCCTCATTTTGTCAATTTGAAGCAGAAGGGCCTGATCTTAGTTCTGAACAAAAATGAAAAAACATATCACCATCTACATCTCATCCAGCTCTCTCAATTTAAAAGACATGTCATTCTCCTGGTCTGACCACTGCTCCTGAACTGAAGCTGTCTCCAGCGTGACTCCAAATGTTCTGCATCAACTGTCTCGACTACAAGAAACAGTGGCCATAGATCAATTACCCACCTTTACACCCCTAAAGAGATGAACTGTAACCAGCCACCTCTGGAAAAACATCTTCAAAGATGGAGGGTCTATAAAGAGAAGATCGTGAAGAGGAGATTCTAGATGTGAGACACCAGATCCCAATTCTACAAAGTGTACTAGACAAGAGGCTTCATATGGAATTTGGTCCAGGTCACCACAAACGTGCAGGCTGTTAATATTTCTTACAGGTTCTGCCATTGATGGATATGAGCCTTCTCTAGCCTCAGAAGAACCCTTAAATACACTTAAATCTTCACATCCTTGGCAGGTGCAAGAAATACACGTGTTACAGAAGTACTGAAAAAGCTCCAACAAACAAATAACACATCAAAGAGCCAAGTTTGATTTTTCGGCTTCAAGATCCAAGCATGTGCCAGGAGAATACTGCACACCAGAGACATGAATGGGAGATTCAGGATAAAGAGTCTACATTCACCACTCAGTCAGCAGAATACAGAAGCATCTGAACCACCCTTATATAAGGAACACCCACCAACTCACTAACTCCTTTCTGAAGGCCCTTTCAACTGACTTCTACCCAAAGAGAAGGACCTGACCCTGGGAGTACCAAATTTAATTGCAAATCTCTGAAATGCCTTTTTTCTTAGATAACTCTGCACATGAACTTATGCATCGTACAGATCTGTTGAAGTCAAGAGAAGAACCAAGACAACTGCAGTAATAATCTCTTCTAGGAGCACAACTCAAAATGTCACATTTCTGATGAAGGAGTTCGCCACCTTTCGATTGATGATTAGTAAAATGTACTACATAGTTGGGAACACGAGAGAGAGGTGACAATATTTCCCCAGACTCTACTCATCCAATGGAACTTGCATAGTTTTCCATATCTGTCACACCCTTCTGCGTGACTACTTTTTTGAGAGCGTCCACTGGCAATGACGTTAATCTTCTTCCAAAATCTGGAGCTGTAGCAAAACAATCTAGGGAATAACCTTTATGGACTATCTCTAACACCCAAGCATTGGAAATAAACTCTTCCTAAATCTGAATAAATGGAAATGGGCAAACCAGAAGAGGGAGGAGCAACTTCACAGGGCTCAGCTGAAGTGACTCCAATATCAATGCTGAGTAATGCTTCAATGTGATAAGGAAGTGACCTATGAACTTCTGGTAGGATATGTTATGTCCTCTGATGCTATAGTAAAATCTTACCCTGGAGCAAAATTGCAGTGTACACTTCCAGATGGTATTAGAAATCCTACAGATATAAATGTGCCAAAGGAGATTGCTATCTTCATTTCTTCTGCCACTTGCTTTACTATTGCGCCCAATATATGACCAAAACTTCATGCTCAGATACTGAGTTTGAACAATAAGGACTTTTAGAAGGTGTTCCCTTCTATACTTTCATCCAGTATCTTCTATGAGGAGCCACCGCAGACACTGCTGTGAGTGCTGCTGCTCTCGGACCATCCCAGGCCACACCTGAAGCGACTGAAGTTATTTCTCCATTTGCTCTATAATAGGACGTCAGCAGGCTCCCTCTCCCAGGGCAGCCACCAGAGAATGAAAGTCCTGAGGAAGGGATTGAGCAGTATACGTGTCATATGTAACAGCTCTAAAGAGAATATGAAGAAATAATGGACCATCTTTAAGACATTTTAATCAATAGAATGTGAGGGGATAGCATAATGTGAAGTCACACAAATGCATCCTCTCAGACTGGACAAAACAGAGTCAATCTTCAAAGTGTCTGGAAATTCCTCTACAAACCCAAGCAAAAGATATAACTTCTACCAGATCCTTGGAACTGCAGCGTCCCTGATTTTTCCCGCTCTTCTAACACATTAACATGCTATGGTAATTGCTGGGCAGCAGCTGGACAGAGGGGGAGAGCTTAGGAGGATCACAGATCAGATAGTAACAACTCAAGGAATCGTCCAAACTGCTGCATACAAGTCTCGGATACAGAGGCAACAGTAACCTCTTAAAAGCCCCTGGTTGGCTGGAATGTGCACCAAGACCTTTGTTAGTACCTTTCCATTCACTTATTTGATCACGGATACAACACCCACATCCTCCGAATTCCATCAACCAGAGATGAATTTTCTACCTCCGCATTGTTGGCTGTAAAGAGGAGAGATAGAGGTCTCGATCAGAGACTGCAGCTGCTGAATCCTTAGAGGCCAGGGGCTGATCAATTGGCCTTGCAGAAACCACAGAGCCATTCAGAAGAACTCCACTTGTGACCGCAAATGGTGATGCCACAGACAGTCAGGTACACACCAGAGTAACAACCCAGGAACAGCAGCAAAAGCTGCAGCATACAATAAAACATTACAACCCCCCCCCCACACTTCACTGGTCCAACTCAAAATAAACAAACGATACAGCATGCGCAATGCAATCCGTTTTGTTTATTTATTTATGTACTTACCTCCATTTTGCCATATTCCGTGGTTTACCACCCCCCACTTCGCCCCTTCCCCACCTCACCGCCCCACACCACTCCCTCCAGGAACTGCTACTGGTGTGTGTGCATGTGTGAGTGTCAGTAGCGGCCCGTGGTGGGACTGATGCCGGGCGATGACGTGGGGCGGGGGAGGGGGAGGGGTAGGGTGGGGGGTAATAAAATTCGGAATATGGCCACACAGAGGTAAGTATGCAAACAAATAAATAAAAAGAATTTTGTTGCACGGGCTGCATCGCCAAATGCGATGTAAGGCAGCAACAACATTTTTTTATTTATTTGTTTGTGTATTAACCACTGTGCGGCCGTATTCCGGAGTTTACTACCCCCCCCATCCTGCCCCTCCCCCGCCCCACATCAGCGCCTGGCAGCACTCCCACTACGGGCCCCTACTGGTGTGTGTGTGTGTGAGCGCGTGTGTGTATGTTTGTATTTTAAGATATGCATTATGTTATGATGTACCTTTGAGTGTGTGTAGAAATAAGATCAGTATTTTTCTATACTGTTTATAATTCATAAGCAATTAACATATTTGTAATTGTTTTAAATGTATTCCTCTGTTATGTTTACATTTTTACAATGTGATTTTTATGGGTGTCTTCATTCTCTAATGTTGTCTGAACTTTTTGGTTATTTTTATTTTTAACGTCTAACATGTTTGCAATTTTTGTTTTAAGTGTGTCTGCAATGTGTAAGGTTATTGGACAATCGTTTTATTGATTAGAATTTTTAGGTGTAGGCAAGTTTGCCAGTAGTGTTATTCTATTCTTCCATTGCTTTAAGTGTGACCACCTTAATGTACCTGTGAGTGGCTATATGTGGTATGTGACATACTCCAAAACTCGACGGGAGTGGATTTGAACCTGATTGGGTGTACCACTACCTCAGCAGACGTGGGTTCTAAATTTACTGAATTGCAAATGACTTGCCTTTTTGTAGTGTTTTTTTTGTTTTTGCATGCTCTTCACTTTGTAGTAAAATTTCCCCAAATTCTACCCTTGTATAATTCTATGATATCCTAGCGGAGAACTCTGCACATAAGTGATAGGACCAGTGTAGGTGTGCTTATTTGAATTTAATATATGTGAGATAGCATTCCATTCTATAAAATGGCTGTTTTGTCATGTTCTGCAAAGGAAAAGATGGCACAGAAAGATAGCCATAGATTACAACTTACACACTGAGAAATGTATAGATATTGGAATCAGAAAAGTGGAAAATACATAAATACACACATTTTTCATTATTTACACCAATATTAATGAAAAGAAAAATATCACTTGCACGTTTAGGAGCCTAGACAAGTCTCTACACGCATTCATATTATGATACAGGAACATCTAGGGCTAGTTTTCTTTACATATGTTCAAGTGATGCTGAATTTAAATGTTTGTAATTATGTATTCGAAAATTGAAAGGTAAGAAATGATTTGATGAATTTGAAAAATAATTAAATTAAAATATGAGGACTGCATCTACCACAGTGCTATGAGCTAATATGCCCCCATAAGCATACTCTGTTCGGTGCTTTGTTGTTTCCTAGTTCTGTTTGTGATATATAAATTCCCTTACATACATACGTACACGCATATTTAATTCAAATTATTTTAAATAGCATTACATTTTTAAGGGTTCTGGATTTGTTGTTACTTTATTGTGATTCCACTTGTTAATGGGGGAAATACCTCATAACCTCTCTCATTATTTCACCTGACTCGGTTGTTTCACTTAATCTTCTTTCAGAGAATTCCCTGAAATCAGACCTTGTTTCTTGCACTTCTGGTACACTTCCTGTTCCCTCTACACCTTGTCCTTCTCATCCTCGCTTTCTCAGTATCAGAATTGCAATTTGGTGTTTTTCTCGTGGAATTCAACTTTTTTAGTACAAAACCTTTAAAACAATTTTTATTGCTTTCCTTTTCTGTTTTCTAGGAGGCTAGTGGAGATCCCTATGACTAATTGCTGTACAAAGAGGTGGGTGAAAGGCACCAGAGCAGTATACATTTTTGGATTGTTCAGTGAGCCAAGGATAAACTTGAATCATTGTTCCTTCTACTTCTGTTAATAATTGTCTGGTGGTCTACAGGCAAGTATGGATTTACTCACAAGAGGGAGTTGTTAAATGGACTGTACATTGTGATTTAATTTAGATAAAAGTGTTTATATCCTATGTGAATTGTGTCAATATACACAGAAATGCTAATGTATTTGCTTATAAAAATTAATAAAATACTTTGAAATAATATATATATATATATATAATTGTTGAATATCACTTATTTTATGATGCTTTCAAAACGTGTACAAAGATGGTTACAAAAGATTTTTAGATAGAAAAAAGAAGAGAAGGGGAAAGGGAGTGGAAGATAAAAAGAATAAGAAAGTGAAAGAGACCATAAAAGAATAATAGAGATAGTCTATGACAGGGAGAGAAAGCAAAAGAGAGTAGGAGAAAGAGAGGAAGAAACATAAAAAGAAAAAGAGAGACTGCTTCAATACAGATAGATAGTGTTTTTCAAAATAAATAACTTAAGGTACTGAATCATTTTGTGCATGCCATGTTTCAAAATCCCCGGATTAACTGTCCTTTCCATATAAATAGACAACTTGCTATGTTTACCTTATCAGATTGAAAACATTGTGTCTTCCAGTTTTTACAATTAAAAAGGATCATTTCATTTTTGTGATGCGTGAATATTACAAAGTAAACCATATCCTAGTAAAATACGTATGTTAATTTGTGAAAAAGCACAATTTAGAAGCACCAGCATTTAGGAAAACAAAGTTAACTAATCAGATCGAATTCAGTGTATTTTCACGCCTACATTGGCACTGCCCTTTGGCACTCTTTGTTATGCAATTCTAGTTATCTAGTTAGTATAATCTTAATTTCGAATGTGACTTTTTTATAGCAAGAACATGTCTATATATGTCTGCATACACATCACATCCCATACAATCAAAAATGTCTGTAACGGTTTCACTTTGAAGAGATACGTGAATTTTACAGTGTTATTGCTATTTTGTATTTGTTTCCCAGTTTTTATCGTGCCTCTGCTAACATAGAAATACCCAAAAATGATTGCCTTGACATGTGTACACTCTTTTGCTTACTAGCATGGACGTGTAAGACACATTCTGAATTAATATAAACGGAGTTTAATAGATTCGTTTTGGAGTTTGTAATATCGTTTTGAAAGTAAACCATTTCTTAAAAAACTATTTTGAATTTCTCAGCACATTAGCTTTGACCACTCTTCATAATGGTATTAAAAATGAATGATTGTATGTGTCACTTATGCAGATAAATCAGCACTACTCCCTTTTTCACAACAGCTATTGGCACACAGATAGCAATTGATAGACAGATTAGTCACCAAGTTGGTTGAGTAGCAAAGCCAAGATTATTATGCATATCTCCACATTTTTAATTTATAGATTTGCATTAGATTTGATCGATCAACGTTACATGCACAGGTTGACCTGAGTGCACAATCAATCCGTCATAAAGTTATTGTGTTCACCTGATAGTTTAATGATTGCAATATATCAGCTGTTTCTATGGATATGTTTGCGCCGAGCTGTATCTCAACAAGCTACAAACTCGTAAAGCCAATGTCATATCCTGTCATCTTAACTAATGAAAAATTACCATAGGGGATAGATTCCCATCAAGTGAAAAGCAGAGACTAAAAAAGACCCAGCATTTTTATATAAGGTTAAACAAATAGTGTCTTATCGTTTTGTCCATTTGATTTGTTATTCTGGTAATTGAAGTGGCAAACATAATGACATTCTGAATTTATTATTGCAAAAACAATTTCCTGCTAAACTGGAAAAATGCACAAAAGATTATTGCTGGTTTCTTTTTATTAAATACTGAAAGTAGTCTCTCTGTATGTGTGTGTGTGTGTGTTTGTGTGTGTAAAGAGTCACACGTTGAGACTTTACACAATGGAGAAATACACTTCGCTTTATCTGCATTTTGCATTGTAATAATAATGACTTGTTTTCTTAAAACTTTCTTTGACACCGTTTCTACCCATTTTAAGCATGGCATCAATCAGTTGCTCGATACTGCAAGTTTGAAATACTGAGCTGGCCTTACTAGTATTTAAATGTGTGACTTGCAGTTCACACCAGATGTCAGCATTGAGAGGTTTAATTTAAGGAAACACCTTGCAGCTGTAAAATGGTCATGTATTGCTGGTGTTTATACAAAAATCCGCGGGACTTGCAAAAAGTAATTAAAATAAAAATGTTGAATAAATCATGTATTATTCCACGTGTTACATACAGACATTAAATACAGATTTAGTGCAACTTTAATGTTTCATTAACACCTTGCAGCTATAACAGGGTTACGTATTACTGGTGTTTATAAAACAAAATCCGAAGGATTTGCAAAAAGTGAATACATTTTTTTTTATTGAATCGTGTATTATTCGGCATTTTACTGGCGTTATATCTACATTTAGAGTAACTGTAATGTTTCATTTGTACAAGCAGATGGCTTTTTTGGGGTAAACTGGTACTCGGTGGAAAATGACCAGTCTATTGGCTTTACTGGCCACTTTTTTAACTGGATGTGTTATAAATCTATGAATTTATAGGATCCGACAGGGTTAAGGCTGAAAAGGATTCTATGATATATTCGAAGATTTTCCTGGTCCTATGTTCTCACAATCCGAGAACTATGAGAACTTGGGGGCATATTATCAAGACAGGCAATAACATTATCGCCGTTTTAGCGGCAGAAAACTGCCGCTAAAACGGCGATAATGGGTTTGATTATATGCTCTATGGATTTCCAATTGAAGCCCATGTTAGATGTCCTTCACATCTAACTTGGGCTTCAATTGGGCATATTACCATTATCGCCGTTTTAGTGGCAGTTTTCTGCCGCTAAAACGGCGATAATTGTTTCGCCTGTCTTGATAATATGCCCCTTGGTTCCCTCAGTACAGTAACTCGGCGGGTCCGTTGCATGTAGTTGGTGAGTAGTGTAGCAGACTCGTGTAGCTCGTGCTTTTGATTCGTTGACTGCCCTCCATTGCCCAATAAACAGTATCATTTAATGGGATTAGTTTGCAAGGATGCACAGATGTTTCTTCGAGCATAAACGTGCTTTCCAATTGAGCAGCGCAAAACCCCCTGCTGTTCATCATTTTGTTCATTGAACAAAAAGGTTATTCTTCTGGCAATGACAGAATAATCAAAAAATGCATGGTGAAATGCATACAAAAAAAATCATAATAGTATTCCTCTTGCGCGTTGTTGAAATCTCAAGCACACCAGCAATTCAGAAGTTGACCTGTGCCCAAATGAGGCATGCTGCTCCACTAAATGGCTAAATTACTGTGACAGAGTCATCCAAACACCAAGAAAACTGACATAAAAGAATATTTTAGAAATTAATTGTGGGGCACTGTCGTTGTGCAGAAAATATGGAGGCAGGAGCTGCTGCGTGCATTGACCCAAAGTGTAACATTGTTTTTCTCGGATATATGCGCGGCAGTATATTTGATTTTTTTTCTTTTATTTTGTTGCTCTATTGTGCTATTCCTCGTGGAGTTTACACATCAGCAACTGAAGCAGAAGGGTAACACAGCAGCTTTTCTCGCTTGTGAATAATTTGTTAGAATTTCGCCGTTCCTTAGGACATAATGTTATAGATTGAAAAATGTGCATGAAAGTTCAAATCCATGGTGGTCCTTACCCTTTTGTCATTATCCTTCTATAGATGTTGGATTTGTGGGTGTGCCTGTTAAGGATAAATCTAGTATCCTTGACTTTCAGGAAAAAAAGAGCTGGCCACCCAAATTTGGGAAAATCTACCCAGCTGTATCTAATCCTACACATTCTTTTTCAAGTTTGGTTTGCAAGTGCATCTTTCACGCCTGGTTCCTCTGAATGAAACCTCACCAGCCTCGCGCAAAGACACCCCACACACTGTGCATAAATCATTTTTATGCAAGCCCATAGCATGCACACAAAGCCATTAGGCGCTGTGTATTCAAGTTTGTCTACGTTGTCTTAATTCCCTTGCCCTGGTAGCCATGATTTGTTGAGGAAGATGTTAAAGTATTGTGAAGTCGCAGAAATATAAATGAAACAGGTTTTTTCTGCATACTGAAATGCTAGATGCAGCCTGAAATATGGATAGTTGCAAATATGTGACACATGAGTGGTGGGTCCACGCAATGATTGGAAGCAAATTGGGCAAAATTACTTTTTCTCTCCAAATTAGGAAAGTAAATATGTGAGGATATTGGGATTAAAAATTATGATTTGTGTAACAATACAATATCATTTTTACCCAAATTGCAATGCATACTCCATGAACTAAGTCATCTCCAAGTGAATGTAGCAACTGATAATTTTTTCAGTGAGGCACAAAGGCGTACCTATCATGATGCGCCAACAAATAATGTAGTGCCTACATTTAAACCAGTTGTTCAAAATATGGACATCACAAACGTGAAAAACGTTTTCTGAATCATCTAATTAGGATTTGTGGAGTTTTATTGTGGAGTATTAAGATGCACCAAGGAATACAGAAATTTTAACAATATGTCAGAAACCCATATTGTAGGTTTTATCTCCAAACATAAGTTTACACATCCAGGACTCAAATCACAAAGCCATTTAGGTCCATACATTAACCTTCTTTAACAGCAGAAAATGGCATCCATAAACCAATACAGGTCATACATAAATTATGCATAATTTTACACTACAACTGCATAAAATTAAGCAGCAGTTGTGAAACTTATTGGGGGATTGGATAGGTAGGATTTTGAATGGAAAATGTATAAATTTAATAATTGATTGATTGTTGTATTTCTTACGTACGTTGATGAGGGACAGACGGCGGCATTCATTTTATTAGATCTGAGTGCCGCCTTCGACACTGTGGCTCATCACACGTTGCTACAGTGTCTCAGAAAGGGAGAAGTGGGTGGTAAAGCTTTGGAATGGATGGAATCTTTCCTGTGGGATCGCGGTTTTCAGGTAACACAGGGACCTTATCTGTCTCAGAACATCACGCTGAAACAGGGGGTGCCTAAGGGGTCCACACTCAGTCCGACGCTATTCAATCTTTATGTCACTCCTGTGGTAGAGATTGCTAGAAAGTTTGGTGTCGAAGTTGTGTCCTACGCTGATGACACCAACTGGTGGTGTCCGTAGCACACGCTAATGTAACGCAGCCATCAATTTCAACACATGCATGCAAGAACTAGCAGTATGGATGGCCAACAACTGCCTCAAACTGAACGGGAGCAAAACGGAAGTGCTGGTCGTTGGTAAAGCACCTTCTGCTTGGACATCCACTTGTTGGCCACAGACCCTGGGTCCTATCCCTGTGCCTAGTGAACAGGTTAAGAATGTAGGGGTGTGGCTTGACCCCAAGCTCTCATTTGAGCACCATACAAGGTGGGTGGCAGGTACATGTTTTGGAGTCTTGCACGGACTCCGGAAGACATTGGACCTGCTGCCTACCACAGCCAGGAAACCCATGGTCCATGCTCTGGTAACTTCTAGGCTGGACTATGGAAATGTCCTTTACCTGGGTGCTGATGTCAACTGCATACAGAGGCTTCAACATATCCAAAATGCAGCAGCCCGCATGGTTCTGATGCTACCCAAGAGAGCCTCCTCCAGGAAGGCCCTGGTCGCCCTGCATTGGCTCCCAATCAAAGAGCGAACCCTGTTTAAGGCTCTGTGTGTGAGCCAAAGGATTCTACACAGGAAGGGATCCACATATCTACATAATCTTCTGACTCCGTATACCCCTTCCCGCCAACTTAGATCTAGCGGAATGGGGCAGGTCAAGATACCCACTATCAGGAGGGCAAGACTGGGCGGACGCTCCTTCTGTTTCATGGCGGGTCAACAATGAAACAAACTCCCAGGGGGGCTTCGGTTGGAGGCCTCAGAGACAGCTTTCCATAGGAAATTGAAAAACTTCCTATTCCCCACTGATTAGTTAATGGTTGTCAGGGTCTGAATAGGGGGGATGGCATTTGGCATCTGATTCTTTGCTTGTTGGTGCCATAGCGCGGGGACACACTAGCCTAGTGTAACCAGGCGCTTTATAAACTTGTATATTATTATTATTATTATTATTTAGAACTGTTATGTTTAAATATTTTCACATAAAAAACTATTTGCATGTGTTAACTTTGTATTTTCCTTCAATGTTATTCTTTGGTTAAATGTTTTGTAATGTTTCACGTTTGCTGTTTTTGTGGGGAATGTGCAGTGTATTCCATTAATTATGCTATTTGTTATTGTTTTTTTAAAATTTCATATATGTTAGTTTTTTTAAAGTCATTAAATTATATAATTGTCCTTTTAATCTAAATTGTTGATGTAGGTTGTATAGTACATTACAGTATTTTGGTGTAAACAAATGCCACTTATTGCATGATCACTCAAATGTCTTTGGACTGATGCTGCTGCATTTTTTGAGACTGAAAGTGCACTGAGTTCTGCCAATCAGGCTTCAGAACCCGTGCTCTGACCTTTAAAAAGTTATATGTCTGATTGACTCTTCTACATTTGACAGAAGGTAAAGTACTCATAAGTCTCTAGTTTATCGTAGTAGGGGTACGTTGGGTCTGTTAGTTAAATGTCCCTCAGGGATTGCAGCACTTATAATGCCACCTTGAGTGTGACTATGCAAAACGTGTCACTCAGTCCTCTACTGCAAACTGGCAGAGTAGTTTTTAACTACTAACTCAACTTTGCCATTTAAGCCAACGAGAAAGCCTAAACCTTTATTTTGTAATAGCTAAAAATCACCCCTAAGGCAAGCCAACTGAGACCTAATGGCAGGGTTCATTATAATAAAAAAGATAGACATGTGTTTTCTGAACGTTACATGTAATTTCAGTAAACACCCAACATTGCTGTTTTTTTGGGAGTGGAAAGGATAGTAGCCCTGTTAGAAATGGGGGTCTCTAGTTGGCAGAGGTACCTTTGTCCAAATAGTGACCCTTGCTTCTAGTCAGGTTAAGGGGGATACACACTTTAGATAACCCCTGCTTACCCCTGGGTAGCTTGGCACGAGCAGACAGACTTATCCCAAAGGCAATGTGTAAAGTATTTGTACTAAAAACACACAGAAATTCAGTGATGACAACACACATGGACACCACCCCAGTTTTGGAAAAATAAAGTATCTTTATCTATCCTCAACAATACCAAAATGACAAAAATCCAACATGCATGTAATAAGAATATTATTTTTCAAAGGTTTCAGGTAAGTAGGTCCATAGAAAACTGTGGATGCGTGATTCTACATAAAGTACCTGTAGATTCGTCAACATTCACAAGGCCAAACAACCGCAGAGATGGGAAGCGTTGAGAAACGAAGAGATGCCCCAGTTCTGAGTCCTTGGGAAGGTGATGCAACACTTTTTCTGCACGCAGGAGAAGTGATGCACTGAATCAGGACTGTAGGGGGAAGTGAGGCGTCAACCCCAAGACGGTTCTCGTCTGCGGGTGATGTGTCGGGAAACCTTGCCACACAGCTGCAATGTCTGGAAATCTGGGATGCGTCGGAGATCGATGCGTCGGCAACAAGTGGGTCAGCGTCAGTTTCTTCATCTGAGATACCACAATGTGTTGGTTCTTGCAGCCGTGACAGGCACTGCATTGTCCCTGCAGCGGTGCGGGGATGCAGGGAGATTCTTCACGCACGGTGGTGTTGCATTGGGAAAAACAGCCGCAAGAAGAGAGGTGCATCAATTTTTTCACTTCTACAGGTTTCTTCGAGCTCTCAACAGCAGGGACATCCTCCAGAGGCCCAGAAGTGGAACAGGCACCTCCTGCCAGGTTAGAATGCTCAGCAGCAGAGTACAGGGGAGCTAGGGGTGAAGGCTTTGTGTCCCTGAGACTTAAAAACAGGAGGCCAGCTCACTCAGGCACTTGGAGATTCTTCGTCAAGCAGGTTCACAGCAAAGTTCCAGTCTTTGTCCTTTCCTTGGCAGAAACAGCAACTGCAGGCCAACCCCACACAGCACACAGCAAAGGGGCAGTACTCCTTTTCAAAGCTCTTCAGCTCTTCTCCTTGGCAAAGGTTGCTCTTGAGTCCAGAAGTGATATAAAGTTTTTGGGTTTAAGGTCTACTACTTATACCCCATTTTATCTTTGTTCTCTTTTTGCAAGGGTCTCTGAGCCCAGTCCAAACCAGTCCTGTCCTCAATGGTGCGGTATGACCACAGGTGGTGGAGATAGCATTGTGCAAGGGTCACAGACCATATTCAGGTGCCAAGAAAACTCCACCCACTACTATACATGTAGAAAAGTTCTATGCAGCTCAGCTCTGAGTCATCCAGGAAGGGCCAGCCATACCTTAACCCCGCAGTGGCTGTCTGTAGTGATTGCATATCCCCAGCCCCTGTAACTCCAACACCAGACATTCAATCCACAAACAGGCGGAGGCACACAGAACGGTTAAACAAGAAAATGACTACTTTCTGAAATTGGCATTTTCAAACATACAATTTAAAAACCATCTTTACAAAAAGAGAGCCTAAACGTTATTCTTCCTTCTTGTCCCAATGGGACGTTATACTTGTAAGATGATACAAAGTATCTGCCATTCTATCCTATGAGACAGATAGCATTTCAATAGTGAAAAAACAAAATAGGTAGTATTTCACTATCAGTACATGTCACACATAGCAGTACAAACCTACGTTTCTCATACACTGCACCCTGCCCATGGGGGTACCTTGGGCCTACCTGAGGGGTGTCTTACATGTAAGAAAAGGGAAGGTTAGGGCCTGGCAAGTGGGTGCACCTGCAAGGTTGGCATTGCAGCTCAAAACTGTGTATAGACACTGCAGTGGCAGATCTGAGATACATTTATAGGCCACTCGTGGGTGGCACAATCAGTGCTGCAGGCCCACTGGTAGCATTTGATTTACAGGCCTCGGGCACATACTACACTGTACTAGAGACGTATCAGTAAATCAAATAGCCAATCAGGGAAACACCAATCCATAAACACAATTTAACCTGAGAGATAATGCACTTTAGCACTGATCAGCAGTGGTAAAGTACCCAGAGTCCTATAGCCAACAAAAACAGGACAAGAATAATGAGGAGGAAGAAGCAAAACGTTTGGGGATAACCCTGCAAAAAAGACCAAGTCCAACAAGCCTCATTGGCGATTTTAAGTTTCAAACTGACATCTCAGCAGTGCTAAATTCTAAATAGGACTACTAAATATGGTATTTCAAGATATCAAACAAATTGCAACATTAAACCACAATTTTTGCTTGAGTCGAATTTAATGTAACTTTTATGTAAATGGCAACTTTAGAAAGTTGACACAAGTTTCTACTAGTCATTCATGGTTGCACACAAGCTGTTGTCCTTGAGACAGCCTTCTGCCCTCTTGTGGAGCAGTGATAATGACTCTCAGGAAGAGGAACAAAATATCTGTTAAGAGTAGAGGTGTGACTTCCTTCTGGCAGGATTGCCAGAATGACTGTGAGCCTAAAAGGTGCGCTTCAAAGACTAAGCTGCCTTTGAAGGGCAAATGGGAGTCACATATGGAAGGGGATGATCTTGTGCTTTATCTGACACGCTGTCAACTCAGGCAGAGAGTGAAGAGCTGTTGTCAAACCATTTTTTTCCTAAGGTGTGAAGCCTTCAGTTATCCATACCTTTGGGTTTGGCTAGGGAGCTCCACATACCAAAGGGAGGGTTCTGCCATGTTGAAAGTAGCAGAATAGTGCTTTCTGGGGTAGCTAGATTCCACACTAAGTAGAACATTCTACAGGGGACATGATAGCCCACTGACTAGTTGGTCACCAACACCATATCTGTCTAGACTTGTCATGGGCCTAAAAGTGGCACCCCTGACACCCAGTCCTCAGATCATGTCTGAACGGGAGACTTGACTGAAGAAAGAATGCTCTGTGGTATCCCGCTTGAGGGAAAGTCTTTTCAAGCCACAGACAGGAAAGATGACTCCGAGAGTTAGTTGGTTGACTCCATGTTAAAGTCGCAGTGCCATAAAAGCTAAGAAGCCTGTTTCTTTGATAGCCCAGGGCCAAGAAGCCAGATCGCTGTTGGACTCCGAGGTCCAGCCTGGGAGACCGAGTCCCAGCCCTCAAAAGTTGCACCTGCATCTGCTAGACCCAGGAGAGTTATTGGAGGGCAGTTTGATCACCTAGTACGGAAGTTAATGTTAATGCAAGTTAAAGGGAACTGCTAGTTGTGATGTAATCAGAGACCAGTAGACTAGTGTCAATTGGTTTTGTATTGGACTTCACTCTGACTTTGTGGGATATCAAAGCCTGAGGTTAAAGTGGCCCCTCCATGTTCATAGACTAAGAGGGGGGGGCAAAGAAAGACATCAGCTCAGCATCCTCAGCATCTTTGAGCATCTTCAGCATCCTGCATCCCTTCCATAAGGACCACTCCATTGCCTTCTATGGTGGTCTGGAAATGGATTGGCGACTGCTTAAATGGGAGAAAACTCTTCAACTGAACCTGACTGGTCCTTGAGATTGGCTCTCTGTCAGAGTTGGTCTCCGTAAAAGTGCCCTTGCAGTCATTTTAATGTTACTAATTGTGTTTATCCCTAAGGCACAGAGGATTACAATGATTTCTTATGTTTAGTGAAAAGCTGTGATTTACTGCTTCTTTGAAAATTCATATCTCCAGAACACTCCACTGGATTTATGTCACTGAGATGTAGAGATAAAAATACAGCCTATTTTTATAAATTGAAGTTGAATTTTAAGTGTGTTGGATTTTATTTTTATTTAACTATTTTGGTACTTCTAAAAGCTTTACACGTGTTCCTTTGATAAAGCCTGACTGCTCTGAGTTAAAGCTACCCAGTACAGTGCTAGGGTTTTACAAACCAACCTCACTGACATGGAGGTGTAACTTTAGTACAAGGTGAGGTGGCCCATCAACACAATATAATGAACCACTCACCTCACAATTGGGGTAAAGATAGGTAAAGTTTTATTTTTTTTCAAATAAATTATAAATTATTAAAAAGCAAAATATGTAAAAGTAAAAAAAATGATTCTTAAAGGTCATGAAATTATGTTTTTATCATTATAACAGAATTTTTTTATTTTGATTTGGATATTTGAGTTTTATTGGGGGATTGAGGAACACTGTCTATGTTAAAAAATTATTTACTTCTTAACCCGAATTATTTTGATTGGGTATTTCTAATATTTAAGTGTAGTGAATCTGAACATTCACCCCTCTGCATCCACTTTCCCCAGTGTGTGTTGGGACAAAGTAAGATTAGTAAATGTGACTCCTTCAAATACACTTACTCCAATGTTTGCTTGACTACTAAATGTCATCCTCCCCTACCCCAAATAGAATGCACTTTCCCCAATGTTTCTTAGAACGGAGTTAGAAAAGTAAATCTTCTATCTTCAGTGTATACAATTTTGCCAATGTTAGTTAGTCTGGAGTCAGAATAGTAAATATGCCTACCACCCTCCCCATGTGTGCACTTTCTATAGTGTTTGGCAAATGGGAATTAGAATAGTAATGTGGCCCCCCGTAACCACTTACCCCAATGTTTGTTACAATGAACTTCGACTAGTAAATATGACCCTCCCAAATGCAAGCCGAATAAGTTACATTAGTAAATCTGACTCCACACCCACATATGCACTTTCTTCAATGTTTGTTAGGCAGGAGTTGCAATAGTAAATATACCCCACCTCCGCCAACATATCCACCTTCTCCAACTTTTATTAGACTGGAGTCCGAATAGCACATGAGACCCCTCCAGTGTAAGAATTTTCTTAAATATTTTTGTGCTGCAGTTAGAATAGTATATGTGACAACCCCTTCCCTCTCAATGCATGCACTTTCTCTTATGTTTCAATTCCCGCTCACTCATAAAGCACTCCACAGAGATCTGGGACCTTCTGCACAACAATGCCCTGGACTTACTTTTCCCCACAGATACTTGGATGAACACTGCAGCACCACCAGACATTGCCACAGCCTTTCCATCAACTACACAATCTCCCGGTTGACACACTTTGAAAACCTCAAAGCAGAATCACCATCATCCACAAGAACTCAATCAGCAGCACCGCCTCTATGGACAAGTCATCCTTCATCATGGAATACCCGTTGTTCAAGCTCCACGCCACAGCCAACGTCATCCTATGCCACACTCTCATCTACATGCCACTGGCACCACGTACCAACTTCACAAACACCATCACGGACTTTGTCGCACCACTCGCCCCCTATGCAAGCAATTACATCCTACTTGAAGACCTGGACTTCCATGTTGAGGATTACGCTAACCCCAACTCAAATGCACATATCAAAGACGTTGGAAACCTGGGCCTCACTTAACGAGTAAAGGGGCCTAGCCACATCACTGGACACCTTCTAGACTCTATTTTCACCACTTTCGATAACATCAGAGTCAACGAGCGCTCACCAGTCTTCTGGACAGACACCTCCCTCATCAAGTTCAGTATCCCCGTCCAGGTCCAATGCACAAGCCCCACCACCAGATCAGCCAGCCGAACCTGGCACAGCATCATTGACAAGGGCTGGAACACCACTCTCAACACCCAATGACCCTAACACATCAACAGCCTCTCCATAGCCATCGAGAATTTAAACAATTGGATCACCCCTAACACACAGCAATACCAAAGATCTGGACCCCAGGCCAGTAGGTACATGGGGTACCTCATATTGATGAAACACCACTACAAACAACTGGAGCACAAACGGAGAATAAGCCAGGACAATACAGACAGGAGCACATTTAACTGAGCCCTGAAACAGGCCATCAAATACATGGAGTCTATCTGAAGTTCCTGAATTGCATAAATTATTTATATGGTTATTATTAGATATATCGATGATTGTCATCTACCACAATCACATATTTAAAAGTAATCATGCCTCAAATCACTATTCCTGGTTCTCATGCGAACTGTCTCCTCAGTTCCCAGATTAGTCAGTCTCAAAAGTTCCTCAAATATATTCAAAGACTATTCCACAGCTATCATATGCTACACAACATTATTTGAGAATATTTTATTGAAGAAGGGAGTAGCAACCGTTTACATTCGGCCTAATTACGATGTCGGGCTGCCTCCAGTGCCTCCGCAACCTGCACCAAGCTCGTGAAGTGCGCAATGCATTGCCCCGCCTGCACCGCAGCTCCGACGTCCTTTGACGCCTACAGTAATCGGCCGTCCAATGCCTGTGCTCACACCAACGCTGTTACTGACAGTGCCATCATTCCGTTATTGCAGAGCCAATAACCGACAAGGGTGACTTCACTAACTCTTCCACTTTCATCACCTCACCGGAAATGACTCCTCACCACAATGTCACTGATTTGCCCTGTCCTGGACTTGACACGCCGCCTCCTCGCTAACATTGACGAAGATCAGCAAAAATGGTCAGGCGATTTAGTCGATGTTTCTTAAATAATTTTGCCCGCCGTTAAACGCCTCTAATACCTTATGAAGATTATCAAATAAAGAGGCAGGCGCTGGAGACAGGAAGACAGGAAACACGTTTTATTCCGACGTAGCAGAACACATCAGATCGGACAACAAGGTATCGTCTCGAGGTGCTCTCTGACAGCCTCTCTGAGACCTGGTCTTTTATACACTGGTTTATGACATGTGACCGTTCTTTATTACAATAAAGACATTGTGAAGTATGAGGATGACATCCCCGGCACCCCCCTAGTTCCAGCCCACTCCAACATATGACAACAGTAGAGGCCCTTACCCCCCCATCCAACAGGAGTGGGCTATCACGCAGCTGAGTGTTTCGCCGATTCCTTTGGAATGTGTGCGCCTGATCGAATCCCAAGGGGTGGGGAGGCCATGATCAATAGTAGCTTCTTTGAAAAGGGTCGAGTGCATACAGTAGTGGGCAATAAACGGTACCCTCAGGCCAAGGGATGACCAGCGGTTCGTACAGACAATCGGGCTCAGAGGAAGGGGTCATCAAAGGAGAGGTATTCATGGAAGGAAAGGATCAGTGTGATCGGTGTGGATAATCGGAAGGAGGTGTTGGTCAGGTGCGGGGTGTGATTCCTAGAGACAGAGTCATGTGGAAGAGGAGGTCACGACTTGTGCATGCGAGAGCGGGGGCAGCCAGGGTGCATGGGGGAGGCTTGCAGGGACAGGGAAGTGTGCTGAGGATCGATCGTGAACAGGGAGACCATGGTACCTAAAATGGCTGTCGTGTATGTTCATACGTGAGTCTGCAAGATGGCGCAGATGATGTTTAGTACACGAACTAAAATTCCACAGTCCTCCCTTTTAAAATGTCTCGCCAGCTTGTCAATTTGGATCCATCCCCATAAGACCACGTATTTCTACCTCATAGAGGGGGCTCATGTGTTCAGTTCGAAAGTCCAAAGTCTTAGGGCACATACAGTTAGAAATGAGTGAACACAAAGGTGGCAGACATTGAATACCTAAGCAGCATCCACACAGTACCACAACTGGTATCAGTATAAATGTAAACAATCTCCATCCCCAGTCCTTCAAAGTGTCCCAAAACCAGCTTCCAAGTGACCATCCTTTTTGCTCTTGGTGAACCTCTGAGGATAGTCTGTGGAGGTGTTCAATTGCTTTGTAGACTGAAGGCGAGTTATCTGGCACGTAGGTGCAACAGCTGGAGCCGATGATGCGGCATGCTCCTCCACGGCCGGCCAGAATCACATCTAGAACAAGGCGGTTTTGGAGAGCCACCAGGCGGACTGCCTGAAGCTCAGCCGTGTTGTTAGCAAGGATGCCAGCCGTGATGTTAATGGTTGTTTCTATTGCCTGAGTTAGGTGTCGGATAGCACGGCTGTTTGCCATTGGTCCCCACAGAGGAACAAGTCCCTTTGCTGCATCCAGGAACTGTGCTCCGGTGGAGTCGGCTTGTTCAATGTCTCCGGCGCGCTTTTGCCGGTGATGGTAGGCTGAGGCCACATACGTGGGAGGAAGAATGAAGGCGATGTAGCACGTACCCCTCCAACATTTCGGGAGCCAGGTGTAAGCTTTGGTACCACAAACAAAGTACATATTCGGAGAAGCAACAAAGGAAGGAGGATCAACTGAGACCAATGTTCTGGTGATGCGGCAGGAACTGTGTCCCACCAGCTGCGCTCCCTGGCCTTCGAGACACACAAGTCCTGTGACATTGATGACAGACAGAGCCACGGTCAGGGTGGCAGCTGTTTGCTTCCGCAGGTGGGAGAAGGTGGGTCTGGCTGGATTGTGGAGTACTTGCACTTCGACTCTTTCTTTGGCAGGGATGTTCATAAGGAAGGCGGAACCTGAGACCGCAGGACAAATGGGGGCAGACGTTCTTCCTGTTTTGTTCAACCAGAACCCATAGTAGAAGTGTGACACTGTCTGACCAGAAGCAGCGTTGTCCTTGTTGCTCTCCTGCAAGAGGATCAACCAGGCGAGGCAGGAGCCATGAACTGAGAAAGGAGAAGGGATGAAAGGTATAGAGTGTTCAGTGGCATGCGGGAGCAACCCGCAGATCCAGCAGTTCGTGGCATTTGTAGCAAGGTTGTGCTGGTGCAGCAGTTGCACGAAGGAATTGTTCCAGAACTCCCTACGCCTCTCTCGGAGCTGAGGCGAAAGGGGGATCAAGTGATGCTCTTTTATGTTGGTTGGCTGTACAGTAGCCAGCAATGTCTGGTGAGCGGGTGTGCTGTCTTCCAAGATCCAGAAGGAAGTCATGAGGAGGAGGCAAAAGAGGAAGACAATGAAGAAGGCGATTGTCTTTGATTTGTGCAAATTGTCAGTCTTTGGGTTCCTGTAGTGGGTATTTCCTGTTGCTTTCATTATCTTCTTATCTGGCGCTTCCATCATCTTCTGATCTGGCGCTTCCATCATCTTCATCTTCAAGGTGCTCGGTAGTGGGCAGAACCACAGACTTCGTTTAGCTTCTCTCCGGGTAACCCTTGGTTGGTTTTGGGTCACCGTTCTGAGATTTTTAACTTAGTCAGTGGCCTACTTAGCCGAAGCTCCCCCCTTTCGACGCAGGAAATACCCTTCCCGGGATGGCACAGTGGGATCAGAGAATTTTGCAAGTTCAAGTGCCTCTGTATCAGGATAGCAGTTCAGTGATGGCCGGTCTTTGTTCAGGAGCTCTTCTTGGGTGTCGACGTTTTCTGTCGTGGCCAGGGTCGAGGAGACTTTCTTGCAATGATGGGCGTGCAGCCAGTGCTTCTTTCCCTCCACTCGAAGAGGAGTCCGAGTGGTGATCAGTACTTACCAGGGGCCCGTCCAACGGGGTTCCAGACTCTTCGCTCGTTGAAAGTTCCGGACTAGGACGTAATCTCCCGGTTGGATATCGTGACCGGGGCCCCTGGAAGCATCGGGGATAGCCTGCTGCACCTGTTGATGAATGACAGTCAACGTTTTAGTTAATTTGCACAAATAATCTGACAACAGGACGTCGGGGACGTCGTGAATGGAGGTTGGTTTGGGGGCAGTCCAGAGGTTCATTGGTCGTCCAAACACCACCTCGTAGGGGGTCAAGTGGTGCTTAGTGGGAGTGGAGCGCATCGATAGCAATGCCAGTGGGAGGGCATCTGGCCACTTGAGTCCTGTGGTGGCCACTATTTTTGACAGTTTCAGCTTCAGTGTAGCATTGTGTCGCTCAACTAGGCCAGCGGATTGGGGATGGAAGACCGCATGGAACCTTTGTTTTACTCCCAGCCCCTTCAAAATTAGTTGGATAACTTCAGCTATGAAGTGGGGGCCATTGTCGCTCCATAAAATTCGACAGAGGCCATAGCGAGGGAAAAACTCTTTCAGCAGTACTTTGGCAGTAGTCATGGCAGTGTTATCACGGGTTGGATAGGCTTCCACCCATTTGCTGAAGGCGCATACAATGACTAGTACATACTTCAAGCCTTGGCATCTCTCCAGCTGGATGTAATCCATCTGAAGGACTTCGAAGGGGTGATCGGGGGTCCCAAACCCTCCCCGGGGTACCACAGTTCCTTTCCCGGGGTTGTGTTGTAGGCAGATTAGGCACTGCTGGACCAGGCGTTTGGCTGAGTCGGGGATTTTGTTGTTGTGCCAGACTTTGGAAATGAGTTCAGTCATGGGGGCAGAACCTATGTGTGCAGGGGAGTGTGCCATTGTCAGTATGGGGATCAAGTATGAGTCAGGCAGCAACCACTTGTTTGTGTCTTTTGTCCGCCAGCAGCCTTCGTCGTCCTTCAAACCCACCCGTGCCCACTCAGTCAGTTCGTGAGGTGTGCTGGCCGACTGGATGTCCCTAATCGTTTCCCTAGCGTCAGTCCATTTTTCTGCTTGTGACCTGGTCACATACACGCGTGTCGTTGTCCTATTCTCAGCTGTGGTTCGGGCAGTGATGTCGGCCAGTGCGTTTCCCTGTCCAACTAAGTCCGTCACCTTCTTGTGTGCCTGGCATTTGATCACCGCTAATCGTTCGGGGAGGAGAACTGCTTCAATCAGGGCGGAGACTAGATCTCCGTGGAGAATGGGTGTGCCATGGGACGTCAGGAATCCCCTTTCCCTCCACAAGAGCCCAAAATGATGAACCACCCCGAAGGCATACTGGCTGTCCGTGTAAATGTTCGCTGTGGTTCCTGCCGCTATGATACATGCTCGTGTGAGGGCGATTAGCTCTGCCGCCTGTGCGGATCGTTGTGTGATGCGGGCTGTTTCAACTACTGTTCGGGCTGTCGTCACCGCATAGGCAGCTGAGCTGGTGCCGTCTGGGAGTTTGATACAAGAACCGTCTACCCATAGTTCTCTATCAGGGTCTGTAAAAGCAGTGTCTCTAAGGTCAATTCTACTTCTGGTCTGTTCGTCCGTGAGGGTCACACAGTCGTGTATAGGGGGCACATCGGGGTCATTTTCAGGCAAGGGCAGCAGTGTAGCAGGATTCAAAGTCGTGCATCTCTTAAGAGTGATATGGGGTGCAAGCAGAGTCAATTCGTACCCCGTCAGTCGTGCACTAGTCAAGTGTTGAGTCTTGGTCTGGTTCAAGAGGGTGTCAACTGCGTGGGGTACTAACACCGTGAGAGAGTTCGAAAGTACAATTCCCTCACTCTGACGGATAGAGACGGCAGCAGCGGCTACTGCTCGGAGGCAGGCAGGTAAAGCTCTGGCGACTGGGTCAAGAGTGGCAGAGAAGTAGGCACAAGGGCGTTGTTTGGAGCCAATGGGCTGAGTTAGAACAGACAACGCGCATCCCTCCCTTTCGTGAGTGAAGAGAGAGAAGGGCTTGGAGTAATCTGGTGTTCCTAGGACGGGTGCCGAGCAAAGGGCATCTGGCAACTCCTTAAAGGACGCTTGGCATTCGGGGGTCCAAGGGAGTGGGAAAGGAACATCTTTGGCCAACAGGGAAAGTAGGGGTTTTATGATGAGACTGAAATTTGGTAACCACTGTCGGCAAAAAGAGGTAAGGCCCACCAATGAACGGACTTACTTCTGCGTTTTTGGGATGGGGGTGTCTAGGATGGTCTGGATTCGGTCGGGTGTAAGTTTCCTCCCTTCTTTGGACAGGAGATGGCCTAGGTAGGTTACTTGAGGTTGGCAGAACTGCAGTTTCTTCTTGGAGACTTTGTGGCCATTCTCCGCAAGAAAGTGCAATAGTTGGATAGTGGCTGCGATTGCAAGAGGAGTGGTGTCGGCCGCCAAAAGGATATCATCGACATATTGGATCAACACCACTCCATCTGGTAGCTGGACGGCGTCCAGCTGTCTTTTGAGGGCCCGGCTGTAAATGCTGGGACTTTCTGTGTAGCCCTGAGGAGCTCTACAAAATCGGTACAAACGGTTTTTTAAGGTGAAGCCGAAGAGGTAGCGGCTGTCTGGATGGATGGGGATAGAGAAAAATGCATTCTTGAGATCAATAACGGTGAAGATGGTGGCAGTGGACGGGATGAGGGTCAGGATGGTGGTGATGTCTGAGACTACGGTGTACTGTGGTACTACCACTTTGTTGACTTCTCGTAGGTCGATGATGAAGCGGTACGCTTTCTCATCTCCCTCACCTTGCTTCTTAACAATGGGTAGGATAGGGCTGTTGCAAACATTACTAACCACTTCCTCTACCACTCCTGCATCTACCAGGGACTGAATAATCGCTACCAATGCCTTCTCGCCTTCGGGCGATATCCGGTATTGTGGGAGTTTCGGGAGCATTGTGTCTGGTCGAACAGTTATGTGCACAGGGTCGATCATCATTCGTCCTACATCCGAATCGCTTCTGGCCCATAGATACGGGGGTAGGGTGTCGAGCAAGGTTAGGTCAGCATCAGTGATAGAGTACATATGTCGTGCGGGGCAGGATCTGGACATGCTCGGGTTGTCGTACAGGATGACTCGGACTCCATCTGGGGAACATCTAATAGTAGCTCGGAAATGTTTTAGCAAGTCAATACCCATAATGGCGTCAGGGGAGTTGGAGGAAAGCAGAAATGTTGTGTCCGTAGGATTGTTTCCTAGGTCAAAGGAGATAGGTACAGACAGGGGATTAGTGGAGGGCGTTCCATCGAAACCTATCGATGTAATGTGTGAGCCAGACAAGGGTGCCCTTGGAATCAGTCATTTTGATAATACACTATGTGTCGCTCCAGTGTCTACCAAAAATGGAGACTTTGTACCCAGGACCTTAGCGGTGACGTAAGGACCTTGCTGGTCAACACAGAGCTCGACTGGATCCCTCCCTCGCCCTTGGCAGTCCTATGCAAAGTCGTGAGCATTGTCGCAGCCGGACTGTTGGCACTGATTCTGTCGGGGGCGGTCAAATGTGTTCGGTCTGTCAGGTTGGTTACTGTTGGCGTTGTGGGTGTGTCCTCGTCCCTGTCCTCTTGTCCTGGGGCCATTTGCCATATCCCTTGTCTCGTTATTCTTAATTGTTTCTCGGAGGACCGGGTATTGAGACTTCCAGTGGCCAAATCCTTTGCAAAACGCACACTGGTTCTCATCGAGGTCTGTTCGTGGAGCGCCAGGTGTGGGTGTGCGGTCTCTAGGGGGTGGATTTCTAGGGGCATTTGACTGGTAGTTTCTCCTATACTGCTCCCTTCCTCGAGTCACCCCCTGTAATTGAGCAATCATCACTCGTTCTTTTAAATCCTTTTTCTTTCTCTCAGTTGCCCTCTCGTTCTCGTTCTTTTGGTGTTCGTAATACTGAGCCATCTGAAGGATAGCTGCAGGTTTGGAGGCCCCCCAACTACTCTCGCTTGTCTGTAACTTCTGGGAGACCTCCTGTAATAGCCCCTTTACGTAGTTTTGCACGAATAGGTGTTGTCCGGTTGCGGTGGTCATGTCTTGGCCACTGTAATCGGAGAACACTGTCTCAAATCGGGAGAAATATTCTGATACGTCTTCCTGGGGTTTCTGACGGCAAGCCGTGACTATCGACCAGTCTACCTTTCTCTCTGGGATCAATGTTTTTAACTTCTGCACTATTTTGTCCGGGAGTTCCAGTATGTCTTTTACAGGTTTCTTACCGGGCTCTCGCTGCCTATCTAGTTCACCGAGTTGATTCCAGGTATGTCCAAACAGATCTGTGTGGTTGGCCTTCCGGATTTGCTTCCACACGTCAGCCGGCAGACATAACCCAAAAAACAAATCAATGTCCGCTAGAGTCATTATGGTTGAGCCCAAGGCTGTACTTAGTTCGGTATAAAATGCTGTCGGGTTCTTTCTTAAATCGGGCAGGGTTTGCCTAAAGGTTAAAATATCTTGTCGATCCCATGGTTGATAAACCCAGTTGTACACAACCCTTCCTTTTGCATCTGCGTGGTTAATATTGTCGTTTGTTCCCTGACCTCTTGGGGGAACCCAGTAGGGGGCGGCTTCTCTGATAGGCATCATAGTGTTGGCTACTTCTAATGGGGGCTCAGCCGTTTCAGAGACTGTGAGCTTAACCTCTGGTTTCTGTTCAGTGAGGTGGCGGAAGACCTCAAGCGTTTGCATGAAGAGGTCCGTCACATCATGCTCAGTCCCATCTCCAACATCGATCTTTCTATATAGAGTCGTCAGCTTAGCAGGACCCTTAGTTTGATACCTATCCTCATATGTGTTCAGAGTGTGGAAGCTGAACCGTAAAATGAAATGCCGTTTGTGGCTACCAGCATGCGAATTGTACATATCCATCGCATATTCTTCGCTCTCTTTCCGTTCTACCAGTGTCTTTGCTATCTTATCAATCCCATCCCGCTCATCTTTGCTCAACCTATTCGGTCTTGTCGTTAGCTGCTTGCTAGTCTCGGGTTCATCTGATGTTGTTACCGATGTGGCCGGTGCGAAGGCCGTAAGGGCCGGGGCACTAGCGCTAGGGTCACCCTCGCCCGTGCTCAGGACTGGTAGGTGCTGTGCCAGTGGCTGGCAGGGGGCATAAGGAGGGGGCATGTAGATGATCGGAGGACCTAGCAGTAACTCGTCGTTTGCCCGTTGTTTGGAGGGCATCTCTGGGTAGAGCGTAGAGGGGGTCCTAACAGGGCATTGGCCTGTTGACCCTGATTCTTGCATTTGTCTAACTTCCTCTCTCCTTTTTATCTCTTCATCTAGTTCCTTCGCGGCCAGGTGGGCTGCCTTTCGTAATTCTTTCCCTATTTTTGTTTCTTCTCTTTTCCTTCGTTGCTCTGCTTCTTTGCGCCACATGCGGATACTATCGAGCATAGTGGGTGTTGCCTTATTTATTCTAACAGCTGCTTCTAGCGCTTTTATTTTATGATCATCAAAGGAACCTATCAGTGGCCACTGATTTTTGGGGTCCCTTTTGGTATATTTATGCCATAGCTTACTATAAGCTATGGCGACTAGTCCTTGTTTAGTGAACATGTCCTTATTAGGGGTGCCTTCCAATGGAGCTGGATGGTTCATCTCTAATAAGCGGTCCGGGTTGATCCAACTACTGACCAATGGGGAGAAGATAGGCATGACGGGTTACAACGGGGACAAAGGTCTGCACTACCTATCCTTCACTACTTCGCGAAGACTAGACAGAATATTTTTATTCTGCAGTATTCGCAAATAGGGAATGCCCAAAGAGAGAACCAATATCGAACAATTAATGTTCGTTCAATCAAACAATCAGTGGCGAGAAAGAAATAGGCGCGACGGGTTACAACGGGGGCAAAAGCCTGCACTACCTATTCTTCACTATCCGCAAAGGAGGACAGAATACTTTTTACCCTTCCCCGTTTGTAGACAGAGAATTCTCGAGAAAAGCAATCCTCGAACAAACAATGTTCGGGCAAGCAATCAATCAGTGGGGGAGAAAAGATAGGCACGACGGATTACAACGGGGGCAAAAGCCTGCGTTACCTACCCTTCGCTGCATGCAAAGGAAGAGAGAATACTTTTATCCCTCTTAGTTTGCAGACAGAGAATCTCCAAGAGAACCAACAATTCGGAGAGTAATAATAGTATTTTCAATCAAACAATCAAATATTTCTTAGTTTGTCGTGTTACACGACCTTACCCGGACCGTATGGACAGTTTCTCGTCTTCCGCTTCCAGCGCCCGATCGTCCTCTACTCTCTGCTGCTACCGTGGCACTCCTGATGGTTCCCAGTCAGGACCGAAGATCACTCGGGGAGAGGTCTGCTCGGAACCAGTGAAGTTCAGATGATCGGCTGTCAGACGAGGGTCTATTGGACAGGAGCTCTTCCGATCGTTGCAGTCGTTCACTCTGTCGTTGGGACCTCTCCCACCGGATCCACATGTCGCTGATGGGCCCCACACGTTGGGACGCCAATTGACGAAGATCAGCCAAAATGGTCAGGCGATTTAGTCGATGTTTCTTAAATAATTTTGCCCGGCGTTAAACGCCTCTAATACCTTATGAAGATTATCAAATAAAGAGGCAGGCGCTGGAGACAGGAAGACAGGAAACACGTTTTATTCCGACGGAGCAGAACACATCAGATCGGACAACAAGGTAATGTCTCGAGGTGCTCTCTGACAGCCTCTCTGAGACCTGGTCTTTTATACACTGGTTTATGACATGTGACCGTTCTTTATTACAATAAAGACATTGTGAAGTATGAGGATGACATCCCCGGCACCCCCCTAGTTCCGGCCCACTCCAACATATGACAACAGTAGAGGCCCTTATCCCCCATCCAACAGGAGGGGGCTATCACACAGCTGAGTGTTTCGCCGATTCCTTTGGAATGTGTGCGCCTGATCGAATCCCAAGGGGTGGGGAGGCCATGATCAATAGTAGCTTCTTTGAAAAGGGTCGAGTGCATACAGTAGTGGGCAATAAACTGTACCCTCAGGCCAAGGGATGACCAGCGGTTCGTACAGACAATCGGGCTCAGAGGAAAGGGTCATCAAAGGAGAGGTATTCATGGAAGGAAAGGATCAGTGTGATCGGTGTGATCGGTGTGGATAATCGGAAGGAGGTGTTGGTCAGGCGCGGGGTGTGATTCCTAGAGACAGAGTCATGTGGAAGAGGAGGTCACGACTTGTGCATGCGAGAGCGGGGGCAGCCAGGGTGCATGGGGGAGGCTTGCAGGGACAGGGAAGTGTGCTGAGGATTGATCGTGAACAGGGAGACCATGGTACCTAAAATGGCTGTTGTGTATGTTCATACGTGAGTCTGCAAGATGGCGCAGATGATGTTTAGTACACGAACTAAAATTCCACAACATAACGCCTCACCTTCCCCGTGGCAACCAGGTAACCAGTCTCAACCTTAGCACCTACGCCTCACCTCCATGACACTGTGCCTAGTCCATAGACTTCGTTTTCCAGGGTACTGTTGTTTGGGAGGTCTGTGTGACTCCATGCCCCAGGCCGCGCACCTCGTGGTTGGCGCCATACTTTGGATTTATGCCTATAACAACTTTATAATAGCCTCTGGTGGAGCTATTTGTTTCTACAAGTTTTATTTCTGCAGGTAACTATTTTAAAGTGCTATTTTGATATATGTATGTTGGAGTTTTGTTGTTATGGTCTTTTTTGGTTTAGATAAAGATATTTATTTTTTCTAAACGGTGTGGTGTCCATTTGTGCTGTTTTCATTGTGTTACTGTGTGTTTTGGGTACAAATACTTTACACATTGCCTTTGGGATAAGCCTGTCTGCTCGTGCCAAGCTACCAAGGGGGTGAGCAAGGGTTATCTATAATGTGTATCCTCTTACCCTGACTAGAAGCAAGAGTGCCTACTTGGACAAAGGTCCGCCAATTAGAGACCCCCTATTTCTAACACCAGGTCTTCCATGCATTGCAGAGCACCAGAAAATCAATCCAGGCTGAGAGTTGGTGGATTCGGTATCTATATCCTTGTGTGGAGGAGGCAGTTGAGTCAACCTCTGGGTTAAGTACTGCATTAAAATCACCTACTATGACAGTGGTACCCAGAAGCAGACCCTTTCATGAATTTTCCTCAATTTCCTTAGCAAAGTACATTAGGAAATCTTCCCTTCGTGGGAAACTGAATTCGCTTGATTTGCTTATGATAACTTTAAACAGTCTGTATTCGTATTGGTTATATTTGAACCACTTTGAATTAAAATGACCAACATATTCCTGTGATGATCATTGATTTATGACTAATTTGAATGATTTGCGTTTGTATCTTTACTAATCTGTTAGTAAACCTTCATGTGTTGCACGTCTACTGCGCTCTGTCAACCTTGTGGGATCAAATAAGATCCACTGTTAATGATGCATTGTTAATTTGTTGATGTGAAACCTCAGCCCAGGACTAAAGGTTCTTCCGCTTGAGCAAAGCTTGTACCTGAGTGTTCACCAACCATCTTTACCGTGCAAATCCCATCTTGCTGCAACAATTCCTTTATGTCAATGTTTTAAGTGTAAAGAAATAAACAGGGTCTTATTTTGTAAAAGGGAGAGGGGATTGCATGGATGGATTAGGTCTGGTCACAAAATACCAGTGACCTTCACCCTTCCTTCATCTCCTAATAGTGAATTGGAAAAAACCCCTCTTCAGTTCCGAGGCGCAGTCACTCACTGCATACTGTAAGAAGGCTGGCTTTTTCTGCAGCCATGGCAAATTAAGTTCTGAGCTCTGGGGGTTAAAAAAAATTGCAATGTTTTCATAGTGCAGAAATGAGGGTTGCGTGTATCAAGACTTGACAAGTGTTCCAGCAGTCAAGCAAAACTTTGTTTATATTGCGTGACTCTCAACAGAAATTAAGAACTGGCAAAACAATCCGCACAAGTGGCTGGCAATCTTCAGTCGTCGTCTTTTAGTGAATATGACAAGCTCACCTGCTGTGGAAGCCTGAAAATAGGAGGACCATGTCGCGCCATTCATAAAACATGAGCGGCTGCCGAATCAGAGACAGCGGTGGCCACCAGAGAGCCAGTGTAATGCTTAATTTTGTCGATGATGGAAGTACTTTAGCCTGAGGTAGCTTTTGTGGCGGCCATGTTTGCGTGCAAAGCTTCACTTAATGCAAGACAGGATGGCAAAGCTGATGTTCACACGAGTGTAAACTTACAGGGAAATTCATGAACCACATGAGATGTTACATCATGCGAGCCAGTCAGCTTTGGCAGTGGCCTAATGTTTTATTGAAGAATACTCCTCAGAGGAGACCTAAAAATTCACTCAACGCCTTCGAAAGAGTGTCTGTTTTGGCTGCAGAGAATGGTTCCCAATCACGAAGAGATAAAAACATCAAAATAAGCTAATAGAGATCTGCCTTGAAATTCAGTCCCTGTGGGCGCGGGGGCAGCTTTCAAGGGGATAGAATTATTCACAGATCAAGGGTTTGCCGCGCGCAGGCTCAGCAGCCACAGACAGCAGAGCTGCTGCAGCCAGGCGTGCATAAGTGGATGCTGTTTCCGGAGAAACAGACAAGCAGGGAGATTCTTTGGAGGAAAGAAGAAGGAAAAGAACGAGAGCAAGAAAGCAATAAATAACCCTTTTTAGAGTATATATATATTTTTTAATTGAGGCGTTCGGGTAGTTAAATGGCTGCAGCCGTTTAGACCCACCTGACGCAAGTTAAACCATATATGCCGACATCACTTGCAAATTGCACTTCCCAAATGTAAAAATATATGTGCGGATCGAAATGTCATAGCTAGCATCGTTTGTGACGATGCCATTTCTTGATGACCTAAGACGTTTTTTCTTTGACATTCAAACAAATCACCAGGTGGAAACATTAAGAGTCCCATGCTGAGCCTTTTTATATCCACCTCGGTGAAAATCGCGTTGCATATGATTTATTTATATAGGGAGTACCTGCTACACTGCTGAAAGGAAGCTGCCATTGCAAACCGCTCCTTATGAGAGAAACCTTGATTCTTCACCAGCTTCTGAAATGTAGGTCAGAGCTGCTCACAGGAAATGCGTGTCATACTTTTCCGGCCACCTGGAAAGTTCCAGAAGGTTTGAGTACAGTTATTAGTTGTGGCACTTGCCTTTCGATGGCATGTCACGCACGCATCCTGGCATGCGATGTAGGCCACTGCCCCTTGGGTGCAGGGATTTGAATAATAGCGTGCAAACGTAGAGGGCGTACATGCAGAACAGGTGCCCTCTGCAGCGTAAGAGTCTCCTGGGCCTGGAAAGTCAAACACATACTTTGCTGAGCTCTAAAATTGTTGGAGGGGGAGCTTTTGGTTGTTAGTTAGAAAGCAATCCCCTCATAAACAGTGATGTAAACGTAGAACAGGTTTTAGAAGAGGAACGGTGAAATCAGACGTACTCGGTAAAGACGGGTTAAAAGCGTCCGAACCTTGGGTCTTGATAGAGAGTCCCCAAATTGGTTTGTGATATATAGTACCTTGTAAATTCTATATAATTTGCTGGGTGCTATTGTAAGCACCTTTCATGGATTCTGCTCTAAAAACTGGGATCGAGGGAAAGCTTTTTATGTTTCCACACACCAGTATTTTAATCATTTTAAAGGTACGATATTTCATCAGGTTTAACCTGCCGAAATGTACCTCTGAAAAAGAAAAGTTTAGGGGTGCATGGTTTATCACACCTGTTAATTACTAACTGATGTCACTCTGATAATGGTCTCTACAAGGGCATAACATTGGGGGCGGGGGTGTTTGGGGTGTGCCCCCACCACCAAATAAATGTCTTTCTGACTTGGTAGTTGGGTCTGGGGGCCTGAGTTGCGTTTGCTATGTCTGTATTAGTTTTTCTTATATATAGTGACTGGCTTACCAAGAAAGCAGCAAATATGCACCCAAGATGCGCTCCTTAAAAGGATGTAAATGTATTGCTTTTTAGAATTTGCAACCATTGGCAGTAGTAGGGTTGGAAATCTGTGCCAGTCCAGGCATGCTACTATCAATCAAACCCAAAAGGTGATGGGACGAATGCTTGCAAAGAGTCTTACCACTGGCAATTGCTCAAAGTCGCTTTCCAAACAAATGTTTTTCACCCACTGTACCGCCCTAGACATAGAGCCTGATTTAGGATTTGGCAGGTGGAGTAAAGAAAATAGGCTGGTGCAGGACTTAACATCTGCCAGCCTGCTTTTACCTCACTCACCAAATTTAGAGATGTCTGTCAGTCTCTCAGATATCTCGATATGTTAGTAGGAACTGCTGTCAAGGTGATTCGCGCCAATGTAGAAAAAGTTTGACGTAAGACTCTGTCAAACATGATGGCTCGCCAAAGGTTTTTTTTTCAAACACAAACTCCCAAAGCAAGAGTTTGTTTTTGAAAAAAAAAAAACAATGAACCCCACACCATGGTGTGATGGTCATTTTTGTTACTGTTACTCATTGCCAGGATAAGCATGTTGGTGATAGACACTGAAAAACATAACAAGCCATCCCTCACCTACTCTTAACAAAGTGGATGGTCAGATGGCTTACCTTCTTCTGTGCCTACTCCTTTGGACTGTCAGAGGACGTTTTACCCCTCAGCAATACATTTGTACTCAGTTGGAGTACAACTTGCAGACCTGCTGACCAAACTCAGGTGGATCGACCTTGTGTATGCCAGACGAGATAATCCTTTGTTGTTGCAACGGAGGGCCTGTCCAGCAAACTCTAAATCAGCCAAAGGGGCCTACCTAATGCAAATCAGTAGTGACACTGCCCCTAATGGGAACAGTCCCTACCGAACCTTGGTCATCTCTGTGAGATTGACAAACCCGAATCTCACAGACTAAACTATGCCCCTGATAACTAATACCTTGCAAAAGAGAAAATATGTGCAAAGAATGAGCAACAGTGAGAGGCATATAAAAGTCACTTAGATACCGCCCCCTTTATTTCGTCAAATAAACAACATTGCAGGTTGTCATACTGGCTTATTGACAGTGACTGCTGCAAGTGGCCAGAAATGGCCAAGTAAGAAGGCTGGATAGTCAAACATATTCAAAGTAGGGTGGTTCTCTTTGACTTACAAGAGGACATCACCAAAAAAGGTATACACTCTGCAGTTCAATAATATGAAGACTTCTTGAACACATTTTACAGTGCCTTGAACCAACAACATGTAAGTCTTATGCAAGTCAGCACATTTCAAATTACTTGCTCAACTGCACTTGCTCGCATGAGGCTTCATCCAGAGCATGTGCATTAGTAGCTAAAGACTCCCAAAGTACATTTTCTGCATTCATGCTATTTGTTTTGAAAGCAGCCTTTGTCAGTCTTGGTCATTACACCACATCACCTCAGGCCTCAATCAGCAGCAAGGGAAGGCTAGTTACTCTGCGAGAGTCAGTTTCCCACAAGTAAAAGATAGTCTAGAATAAAGACATGTTCCATTTGTAACACTTCCTAACAAAGCACACATTTGCAGGTACAAGAAATATACACACTCAATCAAGATGCACACAACATGTGATGATTAATGTGTCAAAAATATAGTAGTTAATTTCTTGGAATATCCACATGTTCTCTACATTTGTAGGCACTGTACCATTCAATATTTTTAACTACCTGACCAAGACATAAATGTAGCAGAAGAGTCACACAAAATCTAAGACATGCAGCCTCATATAGAGATGTTCTGGCATCCTCAAAACCCGAGGCAGGTGCCTAGACCTGTTCGGTGTAATACAGTACAGACTCGAAATTGGATGTGAGATGATTGTGCTGCACTTTACTTAACTTCGTTGTATGAGGTCGAACAACACTTGATGAGCTTGTCAGAGCCAGTCGCTCCTCCCGCCGCGTGGCTCCTCCTGAGTGCGCCGGTCCCCCTGATCTTGCCGCCTGCTCGCCGCTGCCCCCAGGGCTAAGGTGACTCTTGGTTGTGTTTACTGTGCTCTATTGTGCTCTGTGCCCAATTTTGTTTGCCCTGTACTTTCTGACTGCCGCCTGTTTCCCGCTGTATTTTCCCTGCTCCCTGCTCCCTGCCGCTGCTCCCCGTGGCCCCGCCCCCTTTTGTTGTCTGTACCCTCTCCCCTCCTATTCGCCACCCCGCTTCCGCCTCTCAGCTGCTCCTCCCTCCCACTGACTACTTAAGTTGTGGACACGCGACGGGGAGCTGTGACCTGACCTGACCTTGTCAGAGCCGGTCGCTCCTCCCGCCGCGTGGCTCCTTCTAAGTGCGCCGGTCCCCCTGCTCTTCCCGCCTGCTCGCCACTGCCCCCAGGGCTTAGGTGACTCTTGGTTGTGTTTACTGTGCTCTGTGCCCAATTTTGTTTGCCCTGTACTTTCTGACTGCTGCCTGTTTCCCGCTGTATTTTCCACGCTCCCCGCTCCCTGCCGCTGCTCCCCCGCGGCCCGCCCCCTTTTGTTTTCTGTACCCTCTCCCCTCCTATTCGCCACCCCGCTCCCGCCTCCCAGCTGCTCCTCCCTCCCACTGACTACATAGGTTGTGGACACGCGACGGGGAGCTGTGACCTGACCTTGTCAGAGCCTTTTGCTCCTCCCGCCGCGTGGCTCCTCCTGAGTGCGCCGGTCCCCCTGCTCTTGCCGCCTGCTCGCGACTGCCCCCAGGGCTTAAGTGACTCTTGGTTGTGTTTACTGTGCTCTATTGTGCTCTGTGCCCAATTTTGTTTGCCCTGTACTTTTTGACTGCCGCCTGTTTCCCGCTGTATTTTCCCCGCTCCCCGCTCCCTGCCGCTGCTCCCCCACGGCCCCGCCCCCTTTTGTTTTCTGTACCCTCTCCCCTCCTATTCGCCACCCTGCTCCCGCCTCCCAGCTGCTCCTCCCTCCCTCCTCCCCCCCACTCTCCATTTATGGCAGAGTCCGCACGTACGCGCAGCGTTCACGCGCAGCGGGCGTGCCAATTGTGCGCCGAAGGCACACCAAAGGCAAGCCCGTCTGCTCCCGTCCGTGCCTGGACCAGGCCCAGCGCCAGGACCCCTGGCCCCCGCCGATGCCAGACCACACGACAGACCTACAACGCCGCCACCCTCAACGCACTCAACGCTGGCCGAACCCCCGCCTGCTATCTAGCCACCCCGAGGCGCACCCACGGACCCTTCACCTGCCAAGCCTGCAAGTTCACCTGCCTCCGGACCTGCACGCACCCGCCAAGCCGAGCACCAGCAGCAACCACCTCAAGTGCATCCTGCTCAACACCCGCTCTGTCCACAGACACGCCGTCGGACTCTGGAACCTGCTCTACACAACATCACCTGACTTCGCCTTCCTCACGGAAACCTGGATGAACGCCTCCTCAGCGCCCGATATCGCCATCGCCATCCCGGACCGGTACATGATCACCCGGAGGGACAGCGTCAACCAGACTGGAGGAGGCATCGCCATCATACACAAGAACACCATCCGCATCACGACCAGCTCCGACGACACCTTCACCGCCGCTGAACACCTCCACTTCCAGATACACACCGACACCAAGACCACACTCAGAGGCACCCTCATCTACAGACCCCCGGGACCACGCACATAATTCAGCGAAGACATCCCAGACTTCATCAGCCCGCACGCCCTCCCCTCCGCTGACTACCTCCTCCTAGGGGACCTCAACTTCCACCTGGAGAACAACAAGGACAGCAACACCACCACCCTGCTGGACAACCTCGCCAACGTCGGTCTCAAGCAACTGGTGAACACCCCCACCCACTACGCCGGACACACGCTTGACCCAGTCTTCTCCTCCAGCAAGTACATCTCCTTCAGTCTCTCCACCAGACTTCATTGGACTGACCACAGCTGCGTCCACTTCAGCTTCAGAAGAACCACGACCCACCACCACCCGCAACAGGTTCCTCGCAGGAACTGGAACAAGATCACCGCCGACCAGCTCACCACCTCCCTCAGCCAAAACCCTCCCGCCAGCACAACGGACCCCAACGAAGCAGCCAGCAACCTCACACAGTGGATCACCAACTGCGCAGACGACCTCGCACCACTGAAGACCCCTCCCAGCAGACACAGCAGCAAGAAAGCCTCTTGGTTCACCGACGAACTTAACAACTCCCAGAAGAACTGCCGCACCCTCGAGAAAACCTGGCGCAACGACCAGACCACAGACAACATGACTGCCCTCAAGCACGTCACCCGCAAACACCACCAGCTGATCCGCACCACCAAGAAGACAGCATTCAGAGAACCACTGGACCACAACGCCCACAACAGCAAGGAACTCTTCAGCATCGTCAAAGAGCTCTCCAACCCCAGCGCCGGAAACAACGACATCACTCCCTCGCAAGACCTTTGCGACTCACTCGCCTCATTCTTCCACCGCAAGATCGCCGAAATACACAACAGCTTCGGCGAACCAACCACGCACCCAACCACCTTACCAGCGCCCCCCACCACCACCCTCTGCGCCTGGTCCCCGGTCAGCACAGAAGACCCCACCCGCACGATGAACACCATCCACTCCGGATCCCCAACCGACCCCTGCCCCCACCACGTCTTCAACAAGGCAGACTCCATCATCGCACCCCAACTCCGGGACATCATCAACGCCTCCTTCAACTCCGCCACCTTTCCGGAAAGCTGGAAGCACGCCGAGCTCAGCACCCTACTGAAGAAACTGACAGCGGACCCCACCGACCTCAAGAACTTCCGCCCCATCTCGCTCCTCCCTTTTCCTGCCAAAGTCATCGAGAAGACCGTCAACAGACAGCTTGCCGCCTTCCTCGAGACAAACGGATCCATCGACCACTCGCAGTCCGGCTTCCGAGCCAACCACAGCACCGAGACCGCCCTCATCGCAGCCACTGATGACATCAGATCCCTGCTCGACAACGGGGAAACAGCGGCCCTCATCCTCCTGGACCTCTCCGCAGCGTTCAACACTGTCTGCCACTGCACCCTAGTGCAGCACCTCAGCAACATCGGAATCCAAGAGAAGGCACTGGAGTGGATCATCTTGTTCCTCGCCGGAAGAACCCAGAGAGTCCGCCTCCCCCCGTTCAGATCCAAGACCACCGAAGTCATCTGCGGCGTACCACAGGGATCATCACTCAGCCCCACCCTCTTCAATGTCTACATGAGCCCCCTCGCAGCCATCGCACGGCAATACAACCTCAACATCATCTCCTATGCCGACGACACCCAGCTGATTCTCTCCCTCACCAACGACCCAGCCGCCGCCAGAACCAGCCTACATGAAGGGATGAAAGACGTCGCCGAGTGGATGAAGAACAGCCGTCTGAAACTGAACTCAGACAAGACGGAAGTCCTCATCCTGGGATCATCCCCCTCCACCTGGGATGACTCCTGGTGGCCCTCTGCCCTGGGCACCACTCCCAAGCCAACGGACCATGCACGTAACCTGGGCTTCGTCCTTGACTCCTCCCTCTCGATGACCAGACAAGTCAACGCCGTCTCATCATCGTGCTTCAACACCCTGCGCATGCTCCGAAAGATCTTCCGATGGATCCCCACCGAAACCAGGAAGACGGTCACCCAGGCACTCGTCACCAGCCGACTGGACTACGGAAACACTCTCTACGCCGGAACCACAGCCAAACTACAGAAAAGACTCCAGCGCATCCAGAACGCCTCCGCACGACGCATCCTGGATATCCCCCGACACAGCCACATCTCCGGCCACCTGAGAGACCTGCACTGGCTCCCCGTCAGCAAGAGGATCACGTTCAGACTCCTCACCCACGCACACAAGGCTCTCAAACGACCTGGGCCCCAAGTACCTCAACAACCGCCTGACCTTCTACACGCCCACCCACAAGCTATGGTCATTCAGCCTCGCCCTCGCCGCCGTTCCACGCATCCGCAAAGCTACCACGGGTGGAAGATCCTTCTCCTACCTGGCAGCCAAGACATGGAACTCCCTCTCCATCCACCTTCGGCGAACCCAGGACCATCTCTCCTTCAGGAAGCAACTCAAGACCTGGCTTTTCGAGCAGTAACGGACACCTCCCCCCCAGCGCTTTGAGACCCTTCCGGGTGAGTAGCGCGCTATACAAATGTCATGATTGATTGATTGATTGATGAGTACCCAGGGAGATATATCATGATGAATATAATCACAGACCACAAAGACGTTGACAGAGACTCAGAGCTTGGAAGAATAAGGAGACTTAAGATTACATGCAGTCTTTTCATGAGTAGAACAATAATTTACATGAGGCACAAAGCAATATCTCTTATATCGTGCCAGCGGATAGAAATCTCATAAATATGTGAATAATAATGAAAGTCAGATGACTCCCAGACACACCTAGATGCATGCCTCTGCAAACTGTTATACGTTTATCAAAGCACTTAGCTAACGTGCAAATGACGCCAATACCATATATCAATAGAAAGAATCTGCACATTACTTGATCAGATAAATATTGTAGAAAAATATATCAGTTGCAAACATTTAACCAGGATTAAATTTCCAGAAGTGTGTGAAGTGATTATTTTGTATTGATACTATAATGTGAAACTGGTCTCCTTTCATGCCTGCCTTGTGGCCCATGTGGTTATTGATTGAATAATGTCTTGCTCCTGGTCTGAAACTGAATTGGCAGGTGGGTAGGCGTACAGCTTCTACAACCACAGTGATCTGGGGCAAAACCGTGGTCATGTTCCTTTGTGAATGGAATACTTTATACTTGGGGATTGATGCTAAAGTTACACTTAGTCAAGACGTGTGGAACAGGCCAAATCAGCTTATCTTCCAATTCCTTGTATCAAGTGACTTCTTGATTTCAGAAGACAGTTACTTGTTGTAGTCTAGCTTTCATATGACAATTGCATAACAGCATTTTCCAGTCTACTAGGGCTACTTGATACATCATCATTAATGCCTTATGATACTTTGTCTTTGCAACTAATGCATTGAAGTTTTCCAATTATTTTACTTCACTTCAAAGTCAGCATGGATGCATTCTAAGGACCCAGTTACGATGCGAGCAGGAAGGGCTCCGACCGTCATTTGGAGCCCTCGTGCCTGCATCGTAATCACCGTTTCAGATTCCCTTCCAGCCGAGCCATTTTGATGGGCTCGGTTGGAAGGGAATCCGAATCGGTCTTCTGAATGGCTTACAACGGGCTCAGAGAGCCCATGCACCATTCGAAAGGCCCACAGTAATCCCCTGGCCAGCTCTTTCTGGATGAGGGATTACAATGGTAGTTTTCCACTGCCTTTTTGTGCCGGCCTTTCCAGCACAAATAAAAGCATTGGTAAACAGATTTGGGGCACCTATGACCCCTGTTGATCCCTGCACCCGGAGGCAAGCACCTTGGGGTGCCTGCCACTGGGTGCAGGGATGAACTGCACCTCTGGCCCTTACAATATGAGCAAGCATTCTGTTCGGAATGCATGCTCCCTTTGTAAGTATTGGTATGTGACCGAACATGGTTTTGTTGCATCCTAATTCCTGGGCTGTAACCCACGAAAGGAGGTTGCTTGGTAATAGTTCCAGGACGATGTTGGACGACCTCCGGTCCCTCAGACATTGTAATCGACCCCTAAGACTTCACTGACAAACTATTGTGGCAAAAATATTGCTGACAAAAATATTGTGTCAAACAATTGTGTACGACAATATTGTGTATAATGGGAATGACAAAAATATCAATTTAGGTTGCGGTATTCACAAATCCAATCACTGGTAACAATATTGCCCAAGGGGACTTATTCATATTGGGACCATAGAAATAACCATCTCAAACGGGCTGCATCTGCAAATAAATGAAAGGATATGATTAAATCAGGGTCCCTCTCCATTGCTCACCAAAAAACATGAAAAACTATATGATCAGCATTTTGCACCCCCCAACCAACAATAGGGAAAGTGTTTGACTTCAAAGCGGCTGGATTAGCTAATCCCACTGCAGTCTAATTAGCATTAGGTAGTGTTGGACTTCAGAGGTGTGAGAATTTCTATTCCCACTCCAGTCTATGCAACAGTAGGGAAAGGGCAGTATTTCGGAGAGAATACAATTGCTAATCATTTATTATAATATGTCAATTGCTAATAAAAGGAAAAGATTACATTCCATTACATAGGAAAAAATATACTATATAACAAAAAATTGAAAATAATTAAAATTTTAACGTGAAAATTGTAAAAATATGAAATAACTTATAAGAACATTCACTTTTCTAACAACAAACACATAAAAAAATCCAAATGTTAAAATCAATACTTAAAAATAAATAAAATGTAAAGATGAAAATTCATTTTACTTACAAAATAAAAAAAACACGCTATCATTAAATTAATTAAGAATTCCAATAAAACAAATATTTAACATAATAAGTACAACTGAAAATTTACATATTTAATTAACACTTAATCAGTTGTATATACAAACAAAGCAATATAGCATATGTCATAACATTAATATTTTTCCACCCTATTGCCCCAAAAACAAAAACACATTTTTGAAAACTACACTATTTACAAAGATATAAAAATTAAAGTGCACATTACAAATACATTAAACTGCAATTATGAAATTAATTATAGTACATTAAATATTTAATGAACATAAAAAAATAACTAACATTATAAATATATACATTTTACTTAGTTTCATTTAATTCCTCTTCCCACCATTTCCCCTACATATTCACCAACTCACTACTAAAATATAACGTATTATTAAAAAGAATACAATTAAATATACAATACAATTAACTTATGAAACTGAAAATTATATTATGAAATTTAAATAATAAACTATATCTTTAAAAATATTGAAACAATTTAACAATTACTTTACAATAAGAAATCAATTACTTTTAAAGTTAAGTTATTGATAATTTATTCAGCATCCCACCATATTTCCCTAAAACCCCCAAAACCCGCAAATACATTGCAAATTACTAATTACATTTTAAAATACACCACTAAAACACTTAATATTACAAATTTTAATTTAATAGCAATTATACCGAGAATAGTAACACCTAAAATAATATATTAACTAAAACACATTAAATTAACAAAATAAGTATATTTCTGCAACTATATTAAAAAAACTATATTAAAACCAACAATATTCTTGAAAATTATATTATATACTAAAAAAGAAATATTCAGTCCAATGATATTTTGGCAGTCACAGTACTTTTTAGGCAATATTTATATCCCTTGATATTTAAAAATAAATATTCTATCTAAACATCCTTGTTACTCCTTTCTTAACAACAGTGGCAGCATGTGACTGATATTCAGTAATTTTGTTGTTAATGTTAGTAAGATGGTATTCTTCTTTATCATCAAGAATTGCCTTATTCAGGTCCAGGACAATCAACGTACACATTAGTGCAGCATAAAATAGAAATATGTGACCTAAATTACACATCAAATCCCACAGGAATCCAAAGTTCATTGAGGAGGCAGTGTTGTAAACATAACTTAGCCAAAGAACCAGTCAAGTAAAACCAATATAAAGCAGCAGACACAAGGTTTAATAGATACCATTATATCTAGGGGTTCATCACACCCTGTGTCTAGACTTTAAAAACCACTGGGACCATTTTAATTAATAAAAGTTAACATAATTTATAGTACCACCAAGAAGCTAAAATCAAGCAAAAAGCTTCGCTCATTCATACCAAACATTTTGTAAAGAATGGCTAATTGAGGAGACAATAGCACCATAGATATTAGTTTTTAACACCTTGGCTGCTAAGGCTTTTCCCGTCCTGTGCTGACATAAGGATAATCCCATTATACATGACGAGTTCACCTTGTCATGAGCACAGCTCCAGTGTGCCTCATGACGGGCTGACCTTGTCATTAGCATAGAAGGGGTATTAAAATACATTGAGGAGGCTACAAGCCAAAAATCCCCAGAATCAGGCATATTGGGCACATCAACCTTTGGCATGGGCCACAATACCCCGGGAAGAAGAACAAAATATGTTCCTCTGTTTCGGGAACGAGGTGGCAAACAGGGCACATACTAGAAGCATTATCGTTGCCCCATTTACTGCTAAATGCCTTCAAAGGTAGACAATTTAGGTGGAACTTTACACATAGGATTTTGGCAAGCAGTGGTGTGATGGTATCCATAATCATTTCAAAATATGGGCTTGGTTTAAAATTAAGGAAGTACTTGGATAAATGCCCACATGTCCCCTTGAGACCCCACTGACCACACACAAAAGCCCAGTAAGTCAACTTCACAAGAGCAGTCTCTGGTTTGCCAATATTCTCAGGGTTCTCCCACAGATTAATTAAGCCAAGTTTATTCAACCAGTTATAAATCAAATGCGATCACAGGACTTTCATGGCTCCACCCATTTTCAGCAACTCCTGTAGAGCTTCCCTATATACTAATAGTTCAGGAGTTGACCAAATGCGAATTCAGTATGTCAGTGGTTTCAGCTGTGCAATATCAGAAATACTTTTGACACCTAGGTCAAAATAAAGTGGGAGGAGGGGAGTACTGGTTGGAATCGAGGCAAACAATCTTACAAAATTATTCTCGACTACCGCCAGTTTCTGAGCATCTGCATCCCCTCATATTTCAGCTCCCAAGAGTACTGCACTTTGTGTCTTGGCCCAATATGCCTCATGGACAGGCGAGAATAAACAGGAAGAAGTCCTTCTTTACAACTGAAGTATGGCACTGGCTCTATGGACTGTTAACAGGGAGCTTTGAATGACTTGCTGTACCCCAAGTAGTCAAAACAAAAAACTTTCATGGGGCTCTTTGACGATTTGTACTAGGCTGCTTCTAACTGGACTTCTACCAAATACCATATACTTTGTTTTTGTCGTGTTTAGTGCGAGGCCCCTTGCCACAAAAAAATCCAAGTAACTTATTAATCAAATTTTGGAGCCCAGTGGGTGTTTTTGAAATGAGTAGAGAATCATCTGCGAAGAGGACTATGGGGATTTTTTTTTTCTTTCGACACAGGGGAGTCATTCATGCAGCTCATCAATGCCTTAACCAGGCCATTATTATTCAAGGTGAACAGAGTAGGAGTGAGGACACACCCTTGATGAACCCTGCATGAAATAGGAGTACAGGTAGTCAGTTAGCCTTTCCATAAGAAAATTGAAGATATATGTCTTGCTTTGGAAACTCAGAGGAATACCTTAGGGGAGCTTTCTCTTCAAACTTTGGTCAATTTAGAATCTCGGCCAAAAGACGCCCCCAAGAGTCTCATTCATTTCCCGCCACTTACCCTTGAAGGGCTTGAGCTCTTGCTGGATCGGACCAAGTCGTCATCGCCTCTTGACCCGTGCCCTCTGAAGACCCTGAAGGAATGTAGGGCTTCTCTTCTTCCGCCTCTCCTGGAAGTGATGAACGGAGCCATAACTCAAGGCATCTTTCCATCAGCTTGGAAAAGGGCGATAGTGAAACCTCTTCTTAAGAAGCCCACGCTCGACCCGGAACAGTTGAAGAATTTTAGACCTATCTCACTGTTACCCGCCCCCGCAAAAATGCTTGAATCTCACCTGAGTCTACATCTATCTACCTTTCTGGATTCGTCTGGGTTTCTTGATAATTCCCAGCATGGATTCAGAAAGGCCCACATTACGGAGTCAGCTCTGACTATGGTTGTGAATAATATCCCCATGAAGGTGGACTCTGGCCAGACCACGGTGTTGGTCCTACTGGACCTCACTGCAGCATTTGATACCCTGTCTCCCTCTATGCTAACATCACGCTTGAGGGAGGCAGGGATCGCGGGCCCGGCCTTGAACTTTCTGCACTCTTTTTTACACCTTAGAGAGCAGAGAGTCATGCTTGGTGAATTCCTCTCCCCTGCTAAATCCCTGCAGTACGGGGTGCCACAAGGGTCAGCCTTGAGCCCGACCCTATTCAACATTTATGTGGCCCCCCTTGCGAGGTTAGTAAAATCGCAGGGGATGGAGGTTGTGTCATACGCCGATGACACTCAAATTATGGTGTCACTGGCCCACTCTGCCTCCACCTCCGCCACCAACTTCAGGATCTGCATGCAGACAGTCTCTGACTGGATGATTCAGAATTCCCTGAAGTTGAATGGTGAAAAAACTGAGATCCTGGTCTAGTGAGTGGTGGCCGGCAGCTCTGGGAACTTGTCCTTCTTCTTCCCAATCAGCTAGAAATCTTGGCGTAATCTTTGGCACTTCACTGTCCATGACTCTTCAGGTCAATCGAACAGTGGCTACCTGTTGGGGGGTCATTAAAATCCTTAAGAGAATTCTTCACTATCTCTCTCCGTCAGCACGTATGCAGACGGTGGTTGCATTGGTGGGTTCCAGGTTGGATTACTGCAACGCGCTTTATGCAGACTCCAACAAGGGACTCATCCAACGCCTTCAGGTCGTACAGAACGCGGCTGCTCGATTTGTTCTGGCGCTTCCTTATGTGTCTTCTGCAAAAGCGGCCAGAAGGAGCTTGCATTGGCTCCCTATACACCTGAGGATCTCTTTTAAGATCTTATGTCTAGCATACAGAGCTCTTGCAGATGGGCCATTGGATCCCCTGGGTTCCCTTTTGACTCGCTACATACCTAGCAGATCCCTCAGATCATCGGAGATGAATCTGCTGGTGGTCCCCCATGCCAGAAGGGTACGCTGGGGAAGCAGAGCATTTTCCATGGTGGCCCCTAGACTGTGGAATTCCCTTCCCCCGGAGATCAAGACTCAACCTTCTCTGCCCCTTTTTAAAAAAGCGCTAAAAACCTGGTGTTTTATCAAGGCCTACCCATAGTGAGAGCACATTTTTAATAGCTGGTTTCTTTATTTGGTTAGGCACCTTGATGCCCATTGGGCTTAGTAGCGCTATATAAATCTATTTCATATCATATCATATCACCCATGGAACCTGGGCATAATTCTTATCATAGAGTTTGGAGAAAAGGCTAACCAAACCACTAGGCTCTCCAATTTCTATAAGCACCCTCCAGAGGTTCTTACAGAGCACCAAGACAAAGGCGGCCCTCACATCAATGAAAGCCACATACAATCTTTGTTTACTAAGCACTACATATTTCCAATATAGGAGTGCAAACCTAAATTCTGGATCCGAGGTACTTGTCCCAGCTCAAAAACCTGCTTGGAGTGGGGACAAGACACATTCATTTTCAATCCAGTCTTGCAATTCATCTAAGTTCTGTCTCGAAAATACCTTCTGTAACTTGTTTATTAGGTTTATAGGCCTAGAGTTAGCTGGATTACTGGCATCCCCCTTCTTTAAAACTGATATTATTTATTCCTCCTCCATGTAGCTGCTATTTCTCCCCCTGCAGCTATTGCATTAGACGAGAGGTTAATATAGGTAGCAAAAACCCTGCGGTTCAGATTTCTATAAGTCACAAGGTTTTAGATCAGGACTGGAACTTTTGCTAAATAGAGTCTATTAGTTTCAGATAAGGTGTCATCTAAGCTGAAGAATAGTAACTCAGAGGTCTCCCAATGGGCTAAGTCAAGGACAATTTCATTAGAGCCACTCCATACATTATACCAAAATATCTGGACTTTTAAGAGTGTGCAATGCAGTAAAATGTTCTACCCATCTCTTGGGCTCAATATGATGATGGTGGACATATTCATTGTCAATTAAATGCCAGAAGGATCAGTTGTCTCTAGTTCCAATACCTCGCAACAGAGCCTGCCAGTTATTTTCCTCCCAGTTCTTCTTCGCTTTAATTAAAGCTTTCTTATACTGGAATCGTGCTTCTCTTATATTGCACCCCTATGCCACTCAACAGCCTCTCTGAACTTTACTTTAGTTGACTTGTCCTCGGTGTTGAACCATTTATGGTTCCACTGGCAGGGTTCATGTGAATGGGCAATCTCCTTGTAGAAAATACTCTGCAACATATTCAAAAGGTGCTCATGAAAGTCTAAGATTGGAGCTAAGGTGGCATAAATTCCCTCACAATGAGATGAATAGAACACTAACCACTGATAAAGTTCAGCTTCAAAACTTGGATTCGACATTACTCATGGCCAGGGCAATAATTAGCTATGATGGGCTTCGGAGCGAGTGTTAAATAAGTGGTCAAGTTTCGTTTAGGCATTCCCTGTTAAAGTAGTAATCAACGGGTTATGATCACTATCAATGTGTGCTATAACCATCATATCCTCAAGAAATGCACGAAGACATATGTAAAAAAAACATAATCGATTTCACTTGAGCAGGATCCCCTTTTGAAAGTAGGTGATCTATTCTTATCAGAGTGTGTTCGCCCATTTTAACGCTCTTAGACCCCCACTACAATAGAGGCAAACTGAAGTGCTGCATTGAAAAAACGGTGCACGGGTTTGCCAGCTATACATGGCATCTCTCATAACTCATTGTCTTGCTCAATTAACACATTAGTGGCTGAAAAGGGCTCAAATGAGACATTACACTCTCCTGCAACCACTATTTTTGCTAGCGGCTGATACTTTTCAAGAGTTCATCTAGCCTAGCCAGATCAGGTGTTTAATTATAGGTAGGCACTGATCTAGCATTGAAATGAGATAATACCACATCCAATCCAGAGGGAAATCTGAGCAATACCCTCATTAGGTCAGGATCCTCTATTACCATTGCTGTGTGCAAGCATGCAATATATTTGTTTACTAAAACCAGCATACCCCCTATTGCCCATCCAGATTTTGTTGTTGGCCTCACCTCCACACTGTATGAGACATAACCATCGACAAATACGTTCTCTACTGTTCATGTCTCCTGAAATAAACAGACATCATTGTCGCCTATGAACATGGATCAATCAGGGTCAGCAAGTTTGGAAGAAATCCCAGGGAAGTTCCAGGAGATCAAGGAAAATCCCTACCACATGGCAGTTATTTGTTGCAGATGGTTTAATTTAACTTACCCCTCAGGAGATATCATGTAGTTACACATGATAGAGGCCGCACCCACCACTCGAGGCTCCAGTCTTTGAGGCTCAATGTCACCATCAAAATCTCCAGATGGTAGTGGGTCATTATCTGCTAGTCCAGAGAGAGGAGAGAAGCAGTTGTAAATAGGCAAAGAAGGCAGTGAAGGCAATGGGATTGGAAGACCAGCCCCATCACTGGCCACCCAGAAGTTACATGAACAATAGAAAAACCCCAGTGGTAGCACTTGAATCCCATTCCCGTGTGCAGTACCGGGTTCATACTTTGCAAGAGAGATCTCACCAGGCCGGGATCCCCAAAGTTAACTACAATGCAATCTCCTTGCGTGATTTTGTGAGAGGGACCCAGCCAATCCACTCTATGTGCCATTACGATGTCATCTGCCAGATCAGTTGACCAATTAGAATTCTTCCTGCACCAATGCGCTGCCTTGAATCTTAAACTATCCAGCCGCGGCCGGCAGTGGGAGTACTGGCAGGGCGGTGACGTGGGGAGGGGGAGAGGCAGGGTGGGGGGTAGTATGTATGGAATACGGAACTTACCAGGTAAGTAAACATTTAAATAAATAAATCGAATTTCGTTGAGTGCATTGCATCCCCAAATGCGATGCAGTGCGCGCAACGAAATTCGTTTTATTTATTTAAATGTTTACTTACCTGTAAAACTCCGTAATCCATACATTACTACCCCCCACCCTGCCCCTGCCCCTCCCCAAGTCACTGCCCTGCAGGTACTCCCACTGGCGGCCGTGGCTGAAGCTATCCCAGTCTTCCAGAATTCCAGAGTTCAGTGATAGAACACCCTCAAAAATAATAACATAAGGTGTACATTGGGATGAGAGATGCTTGGCCCCAATAGGGAGTATCCCGCACTTGAGTACATTTGACACCAGACTTCGCAGAGTGTACGTTGGCAGTGGGCAAAGCGGGAATTGGCTCAGACTCTGCCCTCGAAGATGCTGAGAAAATGTTTGGGGGATGAGATTTTGGGCCTGGAACTGAAGATGGCTGCTCACAATTCTTACCAAGGGGATGAATATTGATCCTAATCAACTCAGCCACAATAGATGCAAGGTGGCTGTACACAGGTTCCAATTTACTCACCAAAACTTCGATGAAATTGTTGCAGAAGTCCCTAACAGACTTAAAAAATAAGCACAGCACCAAGGGCCCCTCACCTTTGCAGTCTGCCACATGCTATTTTGTTAGACATGGTGGGGGCTCAGCCCTCTTTCTTTTCACTATTGGCCCCTGACTGAATCTCCTCTTGGCTTACTATAGGGCTGCTACTGAGAGTGAGGAGTCCCAGTCAACTCCAATTGCGCATTAGGGCTTAATTACACCTCTGGCGCTCCAGGGAGCACCAGACTTGTGGAGGCATGGTGGTGGTGACCTCCTGACTGCCCTATTACAATAAGAGCAGTCAGACCCCCATTGCCCCGCCACAAGCGACAGGGAGCCGCCCTTCCCTGGTGGTGTTGCGGTGGTCAGGAAAAAGTAATATGTTTGGCGGGAACGCCAAACCCTGCCAAGCATATTACATGTTTTCTCTCCTCTATGGTTTTCATGGCGGTTCGTTCGCCATGGAACCGTGGCAGAGAGGAAACAAAGGGGGCCTTGTGCCTCTGTGCAAAATGAATGCACACCAGCTCCTGCAAGCCATAAACTTTACAGTCCATGCCATGGGGGAACTGTTTTTGTGAGTTCCCATTGCAAGGCCCATTTTCAGGGCATCTCCTTGGGAACATCAGAACAAAAGCCTGCCAGACACAAGTTCCCTCATAATCTGGTGGGCAGTCCAACCATGGCTTTGGTGGTGCGGTGGCAGGGGCGGACCCGGCGCAGCTCCACCAAAGTCATAATCAGGCCCTAAGAGAGGGTGCTGTGAGGCCAGTATCACAATTTGCTTACTCAAACTAGCCATAGTGATGCCATTTCCAACAGAAGGTGAAATCACTGGGTCCACAAATTGGTCAGGGACTGGAGTAATGGTGGGAAAAGGAAGTGTAGAGACAAACATCGCTCTGCTAATTCAATTTCTTTTCTAATCATTCTAACATCTCTTTGTAAAAAAACATCAATGGTAACAGTAGGGATTGGTTTAGAGACACACCCCATATGCTTCAGTTTCCCCAGGAGGCTATTCCAGTAGATACACACTAAAGGCAATTACAATAAATTCACAGTACCATATCCAACTCCAAACAAAAGGGTCGTTGCCCAACCCAGCCTCTTCTGAGCTTGATGGTTGCAGATGGGCCTGTCCCTGGCCCAGGTTTTCCCAGGTGCGGCTTGCAAGCATCCTAAGCAGTGGGATTGTTACAAGTGCTATAAGCGCGTTAGGAGGCCCTGCCCTCTGCAGTCACCACTCAGCATGTGCTTCTCCTGGCGTGCTGTTTGTTGGGGGATGGAGTACGCTGGACTGCTGTGGGTCGTTGGGGGCCAAGAACCCCTTCAAGTTTCACCAATACATCCCACACAGCAGGATTGCTACGAGCCATATAAGCGCGGCAGAAGGCCCCACTCCCTGCAGTCACCAATCAGCATGCTTATCTCCTAGCACACTGTTCTTTGGAGAATGGAGTCTGCTGGATTGCTTCGGGTTGTTGGGGGCTAAGAAGCCCTTCAAGTAGTTTCACCAATGCGTCAATGTCAGTGAGATGGTCTCGTTTTTTTGTGGCCATCCTGATGGGTGTCAATATTAGAGGCACAGGTTTACCAATGGCTTACACAAATGGTGCTTTGCCATGTTTTTTAACTGCATAAGAGTAAGTTGTTCCTAAGGTGACTTAAAGATGTTTTAGGACAACAACACAACATCACGGTGTCATCATCATTGCATGGTATGAAGGCTGGTTGTCATATTGCAATGGCTTTAATAGCTTGTGAATCATGGATAGTTGCGCTGGTTCCACTTGCACAGAATCTTTGGCTAGGGTCCTGCTGTAGTTATTTTTCTGTTTGTTCTGTGATGCAGCACTATTTGAATGAGCATCATGTTTATATTGCAGCACATTGTTTGTATGTGCTTATCCCTAGTCATCATCAAAATGTGAAGTTTAGTAAGTCTGGTGTAACACAAATTTCTGGTCTTAGTCAAAAGCAGCACATTTTTGGGGAAATTCGTTCCAAAAGCCTCAAAAATATAGGACCTACTATGCTCCAGCAACTTGCACATACTTTATGTCAGTATGTTGTATGATATACAATGCCTTGACAAGTATTAGGCTAAGGATTTCTTACTCAAATAGATAATTGAAAAACATTGCAAACAACTACTATAGATCAACCTTGACCATTTAATAAAAGCACATTGGATAATTGTGCGGAAACATCATGTAATACACTACAAATGGACACCTCTTTTCACAATAGTGATCATTGAATATGTCACCAAAAGTATGAAAATAATCAACAGAAGAAATTTCCTTTCCCCATCTCAAGTTGCAGAAAGTTTGATGGGATGTACTTAGCCTCCCTTCCTTCAACCCCCTCAAAGGGAATATTAGTATTGTGCAAATGTTATATGTAGGAAAGTCATTCTTTTTGCCCTGATCACCTCCATTTTTTAACCGATACTGTTGGTTACTGACTCTGAAAGTTTCCTGGGATCTACTAGTGAGGCCCCAGGCCAGTGCTCTGTCCATAAAAGGTATATGGCAATTGGTGTAAGTATAATTGGGCAAAATAACCTACCTGTAAATCCCTAGTATATGGTAGGGCATGTAGGTTTAAAGACCCCAGTGGATTTATTGCACTCAAATGTGCACTGCTGTGGTGTCTGGTGTCATTTTAAAGCCAGACGTGCCTTGCAGGCTGATTTAAAAATGAAACTGTGTCCCAATTCGAGTTTTAAATTAAATGTACTTCCAAATTTCAAACTATATTTTTGTTACATATACGTCACCCCTAAGGTCTGGCCTGGCTGCCCTCATTGTAGGGTACCTTGTTATAAAATGCAGGGACATTATAAAATATATTTTATATGCACTGGTGGGGACAAAACAGCCAAAGTTATTTTTTCTCTGTTGTAGTCCTGATAGCTCCATAAGCTAATATGGGAAGGCTTTGTTAAACTTTAATAAAGTCTAACGTTTGTTTGGAAATAGCTAGGAACATAATTGAAAGTATCAAGATAATAGTTACAATACATCAAACAACTTTCCATGGTCTGATTTATTATAAATATTGCAGGAAAGTAGTTTTAGAACTTACTATCCTGAAGTTACCTAAAACAACCCAGCAGCAGCCTATTCTTATTGGCCAGCCACTGACAGCCTGAGTCAAGCAGTTCCCTGAGTTGGTGTGAAGAGGCCAGAGGCTGAACCAATACAGCCATTTGTTGGGAGGAGGTTGGCTTCCTGGAGAAGCCAGAGACAGGAAGAGGACTGGGGAGAAAAACTGAACTTCAAAGGTAGAAGCACACATGTCACAGGACCTAAGCCAGCCCCCACTTTCTTCATCCCCAGCCAGATGGGAGCCCCCCGAATAAGATTAAGAGAGGGGCTGGGAGGGGAGTATAGGGAAAAATTAGCCACACCTGGAGGATGGGTTAACCAAGCCAGCACTCGAAAGAGAAACGTTTATCATTTAGATGTTTGGTGAAATAGGCCTTCTGGGAACAAATATGTCCCACTTCCCAGGAAGTTGTCATAGTAGAGGGTGGCAACTTGTACTCCAATGGTTGGGGTGCTGCCCTGTCTTTGCAGCCCAGAATGGGGAGTAAAATATGGGAGAACTGCAGGAGCCCCACAGATCTGTGCCTGAAACATCTGGAGAAGAAGGACTGCCCTACTGGACCCTTAGGGGCCGATTAGGATGGCGGACGGACTTGCGTCCGTCTGCCACCCCTGAGTTGGAGGGACCATCCGCATGGGCAGCGGCGGTCCCTCCATAGCAATTAGGATGTGACCGCCACCCTGGCGGTCACATCCTGTATGTTTTACATTGCGGCGGATGCTGCTTGAAGCAGCATCCGCCGCAATGCAAAAAACGAAAGGTGTGCATTTGCATGCACAAAGCGGCAGGCACCGCGCGGTGCCTGCCGCTTCGTGCACGCAAGGGCAGGGGGGTACCATAGGTACCCCCCATGTGCACCCCCCACGCAACCTTCACCCAGGGGGCCCGCAACGGGCCCCCAAAGTGACTGTCCGTATGCTTTTCCACGGCGGAAAAGCCGCCGCGGAAAAGCATGACTCACCCTGCATCCTAATATGGCTGGCGGTGTCTGATAGACACCGCCAGCCATGTTATTGCTTTTCCGCCGTGGTCGCCTTCCGACCGCGGCGGAAAAGCGGCGGACGGATTGGGAGACCCACCAGCCATCCTGATTTGGCGGTGGGTCTTTCAGGCCTCCTCGGCGGATTTCCTGCATACTCCGGGCCGGCGGTGGCTTCCGCCGGCCCGGAGTATGCGGGAAATCCGCCATCCTAATGACCCCCTAAGTCTGCACCAAAAAGCACTGCAGTCAGAAGGACGGCACCCGCTGCAGATAAGAAGTTCACTCCCTTAGCAGCAACAGGTAGAAAAGTGCTGGAAGAAGTCATCTGTAACATCCACTGAAAGGACTAATCCAGCTGACTAGCTTCACCTGGATTTCCCTGGACTGACCATACTTATTGTGGGAGGTGGATTCCCGGACCTCAAGATGCAAACTAGAGCATCTGAACCCTTGGATGTACTATTGTAACCTTCCTGATCCTCAAGGAACCTTTCAGAAGAAGATCTGAAAGTTTGGAAGCTTTTTGCCTATTTTTGTGAAAAATGCTCCTGAAGAGAGCCAAGCCGGCAACGTTGAACTGTGACTCGGCCTAACCACACTGGTTTGTCACACTGAAAGTTTTGGAGCTCATGGCCATTGGCGATGAAGCCCAAGGCCTCCAAGGCTCAATGAGGCGATGCGAATTCTGGATTCAAAGACCCAATTGCTTGACTGCAAAAGAAAAAGCTTTAAAAAAGTGACCAAGTCAGAAGGTAAAAACTTGACAAGGCCCAACTGCTCTTTGTATCGATCCACGTTCAATAGCGGTCGGCCTGAAAGTTTTGCTTTTTCCTGATCCAGTGCAGCCAGATAGCTGCGGTTGGCACTTTACACTTTTTGGAGCTAGAAAGCACATTTTGTATTCAAACTTTAAAACTTCATATCTCCTGTCCCCTACACTAGATTTTTGTTGTTTTGGTGTAATTTTAAAAATAAACGTATTCTCGATTTTTATAAAATAGTTTTTTATTTTTATTGTGTTGTGTCTTTTGCTTATTTACTGTTTTGGTGATATTAAATGCTTTACACACCTGCCTCCTACGTTAAGTCTGACTGCTCATCTGCCAGTCTCTCAAGGATAGAGAAAGGATTCATTTATTGAGACTTGACTGGACCTTATTAGTGATTGTGGTATTATTACTAGCTTTAGGTACCTACCTGCACCTACTAATAACTCATCTTCATACATTCGGTGCACAGTGGTGGGAGCCAGATCTTGTGATTGATAATATTATTCAGTATTTAAGAGAGGAAATTAAAAATCCTCTAAATTGCACTACTACAAAAATATTTTTTTCTAAATTATTCTAACCTCAATTTTTGCCTCAGTTGTGTGTGATCCAAAACTAAGGGATATCATGGAGCCTGATCTGCCTAGCTTACCCACTCTCACAGTGGCAGAGCTTATGGACTTGTTTAATGCTAGGAAACTTCCAGCACCTTCCTCTATCAGGAAACCAGAGCTGATAATGGCCCTTACAGCTTGGACAGGGTGCCAGCCAGGGGACCAGGCTTATGATACAGAGGAGTTCCAGAGATAGAAGAAGAGGGGAGGAAGACCCTTTATTGCTCAGTAAGGAGTAAGCAGTATTATGGATTTTTGTTGTTAGGTCTCGTGTTAAGTCTATATAAAAATACTTATTTTTATAATACAACCTGTGTGGTGTCCATCTGTCGTGTTGTCACTGTATTACTGTATGTGTTCACAAATGCTTGACACACTGCCTCTGAGATAAGCCTGCCTGCTCCTGCCAAGCTACCAAGGGGGTGAGCAGTGGTTATTTTAGGAGTGTAGCCCCTTACCCTGACTAGACGCAAGGGTCCCTATTTGGTCAAAGGTACCTACCTCTGCCAACTAGAGACCTCCATATCGAACATTGGCGGCAGGAGTGGGATTCGAACCCACACCTCCTAGGAGACTGGAGCCAGAGCGAGGGAGAGGATGCACAAGTTGGAGCTAGCTAGGCTCAAAATGGTTGGTCAGAAAAACATAGAGAGCAAGAAAATAGAGCTTTGGATGGAATTAGAAATGAAGAAGTTAGCCTTAGAGGAAAATAGAATGCATTTTGAGCATGAGAGAGGATTGAGGGAATTGGAACTCAAGGCCAAACGTTTAGAGGTTCCTCCCTCTGGTGGCAGCGCACTGACAGTGCTTGTAGAAGCTAGAGCCTACCAATGTTAAAAATGGGAACTCTGGTGGGCTACGACTTGCGCCAAAGCCAGGTAGAGACCACCACTATATTCAGGGCAAGGGAGTTACACGCCAAAGATAGTCCCTGCTCACCCCCTTGGTAGCTTGGCATGAGCAGGCAGGCTTATCTCAGGGGCCATGTGTAAAGCGTTTGCGCAACATAATCACTAAGCAGCAACACATTGGCACACTACAAAAGGAACTCCACGCAAGGTTATATATAAAATAGCCTTTGTATTATCATAAACACATTAGAATAGTAATCACACAATATACACTGCGCCACCTGGCACTAGGCAATATTTACAGGGGATTAAAAACACCTGACAAGTCAGATGTCTATAATCCCCTGTAAGTTTCTCCTGCCCTAGAATGAGTAAGGTTGTTGCTGAGTATCACATTATTCCAGTGCACACAGTTCTGACATTTACACATGCCCACTGTTGTACCCTGATGATATTTAGTACCTGTTTTCAGTAATTCCTTGATATTTTGAGACCTGGAGTATGCAAAAATAGGTCGGTGGATAATGGTGTTCTTAAATTCAGGTTCATTTTGTAAGAGTTCCTACCTTTGAAAGATAATCCTCTTAATGTTCCTAGATTTAGTAGATCATTTTGTGACGAATACCTGCTGGCTATTGTCTAATTTCAATTTCTTCGTCAGTAGCTCTTGTCTGTTCTGTTGACAGATCCGTTCTTCTGCTTTTTCTACTATCAGTGGAGGGTACCCACGCTGTAAATATGTTTTTTGAGTCATGTGAGTATGGTACATATTCTCATAGTTGTGGTGGATGGAGGCATTATTTATGTCTATAGTTTTGGTGTACATGCTGGTGATCAGTTCCTGTCCATTTTTTCAATCTATACGTCCAGGAACGCTATCTTAGTCTAACTGATGGCATGTGTTAATTTAATTATTTATTTTCTGGCATTATGTTCCATGATATTTTTATGTCAAAGTATCTTCTGTGCCATTCCATATCAGGAACAGATTGTCTATGTATCTACAGTAGAAGACCAGATGTTCATTCAATTCCTTCCTGTCAAATATGTTTTCCTGCTCAAATGTAGCCATGAAGATATTGGCATATACAGGGGCACCCTTAATAATCGTGTTGAGTTTCTCGCAGATTGAGAAATACTGAGATTATGTCTGTGCATTGATACCCCTTACCTGAAGGTAACTTGAACAGAATACTGTGCACATATTCTGGAGTTAAGACCGCTGGATTTGCATGTTTAATCGTGTTTCGTTTTCCGCAGATTGAGGGACATTGGGATTCCTTTCGTAACGTTTTGAACTTCATTGTGTGTAGAAGTTTTTCTGGCAACTTGCATGTAGGCCAACACTGGTACTTTTGATGGTGTTAGCACACACATGGATATTTGATCCTAAATGACACATTGTTATTACAGGAGTCCATTTTTTAACAGTCCGGTTATACGGTATGAGTAGTTGGTTAATAGGCACAGCATGCTTCTATGTCGTTACAAGTTGGTAAGGTGTTGCACGAAGGGTGACGCTAAAGGTTTTTTAAACACAGTGGGCACGCTGTGGTGTTCAGACTTTGTTTAACAATACAAGGTTCACACAACAGGTCTGAATGACCTTGCATGAGAAATTGGCAGCAAGGTTGTGGAATTAGTAGTAGTTTTTTCTTGGACATTTCAGTTCTCATTAAAATAAATCTGACGTTTTGTTTATTTTTTTGTTTTATAGTGGCCCCTGAAGAAGGGACACTTGGACCTGAAATGCATAGGGCAGGCAACAATATTCATCAAAAGGACTGACAGTTGAATAACGAATTACAAATGCAGTGTGAAATTATAGTTGTGTTGCAGATATTTGACATGTAAATATTGCTTTTGTTATCAAGGTAATACAATATACAATAGCATTCTGTCATGGGGTTAGCCAAAAGTAGTATGTATGCATTGGTTACATGTACTTTACGGTAAGATATCTGTTTTAGCTAATCCCCTCTTACACAGACTTTCTGGGAAATTTAGGCAAAGGCTGATAGAAAGAGAGAGACAGGAAATAGAGAGGCAAGAGAAAGGTATGAGAGAGGTTCTGTAGCCCTGAGTCTAATAGGGGTTTTAGTCATGTGGCAAAGCTGACACCTCACCAGTTGACCTATGGCGGGAGAGGTGGTCAAACGTGACAGTCCAACAGTCCACCAGCGTTATACACAGAAAAAATAACATGAATACGTAAGAGTATGAAATCTCTGACTCGTTTTGTTTAGGTGATGTGCTAAAAATAATTTAAATATTGAATGGTAATAACAACAACAGCAGTGAATACAGACGATTTCAGGTTAAATTGTTCCTAAATCTGTGTAGAGTTGATTACATGACAGGGAGATAGGCAGTTCCCTAGGCCTGCATAGCACGCATCACACTTTTTGGAGCATTATTCTAGACTCAGACAAGGGAGTGTGTCCCTCACCATAATTACATAAATCCAATATACCATGCCTGAAGATGCCCTTCCTGTCTTTCAAGCCATAGGCGCTAGGCATTGAAGTTTGTCTTCTTGAAGGGACTAGTGATCTCAGTTACTCATGTTTTGTGCCTACACTGGGCAAATAAGAGCATGAATTGTATATGGTCAGTGCTTCTAGGATTTTCCTAGTACATCAAGTGGCCACGTCTGAGAGGGCCTGGCAATGACAATAGTTTAGGTCTTTTATAGTGTACATAGCAATGTATGCCAGACATTGAAGAACAGAGTATCATGCCTTGCACTTGTCCTATTGTGACCTCTTGATGCTAAACCACGTTCATACAATCGGAAACGGTTCAAACGAGGAACATGTACATTATATCCAAGCTGGTGAGGCAGTGCAAGCCCTTAGATTTTCGTTTTTTAGTTAAGTGAACACCTTGTCATAGGATGGTTGATGGAGCGCTGGACAACATGATAGCAAAATAAAGCAAGGTAAAAAAAAATCTTAAAATAAATTGTAAAACACATTGTATATAGAAACCTCAAAGAGCACAATTGGTTAAAACAAAATTAATTGCTGGCCTGATTACATACTTGTTAAATTCCCAAAGGAAGTCAAAGCTTCGTCCAACTAATCAAGAGACAAAAAACGTCACCCTAATTGTAAGACTAAATGAGGTGTTTTATTTCCTTTTTACAGTAGAGGGAACTAGATGCTGTTAAAGAAGAAAAATATTCTGAGTAGTTAATCATCTGTTGTTGATGCTTTAAATGAGAAAAAATAGGTGCTGATACTTATCAAATTGAGTCATGGACTAGGGTAGAGTTTGGGATGAGTATACAGACAGGGATAGGGTTAATGAGATCAAAACTTTCTCAGTATGACACTTAATGATGATACAGAGACATTGTTTCCATCAGTTAATGTATTGTTCCGTGCTGATAAACCAATTTGTGACACCACCTGGGGTTTCGTCAATTGCTGTCACCTTAACGTACACTAAAGTACACCAAAGCCTAGGCACTACAAATTATGTATTCAGCTACCCTTCCAACATCTAGTCTTATCTCAAGCAATATAATAGAACTTGGAGATACAGTTCATCCTTGGTTGTAGTACATTGGTGGTTCTATAGTGCTTGCCATACACCTTGCAAGGTATAATGTTAATTATAATGAGCTGAAATTAATTTCCACCTACTCAAATGTTCACATATGACTCACTGGATTATGTTATACCCTTAGGGTCATATGGAGCTCAACCCAATCCCTAGTCAAAAAGACTACCCGCCCAGTGGTGTAACGAAATTTGAGGGGGCCCAATGCAAAGTAGATGCAGGGGATCCTCGCTCTGTAACCAGTCAGGAGCGTTCAGACAAGGGGTCCACTGCCTGTGCACAGTGCCAGAGGGGGCCTCATAGAGCTGACTGTATTTGCCCCAAGGTTGCTCAGAAAAGCAAATTTAGCACTGCTTTGCGGTTAATAGCACAAATGATTACTTCAGCCTGATGATTGTTTGGCCTGGCATCCTTGGTGTGGTTTACCCCTAACTTTTTGCATTCAATCCTCCTGTTTGCTGACTGTATTTTTTCTGGCTTTAGGAATCTGCACACTTTACCACTGCTAATCCGTGCTAAAGTGCTTGTGCTCCTGTCTTATAACATGGTAGAATTGACTTACACCCAATTGCCATTTTTAATCTATTTGTAAGTCTCTAGTAAAAGAGCGTTACCTGTGTCTCGGGCCCGTACAATACATGCTACTGACTGTGCTACCCACTTAGGTAGAACTTTAAACAAGCCTCAGGCCTGCCAGTGCAGCCGGTGCATGTAAAGTATTAAACAGCCATTCCAATCTGACAAAATGAACCTTTTGTCAGGCCCAAACCTTACTTTTTAATATATGTAAGTCATCCCAAGGTTAGGCCTGGGACAGCCCAGAGAGCAGGGGGCAACGCATTTAAAAATTAAGACATGTACTTTTAGGTTTTCATGTTCTAGCAATGAAAAACTCTTAAATTCCCGTTTCACTACTTCATGACCTATGTTAGGTTTGAAAATCCCATTCCTGCAATGCACTCTTTTCATGCTATATTAGGTTAGCAGTGTGTGGTTAAATAGACACAATTTGTATTCACGTTACACAACCCACTGAGTTATCCCGTAATGTGCACACTTGAGTTAGCAAGTGTGACTCCATTTTGTATTTCGTAATCCCTATTAGGCTTCTTAGACTGTGCCTGAACTCGGCCTCATTACTCGTATTGCTTGCCTCAGCAGAACATCTTATTTTGTTTTTATTGTCTTTTCTGTCCAACGCTGTTTCTCGACTTACTAATGAATAAGCCATTCTGCCCTCGCATACCTATCCGAGTGTGTAGTTCTACTCCCACATTAGGAGACACTGAGGCTCAGCACGGTAACCTGTACCAATCTGGCAGGTGGTAGCTCTTCCCTCTGTGCCCTCTTTGTTCATGCAGTGTGAATAACAAGGACCCCCTGTTCAAAATAAATGATTCTTAAGGCAGGGACATATACTGTGTGAATATCGAGACATAATCATAGCAAAACAGAAGGGAAGGTAAATTCATAAAGGAACCACAAGATCAAGAAAAATTAAAAAACTCTATTTCAGTTAATAAGTATTCATGTTAAAACCAAACATTATAGACACTAATAATGCATAAATTTGGACAATAAATAAAAAAACAATTTATACAGTTTCAATACAATACATTCACATAAAAGTAAAAAGCAAAATAGTGGCAATCAATATTTTCCGACGCGCGTGTCGGCGTTACAAGAGACGCCTTCTTCAGGAGCCACGATTTCTATCTGAAAAAATAGTTAAAAAATATAAAGACAAAATCAATAATATAAATTTAAAAGGATTAATTTTCCACTAACAATGTGTCATGTATAACGAATCGACTAAAACAGTTTATACAGCTAATTCAAAACAAGTCCCTAAATGAAAACTCCTTCCCTACTTGCTGAAGCAATAAAATAATTGCCAAACAAGGTACAAACCTAATATTTATATATTTGAGCAGTTGTAAATGGATTAAACTAAGATGGAGAGGCACCCAGTGAATTAGTACGTCTGAAAGGCCAGGACCATTCGGTCACTCCTCATAATACCTTCCCAGTGATTATCGATAATTTCAAAGAGAATACTGGACAATATCAAATGCGACCATATATTGCAAGAGGGGTATACCTACTAAAAAAGGTCTACACTCAGTGTCTACACAGAGCACATTTCTCCTTAAATATCACGATTTTAAAAAAATTATAGGAAATATCCAGGATATATCCATTAGGGGATTTACACTAGAGCCACAGGTGTATTCTGTTGTATTTATATATGTTTTCAGCTTAAATCCATTTTTTTGATAAAGAAATGAACTTTTTAGAACAACAACTATAATCTTGCATGTTAAAACTTCATTGGAGATTTTTATATTTAGTGCCTAATATACGTTTCAATTTTTCAATTCCTGTTTTTTTTTTTTATAAACAAGGGCCATTGGCGTATTCTGTTCTATTCTAATACATTCTCATATTGAATCCATTCTTTTTTTTGTATATAAGAAACAAAGAGAAAAAGAACCTTGTTGATAAACGCCTAATTGATTACATATTTGAATCTACATTAGGGATATTGGAATTCAATGCCCAACGGATATCTCAATTTTTCGATTCAAGGCATAGTAACCTTCTTTGTATTAAATCATAAACCTTATACCATCAATTGATTTGAACAAACTGACTCCCATTTGGTCTATGGCTATGGGCTCATTAAATGCAACCACTTACCTAGTACTAACGCTGAGGCGACCGATGTACTATATGATGTACTATATCATTCAAACTAAAAACAGTGCCTTCTGTTCCTCACATTCGATTTCTGTGTTGTCTTTAATGTGGTCATAGAAAAAGAGAGATGAAAAGCATGACATAAGCTACATAGCTATCGAGTATGCTTTTACTAGTGCAAACAGTGTTTTCAAGTCGATACAATTTATATTGGTCGATACGCAGGTAGAACTTACATGTAGTCGTAGTTGTTATGGCCTTAGCTGGCAACCAGGTTTACTTGACGCTAGAGGGGCCAGTTGCTCGTAAAAACGGGTAGCTGTCGCCCGTATATATTTCAATTAATTGCGTCACTTTTCTATTTAAAGTGCACTCGATCGGTTTCTAAATAAAAAAACATAATTAACAATATTTAAAAAGGGGCGAACCCCGCTTCATATATCACAGTTAGGTCTCAAAACTATAACGTGTAATAGAAGTTATAGGGTCGTCCTTACCCGTAAAAATATTGAAAAATTGAAACGTATATTAGGCACTAAATATAAAAATCTCCAATGAAGTTTTAACATGCAATATTATAGTTGTTGTTCTAAAAAGTTCATTTCTTTATAAAAAAAATGGATTTAAGATGAAAGCATATATAAATACAACAGAATACACCCGTGGCTCTAGTGTAAATCCCCTAATGGATATATCCTGGATATTTCCTATAATTTTTTAAAAATCGTGATATTTAAGGGGAAATGTGCTCTGTGTAGACACTGAGTGTAGACCTTTTTTAGTAGGTATACCCCTCTTGCAATATATGGTCGCATTTGATATTGTCCAGTATTCTCTTTGAAATTATCGATAATCACTGGGAAGGTATTATGAGGAGTAACCGAATGGTCCTGGCCTTTCAGACGTACTAATTCACTGGGTGCCTCTCCATCTTAGTTTAATCCATTTACAACTGCTCAAATATATAAATATTAGGTTTGTACCTTGTTTGGCAATTATTTTATTGCTTCAGCAAGTAGGGAAGGAGTTTTCATTTAGGGACTTGTTTTGAATTAGCTGTATAAACTGTTTTAGTCGATTCGTTATCCATGACACATTGTTAGTGGAAAATTAATCCTTTTAAATTTATATTATTGATTTTGTCTTTATATTTTTTTACTATTTGTTTCAGATAGAAATCGTGGCTCCTGAAGAAGGCGTCTCTTGTAACGCCGACACGCGCGTCGGAAAATATTGATTGCCACTATTTTGCTTTTTACTTTTATGTGAATGTATTGTATTGAAACTGTATAAATTGTTTTTTTATTTATTGTCCAAATTTATGCATTATTAGTGTCTATAATGTTTGGTTTTAACATGAATACTTGTTAAATGAAATAGAGTTTTTTAATTGTTCTTGATCTTGTGGTTCCTTTATGAATTTACCTTCCCTTCTGTTTTGCTATGATTATGTCTCGATATTCACACAGCCCTCTTTGTTCATGTTCAGCCCAGGCCGGTAACTTTCTACTGTGGGAGTGGTTGGAGGCTCTTGGGAAGAATCATTACGTTTTGTAGACTGATGGCTGTCAGTGCCTTGGCAGACATCTGAGGGTGCAGGTCAGATTGGACTCCCCTGCAGAGTATTGCTAATAAAGCCTGTTTGCATTCTCGACTGTCTGAGCCACACAGAGAGCTCAGGTGTGCCTGGATGGGCCATCACTGGCAGAATGAGAGGAAGGAGCTGGGCACAGGCCTACCTACACTGAAATAATCTGTGTCCTGGATCCCTACAAAGGGCTGCATACCTCCTGTCGTTAGTCAGAAGCCAAAGCCTGGAAGGCAGGGCACCTGTGCACTTCAAAGGCATGCCTCTGGAAGCTTCTCCCACTTCAAGAGCACAACTGGGTATAAATACTGGACCTCAGACACCAACTCTTCAATTCACTTCTGGACCTGTGGATACTCTGGACTGACACTCTGCTGACCTGAAGGGAATGCTGCCCTGCTGTGCTGACCTTCTTCCTCCTGCTCTCTAGCCTGGGTGTGAAGGACTGGACCTGCATCTCTTGAAACCAGAACCTCTGAGTGTCTCCAAGGGCAAGGTGACTGGTTTCCTGATCTGAAGACTCAAACACAACAGGCTTCCAATAACCTTGCACCTTCACCTGGACTCTGCTATCTGCTATCTGTGAGTCTACCAATGAAATATTGCCACCCCAGTCCTGGATCCCAGGAAGTGGATTTAAGTTACTCTGTCAGTCTCTGTGGATCCAGCGGTACTGATGCAAATCCTCTGCTGCACGGCGCAACCCCGAGCAGAACCGATGCATCTCCATTGCTGCGTGGATTGGACCATCCTCTTCAGAACCACCACTGCACAACACCTCTTCGCAAAGGTCCTCACATCCCTCGCTGATGTCAGCCTCCATGACGGTGCCAGACTCTGCGTTGCGGCTTTGCAGCACCTTCGAACCGACGCATCGCCCGACTGAGCGATGCATCCTCAACACTGGAGTCTGCATTGCAAGACCCCGTCAACAGGATCCTTCAAGATGCAGAACACCACATTGCAGCTTTTTAAAAAACTTTATAATTTTACAATGTTACATTAATACAAAGCATTAGTGCTCACTGTCATACCATAATGTCTATGAAGTATGAAAAAAGAACATCAATGTTAATAATTCTCAAACGAAAATACTATCGCATTTGTAACATAAGCAGATCATAATATATCAATTCCCTGGCCCTTCAAATACTACAAACTGACTGTCTAACAGTGCAGCAGCCCCTTTAGGTCCATAGCAGGAGTGTTGCATGAGGGTATGAATCGGGAGTATGCAATAACAACCCGTGTGACTTGCATTATAATTTCACCCCACTCCAGTTGGCACTCGACCCTGTTCTAGTTGCGAGTCAGATGACAAATGTGTAGATGCCATTTAACTTCTAAGTGGACCCCAAATGTCTTTAGGGTGTGATGTGTGAGGTTGCGTGGTAGCCTATATCTCAATATTTGTGCTGTAGAAAGCTAGACTAGTTAACCAGTTTTGTAAGGTGGGGACCCTTTTCCCACCCCTGTTAATAACGATCTCTCTCTTAGCTAACAGGAAACCGATGGCAGCAAATTTCCGCACTCCTTCAGGGAAATTCACTACATATCCCAAGAGCGCCACTTCAGGAATTGGGGTGAGAGTTAAGTCAAGCATGAGTCCTAATGTTCGATGTATCTCCATCCAAAAAGACTGTAGTTTGGGACATGTCCAAGTTAAGTGTGCGAAATCTGCATGTGGAGTCCTCATTTCACACAGTGATGTGATCTAGACAGATCAATTCTGTGGGAGTGCTCAGGTGTAACGTATATTCGACGCAAACACTTAAAGTGCAATAGCTTATGCCGACTGCTCAATGAAATGTCTTTAGTAACTTTACCGCACTTTTCCCATTGGTCGCCTGATATGGGGTGTCCCAAGTTAGTCTCCCAGACCTCATGTACCTTGGCATCGTTAATGGGGAGGAGAGCCGAGCAATCTCTATATAATTTGGAAATCAGGTGATCACCCCCCTCAGATTCTATGGTGGTAGAGAGTGGAATGAACGAGTCGGGCTCTACAGGGAAACTGGGGAGCGTGGCCCGCAGCGCTGAGTGGACCCTATTCAGGACGAAGCGGTCCCTGAAGGTGGCAGACCTGAAGCGGTCGTCTTCAGCCAGGGAGAAGACATGGCCTCCTGGGAATAGATCACCAAATTTGACAATTTCAAATGTGGCAAGTGTGCACTGAACTAGTGTTTCTCCCATAGTTGGTAGCCAATGGGGTTAGGAACTGGTAGGGCCGATGAGTATAATAGGGGAGCTCCCATAATTCTTCACAGCCTGTCCCAGGCCCAGCTGGTGGTGGACACTGTTTGGATATAATTTGGGTCTCTCGGGACACCCCCGGGAAGTACCACCAACAGGTTATTGGGAGCACAAAGTCTGCCTCTGGGCGGAGAAATAGAATCCTGACATCTGGGTGGAACCAGGCGTGGGTGTAACTACACTGGGCGACGTAAAAGTATAGTGTGAGGTCAGGGACTCCAAACCCACCTCTATTTTATGGTAATGTAAGAATCTGCCAACTGACCTGAGGATGCTTGCCCCCCATGTTGAACGGATAAGGTGCGAACACAACATCTGAAAGAAACTATTCGGAGGAGGGATATGGATATTATTGAACAAATATAAAAATTTGGGAAGGATGACCATTTTGATCAAAGCAACCCGCCCAGCGATAGACAGCGGAAGCCGTAGCCATCTCTCTGTTTGTGACACAAGGGTATCCATCCCTGCCCATAGTTGAGTTGAATAATTTGAGCAGAGTCTAAATTTAGTAGGGACAGGGGTCTATAGTAGCCACAAGAAGCAGGGTCTCTACCCGGTTTAGGGAGAAGTATAATGACTGCTTCTCGGAGCGTGGGTGGTAATTAATTTTTCACAAGTGCCTCCGCATATGCCTCCACTAATTTAGGTGCTAGCAGGTCTTTACAGGTTTTATAAAATTCCTGTGTGAAACCGTCCAGCCCAGGGGCGGTAGATCCATTGAGAGCCTTAATGGCACTAACAATTTCTTCCGAGGAGAATGGTTCAGCAAGAAACTCCTGTATATTTTTATCCAAGTAGACCAGGGCTATTTCTGACAAATAAGCCTATTGTGCTGATAGGTCACCTTCAGTCCTAGTAGAATACAATGTGGTGAAATAGTCCAAGAATTCCTCATGGATTGCAGCAATGTCCGTGAGTACGTGGCCGCCCAATTCACGCAATTCTGTGGTATATGATTTAGCATACGGGGGTCAGAGCATCTGCGCCAACGTACGGCCTGGCCTCTCACCCTCACCATAACGGCGAGCTGTTTGGTATTTACTGAGGAAGTGGATCTCACGATCCGCAGCATCCCTGTATTCTGTAAGTAGGGAGAGGCGACGCTGCGTGGTTTCCGAGGCAGAACCCACCATCGATTTATCGTCTAATTTGGCCAAATCCATCTCTAGTCTAGTGATGGTAGCACGTAGGTCCCTTAGGACACCGGCGTGTTTGGAAATACAAACATCTCTAATGTAGGCTTTAAAAAACTCCCATAAGACCGCCTATGTGTCCACTGATCCAGTATTTATATGAAAATACTATTCTATGGCCTCCCTGATCTCTGAATGGAAAAAAAGTAATTGTGGGCTCGGCTGAGAAAACACCACTGACGTTCATACCCATAAGGCCGGGGAATCTTAAGATGAAGGAGCACAGGTGAATGATCGGAGCATGTTCTGGGAAGGATCGTAATAGAATAGTACCATGTGTAAGCCTCAGATGATAGCAGCCAATAGTCAATACGGGTCCACGTATTATGTTGCCCGGAGTAATGCGTGTAACCGAACTCAGAGGGGTTGCGTCGTCACCACACGTCTAAAAGGGAAAAGGTGTCACATAGGTCCAGGAGTACTGTTAGTCAAGTCAAGTCAATTAATTTGTCTAGTGCGCTACATACCCAGAGGGTCTCAAGGCGCTTGAGGAGGGAGGGGAATTACTTGTCGAATATCCAGGTTTTAAGTTGCTTTCTGAATGCTAGGTGGTTTTGAGTGAGGCCGAGGTGAATGGGGAGTGAATTCCAGGTTTTAGCCGGCAGGTAGGAGAAGGATCTTCCTCCCATGGTGGTTTTTTTTTTTTTTATTTATTTTTTTTTTTTATTGATTCAGTTCAAAACCGATATCTTTTCATATTCATAATACAGTTATAATGTTATACACTTCCAAAATAAAACATTTAACCTATAAAACAGTATTAATGTTGCGCTACTATAGATACCTTCCTTGGTCTAGCTTTATACAAACTTCACTCTTCAACCCCCATATGATCAATCATCGCCTGCCAAACCTTAATCCCCCTTTGCTTTTTCTTGATTGACTTAGTACAATATAGGTTATACTCCAGGTAAAACACATTGTAGAATTTCGCTCTCCACATCTCATAAGCAGGAGCTTCCGGTTTCAACCACATTGAGGCAATACAGTGGTGGGCCACTGCCGTCACCATAAATAACAGGTATCTATACTTACGATACGATACAAACACATCCAGGTCACTAGATAAACCAAAGATAATCATTTCCTTGGAGATTATAACATCAACTTTTAGCATACTTGAAAGAAATTGTACAATGGATGTGAAGAATGAGTTTAACACATTGCAATCAGCAAATATATGAACAATGTCAGCCATATCAGTTTGGCATCTAAAACATTTCCCATTATAACTGTTGCCCCACTTTGCCATTTTTGCAGGAGTGTGGTAAAGATTAAATAAAGTTTTGTAGTGCTGAGCACGTAAATTCGCCGATAGCATAATATCGGCCGCGATGTTAATAGACTCTTGTAAGGGTACAGAACTAGTAACAAGCCTCGTCAACCATTTGGACTCCTGCAAAGCAAGATCGTCCTGATATAATTCGAGTAAATAGTTATATATAATACCGATCCGTGTCGGTCTATTAAGTATTGTCAATAGACCGTTAGGCAGTATAGATATTGAATTTAGGTGCTTAAAAATAAAATCTCGTAACTGTAAGTACTTAAAAAAATCATGCTGTTGGATTACATAGGTGTCTTTGAGCTCTTGAAAAGATAACACTACCCCGTCTTTAAACAGTGATCCAACCACTTTTAAACCTTTTTCCCCCCAGATTTGCATTCTATAGTCCCAAAATATAGATGGTAATAGTGCCGGGGAGTCGCACGGAGTGTGATAATTAATACGATGCAGCTGCATGATTTTACTAATCATACGCCAACCCTTAAAAGCAGTATACACCAACTTAAATTTCGTTCTTTTGTAATAGCTAGGCTCATAAAAACGAAGAAGCATCTGTCGTGCTCGTGGGCCAAGTAATAAATAAAAAATATCAGGGTCCTCAAATTGAGGTGGGTCATTTCCATTTACAGCAAACTTTATATTCTGTAACAAACAAGACAAATAATATAATAAAAAGTTTGGGACGGCCCAGCCTCCCCTCAGCATAGGAAGTGTCATGAATTTAGATGCCCGACGTGGGGATTTCCATCCCCAAATAAACCTTTCAACCGTTGCTTGAAGTTTCCGCATTTCCAAGGGTGGTAGCTCAAGTGGGACTGACCTGAAAAAGTACAGCACTTTAGGAAGTATAGACATTTTAAGCACATTCCGTCGTCCCACCATCGATAGATGTAAGCATTCAATTTTTTCTAGTTGTTGTTTAATAGAGCGTATGAGATCAGTCCAGTTAACCATGATGGTTTTGTTGATGCGTGGAACAGCAGCAAGGGCTTGGTCGGAAGAGCGTAGCTGGCGGGAGGGGGTGTGGAAGGAGACTCGCGTGTTGAGGCATTCGGGTCCAAGTTCGTAAAGTGCTTTGTGTGCGTGGGTGAGGAGGCGGAATGTTATCCTCTTATTGACAGGGAGCCAATGGAGGTCTTTCAGGTGATTAGAAATGTGATCTTTACGCGGGATGTCTAGTATGAGTCTGGCTGATGCGTTCTGGATGCGTTGGAGTTTTTTCTGAAGTTTTGCGGTGGTACCGGCGTATAGGGTGTTTCCGTAGTCCAGGCGGCTTGTAACCAGTGCGTGGGTGACCGTTTTTCTAGTTTCGGTGGGGATCCAGTGAAATGTTTTTTTGAGCATGCGTAGAATGTTGAAGCAAGATGATGAAACGGCGTTGACTTGTCTGGTCATTGAGAGTGAGGAGTCCAGGATGACGCCCAGGTTCCGTGCGTGGTCCGTCGGGATGGGTGCTTTTTCAAGGGCCGTTGGCCACCAAGAGTCGTCCCATGTGGAGGGGGAGGAACCTAAGATAAGGACTTCTGTTTTGTCTGAATTCAGTTTCAGACGGCTGAGCTTCATCCACTCTGCTACTTCTTTCATTCCTTGATGTAGGTTGGTTTTGGCGGTGTTAGGGTCATTGGTGAGTGAGAGGATCAGTTGAGTGTCGTCAGCATAGGAGATGATGTTGAGGTTGTGTTGGCGTGCGATGGTCGCGAGGGGGCTCATGTATATGTTAAAGAGGGTGGGGCTGAGTGAGGATCCTTGTGGCACGCCACAGATGACTTCAGAGGCCTCTGACTTGAACGGTGGGAGGCGGACTCTCTGAGTTCTTCCGGCAAGGAACGAGGTGATCCATTCCAGTGCTTTTCCTTGGATTCCGATGTTTCTAAGGCGATGTAACAGGGTACTATGACAGACTGTGTCGAAGGCTGCGGAGAGGTCGAGGAGGATGAGGGCGACTGTGTCTCCATTGTCTAGTAGAGTTCGAATGTCGTCTGTTGCTGCGATGAGGGCGGTTTCGGTGCTGTGTTTGGCTCGGAAGCCGGACTGTGAGGAGTCGAGGGAATTGTTGGTTTCGAGGAAGGCGGCGAGCTGGTTGTTGATTGCTTTATCGATGACTTTGGCCGGGAATGGGAGGAGCGAGATGGGGCGGTAGTTTTTGAGTTCGGTGGGGTCAGCTGTGTTTTTTTTTAGAAGGGCGCTGAGTTCGGCGTGTTTCCAGCTTTCCGGGAAGGTGGCGGAGTTGAGGGAGCAGTTGATGACGTCTCGGAGGTGTGGTGCTATGATGGAGTCTGCTTTGTTGAAGATGTGGTGAGGGCATGGGTCTGTGGGGGATCCTGAGTGGATGGATTTCATCAGGCGGATGGTGTCCTCAGTGGAGATTGGGTTCCAGTCATTAAGGATGTTCAAGGGGGGTGAAGGTTCGGCAGAAGGTTGGGTGGGTTGGTCTTCGGGTTGGTTGTTGAAGCTGTTGTGGATGTCTGCGATTTTGTCGTGGAACAACGAAGCTAAGGAGTCGCAAAGGGTTTGAGAGGGAGTGATGTCGTTGGAGTTGGCAGTGGGGTTGGTGAACTCTTTGACGATGTTGAATAATTCCTTGCTGTTGTGGGCGTTGTTGTCTAGTTTGTCTTTGAATGCGGCTTTCTTGGCTGTCCGGATCAGTTGGTGGTGTATGCGGGTGGCGTTTTTGAAGGCGTCCCTGGTGCTGGTGTTTGGGTCTTTTTTCCAGGCCTTCTCGAGGGAGCGACAGAGTTTCTTGGATTTCTTAAACTCATCGTTGAACCAGGGGGCGTTTTTGCTGCCTAGTTTGATTAGACGTTTTTTCAAGGGTGCTAGGTTGTCGGCGCTGTGAGTTAGCCATTGTGTGAGGTTGATGGCTGCTTGGTTAGGGTTCGACGAATAGGCTGGGGGGTTTTGAAGAAGCGATGTGGAGATCTGATCGATGGTGATTTTGTTCCAGTTTCTTCGCAGAGTGGGTTGAGGGTGGTTGTGGAGTGTGGTCTTTTTGTAGGTGAAGTGAACGCAGCTGTGGTCCGTCCAATGGAGAGCTGTGGTGAGACTGAAGGAGATGTGCTTGCTGGAGGTGAAGATAGGGTCGAGTGTGTGTCCTGCGCAGTGGGTGGGGGTGTTAACTAATTGTTTGAGTCCGAGGTTGGCGAGGTTGTTCAGAAGAGTGGTGGTGTTGCTGTCGTTGTTCTTTTCCAGGTGAAAATTGAGGTCTCCCAGTAGAATGTAGTCCTCGGAGGGGAGGGCGTGAGGGGTGATGAAGTCGGTGATGTCTTCACAGAATTGTGCACAGGGTCCTGGTGGTCTGTAGAGGAGTGTGCCTCTGAGTGTGGTCTTGGGGTCGGTGTGGATCTGGAAGTGAAGGTGTTCGGCGCTAGCGAGGTTGACGTCTGAGCTGGTTGAGATGCGGATGGAATTCTTATGGACGATGGCGATGCCTCCTCCTGTTTGCTTGGTGCGGTCCTTTCGGATGATCTTGTAGTCTTCCGGGATGGCTAAGGTGATGTCTGGAGCAGAGGAGGCGTTCATCCAAGTTTCTGTTAGGAAGGCGACGTCCGGAGAAATGGTGTCTAGTAGATTCCAAAGGTCGATGGCGTGTTTGTGGACCGAGCGGGTGTTGAGCAGGATGCATTTTAGGTGGTTGGTGTCAGATCTCTGTTTGGTGTTTGTGGGTGTGGAGATGGTATTGGTGCCGTCATACTTGCAGGAGTTGCAGGTGAAGGGTCCATGGGTGTGTCCAGGTGCGGCTTGGGCGCAGTTGGGGAATCGGCCGGGGTTTAGTGCTAGGAGGGTGGAGGTGTCGTATGTAATGCGGGAGGGGTGGGTGCAGCGGGGACCAGGGGGACTGGCGCTGGGCGCGGTCCAGGCGAGGACGGGCGTAGACGGGCTTACCTTTGGCGCACCTTCGGCGCGACTGCTGCGCGTGGACGCTGCGCGTTGGTTCATCTGCTTTAAATGGAGAGTGGAGGGGGGCGGAGCGTGGGAGGGTCAGCTGGGAGGCGGGATCTAGGTGCAGGGAGGGTCTGGGATGGGCAGAGGGGTCAATACAAAATGGCTGAAAGGTAAACAAATGCTCTTAAATAAATAATACAAAGCGCTACACACCTCGAGGTGCATCACAATGAAAGCGCTAGCGGAAATAAATGCGAGCCAAGTAGCGTTATCGGGCGCTGCACAGAAAGCTATCAATTACCAATGGCAGTAGCCCAACAACACGAGCGCTGCACACAAAGCCTATTCAATATCAGTTGCAGTACTATAAAAGCACACAGGACACGAGCGCTGCACAGAAAGATATTCGATGATACAATCAGTAGACCAAATAAGAAGCACTGTTCTCGAGCGCTGCACGGATTCTTTTTAATTCAGATTAGCAGTAAGTCATACAATACCACCAGGAGAGGGAGGTGAGGGGAGCGACCGCTTCTGCGTGGAGCAGGACGGTCACAGCTCTCCACGAGGGCAAGCGCAGGCTCTACCTCTGTGGGTGGGAGGGTCAGCTGGGAGGCGGGATCTAGGTGCAGGGAGGGTCTGGGACGGGCCGAGGGGTCAATACAAAATGGCTGAAAGGTAAACAAATGCTCTTAAATAAATAATACAAAGCGCTACACACCTCGAGGTGCACCACAATGAAAGCCCTAGAGGAAATAAATGCGAGCCAAGTAGCGTTATCGGGCGCTGCACAGAAAGCTATCAATTACCAATGGCAGTAGCCCAACAACACGAGCGCTGCACACAAAGCCTATTCAATATCAGTTGCAGTACTATAAAAGCACACAGGACACGAGCGCTGCACAGAAAGATATTCGATGATACAATCAGTAGACCAAATAAGCAGCACCGTTCTCGAGCGCTGCACGGATTCTTTTTAATTCAGATTAGCAGTAAGTCATACAATACCACCAGGAGATGGAGGTGAGGGGAGCGACCGCTTCTGCGTGGAGCAGGACGGTCACAGCTCTCCACGAGGGCAAGCGCAGGCTCTACCTCTGTGGGTGGGAGGGTCAGCTAGGAGGCGGGATCTAGGTGCAGGGAGGGTCTGGGACGGGCCGAGGGGTCAATACAAAATGGCTGAAAGGTAAACAAATGCTCTTAAATAAATAATACAAAGCGCTACACACCTCGAGGTGCACCACAATGAAAGCGCTAGCGGAAATAAATGCGAGCCAAGTAGCGTTATCGGGCGCTGCCCAGAAAGCTATCAATTACCAATGGCAGTAGCCCAACAACACGAGCGCTGCACACAAAGCCTATTCAATATCAGTTGCAGTACTATAAAAGCACACAGGACACGAGCGCTGCACAGAAAGATATTCGATGATACAATCAGTAGACCAAATAAGCAGCACCGTTCTCGAGCGCTGCACGGATTCTTTTTAATTCAGATTAGCAGTAAGTCATACAATACCACCAGGAGATGGAGGTGAGGGGAGCGACCGCTTCTGCGTGGAGCAGGACGGTCATGCCCGGGGTTTGGTGTCAGGCGATGTGGAATTGCTATCTAGCGTAGCACATATTAGTAAATGAAAATTACCTCCTACAATCAAATTGGTGATCTCAAGTGTAGCCAATTGTGCGTGTATAGAATGGAAATACTCAGGGCAATCTATGTTGGGGGCATATATACATACAAGGGCAAGTGTGTGGCCCATCATTTTGCCAGTGACAATTGTATAGCGACCCTCATTGTCATTGAAAAGTGAGAGCAAGTGGAATGGTATTCGCTTAACAATCGCCGTGCCACTGGTATATTTACTATAATTGGCAAAATATCTATGTTGTCTCCAGCTCAAGGCAAACTGTGTTGTATCAGATTTAGGAGGGTGAGTTTCCTGTATGAATGCTATATCCACCTTATAACGTTGAAGATAATGGATGGCATGTTTGCGTTTACGAGTATTATTGAGACCTCTAACATTCCAGGACATCAAAGATAGATCCGAAGGGCTGCTAATATTGCCTAACCTGAAAAAACATGGAAGAAGCAATGCGTTATCCCTTTATCGAGCACCACAACAACATTTATATATTAAACGGACCACAACATCTAACCAGTAGCACCGCTGGAAAATAGTTCCACACTTGCGTTTGATCCGCTGCTGGGGGGATAAGATCCCGCAGCGCCTGTTTTAGACTGATTGTTGTTCTGCTTATACAAGTGACGAAATTTCTGCGCCTCTGTGGGGGAGTCAAATATACGGGCTCGGCCTGCAACATCCACGGACCACAACATCTAACCAGTAGCACCGCTGGAAAATAGTTCCACACTTGCGTTTGATCCGCTGCTGGGGGGATAAGATCCCGCAGCGCCTGTTTTAGACTGATTGTTGTTCTGCTTATACAAGTGACGAAATTTCTGCGCCTCTGTGGGGGAGTCAAATATACGGGCTCGGCCTGCAACATCCACCCGCAGCCTGGCCAGATAGAGCATGCTGTATTTCAAGCCTAAGTTCCTAAGCGTAGCCTTAACACCATTATATTTATGCCAGGCATCCTGTACCATGGGTGTGAGTCTGCATAGAGCGCCAGCTTATTATTTATGCATTTTTATAAAGCGCGGACTTTACCCGAAGGTGTTAAAGTGCTGTACAATAGAACCAGTTACGTTACATGAGAGAAATGTTACAAAATAGAACGTACACAAATAGCAGGACACAGAGTCAAACACAGCACCCTTTTCCCTAGCAAGGCGAAGGGCAGTGTCTCTGTCACAGTAGTTCATAATCCTACCTATTAAAGGTCTAGGCGGTAGCCACGGCTCGTGCAGGGCGTTACACCGGGCGGTGACGTCAGGCAGAGGATGGGCAGGGTGGGGGGTTGTAAAATGCGGGATATATACGATGTCAGGTAAGTACCGAAAAAAGTAAATAAAACAAATTTCGTTACCCGCTCTGCATCGCCAAATGTGATGCAGCATGGGTAACGAAATATTATTATTTTTTTTTTTTCGGTACTTACCTGACATCGTCCATATCCCGCATTTTACAACCCCCCACCCTGCCCCTCCTCTGCCTGACGTCACCGCCCGGTGTAACGCCCTGCACGAGCCGTAGCTGCTAGGCGGGCATCCCGGGTTGGGTCTGGGACCCAGTGTAGGATGCGCCCGCTCAAGAACCCAGATTCTCTTCCAAATAGGTCACTGAGGACAGACTCCACAAACAGATACAAACATCCCGCATTGGTCGACTCAGAGACCCCCAAAATTCTTATGTTATTTAGTAGGCTGCGCGCGTCAAGATCCTTATTCTTTATCGCCACTTCTTTCAGGATACGCTCAGTGCTGTCCAGCCGTTTAAGAGATTGAGCTGTGCCATCCTCAATGTCTGAAATCCTCGCTTCTGCCACATCTAAGCGCCGGTCATGCACCTGAATCTTGGTTCCAAGTTTCTCCAACTGTTTCAACTAGGGTGTCAAAACGACCGTCTAGGGCCCGAATGCCCACTTTAATTTCTTGTAGTAAGGATGTGGACTGGGCTGCAGTGTCACTGCTGTGCTCAGAACTCTGACCCCCTTCTGCCATCTCAGGGTTACCGTCCTGCGCCTTATCTGATAACTTTTCAAACAACATGGTCCTTTGTTGAGGATCTTTACGGCCCATGCCGCTGCATATGCCGTGGAGGGAGGCCCAGTGTGACAGACCCGCAATTGCCGCAATGTACGGCTGAGTGTGAAGACACCAAGCTGCTAATGAATAATGGCATAGTGGGGCATACAAGTAGGGCAGTCAGCGCACATTGGTGATGGTGGTGTCACACCCCCAATGGAGCAGCCTAGCACAGTAACATGGAGCAATGGCGCCCATGAAATCGCAGGGTGGTAGGCCAATATTAATATCAAGCAGTGTGAGTATTCCAGTAGTTACTCAGAGCAAGCCTCGGGCTACACGGCGCGATGCCCTGGGATGGTGAGTTTTTATAGGTCGCCTAAGGAACTCACTTGATGTTGGGGCTCCAAGCACCAGGTATTTTATAGGCTGTTGGGAGTGATCACAATGTGTGTGGAGCAAAAGAAAATTGCAAGGCACACTCGCCCCGGGACGACCCCGTAGCCGGACAAACCTTCGGGCCACCTCAGAAAAATCCACTATTGCGGCTGTTATTGGCAATGCCTGTCAAAGCTGAATGATGGCCCAAGGGGACATCGGCCAGTAGAGCCTCTGGCAAAGTCGGTTCTAAGGGGAGGGCGGAGTGGGCCCAAACAGGTATTGCAGCACCCCAAGCGGCAACTACCTCTAGGCAATCTGCAAACTGGTCGCTAGGGCTGAAGCAACATCAGTGTATGTGCTTGAACTCCATAAAGGTGTTCCAGGACCCCTAGAGCTCCACCAGGAGCCCCAGGCAGGAGCAGATGCCGTGACTCGGCAACAGCCACCAGGCCGCAAGGTGTGTATGAAGGGTGTGCTGGAGCTGCTCAATGTGTACCCCCAAGTGCGCGTTGCGCGAGTACCTCACCTCTCCTCCCCTGAAACTCCCTATCTGACGGCCGGGCAGCCGTTCCCCAAGCTCACCCATGGACCCTGTCCTCGCGGGGCCTCCGGGGAAGACACAGGGGAGTGATGGCATAGTACGAGGCCACTTCACCAACAACAAACATGAAGCTGAAGTGCAGGGAGGGAACAAACAATACCGGGCACCCGGCGCACTCACTGATGTAGTTGTGTGTGGCTCATGGAGGCAAGCAGGTCTCCGCGCAGCAATCGCCCGGGTGAGCCGTTTACTCGAGGCCGCTACTTTTGGCCCACTTGCTCCACACCCTTCATCCACGCAGGTGGCTTAACATCTGTGAGATCAGCTGCCCCAGCCAGCGGGAAAGAGGTTGTCTGAGTCACTGCCAACTCCGCTTTCAGTTGCTGTAGTGCTGGCAACTATTCCAGGTGCGTTATAGGGGGATATTGTAGGATCTCTAGCATCGCCCGGCGGAGCTTCACAGTTGCACGGCCGTCTTGGTCGGCGGCTAAGCCATGCCCCCACCACATTGCAGCTTCGCAGCACCACATAACTGATGCATCGCTGAGGCTGCCCTAAGCATTTTTGATGCAGTTTCTCGCAAACCAGGATTTAAGGTACTTTGTTCAGCAGCCCTAACTGGGCCCCTGTAGCTGGTCCGCACTCCATTGTTGTTGGCCTGATCCTGTCTCTTTGTCACAGGCCAGTATGACCAGTTATCTACAGTTGCCGCATTGTGCTTTTGGCTGTGTTTTTTGGTAAAATCTTTAAAATCGGATATCTATGGTTGTACTGGTTGGATTTTTGTCATTTTGTTCTGGTATTTATTTTTTAAAAGTCTATTTTTCTAATTTGGCGTGGGATCCTTTTTGTGTGGTGTTTTTCACTTTATAACTGTTTTGAAGTGTTGCACAAACTTTGCCTCTAAGTTAAGCTTGGCTGCTCTGAGCCAAACTACCTCAGGGTTGAGTGCAAATTAATTTAGGGTTGGTTAGTGCCTCATCCTGACAAGGAGTTTGGTTGCTGCTTGAGAAAGGTTTCACCGATATTCTTTCTATTAGACCAAAATTAAAATGTGACCTTATTATGACTAAATTTAAGGAATTGCTGTAGTAAGTTAAAACACCACTGTAATGTATTAAAACATGTATACTATGCTGTGGGTATTATAAAATAGGTGCAAGAAAGCACAAAAGGCCTTTACAGACATGCTGCCTCCGTTTTCATAAGCTATACTTATTGTTTTAACAGTAACTTAGACATCAGCGAGAAATACCAGCTTGTTTTGTTAGGTATAGTTCCAATACCGCACTGAGACATTGCACATTTACAGTTACCAGTTCTCAAATAAATGTTACTCTATTAACCAAGATAAGAACAATTGACGGCTCTGTCGGCCTCTTCGGTAATCTGATTTGTCAGTTTCAGATCGCTGCATCTTTCAGCAGCGAGCTTTTAAATCCAGGTATCACATCAATTACCGACAGCTGGAACAGCCGAGACAATGGGATTACCTGGTCAAATATAAAGAGTAGCAAACGAGTAACTGTTTTTACATTATCTAATAGCGCCACTGACTGGGGACTGAAACATAAGGCTGTACTGAATCCAGATTGGATGTACATTTTGCTGGAACTACAAAACATGTTCCCAATGAACTAGTGGCCGGTGCTCGGAGGACTGAACCTTCAACCTTGGCTTTGCAAGCATCAAAAAAGTTACAACGGAAAGTAAAATGGCATTCATACGAAGCCACCAGAAACACATCCGTTAAAAAGTTAATCAGTGGGTGTATTTCCAAAATAAGTTCTATGACTGCATGAGCACACCCTGGTTTTCGCATCACTAAAATATATTGAATAGCTGCTATTGAAGCCAGGCTCGAGCTTCACTGTAGCAGCACGTATCAGACTCCCTGCGCTCACTTGTTTCCTCCAAGCTTATACCTTCACAGGGCATAATGTGCATGTAAACAGAGCCATCAAACGAATGCGGGACATGGATCTTGACTGCAGCTCAGCATTTCGCTACGGAGGAAACATTCTCCTTTTAGAAATAGTTGGTGGGCGCTGCTCCAGATGTTCTTTGTGTTTTCCTTTCTTTCATCTGCACAACAGAAAGTGAGCATCCCACGCAGTGAGACTGAAGCATATATCGCCTGCAGAGGTTGTTTAAGTTTAAAGTTGCAAATACTTTATTTTTTTACTATTTGAACCTTTGCTGGGGATACCAGGCACTTGTAACCTTTCCTGGGGTATTTCATTATCTCCCGCCTGGCCTCCTTATCTCCCAATCATAAACTCAATGCTTAAAACAGAATGCAATCCACTGTGCAGCACTCCTCTCCTGATCCCCAAACACATTCCCTTGACAGTAGATGAGTCGTCTCTGCCAGCGGCAGCCACCGGAGGCCACTACAGCAGGTTAAGACAATAGAGAATGGTCCTTTGGAACCATTGTAGAGTGCCTGGAGACGAGAAGCCACCAACTAGAGAAAGGAAAAGCAGCACCAGGGAGGACTTGCAAAAGGTCGCCTTGTGCTCGTGTAGAGTGTTGCTCAGCCTGTATGTGTGGGTATAGAATGTTGAATGCTCGAATGTCGTGATGAATGTCAGTTGCTGAACGGGCTGAGCAGAGATCATACTGCTCTTGGTGGGGTTCTCTATTTGTTTACTTATAACTGGAATAAATACCATCCATCTACATACAAACCTCGGCTACCTGATCATCTTTACCTTACATCTGGCGACGATTTATAAAACGGACCTCCGCGTCAATTTTCAACAGACTTTAAAAAAAAAAAAAATGTTTCAACAGTGAAGAAACCGACTTGAAGCTTACATTCATACTGGCACCCAGAGCCCCACCAGTGACCCGCCCACCGGTCGCCCTAGAAGTAAGTGCCAGTTATTTATTTTCGTTTACTCCTTTTCGTGGTTCCTGGTCATCTTACATAGCAGATTATAAGTCAACTTGAAAAAGGGAGATAATTTGAAGCAGGACTCTCATTGCCAACAAAAGAATTTCTCAAAAGCGGTGAGGAGGATTTTCGTAATTGGCAAAATCAAACTTTAAGGGCGCACAAGTGGTTTCCTCATATCCTAACTGCATGCCAATTCCAGCGAGACCGATCACCTGCAAGTATAAAGCGCCAGTGTCGAAATGCACATCGTCCTGCCTCATATTCGCTGCCTACTGTTCCTGCCTACATGCCTGCTATTGCGACTCTTGTTTCCCTCAACTCAGGTGATGAATGTCTGTTGCTGAACGGGCTGAGCAGAGATCATACTGCTCCTAGTGAGGTTCTCTATTTGTTTACTTATAACTGGAATAAATACCATCCATCTACATACAAACTTCGGCTACCTGATCTTCTTTACGTTACAGCTCGCCACCAGCCTTACTTTAAGGGGGGATTTTGGTGACAAGCAGGCTGTGCTCTGCTGATGTGGGATTTGTGGGTCTGTGTGGTGGCACTGGCAGCATGTACTAGTGCTGGCTGGCACAGGACCTAACTTTCATACCTATGCACGTTCAAGCACAGTGACATAGATGCACTAGCACACACAGTCTGGCACTCGGGGGCCTATTCCATTCTGTACATACATTTTTACCAATTTTTTTCCATCTGCTGGGTGGTCTTGACTACCAGCCACCCTTCTGTGTTTCTGTTATGGTCACCACCTCCCATATCGGCCTATTTACAGACAGGCGCGGGAGCATCATGACATACTATCACGTCGTCTGCACTTGGAGTTTGCACATTTGCAGGTGGCAGTCAGTGCTTAATTTGAGCCAGTGGTTTACAGTGCTCAGCACTGGCACTTAATTTCCAGGAACCTGTACTTATGACAGCTGCCACATGGTGGTGCTGTTTGTAATTAAGAAAAACACTTGTTTGTTAAGTCAATATACATTAAAACAACTAATACCTGACACACAAGCCATTCTTGAAGCTTTGGCGACCTTGAACAGTCTGAATTGTCACACTTGTAGCAGCGTGATGGTTAGTAGTTGTGTACGTACATTGGCTATGTGTGGTGCAAACTGCAATGACCTCCTGACAAGAGCCCCAGCACTTATTTTTGTACAAATTAAGCACTGGTGGCAGTCCTGTGTTCTAAATCTACAGTCTTGCAATTTATGCAAATGACCACTATAAACAATAATCCCTTTGGGCTCTGTTTATTATAAGCACACCACACGCCTACTGCCTCCAATCATCACTCAGTAAGTCAGCACCAATTAGAAACCCAGAACGTAATATTAGAAAATCATAAATCTTTATTTTTACTATATATAAAAAAGCTTGAATATATTAAAAAAGCTTATCTCGGGGGCGTGGCCAAGATGGCGGCGGAGTAGGACGTGTTCCTGAGTCCCTCCGGCGCCGAGCTCTCTAAAAAGCCTTGTTTAGCACCCTCTTGGACTGCCAACATCCCGAGACCCTCTGCCGCTTGTTCCCCCGGAGCCCCGGTGACCAGAGCGGGGAGTCCTGGAGCGTCCGCGACTGTTGGGTGGTCGGCGGTGACGGGAGACCGTGAGCCAACATGGGCCTTGCCTGGAATGCGAAGCTGGATCGCCCCTTGCTGGGGCCATCAGGACCTGCACTCTGCTTTCTCGCCTCCGCCCGGCTCGAGACGGACCCCGGGCATCACCGAGCCAGTGTCCCCCGGCGACGATGAAGCAGCGCCCCTGGGCCCCGTGAGTGAGCTGGGAGCGGGAGCCGAGGCGGAGGCGGTGCTGCCTGACGGCGCGAAAATTGAGCCCGGGGATCTCCGGCCTACGGCGCCTGCCGACATCGCCCTTGTTGGATCCATCTCGGCCGGCACCCTGCTTCCCGGTTCGGGCGGTCCGCGGGCCACATCGAGGCGGGGACTCCCCCCGGCAACAGCGAGGCAGCGCCCCTGGGACCCGTGAGTGTCTGGGACACGGGAGCCGACGGCGCGAAAATCGAGCCCGGGGATTTTGGGCCTGTGGCTCCTGAGGGTCCTTGAGACGTGCCTGAGGAACAGAGCCCTGGCTTCTGGAGTTGAGCTTTCAAGGTAGAGCCTGCGACCCGCTAAAAGAGTTGGGGGTGATTGGACACGGGCGCCGAGATCGTGGGCCCGAGGTGGAGTGACCGGCGCCCTACTGGGGCCTGTGGTTGCCCTGGCCCAAGAGGAGACTGGGGCCGTCCGCAGACTTCTACATACAGAGGTGAGCTTTGGCGGGCGCAGAGGGGTCCCCGCACCTGCACAGGGGAAATATCTTAACGCTGCCTTCGGCTCCCCTTGAGACTTGCCTCCACCTAGAGTGCCGTTCCGGCTGTGGGCCTTCCTTTCTTCCACCACGACTTGGCAGGCTGGGATTCAGGGAGCGAGGCGAGTGCTGGTGAGGCCCGTTCCGGGAGTGCCTGTCCCCCCTCCTGCCCCATCGGATCGACTGGAGGTGTGTGGGGTGCCCGGTGTGCGGAGAGTGACCAGTGCTGGAGGCGAACTCGAGGGGTGGACCTTCTGCTGCTTTTCCCCTACTGCCTGACCGCCCGGCTTGGTAGTGTGACCCGGCCTCATCCGCCTACAGTGGGGTGGGCCCCGGTGGCATCTTACTGGCCCTCGGAGCAGCCGACGCTGACCGGAGCCCCACCACGGTCTCGTGGGACGGACATCTCACTGTGGGGTGCTGCGCCCAGCTACCTGGTGGCTGTGCCACTGTCTGACCAGCGTTGGGACTCTTGCACTCACCCCCTGCCCCTGGGCACGGGAGCTTGCACTCTGAGTGGGCCTAGGGCGCGTCTCACCAACCATGGCATCCAACAGGCCGAAAAAAGACAAGCCAGGGAAGGAGGGGATCCCAAAGGTAACGGCGCCTTCCACCTCGCCTATATTGGACAAAACCCAAAAAAAGAGTGAAACCGAGGAGCCTGCCACCAAGACCTTCATGAGAGAACTCTTTGCGGCCATTAAAGAGGACATAGCAGAGCTGCGATCACAATTGGCCTCAGACCTACGTGAAGTGAGGAGAGATGTCGACATAGTGGGGGAGCGGGTAGCGACATTGGAGGAACATGATGTGGGCACAGCTGAGGACATCCACCAGCTCCAACAAGACGTGCTCCGCTTGACAGAGCAAAACCTGGACTTACAGGCTCACGCTGAGGACCTAGAAAACAGGTCCCGCCGCAACAATATCCACATTCGTTCGGTCCCTTGGAAGGGCGAGGGGGCAGACCTGAGGGAATACGTGGAAGCGCTATTCAAACACATTCTAGCAGACGAGGACATCCAGCCGGTTCGCATGGACCGAGTGCACAGGGTGGGGCTGCCACGTGGAGCTCAAGCGCCACCCCTGGACATCCTGGTGTGCGTTCATGACTTTCAACTGAAGGAACGGATCCTCCGGAAAGCTCGAGAGTTGGCTTCCCTTCAGTTCCGGGACCATCGCCCCTAGCTATACCAGGACCTGGCGGCTTCCACCCTGCAGAAACGCAGGACCTTTAGGCCCATGACCACCTTTCTCCAGGAACAGAAAGTGCCCTATTCCTGGGGGCACCCCTTCCGCCTCATTTTCCGCTGGCAGAATAAGCTGATCCAGGTGCGTTCTCTGGAGGCGGCGATGGATCTTCTAGGCCTGGACCACTCGGAGTCGGAGTCTGGAAGCGGTGGCTCGACTGGCAGACGGCGACGACGCTCGGCGGAGAGGCAGAGAGCGGGCAAGCCTTCGCGTAATGGGGGACCGGACCTGTCCGCAAGGCTGCATGAGCGGGGCGTAGCGGTCGCCGCGGTGGCCCAAGTCACTGATGCAGAGGCAGATGAAGACGCAGCGGCTTCCTGAATCCAAGGGGGCCAATAGCAGGTGCCGGAGGGGGCTTCCACCCTGAGGTAACACTTGTGTTTTCTCTCCATGATCGTGAGGGAGCCGACGACACGTTCTGGAGGGACAGTGACTGGCGCCATGTTCTCCTATTCTTCAGACTCTCTTTCTCTGGTTTAGTGTATTGTGTTCTTTTTTGGGGGATGTTGGGGGGGTGGGCGGGGTGGGTCAGTGGTGGTAGCGGGGGTAGGCTCGCAGTGAGTGTCTTGTGGGCAATGCTGGCGGGGTGGGTTGGCCACAGAGGGGGGGGGGGTGGCTGGGGTCGGGCGAATCCTGTGGGGCGGGTTGCCTTTGCCGTGGGTGGGGGTGTGTGTGCTGCACTGGGGCTCTGGGGCCGGGCTGGGAGGGAGGTGTCCATTCCTCTGGTCCCATACCATGGTAGACGGGGACTCCCACCTTTTGTACTGCTGTACAGTAGATCCTCCCAATGTCACCCTTGGCCTTAGGAACTTGGAATGTGAAAGGGCTTAACTCCCCCCAAAAACGCCAGAAGGTTTGGAAGTACATCATTGACCATCACCTCGATGTAGTGGGCCTTCAAGAGACTCACCTGGCCAAAAAAGAGGATTCTCGCCTTAAACACAAGCTGTTCCCTTTAATATACATATCCTCCGCCGCCACGAAGCACAGAGGGGTGGCCCTTATGTTTCGTTCGACCCTACACTTCCAACCTATGGGGGTACAGGGCGACAGGGAGGGTCGCTGGGTCATGGTTAAAGGCCTCTTGCGGGGTAGGCTCTGCACTTTTTTAGTTTTGTATGCACCGAACTCAGGACAAAATGCCTTTCTACACACGCTACTGAAGGCTGTTGTTGACTTCGTAGAGGGGCCGCTGATTGCTATGGGGGACTTTAACATGGTCTGGCTGCTGGATTTAGATCGCACACACTCCCAAAGATCAGCTACAGGCGTGTTCTCCTCCGACACGCAGCAACGACTCTCCGACCTGGGCCTTATTGATGCCTGGCGCTTCTTGTACCCTCAGTCCAGAGATTTCACCTTCTTCTCCCATGTCCACCGCACCTACTCCCGATTGATCACTTCTTCGTGAGCCAGTCGCTGAGGGGGATTCTGAGGGAGGCCAAGATTTACCCGCTTTCTGTTTCAGATCACAGCTTACTTGCACTGGGACTCCAGTGGGGAGGGCGGACTGAGGGCAACTCCAAGTGGTACTTCCCAGCCTCCCTGGTTCGGGACAAACCCTCATGCACCTCCCTACGGGGGTTCATTAATGAGTTCTTCACATTCAATGCCTCGGGGGACACGTCAATATACACCACGTGGGATGCCTTCAAGGCGTACCTGCGTGGACACTGCATTGCGCTGAACGCCACTCTAAATAGGCAGCGAAGTCGGGAGTGGGAACAACTAGAGGCAGAGCTCTCGTCCTTAGAACAGGCACATAAGGAAAATCCCTCCAGGATAGGGCTCAGGCGACTGACGGCCGTCAGGGGTAAACTCCGGGCCCACTATGACAACAGAGCTGAATATACCCTGCTGAAACTGCGGAGGCTCTCTTACTCCCAGGGCAATAAGGTGGGGCGACACCTCGCCAGGCAGCTGCGGGATAAGAGGGAACGTGAGTACATTGGAGGTATTCAGGATGCACAGGGTGTAGTGACGCATCAGGATGAGACAAAGGCGGAGCTCTTTGGGTCCTTCTACAAATCCCTTTATACAGGGAACGCCTGGAGGAAGCTGCCCAGGCCGAATACTTACAAGGACTGACACTGCCTCAGGTGTCGGCTGAATGGAATGAGGTATTATCTGCCCCATTCACCAGAGACGACGTGATGACAGCTATTAAGGCCTTGAAACCTCACAAGGCCCCGGGGGCAGACGGGTATACGGCCATCTTCTATAAAACTTTTGCTTCTGAACTATGCCCGCACTTGGTACAACTATTTAACCACATGGCTGATGAGGGCGGAACCTCGCGAACCATGGCGGAAGCACTCATTTCCGTCATCCCTATGCCCGGTAAGAATCCTAGTCTCTGTGCGTCCTACAGGCCGATCGCCCTCCTAAACCTGGACGCAAAGCTCTATTCCTCCATCATTGCCCACCGGCTTAACGACCTCATGTCGGCCCTTATAGACCCGGATCAGTTGGGGTTTATCAAGGGACGCCAGACCCATGACAATACCCGGAGGGTGATTCATCTTATTGAGAAGGCTACCAAATTTAACCTCCCCGCGGTCCTGGTAGGCCTTGACGCCGAAAAGGTGTTCGTCAGGGTAGACTGGGGGTTCCTATTTAACACCTTAGTGGCATTCGGCTTCTCCTCTAAATTTATAACAATGATCCGAGCGAACTATCTTTCCCCCCGCTCTCGTGTGGCAGTGAACGGTCGGTGCTCTCCCTTCTTTGACCACTCCAGGGGCACTAGACAGGGTTGCCCTCTGTCGCCACTGCTCTTGCTCTTAGCATCGAACCCCTGGCAGTTGCGATTTGGAATAACCCTGACATCCGCGGAATTCCCTTCACTGGGGAATCCCACAAGATCACACTCTTTGCGGATGATGTTCTGCTATCTCTTTCTGACCCGGCTCATTCTCTCCCTCGCGTGCAGACGGCACTAAAGCGCTTTGAAGCAGTAGCAGGTTTCAAGGTCAACTATGACAAATCCTATGTCCTCAACCTTACGATCCCCCAGGCGGACATCCCCCATCTTAAGTCGCTTACCCCCTTGCCATGGACGAACTCCTCCATCCAATACCTGGGCGTCCACTTGACCCCCACTCTGGGGAAATTATACGCTGCTAACTACCCCCCGCTGCTTGCTAAGATCCAGTCAGATCTGGCCAAGTGGAAGCCCATGTTCATCTCTTGGCTTGGGAGGATTCATGCGATCAAAATTACCCTCCTCCCCAAGCTATTATACCTCTTTCATGCCCTTCCTATTGATCTTGACGCAGAATTCTTTAGGCGGGTGCGGTCGATGTTGCTGCGCTTTATTTGGCAAGGGGGTCACGCAGGCCTCTCTTTCACCACCCTACGCAGACCGAGGAGGGAGGGGGGTGGGACTACCAGATATGCATCTATATTACAAAGCGGCACAACTCCGCATACTAGTCGAATGGTCATAACAGGAATCGGAAAAACACTGGTTGCATATGGATAGGTGCGTGGTGGGGAGGACGATTTGGGATTTGGTATGGCGGCCCAAATGTGACCGACCGAAGAATGTCTACCTCAGCACCCCTACCAGCACTGTCCTGAAGGTCTGGGACTCTGTTTCCACTGATGATAGATGGACCACCTTTCCCTTCCCCTTCACACCCATTCATTTCAACCCTGCCTTTCCCCCGGCATCCCGTGAGGGGCCTTTCAAGGCTTGGAAGGACGGAGGATGTCTGGCTCTTACCCATCTGTTCCACAATTATGATCCACTCACTTTTGAGAACTACAAAAGGGACTATGGAGCATTAGAGACTGAGCGATACCATCATGCCCAACTACTTCACTGGGCGCTCTTGCCCCAGGTGCGGGAGGCGGCCACCCGACCCCTCACACCCTTCGAATACTTTCTGCCTAGGACAGCATCCATGAGAGGGGCAATCACTTTCATCTATGGACACCTTCTCACCACTACCACTTCCCCTAGGCCTAGGTACATGCATATGTGGGATGGGATCCTCCAACAAAATATCTCTGATGCTGAGTGGTCTCACCTATGGTCCGACATTGCTAAATGTAACCACTCGGTGGAGCTTAGGGAGGCGCATATGAAAACCGTGATGGATTGGTACCTTCACCCGCCAAACTGAAGTTTATCTTTCCGGGTACCTCCGACAGGTGTTGGAGGGGATGTGGGTTCCTGGGGGACTTCCAACATATCTGGTGGGACTGCCCCGTTATTCGCCCCTTCTGGGAGGAGATCCTAGCCCAAATTAAAGATGTCCTGGGGTATCCTATCCCTACCACGATGGCTGCCACCTTGTTGGGCCTTCGTGATTCAGACCTCGAACACCAGACCAGGGCGGATAAGAGGATTTTGTGGCTCTGCATTGGTTCAGCTAAAATTACTTTGGCGGCAGACTGGAGGAAGAGGGAGGCTCCGGCCATCTCGCTCTGGCACTCGAGGTTGTGGAGGCTGCTTAGTTTTGAGAGGTTGGCTGATATCTTTTTGGACGATTTAAAAAACTTTGAATTACGCTGGGGCCCATTAGTGACATTCCTCTCCAAGGGCCTGCCATCCGCAGTCTGCCCACCCAGCGTCCGTAGGCTACACCTGTTCCAGGTCTGAACCCCTGTCGCTACTCATCTGGTTCTTTGTCTTCGCTATATTGCTACCACCACTGGGGGAGGAAGGAGGGAGGGAGAGGGAGGGTGGGTGGGGGGATTACCTGTGTTTTTTTTTTATTGATTTTGGCATCCCGCTAAGTGCTCTACCACATTGAGGCCACAGAGCCCTATTCCCACAGCAGTGTTTCTTAGCACTTCCACGTGCCAATTGTACCGACCTGATGGGGGGGCTCTCTGAGGTCTCACGTTGATAGCCTCCAGCGCACTTGTGACTCTCGGCGCCCTCCACCCTAGAGGACTAGTGACTACTGTCTCGTGTGCTGGCAGAATGGCACTGCCCTGGGCGTCAAGCTGATGACACTGCCTTGTGTGCGATGGGGCGGCCTGACCCTGTTGGGTCGCCCCTGGAGTCATGTTTGGCAAACCCCTGTGTGGGCTGAAACGCGGGATTGTCGCATGTTTTCTTTCCTCTGATTTCTTCTTTCTCTTCTGCTAAATGACCAAAAAAATACTTTTGACAAAAAAAGCTTATCTCTTTAGAGATATGTTCTCAAAACACAATACTAAAAAACACTTTAAAAACATAAAATGTTACAAATGCGGGAGAATTTAAAGATGTATTTTCTAAACATCAACACAACACCCTGTTATACACTGTAAATACTATGGAAACAATGCACTGTGGATACTTTTACATCACGTTCAGTGTATGCATAGGGAATCTTTTTCTTTTATCCACAACAGATGTTTATTCCAATTTTCTAACTGAACCCCCTAGATTCAGATTGGGTGCTGTTTTCAATGTTTCCTTAGACACAGAAGCGACGCGTTTCGGTGGTATCTGATAATTTCCCACCTTCTTCAGGCTTACAAAAAAAATATTAAAAATCTCCCCAAGATTGATCCTTTCGTTGGTGAGTAGAAGGAGGAATCAATCTCTCACTGTAGCTAAACTGGATGGCTGTATTAAGTACATCGGCAAAAGAACACTCGACATCGGGGCCCACACCGACCTCCCTAATATCTATTGATTCTTAGTTCCCGTCTGTTGAGAAATTGAACCAATGCTCAATGGAACAGAAATCAGGGACCACCGCCGCCTTGATTATGCTGTTTCGTAAGTCCAACTTGTTCAAATCACAGGAGCTATGATTTCCACACCGTCAGGGATGATTAAGAGAGATCGGGTGGCCAAACTTACACCGGACTCTCATGCCACCTGGCCTGCTCCTTTTTTTCTTCAAACCACAAGTGTAAAAGCCTTTGCTAACATCCAGCTTTTCAGCAGTGGCTCGGGATAAGGTTAAACTAATACTTGGCTGTTAGAGTGCCACCCCCAACTTCACTCTGACAGCTTTGTTGGTAGCAGTTGAGCACCTCTTGCATTGCAGCACTTACCATACACAATTTATTTTTTTGAAAATATTTTTATTTCCGTTATTAAACATGGACTTATACAATTGAAGTCACCGCACTCCGTGCTACACTAGTACCTTAGGTCCACATAACGCATATAGTAGTATACACATACGTAATTTTCAGTTTTCTTGCAACATCCCCCAACATTTCTGCATAGACTCACCCCACCCACCCTCCCCCCGGCACTTACACACTTATATGCAATTTACATTTAGTACATAGTCTCAACTTTGCATGTTCAGCTCTGAAACAGTATCCTGCCACATCCACCTGCACTTCCGGGCTAGTAATAAAAGGACATGACCTCTCGCACCCGAGCCTGCACTCTCATTGTGGCACCCAGGGAGCCGTCCGGTGCAGTGCCAGTGCCCCCTGTGCTAGTCATGCAGTTTCCTGACCTAGCCGTCAACAGAGGACGAAGACACATTTCCGTCACCACCAGTTTCAAAAGCCCCAATCATAGTATTCCATTCTAGTGATATGGGAGTTTTCCTGAGGCCCCTGCGCTCTTCCCTTTGCAACTCCATACCCTCCGCCTTCCCCCATCGCACTACCTCACCGCGCCAGACATCTGGCTGACTTCCATCTCATCGTTATGGTTCTCTTAGCTAGCAAAAGGGCCAAGTCGGTAAAACGTGTTGCTACGCTTTTTTTCTTCTCAGTAGGGCCTAAACCCAGTAAGCTATACGCCATAGATGGATACGGTCTGGCTGGTGCTTTCCTCGTCAAAGCATCATGTACTGTCTTCCAGTAGTATCCCAACTTTGGGCAATCCCATAGCATGTGAACTAGTTGCGCATCATGCACGCCACAACGGGGGCATGTGTCTGCGGTCTCCGGGAACATGACGTGCAATCGATGAGGTGTGAGGTACGCCCTATGTAATACCATAAGCTGGATAAATTAAAATTTCGGGTTCCTCGACACCTTCTTCGGGAATTTCAAGATTCGTTCCCACTCCTTGTCTCTGATATCCCTGTCTATGTCACCCACCCATCTGTCTCTCAACGGTTGTAGTGAGGTTGCCCTCCCAGACCTGATCCCACTCGTTATCCATCTCGTTAGGTGGCTACCCGTCCCTATGAGGTACTGCATAGAAAGTAGCGGGTTCATGTGTGGCTCTTCGCTATTCGGTGCCCACGTCCGTGTAACGTAGTGTTGTATCTTGGCATGCAATAGAAACTGTCCTCCCGGGGCGTGGTGCAAATTACAAAAGTCCGCGAAAGTCATAATATGGCCTTCTGTGAACAGGTCTCCCACCTGTACCACGCCCGCCTCCTGCCAAGCAGTGAGCACCCCGCTCGACAGTATACCTGTTCCCAGTGGAAGCTCTAATAGTGGTATTGTGGGCGCATAAGAGGACTCAGCATTCGTGTATTTCACCGCTTTCCTCCAGCAGGCAATGTCGCGTTTGAGAAGGGGCGGCGTCGAGCCGGGGATCTCAACCCTCGGCAATAACCGGTTGTTTATGACTCCATTCACCCTGTCCGTCTCTGTCAACCCAATTTCATGTAGGTTGCGGCCCGCTAGCCAGTAGGCCAGCCATTGCAATTGACACGCATATCCATACGCCAGCACATTTGGGACCCCCATACCTCCCTCCGCGGTCGGCAATTGCAATTTATCCAAACTAATGCACCGCCTATCCGTCCCCCATATCAATTCCGTAAGCAGAGTATTCAGCGTCCTGAACGCAGTTGCGGGGACCATAAACAGTAGATTTGTGAAGAAATATATGAGACGGGGCAGCACCACCATTTTAGAAATGGCTACCCGTCCTGACACTGATAGCGGCAGTGTGTTCCAAAATTGCACTTGCGACTTCAGTGCGGTAATCGCTCTGCCCAGGTTCCCGTTGATCATGTCTTTCACTCCTCTATATACTTGTCATCATCATCATCATTTTAACTTTATTTCGGTTTGTTTATGAACCATAAAAGTACATCAAGAATGGAAAAATACATTTACAGCAATACAGTTACATCTCATTTTAGATATTTGCAGTAAATCAGTTAGCATGTGGTTTATAGAATGACGATAAAAACACTAAGACAATAAAATATATAGATTAAAAGTTTAAAACACGGTGGAAGCCTAGTTTTTACTGAGACAAGCTGTCTACCTACATTAAAGTAGCTTGCTACTACCGAATCAATCTCCGTCTAATTAACCACATTGAAAACAAAAAATTAGCAATAGCAGTAACTATTAGTGCATTAGTATCAGTTTTTAAAATTCTAAAAAACTCTATATGGTTCCTGACTCCTAGGTTCACACATAACTGTATGATCCATTTTTTTCTGCTAACAGAATAAGCAGGACAAAACAAGATCACATGAATTAGGGATTCATTTGGATCATTGCAACCTGGACAAGGACGAACTAAACCCATTTTCCATTTATCAGTGTAAGAATGGAGGGGTAGTGTACCATATCTGAACTGTAGATACAGCTTTTTTGCTAAGACAGGTTCTATAGTGTCTAATTCCTTCTCAAAGTTGTAGACATTCTTGAAATCTAGAAAGCTGTCAGTGAGACTAGAAGGCCTGGCTGATCGAAGAACCTCTTCTAAGTTGTAATATTTTATAGACTCAGCCAGGCTTCTCTTTGAGATGGATTTGCATGTGTCCTCCGGATTAGACCAGAGATTCTCCATGCCGATCCTAGTCGCCTGCCCCCTTATAAAGGATAACCACTTTATCCTCCCTGCACCCGGGCGTGCCATCACAATCTTCAGTTCTTCTCTATAGCACTCAAGCTCCGGGACACTCCACAATCTGCACCAGTAGAGGAGCGGGCGTGAGGCAATTGCCTCTGCAATATTGTTTTCCTAGGTATCGGAAGGTCACCGTCGCCACCTGGAAAGAGTGGGGTGGGAAGCTCAATTGGGTTGAGTCCGCGGAGGCGTTAAAACAATATCCATAAGACTTAGTGTCGTTAATCGTGAGGCCTGACAGCGCTCGGAAGTCCTCAAATATTCCGGGAATAGGGTCAAGACAGCCCCTCACATCTCCCAGGTAGAGAATTATGTCGTCCGCATAAGCCGACACCACGTGTGTCGCTGCTGACCTCCGTATACCTCTGTGTTGCACCGAGGTCCGGAGTTTACACAACAGGGGTTCCAAGGCCAATATAAACAATAGGGGGGATAGCGGGCAGCCCTGCCTAGTGCCCCTCGCTACCTCTAGCTGTGCCGAGATGCATCTATTTGTGCGAACTCGGGCTGTTGGATTGGTGTATAACAGCTTCACCCAGTCTATAAACTCAGGTGGTATCCCGAATTTAGTGAACGCTGCAAACATAAAATCCCATCGTAGGGAATCGAAAGCCTGTTTCAGGTCTAAAGAAATACAGCCTTCCGCCCCCTCAGCGGCATCTTCGGGGAGCATTATTTGGCTAAGCCTCCGCAGGTTCATCGCCGTGCTCCTATCGGGCACAAAGCCGCATTGGTCAGGGTGTACTAATTGCGGGATGTATTGAGCCAGCTTTGCCGCCAGAACCTTACTCAGGATTTTGTAGTCTGTATTTAGTAAGGACAGAGGCCTGTAATTAGCTAAGTGGAGCCCGTCCCTGCCAGGCTTCGCGAGTGAAATGATCAGCGCTTGCAGTGACAACTGCGATAGACTATGGGACTTCAACGCTTCTTGGTATACAACATGCAACCGCGGTGCAATGAGATCGATGTAGGCCCCCATAAAACTCGGCCGGTAGGCCATCGGTCCCAGGGGTTTTATTCCGCGGCTGTGATAGGGCGCGCTAGGTCCTCTCTCTGCACCGCCATTAGTTGTGGCAAATCAATGTCAGCCATAAATGCCTCAAACGCCTCCTCCGATAACTGCCGGTGCTGCCGTATAGCTTCTCGTAATAATCCCTAAAAGTAGTGTTTATACCTATCTGTGTCGTGATCGGCACCCCATCCTGATCATTTACCTCCAGTATGGGCATATACACGGGGGCGTTCCGCACCAGGCGTGCCAATAAAGGGCCCGACCTCTCCGCATGCGCGTGCTGTCTGCATGTGTATTCCCTATAGTCCAGGAGTCACAGCTCTTCTAGTAACTCGGCATGGTGTATTTCCGTGCCCGCTGCTTCGCTTTCCAACATTGCTAACCATCCCTCTACCTCCTTGAGCCTCTCCAGCACAGTGTGTCTTATTCCCACTTTCGTGCCCATCGCTACACCCCTCATGGACACCTTAAAGGCATCCCATTCTATTTGCCGTGTACTAGCCGTGCCAGCGTTCATAGCGAAATATTGCAAAATAGCGTCAGCTAGAGCAGATCGGAAGACTGTGTCCTCCAGCAGGTCCGGCGTTAAGCACCACGTTGGTATAGGCGTTGGTACCCTACCCCATTGCATCGTAACCTCCACCGGGTTATGATCAGAAAACGTCTTGCCCATATGTTCAGCTGTCGCCACTGACCCCAGTATTGTTCTAGAGCAGAAAATGCGATCTATCCTAGTATGTAGTTTATGTGGCGGGGATTAGAAGGTATATTCTCTGTACTTCAAATGTGTGCATACTTTATATGTATTAGAAGTCTCCATGGCGGTATGCAGCATGTACATCTGTCAGATCCCGTACCATCCGTGTACTATACAGCAAGTGTGGTGCTCTAAGTGCCAGTAAAACATGTAACCCTCTAACCGTACGGTCCCCTTGGGAAAACACCTGGGGTCCTAACATCATCGCCCAACGTGGGCAACAGGTAAACTGAATCGTGCCTGCGCTCTGGGGGGGGTGGTACCCACTCGCACTCTCTAAGACTTGTTGGTGTTTCCTCATTGTGTCCTAAACTGGTATGTACCTGTACCCCGTTTGCCCACCCTCACTCTCAGTCAAATCTCATACATTACCAATCGGCGCCTTCTGTAGCTACAATCAAAAGTCATTCGCCACTTGGGCAGTCATTTTGGGAAATAGCTGCAAGCTATTGACAGAACCTGACACTTCCGTACGGGAGTCCAGATTGCTGCCCATATCCGATCTGGCCCTGGCATCATGGGCCGCCAATGCTTCCTCTGTCAGTAAAGTCACTTCCGTAGCCTCTCGTGTACCGGCCTGTGTCCGTCCTCCTTCCGCACCAGGCCCCTTCTTGCGATCTTCTCTCGTTCCATGCTGCGCCGCTCCTCGGCACGATGGCCCTGCATCCTGATTTTCCGCCTCCTGTCCCTGCGTGTGCAACGGCGTCAGCGCCACTTCCATCCACTCCGCCGCCTCCTCTGGGGATTCGAAAAAATAGGATTTGTTGCCGTGTATAATTTTGAGTCTGGCAGGGAATAGTAGGGCGTATTTCAGATTACGGTCCCTTAGTTTGCGCTTCACGCCCATGAACGTCGATCTGGCCTTCTGCACCGCCGGGGTGAAATCCGGATAAATAGATATGGTCTTGTCCTCAAATTTCAGTGGGGCTTTTTCTCTCGCCACTCTTAGCACTGAGTCCCTGTCTTTGTAGTGTAGGTAGTGGTCGCGGTGGTGCTCCTGGCCTGGGTGGCCTCGACGGCATTCTGTGCGCTCTCTCCACGCTGTATAACGGTGTAAGGTCCTCGGGTCCCACCACCTTCTTCAGCCAGTCTTCCACAAACTGTGTAGGATTTCTCCCCTCACTGCGTTCCGGAACCCCCAATATTCTACGTTATTGCGGCGTGCTCACCCTTCTGCGTCATCCATCCTATCCCAGAGCGCCTTAAGCTGCCGCTCCATGTTCTCCAGTTTCGTGGAGTGTTCCGTTTGCTGCGGTATCAGGTCGTCAAGCGCGATCTTGTGCTCCGTGACTTTTTCAGCCAGCTTGCCATGATCAGCTCTGAGGAGGGACAGGCCCGTCGCCATTGTATCCATACGCGTCTCCACCGCTTCCCTGGAGGCCCTAATTTCAGCAAGTATGAGGTCCAGTTTAGCCTCTTGCGTATCTTTGCCCGTTGGTGGCACTATTTCGTTGTTTGAGGAGGCCAACGGGTCGTCCGATCCCGTAGATTGAAGGTCTGCATTCGCCCCCTGCTTCTGTGGCTTGATCCTGTTCCTCCCCATGGCCCGCGTCAGTCGGGTGGCTCCGCCGGGGTCAAGCACACACCCGCAGTTCCTGCTTCTGCGGGCCGACCTCACAGTGTCAATCACCCTCCGGTATTATCCGCCACAAAGACCCCCAGGCTGCCGCAGCACACAGTCAGATGACAGTCTGCAAGAGTCCTCCCGGGCACTCCGACCGCTCCTATGTTATCCACACCACATATGACTGTTATGCGGTCTGCAGCCCCCTCGGTGCCATGCGGTAGGGGGAGGGGTGATGTGAGTCCGCCACTCAGTCCAAAACGGCACCGCCACTCAAAGAATGTTGTTTTACCCACTTCAGCCGTAGGGGCGGATACAGACACCTTTTCACACTCCAATCGTCTGTCTCATGCAAGGATATCTTCCTCTGGCCGACCACAATGGACTTAAGCAGTAGACCCCCACTAGCCGCCCAAACAAATATGGCGCTGCGGGAGCAGTGCTCTCGGCTCAAAAATCTGTGCCCTCTCCAGTACAGCACTCCCTTCTGCGGCAGACCAGTTCTCCACTCACGCTTGCTGTGCTCGTAGCACCTCCTCTAGCTCAGGGCGCTACTTCCCTGTTGTGGCTGAGAGTAGCCCCCCGATCTCTGATGTATTAACAAAAATGGCACCCGCTGCCCCAAGTACCTGCGTGGTAATGCACTCCTCTCCGGGTCTAAGCAGCAGCCCTCTCACCCCGGGGACAGCCATCTGCAGTCGGCCACTGGTTGGGCGCCCGTTACCCTCCTCTGCGCTCCGACAGTCCGGGCACTTGCTCCTCGGCACCGGCGGCCTTCGGGACAGAGGCGCTCTGGATGCAAGTCTCGCTCTTCTACCACTTTATCTCCGGCTCCGGTGCTCTTTGCGGCCGCAGCTCCGCACAGCCGATCTCCGCACTGCAATTCAGGGCACCGGTGAAAGACTTTGCCCGCTACTCACTCGCGGCGTTGCGCCGCACGTCGCTTTCAGCCTCCGTCAGGCAGTCCCCAGCCAGTCGTTCCCAATCCGGCTCCTCCCCCACCACAGTCCGCGGTTCAAAGCGTAGTTCAGGGCCTCATCAGGTCTGCTCGCTTGTAGTGTAGTTCCTATCATCCCAATAGGCTCTGCGCATTGGAATAATACCTACAGCAGTAAAGGCCTAGACCAGACGTTAACTAGGTCTACTACTGTCGATACTAGACTTAAAGTTTTGGGTTTTCCAGCTTAGCTCAGAGTTCACTAGAAACTTTCTCGAATGTTCAAGGAGGACTTAACTTCCCTGATTAGACAAGAAGGGATTTAGTTTCTGACAACCATAGAACATGACAACTTTGCTCTCCCCTAATCAAGAGTAAATCTCGAGAGTCGTGTGAACAAAAGGCAAATTATTTTACTCAGTCAGTACGTGCATTCTTAGTCTCATCAGAATGTAGAGAAAAGGAAGAGACGGGCGTGTTCAATAAAAAGGTGTTATTTATTGATCAGTCTCTTTTCTCATACAAGAGAAATGGATCGATATTATTGCAATACTTATAGCTAAGTAAAGTGCATACATTAAAAGCAATAGTATAAAGTAATACTGTAAAAACATTGATATGGTTTCTAAGCCATAAGATGTTTTAAAATGAATAAAATATATTACATACACATATACATTTGACTAAACGTACTCAACTGGTGTTTCTAGATACGCCTACCCCGTGTACCTGACCTAAGTCTAATACGTGGGCGGGAATAGAAAGTTACAGTTTAAGTTAAGTTTGTTTTTGCCAAGTGAATAACTAAAGAATTCTCTGTGAGTGGTTATTCAGTTCTGTACCTGGAAGTTAGGATGAATGAGGAATGGTATCTCTCTCTCTGGTCTCGATATTACAGGCTGCCTGCGAGGGCTACCCAGAAACGCCGGGGCTGGATTTCTCGGCAGGAGAAAGCAGCGCGTCTCTCAGCGCGTCAGGAAGGCGGGGCTGCTGCCAGCGGGGTCTGCTCTGCTCTGGGCTTCGGCAAGTCTGGCTGCTCCGTCTCGTCACCACCGCGTGTGTTTGCATAGGGCAAGATCGGTAATATTTATACCTTTAAGGTGCCGAGATTGACGTAAGGATGGACATAGATACGTCAATAAAGATGTCATACGACTTGCTCGTTAGCACATTCTTTTACTAAAGTTCTCGGTGAAATCAAAACAATGGCCGCAGGGTTTTGCCCAGGTTGTCATAGGTTTGATTTGTTATGAGAACTCCGTATGCCTTATCAGGGACTGGAGGAATATCGCTTGTCTAATTAGATCGCAAGCGTTATGACCTAATCAGATAACACGTTCCTGTGCCGTAGTGTGACTGCGTCAGATAACGGTATCTGCATCATGGGGGTTTTCTGCCTCATGGGCTGACTGCTAGTTAACTTGTTGGTTTGTTTAACTAGAATAGGGTCAGGTATAGGGGGATCGATTCAGAACCTATAGGAATACATGACACCCACTCCACGCTAACTATGGACATATTTACTAATCTAGGCATAGTATAACATAGTACAACATACTATAGAGTAGTGTGTATACCTTACCACCCCAAAATACATAAATGCCTTTTGAAATTTTCAAATATACTGAAAAATTGCAGACATATATATTGTATGCACTCAAGCTGTAGAATAATGCCAAAGTAATCGCATTTGTATACATTATTGCTTGTTTGGTATATGAGAATTACACATGAAATGGTTTCTTAAATACAGAAAAAAGTTTCGAGACCATTCCATCACAGAATAAAATATTTATGAACATGCCAGCGGGCAGCTAATGTCTATAAGCTATCTAAAATTTAGAAACCTTAGTTCTCTAAGAATAGTTCTTACTTTAAGCAGAAGATAGTGTCCCGAAAAATATGCAAAAATATTTGGGGCTGCTGGAAAAACTGCTGTCCGTGAACTGGAGCGAAAAATAGTTCATGTGACTTTATTATTTAAAGTTGAAGGCCGAATTCAGGGAACGCCGTGTGCGAGCTTGCTCAAAAGTCTCTATTTCGGTTCGGGAGAGAACATCATATCATTCAGGCTTTCGAAAAAACTGTCAACAGCTTCCTGGGAAAGTTCCACTAACTCGGAAATAGGTGTAATCATGCATTCTTGTGCATGATTGTCTCCATTGACATTCTGATTAGCATTACTGACAGAAGGTCGTACCTGTTCGATGCTGCTTTCATCTTGAACTTCACTACCCATCAATCGTAGTGGTGAAGCTTCCACGAATGCCGTCATCAGGATTGGTAGCCTTTGAGGGCAGCACAAAGCATGAACCTTGATCGGGCTCAACAATGTTTCTGCATCCATCGGCGCATCCGATTGTAGCGTCAGACAGGTGTCTAACACGCATTCTTCTCCGCATAGCAGACACCTCAATACAGGTAAAACACATCTTTGCCACATTGGTCGAAATGATGGAAACCAAGTCATGTTCAGGTCTCTAAGCCGGGAGAGTCCCAGGATTTTTGATATCCGGTCCCGGTATCCAATGGCTAGGATAGTTTCTTCCCTTGTCGCAAGAGTTTTGTCTGTGACATGGGTTGCCATAACGAAAAATTAGGACTAAGAATAGGATTCCTGCAATTAGTCCCAGGATCAGGGGAAGTCCGCCAAAAATCGAATGGACGAAATCTGGAAATATACCCAGTATGGCTTTGAATGGTGTTAATGCCATCGAAAATACTGTCTTAAATACATTTGAGACCCCATTGGTATCAGAAATATTTAAGATTTCATTCAGGATTTCCGCGAAATGTACGGGGGAATTAGTTGATAATAATGTATGTATCTCTGCAGTCGTCCTTGCGACTTGTAGATCATACGTTTCTTTTGATGACGAGAGCCTGGTAGGCGTCTGAAGAAGGACTGTTTTCATTCTGCTTAAAGTATCTATTCGAATAGAAGTAATTTTCAAATCGGGCCATGCCCTTGCCTCCCTGTCTGGGAAGGAGCTGGGGAACAATGAGCGTCCACAGCACTTGACCTTCGCAGTCGTAGTTACTAGATAAGGAGTCCCGGGCATAAGACTACAACATCTGCGGTCTACAATAAGAATGTAACTCCCATTATAGAGTCTTTGAAGGAATGGTTCTATTTCTGTTGCAGGTGCGCCTTGCTGGTGACATGAAAGGTTGTATGAATTCCCTTCACAGGCTCCATGCAAACTAATTCCGTTACACAGAAGCGTGCCGCTCAGTGACATAGCACAATTGTTGCCACTAAGAAACACTTTCTGTCCTTTATTACTGACACATGCATGTGAATAGGGCAGGTTCCATGTTGTTTTAAGGTACCCCTTTCCCAATTTCTCGTACATGCCAGCCTGTATATATTTTTGGCAGTATTGAAACCTGAAGGTTGAGATTGGAATATTTATTATCCCATGTATTATCCATTCACTGACAGGTCGTTCTGACATTGTCATTGGTAATCTTTCTAGTTTTTCAATGCTCAAGATTGTATAATCAGCACCCTTTTGTGCCATACCGATTTGTCTATCAGTAAGGTTAAAGATTTGGAATAGTGACGTTGTGTTGATTAAACGCCAAGGCACATAGCCTGAACGCAGATTTTGTAACGTCCAGCCAAGCTGTACAATAGAACGCAATTGAGACTGACCGTGTTGTAATAACAGTAAGTCCTGCGATAATATGTCGATTGCTGAAGACACAATGCTGTCCAAAGAAAAAATTCTGGAGGACAGAGTCATTAACCCATTGTCCACTACAGAAAGTGATTTTTCCAAATGAATACGGTCAATTTCCCGTATTCTCTCTGCTGTTTCAATTTGAGTAACCTTCCAGGCCTCATTGTATGCTGCATATACAGAGGCTGCTATGAAACGCTTTTGACGCTGTTTGCGTGGTCCCAAAGTGAAATCACGCAAGTCAGCACCATCAGTAAGTAAAGTTAGGTGTTGCTTAATTTCTGCCAGTGTGGAAGTTTGTAGCCACTGAAGGCATAATTTGCCCACACTGTAGGTGGTTATTATCCCTGGGTGATGTCTTTGGGGATATCTAGGGTCTGGCCTGGTTATTTTGAACCCCTGTGTTTTGTTCAGGAATCTGTCTTGACAGTTATTTGTATCTGTTGGCCAGATCAACCACGGTTTCCAATCAGGATGTGTTCTGTTTTGGTTTAATATATGATTTACGTCTATCTCTTCATCTGTATCAGAGTTATTGCTAAACATTGTTGGCTTTGGAATAGACGGTTTAATTAAATCTTTGATTTTGGCTAAGCCAAGACAGGTGGTTTGTTGAACAGTGTCATTTAAAAATATCATTTGTTCTGGGATCATGCAGGCTCTAAACAAAGCTTCTATACCCTGTACTTGCCATTCTTTTGTACCCCAAACACTTTTCAATTCAACATTTTTGTCCCAATAATCAAAACCAAAAGTATTCATTTTTTCAAAGAATGAGTCTGAATATAACAATTTTGTGTTGGTTATCATGGTCTTGGTTCCTGTCTTGTTCGACAATTTAAAATAAAATGTTTCAGCATTACTTGTGTTAAAACCTGAAAAATATTAATATTTGTCGTAAACGGTTCTTGAGCTCCCTTTTGGAGGTGTTGCACAATGTTCCCATTGATTATAATTTAAAACATTTCTAGGTTGTGCAGATCTATGTAAAAAATGGTTACCATAGTGGTTATAGCAATACATACTATCATAATTTGTAGAACCCTGCAAATAATCATGTTTGGTAAATTTAGCAGACATTACTAAGTCAGACATCATATTATTAATGCTTTCGAAGTCCCAATCATCAGCAAATGAGTTTGGTTTTGCAAAGTCACTCAAGGAGATCTTAATTTGGTGTGGATATTTCAGGATCTCGACCGGACCATAAATTTCATAGTCAGTGTTGTCCCAGGCTACCCCACCAGGTATCGGATTGGCTGTGAAGTTGGCTGAAGAAAGTTCTCTTTTCTCGACGTGCGAAGATGTGTGTGGTTTGAGGATCAAGTTGATTTTCTGACTTGCTGTGTCCATTTTAGCATATTTTCCCTCAATGAAGCGTCCCAATGTTAGTATCAGGATGAGCCAAAGTATGAGGATAAATGCACCAAAACCCACCCAAAATTCAATCCATGGAGAAATCAGATATGTTTCTTTCAGTTGTTTCAAAAGTTCCATAGCTTTATCTTTAAAGGTTTTTGATGATGGCTGTGTCTTTGATTCACTGAAGCCTTCAGAGGAATCATCGAAGTTTATGAAGTAGCCGGATGCAGTTCTGTCAATTGTTCCAATTGGTTCAGGATTTTTGTTTCACTTGGTACTTCATTGTAGATTGGTGTGTCTCTGCTAAATGTTTTTATTTGGGTTTTCAGAGGTCTGAGTTCTATTGCATTGTTGCATAGTCCTTCTTGTTCTTCTGTAGGCGTTTCGAATGTGATGTGCCTCTTTGTTAGGACCTCTGTACTGGTAGCAAACCTTGGTGTTCTGCTACTTATTGGGAGTCCACTTGGCCTACTGTTTGTTATCAGCCACATGTTGTGGTTTTACCAGGTCGATGGATACAACTCGGTTCTCCTTTTTACCAGCAAGTGGCGGTAGTACAACTGATCTTGTCCCGTTGACAGACAAGACAGGAACTGCTTTTCTGTAAGAAGGCCCAAATTCCTTCTTTACCGCGATCTTTTCCCTGACTAGATCCCCGACTTTTGGAATCCAGACAGGTCTTGCTGGGACAGGTGGTGGTTCTTCAGTGGTTGTTGGCTGTTGTTTCAACTTTATGTTGCTCAGGTCTTTTCTTGTTTTGTTTAAGTCCTGCAAAATAGCCAAACGGTCTTTGATATCAAAGCTTTTTTCTTTCACCACTGAAGTCTGACTATCAATGTCAGAGATCATCATCCTAGTTCCAAATAATAATTCGTACGCACTGAAGCCCTTCAGAGAATTTCTTGGCAAGTTATTGAGACTACGTTGGACACTTATTAGATGTTTGACCCACCCAGCTCCCGAACCTAATATCCTTTCCGTTATAGATTGCTTTATGCCTTGGTTTTTTCTTTACACCATCCCGTACCCTCAGGAAGGAAGTGAGAAGATTCCCGCTGGACTATGCTCATTTGGCCATGTTTCCCCCCAGGCTGGAGGGCTTGAGTGAAAACAATAGTCAAACGTAGCATGCGCTTAGCGTATATGCCATTTAGACCCGCAAATCTTTGTATAACAGTCCGGACGTCAGCCGAGTGCTGGTGATCTACATTATAAGTGGAACTAGCCTGTATATGTTAATCGCAACCCTTCCTATTTACTCCTGATTTTTCCTGGAGTAGAACGACAAGGTATTAAACTGTTTCTCTCCCCACTGCGATCTCTGTTGCAGTTTGGGCAGCGTTTTACAAACATGGTGTGACGCAGGCTCATGCCTGGCCACCAGTACCGTGATTGTAATTCTTCCAGAGAATCTTTTAATTTGAGGTGTCTGAGACCCTCGCCCATATGTGCGTCTGCGATTAACAAGTTTCTCCTGTCCATGTTTGGAATCACTCTATCCCCCACTCCAGGGATTCGAGCAAAAGGGACGGAGTTTGCATCGATTATGTATGTATAATTGAGTGGATAGTTGATCGGTAACGCTGAGCAGTCGCCTTTTGATGACGTTTTCACCGCCAGCACTGTTTCACCGTCAATGTATTTTAATGTACGCTTTTTTCGAACTACGGGTGCCGATTTAGTGGCTGCCGCTGCAGCTGTTTCAGCCAATGAATTCCCTACAACGTGAACGCCATCACGCTGATGACTCAGTGAGTGAGTCACGTGAGTCTTTGGTAGTTCTTTTTGTAAAAGAGCTATTTGTTCCCAGAGCAGTTTCTGCTTTATTGGTGCATCTGTGTCATCCTTGTAACCGTTTTGAATCCATGTCTGCAAATCGCTGTTATATGATTTGACGCAGTAATATGAATCTGACACTCTAAGTGTCGGGAATTCGCGATCCGCATTATCTAGCGCCATTTTCAATGCTATTATTTCAGTTTGTTGTTCTGAATTAGTTTCAACTGAGTGTGTTTTTGTTAATAGAGGTCTTAGTTTACCTCCGCGCCACACTTCTTTTGAAATCTCACATGTGGGGTTGTATGCTTGTTCTCCCCAAACGGAGGGTTGAGCATGTCCGTCTGTATAGATTACACAGGCGTAATGTCGTAAGGGCAGAATGTCGGCTGGCAGAGGGTATGTTTTTTCATATTCTAGATCTTCCATTTCTTCTAGTTCTGGGTCAAAGTAGTAGTATACTTTGTCCGTTGTGATTGAATTCACCCATTGTAACCATTCTGGATCCAATGTTGTTGTTGGTAAATTACACGGTGTTGTTAATGCCTCAAAGGCTGGTTCAGCTGTTCTGACTGTGATATGTCTACCGTCAGCTATGTCTTTTTCTCTAGCTATTGCGGTTTGAACTGCATGAACAATTTTTTCTTTGTTGCTGAATTTCTGTTCAGCTTCTGTGTACAAGTGTGATTTGAATGCAATTGGTACCTTTTCTCCCTCATTAGAGGTCAGGTATGTGAATCCGCATCTCCCTGGGATGACTCGAATCACAAGATTGCGTGTGTTATCACGTGTTTCTAATTTTGTTTTAATTAGCATGTCTGTTAGTAAGGATCTCAAAATTTCTGTGTGTATTTGAGTCCAATTGGATCTTTTAAAATCTGGTTTAATTAGATCATAAAGGGGTTTGACCCTTTCTGCGTAATTTGCAATGTATGTTCTTCCGAAATTTAGGAAGCCTAGAATCGACTGTAAGTTTTTTAGTGTTCTAGGTGCTTGGAGTACGGCACATTTCTCTAGGAAATTGTCCGCCAGGCTTTTGCCTTCACTTGATAATTCATATCCTAAGAACAGGACTGTCAGATGGGCAATTCTGGATTTTTTAAAGTTGAATTTGTAACCCTCTGCTGCGAACCCAAGTATTATGGTGTTCACTCTTTTCAAGTGAGTCTCCAAGTCATCATCTGTTAAGTAAATGTCATCGACATAAGATAATGCTTCATCATCATATAGTTGTAGTAATTCTGTTACTCTCGCTGAGAATACCCCCGGGCTGTTCTTGTACCCCTGGGCTAACCGACAGAATTGTTTTTGAGTGCCATTTACTGAGAATGCAGTTAAATATCTGCTCTCTGGTGCTATGTTTTGACAAAAGAATCCATTAGAGATGTCTAAGGTTGTTTTGTATTTTTTGCGCACTATGTTATTCATTAGTGCAGCACTATGTGAGTTTTGCACTGCAAAAGTTTTGCAACATGTGTTAAGGTGTCGGTAATCCAAAACTAGACGATATGAATTGTCTGGTTTGGAGACCGTAAACAAAGGGTTGTTCATTTGTGAGGTGCAAGTTTCAATCACCCCCTGGTATTCTAGCTGATCTAGTATTTCATTTACCTGTTTTTTAGCTTCTTGCTTAATTGGGTACTGCCTTTGTGCAGTAGGTTGTGATTTTAACTGGATTTTGTGAGGAGGGGAGTCCTCATCACATCCTACGTGATTTTTATATAAAGCAGGAGCTAGAGCCACTGCCCATTTTCTGGCCAGTGTGTATTTTTTATGAATTGGAATTTGATTTGAGAAGGCAGGCATAATTATTTCTTCGCCATGAGGGCACTCCCTGACAAACTCTGGTGGCCAGTCTTTTTCAGCTAGAAGGATGTCATAGCCCTCGGAGAGGTTATCCCAAAATAGTCCCCTTATTTTCCTAGTCTTATCTCCCTCTATACGTAATGTTATCTCGTATATCTTGTGAGGTTTGCTGACCCTGGTGTCTGCAGTTTCCACTTGAAGATATTCATTCGTGTCCACTGTCTCCAGATGATTCATAAGGACTTTGCGAACTATGCTCACTTCTGCTGCGCTGTCTAGCATTGTCTGAGCCCATTCCCCGTTTTTCAGTTGTGTCCTCAGTATTCTCGGCATTGTTAACTACCTTGATACTGGCTACCTTCTTTTTTGGAAATTGTAATTTCTTTTTTAGCTGAGCAGGTTCCTTGTCTTTGGACTTGGCGTGCTCTTCTCTTTGTTCTGATCGTCCTCTTCTTTCCGATTTCTGCGAGGAATTCTGAAAAGATTGAGAGGGACGTGTATCAATGTCTTGATATCTATCAGGTTTTTTTATATTATCCCTATTTCTAAGGTTATATCTTTTCCCAGAGGGGTCACTCTGGGGTGACCTGTATCTTTGGTTCGGAGATTTTTCTCTTCGCCTAGGAGACCTTCCTCGGGACTGGAATTTCTTTTCTTTAGGATTGGAGTGTTTATTTCCATCCCAGTTCTTTTTTGGTGAATTATTATAAAAAAATATTTTTTCTGGACTTTCAGTCAGTTGCGGTTTTACTGGTATTCCACCTAAACTATCTCTACCTAGTTCCTCATAGGATTTTTCTATGATTCTGGCAATTTCAGCTGGTTGGTCTGCTATATCTGTCTCTTTTAACCTCTGGCGGATCGCCACGTTTGCTGCTTCACCTTTTATGTTGGCTAATAGTATAGCCGAGACCTGCTTGAAGTCTTTTAGTAATTTCATACCAAGAGTTAAAGCAGGTTCTGGACCGTATTCGTCTTGAATTTGTTTTAGCACATCTGGTATCACCGAAATGGATGGAACACCGTGCGTTTTTGTGTAGATGGAAGCAAAGACTGTACCCCAAGTGTCACAGTCCTCAATGTGTGGTGCGATTCCCATTGGAAGACAGATAGTCAGAATCCTGTGTTTTTCTAGCGGGGTGGTGTCAGGAAACACCGCCTCTATTTGGGTTATTTTCTGTGCCAACCAGAATGGTATTTGTTCCCGTTTAGCCGGTACTTTACCTAGGCAAGACTGGATGTTCTGTGGTGTAATTTTATTTGTGTTCCCCTGGTGAGGGGTCAGCTGTGGAAGTTTAATCGCTGGCTGAATTGTTGAAGTCCGCATCACATACTGTACTAATTGTCTATGAATTTTTATTAATTGTTTTAGCTGTGTTAACAGCTCTGCTACAGACATCCCATTGATGTCTGGATGTGGTGTGTATCCGGCTAGGACCGGCCACGTTGCTCCTGGTCTGCCTAAAGGACCGAGCCTGGTGATGTGATTGTTATGTTTTAGGGCGCCATCAAATAAGAGCAAATGCTCTTGGAATTTGAGTGGTACTTCCACCTCCTCGAAAGGAGTGTACTCATTAGGAGGTTCCTCTATTTTGTAATAGTGGAAGTACTTTGTTACAGCATTTGCTGCTGGAAAATGTATCCATGAATAATATACCTCTGTCTGCCGATATTCGTGTGCCTCAATTACGAATATGACTGTGCCACCTCTGGGTGTCAGTCCATTTTCTATAAGTTTCAGGGTTATAGATCTCCTTTTGATGACCGGGATGTGTATTATATCCCCGTCCGCATCTAGTGCTGCAGCATCAGCCGCTGCGAGTTCAGCTGCTAATCTAACTGCCTCTCTTTCTTCTTCATTGTCTGACATTTTACTGTCCTGAAGGTTATTTTGTTTGTTTGCAGATCAGGTTTCTTATGGAAACAAAGATTAGATGCACAATATTTTGGAACAGTGTATCCTTCAACGTTGACTTATACCAAGAACCATGCATAGGAGTTCCCTCCTGCGAGGTCTGGCGGATATAACCTTTCACCCACTCCAGACGTCTTTGGAGTATTTGGGAAAAGGGGTCTGAGTGAGAAAGCACGACTGAGTTACTCTAAATGTCTTACGTTAGTTTTATCGCCCTTTCCAAACGCGTTGGGCGCCATGTAGTGTAGTTCCTATCATCCCAATAGGCTCTGCGCATTGGAATAATACCTACAGCAGTAAAGGCCTAGACCAGACGTTAACTAGGTCTACTACTGTCGATACTAGACTTAAAGTTTTGGGTTTGCCAGCTTAGCTCAGAGTTCACTAGAAACTTTCTCGAATGTTCAAGGAGGACTTAACTTCCCTGATTAGACAAGAAGGGATTTATTTTCTGACAACCATAGAACATGACAACTTTGCTCTCCCCTAATCAAGAGTAAATCTCGAGAGTCGTGTGAACAAAAGGCAAATTATTTTACTCAGTCAGTACGTGCATTCTTAGTCTCATCAGAATGTAGAGAAAAGGAAGAGACGGGCGTGTTCAATAAAAAGGTGTTATTTATTGATCAGTCTCTTTTCTCATACAAGAGAAATGGATCGATATTATTGCAATACTTATAGCTAAGTAAAGTGCATACATTAAAAGCAATAGTTTAAAGTAATGCTATAAAAACATTGATATGGTTTCTAAGCCATAAGATGTTTTAAAATGAATAAAATATATTACATACACATATACATTTGACTAAACGTACTCAACTGGTGTTTCTAGATACGCCTACCCCGTGTACCTGACCTAAGTCTAATACGTGGGCGGGAATAGAAAGTTACAGTTTAAGTTAAGTTTGTTTTTGCCAAGTGAATAACTAAAGAATTCTCTGTGAGGGGTTATTCAGTTCTGTACCTGGAAGTTAGGATGAATGAGGAATGGTATCTCTCTCTCTGGTCTCGATATTCCAGGCAGCCTGCGAGGGCTACCCAGAAACGCCGGGGCTGGATATCTCGGCAGGAGAAAGCAGCGCGTCTCTCAGCGCGTCAGGAAGGCGGGGCTGCTGCCAGCGGGGTCTGCTCTGCTCTGGGCTTCGGCAAGTCTGGCTGCTCCGTCTCGTCACCACCGCGTGTGTTTGCATAGGGCAAGATCGGTAATATTTATACCTTTAAGGTGCCGAGATTGACGTAAGGATGGACATAGATACGTCAATAAAGATGTCATACGACTTGCTCGTTAGCACATTCTTTTACTAAAGTTCTCGGTGAAATCAAAACAATGGCCGCAGGGTTTTGCCCAGGTTGTCATAGGTTTGATTTGTTATGAGAACTCCGTATGCCTTATCAGGGACTGGAGGAATATCGCTTGTCTAATTAGATCGCAAGCGTTATGACCTAATCAGATAACACGTTCCTGTGCCGTAGTGTGACTGCGTCAGATAACGGTATCTGCATCATGGGTGTTTTCTGCCTCATGGGCTGACTGCTAGTTAACTTGTTGGTTTGTTTAACTAGAATAGGGTCAGGAATAGGGGGATCGATTCAGAACCTATAGGAATACATGACACGCTCTCTGCACTGCTCTGGAGCAGCGCGTGACTTGGGCCTCGGTTCCGTTCGGGCGCCGCGCTTTCAGTGTTCGTGGAGTTTAGGTGGTTGTCCCAAGAGCATTGGGAACACAGGATAATTCGCCTATTATTAGGGCTTAGAACGGAGCTAGTCTAAACCACGTCCGCCATGCTCGGCTCGTGGCCACGCCCCCCGCACATACCATACACAATAATCCGGCCCTGTTGCCCCTACGAATACCATTGCCCTTCTTAGCCCAGCGGAAATTCCCATACAGGCAGAAAATTCAGAAGTGCTGGTTCTTAGAACTGGTGAGAAGCGGCCCATTTAAAGTACTACTCTTGGTGCCGCAGGAACCGCTGGCTATTATGAAGTTCACAGCAAGACATTGAGGTTTCCCAAGGCAAGTGCACAAATACAATACAATTCCAAAGTCTAACTAATAAAAATATTGAAAAATAAATATTTCAACTGTTTGTAATAACCGAATATTCATAACAATTAGCTTAAAAAGTAATTTATAAAATATATCTATTGAGGAAAATCAAACAACCAAGTTAAATGATTTACCAATTAAAATACAAAAAATTTATATAACTAAAACACTTTCCATCCTACTGCCCTACAAACCCAACAACCCAGAAAAAAGTCAAAACTATACTAAAAAGTGAAATAAATAGTAGCAAATAAAACAATGACAAAGAATGTGTAAAGGAAATAAAACATAATACATTACAATGAATTAATTCAATTCATTCTAACAATTAGAAGATAACAGTTAATAATTTCATTAACCAATCACAGTCTAAAATGTATCAAAATAATTTATAAATAATAATAAAATATGTGTAAAAAAGACTTCCCACCACTCTCCCCAACCAAACCAACACGCTTAAAAGAAATACAAAAATCAAATCAAATCAAATACAATTCTTTAAATATGTAACCAAGGAGCATGGGCAAGATGGTGACGGAGTAGGAGCAACATGGACAATACCAATGCTGAGGCTCTTCCTCTGAGCTACAGGCTTGGCTGGAGAGCCACATGAGGGTGTGAAATCTACCTGAAGGGCCATGAGGCCAACAATGTGGCTGTGTCCGGCCCAGCCCTGAACTTGGGGAGCTCTGACACTGCTGACGGGCCAGGCCTGTGATGGACAGCCCCACTGTGGCCTGATGTACTAGAAGTGGGGCCAGGCTCCCACCACCAAAAGACGAGCTGCACCTCCTTGGTGTTCCTGGTGACCCTCGCCCCAGTCTGAATCCTTGCAGCCTTGGCAGTCCAGAAATCCCAAAAAGGCTCAACTCTTAGAGATATGCTCATTAAGGCCCCTGCAAAAAAATCTGAAATACACCGTGAACAAAGCCCTGCGATAGGGAATGCAGGGATTCTTCCCTGCAAAGATCCAAACAGCATCGAGTGGAACCTCCCCCTAACCCGGGCCTTCTTAGAGGACCTGTTCCATAAACTCTGCCATGACATTACATTGCTCAGGGCTGAAGTCTTGAAACATATAACGCCTATTTAACACAACACGGGAGAACTGAGACAAAGAATCTCCACCCTGGAGGACACCAGCGATGCAAGAGAGGAAGGATTAGACTCCTACAGTCAGGAATAGGTTAACCCCTTCGCTGTGGGGGTTAATCCCCCGCTGTGCTGGGGGCAGGGGGGCGCCACAGCGCCCGCATGCTCATGACGAGCTGAGCTCGTCATGAGGCACGGCGCTCCTGTGCTCATGACGAGCTCAGCTCGTCACAGGTGCATTACCTGCCGTGGAACGCTCAGCACAGCAGGGGAATTATCCCCGCATGCGAGCGTTCCACGGCTCATGATGAGCTGAGCGCGTCATGAGCCTCGAAGAGGTTAACTTATGAGATCAAAACCTTACACTATAGGCTCGCTTGGAGGACCTACAAATCAGATCCTGCAGATCCAAAATTCACCTCTAGTGAACCTCCAGAGCGGCAGAGAAGTGGATATCAAAATATATGTGAAAATCCTATTCCATCAGGTCCTTCTCAGGAGCGCAATAATGGACATACAACAGGACAGGTCACACAGAATTAACAGGCCCACTGGCCTGGCAACAACCCGCCGGACATCTTGACCTGCCTGCATTACTTCCACCAGAAAAAGCTATTAAGGAAGCATCCCGCCAAACGTATGCAATCCAGTTTGAAGGCACTGCGATTTTCCTCTACCAGGATTTGATAGTGTGCACCCTTCAGTTCTGTCAGAAATTAAAGTAAATCGCTACCTTCCTCAAAAGCAAAGCAGTGAAGTGCTGATGGGCGCACCTGTTCCGAAGGCTCTTTTCCTGGAAGGGAAAGGCACATGCTGCCTGCTCCCTTGCAGAGGCTGTCACAATCCTTGAGCTCACATACCCAACAGAGATAACACATCAACCAGATACCCCACTCAAGGTGGGGAAAAGAGCAGAGAGGGCTGGGAAATTGACCAGAGTACCAAGGCATACATCAACCGGTTAACCCTCAGAGAACGAAGTGTAACCAGAGCAACAGGCAATTCTGAGCAAGCTACAGATTGACGATCTCAAGACAGGCCCATGAGACTATTACTTCAACAGCCTGGCACACACCGCTAACAGGGGGAACAGGAAAGTTAACAAGTAGTCACACAACCTATGGGGGGGCTGGGCTGGAGTTGACTCAGGAGACATACTATTGACTGGTCAGATAGATGATGGACACAATGGGAGCTGTACTAACCCAAAATCCATACAGATTACTCCTGTTGGGGGAGTGGAGGTTTGCTAATTTTTGTTGATACACTTACAGAGGAAGTTGGGGACCCCACCATCACACCATGATGTAGGTTCAGTGTTATATTGACACACTTGCATGAAACCATAGAGTCACCTAAGAGCACTCACAATTTCCGACAGGGATCCTTACCTTAGGCCACCCATACCTACCAATGTGGATCATTAGTCTGAACCCTAGGGACCTCAACACCCAGGGAAGCACTGCCCTATGCTCCATATGCTCAAAGATTCAGGCCGTGAAATGTGCTTACTACAGGAAACTCACACACTTAAAAAAGACTGGAGCTGGCTCCGCAATGGCTGCTTCACTTGGCAGATCCTGTCCTCAAGCCAGGCTAAGAGGGGAGAGCTGGCTATACTACTTCTTAATAAGTTTACATGCAAAATACTACCTACCATAGCTGAGATCCCAGGTAGACTGCTGGTGGTGCAAATACTGCAACAATCACACACCATCACACTCTGCAACATATACACCCATAACGATAACCAGGAAAGCTTCCTCTGGGAGGAAATCTTCCACATTCCGACAATCTTGAATGTAGCAATACTCATAGGGGGAAACTTTAATCTGATTATGGCCACTGACCTTTCTCGGTCGGCACCTAGAATGGGACAAAAACAAGCCTTCTCGAAACCCGTTGCGCTTGGCTAAAGTGCCTTGGCCTGATAGGTGTCTGGAGAGCTCAACATCTCACCACTATGGATTACACGTTTATCTTGGCATCAAACCAGATACACCAAGGATACAGCAGGTCAACAGTGGGGTCATCCCCCTATCTGATAAGGCCCTGTACTCCTCACCTTAAAAGACCTAGACGAACCGACCCCAACAAAGACACTGGTGACTGAATGACAACCTTCTGAAGCATCCAGACATTATTATAAAATCTACCTACAGTCACGTCTACCTATTTGATGGAGAAGGAAGGGTTGGTCCAACAAAATGCCACTCTCATGGTAGGCCTCAGGGGGAACTTATAGCTATTGTGGCTAAAATGAATGCGGACAGGAGGGCAAAGTGTAGGTAACTGGAGGGGAAGGTGAGTTACCTAGAGGCCCAGCATAAGGGATTTGGGTTTGCAGTAGGTCTCTCACCAGCTCACAATAGCAAGGCATCAGCTTAAAGCACTGGACTGGGAGGCCACGTAGTATGCATTACTGAGTACCAAACAAAGGTATTACACTAGGGGAAACAAGACAAGCAAACTGCTAACTTGAAAACTCAGGGCAAAACAGCAGAGCGATAGCATGACCCAAATCACTACTCACACAGGGGACATCACCTTTAGCCCGGAGGGGATAGCTGAAGCTTTCCAAATATGTTACTCCATGCTATGCACTTCAGAACACTCCCCCACTGGGACTATAGAGACCTATCCAGAGGCGACTCCACTATGATCCTCACAAAACACCAATCTGCAACACTGAAGGGAGAAGTAATGGTAGAGGACATCATAACTAGACTCTCCAAATAACACACTGAGAAGGCTACAGGCCCCAATGGGTTTACAGTATCCTTCTACAAGATGTTCTGTGAAGAATTAGCTCATTTACTGGCTAAACTCTATAACTCGTTTGCAGACACTGCATCTCTCTCCCCCTCTATACAAACAGTTGTAATCAACAGTAATACCAAAACCGGGCAAGGACTCCTCAATCTCCACTTTGTATCACCCCATTTCACTTTTCAACATTTACACAAAGGTATTAATGGGCACCCGGGCCTGGGGATTAGCTCACTTTATGCAAGACCTCATAGGTCCAAATAAAATGGGGTTAATCCCAGACAGGGGATGCTGCAATAAAACAAAATGCATATTATACATCATGGGCAAAACAGCCCACGCTAAAATGCCACCCTTCCTATTAGCTATTGAACACTGAGAAGACAGATGATAGAGCCCAATGGCCCTTCCTCCGGGAGATCCTTGGTAGGAGTGGAATGGGAACCAAATTACAGAGAGGGGCGTTTAGTGGCTACAACCAGTCAGATACACAAGTCTGAGTTAACTACACGACCTCAGGTCCCGTTGCGATACAGAGGGTAGCACAGCAGAACTGTCCCCTATACCACTTTTGTTTGTCCTATAAATGGAACTGCTAGCCAAGGCAATACGTAGAAACCCCCAAATCACAGGAATCACATTCTGTAAAACAGAACACAAGATACCTCTCTTTACAGATGACCGTCTATTGATGTTAACTAATCCTCTGACCACATTCCTAGACATACTCCATGAATTAGACACATTCTGAAAAGTGACGGGTTTCATGGAGCTTAAGCAAAAATTGCACGCCCTGGGAGCAACAAATGGCCCTCCAGGAAAAGTGGAAACACTGATATATTCCTCCACACAGCCGTAGGGATCTACAGAGTTGACAGATGAGGGGGGCCTTTCACACACGGGATGTATAGAGTCTGTCAAGATGACCCTGTTACTAAAAGTATTATACATAATGCAGGTTCTCCCCCTCCAGTCATAGCGGGGCACCTTTCCCATAATACAGTAGCTGATGGAGGGGTTCATTTGGAAAAGGAAAAATGCAAGAATGGCCAAGCGGCAACAATACACCCTACCAGAGAACGGAGAGCTGGGAATTTCTTGGATTAAGCACTAGTACACATCCACATCCACTCAACTGCAATACTTGGTAGAATGGCATCTCAAGACTTCTGAGACACACTGGTGCTTTATGGACCAGTCAGTAACTGGCATTCATGTGTAGAATCCCTTAGTGGATTAGTCGACCGGTTCTGCGAAGGAGGCACTACAGGTCCAAAGCAGGCTCTGCCCAGTAATTCTGGCCAACCCTTGCCACTTCACAGCCATGAAGTAGCATACTACCTAAACTAGCGTGTTTTGAGAAGGGAATCCCCCTCTCACACATAGAAAAACACTTTAGGGCGTGTATACACATAGTCTGAATTACACACCCACTAGTTTTAAATCACTCACACATATTTTAATTCGTCCCGAAGAAAGCCAGCATATTCATAAGGCACTGGCTGAAACATGTTGACCCGTCTTAGGATGTGGGAGGTCGTAACTCGCCTCTAACATCCAACAGCCTTATTTTTAACCGCTGACGGTGGCGCAGGTATTAAAGTCTAATTTACCTTCGGGTACTGGGACCCCCGCCAAGCCGTTTTAATCCACATCCCATAACACTCTTCACCGCACACTCAGCGATATACCTGCTCCGCTGTAATCAGGCGTCGTAGCACACCCGGGACACGCTAGGTGTCACTGGGTGGGCCCGATGATGAAGCATGCCACCAACTAGGTTGGTGGGTGAGGGCTTCATGAGCACACCTACCAGGTGCCACTACCCCCTGACGAAACATACTTGAGTCCTTGAATTAAAAATTAATAATTTTTGTTAACCCTTTTTACTCGAGCTAGTCTCCTTTTGATTAACTTCATAGAATCCCTTAGTTACATAAGACCTTATGCATGCTGTAATGAGTGCACCGTAGATTATACATTGCTTGTGTCCCCTGTGCACCCTTGCCATGCCTCACGACTCTGAGGGGGAGATTTACAAGCCCCATGCGCCACCTTTGCGTCACTTTTCCCATAGTTCTCTGTTTTGGGAGGGGGCCAGAGAGGGGGGCCCACAGATGAGTCATGAGTGTCGATACCATGGTGAATGTGAGAGAACCACTAAGTGTATGACTGCTACAAACATATCTTAAGTGAGTTAATTGTTTTATTGCTTGATGGATAGCTGAGAACTCGTTTGAAAGCGTTTAACTTTTCAAAATGGTATCATTTTACCCACGGTAGCTGTCTCACACAGTTTATTAGGCAATAGGATGAAAGTAGTGCTCAAATGAATTATTTGGGTCTCCCTGTGCTTGAGAAAATAAACGACGAGAGAGCCTGGCATAAGATAGGGTGAAGATGCTGAGATGAACCTCTTAAATCTTTGGAATACTTTGGGGGGTTTATCACATGGTCTCGCTGAGGGGCATTCGTTTACGATTGCTGCTAAACCATAACGTCCCATCATATCCGATATTTTCAAAAGGATATCTAAAACACCACCGTTATTTAAACTACATCTAGTTTGTGGCATTTCTTTATTGGTTGCTATTATTAGCAAAGTGTTTAACTTTCAAAGTATATACTGAATGTGAATATAACTATTAAAGAAACAATTAATGACATGCATTACAATAACGTTTCTTGAAACAGAATTTAATTACAATTTAATTAAACGACACTTTACGAATCCCTTTAAGGAAATAACATTGAATTAAGCAAAATTTAATGAAACAAAATCTAATGAAATTGCTTAAAATGTGTAAATAGCATCTCCTTGGTGTGGCATGTAAGGGTCCCATATGCATGCATCCAGTGCTCTCACAGGTTCCTACATTTGCATGCGTTCTTGATTATCTGTGCTTCACTGCCTTATTTTAATACCAGTTCCACACTTGAATGCTCATATTTCCATGAACAAATTCTTCAGGAATTGCACCTCCTGAGAATTTACTATTATCTTATTATTATTTCAATCACTAACGAGTGGCTATATGGATTGTGGGCATAACATAATGTACGACTTGGCACTCTGAATGAATATTGAATGCCAGCCTGTGAAAGACGAAGTGCCTTGGGGTTCTGAAGTGAAGAGGTCTGTAGATATACCGCCATCTCTAGGGCGTCACTTCCTTTAGAACATTTATACATCTTGCACTAAGAAGGGTCTAATGCATTGGTAGTTTGGGCTCTGGACACACCCACGCTTAAGTGTGTCTTATCTTTCATTTGTTGCAGTTTTATATAGTGCAAACACGACCCAAAGGTATTGGAGCACTTTACATAAGCAACAGTTACATTACATAAGAATACATTCATTTTTTGGTAGGCGCAGGAGATTTAGTGATTGGCCCAGAACCACAGAATGTTGACCAGATGCTGAAATTCAAACCTGGTTCCCCAGTTCTAAAGTTGGCAGCTCTGATCATTACGCCACATTCTCTCCTATCTTTCTGTGAGTCATAAGCAGTGTGTGGGGTCACAAGAGATCAGACATTTTGTTAAAACCAGTCTAACGTGTTGCCATGCCACTGTCAAACGTTACAAATTAGGGGTTGACCCAACGGTACTGGGACTTGGGTATTCAATGTTACATAGAGAGGGGGTCCCAGTTGCGTGATTTTTTTTACAAAAAGAAAGAATAAAATTTGTGAAAATACTCAGAATCAAACTAATAACACTATTTACATGAGTGATGTTATTTAGTCACATCCTCAATCACAAACATATTATGTATACATTTGTTAAATACTAGAACGTTTTTGTGCCCAAAGTGCCACTGTCGTAGGCAAGACTTTGTATGTTTTACCGTACCCGTCTTTCTATTAAAATACAAAGAAATAGAATAACACACAATTTTGCTGCCTTAATAAGCTTAATGCGTATTTTTATTTGGAAGCTTCCAAGGCTTGAGAGATTACTTTTTATCCGCTTTTGGCACAGGAGCTCAAACATTGTTGATGTATACTCTGAACAGAATAGCATAAGTTACTATGTCCCTTGCACATAGCATACATGGGTAAAAAGACCTCAATTAAGTAACTAAAATAGACCACAAATTACCACGGTAATAAGGCTAATGCATGTTTTTATTTGGTAGCTTCCAAGACTTGAGTTCCTTTTCCCCATGCACATAGCATAGAAGGGATAAGGGCCTCAATATGTATATGAACTAGTACCGATTATGCACCAATCAGAGCTCTTTGTGCAATGCTCGATCACTGGATCACCTAATGATCTTTCAAGAAAATAAATCTGAGATCCAAACCCAATTAATAGGGATTAAGGAACTATTTAAACTCACTGTTAACTGAATAAAACTGTAAACAGGAGTTGCGATTCAAGAATGATTGGCACAGCCAATCACCTGCCTTACTTAATTATGCCTTCTACCGCTCCTGGGATATAGGCCATCAGTCAGGACTCTCCAGTCATCCCTGTCCTGGAATTTGCTTTCAATTTGACTCTAGGTGTAACACATCTCTTTGCAGTCAGCCTCAAGGCCTTGACGCCAAGTGTTTCTTAGACTTGCTCTTGAGAGTTCCATGTGAGGGCTTGCCTGGTAGTGTTTGCAGAGGGTTTGACCTATACAGCCCTAGAGTCTTTTCATGATTTCTTCATGAGCAGGGAGTTGGAATGTCTGCTGCCATTATTCATTGTTGTTGATGGTGTTTGGATAGTGGATTAGGAGTATTTTCCTCAGACTGTGTTGAGGAAGGTCTGAACTTTGTTGGTTGTGGCCTCCACGTTTCTGCTCTACACAATGGAGCCCGTTTTACATTGTTGTTAAAAGCCTGACCTTGATTTGCAGGATTAGGTCCTTCAAGCTCCAGAACTTCTTTAATTGAATGAAAGCTGCCCTTGCTTTGCCAATTCTTGCCTTAATGTTGGCATTTATGCCACCCTGCTTGGCAATGACACTGCTCAGGTAGGCGAAGGCCTCAACCTCTTAGAATGCATCTTTCACAAGAGTGAATACAGTTGTGCTGGACGGATTACCTCCTGGATCATGGTTTTTCCCCTGTGGATGTTGAAGGCTGCAACTGTGGCAGCCACTTTGTTGGGATTCTCTTGCATCTGAAAAGGGTATGGAAGAGAAGGGCCATGTCACCTGCAAAGTCCAGGTCATTGAGCTGCGTCCAAGATGTTGCCTGGGTCCCATTTCTTTACCTTGCTGTGGATGTCTTCCTGATTCAGTCTAAGGCCAGCAGGAAGAGAAAAAGTGAGAGCAAACAACACTGGCGGACTCTGGTCCTCACTTTAGGTCTTTAGTGGGTTGTTCTCAATGGACTACCTTGCAAGTCATTCCCTCGTAAGAGTTTCTGATGATTCTTTCGAATATATCTGGCACACAGTAGTAGCAGATGCAAAATGCGATGCAGGGCGCTACGAAATTTGTTTAATTAATTTACTTGTTTACTTACCTGCAATCATCCAGATTCCATTGTTTATCACCCCCACCCTGTCCCTTCCCCGCCCCGCCAGCCTGCCCCACCACAACTCCCTCCACGGGCCGCGGCTGATTGAATGCCTTCTCATAAACGATGAAGTTGACATAGAATGGGCAGTTCCATTCCATGGACTGCTCAATAATGATGCCCAGTGTTGCAATCTGGTCTGTGCAGGGTCTATCTTTGCAGAAGTCAGCTTTCTGTTCTCGCAACTGGGAGTCAACTTGTTCCTTCATTCTGTTTAGGATGACTCTGCGAAACACTTTGCCTCTGGTTGATAGAAGAGTTATCCCTCTGTAGTTTACAGTTATTCAGGTCACCTTTCTTGGGGATTTTGATCACATATCCCTCCTTCCAGTCTGATGTTTCATTTTCCACTTCCCAGATCATTCACAACATGGGGCAGAGCATGTCTACTGATGGATCAATGTCTGAATTCAGTGCTTCTGCAGGAATGTTGTCAGGTTCTGCTGCTCTCCCATTTCTCAGATGGTTAATGGCTTTCCATAGTTCTACCTTGGTTCGTCTGTTGCAGTCAACTAACAAGTCCTTGTCAGCTGGCTGCCTGTCTTGAGGAGACTGCAGCACATGCTGGTTCAGCAGTTCTTCAAAGTGTTCCACCCATCTTCATTGTTGTCCTTCATTACCTATGATTGTCTTACCAGATTTCTTGTTAACAGGTCTTTCCTGTCTGCCTGGACTGTAATCCTCTGCAATAATTTCAACTGCTCTAAAGTAACAGAAAGGAGACATAATAAATAGTAAACAGATTTTTCTAGAAATTGTTAATTAATATTATTATTTTTTAAAACTTCACTACTCTTGTTACATTTCTTAGCTAGTCAAAACTGAAAAAATATTCCCTTTCCCTCTACAATTTCAAAAGTTTATATTTCTGAGATAAAAACAGTGCTCCACATTATTGATTGTCCCCATTTTGGTAATCCAGCCCTAAAAACATAGCAATCAGTCAGACTTCTAATAGATCACAATTAGCAACCAAGCCACTTTCATGGCAACAAACATGAATCTGGCACCTTTCAGAGTTAGAGGCCATTGAATGACCACTATCTCAAGCAGAGCCACTTTGGGATGTACAGAGAGGGCACTTTCAGGGATACATTTCTGCAATTCTCAAAAATAGTGCTCAGAAATTCTCCAGGTGGGGACTAGTCCAAAACAAATGGATAACATACCCTACTGTGAATTCATGCACCGGGGCAGTGAAATCAAACATTTGTATTACATATGTGAATCGGGACGGGTGTGTGATACAGCATCAATCTGCTAACAATTTTGGTGTGATGCATATTTATTCCCCTAATATACAAATGATTGAAGAAGCATATTCTTTGGCATCTAAATCGTCCTTTGCTCCCGCCTGCCATTTTTGTATTACAAAAAGTCTTGTGTCCTTTTCCATATTTTCTAAACAGGTGCCACTGGGGAAAGTTACAAGTTCGGTGGACCTCGATGAAGCGTGGGCGAGGTACAGGGACCAGGTTGGTCCAGGTGAAGAGTTACTTTCTCAAGTCAGACACAAAGAGTTCTATTCATGATGGAGGAGGTTGCAATGAGCTAAACATAAGGATTTTCACAATTTTCTTCTTGTAGGAGCTTCTACTGATGCCAGACAAGGTACCAGGGCCTGAGGGAATGCACCATTTGGGGATGAGGACTCACTCCAGCAGAGACCAGCAGCAGCACTCTGGTAGCTTGTTGTTTCCCTGTTCCACACACAAGAGGTCAGCCAACAGAACCTTGGAGTCACTCTGGGTTGTCTAGGATAAAGGCAAACAGATCCAGTCTTTTTCAGACAGCAAGGCATTCCTTCAAGCAGCAAGGCAAACCTTCTGGTAGTATGGCAGTCCTTTTGAATCTTCCACCGGTCCAGAAGTGTACTGAAGAAGGGTTCCGAAGGGACCATTATTTTACATGGTGCAAGCCTTTGTAAGGGGGGACTATTTCTAAAAAGTTCTTTACCTTCCCCTGGTCAGGCTCCAATCTGTCTGTAGAGACAAAAGGCAGGGCAGGCCTGGTGGTAGGTTCTGTTTTGCAAGTCAGGTGTAGCTTGATTCTGGTGGTACATTGAGTATGTGACCTACTTCTGTGCATACCCATCACAAGTAGGGCATCAAAAACCAAAGTGATGCATGAAATTATTGATTTAATCTCTTTAATCTTTTACCCTGCTCCAATGGGAACAGTCCAGCCCAAACTTCCAGGCCAGGTCCTCCCTGAACCTGAGTACAAGCAAACCCAGGACCGGTGTCACCCTTATTATGGGCTTATAAGCCAGATATAGCTTGATTCCAGTGGCACAGTGAGAACAGGACCCATGTCTCAGGATACCCATCAGTTTAGGGCATCAAAACAAAGTGATGAATGGAATGCTTGAATTAATCTCAGCCACTGGCAGTCACTATGGGCTGCATCTCAATTCATCATTTTTCACCCACCATGCCACATCACTTTTGGCCCAGCCGTATGCAAATCAGCCTTGACCCTGCTCCAATAGAAACCATCCAGTCCAAATAGGAACACAAGCAACACAGGACCAGTTTTGCATTTAACACCTTAACTGCGCCGAACGTTTAGTGCTAGTGCAGAACGTTCTATTGCGCGGGTGGGGCCGCGACGGCCAACGGACGTGCGTAGCACTCCACAGGTAGTGCATGCGACGCACGTTGGCCGTCACCAGCAGCCATGAGGTTATTATAGGCTCAGCAGCCCTGTATAGATTGATTCCAGAGGCACATTGAGCACAAGACCTACGTCTGGACATACCTGTCATACTTAGGGCATATAAAAACAAAGTGATGGATGAAATGATTGAATGGCTGAATGAATCTCAGCCACTGGCAATATCAAGGGGCCGCATCCTTTTCTCAACATGCCCCATCAGTTTTGACCCAGCCATAAGCAAATAAACCTTGACACTGATCCAGTGGGAACAGTCAAGCCCAAACTGCCAGGTCTTCCCTGAACCAGAACACTAGCACGAGGCCTTAAATGTGGCATGTAATGTGGCATGTAACTATCAAACATCAAATGGCTGGTTTGAGTTTTGGATAATGTGTGGCCATGTTGTAAATGGCTAATAACCAATGTGTGATGGAGTGTGATTTTACACTTAAAATTGCATCCACTCCTAAACAAGTGTAGGCTCACTTAACAAAACAATTGTAATCCAGTGGGATCTCATCTCATCCTGTTTTTTTCATCTCAGGCGGATTCGCAAAATCAGTAGGTTTCTCACCAGAGAGGCCCTGATTCTTGTCATCATCGCTCTCATCACCTCCAGACTCGACTATGCCAACATTCTGTATGCGGGGATCCCTGCCTTCCACCTCCACCGGCTGCAACTAGTGCAGAATCAGGCTGCCCGCCTGATCTTTCGCCAGCCTAAACATCAGCACGTTACCCCCCTTCTTCGCAATCTTCACTGGCTCCCTGTTTCCAAACGCTGTATCTTCAAGCTTGGATGTACCGTCTTCAAGGCCCTCTCCGATTCAGCCCCTGCCTTTATTTCATCTTGCCTGACACGATACATCCCCCACAGAGCTCTCCGTTCAACATCTCTCAATTACCTTGCGGTACCCAAATACAGACGGAAAAAGCATGGAGGACTGAGTTTCTCTTTTCTGGCCTCCTTCACTTGGAATTCTCTTCCAACGGCACTTCGTCTCTGCCCCAACTATGACTGCTTCCGCAGACTGCTAAAAACTCTGCTATTCCAGTCAGCATTCGAGTAACCCCTCCTCCCTGGTAACCGTATCTTGTCAAAGAGCGCCATGAAACCGTTGGTGAACGTGCGCGGTACAAATATTTTTAACGTAACGTGGGAAACATAGACTCGTTACGCCAGATTCACAAATGGAATTTCCAGAAAGGTGAATAAATGCTACCTTTTGAACTGGGCAATAGCAGAATATTTCAAGAAGCCCATGCCCCTCTATCAGTGACTGTAGTTCTGCTTCTTCTGAAACCCAAGCTTTACTGCCAAGATAAAGATCCTGGTAGGGAGGGAAAGAGAACGAGTGCCATGTGGGCATCAGCCACATAAAGCAAGTGGGATGGCCTTACCTCTGCACAGCGGCAGCCGCTCCATCAGAACAGAGGAGCGCCACCACCCCCACCACCACCAGCAATTAAAACGACAATGAAACAGGTTTTAAACCTGTTTTATTATCGTTTTATTTTAATCCCCCGGACCTGCCCCCAGGACTATGATGAGTCTTGGGGGCGGGTCCAGGCGATGACACTGCTGGTGGGGGAGTGGTGGGCCCTCCCTTCACTGTGCATAAGGAATTGGACCACCGTCTCAGGCCGGCCAAACCTTCATGCGCAGTGAAGCTCTCTTCAGTCCCAGCTGTGTTGCTGGGGCAGAAGACTCCCTGGGAGCGCAAGTTGCCGGTGCTCTGGTCAATACGGGCGCAGGGGACTGGCCGCTACTGCCTCTACACTCAAGTTCAACCAACCTGATTTGATGTGGAATAGCCCTTGATGCAGACCTCTTTTCAGCCACACTGATCGCTACCTCATGGAGAATTCCACAGATATATCACCTGATTGAGGGATGGTTTCTCTCCGAATTGTAGGGAAGGCCCCTCACTGGCATTAGTGTCCCTGGGGGTTGGAATAGAGAGCTTAGTGATCCAGCAGGCTTGAGACCACCTGTCACCATCTTAGATTAGTTCTTACTGGCGTCACGTCGGCGGTTAAAATAGGGGTAACGTTTAAGTGTAGGGGGGGAACTGCATTGGAATTTAGCCTAGATTAGGTCTGAATTTTACATCAACCACTCCTGGGTTCCCTCTAAATATAGGCTGCCCAGCCCCTGGAAAATTAAATCTTTTACAATTTGAAGGTATTACGGAAAATGCAACTGCAGTTAGAATCATCCTACTGGCATGAGGAAGGACTGTGGACTTGAATCCTGTTTTCTTTGGACCCCAAGCTGTGGAAGCCATTCCTAAGAGTCAATGGAGATTGCTCCGGATGCCCTTAAAGAGTTAAAGGACAAGAGTACATTTAGGAAAACGAAATAGAAGGCCCACTTGGGACTCGACTCTTCGTTGTGGGCCTGAAAAAAGGGAAACCAATGTCTTTGTCGTCCTTGAACCATTTATGTGGGTTCCACAGCAGAGCTCCTGAAAGTGTGTGAGCAATCAGAACATTCAGTAAGAAAACAAATAAACTTTTAAGTGGGACGTTTTGACACCCAGAGAAGTAGAACAAGGCACTAAACTCACATGAAAAAGCAGCGACCTGAGCAGGCACTCTTTCCAATGTTGACCCCTTGGATCTTGTGAGTATGAACTCTGGGGCTATTGTGCTCTGCAAAAAGAAGGTGTCTAACTTGTACAGCCTTATTTAGCCACAGTAGCCCGTCTTGCTCCACTGGAGGACTGTGAACTCTGAAAAAGTCTCCCAGTTCCAAGGTAAAACTGTTAACTGGGACGAACCACTCAACCCTCACCGGGCCCTTGGTCCGTTGTAGGTAGGCTGCAAAGGGTGCCTGCAATGCAGTCTTCAAGAAAACCTAATTGGGTACACCTCCAGCTTCTATCTGATTCCGCTACATCACCAGAGGATTAAAGAAGGTACATAGAACCCAATCTATTGTGCTCCTTTAGCTTACATTGAATATTTGTCCCAATTATTCTGTGGATACTTTAAGAGAATGTCTTCAAAAAATGTAAACTCTGATGGTCTGAACTTATTTCTGATCTTTGGGCGTTCTTTTAATCACTAACTGTTTCTTCAGTTTACAATATTGAAAGGGGATTTTATATGATGGATTTCACACAATTAATGTTGTTTCACTGTTGTTTGGTGAAACACTTTACTCACGCTTTTACTGCGAATTTAGATGGTTGAGCCACAGTGATTAAGCGTAAGCGCAAGACTCCTCACAAAAACCTGTTTCTCATTTTGAGAGGTGATGCATTTTTCAACTTTGTGGGAAGATTCCCGAAAAGCTTGTGGCTGCACTTTGTACATGGCCATGTCTAAACTGGGGTGGTGTGGTGAGCAAAATAACGGTGGATTAAACCCAGATCTGCGACTGGGGGTGAATGTTTTGCCAATGTGCAACATTCCGTCTATCATCGTGTGTGTTTTGCTGTTCGCCCTATGTGGGAAGGGTATGCCCAGACGTGGGTCCCTTGCTCACTTTGCCACTGGAGTCAAGCTATCCTGGCTGATGACGGCTGATAGCCAGAAACAGGTCCTAGGTTGCTTGATTCCGGTCCAGGGAAGACATTGCTTGGCAGTTCGGGCTGGACTGTTCTTATGAGGCACCAGGTCAAGACTGATTAGCATATGGCCATGTCTGAAGTGAGGTGGCATGATGAGCAAAATAACAGTGGATTAAACCCAGATCTGTGACTGGTGGTGAATGTTTTGCCAATGTGCAACATTCCCTCCATCATCTTGTGTGTTTTGCTGCACTTTGCTCTAGTCAACAGCCATTTTCCCTACCAATGCCATACAATTAAGATTATCATAATTCACCATGACCTACATAAGAGCATTATCTAAACAGTCAACTTCTATGTGGGTTGGAAGGCCTTTAAATTACAGAGCTAACGAGATACAGAAGGAACGTATTTTAATAAGAGATTGCTATGCCAACTTCGGCCAGTGGAAGTGTCATTCGGCTTTACGTCCTTCCAAATAAACCAGGAAATCTTGCTCTCACTTTTCAGAAGAAGGATGCACACAGATACTAGGAAACCAGAGAACAAATACAAAAAATACAGAATTGACAATTTATATAATGCGATGCAACCAAGTAGAGAACAGAGGTAACGAAGACTGTTCATGTAGTAAATATGTAACTTTGTTTACGAGAGCGCAGTGATTAAATTCATAAAAGGCTTGAGCATTTTCCAAAATACCAACCTCTAAATATTATTTTGGAGACTTAGAGTAATTCACTTCAGGAGTAGGATGTGATAACTCTAACAGAGTAATTATCTCTATGAGTGAGATGTAATTCCTCTATGGAAGAATTGTATAGCAGGGCTTACTTTTTAGGTCTCGCTACAGACAGCTTTATCCCAGTCGCTAAACCTAGTGTGATCACTACACCTACCACACAGCATAAAACACACAATGAACAACATACACATGCACAAGCATAAACATATACAGAAAGGGGTGTTTGTTAACCCCCTTATACCCATTGGTTGTTGTGTGCGAGCCATGTTCCGGCATTAGTTTGATGGTCTGTCCAATATGTTTTGGATCAATCAATGCCATTTTGTGGATGTTTACACTATATGATTGCGATGCTTCTAAAAGGTATTAATTGCAGCCACTTCCTCACCTTGTCTACTCTTATGATCTCCATTCATCAAATAGCAGTAGACGCTTAAGTAAAAATGCTTCAATACAAGTTTTCCTAGTGGTGCCATGTCACTGTTTTCTTCGAATGAAAAATTGGCTAGCATGCACCCTCATTCAAAATGGTTGCCACATCAATGTAACAAAGGCAATCTTGAATGACTGCATTTTGGCAACACAGCTGTAGACCAGAATTTCCTCAAACACTCACTCCCTGACCACTGCTCCAGGCAGTCTCCCACTAGCATATTGAATAGTAAATTCACAAGACAGAGATGGACCTACTCTTTTAGTATACACTCTTCTAAAAGATGGCTTCCCTCTCCCTCTTATCAGCACCATTTCTTGCTAGCTAGGTCTTCTGGTTTTTGTTAAACATGGTCTTTGTTGCTCATTTTTTCTTTTACATTACATTTATTGCGTTGAACCATGCGCCGGTATGGGGGTTTCAACATTTGAACATTGGTTTTGATTGTCTAGGGTGCGGCATTTGGCTCCTGCACCTTCACCTCTTCACTTCTTTGTTTTTTCAAAGTAGCCCCACACTACATCTGTTTTCCTCCTCCACCCCTATGACTAAACTTGCATTGACTCAGACTTGCTACCTTTTTCTGCCATCATATAGAAAATTTAAGGTTGATTAGCGTAGCAGAGCTAAGACCGTTTTACACTAAGAATGTTAATTTGGAGCAGCAGGCCAATAGGTTGATAAAACTCTAAACTGTATTTAGCAGGTTAGACTTTGTAGTATGGAGTATCCTTGTGCGTCTATGTAGCACAAAGCTATTCAGTGATGTTTTAAATGTGATTCTTCGATTTGAGTTTAACAATGCCTACAAGGTTTTCAGGCAATGTTATTCAGTTGCTTGGAGTGCCTCGGAGGCACCACACGCTCCTGCTTGTGGGTGTACGAGCTGGAATAAAACCGGAAAATGTACTGCTGTCTACACGCCTCCTCATTTTTAGGTCTCGGCTGGGCGTGGGTGGCGAAGCTGCCACGCCTCTCTGAGAGATCTTGTAAATACAAGATTTCTAAAAGGGTCTGTAAGCCCCGCCCCTCCTTTTCATTGGGTAGCGTCAGCGTTTAGGGTAAACGCTGGCTTCCCATTGAAAAGGAGGGTTTTCAGTTGCCGCCCTGTCCGCTTTTTAGACAGCCCCTCCGGACACTGTGTCCTGATTTGCGGCTGGCCGTCGTGAATACCTTTCTTATCAGCTTGTTTGATGAGGCTGCCCAGGGAAGGTTCAGGAAGAGTTCAGCAAGCTGAAGCTCAGATTTCACGCCTTTGTTTCAGGACAGAGAACGGCAAGCTGCAGTGATGTCACCGCCTGCCCCTCCTCCTCCCCCGCCCACCCAAGCTCTGCTGCCTCCCGGGCTCGGACAGGGGGCTGCAGGTCATAATTAACAATACAAAACATAATAATTAATATACGTAAAAATAATAATGAAGCATTTGGTGGCTTGAGCCTCCTCATCACGCTGCTGCCCCGACAGGCCATTAATGCTATGTCACGAACACTCATGCATCAGGTTTAATATATGACCAGACCCATGACTTGGAAGGGTTGTTAGGGCTGGGGTAGAGTCACCTTGTCAGACTTTCCTGTCGTAACTTGCGAGTGTGGGCTGTTGGACAAACAGATACCCCTCCCCCCCAAACACAGCCATTCTCTGTAAACAGAAAATTAATCTGAATATATAACATATCCCACATCTATTAGTTCTTTTATGATTTTGGATCGTGCTTAATTGAAGTTACATACACTAGGCCGCCACTTAAGCATTGAGCACTTAAAATAGCTTAATCGGTAGAAGCAATCAAAGAAAAAAAAAGAGGGGACGGTGATGCAATGTCCTAGTGTGTGTTATGTTATACATTTCAGATGGTTTCATACGCATTGTACAATGTTTGCTTTTGGCACAGTGGTGTATTAGCGCATGTAGGGAATACCGTTACTTTAATAAAAGAAGAGTGGCGCATTGCAATTATTGCTTTGCCATTATTGTAGTACAAAGAGTATTTTAGGAAAAAAACACGGATTGCCATATGTCAGGTAGTGTGTGTGTGACCATGTGCGACTACTTCTGATAATCTGTTTTATCAGGCCCCCTCATCGTTCAGATAGAAAAATAAACATTTTATCCTTCCTTTTTTCCACAGACGCTCCGTCCCGCCTCAGTCAGTGTGCCCCATGATCTGCAGACAGGTCTCCTCCTCTCATGTTGAGTACACGCTGGAAGACGGCACTCACTCGCAGCAGGCACGGCTTTTCCTTTGCACTGTAGATGTGGCCCACACGGTAGGCGACTCCTTTTCTGCTGGATTCCCCCTGAAGCTCGAAATTTGCAGATACTCCCTGCTCAGAGCCGATAAAGGCGTGTGGGTTCTAGTGAAGACTGCGGGGTGGCATTAGGTGCCACTTTATGTATCTGGGTAACTTGTGGGACTGCCAAGAGGTTTAGGAAGTCCTCGGGGAGCAAGTCAGTGAGTGAAGAAGCCAGCTACTGACTGTGAGAGCCAAAGAGCAACTGGAGGAGTGTCGCGATCTCTCTCGCCACCACAGCCAGAATAAAGGCACGTCGCATGGGGCGTCCTTACCAGACGGACTACATGTCCCAGAGGGCAATGCGGCGTTGGAAGGCTGGAAAACGGGCTGATCCTATATAGGCTCCTCCCCTGCAACAGAAAGGTGCTTGACAATTGTTTTTGTAGTCTAGGTAATGGCGGAAGGTGTTGTCCCCGCCGGATTTATTACCGAGAAGCCCAACGCCGACGAAGAGCCTGCGAGGTCAGACGGTGTGTCCCAGCGCCGACGAAGAGCCTGCGAGGTGAGAGTGTGTGTCCCAGCGCCGACGAAGAGCCTGCGAGGTCAGAGGAGAAGCTGTTTTCTTGCTGCAAGTCGCAAGTATTGTTAAAGAAGAACAGGCTCGTTCTTCTTTCAAAACCTTGTTTCCTGATTGAATTCCAACTGCGCGGATGCGCATTTTATGTTTATTTCTCGCACCAGAGTTTTTCCGACTTTAGAGGTCAAGTATTAATTGTATTCCATAAACTTTCCTTTGATATATTGGCCATCATTTGTTCCCAAGAATTATTGTGAGTAACACGAGACTGGCAAGAAACACCGCATCTTGTCACAAACTGTACCTTTCGGAGCCGGAGGTTAGAGACGTCTCTCTGGAACAAACTATCTCTATTGAGGGAAGTGACTATAACTTTCCTTTTAACTGTATCCCGTTATCTTGGAGTAGGGGATAGCACCATAACATTGCACGAATCATATCGTGGTGTTTTTGGTAAGTGTAGTAACCAAGGGATTGGGGGCGTTGATGCTAGGCAGAGGAGGTTCTTACTCTTGCTCTCTGTCTCCCCACGCTGCAGTACCTTCCTCATCCGAGATCTCGTGGATAACTCAGACCAGACCCAGAAGAGAGTGCAGTAAACCCTGATTATACTATTACCTTCTCACCTCCCGGCTTCTTACAATACACTCTCAGGAAGTAGCTGTAGATTTACTGCTGGGTGTTGTGGTGGGAAAAGTCGAGGGGACTTTCCGTCCGATCGTCTCTGCTGGACATCTGAATAAGGTTAGTGGCGCGCGTCTATTCTTGCGCTGCTTACAACCACGACAGATTGTCAAGCCCAAGAATATCGCCCAGCCCAGACGATGGATACCAATACTGTCCTTGCTTCATTATTGGAAAGTTTTTTGGAATTACAACAGGAGGCCAAACCTCTCGTGCAGAGAACCAAGCGTTGTATCAAGAAGTTTCTCTGATGCGCAAGGATTTGTCTGATATGGCGCAAAAGGAATCAGGGGTGAGACCCTTACTCAAGCCTGCCACATTGCCCCCTCCTCCTTCGTCTCGACCAGGGTTTTTTTTTGTGCCTACACCTCCTCCGCCTACGACTACAGAGGCCGTACCCACGGTCCAGATAATCCAGAACACTGGGATACCTCTTGCTCCTCCTGAGAGGTTTTATGGAGACCCTCGAAAATTTGAGACCTTTCTTAATCAGTGCCGTCTCCATTTTTTGTGCAAGCCAGCGGTCTTTCAGGATGAGGCAGCGAAAACGGCGTTTATGATGTTGTATATGGGAGGGAATGCGTCGAGTTGGACCATCCCCTTACTGGAAAGGAATGACCCGGTGTTACATAGTTTTCCTGATTTTTGTCTCGAGTTGAGAAAGTTGTTCGACAGAAAGTCTCACATGTTAACTCTTGACCGTGAACTAATGACATTGAGACAGGGTTCGCAAGATCTTTTGTCTTATATTACCACCTTTAATCGCCTCCTAGTTGAAACTGACTGGCCTGTGGAGAAACGGATTTCCCTCTTTTATCACAGTTTGAGAGGAGAATTGAAGGACTTGTTAGCTCAAGTGGTACAATTGCCGACAACTGTAACGGAGCTCATTGACTTGACCGTCCAGCTAGACCATCGCCTGCTGGAAAGAAAAGGGGATAGACCTAGGGGGGAGAATCGAGTCTACTATCCTCTAGCAAGACAACGAGTAGGAGGAGAAGAAAAAGCCAAGACACCAGAGGAGCCGGAACCTATGCAGATAGGAGGGATTAGAGGCCCCCTCACCACTGAAGAAAAGAAGAAAAGGAGACGGCTTAAGCTATGTCTATATTGTGGCAAAGGGGGGCATTTTATCAAAGAATGCCGAGCTCGTAATTACGTTCCAGGACGCGTTTCCCTTCCTCGAGTCCAGGCCACGATGAAGGCCGAAGACCAGTCGGAAAACTGAAGATCTCATATCAGACGGAGGTCTCTGATTTGAGATGCCAGCTTCCCATGATCTCCCCTATTCTTGCCAACACCCTCCATCCAGCAGTGGCCCACATGAATGTCAGTGTGTCTCTCTGGATTACTTCACGAGATAAATTGCGGATTGAGGCCCTCTTGGACTCTGGGGCCACTGGGAATTACATCGACCAAGACTTCGCATTGCGAATGGGAATCTCTTGCGAAAAGAAACTGAAACCCGAAACTGTGAAGGCGGTGGATGGAACGGTCCTTTCATCGGGCCCGGTGGTATATCACACCCTTTCACTTTTGATGGAGTTTGGGGTGGATCATCAAGAACATATACAATTCGACCTGATCGACGCACCGCAATTTCGTCTTATCCTGGGGATGCCATGGCTCACCCTGCATGATCCTTTTGTGAGCTGGTCATCCCGCACCGTCAGTATGACTTCGCTCTATTGTAAGGAACATTGTAGGAACCAGGAAGTCCTTCCTTTAGCTACTGAACCCTCACCAGCTACCTACTTGGCGAATGCATGCACCCTCGAGAAGTTCTGTTGTGCCACGGTTCTGCCTGCTGAATACCTAGAATACCACGCATTGTTTGACAAACAAAAGGCTACCCAGTTACCACCCCATAGGGTCTATGATTGCCGTGTAGATCTGGTACCGGGAGCGGATATTCCTTGCAGCAGGGTGTATGCGCTAACGGAAAAGGAGACCCAATATCTGAAAACTTATATTGACGACAATTTGGCAACCGGGTTTATTAGACACTCCACCTCACCTGCTACCTCGCCAATGTTTTTCATAGCCAAAAAGGACTGTGATGAGTTGAGACCCTATATCGATTACCGCGCCATCAACAAGGTAACAATGAAGAACCGTTATCCTCTTACCCTGATTCCAGTCCTGATGGATCAATTGAAAGGAGCACGTTACTTCACGAAGCTCGATCTACGGGGAGCGTACCATCTTGTAAGAGTACAGAAAGTGGACGAGTGGAAGACGGCGTTCAGGACCAAATTCGGCCTTTTTTGAGTATAGGGTAATGCCCTTTGGTCTCTGTAACGCCCCGGCCGCCTTTCAATTCTTCATGGACGAGGTGCTCAGAGGGTGTTTGGAGTCATTTTGTGTGGTCTACATCGATGATCTTTTGATTTATTCATCAAATATGCTGGATCATATCACCCATGTGAAGACCGTGTTGAGAAAGCTTCAACAGAATTCGTTGTATGCTAAGCTGGAAAAGTGCCTCTTCCACGTCCAAGAAGTCGCCTTCTTGGGGTACGTGATAGATGCCCAAGGGTTCAGGATGGACATGAGCAAGGTTGAAGCTATTCTTAACTGGAAGACTCCGTTGAAAGTCAAAGCTGTACAAAGTTTTCTTGGCTTCGCCAACTATTATCGGCGCTTCATTCAGGACTTCTCCATGACCATACATCCCATCACAGCCCTCTTAAGGAAGAACGTACCTTTCCTATGGGGAGCAGAAGCAGAAGCATCCTTTCAACTCCTGAAGAAGAGGTTCACTCAAGCCCCCATTCTCAGACATCCGGATCCTCAGTTGCCATTCATCCTAGAGACCGATGCGTCCCAGTTCGCCCTCGGAGGGGTTTTATCCCAACGGCATCCTACTACAGGGCAGCTCCACCCGGTGGCCTACTATTCGAGGAAACTTACACCCTGTGAGGTGAATAATACCATCACTGACAAGGAGCTCCTTGCCATTAAAAGAGCGTGTGAAGAGTGGCGACACTACCTCTTGGGGGCTTTGCATACTGTTGAAATAATTAAGGATCATAGGAACTTGTTGTTCCTAAAGACGGCTAAGGCTTTGACTCCACGGCAGCTTAGATGGACCCTGTTCTTCTCCGACTTCGACTTCATGATCAAATACAGACCTGGATCCCGTAATGGAAAAGCAGATGCTTTATCCCGTTTGGGAGAAGAGGAGACAGTCGAACCTGAGGAACCCCCTTGTATCCTTAAGGTAGCAGAATGCCCTACGACATCGATTGCCCTGATCACTTCTAAAGACTTTTTGGAAGATGTTAGAGTTGCATTATCTGATATCGATGTCCCCTCATGGGTACAGGAGGCACCAGAACACCGACACACAAAAGACGACTTGGCATACCATTATCATGCATTGTACATACCCCTGACTGTGTTACAACAACAGGTGTTGAAGTGGGCACATGATTCCGTACTGGGAGGACATATGGGAATATATAAGACCACAGCAAACGTGGAACGTTCCTTTTGGTGGAAGGGTGTACGAGCTGATGTAAAAGAATATGTTAAGAACTGTGCGATTTATGCCCAAGGCAAATCCGTCCACACTAAACCTTCGGGCTTACTCCATCCATTGCCCATTCCTCCTAAACCATGGCATACCCTATCTATGGATTTTATCGTGGAGATGCCTCCCTGCGTCAATCAGACCGTTATTTTGGTAGTGGTAGACCACCTCACAAAAATGGGACATTTTATAGCATTACCTGGTCTACCAACGTCCGTGGAGTTGGCTACAGTGTTTCTCCAACATATTGTGCGGGCGCATGGATTGCCGAGTGTACTGATAACTGATCGCGGTACGCAATTCACATCCCACTTTTGGAAGGCTCTCTGTGCCATCTTGCAGATTGACGCACGACTTTCTTCCAGCTACCATCCTCAGACAGACGGTAAAACCGAACGTCTGAATCAGACGTTGGAACAATATCTCCGCTGTTTTACCTTGCAAAACACCACTGAATGGACCACCCTTTTGTGGTTAGCGGAATTCGCATATAACAATGCTGTTCACACCACTTTGGGGTGCTCTCCCTTCTTCTGCCTCTACGGTTTCCATCCGCATATGCTTCCATTCGACTGGCCTGCGGAATCCTTGGTTCCTACCATACACGAGCATCATGCTCATTTAAGAGCTATTCTGATCGATGCTCTGAATAGTTTGGAGACCGCTCAAGCTGCTCACAAACTCTTTGCTGATCGGAGGAGGTCCGAGGAGCCTGCTTATAAAGTGGGGGACAAGGTGTGGCTTTCCACACGCAATTTACACTTGAAAGGGGTTAACAAACTGAAACCTAAGTTTATCGGTCCATATGGGTTCTGTGAAGTGGTAAATCCTGTAGCGATGAAGCTATCCCTGCCTGTCTCTTGGTCTATCCATCCTGTATTCCATGTGTCTCTCCTCTGGCCCTGTCCGCTGAGTATGCATTTGCCGGAGCGTCCTCAAGCTCTGGAGGTTGAAGGTCAGGAAGAGTATGAGGTTCAGGAGGTTCTGGATTCACGTATGGTGTGTGGCAGAATCCAGTACCTGGTCGATTGGAAAGGGTATGGTCCCGAGGATCGGACATGGGAACCCGTGGATAACTTGCATTGCCCTGACTTGGTCGCTCAATTCCACGAGCGGTTCCCTGGTAAACCGGGTAGACCGCCGGGACGGCTGTCCTCGAGAGGGGGTACTGTCGCGATCTCTCTCGCCACCACAGCCAGAATAAAGGCACGTCGCATGGGGCGTCCTTACCAGATGGACTACATGTCCCAGAGGGAAATGCGGCGTTGGAAGGCTGGAAAACGGGCTGATCCTATATAGGCTCCTCCCCTGCAACAGAAAGGTGCTTGACAATTGTTTTTGTAGTCTAGGTAATGGCAGAAGGTGTTGTCCCCGCCGGATTTATTACCGAGAAGCCCAACGCCGACGAAGAGCCTGCGAGGTCAGAGGGTGCGTCCCAGCGCCGACGAAGAGCCTGCGAGGTCAGAGTGTGTGTCCCAGCGCCGACGAAGAGCCTGCGAGGTCAGAGGAGAAGCTGTTTTCTTGCTGCAAGTCGCAAGTATTGTTAAAGAAGAACGGGCTCGTTCTTCTTTCAAAACCTTGTTTCCTGATTGAATTCCAACCGCGCGGATGCGCATTTTATGTTCATTTCTCGCACCAGAGTTTTTCCGACTTTAGAGGTCAAGTATTAATTGTATTCCGTAAACTTTCCTTTGATACATTGGCCATCATTTGTTCCCAAGAATTATTGTGAGCAACACGAGACTGGCAAGAAACACCGCATCTTGTCACAAACTGTACCTTTCGGAGACGGAGGTTAGAGACGTCTCTCTGGAACAAACTATCTCTATTGAGGGAAGTGACTATAACTTTCCTTTTCACTGTATCCCGTTATCTTGGAGTAGGGGATAGCACCATAACATCGCACGAATCATATCGTGGTGTTTTTGGTAAGTGTAGTAACCAAGGGATTGGGGGCGTTGATGCTAGGCAGAGGAGGTTCTTACTCTTGCTCTCTGTCTCCCCACGCTGCAGTACCTTCCTCATCCGAGATCTCGTGGATAACTCAGACCAGACCCAGAAGAGAGTGCAGCAAACCCTGATTATACTATTACCTTCTCACCTCCCGGCTTCTTACAATACACGCTCAGGAAGTAGCTGTAGATTTACTGCTGGGTGTTGTGTTGGGAAAAGTTGAGGGGACTCTCCGTCCGATCGTCTCTGCTGGACATCTGAATAAGGTTAGTGGCACGCGTCTATTCTTGCGCTGCTTACAATCACAACAAGGAGGAGCTCGCAAGTGACCAGAGGTACCCAGACTGACTTGAGGGTTATCTGAGGGTAACTCTACTTGGGGTAACGGGGGTCAAAAGTGCGTGGGAGAGAAGCCCACATCTGATATGAATGTTTTAGGAGTGGTGGGATTATTGAAAATATTTATTTTATTTTATTTTAAGGTGAGCTCCACGTGTGATCTGCTACTGCAGGTGACTGGGGGTTTAGCATGTGACAAGGGAGCTTGCAGGAGGCTTAAGGAACTCTCAGATGACCGACGGAGCTCGCAGGTGAATGAGATAACATGCAGGCAACTGATAAAGCTGTATGTGATGTAAGGAGCTTGCATGTGATGTCAGCAACTCACAGGTGACTGATGAAAGCTCAGTGGTGACTGTGGAGCATGCAGGTGCCCCACAGCTCAGACTTTACGGTGCGTTTGTAGGAGAATGAGGTGCTCACTCTGAACTGGGAAGTTCACAGGAGACTGAGCGAGGTCCCAGGTGCCAGGGAGTAGCACAGAAGAGATTAGGAGGTTTCAGTGGAGTGCGGTGGATCTCGGGAAAGGAGGTCAGCCTCCGGCCCGTCCGCAGTGTATCTTCGAGTGCGGCGGTTTCTCGCTTTTCCGACTGACTTGCCAGGAACGAAATCTAAAATTTGGAATCTTGTCACGTCTGGAACCTCTCTTTACCGGTGGCAGCTTTACGAATACCACCAGAATTTCAAACGCTGGATCCGGTGATCTCAAATGACAGGTTACTTGAGCAGCCTGCTCCCTGACATCACGGCCTGACGATCTCCTGCCGGTCCTGGCGCCTGTTGTTGATATCGAGTCCATCTGTGACCGCCGTTTTGCTCTTATTAGAAGCTTTTGTCCAACACTTTTGTGTTGTCTATTGCCACGTATTTATGTCTACACTTGAACATTCCTTGACTCCCGCAGTTCACGTGGGGTTTTGAAACCGTGGCACTGCCGCTTCATATAAATTGTGTGCTGTTGTTTCACTTCCGCCCCCTCCCCTACTTTGACTGTCCTGATGAAGGTGCGGCCGTAGACCGGGCACTGCACCGAAACGCGCGTTAATGAATGACTGTAGGGTTGTGTGGGGTATTTTTGTAATTATTCCTTGGTCCTACATTATTTATTGTGTTATGAAATGATAAATTTAAACGTGATAAAATGAATAAAAAAAAAATTGATATATTTTTTGAACATGTTGTGATATTGATTATGTTGTCTGGTTGTCGGTCCCAGTGAGCCCATCTCTGCATGTTACTAAAATTTTGGACTCTAGCTGAGCCCTCTTATTAATTATAAGAGGCAGAACTTTTTGTGTTTTGAAGTATTTGGATCTCGGGAAAGGAGTTCACGAGTGACTGCAGAAAGGCCACCCGGTGACGCCGAGCCATGGCCTACTCTGCCCTGATCATGCTCTGTGGTCGTTGGAGAAGTTGGAGCCATGTGCGGATTCGGTCCTTTCACTGTAGCAGTTGAAGGGGGGAATGAGTCGGGATTCTTGGAAATGTAGGCTTAGAGGTTTGACGTGGTGAAAGTTGTACACCAGCGGTGGGGCACGGTGGCATGGGAAGTGCAGGCATTATGCTTCTATACCTGAAAAAAGTCCACTTGCCAAACTCATAAAAATATCAATCTATCTAAAGCAGATTGACACTTCACCAGGGACAGTAAGCGCTAAATAAATGCAAACAAAATACGTACATATGAGTGGCATTTAACCGCTACAAAACATGACACCCATCTGGGTTACTAATGTCGACAAGCATAAGCAATGCAATACGTCTCGCAATTAAACGAGTTTGAGATATTGGCATTCTAAACGACAATGCCTTGTTTGTTTTGTTTTGCTTTTTAAAACATAAATTAAAGGCATAGTCATTTACAATGGCAATAGATTAAACTTGCGTAAATGCGAGACCTATTGCATTGCAAATGCTTGTTCATCTTGGCGATGAGTGGAGCAGACCTACACCTACACCTCACGCTGCACATACACCAATCTACTTCAGGGTTTCACGTTCTGGCTGGATGTCTACCTGAGGCTTCGCAGCATCCGGCAGAACGTATTGCTGTTTCTCACCTGCTGGTCGTAACTTTCGGACCCTGTGAGTTGCCTCACATTTTGGGGAATATTTGGTGCCTTTCGGAGCTTGTGGACTGCTGGCGCACCACTCATCAGCTCAAGTTGGTACTGTGCGTGCATCCTCTAGTGTCTACCATTGCGGCTGCACATGCACTAGAGATCCATCATCATGTTGGTCATTTGGTGCCAATCTCTTCATTGAACCTGTCACCCATTTTGATATCTTCTATGTCCTGGCAGCCATCTTTGTTTGGGCAGATGTTATGTTATGTTATGTTAATTGGGCTCTTCTATAGCGCAACGGCTACTCGCAATGGAGTGTCCCGGCGCTTTGGCGAAGAGGACCTTTATTGGAAAGGAAACATAACTGAAATTAAAAGACTTCACAATTCGTAAGTAAAAAGCCAGGTTTTTAATGCCTTTCTAAAGGGCATCAGGCTGGGGGCTTGTCTAAGAACAAGAGGCAATTTATTCCACGCGTGTGGGGCCAGGTAGTCAAAAGAGCGCCCCCCTTGTCTAGTTCGTTTGATGGAAGGAACGGACATTAGAAACAAGGAGGCAGAACGAAGAGCTCTGCTCGGTTTATACAAAACAAGACGCTTTTTAATATACCTGGGGCCCAAGTCATGAAGAGCCTTGTAAGTTAACGTCAAGCTCTTAAACAGCACCCTTTTGGCTATAGGGAGCCAGTGCAATTCCTTCAGCAAATTAGAGGCACTAGCTCTTCTAGGAAGACCATAGATAGCCCGAGCGGCTGAGTTTTGCACAACCTGAAGTCTCCTTACTAGATATTTGGGAAGACCCAGATAAAGGACGTTAACATAATCCAAACGTGACCCTACCAATGCTTGGACGATGACCCTGCGATGGTTCACGGAAATCAAAGGGAGGAATTTCCTGAGCATCCTCAGGATACCAAAGCATTTCCCAGCAAGACAGGCTATTTGGGGTCCAAAAGTCAGCTCGTTGTCGACAATGATGCCCAGATTTTTAGCCTTGGTGCTAGCATTGGCAGGGGGAAAAAGATCCTGAGGCCACCAACTTTTCCAGTTTGGTTCAGAGACGCACCCGAAAAAAAGCAGCTCCGATTTGTCGGAGTTGCATTTCAGGCCGTGTCTCTTGAACCAATCAAAGACTGCTTCTAAGCAGCCTCTGATACGAGTCCCATCAAACATCTCGTTCTTGTTCTGAGTGAACAAGAGCTGGGTGTCATCAGCGTAAGACACGATCTGAGCGCCAAACGACTCCGCAACCTCTGCAAGGGGGGCCATAAAGATGTTGAAAAGCAGGGGACTAAGAATAGACCCCTGAGGGACCCCCACTTCCAGGGCTGACATAGCTGCGGAGTGAGGTGGCGCCCAGATCGTTTGCCGACGGCTGGCTAGAAATGACTTAAGCCAGTTCCACACCGTCCCCCTAAGACCACACTCCCAGAGTCGAATTAGGAGGGTATCATGGGGGACGGTGTCAAACGCCGCCGACAAGTCTAACATAACCAACATGGCCTTGCCTCCCGAGTCTAAGACCTCTCTGATGGCGGTGGTGACTTCCAGCAATGCGGTCTCTGTGCTGTAATTCGCACGAAACCCAGATTGCGTACTGTGCAACAAGTTGTTATTCTCGATGAAATCCGAGATAGATCGGTGCACATGCTTTTCCGCCACCTTCGCCAGAGCGGGGAGGAGAGAGATAGGCCTATAGTTGGCGTGTATGATGGGATCAAGATTTGGTTTTTTAATTAATGGAAGAATAAGAGCACTCTTCCAGGCCTGTGGGACAATGCCAGACGATAGTGAAGAATTCAGAATGGAGTTTATGGGTCCATTTAGCGCAAAGGCTATTTTATTAAGACAAGAGACCGGGCAAGGATCTAGAGGGGAGCCTGATTTCAAGCCTGTCAGGTAGTCTAATGAAGCGGCAGGGCTTAACTGCGGAAATTCCCCAAGAATGGGGTTGACAGAAAGAAGAGCGTCAGGGTCAACAACCCGAGACTGTTTAGAGTAAATGGCAAGGTCAGCTTGGATGCTAGTTATTTTGTCAACAAAATAATGTGCAAGTTCATCTAGCCAAGACTTAGAATGACCCTGAACAGGAATGGCCAAAGATGGTGAAGTAAAGTCTCTAACAATTTTAAAAATCTCCTTACAAGAATTGTCCGAATCATCAATCCGACGTTCGAAATAAGCTTTTTTTTCACTCCAAATCATTTTATGATAGGATCTTGTCAAATCTTTAAGTTTTACTCTCTCATCAGGGTGATAGTCTTTTCTCCAAATTCTTTCTGCTCTCTTACAATATTGGCGAGCTTCTTTAAGCTTAGAAGAAAACCAAGGAGCAGAAGCACGTTTGTTTCTAGATTCAACGGCTTTCTCGGGCACGAGATCCGCCAGTGTGGTTGTGAGCCATTCCGTATAAATGGGTAGGTCAGTTTCCACATTACCGGACAAAGTGCAAGGTGACCGTGCCAAAGCCTGAAGTAACGTTTCACTAGATAACAGGTGAAAAGGCCTAAACAGACGTTTAGCCGGAGTCACAGAATTCAATCTGGCAGGAGAAATACTAGAAAGACTAAAAGTAATTAAAAAATGATCCGACCATAATACGGGTTGAGGGGCAAGTGCATTAATCATAACCGTGGAAAAAACTTGGTCCAAAATATGGCCCTTATTATGTGTGGAATCGTGTATAAATGGAGTAAATCCTAAAGTTGCAGTAACCTCCATCAATTTTATTGTGTCGGGATTCGCGACCTCGTCCATGTGTATGTTCAAATCGCCTAACAATAGACAATGTTTAGATTTAAGACATGGCACCGATAACGCAACCTGTAACTCGTCCACAAAAGAGCCTAAAGGACCAGGAGCACGATATGCCAGAATACCAGTACAAGCATACTGAGGAGACAAATGAAGAGTGAAGCCAAGTGCCTCCGTATTCTGAATATTATCTACCGGGAAGGTAGTGCAGCGCAATTGGTTGTTAACAATAATAGCTACACCACCCCCACGCCCAGATGTTCTATCTCTCCTAATAATAGAGTACTTCGGTGGAATGGCGTTCGCTAAGTCTGGTGCAGAGGAGTCACTCAGCCATGTCTCGGTGAGATAAAGGCAAGATATATCAGAGTTCTCGAGCAAATTCCATATATCTAAAGCATGGCATCCAAGAGAACGAGTGTTGAGGAGTAGACAAGTAAGAGTAGTCTCTGGATAAGGATGACTAGGTCTGTTATATAAAGGGGCTCGCCAGCCACAGACCTGACAACCTTTTCTTAGTGCCCGATGGCCCGGAAAAACAGAATGGCAGCGCCCCATCGGCGGGCGAAGATCGGAAAGGGTATCGGACGAGTAGGAATAACACATTATAGAACTAAAAATACAATGGTACCTGTAAAATGACCAAGTCTGCCAGCCGTCCTGCCCCGTCTGCTACCGGAACGCTGACGGGCGCAGACGGGCAGGACTCTGGCACGACTCAGGCACAGGGAAGGCGCCACCGTGCGCGTCAGATTCAGGTAAGCCCACTGTAGGAAGCATGCCACAACATCACTTCATGGCAACCATTTCGCTTTGGGGCACGATTGGCTGATCCGCCTCAGATTCAACTTCTTTCTTCACAAAGAGGATTTCTGTTGGAGTGGCAGGTATGAAGGTTGATCGCCTGCACTCACAGTGACAAGCACACCTGGTTTTCAGCATCTCTTGTCTGAAGAGCACTATTTGTCTCTTGTATTTACAGTGACAGGCACACCTGGTTTTTGGCATTTCGCAAGTGTACCCATTATTTTCTTACATTTTTCTTACTTGGTTACAGTGGTGGTATGGCCACAGCACAGCATTTTGAACAACCTCCCCCCTTTCTGCAGCAGCCAGGAAAACGTTGGGCCTTATTCACAAGAGTAATCTGAAAAAAATCCTAACTTTCGGTATTCTCAAAGCGCATTTAGGAGTAGTTAAGTTAGGATTTTGTCTCTGAAGACCAAAACTTAGGTTTAACTGAGACAAAGTTTTGGTCTTAAGTTTAAGTTTTGGATTGGATTGGAGAAAGCATAGCATAGTATTCTAGTGGTAGCCCATCAAAACCTGGAGTTTTGTTTCAGGCAAGTTCCCAGATTGCCTGTGCCATGTCTGTCGGCTTGATTTTAGTGTCTAAGGAAATCCTAGCAGCAGCCGCAATGCAAGGAAGATTAATATATACTAAAAATGCTGTTGACACTCTCTCTGTACCATCCGTCTGGCAACCCTTGGTAGATGCATGAATAATAGGTGTTGAACCCTTGCAGTATTTCACTCTGTGTGCCTACCATGGATCCTGAACCCATGACGGAGATCTCATGCTTAATCAGCCAGGAAAGGAGAGAGCCTGATTTATCACCTTCTCTATGTACCTTGGCCACAAGGGCAGTAAAGTTGAAACATCTAAAGCGCTCTAGGAGGACCATGTATTTTGTTGTCACATCAACGAGTATTGGGGCAGTTGTGGGATCACACTCCACCGTTTTCCCCAGTCTGACAAGAAGCTGCACAGTTTCTGTTATCTCCCTGTCCAAGGTTATGTGAATACCGAAAATCTCTTGTTGCAGGCACCCCTCATAACCACCTTGATGGAGTCCCACACAAGTGTCCTAATGGTGGCCATATTATGATTTTAGGAAAAGTATCATCAGATATGGGTTCCCTGCCCTTCATGAAAGCCAGGGTCTTCAGTCAGTCCTGTTGGAGTCTCCAAGTTGGCACTGGGGGCTGTTGGGGCACCCAATGCAGGCCAATTACATGGGTGTGTTCATCTGAGACTCAGGTATTCCGAGTGGTGGATGAGGGATACCAAGGAAGTGGAGCAGAGGAAGCGGTCCAGGCACACGCATAGATTATGGGGTACTGAGTGGAAGGAGTAGAGTTTAGTCCTAGGATATAGAGATCTCCATGCATCCAAAAGTGGTCGACCTGCGCATGGGAGGAAGCATGGCAAAGGAGGGTGAGGCCTTTCCAAGTCTCAGTCTAGACACAGTTGTAGTCAACCAAAAGCACCCAGGGCATCTCAGTCTTGTGTGCTAGCGTGCTGGAGAGAGTGTCCCAGAAGGCCCTGTGATCTGCGTTGGAGGCGTAAATGCTCCCTATGAGTGTGGGCCAGCCGTCTAGGCAGCCCTCAAGAAGCACAAACCTTCTGTCCTTGTCTATGATTGTGTCTTCTTCTAGAAAGGGGGCTCTAGGACTAATCCGCACCATGGCGCCCCGTGCATATACAGAAAAGGTAGTGAATGGCGCCAGGGTTGGATTGGGATCAGAAATCGGCCCGGGTACACCAAAAAAAGTGGCCCACATTTGCGTATTGCCTTCCTCAAAAAACTACTTTGTGGAAGGTTTATGAAAAGAAAGGGTGTGGGGGCATGTTTTATTAACTTCACTTAGATTTTTTTTAAATGAACTGTTAGTACACAATGCTGAGCCACACGAATGCAAGTGAGACCACTTCTGCTCCGGACCGCTGCCCCGCTCAATCAGCGTACATTAGTGGGCCAGCCCAGCGAGAGAAAGGGAGTGATAGCTCCCTCCGCCTTCCTCTTGAAAGGCCACTCAGGCACCCACTCGGCCGCTGGCGACATCTAAACAGCACAGACAGCCCCCAGGTTGCCCAACAAGCAGCCCACAGCTAGAACTCAGCTACCGGCCCTTTGGTCATTTCCCGAGGGCCCACATTACCACTCCGACCCTGAATGGCGCCCCTCCAGCGCTTACGTAGAGGCCCCAGTTCCCCCTTTGTGGTGTGTGACAGCGTTTATGTGACACTCTGTGTTGCTCCTAGATTCCCATCAATCAATCCCTGCACACACCACAAATGCCTCCTGCGCAGATACGAGTAGAATATATGACCACGCTAGATCGGCTATGGCTACAGTTTGCCGGCTATTATGAAAATAGGCAGTAGATTCCAAATGTCTATCAATTACAAAATTATATGGTTTGTCCTCAAATTAGGTTCCTGGTTAACGATCGGCAACTGCATACTTAATTTCTTGTCGCTTTTGCATTATTCCATATTCACCATCTGTGTTGAGACTCCTTCAATGATAACAATTAATCTTTGTTATTATACTGGTGCACCATGTGGTTCTCCTGACATTTAAGACATCCCTTCACCAATGAATAAAGACAATGCACATGCTTTGTAGATGAACACTCAAATGTATTCATGTGTAAGTGCCATTGGCCAGACCCACGTCCAAAGCTTGTGATTTTCCTGTGGCAACTGCTGGTCCCAGAACTTCTAAGCATTCAGGAAACAGAAGCAGCTACCAACAGGCTTCTAATATTAAAGCAATATACAGAACTACACATTTGTACCTGTTTTCGAAGGCTTAGGCATCTAATCCCTCCTGACAAAAAAGAGAAATAGACCCTTCAACCTTCTAAAGTAGTTTTTGTTTTTTTAATTTAGATTGTCCTCATACCACCGTAAGCGTCTGCAATCGTAACATAATAGACCCAATTGATCCTGGGCACCCTGGGTCCATGTTCCTGCATACACTACGGGCCACCAGGCCTGCTTCTTTGTACGAGGCTTGGTGTAATCCTTGGACAATCTTAAATCAACCTTAGTGCCTTCCCCCAGCACACCAAGGGCGTCCAGATATTGCCTTCTGTAAGGTCAAGCCTTGCCATTACAAATGCGGCCCGGAGCCACTTCTCGTGTACAGGAGCAGTTGGATCTTTCCATAGTATACATGGTTCCCTTCGGGCTAGTAGAATCATATTTAAGACAAGGCCAGACTGTGCTCTAGATATGCACTTTTACAGTGAGGAATTTAAACCAAAAATAACCAATGCTGGTCTAAATTAATCTTATGATCGAATATACTCGTTAATGCTTGCTCAACGTTCTGCCAGTATTTTTTTAGTTGGGGGCATTCATAGAACATATGCAGATCATCTGCCTTAAGCATACCACATTTAGGACACCTGGGGGTTGGATTGCTAACAAACGTTGCAACTTTATAGGGGGTATAATATATCCTATTAATAGTATAGAAATGTTTTTTCTTTAAGGAAGCTGATTTTACAAACTTGTAGAGATTTGTAATAGATGGAAAATAAAGCTCTGCGGCTATGTTTTCCAATATTGATGTTCTCCACACCATGTGAGGTGGGGGGAGTTCTATGTCTTCTCTGTCTAATAGACTCTTATACCATGTCCCAACTTCTTTTTTAAAAGGAGTCGAGTTTTGAAGTTTGAACTCTATTTCCCAATTTCCGCCTATATTGTTTTTTTCGGCAATGTACCATGAGCGTAATTGTAGAAATTTAAATCGCGAAAAGGAGTCCCCAATCCTTACTTTCAAAACCTCCCAAGGAAGAACCCCATCTTCGGTGGTTAATTCGGACCATATGCTTATGCCTGCCAGTTCAATCGACACTGCTAGGCTATCCTTCAAACAGTCTGGGAGCCCAGGAGAGTCCCAGATTGGAGCAAAGTCCGAGTAGTATTTTATACCCCACCTGGTTTTCAAATTCTGCCATGAGTTAAAGTCCGCCCGAGTGACCTTTAAGCGGACCTTCTTAAAGAACCTCGTAGCTCCAAATTTATATAGGAAACCATTTCCGCTCCCCTCATATGTTGCCATAACCTTCAAGATCCTCCCCCAGTTATTATCGCTAGGAGTAGTCAGAAGACTACGTATATTTTAAAACTGAAAAGAAAGGCAATAACAAAAAATATCGTGGAGTGCAAGCCCCCCCTTAAGTAATCTCTTCAGCTTTTTCCAGGATAATCTAGAGCTCTTATTGGCCCATATAAAACTACCAATCTTGCCCTGAACTTTCCCAAGGAGTTTGAAGGGGAACTCGAGGGGGATGGCGCTAAAAAGATATGTTAACTTTGGTAGTATTACCATCTTGACGATATTTATTCGGCCGTATATTGTGAGTTGGAGATTTCTCCATCTGAGAAAAAGTCTTGCTCAATATTTATACCCAAATATTTGAATCCGGGTCTCCCTCGTCTTTCCCAGCCCTCAACCCCCAACACATTGTCTCAGTCTTAAGAGTATTAACTACATAACCTGAGAGTCTTCCAAATTCTCTTAAAGAGTGTTCGACCTTTGGGAGGACCTCAGTAGGGTTACTAGTATAGACAAGCAGGTCATCTGCATATAGGGCGAGTTTGATGTTTAAATCTTGGAACTGAAATGGAGTTATTTGGGGATCTAACCTGAGCATTTGCGCTAGTGGGTCTATGTAGATGCTGAATAATAGGGGGGAGATAGGGCACCCCTGATGGGTGCCTCTCCTTATTTCGAACCTGGGTGTTAATTTGCCGTTTAGGAGAATAGTTGCTGATGCGCCGTCATAGCATTTTACTAGTGATCGAATAAGCAGTGGGCCAAATCCCAGAACCGGAAGAGTTTCCCAAAGGAATATCCAGCTGATACGGTCAAACGCCTTAGCAGCGTCATACGCTGCAACGGCAAGTGGTTCTGAGCTTGCTACTGCTAGGTCGATACAGCCAATAAGTTGTAGTGTTTGTTCCTGTATAAACCTGCCCGGAATAAAACCCTTTTGCTCCTCCCCTATCACTTGTGGTATGACCTTGACCAATCTCCCTGCCAAAATGCTAGTAAAGATCTTAGAGTCAGCATTAAGCAGGGAGATTGGCCTGTAGGAGTCTGCCTTCAGGGGGCTCTTACCGGGTTTTAAAATAAGAACAATTGTTGCTTCCTTCCAGGACGGGGGTATTTCCCCCCCCTCTATATAGATGCAATTGAACAACTCGAAGAGTCTAGATGTAATTACTTCATTAAGGATCTTATATACTTCCCATGGAAGTGCATCCGTCCCCGCTGCCTTATTATTTTTGATCTTAGTAATATTAATTTTAATCTCTTCCTCTGTTAGGGGTCTATCAAGTAGCTTTTGGCTTTCATTGGTCAATTTCAGCAGATCTTTGTTATTAAGCCACGCTTGGATGGAATCAGTGTCTGGGACTGCCTCCTCTTTATATAGCTCCGAAAACAGAGAAACCAGAAATTGCTGCATTTCTTCATGCTTACTTGAAGTTGTACCTTGTTCGTCTATTATTAGTTTATTAATGTTGTTTTTAACCTTGTCGGCTTTCAACTTCCAAGCTAAGGTGGCGCTTGCTCTCTCCCCATATTCATAGAGCTCCATACTATGGGCAATCCATTTAGCTTTCACTTTTACCTCTAATTTAGCTCTGTAATCTGAGCAGGTTTGTTCTAAGTCTTTTAGTATGGATGGGAGAGTCTCAGGTTTGCAGTGTAACCTGTCGCTTTCTAATCTGGATATCTCTGATTCCATCTTTTGGAATTCTAGCCTATTCTTCTTATTTTTAAAAGAAGTAAAGCTACGAAATTCCCCACGGATAAAGGCCTTAAAAGCCTCCCATACGACATCTGGAGTTGTTGACCCTACATTGTCTAGAAAAAATGTACGTGTTGATTCTCTAATGTTAATGATCAGCTCTGGATCTAATAATATCCCTCTGTTTAATGTCCAACGAGGGAGAGGTTTAGTTTTGCCACTTACGTATGTAAATGTGATGGGTGCATGATCTGAGAGAATGGAAGGTTGGACAAGGATATCCTCTATGTTTTCTACTCCTGCTGCGTCAGTTAAGATGTAATCTAGTCTTGAGGAGTGACCGTGTTTTTTGCTGACGTAGGTAAACCTTAATCCTGTACCCTCCCAGGGCTTCCCATACATCCACCAAGCCAAGATCATGGATCATATTGATCATTGTTCTACGAGTGCGCGGTGCTACCACATATTTACTGTGATTAGACCTATCTCGGACAGGGTCCAAAAGAACATTAAAATCACCCCCTATAATTATTGGAGTTGTAATTTCTGTTAGTCTGTCTTGTACTCTAAGGAGGCAACCAGGGTCGTCAATGTTTGGGCCATAATAAGATACTATAGCAATCTCGCCCCCCCCCCCGATATGCCTGCACCACAATCCACCTGCCAGAGCTATCAGTTAATACATTTTTAATGGTATTGATTGCTCCCTTCCTTATACGAACCGCCACCCCCTTGTTATGTGTCATATTATGGGAACAAATGGAGTGCTCTATCCATTTATATCTAGCAAAAACCTCTTCGGTTTCTACATGGCATAAGTGAGTTTCTTGAATAAGAAATATCTGGGCGGTTGACTGCTCAAGGTATTTCATGATCAGCCGCTGTCTTCTACCACACCGGAGGCCATTCACGTTCCATGATAAAAAGTTTAGCCTATCTACAGCCATTTTGTCTATAGTAATCAGCTTCCCTACTGGGACTGAAAAACCAAACAAACATAATTGTCTTTTGCAAAACTAGGTTTAAGGACAATCTTTTTTCATTTTTTCCCACTGCAACCCCACCCGTGACACTTCCCCCCCTGCCCCCTTCCCAACCCCAAGTGATCCCTCTAACCCTCTACCCCCCGGGGGAGCCCTCCCTTTCTTCTTGGGCATATGCCCTTTTGGTGGAGCCCCCTTCGATGTGTGACTTGTTTTTTAATTTAAAAAAATGATACTTAACATTATAAATTATGCCAAATGATGTCAGCAACTAATTTGATTTCGTCTGATTTTTGGTCTGTATCAAAAGAAAAAAAGGGTTTTTTCCTTGTGTATTTTCTTTTTGTTTCCCCCTTATCTTAGCGACCCCCTTATCCTACTCCTCCTCCTGCTCCTCCCTTCTTTTTGATCTTATCTATTAGAAAATCAACCTCTTCTAGGTGACGCATATTGTACATGTGGTTATCCCACATAATTCGGAGGCAGGCAGGGAATCTAAGTTGAGTTTTGGCCCCCAGCTGGTTTAATATAGCCATCCTTTTGCCCAATTCCCACTGTCTAGTGGCGGTCCGATGTGACACATCTGACCGAATAGAAAACATAAAAGGTGTGGGGGTTACATTACTTTTCAGTTGACCTGACTTTAATGCTAGGGACGAGATTTTCTCCTTAAGGGAGTATGTTAAGAAATTTACAAGTATCTTTCTCGGGCGTTCTCTCCCTGGAATCCTTCTGTAGGGGTCTCGGTGGACCCTTTGTATATCGATGTTTATATCCAGCTCTTCCTCAGCAGGTGAGATTAATGTCCTCAGGAGGGAAACTTCAAAGCCTTTTAAATCACTCCCCTCGATATCCTCTGGAACGTTCAATAACTTTAGATTGTTTTTTCTGGAGTGATTCTCCAATCTCTCGATTTCATCATATAGATCTAAGTTTTGCTGGGTCCATTTTTTAACCATGAGGGAAGACTTGTTTATGCATGCCTGGATTTTAGGCACCTCGGCTTCGAGCACATCTGTTCTCTTTGAAACCGCCTCTACTATTTGTGACAGAAGGTCACATGACGCTTGAATCGCCTCCGTATTGGCTTCCGAGGTTGACAACCTCCTGCCGATGTTATCAAATCTCTTTCCTATAGCATCACGTATGCTCAGCAAAATGTCAGCCAATGATCCAGGGATGGAGGGATGGATTGCGGGTCCCGGTGAAGAGGATGCCTCAGGTGGATTGCCAAGCGTGACCTGCGTCTCAAGTTCTTGATCAGTGACCTCCAGGGGCTCGTAACGTACTACCCCCTGGTTCCTAATCTCCTTGGGCAAAGGCTGAGTTTCCGTATCCGTATCCGGATCTCTCATATCGAGAGCTGAAAAGCTATTTGAAAGCTCAATTAGAGGATGAACTTCTACATATTCCTCCTGTGTGTTAAGCACAGAAACCTCCATCGTGCTCATGGTATCTGCAGTATCTGCAGTACGGGTAGTGACAGTGGTAATGGGAATTGTAGGATTGGGTAGAGGAGAGGTAGCAGTCACCTTTCCTCTCCCCCCCTGGTCAGAGGCCCCTTTCAAATGTGGTACAGTGGTGGAAGTGGTGGAAATCAGGACCGTTAATGCACTAGAGGCTGTAATAGGGGGTTGAGGAGTAGTCGAGACCTGAATTTCTTTGGTGCCCATATACTGTTTAAGTGTGGTGGAAATTGAGGAAGTAGAGGCAGTGCCACAAATGTTATAATAAGATTTTAGTGAAGGAGTTGTTTTTGAGTTAATTGTTAGGCTGGCCTTTTTCTGCTTTTTTTGCCTTTTGTTCTTCCGCTTCCCCCCCTCAGGAGAATTCTGTAAGTCCCGCAAGGTCGCCTGTGGGGGACTGATCTGTTTTAAGTGCTCGCTGCCAGCTTTGGCTCTCACGTCCACCGCCTGTGGTTCAGCCCTTGTTGACTCAACCTGCCCGAGGGAACTAATCAGGGCCCTATTTCGAAGAGTATAGCGCCCCACCTTTACCTTAAGTGAGGTGTCGAAATCAGCCTTAGTTTTAATCAGGCAATTTGGATTTACAGGAACCGCCTGCTCCTCTGCCACCACACTGATCTCCATACACGGCGGACTTTTATAATCTCCACCAAAGCTGTATAAGCTACCACTGCTACTGCCACCGGTCTTTAGGTGCACTTTTGATGGTTTTTCCGGCCGCTCGTACTCCGTGCCGTTCGTACCCTGCTGGCTCCCACTTCCACACACTCCCCCTACTCCCACCCTACAGCTGTGAATATTCAGGATTTTCTCGTAGAAAGGATGGGGAGGGACTACTACTGAGGCTGCAGTGCTCACTGTGGAAGGGATCGTGAAAGCTCGCAACACTCCACCCAACACGCTGGGACTGAGCCGTTTCCACTTTATCGCGGCATCCAGTAATCTGTAACCTAGCAACTCCCTGGATCCCCATGCAGGTGCAGGCACCGAAAAAGGCGCGTTTATGCAGACCATGAAAAAAGGGATTATTTTTTCTTCTCTCCTGCGTTAAGTCCGAGCGACCGCTGTTACCGCTGCTACCTCTTTACAGAAGAAAGGGAACAGTCTTACCAGGGATCAAGGACGAGGGCGAGGAAAACAAGAAGGAGAGACTCAGCAAAAGAGAAGGACGCCGATCCGCCGAACCGCCGGCATCACCGTACAGCGAGCTTCAGCAAGATGCGCGCGCATCACACATCGTCGGGACTCCTCCTCCGGCCGTTAGCTTCCGGCCGTCATTCTCCCCACCCACGTCCACCTCTCAACCCAATCTCTAAAGTAGTTTTACCATCTAATGATCCTGGTCATGATGTTTGCTGAGCCTGCTTCTGAATAATGCAGCATTGCCATATTTCAATAATCTTTATCCCAAGTCCAACCTAAACCAGTCTGTCAGTGGCCTGTATGTGGCCTGGAAGTGGATGTTTGCTGCAAGCAAGGCCTGTTCGCACATTTAAATGCTTCTGAAAGAGATGATGCAGGCAAAAGGCTGCAAGTAGTTTCTTGACTCTGAACAGAATGGAGGCATGGCTGATGCAGGTACTCCTGCAGTTGGCGAACCTAGACAAATTTCCTGTGGAACTCATTTCATAAGGAAACCTTCTACATGCATCTGAGGCATCCAAAAAAAAGTATATATATCAATCTCAACTTACCATTGCTCTTCATCCTCATGAGTTCAACATGTGTCAGAAACATGGTGATGTGTTCTGCTACTCAAAGGAGGCACAGCTTCGGATTTTTCAGCACATCTACATTTTTTTGTCAGCTTATACACTTTTACCAAGGTTTGTCTTTTCAGCCCACTGCAATGTATGTTTCTTTAAAGTGAAAAGTACTGCTGGCCGTAAAGCCTACTGAATATTTTAGTGAGACTCCATGGGGGTAACTAGGCTCAGGTTCAAAGGGCACAGATGTACAGCTTACTGATCCCTTTAGGGTGGTTTCATGAGTCAGACAATGCTGTGGTTTAGTTCCTACCATTTTTCCCTGTATGTTAATGGTTTTGATAGATCATCTTAGTAGAGAAGGGTGTGATGCATCAAGCCTCGGGGGACGGAGTGTTCCGGCCCTCCTTTTCGCCAATGACACCTTATTAATCTCTAAGACACCGCAGGGCCTACAACTGCTCTTGGACTTTCTTAAGTTTGTGTTGTGAGGGGCCTTGAGCTAAATGTTACTACAACAAAATGTATGTTTTTCTCTAGTAGACATTTTCGTTGCAGTAGACATATTTTGGTGGGAAACATGCCTATCAATCAAGTGTACTCCGATTATTTAGACATCTGGTTGACACCCAACCTGAGCATGCCCGCGCAGATTGAAAAGGCCCGATAAGTGCTTACCCAACAGTCTGTAAATCTGGTGAAGATTCACTGTAGAACTTCTTCCAGACAGGTGGCCCCTCTCCTGGAGCTTTATAAAGTTAAAATTATTGGGTCTATGTTGTATAGTGCTGATTAATGGGGTTCATCAAACCATAATAGTCTTGCTGTGGCTGAGCATAGGGTTAAGAGGTCTATCCTCTCACTCCCAATGACTACGGGCCATATGTATCAAGAAAACGAGTTGCGATTCTGAAATTGCGATTTTTACTGAATCGCAAAATCAGAATCGCAAATCGGCATGTATCAACCCAATCGCAAATATTTTGCGATTCGCCCATAATCGCTAAATATTTGCGCGATGGACAATAGCGATTCCCTAATCTGTAAAATGTCGCAAAATTGCGAGTTCGCAGCGTGAAATTCGCAAAATAGCGATGTTCCATCGGGAAAATTTGCTAATTTGCGATTTTCTGGAAACATCCAATCGCAATCCTGATGCTTTTTGATGACATCACCATCCAGGAAGTTAGTGATTTCCCATGGTGCTGCAGTGTTGTTTGGGAGAGAGTGTGGGAGTGTTGTTTGCTACTCAGGAGCCATGGCAGAAGGTGGAAATAAGGATGTTCCAGCAACCCAGCAGGAGCAGCAAGAAGGGGAAGCAGCCAGGAAGAGAAAGCTGAAGTTCTCTGAGGCAGAACTTGAAACCCTCATTACAGAGATGGTGCCAAACCATGACATATTATTTGGGAGGAGCTCACACAAGGTTCCTGAAACCAGGAAGAGACGGATCTGGGAAGGCATTCAAGCCAAAGTAAATGCCCTTGGAGTGACACACAGGACTGTGAAGTGTTTCGCAAGCGGTGGTACGACCTGCGCCAGCGCTCCAAGGAGAAATTGGCTGCTAGGCTGGACCAGTCCCAGCTCACCGGTGGGGGAACCTCCAATGTCACAGACTCAACCCCACTGGAGGAACTGGTAGAGGGCACACTGCCTCCACAGGGTGTTGCGGGCGTGTCCGTGCTAGACAGTTCAGCCCAACCAGCTGCAAGACTAGGTAAGAAGCATGCCTTTCCACCCTAAACCACCCCCAGCAACCCCCTGCAGCAACCTTGGGATAAGGGGAACCACATGTCAGCCTAGAGCAAGTACATAGGCAGTCACAGCAATGCACTATGGGAGATGTAGTCACAATAGTCAGTAATGTTGGAAGTAGCATCCATCTAATGCAATTTTCACATGTGCAGGTCAGGGAAGGTGAATGACACAAGTAAAGTTAGGGAACACTGTGAAATAATTTATTTGAACATCATATGACAGGAACAAATAATTGATGTGTGCTGTTCTATCCACAGCACCTGCAAGTGGAAAGGCAACAACCAGTGCAAGTGACACAGGACCCCAAGCCTCTGGAGAAGCTAGCCAGGGCCAGGACACAGATGGGGAGGACAGTCCTTTCATCCCACCACAGGGACACAGAAGGAGGATCGTGAGGCCATTGAGAATCATGGAAGAAGAGGATGAGGACAACAATGAGTTAGAGCAGTCTGAAGCACCAGTTTCCCAGCAGCAGGAGTCAAGACCACAGGGCACAAGCAGGCGTAGACCCTGCTCGGGCTTCAGCTCCAGGGAGCATCAGGATGATTCTGTTTTTGCTGGGCTCGAACTGCACATGCTTCAGGTACACCGCCTACAAGCAAGACATATGAAGTAAATTCAGCAAGAGGTTAGGGCAGGGAACAGGGCAATTTGCCAAGAAATCAGGGGGGCTGTGCAGGAGCTAACTGCCGAGTTGCGTGCAGAACGCGCAGCCAGGCGCAAAGAGATGGCCCGCATGGACCACTACACTCGCGCAATTAACCGGCTGGCCTCCTCTACCAATATGCTGGCAAGGCGTACCATAGAGACCCAACGTGAGTTCTCTCACGGAATTCAGGATATTGCCACTGTGGTAGTGCAGTCAACTGCTGCCCTGGATGAACTGCGCGCCCTGCGTACTGCTGGTCCAGGGGTGCTGACCCCCAGTGAGGAGGACTCCCAGTCAGTGGGGAGCTCCAACACCCCACCACCCACTGTTGAGAGGCGCCGTAGTGGCAGGAGCAACAGGCCTGCCACACACCAATAGGAACTGCTGCCAAATGACAATAACTCACAGGGGAGAAATTGGGCCAGCAACAGTGTAGCATTTGCTGTTATTACACTAAAATTGTTGCACTGTGATTTCAACATGTGCATTGGATTGGGAGAGTTAATTTTTGTTTATTTGGATGTGTGACATTGTTGCTATTGGGAATTAAACACATTAGCAAAGGCTTAAGTTGTCATTGTATCATTATTACTCACCTAGAAGTAGTTGCGCATGATCTCATCACGCCTCTGTCGCCCAGCTGCAGCAACAGCTACGCCAGCTTCCATGTGTACAGGTCCAGATCCCTCCACATCGGAGGATTCTGAGTCACTCAGCTCCATTGGTGTCCCTTTCCTGGTTGCAATGTTGTGCAGCATGGCACAAGCTACTACAATTTTGCAGCACGTTTCAGGGCTGTATTGGAGGGCTCCTCCACTTTTATGAATGCATCTGAATCTGCTCTTCAATATGCCGAATGTTCTCTCGATGGTTCCTCTTGTTGAAATGCGTGCCCGGTTGTAGCGCCGCTCCCCAGCAGTGTCAGGATTTAGGTAGGGTGTCAGGATGAAATCCCGGACTGCATAGGCACTGTCCCCTGTGGGTGGAAATGTTTAAAGGTCAGTCACTGTAATACACATGCTAGTCATTAGAAATGTGGCCTGTCATTTTGTGCTTTTACCTAGTAGGTATCCCTCTCCAAATTCACCTCTTGAGAGTCTACGGTATAGCCCACTATGACGGAATATAAAGGCGCCATGTGTGCTTCCAGGATACTTTGCCACTATGTCGGTGATTATGTTTTTGGCATCACACACCATCTGTATGTTAAGCGAGTGGTAGCATTTCCTGTTCCGGAATACATACTCTAAGTTTGAGGGGGGGAAATGGCAACACGTGTCCCATCTATACATCCTATTACGTGGGGGAAATGGGCAATATTGTAAAATTCCTGCTTGGTCTGTGCTAGTTCCTGTGCGGTGCTGGGGAAGTGGATGTGGTGTTGCATCCTATGTGTCATGGCGTCGAGGAACGCATGAAAGAAGCGCGACAAGGCACTTTGTGACACCCCTCCTGCTGAGGCTATGACCCCCTGAAAACTACCTGAGGCCAGCAGGTGTGGTGAACACAGGACCTGGATGTGTGTGGGTATGGCTTGTGTCCTGCGGGTGGGGTGTTCTAGGTGGGGCCTGAGTTCCTCAATTAAATCAAGTATGCTCTCTTCCTCCAGTCTGTAATGGGTGAAAATGTCCTCCTCAGTGGCCTGGAAGATGGTGGTGCGCAAACGGAATATCCTCTCCTGCCGTCTCCTCCTCTGCGCCACAGCTCTCAGTCTTCGCCTCCTCAGTATCATGTAGAGCCCAGACATTGTGGAAAAGAGTGTGTTGCATTCTGGGATTCATTTTATACTTTGCACCTGGTTACCACCTGCTCCCACTTGATGGTAATTGCGATTCCTTAAATTGCGATTTTCCTTAAATCGCTATTTGCGAATGGTTGATACATACCATTGCGAATTCTTAACTGCGATTTCCAGAATAGTGAATTTTGCTATCCGGTTTCAGCGCAAATTTGGAAATCGCTATAGAAAACGCTATTTAGCACTTTCGCAAGGTTTGGAACTCGCTAAATAGCGATTCCTTCTTTTGCATGCATTTTCGCCTTCATACATTGGGAATAGCGATTTGTTTTGTCGCAAACGCTATTTTTAGCGAATCACAGCGTTTACGACAGCATTTTCGCTTCATACATATGGCCCTACGCCTCTTGTCCCCCTGTACCTATACCTTCCCCAAAGGAAGTTATTGCATAAAACTGAATGCTGCATGTTATTGTTTTTGTATTGTTTGTGGTCGACAGCCCAACTTAAACTCTATTGTGATAGTGCCAGAGACCTGATACTCCATTCGGGTGCAGATACAATCCCCTGGTTTCATGCTATTAGAACCCTCTTACAGAGGTTGAGTCTAGATGTTCACTGACTTTTTCCATAGCAATTGTGGCAGGTATGTAGAGAAAAGATTAAAACTCTTTATTTGGAATAGCAGCTATAGATACAGTGACTAATAGCACAGGTAGACTTACATTGTATTTTATTGATTTTAAACCATTTAGAAGCTTTGAGGTATCAATCAATGAAAGCAAACCTTCTCTTGCACACAAACTATAACTGCAGTTTAGATATGACCTTATTCTGTTCAAATCCGTTATTTCTAACTGGTCTGCCGTGAGTGAGGGTGGTGATGACCAATGTCTGGCATGTGCGGGAGAAAAGATTCACTGAAACACTTATTGTTCTTTTACCCCCAGTATTGTAGTTTGCGAGAAAAGTGGATTGTTCCACTGTGCACGAATCTTGGTACTAGTTGCTTTTAGAATTTTGGAGACCAGTACATCCAGGCCCCATGTCTTTTGTGTGGTGAAATTTCTCATGGCAACCCGGATAAGGTGCTCCAAGTGCCTATAAAATGTGGTAGCCCCCTCCCGAGCAGCTCTAATAAGGATGAAATCGGTGGAGTGTTTTGCAAGTTGTGAATGGGCTTAGACTATAAATTGCTCTACTTTGTCTTAATAACTTTATCTGTTTTATGACATCAGCTGGACAGCTTCTTTAAATCTATTTTGCACTTTGTACTTTGTTGATTTGTGAGATCGAAATAAAGTATTTTGACTGACTGTCAAGCCATAAAGCCATAACTGGCTGAAGGTGTCACACATGACTTCATAGCGCTCAAGTTAGCTAGGCCAGCAACACTCTTCATCTTCCTCGTCATGACATAACGCTGCTGCACACGCAACCATGATAGACTGAACCCCTCAAAGTATTGCTGAGAAATCCTACCATAAGCACTTCCTTATTCACAATTCAAATCCACTTCCCAAGCAGCAGCCCCTGCTGTTACATTTCTGGGCCTCAAAGACAGCTCTGACAATCCATCTGATCTGACCTGAGTATCTGCTATTTCAGCACTTAACCCTACATAGCCCTACACACACACCTCTATCCTGAACTGCAGAACCCCTGTTGCTGTTATACCAGTAAGCCTGACATATCTCAATGAACACATCTCAATACTGAACTGTAGCATCCCTACAATTGTAGTGCACCTCAATCCTGACCTCATGTAATTGTGTTTATTACAACTCTGGACTCCCCACAGTTCCTTCCACCAATGCAGCTCAGAAAAGGAACTTCAATACAGACCTACATGAATGTGTTGTCTACTATTCAGAAATTGAATCATTTCCAGTGAATGCTTTCCCATTCTGATCTGGGGAAGGTGTCCAGGTCTCGCCCTGCCCGAGTTCTCTGAATAGCACTGCAAGCAGGTTATGTGATTTACACAAGAGAACTGTTTCTTAGACATCGCATTGAGTTTGGCACTAATGGTAGCATCTATTTTTCTTTAAACCCAGGCACGCTTAGACGTTATAGTGGCCGATACAGAGGTCATTTCCGTTCTAAAAGTCTGTCGCACAATACCCTCTACCACAGAGTTTGATATTTTTTTTTTTTAATAATGCTGCTAAAACAAAACCTTTTAATATGAATAAGTATTTCCTACAATTTTAGAACTGTAATCGGACAGTATTTTACTTAAGTTTACTTTCACAGATGTAAGACATATCGCAAATGATTTTAAGTAATTGTGCAATAAAAAAAGAATTCAGTTCAGTTGTAGCAAAAAAGCACTACATTTCATCCAAAAACAAGTCCAAGAAATGTCATTAAACCGTATAGCCTGCTAGCCAAATTCTTGGAAATTTGTGCTGTTAGATGCACTGCTAGGACCGATTTTTTTAACGAATTTCTTGGATGTAGTAAACCGTGAATCCTCCTAGGGAACCTGCTCACTTTCTAAAAGCCCCATGTGCTTTAAGCAGGGTGGTTTATTTTCTTGTCTATGACTACATTTACATTTGAACATGATGTCTGACCCTTCAGATATTCACAAGCATCCCATCCGTACCTCTGGAACTATGCACCATTCATAGATGTCCACACTCGCGTATTAAAAATCTGTGCATGCATAATCACCACCAGATGGCAACATTTGTGAAATGACATATGACCTAAATGTGCATGTTCACATTGAACATCTATACTTTTCCTCCAAAGAGCACATTTTGTTTTGCATAGAAAACGAGCCCCAATTAAATATATGGCGGGGTTTTGCCTCCATTCTCAAAAGTCGGACGCACTTAGCCTTGGACATGGGTAAATCTGAATGATTTTTTCTGGGTGGGAAGCTACCTTAGGAGTATGTGAATATCCCCATGCATACACACTTGTGGATGTTCATGTACTTTTGCAGATCCGGTGCCACCCACAAACGTTGTACTAGCACACATTTTTGCAGTGTCATATTTCGCTAAACATGTCAAATTCAACAATAACGATTCTGCAAATCAGTAATGGGAATTAACATTTGGAAAGGGGTCATTTTGCACTGTTAAGTTTAATTTTGGTGGGCACAATGCTTCATCCGTCTTTTTGTCCTAGCCTGTAGATGTAAAGTTCAAATTATATAATTAATTCAAAGTTAATTCCTATTACACCTAGAACATTGGACTTTATTGTATTTATTGTATTGTTTTGTGACATTTATATAGTATTTCATACTTCTAATGAGGCCAAGAACAAATCCATTTTGCATAGTAGAGATGGTGTTGGCCTATGTGGGAAGGTGTTGCGTTAGATGACTTACGTTTACATGAGGTGTTGTAGACAGTGTGAAATCAGACACAGCCATGAAAACCTACAATTTTAGAAGTAGTTAGTAGTCTAAAATGGAGACCATCACAGAGTGCATAGCCTGTGGATGGTTGTATCACACTGTATTGAGGCTGGTAGTCGAAAGATATTCCATCACTACATTGCCTACAGATATATCATCAAGTTGTTATATCATTACTGTGTTTCTTATGTTGCGATGTAGTGGTTTGTTCGATGTAGTAAACGCAATGCTTTCATCATGTAAAAAAAATGCATGAGCTATAGAAGGCAGTACCCTTGTGACTAAGTGGAGTGCACCTGGGAGTATGTTAATTGGAGTACATCCAGAAGCGACAGAGACCCAACCTATAGAGGCAATGGTGTTCAACTGAGCTAAATACACTGTGAGAGGTCCACCCAGAATTTGCCAACAACTCTTTTTTCTTCATATATGCCATATATGCCTGACTAAAAATCAAAGGACAACCCCAGTTTTCCTTTCAATGTTGCAGTAATTGTCTGGCAGTTACCCTAAGTAGTTCCATAAAATAAATTAGAACATTGGAATGTTGGGAGCTCCATAGAGAAGAATGGAGGGCTCCAGGCTTATAATGGCTGTCATAAGCCTGGAGCTCCAACATTCCAATGTTTCTTTGTTCACAGCTCTGGCTGTGAACAAAGGTTTCAAGGACCCTGGGGGGATTCCAATCCCCTCACGCTCCCATGAGGCTTTACTTTTTTTGTTAGAACATTCTGCCCTCTAGTGGCAGAATGTTCTAATAGCCTTATAGCCCTTCGTAGCTGGGCTATACCGGCTATTAAAGTTCCTCTCCCTTGATAAAGGCCCTTGCCTTCGGCGCAGGGCCTTTAACACTGGAGAGGGCCTTTAATAGCCGGTATAGCCCTCTACGGCGGGCTATAAGGCTATAATAATGCTACAGGATCATTTTTAAGCTTGCTAAATTTCACGTGCAAAATTTAATCCTTGTATACTCTTGTTGTATACTCTAAAGGGATAGCATCAGCATGTGTACTTCAATGCAACTCAAGTTAAAGGGTTGCCACTAAGCCTCCCTGTTATGTTATGTTATGTTACTTTGGTTTATATAGCGCCAACTCACCAACAGGTCTCGAGGCGCTCCAGACCAAGGAAACACACTATATTCTTACTCGCAGAAAAGGTGAAGTAGTATACAGGTTAACCTGTGGATCCGAAAGCCTCCGTAAACAGGATAGTTTTCAACTGCTTTCTGAAGCAAAGAAGATTAGATTCTTTGCGCAAGGAAACTGGCAACTTATTCCATAACAGTGGAGTAAGTATGGAAAAGGACCTTCCCTAAGATGTGAAGGCCAAAGTCCAGCTCTGGGATCCTCTCAACGAGGGATAGGTGTCTTATAAACCTATTAATTAATTAATTAATTTATTTATTATTTAAACTTCTAAAGCGCGCAGCTACCCGCAATGGGTTTCCCGGCGCTAAGGGACAGACTGAAGAAGAAGACTGGCAGGCTGAATTTACAAGGCTACAAATTACTGACAGAAGAGCCACGTTTTAAGTCCCTTGCGGAAACAGAAAAGACTGGTTTCTGTCTTTAGAGTCACAGGAAGAGTATTCCAGAATTTGGGGCCTAGATGGGCAAAAGAACGGCCTCCCATTTTTGCCAGCCTAAATCTGGGAACAGAAAAGTCACCATGTAGTGATGATCTTAAAGTTCGGCTAGGTTTATAAGCCTGGATAAGGTCCCGAAGGTATTTAGGGGCTGAGCCGTGTTTGATTTTAAAAACGTGACACCAAGCTTTGAATTTGATTCTATGAGGAATTTTAAGCCAATGAAGGTCGCGAAGTGCTGTAGAGGCAGATTTTCTCCTAGGGATGTTGCAGAGCAGGCGGGCAGCAGCGTTCTGCGCAACCTGGAGTTTTTTTATAGTTGTTAGGTCGGCTCCAAGATATAGGACGTTGCCATAGTCCAGGCGGGAAACAACCAACGCCTGGACTACCGTTTTTCGTGTGGAAAGGGGCAACATCCACAGAATCTTCTGTAGCCATCTCAAGGTGGCAAAACAGATGGAGGCCACCTTTACAGCCTGCTGTCTCATTGTGAGTTTCTCATCGATGAGAAACCCAAGGTTGCGGACTACAGTTACTGGTTGCGGAGTTGGTCCCATATCAGGGAGCCAATGGTGGGGGCCCCACAGGTCCTTATTCTTACCCAGTATCACGACCTCGGTTTTGTCACCGTTTAACTTTAAGAAGTTAGTCTTCATCCATCTCGAGACCCGGATCAGACCTTCTTTCAAAGCAGAAGTATTATTGCATTCTTTATCAGAGAGAGAAAAGATGATCTGTGAGTCGTCGGCGTAGGAGTACAGTGTAAGACCCACTTCTTCCACAAAAGTGGCTAGAGGTCTTACATAAATGTTAAAGAGTAGGGGACTAATTGTCGACCCCTGGGGAACACCATACGCCGAAGGATGAATTGTAGAGGAAGCAGAAGCAGAAAATACCTGGAAAGTGCGGTCTTTTAAAAAGGAGGCTATCCAGGCTAGAGCCGCACCTTCTACTCCCATTAAGCTATTAAAGTTAACACTCTCTAGTTGATCATCCGATTTTGTTTTTGTAGCCCACTTGCAACTATATCTGCTGACAGTGCTAGCACAAACTTCAATTGGTTTGTGTGCAAAAACCAACCCGTCTTCCAAGGGTTATATTAGATTACAGATGCCTGGTTGGGTTTGTGGTGACACTAATTCAACCAAATACATATTCAACAAAGAGATCGTCACACTATTTATAAGTGGTGCTATTATACAAGACAAGGATTTAGAGCTTTAGTTATAATTTAACACAGTATCTGAATTTGAGCTAGTCTGGTTGGGTTTTAACCTTGAAGCTGCATCGCATTAGGACCTCTGTGCAGGTGTGCCCAACACAGTCTTAGGTTGTGCACCCGCAATGATCCTGCATCACAACGTTCATTTCACTGCTGTTTTCTCATCAGAATTAAGGATACTACACCTATGGCCAAAAGAGCACTAATTGCGGGAACCAATTACGCCTCCATACCTTCGCAAAATCTGCTTTGCTCCTGTAGGTCTGAGTAGATTTAGGCTTTTAGAATGTCAAAGACATAATCACAAATGGAGGTAATACTCAAGCAAAGCCAAAATAACTTTTCACAGGTTTGTGCTTTCAGTAAGGCTGCCTTCAGTACTGTCACATAACCTTGTGGTAGATTTAGTACTTTCAACTTTGATTTGGTCATTAATAAATGGTTAATGTCGCATTGATTGTATAAAGTGATATCACTGTGTAAATGACACCGACTAGAATCATTATTTTGAAAGATTTGTTTACTTCCCCAGCACAAAGGTCAACTTCCATGTCATTACAGAAACACTTCTTATTGTGGCACAGAATAGCCTGTTAAAAGCTACTAATCAGCATGTATTCGTCTGTTACCACAGCACAAAGGTCAACTTCCATGTTATTAAGAAAAACACTTCTTACTGTCGCACAAAATGCATGCTACAAGGGCTTTACATGGGAAAATAACTGCTAATAATGACAAGGACTATTATGTGTGATATTTTATATAAGTGCATCCTTTAATTCCTCTCCTTGAATTCTGGCTTTAGTTAAGTAGCATTTGTATACAACTACTACACACGACAAACATCACAAAAAAAAAAAACATGCAGATGCAAAGAGAATAGCATGTGTATTGTTGAGGGAGAGGAGGAGCGCTATCCACTTGAGGCCTCTCCTGAGTTTAGGTATCTCCTTTACGCTGAATATATATATATATTACCTACTAGTGGTCGCCAGCCTTTGCCATAGCCCGGCATGGTCGATGTGATCAAAGGCAGCTGAGTAATCTAGAAAACAAAGGTATAGTGGATATTATCAGGGTGGACTTATCAGGTGGTGGCAGCTCCTAAGGTCCGCTGGGGGATTGAGTGACAGCGTGGGCAGCTACACCTTTGTGGCTTGCAAAATCTTTTTAAAGAACTTGTTCAGACTACGCTGACAGCGCCAGGATGATTTAGATGCTGGTGGCGAATTTATTTAAAAAAATTGTCACTCACCTTTTTCGAGCACTGTTTTTACTACATTGAATAACTTGAGCATTTTCGTTCTCCCTGTGGCCTCCCTCGCCCCGTTCCACCGCGGCTGATTGTGCCGATTGTGTGGAGGGCGAGGCGCCATCTTGGGCTGTGTTTCCCAGAGCTCGGTTGGGCTGGAGTTAGCGGTCTAGCTTCTCTGGGGAGGCATGACATAAATTGCACGTGTCCCCGGGCGCGCAGCGGACGCGTGCAGTGGGCGCGACGATGGCGCCCCGAAGTTGCGTCTAAGGTAAGCCCGTCTGCGCCCGTCCGCGCACCGGCTGCGCACAGGGCCAGAAATGCTGGCTCTATTGAGGTAGAGACAGGGGGTGAAGTAATAGGCTACAGTCGTGAGGCGCTGCTCTTGCTTAATAATTATCCATGCAGCTCCAACAAGCATTGGGAGGTACTACACTCTTTCTGAATTGTTGGAGTAAAATAAATGTATATTTTTTGATACCATGAGGCTGTTGTGAAGGACTTCTCTATATTTCACATTGGATATCTTTCCAATTTTTTATTTTTTTCCTTTCCCCTGAGCTTTTCTGTCTGATATAATAAGTACTACACTCTAAGGCATGAATCTGCCCCGTCTGCCATTTTCAGTTTCAAACCTATACATCTGCCTCACCCTCTCTTACTAGCGTCGACTACTTCAACAACATTCGCGCTGCGCTTATTAATGCCCGCTCGCTGGTCAAACATACTGAGGAGGTCCACGAGCTGATAGTGGACGAGACACTCGATCTCTTGTTCATTACGGAGACATGGCTACATGATTTTTGTGCTCCGGTGATTGAGCTAGCTACTCCACGGGGGTACAAGATAGCCAGACTTGACCGTAGCTTAGGTAGAGGAGGAGGCATTGCCGTTGTTTATAGAGATAGATGGACACTAGTGAAGGAATGTACAGGGGATATTTTGGAAGGGGAAGCGATGGAGTTCTCCATAGCCCTTTCCCCACACTTTACCCTGGGAGGGATGCTGATCTACCGCCCCCCTGGCCCCTCAGGCACTTTTATTAAATCACTGGAGGAGGTCATTACTCAAAGAGCACTGAGGTTTTCAAGATTTTTGTTGCTAGGAGACTTCCACATACATGTGGAGAACCCCTTAGCACCTGGGGTAAGAGATTTATTGGATCTCTGTGATCTAACTCTCCTCACCCAGCAGGTGCACGACCACCACCCACTCAGGGGGTCATCGTCTTGATCTAGTTTGCTCCAACTTTAGTCTTGAACTAGAGGTTCCCCACCCTGTTACTTGGTCCGACCACTACCTGGTCAGCTTTTCATGGGGCATTGACAGCCTCCGCAAACCGGGTAAAGTAATCCCTGGCCCTCCCCCGAAAAAATTCAACATCGCAGCCCTGGCCACCGCACTGGCCCAGACACTCCCCTCTGACGCCAGTAATCTAGAGGGTGCAGTTGAGAATTTTTCGGAGTGGATGAGCACAACCATTAACGCACTTCCTCATACTTCAGGGAATAGCCTTCCACGAGTCTCTCCATCATATCCCTGGTACACTGACCATTTAAAAACTTTGAAGCTGGGATGTAAAAAACTGGAACAGACCTGGCGCCGGGAGTATTGTCCCCAAGCCAAGGCGGAACTCCGCACGGCACAAAGAGATTACTATGCCGCTATTAAGTCAGCTAAAGGTGACTTTTTCGCTGAGAGAATTTCGAAAGCAAAAAACAACAGCAGAGAAATCTTCGCTATTGTTTGTAGTTTTACGTCACCAGTGGCGGAACTCTCAGCCGCTCCTATTTCCTCTGGCTGGTGTGAGAAGCTGTCCTCCTTCTTCATTGATAAGATTCTAAAAATCCAGGATAGCCTTAAGCTACCTGCCCTGGTTCAACCTCCATCCACTCAGGTGTCACAGGGCAGTAACAAGCTGGCCCAGATCTTTACATGCTTTGAACGAGTAGAGGTGAAGGACGTGACGGCCATCCTGAAATCACAAAAGTCAGGGTCACCAGCGGACCCCTGTCCTGCGAGGGTCTTAAGCGGGGTGGCGGACATAATTGCTCCTATAGTAGGGACCCTGGTCAACGAATCTCTTCAGTCAGGTGTGATGCCCCCCCAATGGAAACACGCAAAACTCCTTCCCCTGATCAAGAAACCTACGGCTGACCCACTGCTTCCATCTAACTACCGTCCCATCTCCCTTCTCCCAGCCCTTGCCAAGGTGTGTGAAAAGGTGGCCTTTAGACAGCTTGAAAAATTTGTGGGATCCTCGGGTGCCCTGCATCCCGCACAATCTGGCTTCAGAACATCATTCAGCACTGAGACGGCGCTTGTTGCGGTCACCGAAGCCATCAGAGAGTGTATAGATGGGGGCGGCAAGGCGGCACTGATCCTATTGGACCTCTCTGCTGCGTTTGACATGGTACCCCATCTCCAGCTCCTCTCTAGGTTGTCGGACATCGGCATCACGGGCACTGCCCTTGGCTGGGTCAAATCATATCTCAAAGATCGCTTCCAACAAGTGTGGATGCCCCCCTTCCACTCATCCGACAACAAAGTGGAAACTGGGGTCCCGCAGGGGTCAACGTTGAGCCCCTTGCTTTTTAATGTTCATTTGACCCCCCTCATCTACGTGCCGGAAAGGTGGGGTGCCAAAATTATGGCCTACGCCGATGACACCCAACTTCTCTTCACCTGGAAAGGTGATGATCTGCAGACTGATGAAGCCCAGCAATGTTTGTCCTCAGTATTTGACTGGCTGGCTCAGGCCCGCCTGAAATGTAACGAGGACAAATCAGAAATTCTCTTATACGGACAATTCCCGGTGGCCTTCAAAGAATCTCTATGGCCCAAGGGGTCACCATGTCCTAAAGGCGATTGCGGGGTAGCTAAGAACTTAGGGATCTGGTTCGGGGCTGACCTGTGCTTTCGCGAACAGATCACGAGACTGTCAGGAGCATGCTTCCGCACTCTAAAAACCCTAAGGAAGTTCTTACCCCTCCTTCCCCGAACAGCCCAGGAGGCAGTAGCCAGGGCACTCATACTTTCGCGCCTGGACTACGCCAATGCCCTTTACATCGGCTCTCCTGACTTTCTCTTGGGCAAACTTCAAGTAGTACAAAATGTAGCTGTTAGGCTCATCTTTGACATCCCTAGGAGACTAAGGGCCCGATGTAGGTCGGTCGGTAACGGCCGAAAATCGGTATTTTCGGCCGTTACCGACCGTATTTGAGCTTTGGTATGTAGGGACAAATATTTTACAGAATCGGTAAATTTACCGATCGGTAAATTTACCGATTCTGTAAAATACCGAATCGGTAGTTATACCTATTCGATATTTTTGATATGTAGGTGGGACTCTTCTGAGTCCCACAACCCTTACTGAATCTGTATTTTACCATCAAATATATTTGATGGTAAAATACCGATTCAGGTGTGCATGCACATGTGTGCATGCACATCTGTGCCATATGACAGGCAGACCTGCCCTTAGGGCAGGTATGCCTGCCACATGGCCCCCGAACCTTTCTTGGGGGTGCTAGAGGGTGTCAAAGTGACACCCCCTGCACCCTTGGCAAAATCTGTATTTACCGATTCGGTAAATACCGACCGGTAATGCCCCATTCATTCCTATGGGCTGCAAAGCCCATAGGAATGAATGGAGCATTACCGGTCGGTATTTACCGAATCGGTAAATACAGATATTTACCGATTCGGTAAATGGAACATCTGGATGTTCCTACATACCCCCCTTCTTATTTACCGATTCTTAATTACCGAATCGGTATGATTCGGTAATTAAAAATCGGTAAATGATTCCTACCTACATCTGGCCCTAAGTGTCCGCAAACAGCTATGTGACCTTCATTGGCTCCCGGTGGCTCAAAGAGTGTGCTTCAAAGCCTTGGTCCTGACTCACAAAGCCTTACATGGTCCTTGCCCATCTTACTTGAGTGCCCGATTTTCGTTCTACCAGCCGACAAGCCACCTACGCTCGGCTGCTCATAGACGATTGGTTATCCCTAGGTTCAGAAAACCATGCCTGGGTGGTCAGTCCCTGGCGGTAAGAGCTGCCAATATGTGGAATGCCTTGCCAGACCCTCTGAGGCATACGACTGACCTGACCACTTTAAAAAAAATCCTGAAAACACATCTGTTTCAACAAGTGGTCTAGACCCCCTGCTTAATCTGTCATTGTTCTCTCCACGCGCCAGGACACTCTTGAGTAACAGTGCGCGATACAAATCCATTTATAACATATAACATAACATAACATATGTACCTTCCTTCGCTGCATCCATGAGCATAGTTAAGGCCATTGTGTTAGTTATGGTTCCTTTCCCTTGACGGAAACCTGTTTGAGTTGCAGGTATTATGCAGTTTCTTGAGGACCAGCTGACCAAATCCTTTAGTACAATCCCGCTTAGTATTTAGCCTTGGTATCTATGAGGGCTATAAAGCGATAGTTGTTTGGATCAGATCTCGCTCCTTTCTTGTATATAGGACTCATAATTGAGCCTCTCCATGACTGTGGGATTGCTGTAGTTCTTAGAGCATGTCCTATAACTGGGACTAGTGCGTTACTCCAAAAGTCAGAATCCTGTTTGTATAGCAGCGGTGGTATGCCATTTGGGCCCGGTGCTCCTGCTCATTTGCCTCTGGATGTTTGTTTACTTATTGCTTCGACCAGGGATTATTTTTGAACGTCTTCTTCACTAGATGGACGATGTGGACTTGGTGGAAGGGCAGCCTCGAGCTGCGTTGGGTTGAATGGTTCACTGCCCGCAGCACTTAAGAGGTGCTTGTGTATTCCTGCCCTAGTTAAATTGTTAGTGGCAACGTGACTCAAAGAAGCTGAGGAGATTACTATTTTTGGTTCTTGATCATTGAAATGTTTAAATAGATAGTGAACCCAGGTAGCTTCAGCAATGTTGGAGTCTATGCCATGATGATTTTGCCGCTGCAGTTTGTTTACTGATTGCCAGAATTTGGCGCTGTTTTTCTGGTTTGTATCGTACATAAGTTTTGCCCAAAGTTCATTTTCCTTTGCTCTTTTGTTCTCCCATCTCCTTCATTTAATGAGGTCTTTAGCTCACGGAGAGTGCATTGCAGACTCAAGTTATTTGGGGATTTGCGCTGTTGCTTTAGGGCCCAATTTATAGTTTGCTTTAGTTTTTTTGAGACAGGGCTTTAGGGCATTGATTGTTTTCAGCCTTTACTATATGAGTATTTATCACCTAGGGATGTGACAAATGTTTACCAGCTTTCCATTGGATGGGCTGAATTGACACTTCCTTGGCTGTATAGAGTTTTAGTAGTTGCTGCTATTTCGTCTATGTTGTTAGAGTTGCCCCTTATTCTTTTAAGGTTGGTAGTTTACTCCAGCACAATAGAGTTGCTGATTTCTGGTGTGTGACAGAGTCTTGTTTGAAGACACAACTCTTGCGGGAGATGACCGCTACATGCGTTAATGACGATCTTAAAGGTAGAAATTTAGTTAAAAAGAGTCAGAGTCGGGAAGGTGAAGTCTAGGTGTGACGATACAGTGGTTGAGTGATACGTGGCTAATGGTGGGTTGTCGTCTTTAAACCGACCGTTTAAGGCTCTCATGTTTAGGTGCTCCAGGCCCTTAAGTAAGTTCTCTGCAATCCTTGAAGGCTTGGTAGGCGCTAGTTGGCCTTATGTTGGGATTCACCATGCGCCCAAAAGGTCCTGCGTTGGATATTCATCCTGAGTAAACCCTAAGAGGTGCATAATAAAGTCGCCAGCCAGGATGATGAGATCTGTTGCCTCTTCTTTCATTACTCTCTGCAACTCCGTTAACAGCTCGTTCACTACCTTTGATTTTTGTTTAGGGTGCACGTAAACATTTATTATTATGATGTCCTGTTTGGACTGATTAAGCATGAGTGTTACTTTTGCAGCTTGAATACTGCTTGGTGGTGTTAAGTTTATGGTAACAGGAAGAAGCTCTCCAATTTCAGTTATTGATGCGAGGAACATTAGGCTCCCAGAGCGGCGGCCGAAGGCTGATACCTTGGTCGCCCGGAACGAGTAGGTGGTGTAAACTTGCAGGTCAAAGGGCTTATCTTCCCAGGTCTCTTGAAGCAGGATTATGTCAAAGGTTTTCAAAGACTTTATTAACTCTTGATCGTGCATTTTGGAGGCTAGGCCATTAATGTTCCAGACACATACAGAGGTTCCATCACGTTCTATTTTTGGGAATTGTGCTATGACTGTCACCTGTCGATTTGGACATGCAGATGTTATTTGCCAATGTATGCCGGTCCAACTGTTAAATGTTGAAGGAGGTAATGAGTATGGAGGACCTTGAGCCGGTAGCAGGGCGATTGTCAAATTGGCCTCGGTCGTTAGGCCTGGTGTTCTGATCCTTGCTCCTTTCAGGACTGAAAAGGTCGTCTGACTTGGTTTGTTTATGTCTGTTTTAAGGAAAGGAGTTGGATATAAAGGTTATGGGAGTGATTCCAGGCTTATTACCTAGTTTAAGAATCTATCTCTTTCCCGAAGAATTCTGCTTGCAACCTCTGCTCTTGTTGCTTCTGCACTCTGGCTAGTGTTGGGTGGCAGGAATATATTGACAATAAGTCAAGGGTTTTAATGTTTGCAGGGGGTATGATATTCCCTCAGTTTAGTATATCCATGCGACCTCTGGATTTATAATGAGTATGGAATATTGTAGTGTCCCTGCTACCTTGATTGTGGCCTGATCTTGTGACTGTGTGCTGTTGCTGTTAGTTACTCTGCAGGCAAATGTGTCTTGATTGTGGTGTAGTGAACTTGTATTGTTGGTTGCAATATTAAGGAGAAGCCCTTGATAGGGAAAATTTGCTGTAGTGGTTTCAGGGTTGTGATTGTAGTTTGAGTATTTGTTTTGGTCAGATGAAGCCTGGACTGTGTCGTGCACTGCGGCGTCTTGACTTGATGTTTGTGGGCACTCTTTTGGAACATTCCAAGAGTCTGTGCCTAGCGATATTGTTGTTTGGTGTTCCTTTAATTAACACATTTCTACCCATTGTGGCTGTTGGCAGCTCTTGCCTTATATTAATACTCGCACTGTTCGTCTCCTGGACGGAGGCGGTTGAAGGAGTGATACAGTCAGAGGGGTTCCCTGTCTGTTCGCTCTTGTCCTCTTGTTTATTGCTAAGACTTACTGGGGAGCAAGAAGTCCTTTGCTGCAACCTTGTGCTTTTGGTACTTGCAATCAAGGTCTTCGTGCTTTTTTCCAATGCTGGCTCTTCTGTATTTAATATTTCATCGTTTAATAATTCTGAAGTGGTTAAACCAATCTGAAACAGGCAGCTGAATGTTGGACCTTGATTTTGGGTTTATTCTTCCTACCTTTCCTTTTTTGCTTACGTCCACATCATTTTAATAGACCATTATTGCCTGATGGTTCAGTTTTAGTACCTCGCAAGGGACTGCTTCCTTCTGATAGAGATTCGCTGCTTAATGATATGAGCACTGGTGGTTGTGGGCTCATTGCTATCGCATCTTCCCTTGATTTGTTATTGTTGTCTGTGTTCCGGGATGTAGTTGTTGGTTTCACAGCAGAAAAGTCAGCCACTATTGTAGGAAGTGTTTGTAGTTTGTCCACAATAAGAGCGCATGAGCATTCTTGTTGCACAAACTGTGTTTTGGAGGCTGCGTCCTGCCCTCTTATTATTTGATCATTCAACTCAGCGAGCTTTCTATGTCTCCCAGAAGTGAAGTCGGCTAGGGTTTGTAAAACTATGAGCTGAAGGTCCATTATGTGAGATTGATATTGCAAAGCCGCAGTCTTTTATAGCATAGTGCTTAGTAGCGATTCCCAACTTAAAGTTTTTTTGTTGTGACTAGTATTGCTTCTTCCAGTCTGCACAATATCTGGACCATTACTGGGCCCATGACTATAGGAGGTGACTAGTTCTTCCCACCCTTGGGAGGCTAGGAAGGACATGTCACCATTAGAAGCAGACTGGTCTTTATTTTGTGGCGGCTGTCCTTGCACTAAATGTGTTGTTTAGTTAGATTTATTGGGAGCCAGTGAGCCCGCCTGAAGCAACTTGTCACCCAAGCTGGTAGGTGATAAGGTCTGTAGAAGAGAGTTGTTTAGTTGTGGTACCGGTTTTCTTGGTTTTTGGTCCTCCAGTTGGTCTGATGCTAATAAAAGTCATTGATGAAACTTTAGGGCAGATCCAGTGTCAGACCTCATTTGTTGTGGTAAAAAGCAGGGACCTTCACCTAGAGTGTTCTCTGCAGTGTAATTGGAGAATTGGGCATTCTGTGGTTCTGAACCATGTCCTGAACCCCCTTGCCCGAATGAATTGGTGTTGCCAGCTCAATGGGTCCTCAGGTGTTGACCTGAATAGTTCAGAGTGTGAGGTAATAATATGGGCATTGTTTGAGCTTTCCGATGGGTTGTTTTGTGGCGAGGTGGAGTACTCGTTGTTGTTTTCCTTCTGGTGAGAAAGTGGGGGATCCAATTGTTCAAAGACATACGCCTTATTTGTACATGGTGTGTTTGTTTCTTTAGCTACTTGCCTTACTGAGTGGTGTCCCTTGGTTTTGAATTGTGGACTCATTTGAGGTCTGCCTTTAGGATGAATTTGTGTTGAGGTTTCCTTCGCTGTCAATGCGTGTACCTTCTGATCTGGGCTGTGTAGAGCTAGGGATAGAAGAGGGGATTGCAGCCCTTCTAAGGTTGGCCTTTTTAAAAATATTGCAGTTCTAGATTATTTCAGGAAGGAGAACTTTGTATATATTTTTGGCTGGAATAAGCAAGGGTTCCTCCTTGTCGTGTTCCTTACACCCTGATTAGATCCTGCTCTACCAGGCTTGTGTTAAGTCCAGAACAGATCAGATCATAGCTCAGCTGCACCTTATCAAATCTTGGGCCACTCTCAGTCCGGCCGACAGGCAGAGGTGCTTGCACTCACCCAGAGAACACGTTCTGAACATGTTCTACCTGAACATGTCCCCGTACACCCAAGCAGGTCTGTTGTACTGGGTCTGGGTTAAGCATGGGCGGATCTAGCGGATCTCGCGTACGCGAATTTGCGTATTTACGGATTTGCAATCCGCGACAATCCGCGAACTCTCGCGGATTTGCGGATTTTCCCGTTTTTTGTGTTGGCGAGCGTTCGCGCGGCTTTTGGAACAATTTCGCAATTGCAAACTTACTTTTCGGCACGCAACGGCCGCGACTATGTTGTTTCTACGTCTGGTTTATCATTACAGGTTCACAGCACCCTCTGTTTCACCACAGCCACCCTCTGGGACACCCATGCCACCCTCTGGTACATCCTCACTGCCACCCATTAGGTTTGTTTATCACTGTAGTTTATGGGGGTTGAAAAAAGCAAGCACACCTCCCCTACTTCAACTGCCATGAATTAATTTGGGGTTGATTAATGTGTCAGTTATTTTGAAAGTTCCAGTCTGGCTGGCACCTGCTTCCTTCCTTATCTGTAATTGGCTTTCTGTTGCAGTTCAATTTTTTTTCACAGGACCTTTATGGTCTACTTGTAGCTATTCTATGAGCCTGCTGTTTGGGTCATAGCAGGGTCATAGAATAGTTGCAAACTCTGGAGGGGCCCCTCAGGAAGCACTAGAGTGAATGTTACTAATGTTAAGTTTGAACTTTTGCACCTGCTCATTGCTTTCAGTTTAGCAAAAATCGTTTTTTCTGCAATTTCGCGCGTTTTTTGGGGCGCGAATCCGAGCGAGATCGATTTCGGAAGCCGCGAATGCTTGCGAATACACTAAATTTTTCTTTGCGACGTGTATGTTCGCGTGATTTTGTGCGTGTTCGCGAGGCGCTTGTAGCTATACGTTTGCCAAGTTACCCTAGCGGTCGTACACGGGCGCGGCCATCTTGTTTGCGTGACGTAATTCCGTTTCCGGCCGCTATGTGTAATCTCGCAAACTGTGCTGCTCGCTAGTACAATTTCGCGCGTGCTCGCGAGGAAAATCTCACGCGAACTTACCCACGCGGTCGTGAACGGGCGCGGCCATCTTGTTTCTCATTCATTGCTATGGTTCTGGGCATGCTTTCTGTATCCTCTCTGAATCTCTGCCATCCTTTGCTTGTTTGAAGTTTATTTGATCTATTTTACTTATTATCTATCACTCTATTTTTCTAGCTCTATATTTTTGTGTTTTCTGCTGCTTTTAGTTACTTTTAAACTACTTTTTTAAACTCTTTTCTTTTCTTCTTCACTATTCTATTTCTTCTTTATCATTTAACTTTATTTCTGCCCAGACCATGGTAAAGGGAGCCGGGAAGCACCCTGAGAAGGGGAAGGGTCCCGCACCCCGTGCCCGGCTCCCGTGCGGGCGTTTGAGGGGGGAGCAAGTGGTGCCACGGGAGATCTTTAGCGCGGAGGAGGTGGCCGCACTCATCTTCCACGTCCAGCGCCGCCTCCCCAAGACGATCCTGGGAGGCGGCAAGATCGCAACCGGCTATGGCATCCGGGAGCGCCGGAAGCGGTGGGAGAAGGTGTGCCGGGCCATGTTTAAGCTCTCTGGGGTCCGGCGCACATATAACCAGGCCACCCACCGCTGGACAGATGTAATGGACCGGGAACGGGACTTGCTGGACGCGCTCGGCGTAGAGGTCCCCGGGCTTGGTGAGTAGTAGTAGCTATTCATCACTTCTCTGTTTTATCCGGCTCTGTCATTTGCAAATCTTTGTTCTTTACCAAGAGCAATAATGCTGCCGATTACATTGTAGGTAAATTATATTTCAAAATCTTCTATGCATTTCAGGTGCACTGCTCTCCTTCTCAGTAGCCTTGCTTGCTACTATGCGTATTTGTTTTGTATTTTGTGTTAATTTCATTGGCCTGAGAAATTATGTATGAGTGTAGTGTAAAGATAAGAACTGCGTAATGCTAGACACTAAGGGTCATATTTTCAATTACCGGCGCATCCCTGCAAAGTAGCAGGGGTGCGGCAGTAATTGTGTGCCATGCCACCACCACCCATTGGCCCAAAACGTCACAGAAGCCTTACGCATCTGTGCCGTAAAGGCGGCGCATTGCTGGAGTTGCGTGCCAACGATGGCGCAGCTCCAGCAATGCTCTGGGGTACCCTATCTCCCCAATGCTGCATCAAGCCGTACGTCGGCTTCAAGCGCGCAGGGTTTGAGTCATGCATCATTGTCCTAAAAGTGACTGATTGACATCTTGTAGATTTCCCTCAGCCACTTTTAGGATTCGTTCCTGCGCAGGTACGCCCTCCCTTGCGCCGGAACGCCCCCTGATGGCGCAGGGCTTTACAACGTGATACATATATACGCCGCACCAACACCATGGCGAGTCTTTTGTTCTGCCGCTGCGTCACAAAAGTCACGCAACAATGGAGGAAAATGAGCCGCAAGGGACTTCTAAATCAGCCCCAACAGACTGAAGTCCAGTCCTTCCTTTAGACACATGGCTATAAGAAGAAATAGTGGCGGTGGTCGGTGGATTGATAGTTTGAGTATTCACTGATCTGCAAGCAGGATAGACTTTGTCTGTCACTTCGCGTGCTGCGGACTGCTGCCTGCCAGGCCTAGGCAAACCTCTTTAGTAGTCTGTTTATTGAGCTACATAGGAACTTTCTAAGTCAACGGTCCGCAAATCAGGCAATACGAATAACGTAGTATACCACATGAGATAGATCCCGTGGAATAGTTGTCTATCTATTTGCTATTTCTCCAAAATATTTTGTTATTGTTCTTTTGAAATGTTTGATTTGGTTGACAAATCTCATCCATGTTTTCTGGTCTTTCTTTCTTTCATGTTGTACATCAGCTCCCCCCAAGGGCAAGAGGACACAGGAGGAGGGTGCTGTTCAGGAGGATGCAGGCCAGGATCGGGCAGGCGAGGGCTCCTTTGCTGGCCCCAGTAAGTTTAAATTTTAATAAAGAGTACCTATTTTTTCCTAGCGTTCCTCATTCGATTTTTTCTAAATCGTCTTTGATCTTCTTGTAGACTGGATATAAATTCTTATCCTGCCTCGAATATGACTCCATGTGGTATTACTAGATTATTCTTATTAGTCTGTCTGTGTAGCTAACTAAGATTGGACATTTGGCAATTCCATTGGACTCCCATTCTATTCAGCAATAGCTCTATGCACTGTCTCCTTACTGACTAGATAGTGTGGCAGAGTCATTTAGCTTCCGAAGTCACCGATGATTGATCCCCAATGATCTTTAGATTATCCTACGCAGGACAAGAGTACGGAGTCACAGTCAAGAAGTGTCAGAGGCACTCATGCTTGCAAAAATTCCAAAACCTTTAGCTCATCCACTCTAGTCTGGAGGACCAAAAACCACAGAGTCTAATTAAGTTTAAAAGCTTTATTAAAAGTAAACACATTTATTAAAATCAACTTTGTCATAAAACTATTTAACTGAAAACGGAAAAGTGCTTAGTGCTGACGATTAATTGGACACATTTCTTGTGGTCGAGCCGAGCTCTCACCTGGTTTGAACTTGATCCTAGACTCGTGTTCTTAGAAGTCAAGCTTCTGTCTGTTAGGAGAAAAAGTGGTGCGTGTTAAAAATAAAAAGCAAGCATTCATCAGTTGTGCATAAAAGTGCAGCAAGACAACAGCCTTCCCTGGAAAAAGGGACATTTTTACTTTAGAGTAGACAGTCACAAATTATTACATTGTATTCATTTTCTTTAACATTTCTTTATTACTCCTAGACCAAATATTATATAGTAGTGAGTGGTGTATTCTAACATTCTTAAATGTACTTTGTAGGTGGAACATCTGGTGGCGGGGCCAGCGCGGAGGTGGCGGTGTTGGGCGAGGACTCGGAGGACTCTGGGGAGGAAGCGGTGCAAGAGCCGGCGGACGGTCCTGTGGGGGTTCGCACGGTGGTGGCGGGAACAGGTAAGCTATATATTCCTTACTTATTGAGATTGAAGACTGCATAGTGTGCTTTCTGCACGGGTGTATTACAAATCAACCAGGTAGTAGCCTCCTCGAAATGTACTCCGACTTAGCTGTGAAGTTTTTGGTGAGAAGAATCCCAATAAGATCTTAGATGAACGTGATGGATGGGATGAACGAAAAGCGAAAGAAGGGTGTACGTGTAAGTAAGTGGGACGCGAAATTTTATGATGGCTGGCAAAGAAGAACGATATGTGTTTGCTTGGCCCCCGAGGTGGCTGGGAAGGAAAGAATATGGTATGGTGCATGGCTGGGTCAATGATGAAGCAAGGATGGGTGGAAGGACAGCAGCCTGGGTGGGTGAAACAGAAACTGTATGTGTGCGTATACTTTGAATGAATGGATGCCTGGAGCATGGTATTCTCTGACTCTTAGATAGCACATGTGTATCTAGAGAGAGTGGATGGTCGCTGGATGAACTAAGTGTTACCTTGAAGAGCATGTACCACCGCACCCGCACGTCCGTTCCAGTGTAGGGAAGGCAAGGAAAAGAAATTGTAAATGTGTCCAATACTACCATGAATAGTAGCAGTACTTTGTATTGCAACTGCAAGCACAGCATATATCCGGTTATTACGGTGGACACTCCGTACCTCTCTTAATAACTTTAGTTTAGTTGTAGTACGTCATTCATGTGTGGGTGTATCACTGTTCACTCAATATTAAGCAAAACACCTAAAGTCATCCCATATGTCATCAAATACGTCCCATGTGAAGTGATAGATAATCAAATTATTTAGCTTCTTCATTTTCCTTTTCTAGTACTCATTTGCACTGTAGGGTGAAAGGTAAATTAATTAAGCAGTAGCCCTTGTAACAGAGTATTCTCAGTGCCACCCGTAATAGAAAAGTAATAGCTTCACCACCTGCATGTACTGGACCGGTACAGTAACGCCAGTCTGTCTCACTCATCATGGTGTGCAACTGTTTTTCTCGGGTGCAAGTTCACTGTGCTGCCATTCTGCCGGCTTGCATAAGATAACGTACCAATTTTCCTAAACAAGAGAGAAGAAGAAGAATAAGACTGGTGTACTGTCATAGTCGACTGTAATGGAAGTCCATAGTGGTCGTAGAATTTGTTCATTAAACTACCACTAATGTTAGAGCAAGGATGCAGAAGTGGGAGGTTACATAGATACTGTCCTCAATAGTTATGTACTGTGCTTTCAATTTGCTACTTGTACTGTGACCCAACTTTCGGCTCAATCACTTTGTGTTATTAATGCTAAGGAGCATTGGTTACAGACTATGTCTTTCTTTCTTCATATAGTTGCTCCTTCCAAATCGACATCACGGAGGGAGCAGGCTCGAATGGGCCGGCAACGGAGGCTGGATGCCACTGTCGCCGAATATCGGCGGCTGGTGGCCCTGGAGGAGGAGGAGGACACGCAGTCGACCGGTGCAACCACAACATCCTCGACTGGGACAGCTGCATCCTCCTCCGTGACCCCACGGGCCGCCAGCATGCGCAGTGCTCCAGTGGTACGGAGCCGGGCTAAGAAAGCCAACCGCCACCGCCAAGCAGCAGAAAGACCAGCTGCCCCCCACAGGAGCTGCAAGGCACGCCAGCACCGCCTAGGAGTCCGAATGTCCTACCTGGAGCAGGAGGTCCTTAGGTACAAGAACTTGGTGGAGGGCCTCCGCTTCGACCTTGCCACCCTCCGCAAGGAGTATGATGCCCTGGCCGCAAAATTCACCAGCACCCTCCAGTAGTGGAGTGTCCCTTGCCCTTTTTTTAGAGACTTTTGGGGGGTGGGATTTGGGAGTTGGGTTCTTTTTGGGACTTTTCAAAGACAATCGTTGGGGTTAGGGAGGGTCTTGAGGGAGATTATTTTGTTAGGGCTACATAAATATACTTTTTTGCACTTTATCTGACCATACCTGTTTTTTACTGCTTTTCAGTCTGGTGGGTGGGGGACGGGGGTGCAACAGTAAGTTTGTTTTCCTGAACAGTCGTAGGACTTTAGTAGTACTACCGTCAATCTCTCGTCTAGTCCTAATACTCCATTATACTACCTCCCACCAAACGCTTATCTTACCTGTAATTTGTGTTAGAAATTAGGGCTAGGCCCAGGGCTGGCTCCACGTGAAATGGGGATTAACGTTGGCAATCCTGGGCGGGTGAAATTTCCTCATTGCGGTGGTACTAGTGGTGTGACACAGTGGCAGTTGCATGCCTATGGAAAAAAAGAAAACGTTTCCTGGTTTGTCCTTACTGTAGCATTACAACAGTTACGGTACGATCGAGAATATAGCAGGTGACAGTACACTAGAACAGTGCCATAATGTAGCCTAACAAATGGTAAAGTATTTGCTTGCAAGTATAACTAGTACTTGCGTTGAATTTATTTGACATTGGCTCCTACTACTAGAAGAAATAGTACTGAAGCTGAGTAAGTCTAGAAGATATCCTCGTATTCCTTCACCAGCCTGTTGCTATGACCTTATCCTCCCCAGCAAGTGTGTGGAATTATTGATGTCATTTTAGTCAGACATCAAGCAAAACAACACAGCCCGGGGGAAGAGGGTTAGGGTTTGGAAAATGGATGGGAATGGGGGTTTCTTTTTGGGTAGGTTTTGTTGAGAGAAGAAAAAAAATGCACAGCCTGGACAAACAATAATTGAAGATAAAGAAATCTTTGGGTACAAACTAAAGCTAAGCACATGCAGTCACACTCATAGAAGAAAACAATGGATACTGTATCTGTATTCTGTATGTTGTTGGAGTTGTCCTGTTGAATTTGGTAAGTAAGTTGCATGCAGCAAACAATTCCTCTTATTAGCGGCACTCCTCCATTCCAGCTGACGCTTCGTCCATCAATGTTGGTGACCACTGACAGAAGACACCCTGTGTCCACTGCCTGCCTGGCGGATGTTGACTGAAACCCGGCCTGTAATTATTGAACGGAAAACAGGAAGTGCTATTACAATACCACTGATAAATAAATAAAACGTATGTATGCTGTGTGTATGTATGCTGTATGTCCAAAACACTTCTATCCGGTATGAGACCTTCCCAGGAATGCCCCAGCCAAGACCCGCCAACCCACCCGCAAAAAAGCACGCGACAACACCCCCAAACAGCGAAAAAGCTAAATCTCATACTTACTATATCTCTCGGCCTTCGGTCCAAACGCGCTGTGCAGCTAGGTCATCATCATAACTCCTGTTTTCCACCACGGATTTCCTGAAAAGCAAATGCAATCAAGATTAGACTGTCGCAGCAGTGCTTTGACAGAGACCCCGGCCGCAACCCACCCACGAACAGCAGGAAGCCCCCCAAAACGCTACATTGAGCAAGATGTCAGAAGAAATAGCAAAAAAAAGGCTTTTCCTTAAGGATTTTGTCCAAAACACTTCTATGCGGTATTAGACCTTCCCAGGAATGCCCCAGCCAAGACCCGCCAACCCACCCGCAAAAAGCACGCGACAACACCCCCAAACAGCAAAAAAGCTAAATCTCATACTTACTATATCTCTCGGCCTTCGGTCCAAACGCACTGTGCAGCTAGGTCATCATCATAACTCCTGTTTTCCACCACGGATTTCCTGAAAAGCAAATGCAATCAAGATTAGACTGTCGCAGCAGTGCTTCGACAGAGACCCCGGCCGCAACCCACCCACGAACAGCAGGAAGCCCCCCAAAACGCTACATTGAGCAAGATGTCAGAAGAAATAGCAAAAAAAAGGCTTTTCCTTAAGGATTTTGTCCAAAACACTTCTATCCGGTATTAGACCTTCCCAGGAATGCCCCAGCCAAGACCCGCCAACCCACCCGCAAAAAAGCACGCGACAACACCCCCAAACAGCGAAAAAGCTAAATCTCATACTTACTATATCTCTCGGCCTTCGGTCCAAACGCGCTGTGCAGCTAGGTCATCATCATAACTCCTGTTTTCCACCACGGATTTCCTGAAAAGCAAATGCAATCAAGATTAGACTGTCGCAGCAGTGCTTCGACAGAGACCCCGGCCGCAACCCACCCAGGAACAGCAGGAAGCCCCCCAAAACGCTACATTGAGCAAGATGTCAGAAGAAATAGCAAAAAAAAGGCTTTTCCTTAAGGATTTTGTCCAAAACACTTCTATCCGGTATTAGACCTTCCCAGGAATGCCCCAGCCAAGACCCGCCAACCCACCCGCAAAAAAGCACGCGACAACACCCCCAAACAGCGAAAAAGCTAAATCTCATACTTACAATATCTCTCGGCCTTCGGTCCAAACGCGCTGTGCAGCTAGGTCACCACTCACCAATCATCATAACTCCTGTTTTCCACCACGGATTTCCTGAAAAGCAAATGCAATCAAGATGAGAGTGTCGCAGCAGTGCTCCCAGACCCCAAAACTCACCCACAAACACCCGGAACCCCGCCAAAGAGCACCTCAAAGGCAAGCAAGTCAGCAAAAACGGCAAGAAATTTCCACCTCATATTTGGTCCAAAACACTTTTATCCATTATTAGAGCTTGACAGCAATGGGCCCAAAGCCGTCAACTCACCCGCAAAGAAGTAGAACACCCCCACAAGTGCTGAGTCTTTCTTCATTGGTCGTAATCCAGCACTCTGCTTTGAGGGAAATCGCAGTCTGGAGGAGGAGGAAAGAGGAGCATGTTCTTCAGAACTTGTGAACCTGAAGTTTGTAGACTGCGGCACCTTCAAATCAATAAGCAAACAAGTGAAGACAGTTCTGCTGATGGTCTTGTTTTTGGGATTAGGTGATTAAAGTTTGAATTAAATTAACTGTGCAAAACAAAGAAAGAGAGACACACAGGGATAAAAGTGAATAAGGACGAAAAAGAAAGTTATTGATTCATTGTCTCATTTTCAGGGCTCGGTGTCAGGGAATAAGAAGAAGATTTCGTCATCATACTCTGCGAATTCAGGCAGGATGAGGTCAGTGCCACCGAACAGAGAACAAATCCCCTCATCTACGTTGCCGTCCTCCTCGTCTTCATGCGGCATGCTTTCTCGTACTTTGTAATCTGGTGGTATGAGGTGCTGATTCATCTTGATCATTGTCAGCCGCTCCACATTTTTGGGCGAGAGGCGGCTCCGTTTGGGAGTTACAATGCCACCAGCAGCACTGAAAACACGTTCAGAAGACACACTTGCGAGTGGGCAAGACAAATAGTTTATAGCCAGGTTGGAGAGCTGTGGCCACAATTGTTTTTTGCCATGCCAATACTGCAATGGCTCATCATTAAGAAAGACCTCTGTTGATTCATTCAGATAGTCCTGCACCATCGACTCAAGGTCATCAACGGTTCCTCCACTTTGCTTACTTTTTGCTGTGCCTGTGACATTTTTTCGAGAACCATACCCCATCAAACTTAGCCAATCCTCCTCCGCAGCCACTGTTAGTGTTGTGTGTGGTGCAGATGATCCACTTGCCGGTGTCTTTAACGGCTGAGAGGTCACTTGTGCCCCAGCCACAGGTGCAGAAGTGGATTCTTGTGACTGGGGATGGCCTGCTGATGCTGATGCTGATGTACTGCCTTCTCCTTCAATAACCTGCCGTTCTTTTTCAAACCTCTTGGCTGACCAGGCTAGCCAATGTTTGTAATTTTTAACATCTTCATCAGCAAAAGGAAAGAATGCTTCGCCTGCCAGCGCCTTTTTGTAGTGTGGATCCAGAATAGTAGCACAAATGTAATGCTGTTCTGACTTGATCTTTTGAAGACGTTCATCACCACGTAGGCGCTCTAATAATTACTCAGACAAAATAAAATGGTCTTTTTTTTTTACATCTTTTTCAAACTCAGAAGACACCGCCATCAGTTGGTGCTCCAGCATGCACAACAATGGTATAGCTTTGCCCAAATCACAGTCCTCCTGGCTGACTGCACGCGTGAAGAACTCAAAAGGACGAAGCATGTCTGTCAGGCTTTTAACTATGTCCCATTGCGCCGCACCCATCCGCAGGTCCTCCTTCTGAGATGTACCCTCTGTTAAGAAATAGTGATCGAGTACCGTATACTGCTCATACAGACGCTCAAGCATGTAGAAGGTTGAGTTCCAACGTGTTGCCACCTCCTGGATGAGTGCTTTCACTGGTATTCGACTTTGAAGTAGCAGCCTCCTCAGATGCTTCCGGGCCTTAAAAGAATGGCTGAAATGGTTGCACATTTTGCGGCAGGTGGCCATTACCGCGAACGCTGCACTGTCTCTATCACTCAAGAATTTTTGAACTACCAGGTTGATACAGTGCGCCAAACACGGCACTCTGAAATAGCCACCCAGCGACATGGCCTTAACTACATTGGCGCCATTATCCGTGGAAACATAACCAATCTGGCGTTTTTTTGGGGATAGCATTTTCGAGACCTTTTTGTTAAACTCGTCCAAAATGTTTTCGGATGTGTGACTTTTCTCCAAGCCAAACGTGGCTAGTGTTGCATGTTTCCGAGCAGCTTTGAAAACTTGGTCCGGGTCAACACGTGTTTAGCTTTGCTTTAACACCTGAAAAAGAGACCCAGTGTGCAGTGATGCACATGTAATCAGCGCCTGCGCCACTGGTCCACATGTCTGTTGTCAAATGTATTGTGTGAACAGCACTCTTCTGCAAAGCTGCCCCAATCGCCTCCAGCACATCTTCATGTAGTGCTTGAACCGCAACTCTGGCAAAATAGAACCGGCTAGGAACCTTCCATTTTGGGGCAGAGCGTTGCCACTAATTCTAGAAAACCTACCGCTTCTACAAAAGAAAAAGGGAGAAGGTCCACAGCTAGCATTTTAGCCAGCTTAGTGTTATACAGACGCGTCAGTGGGTGGTTGCGTTCATATGGCACGTCTGAAGAAAACATGGTTCTAATGTTGCCATGGACCAAGCATTTACGGGCTGATAATGACTTCGTTGACCCAATTTTGCTCGCTGGTGAACTTTTGTGCGTTGGTGTCTCACTCGCTCCAACACTCTTAGTGTGCCTCACATTGGGTGTGCTGCTGACAGGGGTACTGGGTGTAAGGGAAGTGTTTGACACGTCTTCTTCCTCCTCGTCATCATCAGATGCAACATCAACGTTTTCTTGAATTCGGGCTTCCTTGATCGCATCTAGGTGCGCAAACCATTGGACAGTGTGCTGTCTCCTAAGATGACCTCTCTGGCCTCCGGTACCATAGTTGGTACCTGACTTACCACGACTAACTGCTTGCTTACAAATGGTACAAATGGCAAACTTTGGATTTTTTTGACAAACAGTAAAGAAGTCCCAAACTGGGGACTTGAAGTGTCTGTGGGACCTGGAGGAGGCGGCGATACTGGTGGTGGTGGTCATGAAGCTAATGCCAGATGAAGTGGAGGATCTGGATTGCCCAACTTTTGTACGTTGTGCACTTTCACCGCCACTAATTAAGGTCGAGGTGGATGGAGGTCTCTTCTTGCCAGAAAGAAATATGGAAGCGGGACGAGTTGGTGTACTACTTAACTCCAATGATTGTGGTGTTTCCACTGCCTCCTCATCGACAACATCATCATCATCACGCTCAGCAGCTCTTCGGGCTAGGGTCAAAATGTCTGTTTGCTGCATGCCCGCTGGGGCTGCAGTGACCTTTATGATGACTGGGTCGTCGTTGGCAGAGTCTTCATCAGCAGCAGTATCCGCCACTTCTTGTTGAGCCTCATCACACTCCATAACTCTGAGACTTTGGACGAGCTTCCTTTTACGCTTAACTACCTTTGTCGGATCATGGTGTGCCTCACTCTCATACGGCAGTGGTGCTGGTTCCCAAGTTTGATCCGTATCATCAGAAGGAGGTGTGCTTGAAGAAGATGTAGACACCACCCTTGATCTCTTCCTTGCTAGGGGTGTGGAAGACAATGAAGGATCATCAGGAGGAGTGGCTTCCTCAAATGATACCTCGCCTTGATTGTCGATTTCCTGATGTGCCCCTACTTCGGGAGGAACAACTATTGTGGGCACTTGTGACCCTCCATGCACCTCTGCTTGCGCATCTCCTTGCGCTGCCTCTCCTTCCACATGTACTTGGGCTTGTACTTGCACATGTGATTGTTGTTGCGGCTGTGGTTGTTCAACACTCGTCAGATGAGCTACAACAACCTGTGTTGATTGAGGGACATTGCTGCTGCTTTCTTGCGATGAGCCAACATCACTGGTCGATGGTGATTGAAGAACTATACTGGCTGCCTCTGCAGCACTCAAGGGCTTGGACTTAAGTTGGCGTGGTGGTGGTGGTGGCACTGAGCCCAATGGAGCGGGGGTGCTGCTGCCAGCTTGGTCCCCAGCAGATCCCGCTGCTGCTGCAGGCATACTTTTTTTTTTACTCCCAAAAAAAGGGGCGGGCGGCACACCAGTCTCCTTGGTAACTTGCTTCTTCTGCTCCTTACTGGCACCTTTCTTGCTACAGGAGCTACGGGTAACTTTTTTTGGGGCCATCTTCTTCAGAGCAGGTCAGAACAGCAGGCAGCAGTTGCACGAGTTGCAGAGTTGTCTGTGTCCAGACGTGACGTCGCGTGACGTTATGCTGCACACACACACCGCTGCAGGACTTCTTCCTGGCACTGGTGGTTCTCTTGAGTCTTGTGCACCTAAAAGCAATGGAAGACAGAGGAACATCAGTTCAGTTATACACCCCAAAAAAACGACAAAACACAGAAAAATCAGCACAATCCCATGCCATCCATGATGTTTACATTGAAGACACCCCACAGAAAGACTAGGGCCATGCAAGTATGCAACACTCACTACCCCTGGGCATAATGGATGAAAAGTAGGCAAAATAAGTGCAGGCCTCAGACACTGCCTCTCTTCAAAATGGCCCCTTACACCCCAAGCCAGTCCACATCAACAGTACACCCCAAAAAAACAGAAAAACAGCCAAAAATCACCACAATCCAATGCCATTCAGGATGTTTACATTAAAGAGAGTGAGACCACACTACATGCACACTCAGTCCATGCACCACTACCCCTGGGCAAAAGGCCACACCAGCAGCCCCAAAAAAACGACAAAAAACAATAAAATCAGCACAATCCCAGCCCATCCATGGCCTCAATGGTGTTTAAATTCAAGAAGACACCCCTCAGAAAGACTAGGCCCATGCAACAATCACTACCCCTGGGCATAATGGATGAAAAGTAGGCAAAATAAGTGCAGGCCTCAGACACTGCCTCTCTTCAAAATGGCCCCTTACACCCCAAGCCAGTCCACATCAACAGTACACCCCAAAAAAACAGAAAAACAGCCAAAAATCACCACAATCCAATGCCATCCAGGATGTTTACATTAAAGAGAGTGAGACCACACTACATGCACACTCAGTCCATGCACCACTACCCCTGGGCAAAAGGCCACACCAGCAGCCCCAAAAAACGACAAAAAACAATAAAATCAGCACAATCCCAGCCCATCCATGGCCTCAATGGTGTTTAAATTCAAGAGGACACCCCACAGAAAGACTAGGCCCATGCAAGTCACCACCCCTGGGCAAAGGGCCCCACCAGCAGCCCCAAAAAAACGACAAAACACAATAAAATCAGCACAATCCCAGCCCATCCATGGCCTCAATGGTGTTGAAATTCAAGAAGACACCCCTCAGAAACACTAGGCCCATGCAACACTCACTACCCCTGTGCATAATGGATGAAAGGTAGGCAAAATAAGTGCAGGCCTCAGACACTGCCTCTCTTCAAAATGGCCCCTTGCACCCCAAGCACATGTTGCCTGTACCAGCCAGCACTCAAGATGGCCACCACCACCACCCACATGGCCAGTCCACATCAACAGTACACCCCAAAAAAACCGAAAAACAGCCAAAAATCACCACAAACCAATGCCATCCAGGATGTTTACATTAAAGAGAGTGAGACCACACTACAGGCACACTCAGTCCATGCACCACTACCCCTTGGCAAAAGGCCCCACCAGCAGCCCCAAAAAAACGACAAAAAACACAAAATTCAGCACAATCCCAGCCCATCCATGGCCTCAATGGTGTTTAAATTCAAGAAGACACCCCTCAGAAAGACTAGGCCCATGCAACACTCACTACCCCTAGGCATAATGGATGAAAAGTAGGCAAAATAAGTGCAGGCCTCAGACACTGCCTCTCTTCAAAATGGCCACTTACACCCCAAGCCAGTCCACATCAACAGTACACCCCAAAAAAACAGAAAAACAGCCAAAAATCAGCACAATCCAATGCCATCCAGGATGTTTACATTAAAGAGAGTGAGACCACACTACAGGCACACTCAGTCCATGCACCACTACCCCTGGGCAAAAGGCCACACCAGCAGCCCCAAAAACACGACAAACACAACAAAAAACAGCACAATCCCAGCCCATCCATGGCCTCAATGGTGTTTAAATTCAAGAGGACACCCCACAGAAAGACTAGGCCCATGCAAGTCACCACCCCTGGGCAAAGGGCCCCACCAGCAGCCCCAAAAAAACGACAAAAAACAATAAAATCAGCACAATCCCAGCCCATCCATGGCCTCAATGGTGTTGAAATTCAAGAAGACACCCCTCAGAAACACTAGGCCCATGCAACACTCACTACCCCTGGGCATAATGGATGAAAAGTAGGCAAAATAAGTGCAGGCCTCAGACACTGCCTCTCTTCAAAATGGCCCCTTACACCCCAAGCACATGTTGCCTGTACCAGCCAGCACTCAAGATGGCCACCACCACCACCCACATGGCCAGTCCACATCAACAGTACACCCCAAAAAAACCGAAAAACAGCCAAAAATCACCACAAACCAATGCCATCCAGGATGTTTACATTAAAGAGAGTGAGACCACACTACAGGCACACTCAGTCCATGCACCACTACCCCTTGGCAAAAGGCCCCACCAGCAGCCCCAAAAAAACGACAAAAAACACAAAATTCAGCACAATCCCAGCCCATCCATGGCCTCAATGGTGTTTAAATTCAAGAAGACACCCCTCAGAAAGACTAGGCCCATGCAACACTCACTACCCCTAGGCATAATGGATGAAAAGTAGGCAAAATAAGTGCAGGCCTCAGACACTGCCTCTCTTCAAAATGGCCACTTACACCCCAAGCCAGTCCACATCAACAGTACACCCCAAAAAAACAGAAAACAGCCAAAAATCAGCACAATCCAATGCCATCCAGGATGTTTACATTAAAGAGAGTGAGACCACACTACAGGCACACTCAGTCCATGCACCACTACCCCTGGGCAAAAGGCCACACCAGCAGCCCCAAAAAAACGACAAACACAACAAAAAACAGCACAATCCCAGCCCATCCATGGCCTCAATGGTGTTTAAATTCAAGAGGACACCCCACAGAAAGACTAGGCCCATGCAAGTCACCCCCCCTGGGCAAAGGGCCCCACCAGCAGCCCCAAAAAAACGACAAAAAACAATAAAATCAGCACAATCCCAGCCCATCCATGGCCTCAATAGTGTTGAAATTCAAGAAGACACCCCTCAGAAACACTAGGCCCATGCAACACTCACTACCCCTGGGCATAATGGATGAAAAGTAGGCAAAATAAGTGCAGGCCTCAGACACTGCCTCTCTTCAAAATGGCCCCTTACACCCCAAGCACATGTTGCCTGTACCAGCCAGCACTCAAGATGGCCACCACCACCACCCACATGGCCAGTCCACATCAACAGTACACCCCCAAAAAACAGTAAACCAGCCAGAAATCACCACAATCCAATGCCATCCATGATGTTTACATTAAAGAGAGTGAGACCACACCACAGGCACACTCAGTCCATGCACCACCACCCCTGGGCAAAAGGCCACACCAGCAGCCCCAAAGAAACGACAAAAAACAATAAAATCAGCACAATCCCAGCCCATCCATGGCCTCAATGATGTTTAAATTCAAGAAGACACCCCACAGAAAGACTAGGCCCATGCAACACTCACCACCCCTGGGCAAAGGGCCACACCAGCAGGCCCAAAAAAACGACAAAAATCAGCACAATCCCAGCCCATCCATGGCCTCAATGGTGTTTAAGTTCAACAAAACAGTTGTATCATGCACCCCTAACCAACCCTGGTTCTACTGGATACTGTGGCTACCCACAATATAATTTATTTAATGCTCTGAAAAAGTTCCAAAATTGTACTTGCAGCAACTGTAATGCCCCAAACAAACTTACTTGTGAAAGTTGATTTCTAATCCAAAAGTGATCCAAAGACAGTCAAAAAGGCCTCAAATCCAAATATCCAGCAGCACCCACAAAAAGTAATCCTTCCAGCTCCAGATCCAAATGAAAGTGACCAGGAGATGGACAAAGCACTGGGAGGTGCCTGCTGGACAGGAACAGGAAGTTGGAGACTGTGGGGCACTTCCTTCCTCCTCCCCAACAATGGACTCCTTGCAAAAAAAAGGCCATGCAAATGTCAACCTGAGGAGTGATTCTGATAAAAATCATAATTTTCTGAAGGTTTATCCTGTTTGCTGGTGATTTTCTTGTGCAGAATTGCAAAATCTCTATTTCGCGAGTGCGAGATTGTTCCTTTCCGCCGCAACTACGTGTTCGCAATTGCGAACTCTCGCGAGGTGTGCTGTGCAAGGTGGCAAGCCGCGATTACGTATTCGCGGGCGCCAAACTCCCGCGGGATCACGCAGCAAGATCTAAAATGGCGCGGCACTCGCAAAATATGATCGAGAAAAACAACTCGGCAAACGCTTAATGACGGAAAGTGAACGCCGTGCACCACGCCGCGCGCCGCAACCAAGCAAAAAATCCGCCGCGAGCGGATACACGGATTTTCGACAAATTCGCGCGAGTTCGCGGATTGCGAATTTGCCGAAAATCCGAAAAATCCGCGAGCGGAGCGGATTTTACGCCCATGCTTAGTCTGGGTGCCGTCGAGAATAATTACTGCCTCTGTCGCTGTCTCAGGGGGGATTGGTATGTGACTCCTCACTTTATGGTTGTGGCGTGACTCCCCCTAAATTATGGCACCTCCCACTCCGCTACATGGCTTGACTGGCACGCTCCCTTCTCATGCCATCCACTGCTAATCACCTCAAATCACCACTGCTGCTGCAGGTTGCGGTTACAGCTACGAGGCGTGAGAAACTTCTGGGAGGCTGGATACTCTAGCAGCCTCCCTGGCCCCCTGGTGGATAGGTTCGGCCCCAAAGGGTAACGAGGCTGTTTTTTGAGAGCGGGAGGAGGTTGTAAACGGGTGCAAGAAGGTAGACGCTGTGCTATCCCTCGCTCCTCTCTTGAAGGTGCAGTGAATGGCGGCTGGTGGCTGGCAGCTGGTGGCAGATGTAAAAACCTGGAGCAGATCCCACAGGGACCCCCAGGCCCAAACAAAGCATTTAAAAAAAATAATTTCAGCCGAATTCATGCTGGGTGCGTGAATCCGGCTTTTTAAAATGAAGCGCAGTCTCAGGCGCTTTGTTTGTTAAAAAGCCCCTGAGTGGGCCAGGTCCCGGGGGCAATATTAAATTAAGGTGTGGGGGCCCACGGGTGCCCCCACAGCCCCAGGGACCGCCACCTCCCCGGGACATCATAATTTATGTGCGGGGACACACAGCCCCGTGCTGCCCTAGGGACACCACTTCCATGGGGCTTTCATAAAATTGGGCGGGGGCGCATGGGCCCCCCAATCCCCGGGGACTGCCACCTCCCCAGGGCATTCAATTATTTGGGGGGCCTCGCAGGACCCCCAATCGCCGGGACCACCACCTCCCCGGGGCTACATTCAAAATTAAAGTGTGTGGGGGAGCAGGTCCCCCCACACTGACCCAGGGATCACTACCTCCCCGGGGCTTTGTTTATTTAAATTCTGGGGTCCATTATGGCCCCCGGGGACCACCACCTCCCTGGGGCTTTACAAATGCTGGGAGAGAGGCAGCCCTCCTCCTGGAGCCCTCAATGGCCCTGGTGACCACCACACCCGAGGGCCGGCTCCTGCATTGTCCTGGGATGCCCACCCCGGGACATTGCTGTTTGCTATTGCAGGGCGGGAGCACTGCTCTGGCTCTGCCATAGCAAACTCTGCTTGGCCTCTGGAGGGGGGCCACGCGGCCACCCTCTCCCAAAAAATGAATCTAAAAAAAGACAAGGTTGCCAGGCCTGGGGGATGGGGTCCCGGGGCCAAAAGTGGCCCAAGGAAGTTTAGGCCACGCAGCCCTCCTCCCATAAAAAAAGAAAAAATAACCGGGAACTCGCCGGTGGCCCCGCCCCTTCCCTGCATGACTCTGTAAACATGCCTCTGTCATGTTCTAAGTTGGGGAATTAAGTCCCCTTTAATACTGAGTGTCCCTGGGGGCCAACTAGCCCACAAGGTACCTTCTGTAAGTGCCACACAGCTGGATTTCAGAGAGGTGGTCTGAGGCCATGCCCCTTTTACACCACTGCAAATGCGCCTCTTGGCACACTGCTGGTGGGGCGATGAGGTCCTCTTGTGTCCTGAGGACCTCAGGACACAAGTGGACTTCATCCCCTGGGCAATGCAAATAAATGATGGACGGAATGCTGAATAAATTATGCATTCAACCCCTGTCAAGAGATCTGGGTTAAATTCATTGTTCTTTTCCTCACCATGCCACCCCAGTTTAGCCCCAGCCATATGCAAATCAGTCTTGACCCTGTGCCTCATCGGAACAGTCCAGACCGAACTCCCAAGCCAGGTCCTCCCTGGACCGGAAACAAGCATCCTGGGACCGGTTTCTGGGTATTACCCTTCATCAGCCATGCTAGCTTGTATCCTGAGGCACAGAAAGCAAGGGACCCACGTCTGGGCATATCCATCCCACTTAGGGTGAAAAGTGCTATGCAAACAAATGATGGACGGAATGCTGAATAAATCATACATTCACCCCCAGTCAAGAGATCTGGGTTAAATACATTGTTCTTTTCCTCACCATGCCACCCCAGTTTAGCCCCAGCCATATGCAAATCAGTCTTGACCCTGTGTCTCATCGGAACAGTCCAGACCGAACTCCCAAGCCAGGTCCTCCCTGGACCAGAAACAAGCATCCTGGGACCAGTTTCTGGGTATTACCCTTCATCAGCCAGGCTAGCTTGAAGCCAATGGCACAGTGAGCAAGGGAAACATGTCTGGACATACCCATCCCACTTAGGTTGAAAAGTGCTACGCAAACAAATGATGGACGGAATGCTGAATAAATCATACATTCACCCCCAGTCAAGAGATCTGGGTTAAATCCATTGTTCTTTTGCTCACCATGCCACCCCAGTTTAGACCCAGCCATATGCAAATCAGTCTTGACCCTGTGACTCATGGGAACAGTCCAGACCGAAGTGCCATCAGTGATGTAATATGTAATGTCATCAGCAGTGCATTGCGGGAATGCGAGGTTAGTTAGCTAAACTAATTATAAAGTCCGAATTTCTCTGGTTTTGTACGAGTGAAATGTCCAACTAACTATAACGTCCCTTAAACCTATGGTCGACGGCGTTTCGATCCCACTTTTAAATCAAAGAGATCCTCATCAGGACATTTGGTAAGTGCCTAATTAATTTCAAGCCTCTAAAACCATTTCATATCCATGGCTAGGGGGTAAAGATAAGGCGTTCAAGTGGTCACCAATTCCAGGAGCCACCGCGTAGCGTCGGGAATCCGATCGCTTAGGGTGCTGTGAGTACCGGGTCAGTCTGTAACATGTCCCGCTCGGCATGTTACCGACGCCTTATCTCTACCCCCTCGCCATGGATATGAAATGGTTTTAGAGGCTTGAAATGAATTAGGCATTTAACAAATGTCCTGATGATGATCCCTTTGATTTAAAAGTGGGATCGAAACGCCGTCGACCAGTTTATGCGCCTTATACATTGTTTATACTATGTACTATGTTGGTTGTAAAGGTGCATCATGAAATTCTAGTTCTAACTGCGATTTTGAGAACACTTAAGCTTTTTGCCTAAAAGCCCTTTCCTGTTCACTTCAAGTGTACTAAGGTGTATGTGCTTAATTGGGGTACAGGCTTGTGCCCCACAACGTGAAATTGTTGAAGGAAATTCTTGTTTATTCCTGCTTAAGTAAATACATTCAGACCTCTGTCCGGCTGGACAAGTCAGTTAATACAGAATTGACTGTGTCTGTATTTATCTTTTCGTTTGTTTCTTTGATGCATGGGACCATTGTTGTTTCAATAAAGTTGAACCATAGATCAGCACACCATAAAAATAGGAAAATGGAAAAATGAAAAAATTGAAAAATCTCCGGCCAAGTGGCCTGGTGCAGAGTCTCTCGGAAAGAAATTTCAAATAATGCAATCTGGGCCCAGTGGCCAAGGACAAAGCAACATTTCAAATAAGCCTGGATAATAGATCAAATGATAAATTCATGTTCCAGAAGAAATCCATATTCACACAAAAACATAATTGTACAGTTGATGCACTTTCATTAGTGGTCAATGTCCAAATTTCTAAAAAATCTAAAGGTTCTTATTAGGTGCACAGTGACATTGGAACAACCCATGTATCCAATGCTGAGATTGTGTAAAAAGTTACCCCTATACTAACTATTTACAACCCAAAGGATGGTATGGTTCTCCTGAGAAGGACACAGTGGCGAGTGGAGGTGTGATGTGCAAAAATTAAAATAAATTCTCAAAGAATAAAGAACAACTTGGGTGAGCTCAGGATTCAAGAGTCCCTGGGGGGGTACAAGGCTGGCTATGGGTAGTAACATCAGTTTCTCATCCAAGTGGACTCTAATTGAAACTGTCACTATATCCCAGGGGGATCCTGTGAATACGTGTACTATGCTTCCATGTGAAATTTCAATGTCTTGTCTGTCACAACGGGGTATAGAGCCCTCTCCCATTTTTCAGCACGGACACAGAAATCCGCAATCACAGCAGCGGAAAGTACAAAATAGCCGATCAGGGCAGAACAGTAAAGAGAATTGAGTACTCATCCGATATGGACGTGCAAATCCTCATCTTCATTCAGAACAAAGGGACTCTTGGATTCAAGATGGATGATATATTGTGATTTCAGGATTCCCAGCTGTTTCACTCTGTCACCCCACCTGGGGCTTGCAGGTACTCTGTCAATGCCAAAAAATGAGAAACAATTAACATCTTTGTTGTGGTAACGCTGCCAGTGTCGCACTGTTGCGTAGTTCATATCAACATTTTTAATTGCCCTCATGTGTACAAGGATGCGTTTCTTGATGTGGAAGATGGTGCTGCCTAAATAGAATTTGCCACATGGACACACAATTACATATACACAGAAATCAGTATTGCAGTTCATGAATTACTTTATAAGCTCAGTCTTCCCTGTGGGTAAGGGATATGACTTCACATTCTTGCTGGTCCCGCACGCCTTACATCTCCCACATTTGAAAAAACCCTTTTGTTTCTGTATCCAAGTCTGTTTCTTGGGAGCCCCTAAGTAGCTTCTAACCAGCATGTCTTTGAGAGAGCGCGCCTTTCTGTAAGTGATCTGTGGCTGTGCACTAACTGTGCTGCCTATGATAGGGTCATTCTTCACAATATGCCAGTGTCGTTTGAGTGTCTCACGTATTGTACCTGCTTCCACACTGAATGTGGTGATCATCCTGACATTATTACCATCATCACTCCCTGCCGCCTTTCCTGTTTTCTTGATCAAGAGTGCTCCTCTGTCCCTAGCTGTCGCTTTCTCTTTAGCAGCTATCAGTATCTGGTCAGGATAGCCCCTTGCCCTAAATCTCTTTATCATGGAGTCTTGTTCCTTTTCAAAGGCTGCCTGGGAATAGCAATTGCGCTTAGCTCTCAAAATCTCTTCAAACGGAATACTCCATTTGAGGATTGTGGGATGGTGGCTCTTGGTGTGTAAAACACTGTTCCCTGCAGTGGGTTTCCTATGTAAGGTGGTATTTATCGTCCCATCCTCAATCCTGACACTTACATCCAAAAAGTCCATCAAGCACTGATCCTGTTTGCTAGTAAATCTAAGATTGACATCATTACTGTCTAGTGACTTGAGGAACCTGGTTAGATCTGTCTTTGACACTCCCCAGATCATAAAGATGTCATCTATGTATCGGGTGTAGAAAACAATGTGACGTGTAAGGTGTTCATTGGCATCGGTCCAAACCACTTGCTCCTCCCACCATCCATCATCATACACGCGTAACTAGGCGCAAAGCAACTTCCCATCGCTGTCCCGACCTCCTGTTTGAACCATCTGTCCTCAAAAAGAAAGTAATTGTTCATCAGGCAGTATTCCAACATTTCAAGTAGCATGTTTGTCTGTTTGTAGAGGAAGATAGATCTATCCCTCAAAAAGTGTTTACAAGCATTGATCCCATCTAAGTGTTTGATGCACGTGTAGAGGGAAACTACATCAATGGTGACTAACCAGAAGTTGTCTTGCCAAGTGATTCCCTCGATCTTATTTATGAAGTCCGTGCTGTCCCTACACTAAGAGGGAATATTCAAAACATATGGGAAAAGAAAAGTGTCAAGAAAAATAGAAGTGTTCTCAAGTCTCAAGTAGACTACCATTTGCAGACACTATAGGCCTGCCTGGTGGGTTCCTGTCATCATTTTGCACCTTGGGCAGCATATAGAAACACGGTGAGACTGGGTGTTTGACGTACAAACACCTGTACTCAGCTTCTACTAGAAGACCTCCCTTCTTCCATTCCTGCAATTTCTCATAGTAGATGGTAATGGTGGAAGTATACTCCTCCTTGTTGGACTTTCTGTCATTACCAGAAAGTGCCAATTGCTTGTTCGCTTCTTGTCTGTACATATTGATATCCCAAAGGACCACATTACCCCCTTTGTCTGAGGGTTTTATTACAAACCCAGGATCTGCATTCAGGGTGCCCAGAGCCGTCCTTTGATCAGGTGTCAGGTTGTGTGCATGTCTATTCTTGCTATTCCCCCATACGTGTAGCAGATCCCTGACTACAACATCATGGAAGGTGTCAAGACTATCATGTGGTGTGATAGGGTTGAATGTAGACTTAGGCCTAAAATCAGTGGAGTTGACACTGCCAAGTGTTAGTCCCATCGCTCAAGCATTTCGCAGTCATTCAACCCCTCAATTTGCTCACCACACAACTCCATAGCCCAAGCCATACTTTCCACGTCCTGTATAGAAAGTATGTTGGACGCCTGTGTACTCCACCCAACTTCCCCCGCCCTGTGGTCCAGAGCCCACTTCTTTTTTAGCATGAACATTTTCATGAGTTTCAATTTACAAACAAAAAGGAAGACATCAATTCTAGTCTGGCTGTAGGCGAAATTGGCCATGGGACAAAAGGTCAGGCCCAGTTCCAATACCAATCTCTCATCCAAAGTCAACTCATGAGAGGAAAGGTTCACAATTGTCAAATTGGACTCACCCATTATTGCTGCTTGGTCTGTTGTGTTGTCCTCCCATGCGACGTTGTTCCTTTTGTGTTTCCTACCTCCCCTCCTTTTTGCTTTCCTCTTGTGCTTGCGCCTCTTCCTCTTCCCCTTCCGCGTGTCACTTCCGGGGGTCTCGCCCGTAAAGTCATGCTTGTCTGTAAAAAACGATACTCCTCCAGGGGTCTGAAAGTTGGAATGTCCCTGCCGCTGTGGTCCGTTTGATCCTCTACATCTGAGTAGTTCTCTGATCCAGACTCATAGAATGGGTTTCCTGGTACTGCCTGGTTGCTTCCAACTGTTTGAATTGCCTGATCGTACCGTCATACTTCTTGCCAAAGGTCAGGATTCTCCCGCTGGCATAATCCTGTTTGTCGCGCAAGAACTTGCGTTTTTGTTTTCTGTTTTATTTCATCTTCGTATTTGTCAAGTCTGCTTTCCATGTGTTCTAGTGCTTTTTTTATTTCAACTTTGGCATCCTGTTTGTCAAGGTCTTTTTAGTTTCTCAAAGTCCTTAATAGTTTGGTCAAGCTCTATGGCTGCATACTTTGATAAAAGACCCAGCATGTTTTTGCATGTTCCTGCCATTAGGCCAGACCAATCTTCTAGGAGCTTGGGGTGGGGATTTTGGTAGGTAGGTGTTATCAGGATCCGTAGTCCTCTCAGGACTCTGCCCACCTCGATATAGTTATCCAAGGATGTAACCTCCCACCAGCGATTTATTTCCTTTTTGAGTAACTTCTCGTATTGAAACAGCAATTGTTTGAGGCTTTTATCAGACGGTGATGCTGTCGGTCCTGCTCCGTTCGTAACTTCCGCTGCATTTTCTGTTTCACAGAATAGAAATCGGGCTTCGTCTGCCCTCCCTGCTCGGCGGTTCCTGGGAGTTGTTTCCCCCGTTGCTACCACCGTTTGTTTACCTTTGCTCATGGTTGTTTCGAGTGCGTGTTTTTAAAAGTAACACCGAAAAGTCCTCCCTGCCGCTCTATTCCCTTAGTCAGTAGCGGGGTACCCCTGCCGATAAGTTCAATGTTATTTGCGGTGCCTGTATTTAGAACTAGTTCAATGCCGGTTCGTGACCTGGCATAGTCACGCACACCCTCCGGTTCACACGTCCCAGCCCCACACTCACCGGCACACTCCCAGCAATTCGCAGGCATCCCCAGCAATGATTTTCGGTGGCGGGAGCTGGACATGCACAAGCAGGTTCGGAAAGAAAGTTTCCCGACGTTTCCGCTCCATTCCTGTCGGGGTTGGTGCAAGTCCTGGGTGTCGGGAACCCGGAAGAAGATTCGCGAAGATTCTCCCGGTACAATCCACCAGAACAATAAAGACTCGCACACCAGGGTCCGTGTTTCAGAGATTTGTATTATCGGCGACGCGTTTCGACCAGACGGTCTTCTTCACTAGCCATTTGCATACAAACAATTCCACCATTTTATCGTGCACAGTGAATGACATCGACAAAGGACCACCTTCTGCGAAAACAGCAATTGAGCTGGAGGACAGACTATCGTTTCTCTACAGCGTTCAATGTGTTTTACTTAGTACATGGTAAACTGATTCATTCCTCATGAAAAAATATATATAAAAGGAAAATTAGGTTACTTGATCACAGTTTAGATGGGAATAATAATAATGATATGTACATTTCAACTTTAGAAGTGGATTATGAGTCAGGAATGTCACACCTACACACAACATGGTGTAGTGCTGTTGAACCATAGATCAGCACACCATATAAATAGAAAAAAGGAAAAATTAAAAAATTGAAAAATCTCCGGCCAAGTGGCCTGGTGCAGAGTCTCTCGGAAAGAAATTTCAAATAATGCAATCTGAGCCCAGTGGCCAAGGACAATGCAACATTTCAAATAAGCCGGGATAGTATATCAAATGATAAATTCATGTTCCAGAAGAAATCCATATTCACACAAAAACATAATTGTAGAGTTGATGCACTTTCATAAATTCATTAGTGGTCAATGTCCAAATTTCTAAAAAATCAAAAGGTTCTTATTGGGGTGCACAGTGGCATTGGAACAACCCATGTATCCAATGCTGAGATTGCACAAAATTGTGACGCCTATTCGAACAGTTTACAACTCTAAGGATGGTATGGTTCTCCTGAGAAGGACACAGTAGTGAGTGGAGGTGTGATGTGCAAAAATTAAAATAAATTCGCAAAGAATAAAAAACAACTTGGGGGAGCTCAGGATTCAAGAGTCCCTGGGGGGGTACAAGGCTGGCTATGGGTATTAATATCAGTTTCTCATATATATATATATATATAATTCAACAAGGTTGTCTGCTAAGAGAAGGTCCACCCAGTTGAGTAAACTTAAGCCATCAATTTATTTGTAGAAAAAGCGGTGTCAAACAGCGGACTGCCTCGCATTACTTCCATGTCCTGCCCAACACATTTCGTGCACTGGAGCACTTTGTCAAGGGCTGCGGGCATCTAACAGGCATATAAAGGCACGGTGGTTTCTTGAAGCACTTTTGAATGCAATGTCCCCGCCCATGTGGGCATGGTCGTCAACACGGCCCGATGATCTTTGTAGTGCTATTCATCTTCCTCATGTGAGTCACCAGCCTTTGCGCTCTTGTAACTAAGTTAAATTCCCAAGTGGGTTGCGGTACACAGTCACGTCATGTGTCCTGCACATACCATTCTCCAAACAGCTTCACCCGACCTGTTTCTCTGCAGCCTCATGTGGCGTCACAGCAGGGCTGCATCGCTGCAGGGGGACTCTTCTTGCGGCTCAGGCTGGCCCGCTTTACACAATTCAACAAGGTTGCCTGCTAAGAGAAGGTCCACCCAGGTGAGTAAACTTCAGCTATCAATTTATTTGGATAAAAGCGGTGTCAAACAGCAGACTGCCTCGCATTACTTCCATGTCCTGCCCAACGTATTTCGTGCACTGGAGCAGGGCAAAAGTTGATAACATCTCCCCCCAAACCTCGATTCATGTAATTTTTTTTGCACATTTTTTTCTATTGAAAGGCGGCTGTTTTTATTTCCCATTCTAAAGAAATCTGGATTACGCCAATGTCGCCCTGCCCTACTGTCTTTACGGTTATTAGACAATGAAAATAGCGCTCTAAGAATCATAGTCTTTCTGAAAAAAGAGCTTTATCTCAGGAAACTTATGGCTACTTGAATGTTTGCTTTTGCACAGTAACGATGGTTACAATTTTAAGATCGTCACATTGTAATTCTTTTATTATGAATTTTTTATATGAAATTGCTTTTGTATGTTATAATTGTGTGCTTTTATGATTGCTATTTAACAATCGAATAAAGCTTTTCTTCATCTTGATTTAACCAGTTTCCCCGGTCTGGAGGCCCACTGGGTTTTATGTATTTGAACTGTTGCAATTGTAAACAGCACGCACTTGGGAAAGATTTGGCCCGGTTATCAAAAGGACTACAGGTCAAAGCATGCCGGTAACTACACCCTTGAGCGGGCAATTAAGAGAGTGCGTGTGATATAAAGTCCATGGGAGGAGCCGCTGCTGCTTAATGCAACTGCCTCTGACGAAGGAGCCTCGGCGCTCTGAAACGCGTAAGGACTGCATTTGTACTTTGGACTGGGCACGCTGGTGTTTGTGAATATATGATTTGAAATCATCTTGCAGTGTGCATCTTCTCGCCTCAGGGCACTTTGGTTTGGATTGAATTGCGGCAGCCAGCCGCAGAGAAGGACGACACCACATCATGCTTGGTGTGGGGCCCTCAGCGTGAAAATCCTTTGTGCGGCTATGAGGCTACAGCAGGGCAAAAGTTGATTTAACCAGTTTCCCCAGTCTGGAGGCCCACTGGGGTTTTATGTATTTGAACTGTTGCAATTGCAAGCAGCACCCACTTGTGAAAAAGATTTGGCCCGGTTCTCGCCTCAGGGCACTTTGGTTTGAATATATACATATATATATATATATTCACTGAAAAAACCATAGGTTAGAGACCATATATAGTTAGGAATTAGCATTTACAAAACCTTGAAAATTCCCTGAAAAAACCATAGGTTATAGACCATATATAGTTAGGAATTAGCATTTAAAAAACCTTTTTTTACTCACACAAAACCATTGAAATTCCATATATAGTTAGTAGTACTAACTATATATCGCGCACCCGCAATCCATTGCTGATCATGTCACATATTACATCATTCATGACATGGTCAGTGACATCACTGATGACATCACTGATGACATCTCAAATGACATCACTGATGACATCACTGATAACAACATCCAGTGATTTTTTGTTTCTGTAAAGTTTAAATATGTCTTACATATTGAAGAATGAGTGGATGTATAAGTGTCTGGACGAAGGATTTAGTAGGTGCATGACTGACTGTATGAGTGAGTGATTAAATGTGTCTCACTGAGTGCATGGGTTAGTGACTAAACTGTCTTAATTTGTGCATCATTATGTTTGTTGTTCTGTAAACTGCTGCATGTGTTGATCAGTAGCTATATGAGTAAGTATATGGGTTATTGATTGGTTGCTCAAGTATTTGTATGGGAGACTGAGTGTGTGTGTGGGTGGCTGGGAGGTGTATGACTCTGTGCATAGATGTGTGAGCAGTTGATTCACTAGATGTATGGGTTCAAAAGTGCATGTGGAAACAGCTGTATGGGTGGTTGACTGTGTGCATGAGTGCATTGGTGAGTGAATGGATATCTCAGTGCTACATGTCAAAGTAAGTACATATGTAAAACACAGTACATGTGAGAGTTGGCATATATAAATAACTGTGCATAAGAGCAAGTGAATGTGTGAGTGGCTGGATGGATCATTGTGAACTTGTATCAGGGATTGTAAAAGAGAGTAAATATGTGTTAGTATATGTTTGAATAAGTAAGGTGTGTATAACTGTATAGTTGAGGAAATGGAGGTGTGATTGATTCTTTGCATGACTGACTAGGTGTGTAAGTAACTCCATGGATGAGTGACAGTCTGTGAGTGTCTGTTTACACTGAGTGTATCTAAGGTTATATTAGAGTCTGAAGAGGTTCATCGTATTATCACATGAATGATGTCATCAGTGATGTGATCAGTAATGTCAAATGAGATGTCATCAGTGATGTCATCAGTGATGTCATTTGAGATGTCATCAGTGATGTCATCAGTGATGTCATTTGAGATGTCATCAGTGATGTCATCAGTGATGTCATTTGAGATGTCATCAGTGATGTCACTGACCATGTCATGAATGATGTAATATGTGACATGATCAGCAGTGGATTGCGGGTGCGCGATATATAGTTAGTACTACTAACTATATATGGAATTTCAATGGTTTTGTGTGAGTAAAAAAAGGTTTTTTAAATGCTAATTCCTAACTATATATGGTCTATAACCTATGGTTTTTTCAGGGAATTTTCAAGGTTTTGTAAATGCTAATTCCTAACTATATATGGTCTCTAACCTATGGTTTTTTCAGTGAATTTCAAGGGTTTTTTAATAGCAAATATCATAAGCTGTCGAATGTCAAGTACGTGGTAAGTAAAAACATTTTCGTGTTTATGCACACTGATCTGCTTTGAATGCTGCCCCCCCCCCCTCATTTCTATTAGGAGTACTCTCTCTTTGCAGATAGTGAAGGGTAGTTAACGCAGGCCTTTGCCCCGTTGTAATCCGTCGTGCCTGCTTCTCTCTCCATTTGATTGATTGTTATCCAAGCATTTACTGTTTTAGAATTGGTTCTCTTTGGTTCATTCTCTATTTACAAACAAGCACAGAGTCGCAATACTCTGTTTAGTCTTTGCAGATAGCGAAAAATCGTGTAAAAAAACAAAAGGAATCGAGCAAAATCAGTAGGCCACTAATGGGATCTCTTTTTGACCTCGCTAAAATAGAAACATTAGGAACAACCTGTTCAAAATAGCAATGTGTATGTACATAAGCGGCGTTCATTTGTGTTCACAGTACCCCTTGTTGATTGTTTGAATCGAGCATTGAATTGTTCGAAGTTGGTTCTCTTAAGGATCTTCTCTGCCTGCAAACGAGGAAGAATAGGAATATTCTCTCTCCCTTTGCAGATAGTGAAGGGTAGGTAACGCAAACCTTTAACACGTCGTGCCTATTTCGTTCCTCATTGATTGATTGTTTGCCCGAACATTGACTGTTTGGGAATTGGTTCTTTTTGGAGGTATTCCCTGTTTGCAAATAAACGTAGGAAAATCTTTGCAAGTAGTGAAAGGGTAGGTAATGCCGACCTTTCTCCCCCGTTGTAATCTGTCATGCCTATCTACTCCCCACTGATTGATGCACCTGTTTCACCCGGACCATTTACTAGAGATAGGTCATCTGGCCCGACCAGAGAGCACCCCTAGTGAAAAGGACATATGCAATAATAACGAATTGATCACTGTATCCTGTTAACAGAAACTTTAGCATGAAACAACCTGGAAAGAAAGGAATAGGAAAACGAAAATCAGTAGGCCACTGATGAACTTTTTATTAAATAACAAACATAGAAACGATAACAATACCTAATGATAAAACCTATTATTGTCCTAGAAACAAGAAACGTTAGAAGTAAGCCCGTAATAAGAAACCTGAACACACTAAGAGAAACCAAGTGTGACATTGCAACGGCCACAAGGCAACGAGGCTTCATCGCCCCTCTCTGCCCCAAAACGTGCCTGTCCCACCGCCTGCCACGGCCAAATAACGGCAAACTGGGAAAGATACAAGTCAGCAGACATCCGCCCCATTCTGGAAACTTCCAAAGTGCAACAGGTTTCCGGCTACGCCCAGCCGGAAGCAACACATATAAGGCGGGTCCTGCTGCCAACCGTCGGCAGAAGATCATCACGTAGGGTGTAGCCGGAGGAAAGGCCGAGGCCAATGGCACCCGTCCAGGGGGATTCCTACGACAACCCTGGAGAGTTGCAAGGGGGGGAATGTCTGTGTCCTCGACCCTCCCCTCTCTCTCCCAGTCCGGCCACCATCAACCAGAGGCCGAGGCCGACGGGATCCGGCCGCGGTGGCGGTAACCCTGGAGAATTGCAGGTTAGACCCTCTCTCTCCCAGTCTGGGTCAGCATCCATGGAGGGCCTGGGAGTGGAGAGGCCACTGCACGAAAGGCCCAGGAGAGGCACCACACGCCAAGGCCTGCCCCACCGGATGAGCCAAGGAACCCGTTCATGGGGCCAGAGCAAAGGGCGTCCGGCCGCCATCCACCGGAGGTCCGGCCCAAAGACGGACGGGACATTTCTTCTTTCTTTTATAATGGCTGCGACAACACTGGGGGGGATGTCTTGCACATGCCTCCGACCCCCCCCCTCGTCCTCATCGCCTGGTCCGGCCATAACAATGTCAAGCGAGACGCCGTGGGGTGCACTGGGTGGGAGAGACGGTGCGAACAGGCCTCTCCCGCCTCCCCAGGTGGAGGCTTCCCAGCTGCACCCTCAGCGCTCCAGGCGCCCGGAAAAGGGTTCTTCCACTGTGGCGATGCTGCAACGTCTCGCCCGGCAGGGTGGAGCCCGTCCGCTCATTTGACCCCGCGATCGCCGATAGCTACCGAACTCTCAAAATGGCGGTCGACCTGGCAAGAGCGGGCCCAGCATAAAGAAATGGCCCGGTCACTGGTTGACTCCACCACCATAGTCCTCCACGACCTTGAAGATTCTAGAGGAGCCGCGGGAGTCCCCGACCCCCGCAGACACCCCCGATGGGGAATGACTGCCATGATCGCCCGTGGAGTGACGAAACTGTAGCCGCGGGACGTCGGCGCTCCCATGCTGGCGCCAGCCTCAGTTTGAATGACTAGAATCCTGCAGACCTCAGTTCCGGTGAAAGCACAGTGTGACCCGGTAGGAAAAATTGTTTCACCCCCTCCCCTTTTTGACTGATGGTTCAAACCACCGATCCTTTCTTTTGCCCTTTTAACGGAACTTTGGACTGCCTCCCCCCCCCCCGCGGCGCCCCACGCCGTTATTTGGTGGTACACAAAAGGGGGTTAAACCCATATAGTCACGGGGACCTGGGTGCTATGTGATACATGTATAGGAGGGGGTCCCCGTAAAAGTAGTGTATGCCAGCGGGCCACACTCAGGGTGATTAATTACAATTTAGGAAAAATATATATGCAACCAAGTTTCCATTGGTAAATTTATTTTATTACCAAAGGATAGAAGATAACAAAATATCTGTTTCAATACAAGGTTTCATATATTAACAAAGCCCCAACGGGGAGGGGAGAAGGAAGAGAAAAGGAAGCTGAAGAAGGAAAGTTGAAGAAGCAAATAGACACAGTAAGGATGGTAACCTAATTATTACAAGATTAATAACAATGTACAAAAAATTGACAATACAGAGACCATAATACGGCCAAAATCACAAATAATAAGTAGTCCAAAACATCCAGCACATTAGATAATTCAAATTAATAAGGGATATGCCTGGTGTATCAACAAAAAACAAACAGTCGACGTTTCGACCCCTAATAACAGGCTGGGTGAAGTCCTTTCACGGGGTCTTCATCAGGACGTCATACGGGGAAAGGGGAGGGGCCACACTGTGGGGAAAGAACATTATGACTTTAATTCATGGTAAAGACGGCAGTTTGTCCAACAATCTAAACCAAGTAAATTAATGTGAGGCTATTTTAAAGTTAAATTACCATGGAGTACGGCCTACAGAGGCTCTGTACATAGGGTGGGCGCCACGCAATTAAGTCGCGGTCGATCACTAATGGTGGAGAAATCAACAGAGGAGGAGAAAATTACCAGTTGACTCAGTGCACGTGCTGCATCAAATAACATCTTGTAGTTGGTAAAAGAAAGCCTTGGAGGGCTTCTATTTAGCATTTAGGACGGACAAAAGAGCCGAACCTCAAATCTTATTACCACCATCAAACATAAAATAATAATTTTTAAAAAAAAGCTTAAATACCTCGAAGAGCTGGCGAAATTATTACACCAGGAAAACGGAGAGAGACACTCTTAATGAAATGTCACCATTCAGGCGCGCTGGAATTGAGTAAGTGAAAACACTCGTGTTACATGATACAAAAATGATGACCCAGTAAAAACGAATTAATTCAGGGCCAATGATGGCAAACTTACAAGAGACTATATTAAACAAGGTAAAGAGAGGGCTCCGTCACCGTGATAGCTTGCAGAGCCGTCTGTTTTGGAAGGGCTGCTAACTCGAAAGGCGGTCGGTTTGTGTTTACATCCAACCTGCCGTCGGAGAAATTTAAGAAAAAAGCTGAAGTGTAAATTTAAGATTGGCGTCAAGTCCAACCGTACGCTATAGTACTGACACTTTTACTCACAAGAAATGGTGGTTGGTCTCGGTGCAAAGCCGATGTTTTAACTGCACGGTTCCACAGAGGAAAGGATTAATACACGGGGCTCGTAGTCCCTTGGTTCCTAGAAAGATCGGAATGGCGATTAGTTTCAGGATTCTGGGGAGCTGATATGCCGCGCCCGCTAGAGAATCACTTACATTTATTTAGCTTGAAAAGCGTCTGCACAGGTCAGGCGCGAGAGGTGTCAGCACGAATCTGGACAGCAACTCCGCAAAGCAGCAATGCGGAGTTTGGGGCGGGGCCAGGTAATGTTGCTTCCATGAAAATGGAAAAAATACTACTTCAGACGACCGCGGTATGGAATGATAATTTCAGACAGTAATATTCAATTCATAGGGGGTGTCCAAATCCGCATATAAAATATATATTATCACAGGATAAAAGATAAATTGGTGCAGTTCTTATCTATGAGGATATTAGCCACAGCAACAGTTTGCAGACCCTAGCTTGTCGTTTATTACAAAGGGTGCTTCTCTCACACAGGAGGAAGTAGACCCATTCCTTAATTGAATACCTAACTACAAAATTGAGGGGCATCACACATTTTAAGAGAATTATTCTAAAATTGGGTGCATCTCTCACACAGGAGGATGAAAACCCGTTGAGCCAAAATTTTCAAAATTTACGAGAGACAACACATATTTTAGGACAGATCCTGAACCAATATTTCGAAGGCCAACACATAATACAAACCAGATCCTGAGCCATGGGTGCATCTCACACACAGGAGGATGAAGACCCAATTGAACATGATTCAATAAAAGGTTGCAAAAAAAGTTTGTGCCCGAGCATTCAAAAGGGGAGCATAATTTCTGGGGTCAGGGTGTTCCAAAAAGGGACATGTAGAGTTCAATCTAGCGCTGCCAGTTGTGAAAGACTGCTATCCTGTTCATTCAGTCCGTTTTTAATGGAGTCCAAAAGTGACATCCATTTGGACTCCCGTGTGTTCAGGATCAATGGGAGGTTACCACCCCTTCTCCCAAGAGTCACCTTTTCAACAGCAAACCAACGCAGGTCGGTGACCGAATGGCCAGCTGTGAGCCAGTGGTCAACAAGAGGGGCACCTGCAACTTTACATCTCAGTCTACTGCAGTGCGAAGAAATTCTAGCCTTAATTTTTTGTTGCGTCTGGCCTACATACAATTGACTGCACGGGCAACGGATGATATATATCACACCTGTAGAATTACAATTGGTGTAGTTATTTGGTGGGCGGCAACTTACTGGACATCACCTTGATGCCATCCAGATTTCAGCGCGTTCTGCTGCCTTGGAACTATTCGCACAACAGACCGCTACTGACGACCCATCCCCCGGGACGCCCCACGCCGGATACCCAAATCAGTGCGGCACCCAGGCAACATCACCTGGGTGCCGTCCAGAAATCTGGACGTTGTGCTGCCTTGGGACTATTCGCACAACCAACCGTTCCTTCTTTTTCCCTAAAAATGTTTAAATGTTTTTACTGTTTTTGTTTTGTTGTATATATTTATAAGTTATTAAAGTTTTATATTCCTACTACTTTGTTGGAGTGATAAATATTTTTCATGTGACACATAATTGTAAAAACTTTGATGTACAAAGAGTCATCCCTGGAATCTTCCGCTTCAGGCTCGGTCCCCTCCCCAATCACAATACAGGATGGTTTTCAGATAGTAGGAACGCGTGTGGTGTGACGGATCTCATCGGGTGTGGGCCTTGATCTACTATAACTCCTTTGAAGAGGGGTGATTCTTTACAGCTGGGGCCATAAACTACATCTGCAGGGCGCTGATAGCCGGGGACCGGCCTGGACAATCGGACACAGAGGAAGAGGAGTGTCAGAGGGTGCGGTAGTGAATAGGGCGAAAGGGAGGTGTCGGGCGGGCACAGAGTGTGATTCTCAGGGAAGAGCAGCGCAGATGGGGGGAGGTTTATTGCCCATGCATAAGACAGAGAGCGGGGGTGACCAGTGCCTGGGGAAGATGCTTGCGAGGGTGGGGAGCCATGCTACGGATCGACAGCGTGCAGAGAGTGGGTCTGGTCAAGGCATCTAAAATGGCTGCCGTGCACGACAAAAGTGTGGCATTTGAAAAAAGGCAAGATGGCGCAGACAATGTTTTTCAACACTTCCTCATTTCCTTCGAATCGAACGTTAACAGACGTTGGTGCATATTACCAAAGTTAAGCGATATTTATCGCTAACGATGCTTAGCAACAAATTTTTTACCGCTAAGCATCGTCAGAAATTATCGCAGATAAACCTTGCTATTATCAAGGTTTATCGCAAATGCGATAAAAAACGGCCGCAATGCATGAATATCGCTAAAAAGTCAGCGATATTCATGCATTACCGAGCTAATGCTCTTAGCCATGTTATCCACCTCCCATTGGATGACATGGCTAAGAACTGCTCAGGGCAGGTGTTAGTTTTTGGAGATATTCGCGCTTAGCGCGAATATCTCCAAAAGTTGGTAATAGGAGATAGCAATGTTAGCGACTGTTTCCAGTCGCTAACATCTTGGCATGCCCACTTTGCATGTCATTAGTGATAAATATCACTGACATGCAAAGTGGAGCCCAAGATGGTCGCTATCTCCTACTAGCGGTCGCTAACTGGTGTTAGCGACAGCTAGGTAATACGGAGATAATTTTATCTCCGCTTTCTTGGCTTTTAAAGCCAAAAAAGCGGAGATAAACCCCCTTGATAATATGCCCCGTTATCTCTCCCACACTACCGGTCCCCCTGGGCTTAAACGCTGAGATGGTAGGGACTGCATCCCGTGGAGATAGGCCGAGACGTCACTCAGCAGAAAAACAAGTCTATAAACATACAATAAGTTAAAAGTCAATCATTCTTCTTTCCTTGTAGTACGCTCCCCAGTCCGCTTCCCGTTACGCTAACTGGGCGCACCCCACCAAAAAAACGATTTTTTTTTTTTGCCCCTCCAAAAAGAACCAATTTTTGCACTCTATACTATAAGTCTTTTTTTATACTACAATCACTTCGCTACAACCTCATAAATTAAAAATAAAAATGAATAATGTCTCAAACAATTTTTAATTTCTAAATATAAATTTATTCTTCTGAATTTTCATGATTTGAAAGAACTAGTAACATGTCCTCATCAGGAATTTCCTCTTCAATCATCTCATCAGGAATCTCCTCATGAAAAGTCTGCAATGATGATTCTTGTAACTCTATGGTCTCCAAACATTCGATAAATTCGCCGTCAAGAGATTGATCAAAAAAATCATTCAAGTCATCTCCTCCTTGTGAGAATATTTCATTATTGGTGCTGTCAATTTCAATAAATGTAGTGGATAATTCAAAAGAAATTGCCACGGTCTCTTCATTGTGATCCATTTTATTTTGAAATTGCTTGCTGTAAATTGCAGAAAAAAATAATCACTTTCATTTATCGTTTTTAGTAATACATAATATAAAACTAACTTTATCAAGTATTTAGTATAACAGAAGGACTGTAAATAAATAACAGAAAACATTTTTCAAATTATCTTAAAGTGTACAACATAGTTCCCCTTACAAATTAACAACTCACCTTTTTAAAAGTAGGAGAAGTGTTAGTACTGTGTAAATCAAACACCAGAAATTGAGCACCAAAAATTCCTCACAAATGTACCTCAGACAGTAGTATCACAAAATGGCTGTGGTTTCCTCTCATTTTAGATATATACATAACCAATTAACTTTCATCACACACAAATACAAAACCAAAGTAACATTTTAATTGGTTCTAAATTTCAACACTTTCAAATGTGTTTTCCCCATGCAATTTTCCATAGGACATTTAGATACGTCTACAGCCTGAATGGCTGAACGGAATTACACCAAACTTGGCAAAATGGTACATCAAACCTAAGAGGTCAGGGAGGATCTACTATGCCCCCTTATGGTCATTTGCCCCTTCGCTTTGGCCTCCTCTTGTCTCTCGATCCTACCGAGAGACAAGATGGCGGCCGCTACGGACTGTTTGGAATGTTTACAGACGCCGGAGAACCAATCAGCTTCGCAAAGCTCCGTAACGCGAAAAGTACGCGAAGCGGAGCGCTGTTACAGAGATATATCTTTTTTGAACGTTAATTTCTCAAAATCCACTGGAGCACATATATTGAGACCTAGCAAAGGCACATCGGGCTACCAGTCCCTACAATTTTGCCAAGTTTCGTGCAAATCCATTCAGCCGTTCGATTATTATTATTTATTTTTTTGCCCCGCGGGGCCCTTTTAAAACCTCCACATCAAACCTAGGGGGTCAGGGAGGATCTACTATGCCCCCTTATGGTCATTTGCCCCTTCGCTTTGGCCTCCTCTTGACTCTCGATCCTACCGAGAGACAAGATGGCGGCCGCTACGGACTGTTTGGAATGTTTACAGACGCCGGAGAACCAATCAGCTTCGCTTCACAAAGCTCCGTAACGCGAAAAGTACGCGAACTGGAGCGCTGCCCGGTCCGCTGTTACAGATATATATCTTTTTTTGAACGTTAATTTCTCAAAATCCACTGGAGCACATATATTGAGACCTGGCAAAGGCACATCGGGCTACCAGTCCCTACAATTTTGCCAAGTTTCGTGCAAATCCATTCAGCCGTTCGGGCTAAAAGTGAGGCCAACCGCCCTATGGAAAACTCAATGTTAAAAACACGTTTTGGGACCCCCCTTTTTTCTCGGCCCCCCCTTGACGAAACCCCCCCTATACCAGTAGGTAATACCTATATATATATATATTACCTACTGGCGGTCGCCAGTAGGTATATATAGTTAGGATTTTTTCTCTATGGGATTTTTGAAAATTCTATGTCTAATAACTTTGGCGTTTGTGGACGGAATTGGCTGAAATTTTCAGGAAAATGGAACATTTTGTTTCTGAGCAGCCCCTGAAAATTTGGGGGGGGTTCGTCAAGGGGGGGCCGAGAAAAAAGGGGGTTCCCAAAACACGTTTTTCCCATGTTAATTTCCATAGGGCGGTTGGCCTCACTTTTAGCCCGAACGGCTGAATGGATTTGCACGAAACTTGGCAAAATTGTAGGGACTGTTAGCCCGATGTGCCTTTGCTAGGTCTCAATATATGTGCTCCAGTGAGTTTTGAGAAATTAACGTTCAAAAAAATATATATATCTGTAAGCGCGCTCCGGGCAGCGCCCCGGTTCGCGTACCTGACGCGTAACGGAACTTCGCGAAGCGAAGCTGATTGGCTCTCCGGTGTCTGTCAACATTCTAAACAGTCCGGAGCGGCCGCCATCTTGTCTCGCGGTAGGATCGAGAGACAAGAGGAGGCCAAAACAAAGGGGGAAATGACCCTAATGGGGCATAGTAGATCCTCCCTGACCCTCTAGGTTTGATGTGGAGGCTTTAAAAGGGCCCGCGGGGCAAAAAAACCTAAAAAAATGTTTTGTTTTTTTTGCGTGGGGAGCGCCCGGTACGCGCACCGGGAAGCGGTCTGGGGAGCGTACTATAAGGAAAAAAGAATGCTAGACTATGATATTTTGAAATATTGTATGTTTATTGATTGTTCTTTTTGTTGTTTTTTTTGTTTTTTTTAATTTAAGTAGCAGTATTTATGATTATTAAATATAAATTTATTTTTGGGATTGTGCACAGTATACTATAAGTCTGACTTTACATTATAATCAATTTGGTACTAGTTTATGAATTACATATAAAAATGATTAAAGATTCAAACAATTTTTTAATATTAAATATAATTTTATTTTTCTGATTCTTTTTCAAAATGTAATAGAACGTCTAACATTTGACTGTCCGATATGTCTTCTTTTTGACTGAACATAACTTCCCACATTTGACCGTCCTCATATTGAAGTAAGAAATCCACAGATTCTACACATTGTAGAAGTTCATGGTCTCGTGATTCATCCATGAATTCCAAGTCAATGGGTTCAATGATTTCCTCATTGTTCATGTCTAGGATAATTTCAAAGTAAACGTTCTGTTCTCCTTCCATTTTTGTGCTGAAATTTGCATAAAAAATAAATATATCAGTAGAGATAGGGCACTGTTGGGTTTAAGTTCAGACGGGTACTTTTTTCTGGCGTGAAGTAGTACTATTAAAAAGTGCCTGTGAAAAAGCCTAAGTAAATTCATAATTATACCACAGAAACCTAAATCAATCCATAATTATAATAAACAAGCGTTTCTCAATGTCTAACTCTTACAGAGGGATAGTATATAACTATCTGAAAATGTTTTCAAATTTATAAAATAACATCTTACCTTTTAAAAACAAGTTTAAGTTGTGAGTGAAAATGATCTTGCAATGTAGTTCAGGAAGTAGTAGTCAAAATGGCTGTGTTTCTCTCTCTTTTTTTATATATATTCAGGTACATAACCAATCAAATGTCAGGTAAAAAAAGTAGAAAATGAAAGTAACATTTTAATTGGTTGTCAATTCCAACACTTCAGATGTGTTTTGTGAAGTAATTTACCTCAGGGTATTTAGAGAGGTCTACAGGCTAAATGGCTAAATGGAATTTCAATCAAATTTGTGAAAATGGTAGGGATTGGTATGTAGTATGAGCTAATCTATATTTGGTGAAAGTGTCTCCAGTCGTTTTTCTGTAAATTACTTTCCCACCTTTTTTAATTGAGCGCTTCCCGGTGAGCGCCCCGGTACGCGAACCGGCAGCGTTACGGGAGTCCTCCATTTTGTATTACGGTAGAATTGAGATACAAGATGGAGGGCAAAAAATGTTCAGAATGGGTAGAAGGGGGCACGGTAGACGTATCCTGACCCCCTAGGTTTTCTGAGGGTGGCTGAGGAGGTCCATATGTGCAAAAAACCCCCTTTTTTTAAAAATTTTCGCGCGGTTAGCGGCCGGTGCGCGTACCGGGTAGCGCTCCAGGAAGCATAAATTGTGAAAATTAGTAAAAAAAATGTACATTTATAATTTGTTTATGGTGATCATAGTTAGGGTAGCTCTGAGAAGAGCTTTTGGGTTTATGGTAGATTTAGGTACTTATAAGTAGGTACCAATGCACAGTCTTAAATTCAGAATGAAAATTCTGTTCCCCTCATCTGAGAAGTGAACTCCATCTCCTCTGTAGATATCTTGCATGTAGTAACGCAAGTTATTGTTGTACATGGAGCCCATTCCATGGTCTCTCATGTAAGCTGAAACAGACTTATTTACATGCTTCCTCGATTTCTCAATTTGTGGACAAAATTGGTTCGACCACCTCCATTTCTGTCTTTGGCATATATTTGAATATACCAAGGCAGTTTGAGGAAAAAGTGCCATCAATTGGTCAAAGGTGTCCTTTAAAAGCATTTCCAGACCTACCCCAGTCAAAGTGCCCAAGTCATTACCCCCACAGTGCACAATTAACAGGTCAGGTTTAGGCAAATCCAAAAAGGTTTTCACCAATGGTATCAATTGGTGACATTTTAATCCTCTGTGGCCAATCCACTTAATTTCCACATTTTGTAAATTGAGGTAGGTAAATTTCTGTTATCAGCATACCTTTGAGCCCAGTAGATGTAACTATGTCCAACAATCCAGACAGAAAACATGGTGAGAGAAGGTTCTGCTGCAGTCAGATGAAGTGTGGCAATGAAATGGCAGTTGAAAAAATAAGAGTTTAAAATGAAAAAAACTGTGGAGTTTCTGTGTTAATGAAGCAGTAGCAGTGATTGGTGGATTTTGATTGCTGAAAACAGAAAGTTAGGGTGCATGGATGAGTTCTTTGAAAGATGTAATTTGAATGGTCAAGAAAAAATCATTTAATGAAAGATTGCACTGGATATGCAGGTGTACTGAGAGTTCAGAGTTCAAATGAAGCATTGTTGTGTGAACTTGCAAACATCAGAGGTCTTTCAGGAGGTGGTTGCTATGCAAAAAAGGCAGAAAGGGCAGAGGGGGGAAGGGTGTTGATTTGAAAAAAGTGAGGGAAGAGTTTTGATTGGGTGACATGAGAGATATGTGTGATGAATTACAGCATTTCTGTGCTTTTTATGGCTGCAGCCTCTGGAGTGCATACCTTTTGCTCTGCTAAAGACAAATTGGTGTGTGTCTGAGACTGTTTTGAAACTCATAAAGTATTTGCTAAGGTGAGAAAAGATTCATTTAATTTAGATAGAGAATAGTATGCTTTAGGGAGAAAATTATGAAGAAAGTTGTGTATTTAAAATGTTGCTTTGTGTCAAGTGTTTTACAAATAGATTTTGTTTCTTTGAGTTACATAGCCATGTTAAAAGTGACGCAAAAATAGTGCAAGGGTCTTACAAAAATGCTTTCATGTGTCTTAGGGCATTTTAACTCACTTCCCCATGAATGTAGGAATATAATTGCTTTACAAGATGTTTTTAAAAACGTTTTTTTGAAATCAATTAGGTTTCTTGATATGTACTGCTAGAGTTTCATAGGTTGCTTGGGGCATATTTACAAGGCTTTTGAGTACCTTTGATGTAATTTTTCCCATTTTATTTTAAGACATTTCCTTGTGGTGCAAGGTCCTTGTAAATACGCCCCCATGTGTGCTTGGCAAATTTAGATTTTGATTCTTTGAGTTACATAGCCATGTTAAAAGTAACGCAAAAATGATGCAAGGGCCTTAAAAAAACGATTTCATGTGTCTTAGGGCATTTTAACTCACTTCCCCATGAATGTAGGAATATAATTGCTTTACAAGATTTGTTTAAAAACGTTTTTTTAAATCAATTAGGTTTCTTGATATGTACTGCTAGAGTTTTATAGGTTGCTTGGGGCATATTTATAAGGCCTTTGAGTGTCTCTGATGTTATTTTTCCCATTTAAATTTAAGACCTTTCCCCGTGGTGCAAGGTCCTTGTAAATACGCCCCCATCTGTGCTTCGCAAATTTAGATTTTGATTCTTTGAGTTACATAGCCATGTTAAAAGTGACCCAAAAATGGTGCAAGGGCCTTAAAAAAACGCTTTCATGTGTCTTAGGGCATTTTAAGTCATTTCCCCTTGAATGTAGGTATATAATTGATTTAAATGATGTGTTTAAAAACGTTTTTTGAAATCAATTAGGTTTCTTGATATGTAGTGCTAGAGTTTCATAGGTTGCTTGGGGTATATTTAAAAAGCATTTGAGTCCCTTTGATGTTATTTTTCCCATTTTAATTTCAGACATTTCCCCGTGGTGGAAGGTCCTTGTAAATACACCCCCATGTGTGCTTGGCAAATTTAGATTTTGAATCTTTGAGTTATATAGCCATGTTCCATACAGTGCTCACCTTCTGCGTAGTCTTTGATACGCTAGACTCCATCTGCACAATGAGATACCTAAGCAAAGGAAACACAGGTGATGTGATTGTGAAATGAGGAAAAGAAATTCCAAATTTTTCAATTACATCACCTGTGTTTCCTAACTTTACGAATAACATGGTGCAGATGAGGTTTAGGCCTGTACACAGACACAGAAGAGGTCTGGCCTTTGTTCAAGAGTGAAGTGGACATGACTTGCTTCAATGGTAGGCCTGCACATGTATTATCTCCTCTGTACCTTCAACAAGCTTAAATTTAATCTGCAACCCTGAGTAGGCCTCACCTCAAACAAACCTCTGAATAGGCCACACCTTATCGTCATCCTGAATCAATCATTTAAAATGTTAGAGACAGATTAATGATAGCCGTGTGCCTCTTTTGCGCCACTGTGCGTCACTTTTGTGACGCAGCGGCGGTGCAAAAGATTTGCTCTGTGGCGACATATTTACAACTTGATGCATCTAGGCAGATGTGTCATGCTGTAAAAAAACGCTTTCATGTGTCTTAGGGCATTTTAAGTCATTTCCCCTTGAATGTAGGTATATGATTGATTTAAATGATGTGTTTAAAAACGTTTTTTGAAATCAATTAGGTTTCTTGATATGTAGTGCTAGAGTTTCATAGGTTGCTTGAGGTATATTTAATAAGCATTTGAGTCCCTTTGATGTTATTTTTCCCATTTTAATTTAAGACATTTCCCTGTGGTGGAAGGTCCTTGTAAATACACCCCCATGTGTGCTTGGAAAATTTAGATTTTGATTCTTTGAGTTATATAGCCATGTTCCATACAGTGCTCACCTTCTGCGTAGTCTTTGATATGCTAGACTCCATCTGCACAATGAGATACCTAAGCAAAGGAAACACAGGTGATGTGATTGTGAAATGAGGAAAAGAAATTCCACATTTTTCAATTACATCACCTGTGTTTCCTAACTTTACGAATAACATTGTGCAGATGAGGTTTAGGCCTGTACACAGACACAGAAGAGGTCTGGCCTTTGTTCAAGAGTGAAGTGGACATGACTTGCTTCAATGGTAGGCCTGCACATGTATTATCTCCTCTGTACTCTTCAACAAGCTTAAATTTCATCTGCAACCCTGAGTATGCCTCACCTCAAACAAACCTCTGAATAGGCCACACCTTATCGTCATCCTGAATCAATCATTTAAAATGTTAGGGACAGATTAATGATAGCCGTGTGCCTCTTTTGCGCCACTGTGCGTCACTTTTGTGACGCAGCGGCGGTGCAAAAGATTTGCTATGTGGCGACATATTTACAACTTGATGCATCTAGGCAGATGTGTCATGCTGTAAAAAAACGCTTTCATGTGTCTTAGGGCATTTTAAGTCATTTCCCCTTGAATGTAGGTATATGATTGATTTAAATGATGTGTTTAAAAACGTTTTTTGAAATCAATTAGGTTTCTTGATATGTAGTGCTAGAGTTTCATAGGTTGCTTGGGGTATATTTAAAAAGCATTTGAGTCCCTTTGATGTTATTTTTCCCATTTTAATTTAAGACATTTCCCGTGGTGGAAGGTCCTTGTAAATACACCCCCATGTGTGCTTGGCAAATTTAGATTTTGATTCTTTGAGTTATATAGCCATATTCCATACAGTGTTCACCTTCTGCGTAGTCTTTGATATGCTAGACTCCATCTGCACAATGAGATACCTAAGCAAAGGAAACACAGGTGATGTGATTGTGAAATGAGGAAAAGAAATTCCACATGTTTCAATTACATCATCTGTGTTTCCTAACTTTACGAATACCATTGTGCAGATGAGGTTTAGGCCTGTACACAGACACAGAAGAGGTCTGGCCTTTGTTCAAGAGTGAAGTGGACATGACTTGCTTCAATGGTAGGCCTGCACATGTATTATCTCCTCTGTACTCTTCAACAAGCTTAAATTTCATCTGCAACCCTGAGTAGGCCTCACCTCAAACAAACCTCTGAATAGGCCACACCTTATCGTCATCCTGAATCAATCATTTAAAATGTTAGGGACAGATTTATGATAGCCGTGTGCCTCTTTTGCGCCACTGTGCGTCACTTTTGTGACGCAGCGGCGGTGCAAAAGATTTGCTATGTGGCGACATATTTACAACTTGATGCATCTAGGCAGATGTGTCATGCTGTAAAGTCCTGTGCCATATGAAACCAATGCAGCAATGATGCAAAAGATGCACCATGTTGCAAGGCAGGCCTCACTTCATCTCCAACAAGATACCGTCAGTTTAAACTGTAAACATTTAGGACTGTGTAGGGGGCATGGAGAAGCTGAATCTTCTGTAAATGTCAAAATTGTTGTATACAGTGCTCAACTTCTGTGTACTCTTTGATATGCTAGACTCCATCAGCACAATGAGATAACTAAGCAAAGGAAACACAGGTGATGTGATTGTGAAATGAGGAAAAGAAATTCCACATTTTTCAATTACATCACCTGTGTTTCCTAACTTTACGAAGCAAATTGTGCAGATGAGGTTTAGGCCTGTTCACGGACACAGAAGAGGTCTGACCTTTGTTCAAGAGTGCAGTGGACATGACTCACTTCATTGGTAGGCCTGCACATGTATTATCTCCGCTGTACTCTTCAACAAGCCTAAATTTCATCTGCAACCCTGAGTAGGCCTCACCTCAAACAAACCTCTGGATAGGCCACACCTTATTCCATCCTGAATCAATCATTTAAAATGTTAGGGACAGATTTATGATAGCCGTGTGCCTCTTTTGCGCCGCTGTGAGTCACTTTTGTGACGTAGCGGCGGCGCAAAAGATGCGCTATGTTGCGACATATTTACAACTTGATGCATCTAGGCAGATGTGTAATGCTGTAAAGTCCTGTGCCACATGAAACCTGCGTCAGGTTTCATATAGGAGTTTTGTTGCAGGGTGGGCATTCATTTGCATGAAAGCCCTGTAAAACTAACACAGTGAAATTTAGAAGATTTCACTGAGTCAGCTTTATGGCATTGCTGAATCAAATCCTTACGCCTGTTTGAAACAGGCATAAGGAGTGATGCACCATGCAATGTGTGGCTTGCTCCTGTGCATTGCAGTAGAACTGTCGCGCTTACGACGTGATTCCTGCAATGTGCTGCTTTTGCGGCACAGATGCGTGATGCATCTGTGCTGTTTTTACTCAATGGTGCTCCACATTGTAAATGCGGCACACCATGGGTGGCAGAGCAGCGGTGCACATTAACTGGTGCATCCCTGGGGATGCGCCAGTTAACATAAATCTGCCCCTTTACATTTAAGTATGAGCAGGGGACACAGAGTCGGTGAGGCTTATCCAAGGTTAAGAAGAGATGAGTCCTGTTCACTGAAAAATTGGACATAGGCCTCACCTCCTCAGCATCGCTGGACATGGCTAAATAATAGCTGCAAAATGTTACTCTTGTTAAACAATTGTACTATTATAGTCTCTGAGATTTGTCTCTTACTCTGCAACATCTCATTGTTGTTCTCTTTCTTTAAAGATAACGACAACATCAACCATGAGTGATAATGAGCAATCCGTTGATCTCGATCTTATCGTTGAACTTGTCATTGAAACGTCAGTGGAAGTAGATCCCTTAGATGATTTAAATCCTGATGATGATGAAGAACATGATGAGGATGCCGATTTGTCAGAATTGTATGACATAGGGTGGGAAGCTGACCTGCTTGAGCCTATGGAACTATAAACATATATTTTTAAAATTTACTGGAAATAAAAAGTAAAAATGTAAACCGTTTCATTTAAAATTAAACACAACTTCAAAAACAGGTTATGTGTAGTGTCTTTAATAAAATAGTCTAATATGCTCATAAAATTAGATCAGATTCACATATAAAACAGCACAGGTAAAATGTAGAAGCATTCCATTTCTTTCCTACTATTTGTGAATACTAATTTTGCCAATGCACTAAAAATTATTCTATGTAAAAATGACAAATAGTGTGTTACATTTTTGACGACTGTTATTGATTTACTGTTTGGTAATAGTGGTTAATAACATTTTTTATTATATTTGACCACAGATTCAACTGCAGATCATTTCGAAATTAGAGAATGCCGTCTAAGGATAGAATCCGAAAGGCTACAAAACGTCAAAGACAGCAGCTTCATAGATTGTTGCAGCAGTCCTCTACAAAAAAAAAACTTGTCAAGTCACCAAGAAAGCTCCGGGTAAGACAACGAAATCATTCATAAGAAACATTTGTAGAAAAAAAAGTAGTACTACAGAAAATGTTTTAGTCCAGAAAAAGAGAAGCAATTTAAACGGAAAGGAAAGGCCAATCAAAAATGTTACTGCTAGAGCAGGAGATAACTCTGTGCATGATAGTAAAAGGAAACAACAGTTTAGGGACATTCGTAGACGAATGTTCCGCAACAGGATAATTGGCAATTTGTTAAAAAATATTAAGAAAGGTCAAAAGAAAGTGTTTTTTTATAAGAGAAAAAAAAAAGTTCAGAAAGTTATTGATCAGGCATTTGAAATTAAGCGAAAGTTATTTATTTTGATAATCAATAGAATTAGGAAGATAAACAAGGCAATTTATGATTTCAAAAGAAATAGTAGATGGAAGAGAATAGTTAATCGTAGTAATTTTTGTGAAGTTTTTTCAGGAGAATGGATGCATAGTTCAAGTTGTGAGGCATTTTTTAATGAGGAGAGTTATTTCCAGGATAATGATTTGGTGCATGCAGTTGACACCAGTGATCGAGCTTATGAGGTGAAAGATGGTTGTCCAGTTGAAAAAGAAAAACTTGTGACAACAGAGGCAGAAGAGGTGTTAGGTAATGAGGTTTTAGGAAGACGTCCTAAGGGACCTGTGTACACCTGGAAGTGTAGTAGTATTTGCAGTGTGCGACAGGATTCCATCAATTTGCTTTGTGATTTTGTACGGACATTTAATAAGAAAAGTTTGAAGCAGAAAATAATGTTGTTGCAAGAATTAGATCCTTGCAGAGTGAGAGAAGTGACAGGTTTGCATGGTCATTCACTGGCTTGTCTTTCCAGGAGAGTATGCCAGAGTGTTTTTCATCATTTCAGGATGCTAGCAGTGCATCATAATAAAGTGAGGAAATTAGTTAGAATGTTGTATTATGCTTTGAGTCCAGCAATTATGCTTAAACAATTATGCACTGCTCTTTTGCATGGTTCTGAAATAGATGTGAAGAATATTTGTGAAGAAATTGAGTTTTGTTACTTTGGAAGGAAAGAGGAGAATGTTGAAATTGACCCAGAAGAAGAGGGTAATGTGGAAGATAGTGTACAGGTTTCCAGTACAGATAATTTTCAGAAGGAAATTGCCACGTTTCAGGTGAAATCAAGTGAGAGGCCTAATTTCACTTGTGTGTGTTGTCGACGCACTTATTATAAGAATCAGACTAAGTTAGTGGATTTATATGCAAAAAGTGAAAGGGAAAATAATAGTGAATGGAAGGATTTCGCAACATACTTGATGGTAGAAAATTGTTTTGATTTGGGATCGGATCAACGTGTGTGTACTTATTGTTGTAACAAATTAAATCAAAACCAGATGCCTGCTAGAGCGGTTCATAATAATCTGGAATTGGTTGAGATTCCTTCTGAATTGAAGGATTTAAATACTTATGAATCTATTTTGATTCAAAGTATCCATCCCTTTCAGGCTATTGTAAGAATGGAGCCAAAGACAGGGAAATTGCCTCCATCAGATTTACAGAGAGGATTAAAGGGAAGAGTTGTTTATTTGCCTCTAGATTTGAAGAAAAACATTAATACAATTGGAGTAGAAAAAGTGGAAGAGGAACCTCTGGTTATCTTAGTTAATGGGGTTACGACAAAGAGTAAGAAAATATGGCAAGATTTAGTTGATGTTAGGAAAGTCAAAAAGGCAACATTGTATTTGAAAAAAAATAATAAGTACTATAAAAATGTATATGTTGCAGAAGAGGAAGTAAGTGAAGAAGAGGATAGCGATTTGTGTGCTGGTCAAATTGAGAAAGTAGAACCCTCTAAAAGTGAAGAAACATATGAACATTATAGTGTTCATCCTTTGCATTCCAAGGAAGTCATGGGGAATGCTATTGAGTTGTTTCAAATGAAACAAGCCAAAGGGAGTCCCATTAGTGTTTGGGAGGAAAGTTTGGAAGCTCGGTGTTTCCCACAGCTATTTCCAACAGGTCAAGGAGGAAGATATGATGAGCGACCTCATCAAATTCCTGCTTCTGAATACCGGACTTTACGATTGTATGCAGAAGATCCTAGGTTTCGACAATGCATTCCCTATTTGTTTCATCTCCTGTTTGAAAGCGATCTGTCTGGACTGTCATATGCAGTGAACCACATCTTGAAAAGTGGTATACAGATGCAAAACATCTCGGCAAGTGACTTTATGGATAAAGTCAATGTGCAAGACAGTATTTTGGATTCTCACCTGATTAATCTCATGGCGTGTCAGCGTGGTACTAATGAGTACTGGTACCGTCGTCATGGTGATTTAAAATGTATGCTGAGGAACTTAGGAACTCCCACATGGTTCCTCACTCTCAGCTGTGCCGAGTATGGCTGGGAAGACTTACTTGAATTTCTACGAGAGGCAAATGGAAACATTGAAAATATCGAATTCAAGACACCCGGAGAACTGTGCGCTTTGGATCCAGTGAATGTATGCAGGTACTTCAATCATAGATTTGAAGCTATGATGTCTTTCATCATGAATAAGAAGAATCCACCTCTTGGAGAGGTGTTGGATTTCTTCTGGAGAAAGGAGTACCAAGCAAGAGGCGCTCCTCATATACATATGCTGCTGTGGATCAAGGATGCACCTAAATTTGGAACAGATCCAGAAGACTTAGTGATGAGTTTCATAGAACAGTATTCTACATGTGCTGTTCCAAACGCAAAGGAGAACAAAAGCCTAAGAGAACAAGTTCTACGCTTCCAAAGCCATCGTTGTGGAAAGTACTGTCGTCGTAAATTCAGAAACATGGACAAGTTCTACACCAAATGTCGTTTCGCCTTTCCACGACCGGTGATTTCTAAAGGAAGAGTAAACAGTTTGATGTCTTCGCTGCGACATAATGTGATGAAGAAATCACCTAAAAACACATACAATTTGAAAAGGAACGAAGAGTCCAAGTACATAAACGACTACAACCCAGTGATTTTGTCCATGTGGAATGCTAACATGGATATACAGTTTGTGGCTGATAACTGTATGGCTGTGGCTCGGTATGTGACATCTTACATCACCAAAAAAGAAAAGACAGAATTGAAGGATATGTGGGAGGACATTTCCCATGAAAAGAGCCTCAGTAAGAAGTTGTACAGTTTCAGTCTGAAGATGTTGTCACATCGAGAAATCGGAGCTTACGAATGTTCTGACCGGTTGTCTTCAGCAAGTCTCTATGCCAAATCCAGGAGTATCGTTTGGGCGAGTCTTGGTCTTGCTGCAACGCGTAATCGAGTTCTGAAACCTGTGCGGGAAATTGAGTATTTGGCGGAAAAGGAGCCAAACAGTACCGATATTTTGAAGACCAACATGTTGGATACATATTATCCAAATAGAAGCAGTCACCTTGAGAATGTTTGTCTGTATGAGGTTCTACAAAATTACATATTCAAGAGGAACATCAAAGAAGATATTGATAAAGGAGTGTATGCTGTAATTGGAAGTGAGGGATGTCTGGTCAAGCAAAGAAAATGCCACTTGGTAAACCATCGAAAATTGAGTGGCGAATCTCCTGAAAAAAAGGAGTTTTTCTATTTAGCACTTTTGCAACTTTTCAAGCCTTGGCGTGCAGAAGAGGAACTGCTTGGAGATTTCCTCTGTTACGAAGACTCTTTCACTGCCGCCAAGGAGACCATAGAATGTCCTGTTTTTCCCAAATATCTAGAAATGTTGAATGCGGAAATCGAGCAGGAAGCAACGATTGCAGCCAAGATTGCTAGAGACAGTTCTCAGGACAGTCAGAGTTCTGTTTCATTGAGTCAGGATCCACTAGGAGGACCAGTTATCGAAAATGAAGCTGCCACTGCCATGAATGAAGTGGAAAGAGCCATGGCACATGCTCAGGAGGATGCGGTTAACTTAGAAGACTTGGAAAGACAACTCAACGTTGAGCAGAGGAAAATATATGACGAAGTTACCAACCAAATTGATCATGGATTAAGTCATGAGAAGAAAGAGTGCTCATGTACGTCGTTGAAGCCTGTCCGACTGTACGTGAGTGGAGAAGAGGGAACTGGAAAAAGTTTCCTCATTAAAGCAATTTCATGTTATTTGCAGGAAAGGACTGAGTCATCGCTGTCTTGTGTTGTCACCGCTCCAACTGGACTTGCAGCACATAACATTAAAGGTATTACTTTGCATCGTCTACTGATGCTGCCAGTGGAGCATGATAACAAATTACAATACCACAAGTTATCTGGAGATGCTTGTTGTGAAGTTTCAAGAGTCTTGAAGAAAATGAAACTTCTTATCATTGACGAAGTAAGCATGGTTTCCAATCTCATGCTTGCCTTTGTGCATTTGAGAATGCAAGAAGTTCTCAAAACAGAGTATGATGTGTTATTTGGTGGCAAACACATCATTGTTTTCGGTGATCTTCTGCAGCTGACACCAGTAAAAGGACAACCTGTGTTCAAAATGCTCACGCATGAAGATACCAGGAAGTGCCTAGGGAGCATTGGCAACGTTAATATATGGTTAAACTTCAATTATGCTGAACTGCGTGAAAATATGCGTCAGGCGAAGGATGAAGATTACAAGACTATTCTACAAGATGTTAGAATCGGAAAAGTCACCGAGCATGGGAAAGAAGCTTTACATGCACGATTACTGTCAAATTTGTATCCAGAACAAGACGTTGTGCCTGAGAACATTTTTCAGAAAATTACTGAGAAGAAATCTGGAATATGTTTGATGCCAACTCTTGCAGAATGTGCCATCTTCAACAACAAAATGTTGCATTTAGAAAACCAAGAGATTGTGAAACTGGAAGCTATTGACAGAGTAGAGCATATGGGATCAACAATTATTTTGTCTGAGAATTTGAAATCAAAATTGGATTCATTAGAGAAGACTATATCTAAAACTGCAGGTTTTGAAAAGACTCTGAATATGTGCTTAAATTGCCGTATAATTCTAAGAAGGAATTTACATGTTGAAAGAGGTCTGGTAAATGGATCAATGGGTAATGTTGTTGATTTTGTGAAATACAGAAATAGAGATGGAATTGAATTTTTAAAAATTAAATTTGATGGCATTGAGGAAGTACAGCTAATTGGTTGGTGTTCTGCTAGATTTTTGCTTGTAAAAGACTTATATGTTCGCCGTAAGCAGTTTCCTGTTTGCTTGGCATATGCGGTGACAATCCATAAATCGCAAGGTTTAAGTGTAGACAGTGCATTGGTGAATATTGGCAGTTCTGTGTTCAAGGAGGGTATGGCATATGTGGCATTGTCACGAGTTAGAACTTTATCGGGATTGTACTTGATTGAGTGTGATGTCACAAACATTTGTGCGGATCTAGATTGTGTTAAGGAATACAATAGGTTAAGAAGAGAGTATGCGCCACATTTGCCTCAACATCCTTTGTTTGAGAAACGTGTGGTAGGCCGGAAACGAAGAAATGTGACCAATAGTAGGGAGGTTGTAGCAAAAAGACGAAAAGTCGATGAACCTGAAATTATAAGCAGAAAGAAAAAGGATTCTGTTGAAGATGTTGTTGGTTTTCAATTTGAAAACAGTTCTGGTGTCAACTGCTATGCTAATGTAGTGGTTAATGTTTTGTTTTCTCTAGAAAATGTAAAAGAAGAGATTGTGGTCAATTCGGATCAAAGATTTTGCAGTTTGTTAAATTCTGTGTTAGAGAAATGTAGCACTGATAGAACAAAAATAGAAAGTGTGTCTGAAATTCGAAATCTGTTAGACAGATGTTCAGGTCAAACACAATTCTCTCAAAATATTTAGCAAGATTGTCACGAGTTTTTAATGTATATGCTTGATGTATTGCATGCTGAAGGTGTAGATGTAGATCACCTGTTTGGGCTTTCTTATCAATGGCAGCATGACTGCGAGAACTGTAGGGTATCAAGTACTACTAGTGTAGACTCAGAAAGATTTATATATTTAACTTTGCCAGACAGTAAATCAGTGTTCTTTAATAAGCTAGTAAAAGCAGCTGATCACAACATGGAGTGTAGCCAATGTAAATCTGAAATGTTGTCAATATTATTTATACGAACATATGGCCAGTATGTCATTTTAATGTTCCAACGATGTAGGCCTGATGGAACAAAATTGACAACTTTAATTAAAAATGTTGTGGCTTTGCAGTTGTCAATATCAGGAAGGACTTTTGTAACTGCAGCAATTATATATCATGACGGTCCTTCAATAACATCAGGACATTACACAGCTTATTTAAAGTCTAGAAATGGCTGGTCATTCTGCAATGATTCTGTTTTAACTTTAAAAAAAAAGTTGCCTTTTGACCTTAAAAATTCTTACTTGGTGTTTTTAAAACCAAAAATTTAGGGAAGGAATCTCGGGATTTGCTCTGAGGAATTTCAAGAGGTTCTAATGGCTCCTACATAATTTGGCCTTGAGGATAAGTGTAGTACAGAGTCAAAAGTTATTTTTGAGTTTTAAATAGTTCCTGGAAAAAAAGAAGGTTTTCTTACAGAAAGTGGTGGGCACGGATTAGTTAAAGGACAACAGAGTATTTCCCAAAGCAAACGGTGTTCTTACCATAACACTTGACGTCATGGAAAAATAACTGCACTTTGAATGAGTTCAGAAAAACTGTTTCTTTTAATAAGCTAATTCAAGCAGCCAATCAAAACATGGAGTAGAGGTAATGTAAGTCTGCAATGCAGTCTAGATTATTTGTCCAAACTTTTGGTTATAATGTCATTTTAAAATTCCAACTATATAAACCTGATGAAAGTAAGTCTTCAACTTTAATTACAAATGTTGTGGCTACACAGTCGTTGATTTTAGGAAGAACATTTGTAACTGCAGCTATTATATGACATGATGGTCCTTTGACAAGATCCGCTTATTACACAGCTTATTGAAAATGTAAAAAAAGCTGCTGTTTCGGAAATGATTCCCATTTGACTACGATACAATGTTGCCTTTTTACTTAAAAATATTCTTACTTTCTGTTTTCAGAAAAGAGAATTTAGGGTAGGTAACTGGCCTATAATGATTCTAGGGGTTGATATAATTTTATCTACTGTTTTAAATTGCTTTGTGATTAAAAGTGATGTAGAGAATTAAATAATTGTAGTAGTCATAGAGGTAGTGTAAGTCTGCTTCATAGTAAGCAGTATCAGTGTCATAGGAAATGTAGAACATGAGTCAGCAAGAAGGGTAAGATATTACTAGTACATGATTGTGAAAGTGATCTTGAACGTTTTCTTTCTGAAAGTTGCGGAAATACAAAATGACGGGATTTGCTTAGAAGAATTCCAAGAGTTATAAATGGCTCTTACACGATTTGGCCTTTTGGAAAAGTGCGGTAGAGAGCGAGAAGTAATTTATTGTGTGTAACATATTTGTCAAAACGATGGAGCTTTTCTTTCAGAAAGTGGCGGGCTGAAAATAATAACAGCACAACAGAGTGTAAGCTGTTCATAGGATATCCTTCGACGTCATGGAAAGTAAGTTACTTTTGAGGAGTTCTGATTTCTGATTGGTTATGTTATATGGGTTTTTTAAACACAATCATTTTGATTGTGGTTTTTTTTCCCCGCTGTTATATGATGAATGCCTTCAAGTCACTGTTTTTAGTGAAATTTGATAAATTCTGAGAACAGCAAAAATAAACCATTTAACATGTATAATTAATTCTGTACTTTTTGTATTTATGATATACATTTAGAACTGTGTAGTAGGCATGGAGAAGCTGAGGCTTCTGTAAGTGTCAAAGTTGTTGCATACAGTGCTCACATTATACGTAGTCTTTCATATGATAGACTACATCTGCACAATGAGATACCTAAGCAAAGGAAACACAGGTGATGTGATTGTGGAATGTGCTAAAAAATTGCACGTTTTTCAATTACATTACCTGTGTTTCCTAACATTACACATCACATTGTGTAGATAAGGTTTAGGCCTGTTCCAGGAGACAGAAGAGGTCTGACATTTGTTCAAGAGTGCAGTGCACATGACTCACTTCGTTGGTAGGCCTGCACATGTATTATCTCCTCTGTAGTCTTCAACAAGCCTAAATTTCATCTGCTGCAACCCTGAGTAAGCCTCACCTCAAACAAACCTCTGGATAGGACACACCTTATTGGCATCCTGAAACAATCATTTAAAATGTTAGGGACAGTTTTATGATGGCTGTGCACCTCTTTTGCGCTGCCATTGCGTCACTTTTGTGAGACAGCAGCAGTGCAAAAGATGCACCACGTTGCAAGATAGGCCTCACTTCATCTCCAGCAAGATACTGTCAGTTTAAAATGTATATAATTAGGACTGTGTAGGGGGCATGCAGAAGCTGAGGCTTCAGTAAGTGTTAAAGTTGTTGCATGCAGTGCTGCACTTCTGCGTACTCTTTCATATGGTGGACTACATCTGCACAATGAGATACCTAACCAAAGGAAACACAAGTGATGTGATTGTGAAATGAGCAAAAGAAATTGCACGTTTTTCAAATACATTACCTGTGTTTCCTAACATTACGAATCACATTGTGCAGATGAAGTTTAGGCCTGTTCCAGGAGACAGAAGAGGTCTGACATTTGTTCAAGAGTGCAGTGCACATGACTCACTTCGTTGGTAGGCCTGCACATGTATTATCTCCTCTGTAGTCTTCAACAAGCCTAAATTTCATCTGCAACCCTGAGTAAGCCTCACCTCAAACAAACCTCTGGATAGGACACACCTCATTGGCATCCTGAAACAATCATTTAAAATGTTAGGGACAGTTTTATGATGGCTGTGCACCTCTTTTGCGCTGCCATTGCGTCACTTTTGTGAGACAACAGCAGTGCAAAAGATGCACCATGTTCCAAGATAGGCCTCACTTCATCTGCATCAAGATACTGTTAGTTTAAAATGTATATTTTTAGGACTGTGTAGGGGGCCTGGAGAAGCAGAGGCTTCTGTAAGTGTCAAAGTTGTTGAAAAACTGTTTGTCCTTCAATCTTTTCCCTTGTCTTTTCTAATTTTTAAATACATGTTTTAATATTTTTCAAATGTTTGTTCTCTCTTTCACAGATTGAAAGTATAAAAATAACAAGTGACTAAGTTAACGACAATTATAAGGTAAATGTTTTGTACTCTTTTCGTTACATTTCTATCACATTTAACTTCTATTAGTTCCACTGCTTCATTTCTTTAACCCTCACTTTCCTGACTTTGCTACTTCCCTCATTCCTTTCTCTATTACTTACTTACTCTACTGCTTCCACTCTTTTTCTCAGTCCCTCTCTTCTCCAAGTTCCTCACTCTTGTTCACTCACTCCGTCTCTATTACTCTCACTGTCTCTGACTGATCACTCTTTCACTACTTGTTCATTATGCTTTCTCTGTGTAGTTGAAGCACACTAAGGGGCATATTATCAACACAGCCAATAAAATTATCGCTGCTTTTATCGGCAGAAAACTGCTGCAAAAGCGGCTTTAGCGGCACATTTCTGCCGATAAAAGCTGCAAAACTTTTATCGCCTATGTTGATAATATGCCCCTATGTTATTTACATTTCTTTGCTGTTTCAATTATTCCTTTTCTGTTACTTCTTCTTTTCTGCTTTCTGTTTTTTCTCTGTGTTATTCCACATGTTTTAATCTTATTTTGAACATTCACTCACATTCTCTAAGAAACTCTTCTTTGTTATTCTTCTACTCTCCTTTTTTTCTTTCACTTCCTTATCTATTTTGTTTTTCACTATTATACCCTCTTCCATCTTTTCTTCGGTAAATAGATCTATTAAACAGTATCTCTGGTTTAGTCCCTATAGCTGTCTTTCTTTTAACAGTACTCTCTGTTTACTTCCCTTATACTTACTCTTCTTTTTTTAAAATTTTTTTTTGGTTCGCTCCCGGTTCGCGTACCGGCGAGCGAACCGGGAAGCGAACCAAAAGAAATAGAGGTTGCCAGAGTGCTAAACATTCTAGCAATTTTTTTTATAAAGGGGAGATAGTTCTGAAAAGAACTTTTTTTAAATTATTTTTGTTGTTTTATATTTTTTTATTATTTTTCTGAACAATTTTTTACTTTTTTTGTATTTTTTGAACGGTTTTATATTTTTTTTGTTTTTTTGAGGGGGAACAACGAAAAACAGGCATTAGAAAGGGCTCAACAGGAGCAAAAGTGTTGGTGGGTTGTCTTGGAGGTGACGCATCTCTGCAACGCTGTAATTCAGTGGATGCCACCTCTGCATATGCCGTAACTATACTTTTTATCTGTGCCTCTAGATAAAACATCTTTACATATGAGGCATGTCACGTGGCGAGCATTCACTTTCTTTTGGCCTTGAGGAAAAGAAAAAAACTGCCAAATAAAAGTATCTTGCGGTGAGATATCCGGGGCTCCTCACGTAAAAACTGTCTTGGCTGTACTTCCTCTTCCTCTTCTTCGTCCTCTTCCTCCTCTGGGTTGGGAAGGAACTGTGGAGGTGGTCCTTCCTTCCTAGGTGGTTGTGGTGGTGGTGGGGGTCCACCAGCTGCAGCTACTACTGAAGCCATTTTTTAGTAAGCAAAATAGGTCTTCCTCTCACAAAGTTGAAAGTCAGAGTGAGAAAAAAGGTGGGGGCTTTCATCATTTTGGAAAAAAAATAGTTCTAAACCAATGAAAAGTGTTATTTTTAGGTCACATGACCTAGCCTTACATCATTAGGAAACCAAAAGTGAAATGAACCAATGAAAAGTTTTATTAACAAGTCACATGACCTGTTACGCTTACGTTACGCGCTGCGCACCGCGCCCCGGATCGCTTCCGGGGAGCTGCGCTTCGCGCCTCGGTTCGTGCTCCGGAACACTTCCGGGTGCGCTAACGCGGTGCGTCATAAGACGCATTACGCGGCAATGCGATACGTCGCGCTAACGCGACGCGTCACGATGTTGTTTTCTAACGCGGCAGTTGCGCTAACGGAACGTTTACCGGTTCGCGGACCGGGTCGCGGCACCAAACTGAGCTAACGGGAAGCTGCCCGGTTCGCGGACCGGGAACGAATCAAAAAAAATTATTTTAAAAAATACATAAAAAAATTGTATTAAAAACATATAAAATATATTTTTCGATTTAAAGAAGAATACATTTTAAAGCTTTTGATATTTGCTATTAAAAAACCATTGAAATTCACAGAAAAAACCATAGGTTATAGACCATATATAGTTAGAAATTAGCATTTACAAAACCTTGAAAATTCACTGAAAAAACCATAGGTTATACACCATATATAGTTAGGAATTAGCATTTACAAAACCTTATTTTACTCACACAAAACCATTGAAATTCCATATATAGTTAGTTGCACTAATTATATATCGCGCACCCGCAATCCACTGCTGATGATGTCACATATTACATCATTCATGACATGGTCAGTGACATCACTGATGACATCTCAAATGACATCACTGATGACATCACTCATGACATCTCATTTGACATCAATGACCACATCACTGATGATATCATTCATGTGACAATACAATGCATCTCCTCACATTTTAATATAACCTATGTTACACCCAGTGTTAAATACAGAGTATAATTTTTGAAACCATTGACACACCAATACTAGTTACTACATACGCACTCACTGATTCCTACGTCTACACACACATTCACTCATTCACCCATACAATCATTCATACATACAATCACTCATCTTTACAACACTATCATATGCACTCATACACCTATACAGACACTCACACTCTGCCACTCATCCATGGAGTTACTCACACACGTAGTCAGTCATGTAAAGAATCAATCACACTTCCATTTTCTAATCTATACAGTTAAACATAGAGCACCTTACATTTTCAAACATATACTAACACATACTTACTCTCTTATACAATCATTGATACAAGTACACATTGATCTGCACAGAGTCACACACCTCCCAGCCAGCCACACACACACTCAGTCTCCCATACAAATACTTGGGCAATCAATCAATAACCCATATAGTTACTCATATAGCTACTGATCAACACATGCAGCAGTTTACAGAACAACAGACATAATGATGCACAAATTAAGACAGTTTAGTCACTAACCCATGCACTCAGTGAGACACATTTAATCACTCACTCATACATTCAGTCACGCACCTACTAAATCCTTCGTCCAGACACTTATACATCCACTCATTCTTCAATATGTAAGACATATTTTAACTTTACAGAAACACACAGTCACTGGTTGTTGTCATCAGTGATGTCATCAGTGATGTCATTTGAGATGTCATCAGTGATGTCACTGACCATGTCATGAATGATGTAATATGTGACATCATCAGCAGTGGATTGCGGGTGCGCGATATATAGTTAGTGCAACTAACTATATATGGAATTTCAATGGTTTTGTGTGAGTAAAATAAGGTTTTGTAAATGCTAATTCCTAACTATATATGGTGTATAACCTATGTTTTTTTCAGTGAATATATATATATATATTCACTGAAAAAACCATAGGTTATAGACCATATATAGTTAGGAATTAGCATTTACAAAACCTTGAAAATTCACTGAAAAAACCATAGGTTATAGACCATATATAGTTAGGAATTAGCATTTACAAAACCTTGAAAATTCACTGAAAAAACCATAGGTTAGAGACCATATATAGTTAGCTGGACATTTTATTGACATAAAACCAATGAAATTCCATATATAGTTAGTTGCACTAACTATATATCGCGCACCCGCAATCCACTGCTGATGATGTCACATATTACATCATTCATGACATGGTCAGTGACATCACTGATGACATCACTGATGACATCTCAAATGACATCACTGATGACATCACTGATAACAACATCCAGTGATTTTTTGTTTCTGTAAAGTTTAAATATGTCTTACATATTGAAGAATGAGTGGATGTGTAAGTGTCTGGACGAAGGATTTAGTAGGTGCATGACTGACTGTATGAGTGAGTGATTAAATGTGTCTCACTGAGTGCATGGGTTACTGACTAAACTGTCTTAATTTGTGCATCATTATGTCTGTTGTTCTGTAAACTGCTGCATGTGTTGATCAGTAGCTATATGAGTAACTATATGGGTTATTGATTGATTGCCCAAGTATTTGTATGGGAGACTGAGTGTGTGTGTGGCTAGCTGGGAGGTGTGTGACTCTGTGCAGATCAATGTGTACTTGTATCAATGATTGTATAAGAAGGTAAGTATGTGTTAGTATATGTTTGAAAATGTAAGGTGCTCTATGTTTAACTGTATAGACAAGAAAATGGAAGTGTCATTGGTTCTTTACAGGACTGACTAGGTGTGTGAGTAACTCCATGGATGAGTGGCAGACTGTGAGTGTCTGTATAGGTGTATGAGTGCATATGATAGTGTTGTAAAGATGAGTGATTGTATGTATGAATGATTGTATGGGTGAATGAGTGAAGGTGTGTGTAGACGTAGCAATCAGTGAGTGCGTATGTAGTAACTAGTATTGGTGTGTCAATGTTTTCAAAAATTATACTCTGTATTTAACACTGGGTGAAACAGAGGTTATATTAAAATGTGAGGAGATGCATTGTATTGTCACATGAATGATATCATCAGTGATGTGGGCATTGATGTCAAATGAGATGTCATCAGTGATGTCATAAGTGATGTCATTTGAGATGTCATCAGTGATGTCATCAGTGATGTCACTGACCATGTCATGAATGATGTAATATGTGACATCATCAGCAGTGGATTGCGGGTGCGCGATATATAGTTAGTGCAACTAACTATATATGGAATTTCATTGGTTTTATGTCAATAAAATGTCCAGCTAACTATATATGGTCTCTAACCTATGGTTTTTTCAGTGAATTTTCGAGGTTTTGTAAATGCTAATTCCTAACTATATATGGTCTATAACCTATGGTTTTTTCAGTGAATTTTCAAGGTTTTGTAAATGCTAATTCCTAACTATATATGGTCTATAACCTATGTTTTTTTCAGTGAATTTCAATGGTTTTTTAATAGCAAATATCATAAGCTGTCGAATGTCAAGTACGTGGTAAGTAAAAACATTTTCGTGTTTATGCACACTGATCTGCTTTGAATGCTGCCCCCCACCCCTCATTTCTATTAGGAGTACTCTCTCTTTGCAGATAGGGAAGGGTAGTTAACGCAGGCCTTTGCCCCCGTTGTAATCCGTCGTGCCTGCTTCTCTCTCCATTTGATTGATTGTTCTCTTTGGTTCATTCTCTATTTACAAACAAGCACAGAGTCGCAATACTCTGTTTAGTCTTTGCAGATAGCGAAAAATCGTGTAAAAAAACAAAAGGAATCGAGCAAAATCAGTAGGCCACTAATGGGATCTCTTTTTGACCTCGCTAAAATAGAAACATTAGGAACAACCTGTTGAAAATAGCAATGTGTATGTACATAAGCGGCGTTCATTTGTGTTCACAGTACCCCTTGTTGATTGTTTGAATCGAGCATTGAATTGTTCGAAGTTGGTTCTCTTAAGGATCTTCTCTGCCTGCAAACGAGGAAGAATAGGAATATTCTCTCTCCCTTTGCAGACAGTGAAGGGTAGGTAACGCAAGCCTTTAACACGTCGTACCTATTTCATTCCTCATTGATTGATTGATTGTCCGAACATTGACTGTTTGGGAATTAGTTCTTTTTGGAGGTATTCCCTGTTTGCAAATAAACGTAGGAAAATCTTTGCAAGTAGTGAAAGGGTAGGTAATGCGGACCTTTCTCCCCCGTTGTAATCTGTCATGCCTATCTACTCCCCACTGATTGATGCACCTGTTTCACCCGGACCATTTACTAGAGATAGGTCATCTGGCCCAACAAGAGAGCACCCCTAGTGAAAAGGACATATGCAATAATAACGAAGTGATCACTGTATCCTGTTAACAGAAACTTTAGCATGAAACAACCTGGAAAGAAAAGAATAGGAAAACGAAAATCAGTAGGCCACTGATGAACTTTTTATTAAATAACAAACAAAGAAACGATAACAATACGTAATGATAAAACCTATTATTGTCCTAGAAACAAGAAACGTTAGAAGTAAGCCCATAATAATAAACCTGAAAACATCGCCCCTCACTGCCCCAAAACGTGTCTGTCCCACCGCCTGCCACGGCCAAATAACGGCAAACTGGGAAAGATAGAAGTCAGCAGACATCCGCCCCATTCTAGAAACTTCCAAAGGGCAACAGGTTTTCGGCTACGCCCAGCCGGAAGCAACACATATAAGGCGGGTCCTGCTGCCACGCCTCGGAGATCATCACGTAGGGTGTAGCCGGAGGAGAGGCCGAGGCCGAGGCCAGCGGGACCCGGCCAGGGGGATTGACAACGCTGGAGAGTTGCAGGGGGGGGGAATGTCCCTGTCCTCGACCCTCCCCTCTCTCTCCCAGTCCGGCCGCGGTGGCCCTTGACAGTTTCAGGTAGTCCCGCCACATTCTCTACCGGTCCGGCCACCAACGGCCGGGGCCGATGGGATCCGGCTGCAGCCGATAAACCAAGGAACCCGTTCATGGGGCCAGAGCAAGGGGCGTCCGGCCGACATCCACCGGAAGCCCGGCCCGAAGACGGACGGGACACTTCTTCTTTCTTGAATAATGGCTTTGACAACACTGGGGGGGATGTCTTGCACATGCCTCCGACCCCCCCCCTCATCCTCATCGCCTGGTCCGGCCATAACAAATCTCAAGCGAGACGCCGTGGGGTGCACTGGGAGGGAGAGACGATGCGAACAGGCCTCTCCCGCCTCCCCAGTGGAGGCTTCCCACCTGCACCCTCAGCGCTCCAGGCGCCCGGAAAAGGGTTCTTCCACTGTGGCGATGCTGCAACGTCTCGCCCCGGCAGGGTGGAGCCCGTCCGCTCATTTGACCCCGCGATCGCCAGTAGCTACCGAACTCTCAAAATGGCGATCGACCTGGCAAGAGCGGGCCCAGCATAAAGAAATGGCCCGGTCACTGGTTGACTCCACCACCGTAGTCCTCCACGACCTTGAAGATTCTAGAGGAGCCGCGGGAGTCTCCGACCCCCGCAGACACCCCCGATGGGGAATGACTGCCATGATCGCCCGTGGAGTGACGAAACTGTATCCGCGGGACGTCGGCGCTCCCATGCTGGCGCCAGCCTCACTTTGAATTACTAGAATCCTGCAAACCTCAGTTCCGGTGAAAGCACACTGTGACCCGGTAGGAAAAATTGTTGCACCCCCTCCCCTTTTTGACTGATAGTTCAAACCACCGATCCTTTCCTTTGCCCTTTTACCAGAACTTTGGACTGCCTCCCCCTCTTTTACATTTTCTAGAGAAAACAAAACATTAACCACTACATTAGCATAGCAGTTGACACCAGAACTGTTTTCAAATTGAAAACCAACAACATCTTCAACAGAATCCTTTTTGTTTCTGCTGTGACCCTGCTACAGCACAGGCATTGTCCCCAGCAGTAATTCTGCAATGCCGGTAAGAATAGCTGTGGTGCCTACTGGACTCACTCACCCCCGCGGCGCCCCACGCCGTTATTTGCTGGGCGGCAACTTACTAGACATCACCTTCGTGCCATCTAGATTTCAGCGCGTTCTGCTGCCTTGGAACTATTCGCACAACAGACTGCTACTGACGACCCACCCCCAGGCAACATCTTCTGAATTTTCATAATTTTAAAGAACTAGTAACATGTCCTCATCAAGAATTTCCTCATGAAAAGTCTGCAATGATGATTCTTGTAACTTATGGTCTCCAAACATTCGATAAATTCGCCATCAAGAGATTGATCAAAAAAATCATTCAAGTCATCTCCTCCTTGTGAGAATATTTCATTATTGGTGCTGTCAATTTCAATAAATGTATTGGATAATTCAAAACAAATTGCCACGGTCTCTTCGTTGTTTAAATGTTTTTACTGTTTTTGTTTTGTTGTATATATTTATAAGTTATTAAAGTTTTATAATCCTACTACTTTGTTGGAGTGCTATATATTTTTAATGTGACACATAAATGTAAAAACTTTGATGTGCAAAGAGTCATCCCTGGAATCTTCCGCTTCAGGCTCGGTCCCCTCCCCAATCACAATACAGGATGGTTTTCAGATAGTAGGAACACGTGTGGTGTGACGGATCTCATCGGGTGTGGGCCTTGATCTACTATAACTCCTTTGAAGAGGGGTGATTCTTTACAGCTGGGGCCATAAACTACATCTGCAGGGCTAGCTGATAGCCTGGACAATCGGATACAGAGGAAGAGGAGTGTCAGAGGGTGCGGTAGTGAATAGGGCGAAAGGGAGGTGTCGGGCGGGCACAGAGTGTGATTCTCAGGGAAGAGCAGCGCAGATGGGGAGAGGTTTATTGTCCATGCATAACACAGAGAGCGGGGGTGACCAGTGCCTGGGGAAGATGCTTGCGAGGGTGGGGAGCCATGCTACGAATCGACAGCGTGCAGAGAGTGGGTCTGGTCAAGGCATCTAAAATGGCTGCCGTGCACGACAAAAGTGTGGCATTTCAAAAAAGGCAAGATGGCGCAAACAATGTTTTTCAACACTTCCTCATTTCCTTCGAATCGAACGTTAACAGACGTTGGTGCATATTACCAAAGTTAAGCGATATTTATCGCTAACGATGCTTAGCAACGAATTTTTTACCGCTAAGCATCGTCAGAAATTATCGAAGATAAACCTTGCTATTATCAAGGTTTATCGCAAATGCGATAAAAAACGACCGCAATGCATTAATATCGCTGAAAACTCAGCGATATTCATGCATTACCGAGCTAATGCTCTTAGCCATGTTATCCACCTCCCATTGGATAACATGGCTAAGAACTGCTCAGGGCAGGTGTTAGTTTTTGGAGATATTCGCGCTTAGCGCGAATATCTCCAAAAGTTGGTAATAGGAGATATATATCTTGCATGTTGTAATGCAAATTATTGTGGTATATGGAACTCATACCATAATCTCTCAGGAAAGCAGAAACTGATCCTTTTGGGACCGCCTGAGAAGGCCTAGGGGGTGAGGGGTACTCTACTTTGCCCCCTTTTCACGTTCCGAACTATTTTATTTTACTCTCTTCTGTAATTACACAGAATAGCAGCGATAAGATGCATCAGAGACACACAGTGAGAGAAAGGAGGCCGGAGATGAAGAAGAGATGTCAAATACACATTGGAGATAATATAGTGGGAGAAGGGAAGTAAATATGAGTAAACTTACCATGTAACATAAAAATGTTGCACTCTATACTATAAGTCTCATTTCATACTACAATCACTTCGCTACAACCTCATAAATTAAAAATAAAAATGAATAATGTCTCAAACAATTTTTGATTTCTAAATATAAATTTATTCTTCTAAATTTTCTAAATTTGAAAGAACTACTAACATGTCCTCATCAGAAATTTCCTCTTCAGTCATCTCATCTGGAATCTCCTCATTAAAAGTCTGCAATGATGATTCTTGTAACTCTATGGTCTCCAAACATTCGATAAATTCGCCATCAACAGATTGATCAAAAAAATCATTCAAGTCATCTCCTCCTTGTGACAATATTTCATTATTGGTGCTGTCAATTTCAATCAATGTAGTGGAATCATTCAAGTCATCTCCTCCTTGTGACAATATTTCATTATTGGTGCTGTCAATTTCAATCAATGTAGTGGACAATTCAAAAGAAATTGCCACGGTCTCTTCATTGTGAGCCATTTTATTTTGAAATTGCTTGCTGTAAATTGCAGAAAAAAATAATCACTTTCATTTATCGTTTTTAGTAATACATAATATAAAACTAACTTTATCAAGTATTTAGTATAACAGAAGGACTGCAAATAAATAACAGAAAACATTTTTCAAATTATCTTCAAGTGTACAACATAGTTCCCCTTACAAATTAACAACTCACCTTTTTAAAAGTAGGAGAAGTGTTAGAACTGTGTAAATCAAACACCAGAAATTCACCACCAAAAATTCCTCACAAATGTACCTCAGACAGTAGTATCACAAAATGGCTGTGGTTTCCTCTCATTTGAGATATATACATAACCAATTAACTTTCATCACACACAAATACAAAACCAAAGTAACATTTTAATTGGTTCTAAATTTCAACACTTTCAAATGTGTTTTCCCCATGCAATTTTCCATAGGACATTTATATACGTCTACAGCCTGAATGGCTGAACGGAATTACACCAAACTTGGCAAAATGGTACATCAAACCTAAGAGGTCAGGAAGGATCTACTATGCCCCCTTATGGTCATTTGCCCCTTCGCTTTGGCCTCCTCTTGTTTCTCGATCCTACCGAGAGACAAGATGGCGGCCGCTACGGACTGTTTGGAATGTTTACAGACGCCGGAGAACCAATCAGGTTCGCAAAGCTCCGTAACGCGAAAAGTACGCGAAGCGGAGCGCTGTTACAGATATATATCTTTTTCTGAACATTAATTTCTCAAAATCCACTGGAGCACATATATTGAGACCTAGCAAAGGCACATCGGGCTACCAGTCCCTAATATTTTGCCAAGTTTCGTGCAAATCCATTCAGCCGTTCGATTATTAGTATTATTATTTTTTTTGCCCCGCGGGGCCCTTTTAAAACCTCCACATCAAACCTAGGGGGTCAGCGAGGATCTACTATGCCCCCTTATGGTCATTTGCCCCTTCGCTTTGGCCTCCTCTTGTCTCTCGATCCTACTGAGAGACAAGATGGCGGCCGCTACGGACTGTTTGGAATGTTCACAGACGCCGGAGAACCAATCAGCTTCGCTTCACAAAGCTCCTTACCGCGAAAAGTCCGCGAACCGGAGCGCTGCCCGGTCCGCTGTTACAGATATATATCTTTTTTTGAACGTTAATTTCTCAAAATCCACTGAAGCACATATATTGAGACCTAGCAAAGGCACATCGGGCTACCAGTCCCAACAATTTTGCCAAGTTTCGTGCAAATCCATTCAGCCGTTCGGGCTAAAAGTGAGGCCAACCGCCCTATGGGAAACTCAATGTTAAAAACACGTTTTGGGACCCCCCTTTTTTCTCGGCCCCCCCTTGACGAAACCCCCCCAAATTTTCAGGGGCTGCTCAGAAACAAAATGTGCCATTTTCCTGAAAATTTCAGCCAATTCCGTCCACAAACACTAAAGTTATTAGACATAGAATTTTCAAAAATCCCATAGAGAAAAAATCCTAACGATATATACCTACTGGCGACCGCCAGTAGGTAATATATATATATATATATATATATATATATATATATATATATCTATATATATATATTCACTGAAATGAATGTGAGTGATGTCACTGACCATGTCATGAGTGATGTAATATGTGACGTCATCAGCAGTGCATTGCACGCGCAAGTTATAGTGAGTCCAACTAACTATAACGTGGGAATTTCAATGGTTTTATGCGAGTAAAATTTCCAGCTAACTATAACTGGTGTGAAACCTATGGTTTTTTTCAGTGAATTTAATAGGTTTTTTAAATGCTAATTCCTAACTATAACTGGTGTGAAACCTATGGTTTTTTCAGTGAATTTCAAAGGTTGTTTAATAGCAAATCTCTATAGGTATGAAAAGTAATATTTTTTATAACGAATTTTATATTCTATAATTATGTAATAGTATTTTTTTTAATGTTTATTTATTATGATTTTTTTTTATTTTTTTCCCCCGGAGCGCTCCCGGGGCCCGTACCGATGGGCTCACCGGTAAGCGCAGGAATGCTGAGCCCTGTTGAGCGTCCCGTTAGCGCTATTGCCGCTTACGAAAACAACATCGTGACGTATCGCGTAGCCGCCTGATGCGTCTTATGACGCACGGCGTAAACGCACCCGGAAGCGCTCGAGCGCATACGATCGCGCTACGTAAACGTCCCCGAGCGCGACCCGACGTGCTTACGCTACGCGCCCCCGGGCGCGACCCGGGGCGCGTAGAGTAAGCGCGTCGGGTCATGTGACCTGAAAATAACACTTTTTATTGGTTTAGAACACTTTTGGTTTCCAAATGATGAAAGCCTGGGTCATGTGACTTGAAAAATAACACTTTTCATTGGTTCAGAACAGTTTTCCAAATGATGAAAGCCCCCACCTTTTTTCCTTCTTCTCACTTTGTCCTTTGACTGAGGAAGACCTGTTTGGAGAGCTATTGCCTATTTGTACTTTAAAATGGCTTCAGTTGAAGCAGCAGCAGGAGCATCTCAGCCACCACCACCACCACCAAGAGGACCTCCACAACACCACAGTGGTGGAGATGAAGAAGAGGAGGAGGAGGAGGAGGAGGGGAGGAGGAGCTTCCTGCCAGAGATAATACCCCATATAGGCCAAAGCAGCACATTGTTTGGGAGTTTTTTTCTATCCCAAAGGACCAGAAAAAAGTAAATGCGCCAAGGGTTACTTGCCTAATCTGTGGCACTGAACTTTCATGGGGGAACCCTAACAAAAAATATTCGTTTGGCAATAACACCATGATTCGGCACATGCAACGCCGGCACCCTAACAACTATGCTAGGGCAGAGGTCCGAGAAATGGCCAGGAACCCTCCTCAATCTTCACCGAGCACCTCCCAAAGAAACAAACCCACTCCATTGGGTCAAGAGAGATGATGCCAACCATTCAACCCAAGTTTGACGATTTTAAAATCGTTTGCAAATTTTGTGGAAAGATAATTTGCTATGGTGAGTAAAGTATAAATCTTATCATCTGTGCTGGTGATAACCACAAGTGCCCAAAGAAACATAAATTTTTTCCTGTTTTTTTTTGCTCCAGTTGAGCCATTTACAATTACCTGTTTTTTGTTTCTCCCCATAAAAAATACAAAAAAAATATAAAACTGTTCAAAAAAGCCAAAAAAAGTAAAAAATGTTCGAAAAAACTATAAAAAAAATAAAACAACAAAAAGAATAAAAAAACTGTTCTTTTTAGAACTACCTCCAATTTATGAAAAAAAACTACATTTAAAAAAAACTCTGTCATTCTTTTTTCTCCAGGGTACGCTCCCCGGTACGCGTACTGGGGCGCGCACACCCCAAAAAAATAAAAAATAAATAAAGGAGTGACCATGAGGGATGGACACAGAGAGAGTGATGTTAAGAGAAAGAAAGCTAGAGGGAGCAACATAGTAAAAAAGAGAGAAGGTGTAATAGGGTGTAAGTGAGAAAAGGAAAATGAGTAAGAGAGCGAAAGAAGAAAAGAGAGAGGAAGAAGACTAAAGTAGAGGTACTGGGAGAATGTGAGTGGGTGTTGAAAGTAAAAGGAAGGACAGTAAAGGATGGGAAATGAGGGGTAGTGATGGAACCGGAATAAATGAACAACGGTGAGGGAGGGTGAGAAAAGAGCAGTGAGTGTAATTAAAGAGGGATGAAAGAGGGTGCATAAAACTGAATTATGGTAAGACATGGGGAGTGACAGAGAGAAAGGACAGAGAGAGTAAAGGAAAGAGTGACGGAAAGGGTCTGAGTGAAACAGCAAAGAAAGGTAAGTAAGGCAGTGTGGGTGACTTATAGGGAGTGAGCATGACGAAAGAGTAATGACAGAGTGAGGGGACAGAAACAGCGACGGTAACAGAGACAGAGTGAGGGAACAAAATTGAGGAACTGTGAGGACAGACGGACTGAGAGAACGAGTGAGAGGAGTGAAGTAAATGAGTAAGAGAATGAGTGAGGGAGCAAAGGAAGGGAAGAGAGGGTAAGGAAGTAAAGCAGGGAGACTGAAAGAAGTTGAATGGTGTAGGACAGTAGGGAAAGAGGAGTAAACATGGAGGATAAGAATAAGTGAGGGAAGCAGAGTGAGGAAACAGGAGTGAGGTAGGGTGAGAGAATAGTAATGAGGTTAAAGCAAAGGGTGATGACAAATTACTTTTTTTTGTCATACTTACCATATTATTAATGTAAATGTAATTACCTGTTTTAACTACACTTTGTATCTGTGAAAGAGAGAAAAAAATAAGTTATAATTAGTAAAATATATATTTTAAAATAGAAGATACAAGTCAAGAGGTTAAAAATCATAAAAGTGTACTAAGAAATAAAGTAAAAGTGAAGGACACAGAAAGGGAAATAAAGTAATGTAGAAGGACAAAAAGAGGGAAAAAGAAATAGAAGGAGAGCAAATTACGAAGAGTAAGGTAGATACGTTCAGTGACAGAGAGGAAGAGAAGAAGAGAGAAATGAACTGAAGGTAAGAAAGATAGTAAAAGAATGTGAGTTAGCAAAACTAAATCAGAAAACAGGAGTAAGTAAAAAGGGAATGACTGAGAGGGAAAGGAGTCTGATTGAGGATGCATTTACAAGAATGAGGAATGGAAGATGAGTGAGAGTGAGTGAAGGGGAGTTACAGAGTGAAGGGATGAAGGGAGAGAGGATAATATAGAAGGATTGAGGGAAAAAGAGTGAGGAAGTTAGTAGACAGAGAGACTAAGGGAAGGACTGAGTGAAGTGGAATACAATGAGTGAGGAAAGGAAAATGAGTAAGGGAGGAAAAGAAGGAAAGAGAGGGGAAGAGGAGTAAAGCAATGGAACAGAGAGACTGAAAGTTGAAAACTGATGCAAGGGAGAGAAGGGATGCAAACAGTTGAAATGGGAATAAGGGATTGTGAAAGAAGTGGAGTAAAGGAACGGGGGTGAAACAGAGTGAGAGAAAGACATTATAAGTGAGTAAAAAGAGCTGAAAGAGGGTGGAAAAAGGAAAGTGAGTGTGAGACAATGGGAATACAATTTAAATTACACAATACAAACTATAGAATAAATTGTACAACATGTTACATAGTTTATTTTTGCTGTTCTCAGAGTATATTGAATTTCACTTAAAACAGTGAGTTCAAATTACTCATCATATGACAGCGGGAAAAAAAAACACAATCTAAAAGATTGTGTTTTAAAAAAACCCTTATAAACTTAAAAATCACAAATGTACACTAATCTTTGATACACTTACTTTTCCTTTAGGCCAAATAGTACATCATGAAGGTCCTTTTCGTTGGAAAGTACTCTGCTGTTCACTAAAAAATCCATTTCATCGACTTTCTAGAAGAAAAGCTCCAAGAACATCTGAAATATTTTCATTATTTTCATATACTCCTTTTTTTCAGTCATGACTCTTTGCTCATTCCTTCACTTTTCCTTAAGGCCAAATAGTGTCAGATGTGTGAGTATGTTTTCAAATTACTTAAAAGAAACTCTGAAATTACCGTTTTCCCGACGTTCTGAAAGAAAGGCTCATACAACATTTTCACAATATTTAAATATTCATAATTCCATCTCTGACTCACTCATGTTCATCATTTTGTATGATACTGATATCACTTACTATGAGATCCACTTACAGTACCTATATGACAACTCAATTTTTTATATTATCTTGATCACTTTTACTCAGAATATAATTTTAAACAGTAAACTAACTTTTATTAACTGCTCCCGTCTTCATAGGCCAATTACCTTTACTTAAATTTTGGTTCTAAAAACCCTAGGTAAGAATTTTTAAGTCAAAAGGCAAACGTTTTTTGAAAGTCAAATGAGTATCATTACAGTTAGTCCAACCTTTTCGACATTTTAAATAAATTGTATAATGCCCTGATGTTGTTGAAGGACCGTCATGATAAATGATAGCTACAGTTGTAAAAGTTCTTCCTGAAATTGATAACTGAGAAGCCACGAAATTTTTAATAGAAGTTGTCAATTTACTTCCATCAGGTCTACATCGTTGGAACATTAAAATGACATACTGACCATAAGTTTGTATAAATAATGTAGACAGCATTGCAGACTTACATTGGGTACATATCATATTGTGATCAGCTGCTTTAACTAGAATATTAAAAGACACTGATTTGCAGTCTGGTAAAGTCAAATATATAAATCTTTCAGTGTCTATTCTAGTACTACTTGATAAACTACAATTGTCGCAGTCATGCTGCCATTGATAAGAAAGACTAAAAATATGTTTTATATCTACTCCTTCATCTTTCAATACATCAAACATATACATTAAAAATTCCTGACAATCCTGCTGAATATTCTGTGAAAATTGTTTTTGACCAGAACATATGTCTAAAAGATTTTGAATTTCTGAAACACTTTCTATTTTTGCTCTATCACTATTACATTTCTCAAACACAGAATTCAATAAACAGCAGAATGTTTGATCTCGATTTTCAACAATCTGTTCTTGTAGATTTTGAAGAAAAAAAACAACATTAACCACTACATTAGCATAGCAGTTGACACCAGAACTGTTTTCAAATTGAAATCCAACAACATCTTCAACAGAATCCTTTTTCTTTCTGCTTACAATTACAGTTTCATCTACTTTTTGTCTTTTTGCTAGTACCTCACTGCAATTATTCTCATTTCTTCTTTTTCGGCCTACCACACGTTTTTCAAACAGAGGATATTGAGGCAAATGTGGAGCATACTCTCTTCTTAACCTATTGTATTCATTAACACAATCTAGATCTGCACAAATCTTTGTCTCATCACACTCAACCAAGTACAATCCTGATAAAGTTCTGACTCGTGATAATGCCACATATGCCATACCTTCATTAAACACAGAAGTTCCCATGTTCACCAGAGCACTATCTACACTTAAACCTTGAGATTTATGAATTGTGACTGCATATGCCAGACAAATAGGGAACTGTTTTCGGCGAACATATAAGTCTTTCACAAGCAAAAATCTAGCTGAACAACGACTGATTTGTTGTATTTCATCAATGCCATCAAATTTAATTTTTAAAAATTCAAATCCATCTCTATTTCTGTAATTCACAAAATCAACAACATGACCCATTGCTCCATTTACCAGACCTCTTTCAACATGTAAATTCCTTCTCAAAATGATACGACAATTTAAACACACATTCAGAGTCTTTTCAAAACCAGCAGTTTTAGATATAGTCTTCTCTAATGAATCCAATTTTGATTTCAAATTTTCAGAAAAAATAATTGTTGCTCCCATATGCTCTATTTTATCTATAGCTTCCAGTTTCACAATGTCTTCATTTTCTAACTTTAACATTTTGTTGTTGAAGATGCAACATTCTTTCACAGTTGGCATCAAACATATCCCAGATTTGTTCTCAGTAATTTTCTTTAAAATATTCTCTGGAAGAATGTTTTCATCTGGATACAAGTTTGAAATTAATCGTGCATGTAAAGCTTCCTTCCCATGCTCACTTAGTTTTCCGATTCTTACATCTTGTAGAATATTTTTATAATCTTCATCCTTTGCCTGTCGCATATTTTGAAGCAGTTCTGCATATTTGAAGTTTAACCATATATTAACATTTCCAATGCTTCCTAGGCACTTCCTGGTATCTTCACGCGTGAGCATTTTAAACACAGGTTGTCCTTTCACTGGAGTAAACTGCAGTAGATCTCTAAAAACAATAATGTGTTTTCCTCCGAATAAGACATCATATTCTGTTCTAAGAATTTCTTGCTTTCTCAAATGCACAAAAGCAAGCATTAGATTTGAGACCATGCTTACTTCATCAATGATAAGAAGTTTCATTTTCTTCAGGATTCTCGAAACTTCAGAACACGCATCTCCAGATAACTTGTGGTATTGCAATTTATTATCATGCTCAACCTGTAGCATCAGTAAACGATGTAAAGTAATCCCTTTAATGTTATGTGCTGCCAGCCCAGTTGGAGCGGTTACAACACAAGACAGCGGTGATTCAGTCCTTTTCTGCAAATAAGTTGCAATTGCTTTAATCAAAAAACTTTTTCCAGTTCCTGCTTCTCCACTCACGTACAGTCCGACAGGCTTAAATAATGTACATGAGCACTCTTTTTTTTCATGACTGAATCCATGTTCAATCTGTTCTGTGACTTCGTCATATATCTGTTTCTGCTCAATGTTTAGTTGTTTCACCAAATCTTCTAAGTTAATTACATCCTCTTCAGCTTGTTCCATAGCTCTTTCCACCTCATCCATGGCAGTGGCAGCCTCATTTTGAATAATTAGTCCTCCTAGTGGATCCTGACTCAATGAAGTAGAACTCTGACTGTCTGGAGAACTGTCTCTCGCAATCTCTGCAGCAATTGTTGCTTCTTGCTCTATTTTTTCGTTCAACATTTGCAGATAATTTGGAAAAACAGGACATTCTATGGTATCCTTGGTTGCATTAAAAGAGTCTCCGAAACAGAGAAAATCTCCAAGTAGTTCCTCTTCTGTACGCCATGGTTTAAAGAGTTGCGAAAGAGCCAAATAGTAAAATTCCCTTTTGTCTGGATTTTCGCAACTCAATTTTCGATGATTAATCAAATGACCTTTTCGCTGTTTCACTAGACATCCTTCACATCCAATGACAGCATATATTCCATTATTGATATCTTCTCTGATGTTCCTCTTATAAATATAGCTTTGCAGAACATAATAGAGACAAGCGTTCTCAAGGTGAGGACTTCTATTTTGATAGTATGTATCCAACATGTTTGTCTTCAAAATATCTGTACTGTCTGGTTCTTTCTCCGCCAAATACTCTATTTCTGGTACAGATTTCAAAACTCGGTTTCGTGTTGCAGCAAGACCCAGACTCACCCAAATGATGGTTCTAGATTTGGCATATAGACTTGCTGATGACAATCAATCAGAACATTCATATGCTCCAATTTCTCGATGTGACAACATCTTCAGACTGTAACTGTATAATTTCTTGCTTAGACTCTTTTCATGTGAAATGTCCTCCCACATTTCCTTCAGTTCTGTCTTTTCTTTTTTTGTGATGTAAGACGTCACATATCGAGCCACAGCAATAGAGTTGTCAGCAACGAATTGAATATCCATGTTAGCATTCCACATGGACAAAATCACTGGGTTGTAGTCGTTGATGTACTTGGACTCTTCGTTTCTTTTTTAAATTGTATGTATTTTTTAGTGATTTCCTCGTCACAGTATGTCGTAGAGAAGACATCAAATTATTTACTCTTCCTTTAGAAATCACTGGTCGTGGAAAGCCGAAACTACATTTTGTGTAGAACTTTTCCTTGTTTTTGAATTTTCAACGACAATACTTCCCACAACAATGGGATTGAAAGCGTAAAACTTGTTGCCTTAAACTGTTTTCCTCGGTAGTTTTCTGAACAGCACATGTTGAATACTCTTCAATGAAACTCATCACTGTTTCATCCGAATCTGTTCCAAATTTGGGTGCATCTTTAATCCACAACAACATATGTATGTGAGGAGCACCTCTCGCTTGATACTCCTTTCTCCAAAAGAAATCCGAAACCTCTCCAAGGGGAGGATTTTTTTTGTTGGTAATAAAAGACATCATAGCTTCAAATCTATGATTAAAATATTTGCATACATTCACTGGATCCAAAGAACACAGTTCTCCAGGTGTTTTGAATTCTATATTTTGTATATTTGCATTTGCCTCGCGTATAAATTGAAGTAAGTAGTCCCATGCATACTCGGCACAGCTAAGAGTGAGGAACCATGTAGGAGTTCCTAAGTTTCTTAGCATACATTTCAATTCCCCATGACGACGGTACCAATACTCGTTTGTACCACGCTGACATGCCATGAGATTGATTAGATGAGATTCCAAAATATTATCTTGCAGATTGACTTTCTCCATAAAGTCCCTCGCCGAAACATTTTGCAGATGTGCTCCACTTTTCAGTATATGATTTACTGCATAAGAAAGCATAGACAAGTCACTTTCATACAGTAGATGAAACAAATATGGAATACATTGACAAAACCTTGGATCTTCAGCATATAATCTTAAAGTCCGGTATTCAGATGCAGGAATTTGAAGTGGTCGATCGTCATATTGTCCACCTCGACCTGTTGGAAATAGCTGTGGAAAAGAACGAGCTTCCAAACTTTCTTCCCATAGACTAATGGGACTTCCTTTTGCTGCTTTCATTTGAAACAATTCAATTGCATTCCCAATTACTTCTTTGGAACGCAAAGGATGAACAGTATAATGTTCATATATTTCTTCACTTCTACACACATTAACTTTTTCAATTTGGCCGGCTGAACAATCACTGTCTTCTTCTGCAGCTATTTCCTCTGCTCCAACACATACATGTTTGTAGTACTCATTGTTTTTGACTAAATACAACGTTGCCTTTTTGACTTTCCTAACATCCACTAAATCTTGCCAGATTTTCTTACTCTTTGTCGGAACCCCATTAACTAGAATAACTAAAGGTTCCTCTTCCACTTTTTCTACACCAATTGTATCAATATTTTTCTTGAAATCTAGAGACAAATAAACAACTCTTCCCTTTAATCCTCTCTGTAAATCTGAAGGAGGCAATTTCCCTATCTTAGGCTCCATGCGAACAATAGCCTGAAAAGGATGGACACATGAATCAAAATAGATTCATATGTATTTAAATCCATCAATTCAGCAGGAATGTCTACCAACTCAAGATTATTATGAACAGCTCTAGTAGGCATTCTGTTTTCATTTAATTTATTATAACAATATTTACAAATACGCTGATCAGAACTCAAATCAAAAGAATTCTCGACCAACAAATAAGTTATAAAATTCTTCCATTCACTATTATTTTCCATTTCACTTTTTGCATATAAATCAACTAACCTAGTCTGAATCTTATAATGAGTCCGTCGACAACACACACAAGTAAAATTAGGCCTTTCATTTGATTTCACCCTAAACTTGGTAATTTCCTGGTCAAACTTTTCTATACTTGAAATCTGTACATTGTCTTCCACATTACCTTGTATTACTGTGTCAATTTCTACACTGTCCTCTTTTTCACAAAAATAACAAATCTCAATTTCTTCACAAATCTTCTTCACATCTAATTCAGTTCCTTGCAAAAGAGCACTATTTAACTGTTTACGCGTAAGTGCTGGACATTTTGCATAATACAACCTTCTCACTAATTTCCTCATTTTGTTATGATGCACTGCTAACATCCTAAAATGATGAAAAACACTCTGACATACTTTTCTTGAAAGACAAGCCAGTGAATGTCCATGCAAACCTGTGTTTTCTCTCACTCTGCAAGGATCTAGGTCTTGCAACATCTTCATTTTCTGTTTTAGACTTTTCTTACTATATGTACGTAAGAAATTACGAAGCACATCGATTGAATCCTGTCGCACACTACAAATACTACTACACTTCCAAGTGTACACTGGACCCTTAGTACGTCTCCCTAAAACTTCATCAGCTAACACCTCTTCTGCATCTCTAGACACAAGTTTCTCTTTTTCAATCGGACAACCATCTTTCACCTCATATGCTCGACCACTGGTGTCAACTGCATGCACCAAATCATTCTCCTGGAAGTAACTCTCCTCATTAAAAAATGGCTCACAACTTGAACTATGCATCCATTCTCCAGAAAAAACTTTACAAAAATTAGTTTGATTAATTACTCTTTTGCATCTACTGTTGGATTTGAAAACATCAACTGTCTTGTTAAGTGTCCTAATTCTATTAATTACTAAAATAAATAATTTTTTCTTAACTTCAAAAGCTTGACCAACAATTTTCTCTACATTTTTTTTTCTTGTAAAAAGCAGCTCTCTGTTTACCTTTCTTAACATTTTTCAACAAATTTAAAACTACCCTATTGCGAAACATTCGTTTACGAATGTCCCTAAATTGATTCTATTCCTATACATATTATTGTCTCCTGCTGCAGTAGTAACATTTTTTGGAGATCTCTCCTTCCTCTTCAAATTTGCTCTCTCCTTCTGTACATTCACATGTATATTATCATTTCTTTTGGATCTACATATGTTCCGAAAAAAAGACTTATTTGTCTTACCAGAAGCTTTTTTCGCGTTTTTTGAAGTATTTGTTGTAGGAAACTGCTTTAATTCCGTTCCTGTTCTTGATTTTTTCCGCTTAGCATCTTTCCTTCTCCTCTGCCTTGAGGGCATATTTCCTTACTATTGAAATCTTGATTTCAATCTATGGTAAACAAAAAAAAAACTCATTATAGACCACTATTACCAAACAACAAAGCAATGATAATAAGCAAACAATATAAACACTATAATGCTTATCCATATGACCTTATCTCTGTTTTTTAAGTGTAATTCTAAAAAAATATTTCGGGCACATGAATTGGTTTTACATTATTGACAAGGATTAGATAGTATCTGCATGATTAAAAATATATATTTGCACATTTCACAATCATATCACCTGTGTTTCCTCAGATTAGTAAGCAGATTGTACACATGATGTAAGGCCTGTCCTGGGGAGCATAGGTGGTGAGACCGGTGTCTAAGAGTGCACTGGACTGGACTTTATGAAGCCTATCCCCCACTATACTCTTACACACAGCCCTCACCTTCTTTCCACCCCTGGACATACCTCTCTTCCACTACACTCTTAAACACAGGCATCACTTCCTATGCACCCCTGGACAATCCTCACCTCATCTGCAACCCTGAATAGACCTCAACACATCTGCACCATTAGACCAGCCTCAGTTCATCTACACCCCTGGACACGCCTCATCTCATCTGCACCCTGTTACCATCAATTATACTCAATGTATTGAGGTCTGTCCAAGGGGCACAGATTAGATAATGCTTGTCTAAGGTTCAGAGGAGGTAAGTCCTCTCTATTGCACTCATGGACACAGGCCTCAACTCCTTTGCACCCCTGGACATGCCTCACCTCATCTGCACAATCCACTTCCTAATTTGAGGAAACACAGGTGACATGATTGTGAAAGGTTCAAATATTTTTATGTATTCATGCACACACTATTTATTCCTTCTCAAAAATGTTAAAGCCATTGATTTACCCCAAAATCGTTTTTTTAATAACATTTTAGAAACAGAGCGCAGGTCCTATGTACAAGCATTCACCTTCACTACTGAAACCTCACTATTTCACAAAAAAATCCTCTATCTTGCAAATGTAGATACCAAGCATAATCAAAAAGCATGACACAAACCAACAGCAAAGAAGCTCAGTGTGCTTCCTAATCTGAGGTAACACAGGTGACATGATTGTGAAAGGTTCAAATATTTTTATGTAATCATGCACAAACTATTTATTCCTTCTCAAAAATGTAAAAGCCATTGATTTGCCCCCAAATCGTTTTTTAAATAACATTTTAGAAACAGAGCACAGGTCCTATGTACAAGCTTTCAATTTCACTACTGAAACCCATTAATTTGCCCTAAAATCGTTTTTAAAATAACATTTTAGAAACAGAGCGCAGGTCCTATGTACAAGCATTCAATTTCACAACTAAACCTCACTATTTTACAAAATACATTTTCTCTCTCTTGCAAACATTCCTACCAAGCATTACCAAAAAAATGACACAAACCAACAGCAATGAAGCTCAGTGTGCTTCCTAATCTGAGGTAACACAGGTGACATTATTGTGAAAGGTTCAAATATTTTTATGTAATCATGCACACACTATTTATTCCTTCTTAAAAATGTAAAAGCCATTGATTTGCCCCAAAATCATTTTTTAAATAACATTTTAGAAACCGAGCTCAGGTCCTATTTACAAGCATTCAATTTCACTACTGAAACCCATTGATTTGCCCTAAAATCGTTTTTTAAATAACATTTTAGAAACAGAGTGCAGGTCCTATGTACAAGCATTCAATTTCACTACTGAAACCAATTGATTTGCCCTAAAATCGTTTTTTAAATAACATTTTAGAAACAGAGCGCAGCTTCTATGTACAAGCATTCCATTTCACTACTGAATCCCATTGATTTGCCCTAAAATCGTTTTTTAAATAACATTTTAGAAACAGAGTGCAGGTCCTATGTACAAGCATTCAATTTCACTACTAAAACCTCACTATTTCACAAAATACAAATCCTCTATCTTGCAAATATTGATACCATGCATTTTCAAAAAGCATCACACAAACCAACAGCAAAGAAGCTCAATGTGCTACCTAATCTGAACTCTCTATCTATATTGAATGAATCATAACTCACCTTTACAAATGCTTTGGGAGATTGAGAACAGTGTCAGATACACACACCAATATTTCTTTAGCAGAGCAAAAGGTATTTACTCCAGGCACTGCAACCATGAATGGCACAGAAAATCTCTGATTCTACACACATATCCCTCATTTTAACCAATCAAAACTCGTCCCTCTCTATTTTCAAACCAACACCCTTCCCCCCCTCAGCCCTTTCTACCTGTTACCATAGCAACTCCCTCCTCACTGAGCTCTCAGGGTTAAAAGTTTATTCTACAATGTTGCAAATGAACTCAGCAAGGATGTTTGACCTCTCAATACACCAGCTTATGAGGTGCAATGTTTCTTTAAATGACTTTTTCTTAACCATTCAAATTACTTCTTTCACAGAACAGAACCATGCACCCTAACTTTCAGTTTTCAACTATCTGAATCTACCAATCTTTGCTTGTGATTCAAGAGCACTGAAACTCCACAGTTTTTTTTTGCAAACTCCTACTGTTCCAACTGCCATTTTATTCCTACACTTCATCTGACTGCACCAGAACCTCCTCTCACCATGTATTCTGTCTGGATTATTGGACATAGCTACATCCACTGGGCTCAAAGGTATGCAGCTCTCAGAAATTTTCACAACCTTGATTTACCAAATGTGCACATCAAATGGATTGGCCAAAGAGGATTGAGATGTCATCAATTGATACCATTGGTGAAAACCTTTCACCATCTGCCACACCCTGACCTTATAATTTTGCACTGTGGTGGAAATGACCTAGGCACTTTGACTGGGGTAGGTCTGGAAATGGTTTTAAAGGACACCTTTGGGCAATTGATGACACTTTTTCCACAAACTGCCTTGGTATATTCCAATATATGCCAAAGACAGAAATGGAAGTGGTCCAACCAATTTTGTCCACAATTTGAGAAAGCACGGAAACATGTGAATAAATCTGTTTCTGCTTACATGAGAGACTATGGAATGGGTTCAATATACAACAATAACTTGCGTTACAACATGCACGATATCTACAGAGGAGATGGTGTGCACTTCTCAGATGAGGGGAATAGAATATTCCTCCTGAATTTAAGACTGTGCATTGGTACCTACTTGTAGGTACCTAAATCAGCCACACAACCCAAAAGCTCTTTTCAGGGCTACCCTACCTCTGATCACTCCAAATGATTATCTTTTTCTAACTTTTTTCACTATTTTTCACCAAAGTACGCTCCCCGGGCGCTCCCCCAACTCCCCCCCCCCCCGCGCGAAAAATTGTAAATTTTTTTTTGGGCATATATGTACCTCCTAAACTCCCCTCAGAAAACCTAGACGGTCAGGGTGTGTCTACCGTGCCCCCTTTTACCCATTCCAAACCTTGTTTGTCCTCCATCTTGTGTCTCAATTCTTCCGAAACACAAGATGGAGGACTTCCGTAGCACTATCGGTACGCGTACCGGGGCGCTCACCGGTAAGCGCTCCCAAAATTTTTTAAAAGGTCATTTACATAAAAACCTCTGTAGAGATGTTCACCATATATAGAATAGGCCATACTACATACCAGTCCCTACCATTTTCCCAAATTTGGTGATATTCCATTCAGCCATTTAGGCTATAGCCCTGTCTAAATATCCTGAGGTAAATTACATGACAAAAACACATATGAAAGTGTTAGAAATTACAACCAATTAAAATGTTACTTACATTTTGTACTTTTATGTGCTGACATTTGATTGGTTATGTACATGAATATATATAAAAAAAGAGAGGGAAACACAGCCATTTTGACTATTACTTCCTGAAGTACATTTGAAAAGGATTTTCACTGAAAACTTCAACTGCTTTCACAAAGGTAAGTTGTTAATTTGGAAAGGGAAGTATGTTCTGCACTTTAAGTTAATTTGGGAAAACATTTTCTGATAGTTATATACTATCCCTCTGTAATAGTTATAGATTGAGATAGGCTTCTCTGTAATAGTTATGGATTGATTTAGGCTTCTCTGGTATAATTATGAATTTACTTAGGCTTCATCACATGCACTTTTTAATATTTCTACTTCCTGCCTGAAACCATACACTGCCGAAAATTTACTTCACTGTTAAAAACTCAGAAATACCTGTCTGAACTTAAACCCAAAAGTACCCTAACTCAACTGATAAAGTTATTTTTTTATGCAATTTACAGAAAGAAAATGGAAGAAAAACAACAATCCAATGTTATTTCTTTCGAAGTAAAGATTGAAAACAATCCAGATGAAAAAAAAGATGTCTTGAATTTCATGGATGACTCTATAGACCAACAATTAATTGACTGTTTGGAACAAATTGAATCATGCAGTGATAATTATGAGGAAATTCCAGACAATATAATGTTAGAAGTTTTATAAAATTTTTAAAAATAATCAGAAAAATAAATTTATATTTATTAATCAAAAATTGTTTGAGACATTATTCATTTTTATATGTAATTCATGAAGTAGTACCAAAATGATTATAATATAAAGTGAGACTTATTCTATTCTATGCAACTTTTTTGTCTTACATAGTAAGTTTACTCATTTTCATCATCATAAGGGAGCAGGATAGACTACACATGATCCCCTAGGCCTTCTCAGGGAGTGCTTAAAGTATCTATTTCTGCTTTCCTGACAGACTATGATATGGATTCCATATACCACAATAACTTCTGTAACAACATGCAAGATATCTACAGAGGAAACGGTGTACATTACATTTAAGACTCTGCATTGGTACCTACATGTTGGTACTTAAAACACCCAAACAACACAACAACTCTATTCAGAGCTACCCTACCTCTAAGCACTTTAAATTATCATTTTACTATTTCACTGGGTTTTGCCCATGTTACGCTCCCCGGTATGCTCCCCGGTGCGCGTAACGGGCGCTCCCCCCGCGAAAATCGTAAAAAAAAAAAGTTGCCCCGCAGGGCCCTTTTATCAACCTAGGGGGTCAGGGGGGTCTACCCTGCCCCCTTTTGCTCATTTCCCCCTTTGTTTTTGCCACCTCTTGTGTCTCGATTCTACCGAGACACAAGATGGCGGCCGCTCCGGACTGTTTGGAATGTTGACAGACACCCGAGAGCCAATCAGCTTTCCGCTCGCGAACTCGCGTAGCACGCTGGTAAGCGCCGCTTATAGATATATATTTTTTTTTTAACCTAAATTACTCAAAATCCACTGGAGCACATATCTTGAGACATAGCAAAGGCACATCGGGCTACCACTCCCTACAATTTTGCCAAGTTTGATGAAAATCCATTCAGCCGTTCGGGCTAAAAGTGAGTCCAACCGCCCTAAGGAAATTAACATGGGGAAAACACGTTTTGGGACCCCCAAAGATCTCGGCCCCCGCTTGACGAATCCCCCCAAAACTTTTAGGGAAGGAGCAGAGCGGAGCGGGCCATCTTCTTTGAGAGATTCGCGAAGATTCGTCCACCGGCGCCAAAGTTATTCCCAATAGAATATTGCGGATTTCCAATGGAAAGTAGATCCTAACTATAACTAGCTACTGGCGACCGCCAGTAGGTAAGATATATACCTGGCGGTGAAATGAAGGGATGGACCCAACAGCGTACTCAGATAAGGCAGATTTTTATTAAATTCGACCTCTCAGCAGTGACACATTTCAAGCATCAAGTGCTCTTGTTCACACGCAGAGCACCGCGCCAGCATACCTTTTAAACTCTTTTTTGCATACACCCTCCCACTCATGTGTCACATGACCACCTTCATAGAGAGTGAGAAAATACTTATTTACATGGCAAGTTACTTTATGCATTATTTTATGTTTGTAATTGCAATTAAAAATGCCATTTTATATTTGCAACATTGTTGTGAACTCGATACAAATAATTTTCAACTGTTTGAATACATTGATGACCCCTATGTATAATGTCCTACAAATCAGTATATCATTATCTATACGTAGCACGTGGTTTGTGTTTTGCACATTGCTCACGGTGGGAACAGTAACCATGTTTTAAGATTTCAATTGACAATACCACAAACATTGGCCAAAGTGCTAAGAGCCAGTACTTTAAAAATATCTATTTACAATGTCTATTTACAATATAAATATTGTTATTTAAAAAAATAGAAAAATATATTATTCTTGAATATAACTTTCCCATAGCACATTGTATTTGGCTATTCTTGTAAAAAAGTTTATTTCTCCAAATTTACTAACAAAACATTGTCCATCATATAAACAATATCGAGTATAAACAAACAAATGCCTGTTTGAGTATTGTTCACTCTTCTACACCCTCACTACTATGTGGTTTGATCATAATAAATGCAAAATATAAAACATCAAGTGTTGTCCTTGTGCTGTGCATCCTACAACTACTTTTTTTCAAGACTATTTTCTCCCCTCATTTTTGTAATTTTCATTTCTATATTTTCATTTCTATATTGTAGCAACCTTATGTACACCTAAATCCGTAATCGGACTCCCTTAAATTAATGCACGTGTAAGAAAGTGTATTTACAAAAATCTTTTTACAAGTGACCCTTTCACACCTCAGGAAAACTTCGGGAAGTGAAAACTTATATAATGCAATTTCATAATTTCTTCTAACCTACAAACAGGTTGCAAGCCTTTCACTAAATAAAACGTAATACTGAAATTCATACCCTCCAGAGCCGCCTGAACCAGGTACATCAATCCAGATAGAAAATGTAAATAACAGTATGCCAAACATAGAGAAATCCAGATCTCTAAATGTTAAACACAATTCTCTACCAAACACCTGTATAAAGTATTCATAAAAAATTGTGCAAATCCTCTGTTATGTTTAATCCATTGGGATACTTGCTGTCCAGTTCAACAATATATCTAGTCTCCTTTCTTCTCAGCAATTTGTCCCTATTCCCCCCTCTTCTAAGTGGTGCTACTGCATCTATCACATAATATGATAAGCAGGCTAAGTCATTACAATGTGTTAATTTAAAATGACGTGCCACAGGGTAGGCGTTGTCGTTATTGACAATTGCCCTGAGATGCTGCAATATCCTGACGTGCACCTGCAGCTTTGTGCTACCAATATAGCGTAAGCCGCAGGTGCACTCCAGGAAATACACAGCATACTCAGTCCAGCAGTTATTATTACCTAAGATGGCAATTGGATCGCTGGTGAAAGGGGAATAAAAATGTGTTTTATTTATTCTGAATTTGCATGCTCGTCAAACCGAACATTTGAAGAAACCATTCTTTGACGTTAACCAGGTACTGCAGTTGTGTTTCTATCTAGGACCCTAATTAGATATTCCCGATTTATGCCCTTGTATGGTTATAATAAATAATATCCTTATGAAGGCATAAGAATCATATCCATATTTAGTAATAGCCCATGCAATCCAGATACGGAAAGGCTAGTCCCCTAGACTCCTAGAAAGTACAATGCATTCTTTAAACAAACCAAGCCTCCAGCAGCCCGGGAAATCCCCCTGCTCTTGATTTGATTTGCACAAGAACTCCTAGAGTCAAGAAAGAACTGTTAGTTCTTTGTGACGTCTTATGTCCAACCTTACGTCAAACCCGGCACCTTTCAGGTATAAATATACCAACGTTGCCTTAAGCAAACACACAGTGGTTTGGAGCAGAGCGGCTATCTACTTACCCGAAGCCCAGCTGATGCGAGAGCCGAAGGAAGCTGCCCCTCCCTTTTGACGCACTGAGAAAGACGCTGTCTTTTTCTCCAGCCGAGAAAATTCCAGCTCCGGTGTTTCCAGTCACCCTTGCGGGTTGCTGGGATATCGAGTCCTGAGAGAGAGATACAAGACCTCCTACATTCTATTACCAAGGTACGGAGCTGACTAAACCCTTAGGAGTATTATTGATTTAGATTCCTTGGCAAAAAAACAACTTAACTTAAACTGCAACTTACTTACTACTTCCCACGTATTAGGCTTAGGTCAGGTACACCGGGGTAGGCGTATCTTAGAAGCACCAGTTGAGTACGTTAGTCGATGTTTTTATGTATGTATATATTTTATCCATTTTAAAGTATCATATGGCTAAGAAACCATATCAATGCTTTTACAGTATTATTTTATAATACTCCTTTTACTGTACGCACTTTACTTTATGATAAGTATTGCAATTGTGGCAATTCATTTCGCTTGCATGAGAAAGAAGACTGCTCAATAAATAACAACTTTTATTGAAAACGCCTGTCTCTCTATTTCTCTGCACTCTGGTGAAACTAAGTATGCATGATTGACTGAGTGAAATAACCGTCTATTGTTTTCACACGACTCTAGAGATACACTCTTTATTCTGAGGGAGCAAAGTTGTCATGTTTATGCGGTTGTCAGAAACTAATCCCTTCTTGTCTAAATCCGGAGAGTTAACTCTTTCCTGAACAATCGAGAAAGTTTTTAGTGACCTCTGAGCTAGCTGGCAAAACTAACTAAGTCTAATATAGTTAGTAAAGACCGTGTCGACCTCAGTCCTACGTCTACACTGCTGTTTATATTATTCCAATGCGCAGAGCCTATTGGGAATATAGGAACTACACTACATGGCGCCCAACGTTTGGTAAGGCGATAATCTAACGCAAGACATTAGAGTAACTCAGTCGTGCTTTTTCACACAGACCCTTTTTTCCGTAAAAACTCCACTAGACGTCTGGAGTGGGTAAAAGGTTAAAATCCGCCGGAACTTAGTAGGAAGAGATTCCTATGTATAGTTTTTGGTTTAGTCAACGTTGAAGGATACAGTGTTCCAAAATATTGTGCACCTAATCTTTGTTTCCTTGGAAACCTGCTCTGCAAACTTTCAATAAAATAATGTCGACTAACGGCGACAGCAACGAAACCGGTGGAGCTGCAGTAGATGCGAATCAACCGGGTTTCGATGTTACAGGGTTTAATGAAAATGAACCGGGTGCAATTATCATCCCGGCAAAGAAGAACTATAACTCTTAAACTTATAGCAAATGGACTATCACCAAGAGGTGGTACAGTCATATTCGTGGTAGAGGCCCATGAATATCGGCAGACAGAGGTATTCTATTCATGGATACATTTTTCAGCAGCAAACGCTGTAACACAAGACTTCCACTATTACAAAATAGAGGAACCTCCGGATGAATACACTGCATTCGAGGACGTTGAAATCCCACTAACTTACCAAGAGCACCTGCTCTGGTTTAAAGGCGCCCTAAAACATCAAAATCACATCACCATGCTCGGTCCACTAGGTAGACCAGGAGCCATGTGGCCGGTTCTAGCCAGCTACACACCACATCCAGACATTGATAAAATGTCAGACCGGGAACTTTTAGCTCAGCTAAAACTACTAATTAAAATACATAGACAATTGGTCCAATATGTAATGCGGACTTCAACAGTCCAACCAGCAATAATAATTCCACAGAACACCCCTCACCAGGGGAACACAAAGAAAATCACACCACAGAATATGCAATCTGCCATTGGCAAAATACCTGCAAAACGGGAACAAATTCCATTCTGGTTAGCACAAAAAATCACTCAGATAGAGGCAGTATTTCCTGATACTACACCTCATGAGAAACACAGAATTCTGACTACCTGCTTTCCAATGGGGGTCGCACCACATGTGGAGGACTGTGACACTTGGGGCACAGTCTTTGCTTCAATATACACAAAAACACATGGGTGTCGATTCCGATCCGGTAAAATGCGCTCCGAATGGTCGTACGGAGAGTTTTTTCCCCGTACGAATCGTATCCGTAGACGTCCCGTACGTACGATGAAGTACGATCCGTACTAGGTGCCGAACTCCGTACGAGTCGTACAGGACTCCGTACGACTCAAATCTCCGTACGAATCTCACTCGGAACCCGCAGTACGCGACATCGCGGCACGTTTTTACGACCCAGCAAGTACGATCCGTGTCGGGTACGCGCCGTACGACCCTTTTCCTACGGGAGCCGAAAACAGTCGTAAACGCAGAGTTCGCGCCAAAACAGGTACAGAAGGCCCCCCCCTGGGTACGGCACGTACCCCCCATGATCGCAGGGGTACGCGCCGTACCCCTGTGGTCATGTGGGGTACGCACCGTACACCCAGCGTACATGGGGAACGCACCGTACCCCATGTACAGTGGGTGTACGGCACGTACCCCATGTACGCTGGGTGTACGGCACGTACCCCGCATGACCAGAGGGGTACGGCGCGTACCCCTGCGATCATGGGGGGTACGCGCCGTACGGTGTGTAGGTGAGCGTGCGATTTTCCGTACGAATCGACGTGTACCGTACGAATCGCGTACGGGTCGGCCGATCGGAATCGTCCGGTCGTACGGCGTCTGTACGAGTCGTACGGAAACGGCTCCGGATACGATTCGTACGCCGGATTATTTTACCGGATCGGAATCGACCCCATGGTGTTCCGTCTATGGCGATAATACCAGATGTGCTACGACAGATTCAAAATGAATACGGTCCAGAACCTGCTTTAACTCTGGGTATGAAATTACTGAAAGACTTCAAGCAGGTCTCGGCTATATTATTAGCCAACATAAAAGGAGAAGCAGCAACTGTGGTGATCCGCCAGAAATTGAAAGAAACAGATATAGCAGAACAACCATTTGAACTTGCCAGAATCATAGAAAAATCCTATGAAGAACTAGGTAGAGATAGTTTGGGTGGGAAACCAGTAAAACCCCAACTAACTGAAAATCCTGAAAAAGCCTTTATTAAAAATAATCTGAATACTCCAAAAAAGAGTTGGGATGGTAATAAACAATCCACTCCCAAAGAAAAAAGATTCCAGTCCAGAGGAAGGTCTCCTCAACGGAGAGAAAGATCTCCGGACCGAGGACACAAGTCTCCCCAGAGGGAGCCCTCTGAGAAAAGATACAACCTTAGAGATAGGGATAAATTGAGAAAACCTGATAGATATCAAGATATTGATACACGTCCCTCTCGATCTTTTCAGACTTCCTCACAGAAATCGGAAAGAAGAGGACGGTCAGAACACAAAGAAGAGCACGTCAAGTCCAAAGACAAGGAACCTGCTCATCAAAGTAAAAAATTACAATTTCCAAAAAAGAAGGCAGCCAGTATTAGAATAAAACATGCCGAGGATCCTGAGGACACAACTGAAAAACGGAGAGTGGGCCCAGACAATGCTAGACAGCGCAGCAGAAGTGACAATAGCTCGCAAGATCCTGATGAATCTTCTGGAGACAGTGGACACGAATGAATACATTCAAGTGGAAACTGCAGACACCATAGTTAGCAAACCCCATAAATTATACAAAATAACATTGCGTATAGAGGGGGACAAGACTAGGAAAGTAAGGGCTCTCTTTTGGGATAACCTTTCGAAAGGCTATGACATCCTGTTAGCTGAGAAAGACTGGCCACCAGAGTTTGTCAGGGAGTGCCCTCATGGCGAAGAAATGATTATGCCTGCCTTCTTAAATCATATTCCAATACATAAAAAATATAAATTTGCAAGAAAATGGGCAGGAGCCCAAGCTCCTGCATTATATAAAAATCATGTAGGATGGGATGAGGATTCTCCTCCTCACAAAATTCAGTTAAAAAATCAACCCACTGCACAAAGGCAGTGCCCAGTTAAACAAGAAGCTAAAAAGCAAGTCAGGGAGATCCTAGATCAACTTGAATACCAGGGGGTGATTGAAACATGCACCTCACAAATGAACAATCCTTTGTTTCCTGTCTCCAAGCCAGACGATTCATATCGTCTAGTTTTGGACTACAGACACCTAAACTCCTGTTGCAAAACATTTGCAGTACAAAACTCACACAGTGCAGCACTAATGAATAACATTGTGCGCAAAAAATATAAAATGACATTAGACATCTCTAATAGATTCTTTTGTCAAAACATTGCACCTGAAAGCAGGTATTTGACCGCTTTCTCAATAATGGGGTCACAAAAACACTTCTGTCGACTCCCACAGGGATTCAAGAATAGCCCAGGATTATTCTCAGCAAGGGTAACAGAGTTACTACAAATATATGATGATGAGGCATTATCGTATGTCGATGACATCTATCTCACAGATGATGACCTGGAGACACACTTGAAAAGAGTGAACACCATAATACTTGGGTTCGCAGCTGAAGGGTACAAATTCAACTTTAAAAAGTCACAAATTGCCCATCTAACTGTCCTGTTTTTAGGATATGAATTATCAAGTGAAGGTAAGAGCCTAGCAGACAACTTCCTAGAGAAGTGCGCTGCACTCCAAGCACCTAAAACGCTGAAGAACTTACAATCAATACTAGGTTTCCTGAATTTCGGAAGAACATACATTCTAAATTATGCAGAGAGGGTTAAACCTCTATATGATTTAATAAAACCTGATTTCAAACCAATAAATTGGACTCAGAAACACACAGAAATGTTAAGATCATTATAAACAGACGTTAGCTAAAACAAAATTGCAGACTTGCGAAAACGTACGCAACCTTGTAATCCGAGTCATCCCAGGAAGATGCGGATTCACGTACCTAACCTCTAATGAGGGAGACACTGTACCAATAGCTTACAAATCTCACTTGTACACACAAGCTGAAATGAAATTCAGTTCTACTGAAAAAATTCTAACTGCGGTTCAAACTGCTGTAGCAAAAGAAAGAGCCCTAGCACAAGGTAAACAAATAATAATCGTTACACCAGTACCTGCCCTAGAAGCAGTAACAAAAGCAAGCATTCCAAATGCTAAAGCATTACATCCAAGATGGATACAATGGGTTAATTCTCTTGCTGCAACAGACGTAGTATACGAATTTGATCCTAATTTAAAAACAGAAGAATTTCTCCAATATGAATATGAATGTCCTCTGCCGACCGAAATCCTGCCTCTAGAACATTACAGCTGTATAATATATACAGACGGATCAGCACAACCCGCAGTTGGGGGTAAACAAGCTTACAGTGCTGCGTGCGCGATTGTTAAAGGTCGTTGGCACGAAGGAACATTTAGACGACTGGTCACTAAAACCCAATCTCTAGGAGATTGTACAGCTCAGCGAGCTAAACTACTAGCATTTAAGATGCCGCTTGAAAATACCGATGGCGAATTCCCCACACTAATAGTGTGCGACTCATATTACTGTGTTCAGTCTTATAATGAATACTTGCAGAACTGCGTTCAAAACGGCTTCAAAGATGCAAAAGGTGGCACAATCAAGCATAAAACGCTTTGGGAACAAGTAGTTCTTTTACAGAAAGAACTACAAAAGACTCACGTGATACATACACTGAGTCATCAACGTGATGGCGTTCACGTTGCGGGGAATTCATTGGCTGATGAAGCCGCGAAGGCAGCTGTGCAAATGGCTTCCGTAGCTGCTATCACCCGGTCAAAAACAAAAATAGACAGCGATATAATGCAAGCTGTCAGTGCTTCAGTAAAAGATGATAGAAAAACACTCCCGAAAGGCTTTCCAGTAAAGTACTCATATATAACTGATGCGAATAATGTTCCTTTTGCTCGAATCCCTGGAGTGGGGGATAGGGCAATTCCAAACATGGAACACAGGTTAGGACTAATTTTAGCGGCACACGAAGGGCTCGCTTCTGTACCCGCTGGTGTTTCTGCCACAACATCGTTATTAAAACAGAGATATTGGTGGCCGCGCATGATAAAACAAACTAGAAACTATGTTCTAGAATGTGAAATATGCCAAAGAATGAAAGTATCAACAGTGAAACGACCAGCACAGACGCCCCTTCTAATCTCAGATAAACCATTAGCGTGTGTTTACCTGGACCACTGTGGTCCCTTACAAAGGGATGGCAACTCTAAATATATCATGGTCGCAGTGGATTCCTGCACGAGATTCATTTGGATGTAGCCCCAGCGCTCGGCTGGCGCCAGAACTGTTATAAAAGATTTGCAAGTCTTTATCGGCACACACGCAATTGGCATGCTACATTCTGACCAGGGTCCTGTGTTTTGCTCTCGGGCTTACAAGGAGGCCATGGCCAGCATGGGCATTGCATTGCGGTACTCTTCTCCCTTCCATTCTGAGGGAAATGCGGTAGTGGAAAGAAAAAAACGGGACATAAAGCAATCTATAACGGCGAGGGTATTAGGTTCGGGTGATGGGTGGGTCAAACATTTAACAAGTGTCCAACGTAGTCTTAACAATCTGCCAAGAAATTCTCTAAAAGGTCTCACTCCCTACGAACTATTGTTTGGTACTAGAATGCACATTCAGGACTTAGATAGTCACACTTCAGTGGTAGAGGAAAAAGCCTTTGATATCAAAGACCGTTTGGCTGTTTTACAGGACTTAAATGAAACAAGAAGAAGTCTGAGGAATATAAAGTTAAAGCAACAGCCACTGAAGAAAAACCACCTGTCCCAGCAAGAGCTGTCTGGATTCCAAAGATTGGGGATCTGGTCAAAGAAAAGATCGCGGTGAAGAAGGAATTTGGGCCTTCTTACAGAAAAGCAGTACCTGTCTTAGCTGTCAGAGGAACAAGATCAGTAGTACTACCGCCCCTTGCTGGTAAAAAGGAGAACCGAGTTGTATCCATCGACCTGGTAAAACCACAATCATGTGGCCAATAATAAGTAGTAGGCCCAGTGGACTCCCAAGAAATAGCAGTAGACCAAATTTTGCTACAATCCAAGAGGTTCAAACTGAGAGACTAATCACATTTGATAAACCTGCAGTGAATAAAAAAGGACTATGCAACAAAGCCATGGAACTTGTGCCTCTTGAAACCCAAATTGCAACAGTTCGTCAAGAAACACCAATCTACAACGATGTAGCCTCAGACTATGCTGATGAAACAAAGAAAGATCCAAAGGCAATTGAAAATCCTGAAGCAATTCCAACAATTGACAGAACTGCATCTGGCTACTTCATCATTTCGATGACTTTTCTGAAGATCGAAGCGAACATGAAGAAACGCCAGCAACAAAAACTTTCAAAGACAAAGTGACTGAACTTTTTCACCAACTAAAAGAAACATATCTGATTTCACCATGGATTGAATTTTGGATTGTGTTAGGTGTACTTTTCCTCCTGCTTTGGCTCATCATGGTTTTATGTTTGGGTAGATTCATTGATGGAAAATATAGTACAATGGACACAGCAAGTCAGAACATCAACTTGGTCCTAAAGCCTCACAGATCCTCTCACATCGAGAAAAGAGAACTGTCATCAGTGAACATCACAGCCAATCCAATACCCGGTGGGGTAGCATGGGACAAAACGGATTATGAAATCTATGGCCCGATTGAGCTCTTGAAATATCCACACCAGTTTAAGGTTTCCTTAAGTGACTTTGTGACACCGAGTACTTTCTCTGATGATTGGGACTTTGAAAACATTAATAATATGATGTCAGATTTAGTAATTTCAGCTAAATTCACAGAACATGATTATTTGCAGGGTTCATCGAATTATGAGGAGTTATATTGTTATAATCATTTTGGTGATCACTATTTGCATAAAACTGCTCAGCCTAGAAATGTTTTAACATATAACCAATGGGAACATTGTCTAATTCCGCCAAAAGGCAGCTCAAATTTTTTTGTTGAGAAATTCCAATACTTCTCAGGTTTTAACAACAGTGATCCAGAAACATTTTATTTCAAAATGTTAAATAGGACAGGAATGAAAACAATGTTGAGAAATACTAAATTGATTAATTCTGAAAGATTTTATGACAAAATGTCTATATTTGGTTTTGAATTTTGGAAAAACAATATTGAAACAAAAACCATCTGGGGTTCAAAAGACTGGCAGGTACAAGGCCTAGAAGCATTATTTAGGGCCTGCATGATCCCGGAACAAATAATATTTCTGAATAACACAATTCAACAAACTACTTGTCTTGGCCTAGCTAAGATAAAAGACTTAGATAAACCGTCTATTCCAAAGCCCATACCTGATAGTAATAGCACTATAGATGTGGAGATAGACGTATCCCATATTTTATACCAAAACAGAACAAATCCTGATTGGAAAAAATGGTTGATCTGGCCCACAGACACTAATAACTGTCAAGATAGATTCCTGAACAAAACACAGGGGTTCAAACAGAACAGGCCAGACCCAAGATACTCCCAAAGACAACATCCAGGGATAGTTACAACATACAGTGTAGGGAAACTATGCCTCAAATGGCTACAAAAATCTACACTGGCTGAAATTAAGCAACACTTGACTTTACTTAAATACGGTGCTGACTTGCGAGATTTCATACTGGGACCTCGCAAACAGCGTCAAAAACGTTTCATAGCGGCCGGTATATACGCTGCATACAACGAAGCTTGGAAAGAAACACAAATTGAAACAGCAGAAAAAATACGAGAAATTGATCATATTTATTTGGAAAAATCACTTTCTGTCGTGGACAATGGGTTAGTGACTCTGTCCTCCAGAATATATTCACTGGACAGCATTGTATCATCTGCTATTGATATAATAGAGCAGGACTTGCTAATGTTACAACATGGTCAGTCCCAATTGCGTTCTATTGTACAGCTTGGCTGGACGTTGCAAAATCTGTGTTCAGGCTACGTGCCATGGCGTTTAATCAACACTTCCACTACCTAGTTCTGGATTGGCTTTGACTAGTTTGTTACGCATGCTACATGCTCTTCTATAAGTTCTCATTGGAATATCAGGGAACTTATCACCTAGGATGCCATCTGTAAGTACAATGGGCCAGTTTTTCTTGATGATTGATTTTATGTTCCTTTCCTGTTTGCTATATGTTAAAATCAGGTGTGGTGTATCATCAGTTTCTGGCTCGGCTATCTCAGATTTTGAGAATAGTGACTCCCTGGTTCGTTCTTGAACTTTTACTAGAGCATTAGTTAAAGTGGTTTCTTTGTACCCTCTTGCTTTTAAACGCCCCACCATTTCTTGAGCACATTTGTCAAAGATTTCTGGAGTGCTGCATATTCTTTTGAGGCGTAGATGTTCTCCATATGGGATGCTTTCAATAACATGCCGGGGATGACCACTGCTGGCATGCAAAATGCTGTTGCCAGCTGTTCGTTTCCGGAATAAAGATGTTGTGATTGTGCATTCAGATATTGCTACCTGGACATTGAGGAATTCAGATTTATATTTGCTGACATTGGATGTAAAAAAGAGGTTGCACTTGTTCTGATTGAGTGACTCAACAAAACTAACTGCACTGCTTTCATCCCCTTCCCAGACACAAAAAACTTCGTCAATGAATCTCATCCAATGCCGAACATGATTAAAACCAGGGGTGACGATGAGATCCCGCTCCTCCCACCAGCCCACATGCAGACAAGCGTAACTGGGGGAGAAGCAGGATCCCATCGCCACTCCTTTAATCTGCCTCCAAATGTCCCTGCCAAACATAAAAAAGTTATTGTGCAGACACCACTTTACCAATTCAATCAACATTTTGTTGTGTCCGTAATATTCACAAGACCTGCGACCTAAGTAATGCGCTATGGCTTGTATACCCTTCTCATGCTCTATGCAGGTATATAGCGATTCAATGTCAAGAGTTAGCATGCACCAGCCCTCCTGCCATTCAATAGAGTTCAATTTTTCTAAAAAGTCTTCAGTGTCTTTAATATAACTACTTAGTTTTTTCACATGGTCCTGCAAAAAGAAGTCAAAATATCTGGGAGGTATTCTCACTCATGCTATTGATTGCCAAAATGATTGGTCAGCCTGGTACCGGATGTTTCATTTTGTGTATCTTTGGTATAAGATACAGGCTGGGCAACACAGGATTTTCGTTGTGTAGAAAGCCAAATTCCGTTGATGTTATCAACCCCTCCCTGTTGTAGGACATCAATTGCCTTCGCAAGCTGTCCTTGAACTTTTTGTATTCCAGACCGTTGGTCTTGACATAGCAATCCACATTCTCCAATTGTCTCATGGCTTCCAAAATATATTCCTTTTTCTGCCAGAGAACAATATTGCCTCCCTTGTCCGATTTATTTATTACAATCTCTTTGTTTGTACTGAGTTTATCAAATAATCTGGTGTATTGCTTCTCCTTGTGTGTCTGTTTATGCTTGTTTCTCTTCACTTTCCGATTTAGTTGTTTTAGTTCATCCACTACACATTCATGAAAAATGTCTACCGCGTCTTTAGGCATCATCGGAATAAATGCACTTTTGATCTTGAAAGGACTTTCTCCCGCTCCCTTCTGTTTGATGCCTATGTCCTGCAGCTCATTTTGAGTATTAGGAATTTCCGTTGCTTCTGGTTGTGAAGCCATACCGCTTTTTTTTGGTAATATTTTCTGTTGTTTATTTTGTTTACCCAAATCAGTTAAAGTTAATAATAATCTGGCATCTTTCGCAGCAGCCAATCCAGGTTCATGTGGATTTGATGTACTCATATTATTGTTTACCCCTTCAGCATTATTGATTTCTTTAGATGCAAAAGACTTCTTAAGCTTAAGTTTCCTGATGAAGCAAAAAATATCGGCCCTTGTGCTGGTGTAATTGAAAGAACTTACTGGGCAGAAATTAAGTCCTAATGCCAAAAGTTGTTCCTCGGCGGCCGTTAAGATTTCATTAGATAGATTGGTGACTGTACAATCCATTATTGCTTCTTCTTGCTGAACCAAGGCTTCTTTTTTTGATAATGCTGTGGCTGCTTTGCGACATTTCTTCCTTGCTCTCCGCTTTGCATTGCGCCTTTTCCTGTTTGATTGTTCCGCGTTCTGGGGCGGAGAGTTTGAAGACGATCCTCGACTAAAAAATCGATTTCTTCACCTACATAAATATATATATATATATATATTTATTTATTTTCACTGAAAAAACAAAAGGTTACAAGGACGTTAAATTTTGCATATAGAATTTAAAAAACTTAGAAATTCACAAAAAAAACCCAATATTTACAGGGACGTTATAGTTAGGGTCAGATTTTACTCATACAAACCAGAGAAATTCAGCCATTATAGTTAGCTGAGTTAACTATAACTCGCGCACCTGCGATGCACTGCTTATGACCTCACATATTACATCAAGCATGACATGGTCAGTGATATCACTGATGACATCTCAAATAACATCACTGATGACATCATCCAGTGACTTTGAGTATTTTTAGAAAGATAATGAGTTTATGGAGAAAAAGCATTTTGGGATCCTCCTTTTTCTTGACCTGGCTTGACGGATCACCCTGAAATTTTCAAGACAGCGGCTGACGTGACTGACCCATTAGTTTTGATAATGTCATATTACCTCACTCCTCTTACAAGGAGAATAAATCCACTGTTCCTGAAACCGAGCATCGACTCGTGGCCTAATCAGAGTATAAGTCGAGTCGGGCATTTCTGGTATTTCAGGATGGTAAATGGGATGGACTTCACTCATGGGACACTGTGCCACTATCGTTGGTACCTTTTGCACAATCTGCCTCGATAACCCACCAAGGTCATTACATTACCACAAACTTCATTGGGGGCCATACCTGTAGCATGTATCCTATCCCGTATGTCATGTAAGATCTGCGGTGCAACACCCCGAAAACACTATTCCCACAGTCCTATCAGATTGGCCGACATATGCTTAAGGGCATCCTGCTGTATGAAGAGCTCATAATGTGTCATCACACTCCACACATCTTCCACACTATAGATCGCGTTCCGAGCCCACTGAGCTGCTTGATTTGCCACTATTTGCTTTTCCTCATCATCCACAGCAGAACACACCAATCCTTGCTCCATGCGTTCTTGCACTACTGCCCAGTTCGCTCCATGCATCCCATGCACGTCGTCTCACCATTTTGCCGTGTTTGAGGTGTTACACTTAAGGGGGAAAAAGCAGATTAAGAGACAGGTATCGTCATGAATGGAGACTGTACGGTAGGGGTAAACGGGGAAGTAGCAGCATATATACAGAGCCAGTAGGCTCCTGCCCCTGTGACTTGGGTAATTCGAGGAGAAGCAAGCTGGGCTGGAGCTGAGGCAGTGGGGCTAGAAACAGAAACACTAGAGAGGGTAGCACTAGGGGCCAAAGACTGGGACGTCAGAACTGTTGGGTATATCCGTATAAGGAGGTGGGGGGCGAGAATCTAATAACTCCTCAACAAAAACATCTTTTTCCTCTCTAGCAACATAATATTTACCATTCTGTATTTGAAACTTCCCATCTGCACATTCTATGCCTTTCTCTATCTTTTCTCTATCATAGGCCACTGCTTTCTGCATTATCATTTGTGTCTGTCTCTTCCGGGCCTCCATCTCTGCTCTCATACGTCGTTGCTTTGCTTCCTTCTGCCATACTCTTAAAGAATCAAGGATAGACTGTCTGCTCTTTTTGGCAAACAATTTATCCTGCAAAAAATTCAATTTTTGTTCATCAAACGAGCCAGTAAGTGGTCACTGTAAGTCAGCATTGTCCCTCGTATATTTATTCAACAGCGTGCTAAACATATTAGGGCCAATGCCATGCTTGACGTATACATCAACATTTGGGGTACCCTCCGAAGATGCAGTCTGGCTCTCTTCTAGTCGAGCCTCAGTAGAACAACATCAACACCCAAAACACCCTAATTTACTTAAACAAGGCATCTTAACATAAGGCACATGCGCTGTCCCCAACTGACAATTGTAACCCCAACCAGCAAAAGAGTTCGAGAACTAGACCAAAAAACGGTCCTACAGTCCAGAGACTGTACCAAGTTCAAGAAGACAGGCTTCAGCCCCAGACCTTTTCAAGAGTAAGCCAACTTTCCAGTTGGACTGGCAGAATGTTCGCAAACACTATGTGTCTTATAAGGTCCCTCAAACCCACCAAATTCAAATCAAGGCAGTCCGAACTCCGTACCAAGACACAACCCGTCGTCTAGTGCCGTTCAAGCAAGGCAGTCCGAAAACTGCACCAAGACAGCCCGGAGACTGTACCAGGACACAGCCTGTAGGCCTATGCCGTTCAAGAATGGTGCAATTTTTCCAAGAATCAAATCACTCACCTGGTGCACTCAGGTCGAGTCAAATTATTCTCCACTGCCTACTCTTCGGAACAAATGGTCAACTCCAAGGTTTTGCCTTCTCAGGACCCCATCCGGTGACCACTAGATGAGGACTCACCCGATTAGGCGGGCGGGGCAGCCAAGAGAACCGGGATCTTATCATGTGGGGATCCCTGATCATCCCGACTGACCCTACACCACTGACCCAGCAACCCGTCTATGGATGAGTCGGATCACCTTGCGGGGTCACTGTTCGGGTGCCAACTGAAGGAAGTGGCCCTTAGGGTCCACCCGGGTTACTGAGAACCACTCACTATGCCTTTCCAAGTAATGAAGAGTCAGTCAGACCGTAGAGAATGCAAACAGGTGTCTATTAGCAATACTCTGAAGAGGAGTCCAATCTGACCTGCACCCTAAGATGTCTGCAGAGGGACTGGCACCCAACCTGCAACACGTAACCAATCCTCCAGGACCCCCAACCACGCCCACAGTGGAAAGTTCCCAGCTTAGGCCAAATGTGAACAAAGAGGCACAGAAGGATGAGCTGCCAACTGCTAGATGGGTACACCCTATCATAGTTTCAAGGTTGCCGTGCCGGCTCTCAGCATCTCGTAACGCGGGAGCAGAGCTACACACATGGATAGGTAAGCAGAGGCAGAATGGCCTAATCATTAATAAGTCAGAAAGCAACCTTGAACATAAGAGAAAATAATAACTAAATACAGTCTTTGGCTGAGGCAAGCAAAATGAATAACAGGGCTTAGTTCGGACACAGCCTAATAGGGATTGCCAAATACAAAATGGAGTCACCATATATCTATATATATATGGCAATAGCCAGAAGGTAGTTATAGTTGTTTTTTTGTTTTGCCAATAACTTTGGCGCTGCTTGGCTTATCTTCACAAAATTGTCAAAAAACATTTTTGTTCAGCTGCTGTGTTGAAAGTTTTGGGGTGATCCATCAAGCGGGGGCTGTGGAAATAGGCGGGTCCCAAAAACATGTTTTCTTATGTTATGTCTATGGGGATTTTTAAATTTTTGAGCATGACTACAGCCTGAACCGCAGAACCGAATTACACCAAATTAGGCAGAAAGCTACATGTTGGTCCAGAAGCTGGATTTTTGTGGTTTAGTGTAAATCCATTAAGTAGTTTCAGAGATATTCAAGTTTAAAAAATATAGATATCTGGGGACGTGAGCCCTTGCAGTGGACTTGTGGATCCTACTGAACTTTGATCGACTGCCAACACTACAACCAGGAAGTGTTGGCAGCCATCTTAGGACTTGGATTGAAGCAAAGTCCCCAAAAAAATGTAAAAAAGGGGTCAGGGTAGGAATATCTGACCGCCCCAGATATGTTGGGTGGGTCCCGAAGAGACCCGGTAGGGCGTTAAAACCATTTTGTAAAAATTCTATTTTGCTGCAAATTTGCGGGTGGATCTGTGAATCCACAGCAAAATTGAAAAAAATGAAGCGTGATTCAAATTCCGCCGACCGCAATGCCGATTTTTTGCACAGATTATTCATTGCATTTGATATCATAACTATATAAATTGCAAATTTGGTTATTTGATCATTGTTTTGATCTAATGGTATGGTGAAATAAGTTGAATTCCGCCGACCTAAATGCCAATATTTTGTACAGAAAACTTTATTAATTGCAATTGAGGCTCTAATTACAAAGCTGCAATTTTGGAAGCTTACGAACACACTGTGTAATGTTGTAATTTACACTTTAAATTTAGAATTTAAAATGTATAATTTGCAATGTAAGTTGTTGTGAAGGCATCATGTTGATTACCATCTTAAAAATAAGCCGCGCGGTATGTATCAAAGAAGTATTTCTTCTATGTCGGCCAACTGTTTGGTGTATTTCTATAGGCAATCGAGGTACAGGAAATTGCTTGACAAAGGTTTAATGCCGAAACGCGTCGCCCTTTTGTTGGTGCACAATAGATTTATGTGCCTCTTCTGGTTTTTCTGCATCTCGTTATTTTTGTCATGGGGCAGAATATGAGAAATCCTTTGCCTTTTAAATGGCTGCTGCGGCCGCCTGCAGGCACCAACGCTGAAGGCTGGGAACTACGAAGAGCAGCATCTGTGAGCTATTTACGAATGTGCAGTGGTTCCTGCCGTTCCCATAGAAGGATTGAAGAGGAGGAGGAATACTTGGGTAAGCGGGTGCTACGGCTAAGCAGGGGTTTTATGTGGAGGTGGGGGATCTATGTCGGAGGCCTGAGATCGCTTGCCCCTGTCATTTCCCCTGCTCACCCAAGCAACTCCGCCTCTGCCCACACTCGTACTTAAGTAGCAATTGGGAACAGTGGTAACTGTTGCAGTCTCGATTCGACCGTGTGTATCAGAAGAACGTAAAATAAATATGTATTATGGGAAAGTGAAAGAAAAGCAGTTGCAATATTATTTAACGAGGACCAAGATTCAATTAATAGTTCACCATTGACCACTGCTGTCACAAGTGGAGCTGATTCAACAGTCAAACAGAAGCTCTTTTTGCTAGAAAAACTAAGCAAACATGAACTCAATAAATGGTGGGAAGTTGCCTCCTTAAAAAACTACGTGGAGGTTGGAACAGTGCCTCGAGGCCTTATTGAATATCTATTGTACCAACTTATGAAAATCCGAATCAAGATCTTCTTACGAAATGGGCAGAATTTATGGCCAAAACCGGTAAGGGCATGCTTGAAATGTTAATCAAGTATGGACAAATTGATTTGGACTATACTAGGAAATAATTGGGTGCATTAGGAGCTGAAATCGAGAAAATTAAAACGGACAAATCAGTAGTGGAATGTTTAAAAACACTGCTCAACAAATTGAAAGAATATGAGGACGGAATATATACAACAATTTATGTAATGGTATGGTGAAATAGGTTGAATTACGCCAACCTAAATGCCGATATTTTGTACAGAAAACTTTAATAAATGCAATTGAGACTCTAATTACAAAGCTGCAATTTTGGAAGCTTACGAACACACTGTGTAATGTTGTAATTCACACTTTAAATGTAGAATTTATAATTTGCAATGTAAGTTGTTGTGCAGGCATCATGTTGATTACCATGTTAAAAATAAGCCGTGCGGTATGTATCAAAGAAATATTTCTTCTATGTCATCCAACTGTTTGGGGTATTTCTATAGACAATCGAGGTACAGGAAATTGCTTGACAAAGGCTTAACGTTGAAATGCGTCGCCCTTTTGTTGGTGCACAATACATTTTCTTGCCTCTTCTGGTGTGCCGCATATTGTTATTTTTGTCATTGGGGCAGAATATGAGAAATCCTTCGTGTATATATATAAATATAACTATATATATATATATATATATATATATATATATATATATATATATATATATATATATATATATATATATATATATATATATTTATATATATATATGGAAATCAACAAAAAGCTCTTGTGCTTTTGGAAGGCACACGACTATATCCTGCTATCCAGCTTTTTGGCCCCTTGCAGATCTCCTGCCCATTTCTCCATAATTCACAGCCATGCCCGACGCGTTTCGAGGCCACTCCACCTCTTCTTCATGGGGTTACTTACACAGAAGCATCCACAACTCACCCTTGAGTTCAACACCATTTTATTGAATTTTCACGGCCCTGAGTGGGCGTGGCCCAACGTGCATGCCTCCTGGCATGCTGGGTCACGTTGTCCATATGGGTGGGTTAAAAATCATAGACCTTGAGTAGGTTACATGCCACTGTGTCTCGTTATAAGTCTATTTTTGCTCCTTAAGTAGGAGGGGAAATGAGACTGAAGAGCTGTTATAATTTTCGTTGAACATCGTGCTGCACGGCGAAGATCGTTTCTTTGCCACAGCCTTTCTACAATGCAGCGGTTCTTCCCACAGTGCCGAAATGGTGCTCTACCCCACGGCCAAGAACAACCGTACAAAATGTGGAAATCAACAAAAAGCTGTTGCGCTTTGGGAAGGCACACAACGATATCCTGCTATCCAGCTTTTTGGCCCCTTGCAGATCTCCTGCCCATTTCTCCATAATTCACAGCTGTGCCCAACGCGTTTCGAGGCCACTCCGCCTCGTCTTCATGGGTTCATTTACACAGAGGCATCCACAACTCACCCTTGAGTTGAACACCATTTTATTGAATTTTCACCGCCCTGATTGGGCGTGGCCCAACGTGCATGCCTCCTGGCATGCTGGTTCATGTAGTCCATATGGGTGAGTTTAAAATCATAGTCCTTGAATAGGTTGCATGCTTCTGTGTCTCATTATAAGTCTATTTTTGCTCCTTAAGTAGGAGGTGAAACAAGGCTGAAGAGCTGTTATTATTTTCTTTGAACATCATGCTGCACGGCGAAGATCGTTTCTTGCCACAGCCTTTCTACAATGCAGTGGTTCTTCCCACAGTGCAGAAATGGTGCTCTTCTCCACGGCCAAGAACTGCCATACAAAATGTGGAAATCAACAAAAAGCTCTTGCACTTTGGGAAGGCACACAAAAATATCCTGCTATCCAGCTTTTTCGCCACTTGCAGTTCTCCTGCTTGTTTCTCCATAGTTCACAGCCATGCCTGACACGTTTCGAGGCCACTCCGACTCTTCTTCATGGGGTCATTGGCACAGAAGCATCCACAACTCACCCTCGAGTTCAACATCATTTTATTGAATTGTCACCGCCCTGAGTGGGCGTGGCCTAACGTGCATGCCTCCTGGCATGCTGGTTCACGTAGCCCATATGGGTGAGTTCAAAATCATAGTCCTTGAGTTGGTTACATGCTTCTGTGTCTCGTTATAAGTCCTGTGGCAAAGAAACGATCTTCGTCGTGCAGCACGATGTTCAAAGAAAATAATAACAGCTCTTCAGCCTCGTTTCACCTCCTACTTAAGGAGCGAAAATAGACTTATACATTTTAGTCATTCTCTTTACAGCATTTCATGAGACACACTTCTCTTGCTTAGTGAGGTTTTCTGAAACTTTTTGCTATGTACACATATTTTGCACTACACACAACATTCAATGACCATCTTCATCAATATTCATTGTCTGTAAAGTAACCTTCCACCTATGATAGCCATACACCTAAAAGTTATATAACCAAAGTTTTCCCCACTACCAGAGGTAACATAGTTACATACACTGCCCATAGCACAATGTAATGTAATATGGCCCATGGGCAGTATTATGCATAGATAATGAACACACGGACACAGATAGATAGTGAAAGTGGGTATAGGCACGTGCGCTCGACACCTTTTTATTGCCAGTGCCACATATCCAGTGACTTCTGTGGTAGATGCGTGTGGAATCAATGAAAAACAGCCCTCAGGGAATAGTTGCTGCTATCATCAACTACAACAGTAATCATTGGATCACACAAAGACATTCAATAATAAAAGAATCAATAGTTTGTACTGCAGTGAGGTAGGAACAGTAGATATGAAGTAATACAGAAAAAAATTCTATTGTAAAAGAAACACAACTTGTAGTATACTGAGACACAATGAATACATCTGAAATAAAACACAAAAAGATTGTATCATAAAGGGTCCATCAGTACTAGTGCACTCAGATAGCCACATCAAAATCATTCAGCATGTCAACAAACAGCTATCATGTGTGCTGTAGACGGGCAGGCCGTACTAGAAGTAATATCTGTTGCCATCAACAGAACATAATCTGCAATAGCAACTCAATAAAATTGTGAACACTGGTGTCTACAGTGTAAGCCAGAGAGAGCGGTCAGCAACGGGCCACAGCTACATAAGGTGGAATTCAGCTACACAGTTTGTCATACACGAAGCAACGAAAAGCCTGTCTGGAGCCTGTAATAATCCGTACGCATGGTGTAGAAAGAGTGCACTGGAGCAATGTCTTTTCCTACAGAACTGTGTCATCTACAAGACCAACTCGATCTGAATTGTGAACACTGCTATCTGCAGTGTTAATTGTAGACAGTACTCACACAGACATTCATGAATACTTTCTCTCACTTCCTCTTCACAAAACATAACAACATACATTGCAGAAAAATCTGCAATAAATAAAACAAAACAATTCAAATACCATTTCTGCTGTCTACAGGTTAGACTATTCAGTGTTTCTTTTCACTTGCAAATTAAATTTGGTCATTGTAGTAAACCTATAAGTCATTTCAAAAAATGTCTTCAAGTAAGAATACTAAAAACATATTATGTATATTCCAATAGACGCTGTAGTTACTTCAGTACTGGATTCTATAATTAAACAATCAGCACTCCTTCTGATTTGTGAACACTTCTGTCTGCATTGTAGGCCATAATCACTATGGTTGCAGCAGATCAGTGGAGGTACACAGAAAAAATAACAAATTTCAACCTCTAACATCCTCAATCATACAATCAAGACCCCGTTTCACTCTTCGGACCTGCTGTACCACAGTATACTCCACCGACTGGTGTCAACCAAGAACAATAATCATGTGCAACAGTTAACTACGGAAGCACAAGGTCTGATGGACCTCAACAGAGGGAGTTTTATGAAAACCAAGCAACAAGTAATATCGGACATCTTCCATTGTGGAATCAAGACACTGTTCCACTGTTGGTCCCTAGAGTTGCTTACACCTGGTTGAAGGGAGTACCTTCATCTCCACTCTCAAATGAAGTTCTAACATCCACAATTGTGGGATCAAGACACTGTTCCACTGTTGGCACCTAGAGTTTGATGCACCTCATCGGAGGGGGTACCACAAATCATCATATACTGTAACTTCTGACATCCTCAATCATACAATCAAGACCCGGTTTCACTGTTTGGACCTGCTGTACCACGGTGTACTCCACCGACTGGTGTCAACCAAGCACAATAATCATGTGCAGCAGTTAGCTATGGAAGCACAGAGTCTGATGCACCTCAACGGAGGGAGTTCTATGAAAACCAAGCAACAAGTAATATCGGACATCTTCCATTGTGGAATCAAGACACTGTTTCACTGTTGGGACCTAGAGTTGCTTGCACCTGGCCGGAGGTCGTACACAGAAATAATCACAGACTTTAACTTCTGACATCTTCAATCATAGAATCAAGACCCTATTTCAGTGTTCGGACCTGCTGTACCGCGGTTTACTCCACCGACTACAGTCAACCAAGCCCAATAATCCTGTGCAACAGTTAGCTACGGAAGGACATACTGTGATGCACCTCAACTGAGGGAGTTCTGTGAAAGCAAGCAGCAGTTAATATTGGACATCATCCATTGTGGGATCAAGACACCGTTCCGCTGTTGGGACCTAGAGTAGGTTGCACCTGGTCGAAGAGAGTACCTTCATCTCCACTCTCAAATCCAGTTCCAACTTCGTCCATTGTGGGATCAAGAGACCATTCCACTGTTGGGACCTACATTTCTTTGCACCTGGTCAGAGGGGGTACACAGAAATTTTCACAGACTTTAACTTCTGACATCCTCAACCATAGAATCAACACCCTGTTTCACAGTTCAGACCTTGTGTACCACTCTGTAGTCCAGCAACTACAGTCAATCAAGCCCAATAATCCTGTACAACAGTTAGCTACATAAGCATACACTGTGATCCACCTCAACAGAGGGAGTTCTGGGAAAAGCAAGCAGCAATTTATATCGTACATCGTCCATTGAGGGATCAAGACACCGCTCCACTGTTGGAACCAAGAGTTGGTTGCACCCGGTCAAAGGGAGTACCTTCATCTCCACTCTCAGATTCAGTTCTAACATCATCCATTCTCAGAGGCGGTACACAGAAATTATCACAGACTTTATTTTCTGACATCCTCAATCATAGAATCAAGACCCTGTTTCACTGTTCGGACCTGCTGTACCACATTGCAGTTTCAACTTCATGCATAGCAATGGCTGCTTCATTTTCCAGTATTGGTCATCCAAGAAGATCGTGGCTACATGGACCACTAGTGTCACTATCTTCAGAACTTTCATTACTAATTTCAGCTGTAATAGTCTTTTCCTGTTCAACTTCATCATTAAACATTTTTTAATATATTGCAAAAATTGTACATGCAACACTAACTTTACATGTATTACAAGAATCTTCATAACAGTCAACGTCTCCAAATAATTAACTTTCACTTACACCATGGTTTAAACAGTTGCAGAAGTGCTAAATAGTAAAATTCTCGCTTACTTAAAGTTTCACAACTAATTTTCTTGTGGTTTATGAGATTACTCTTTGCATGTTTTACTAAACAACCGTGACATCAAACTACTGAATATTGTCCTTCTTTTAATTTCTCTTTAATATTTCTTTTCAAGCTGTAATGTTGAAGTACTTCATACAGACATAGCGGTTCCAGATGTTGACTCCTTTTCGGTTAGTACATATATTAGTTTTGATTGTCTGTACGTTTTTTTTCATTTACTGCTAATACTTCAATTTTGTCAAATGATTTCAAGACTCCATTTCATTTGCAGGCAAGACCTAAACTTACCCAAATGATTCCTCGTAACTTTGAATTTAAACTTGAAGAGCACAATCATTATGAACATTCATACAATTCAATTTCTTGGTGGGAAAGCCATTTCAAAGTAAAGCTGTACAATTCTTTCCTAAGTCTTTTCTCTTGTCCAATTTGTTCCCACAGTTCTTTTATCTCTGTTTTTTCTGATTTTGTTATGTACGATGTAACATAACATGCAACAACAATCAAGTTATCTGCAACATACTGAATGTCCATATTCGCATTCCACATTTTGAAAATGACTGGATTGTAATCATTGATATACTTTGACAATTCTCTTCTTTTTAACTTGTAGTTATTCTTTGGAAATTTCCGAGTTATTGGGTGCTTTACAGAAGAAAAAAAATAATTTACTCTTCCTTTACAAGTGACTGGACAGGAAAAACCAAACCGACATCTGGCGTAAAATTTGCCTTTAGACTTGTATTTTCTTCTGCGATACTTTCAACAACTGAGACTTTGGAAACGTAAAACTTGCAATCTCAAGCTTCTATCTCCTTCTTCTCTTGGAATCTCACATGTCACATACTGTTCGATGAAAGACAATACTGTTTCATCAGAATCATTTCCAAATGTAGGTTCATCCTTGATCCATAATAGCATAGGTATATGAGGTGCACCTCTTGCTTGATACTCCTTTCTCTAAAATAAATCAGTAACCTCTCCAATAGGTGTATTCTTTTTATTGCAGATAAAAGACATCATAGGTTGAAACCTATCACTACAATCCAATGAACACAGTTCACCAAAAGTTTTTATTTCAACATTTTTTATATTGGAATTCGCTTCTCTTAGAAAGTCAAGCAAATCTTCCCATGCATACTCTGCACAGCTAAGTGTGACAAACCATGGTTTTGTACCTACGTTCCTTAACATACACATGAATTCTTCATGACGACAATAACAATACTCATTTGTTCCACGTTGACATGCCATCAAATTGATTAAGTGTCCTTCTAAATTTTCATCTCTTTATTGAACTTTCTTCACAACTTCTTTCGCAGAAAGAACTTATTGATGAACTTTAGTTTTAAGTATGTGGTTCACTGCAAACAACAGAGAAGACATCACTTTCAAACAAAAGGTGAAATATATATAAAATGCACTGTCGAAATCTAGGTTCTTCAGAATGTAATCTGAAATTTCAAGTAATCAAATTAAGAAAGTGGACAAGTCAAGCATTGAAGATATTTATGAACATTACTCAATATATCTTTTGCGTTCAAAAGATGTAATAGGAAGCAGCATTGAGTTATTTTAAATGAAAAAAGCACAGGGAACTCCAATGAATGTATGGGAGAAAAGCTTGGAAGGCCATTATTTTCCACAGCTGTTTCCTACAGGAGAAGGTGGACGGTATAATGAACAACCTGTAGCTTCTGAATATCAGTCAACACGATTCATCTTCTAAACTTATTCACACACATTTACAGTTGCCTTTTCAACTTTATTAACACCCACAAATTCTTGCCATATTTTCTGAGCTTTTGTTACTGCACCATTTCCTAGAATGAATACTGCATAATTTTCCTCTTTCACTCCAGCAATATTTTCAAGATTTCTCTTAAAATCCAAAGGTAACTACACCACTCTTCCTTCAAACCTCTTTGCAAGTCTGTTGGTGACAGGTTACCTGTTTAAGGCTCCATCCGAATTATAATTTGAAAAGAATGAACACATTAAATTAGAACAGACTCATATGTATTCAATTATGCCAGTTCCTCCGGAATAGCTACTAATTCTAAGTTATTATGTACTGCTCTAAAAGGAATTTTGTTCTCTTCTAATTTGTTATAACAATATTTACATATACGTTGTAAAGTCCCCGATTTCATGTCTATATCGTTTTTAATAATGTGGCCTAAATAGATTTTAAATTAGTTGTGATATGAATGCATAAGTCTTTTGCTGGGTTAAATATTTAATATACTTTTTAACTTATTTTAATATTTTCATATGATACTGTATTTGTGTGTATTTATTATTGTTATGGTGTAGTAATTGTGAAGTTTTACTCTTGTAATTCTGGATTATGACTTATGGTTGATTTATGTAAATATGTATTTTTGATAACTATGTCTTTTGTGATGAAGCATCGCAATAAAGACTTATGAAATGAAATGTACGTTGATCACTACCTAACTCAAATTGACCTTCCACCAACAAGGAAATTGCAAATTCTACCCAGTTACCATTGTTCTCCTTTTCACTTTACAAATACAAATCAATATTCCTACTTTGACTTTTATAATCAGTACGTTGACAACAAACACAATCATAGTTTCGTATTTCAGACTACACTACATTAAACTTTCCAATTTATTCTTCAAACTGATCAGTGCTAATCATTTTCCCATCTCCTCCAATATCTCCAACACTTTCTTTGAACTGCTCCTCTGAACAAAAATATGAATGAGGACCCCACCCTCTCTGACAGACGTTCCATCCAACCTTGCCTCCCCTCCCATCCAAACCCACCATCCAGAGAGGAGCGTTATCCCCAAGCTCAGCCTCCTCACACCCCCTCCCTGCCCCCTGCCCAACCGAGACGTGACTCTCAACCCGAGCCAATACTCCTCCTACCCAGGAGCCCTCCCAGAAACAATCCGGGCAGCTCCTCCCCCATTAAACAACCTGGCCAGGCCCCACTCCTCCCCCTCTCAGGCATTGGTAGTCCTCCCTCCCTCCCTCCATGGATAAGTTGATACAACGCCTCAACCTGCTTGAATCTCAACTCGAAATCTTGATACAAGCATTGAACGAAACCCTAACCACCCTGGCATAATCCAAAAACACACTCAACACTCTGCTGCTCCACCAACTACCTCCCAACCCAGAAGGAGTAAGATAACACCCACCTGTGGACCTCATGCCCCCCTCAGTTCTCGAACCTTGACCAACAAATTGGGGAATGAGATCCGCTCAGATAGACCAAGAAGAGCAAAATCCACACTTTCCCCTCAGGAAGCGACACTTCTTGTCTCATCCTATGACCCCCCCGGAGAACTCCTCCCCCAAATCCACACCTATCTCCCAGGAAGTGGCACTTCCTGTCTTAACCTATGACCCCCCCTTGGAACTCCTCCCCCAAAGCTAAGATCCAAGTAATTACGGGAGTCGAAAGGGAACATCCCCCTCCAAGAGTGCCTAGAGCCCCAGCTCACCTAACCTCCTTACCCAGAGCCCAACCTTCCAAGATCAAGAACGAAGAAGGTTTCCCACTAAATGCATGCTCATCATAAACTGTAGATCTGCCTCTAAGCTTGCATCAGAACTAGCAGAAGCCATCCTCTCCCATGACTTAGACATAGCTTTCATCACGGAGACCTGGCTAAACAATCTCTCTTACCCTATCATGGACATGCGGGTGCCTTTCCACATTGATCAACAAAGATAGGCAATTGCATAAGGGCGGGGGCATAGCAATTATTCACAAAAGTAACATCTCCATCACAGAATTTACCTCTTGCTTGTTTAGCTCCTTTGAATGTCTCTCAGTCAACATCAAGACATGCACCAACAGGCTATTACTCTGTCATCTACTATACCACCCTCCAGGCAACTTCAACGAATTCGGGGAACACCTCTCCGACCTGATTGCCTACTGTGCACTTGGAAACTCTAACAACATAATTCTTGGCAACCTCAATCTAAGATGCAATGAAAACCAAAACCCACTCATTTAATCTTTAAAATGCCTACTGCTGGAAATTGATCTGACCCAACATTGCTCAGAAGAATCACACCATAGAGGAGCAAACCTGGACGCAATCATTACAGAAAACAACGCAATCTCCATTGACCACATCATTTCCATAGACTGGTCAGACCACCACATCATTCTCTTCCACATCCACGAAATGGTCCAAACTCAACCCCCTAAGCAGGACCCCCCCCCCCCCCCAAATGGGTCAGCAACACAGCTCAGATGCCTTGGTCTGACCTAGAAGAAAGAATAAGCTTTCCCCACCCCAGCTCGACTGATCTACTCTCAACTACTGAACTTACCTATCTCTACAACGTCAATCTCATGCTCACCTTGGACCACCTTGCCCCCCTGAAATAAAAAAAAAAACAAGATCATCCCTTCCAGATCATGGTTCACCACTGACATTAATGAATAAAGAAGACAGCTCAGAGCCTCAGAAAGAATCTGGAGGAACAATCCTTCCACCTTCCATTGTGATCAACTTAATACAGCCCGCAGGAATTACAAAAAGCACATTAAGAATGAAAAGTCAGCTTTCTTCAGTTCTGCTCTAAACACTGCAAAAAAAAACGTCCCAAAGAACTCTTCAATATCATCAGGAATCAAACATCCAAGCCTACGACTTCTTCGATATTGGCATCCAAAGAACAATGCAACAACTTTGCCATCTTTTTCAATGGACCTAAAGCTCACCCTATCCCCGCTATGGTGCAAGATCATTCACAGCTCACTGAGCTCTAGAATTGTACTAGACTGCCTCAAAGTAGGCCAAGTCACGCCACTACTGAAAAAACCAGGACTTGACACTGAGGATATGAACAACTTTGGACCTGTATCGAACTTACCCCTTCTGTCCAAAATCCTGGAAAGATGTGTACTCCCTCAGCTGACCCAACACCTGGATAACATCAATCTCCTAGATCCCCACCAATCGGGCTTCAGAAAAGGCTGCAGCACTGAAAATGCAATCCTTAATGTCTTAGACGATCTACACAAGTCACTGGACTCGGATCAATGCTGCCTCCTCATCCTACTAGACTTATCGGCCGCATTCGATACAGTTGATCACTCTCTGCTCCTCAAGGTCCTCCAAGAAAGGATTGGTCTTGAACAGACAGTCCTCCACTGGTTCTCCTCCTTTCTTCACGACCACTCAAAAAGAATAAAAATCAAAAACTTTGAGTCCAACCTCCAACCAGTCAATAGAGATGTCCCCCAAGGTCAGTGCTCTCCCCTCACCTTTTCAACATCTACATGGAACCCCTTACCACACTACTTAGGAATTCTAACATCCCTTTCCACCTTTATGCGGATGATACACAGCTATATCTGGAAACCACCTCCATCGACGACAACCGGAGATTAAATGTCACGCTCAAAGAGGTTCAACACTGGCTCACAATCAACCGCCTAAAACTCAATCAAGAGAAAACTGAAGTACTCCTCATCTCCAACAGAGACGAAAACCCCCAAATTGAAGAATGGCTGAAAGCCATTGATGCCCTCAATGGTACCCTCACCCCAGCGGACTCGGTAAAATCTCTAGGTATCACCCTTGACCCGAAACTGAACTTGATAAAACACATTACAAGATCCGCCCAAAGTGCTTTTCTCAACCTGAAACTACTGTACAAAATTAAAACCATCCTTCCCCCCTAAAGATCTTCAACAAGCCACGCAAGCACTGGTGCTCTCCAGAATTGACTATGGGATCGCAGCCCTGACCGGAACAGCAAAATCGCACCTAGCACCCTTAAAAACAACCTTCAATGCTGCAGCAAGAATGGTCACAGGAAGTAAGAAATTCAACCACATCTCTCCTGCCCTCAGGGAACTTAAATGGCTCCCAATTGAACTGCGAGCCAGCTTTAGAACAGCCTGCCTCATGCAAAAAGCCCTACACACAGGCAAACCGGAATACTTACTCTGCCAAACTCAAAAGAGCCGGCCAGTCCAGGAACCTCAGGAGCTCCAACACTTTATTACTCATCACACTGAAAACTCCTAAGCAAAAAAACACAGCTAAATCTTTAGCTGTAAACACCACAAAAATCTGGAACTCCATCCCCCCCACATCAGAACGATCCTCTCACTCCCTAAATTCGAGAACCTGCAGACCGTTCTTGAGCAAAATGATAAGATCCAAGGAAGCTCCTATGACAGTTCTCCATCTTACTGTATTCTCTTGACTGTGGACACTGACTTGGACCAAGAAAACCTCTGGGTCTCCCTTCCTGGTGAAACAAAGAATCCTATTAGACGCTCGTCCTGAATGATCGACACCCTACCCACTCCATGCTCGTTCGCTCTCGTATCTGATCTATACCCCGCTCCATCCTGCATGCTTCATCATAATATTTGTCTTGTATATTTGCACATAACTGTACATGTTGTAAAGCGCTCTGATACCCTCGGGTCCAGCTAGCGCTATATAAAACTCCTAAATAAAATAAATAAATAAATATCATCACACTTTTTTTAAACAACTAATAAGGAAGCATATAAAAGACTTGTACTCAGTTCACTTAAAAATAATGCAGGACTTTTTACACAGTACACTTTCCTCACAAACTTCCGCATTTCTAAATAACATACTGCTAACATCCTCAAATGATAAGAAACACTTTTACAAACTTTTCTTCAAAGACAAGCCAGAGAATGCCCATACTTCTCAGTATTTTTTCTTCAAAGACAAGCCAGAGAATGCCCATACTTCTCAGTATTTTTTCCTACATGACATGGATATAGTCCTTGTAACAACTTAACGTTCTGTTTAATACTTTCTCTTCAAAATCACAATGAATAACTTCTGTTTTAAATTGAAAGCACTATCCACTATACTCTTTCAATTTAAAAACTTTCGTTTTATATTTGCAGCATTATTTTCATTGAATTCTGAATCACTCTAGATCGAAAAAGTCTTTGACGAATTTCTTAAAACTGCTTTTGTCTCCGAGTAACAGATACTATTTCTTTATCATCTTTCCTTTTACTCGTATTTGAAATTGAACTCAGCTTCACCTAACTTGAAAAATTCTTCTTTTTCCTTTTGTATGATTCTTTTTTCATCTTGTACTTATAGTAGAACAAACTGTTTCTGTACTACTCCCATTTTTTCTAATTCAAACTTTTGACTTTTGCTGAAATATATACTTTCTTCTCTTTTCTTTATTTTTTTTACTTCTTCTTGGCATTTCCAAATTTTAATCCAAACAAAATAATTTTCTGAAAAACAACAAATAGATTCAATTATTTTTCACAATTGTTCACTATGTTAAAATAATAACATGCAATTACAAAACTTCCACTAACGACTTCCACACCCAGTGCTGCAATGTAATTGAGCACGACAGAGCAGCACTAAGCTGAGAAGTAGTGCCATAGAACATACAGAAAGTATTTATTTAATTATTTACATACACCTTTACAATTTATATGTAACTGCACTACCTCATACTTTTCACCTCTCTTTCGCACCCCACCATCCCACACCACCCTCTATGCAACCCACTGCAGACAACTTCATAGATAGTATTTTTTTAAATTGTAATCTATGTACTTAAGATGATATTATCAACCAAACAGCACACACAAAAATTACAATTATTAGCCTACAATTTTATCTACAACTTCCCAAACATAACACTGCCCCCCCCAGCTTTAGGTAGGAGGGGCAGAGATGTCTGTGGGGGTCTGAGCACCAGCACTTTATTTTATGGGGCCTCAAAACAGGTCTTTATGGGGTCTATTTTCAAGCCTCGCAAACCTCATCTGTTTTTTTATCTTTTATTGCACTGCAGGGAGACTGTAAAAGCATGCACATTACTCACTACTTAGAAGTGCAGACATCCTGCCAGGTGAATCGCACTGTAGGAGAAGGGAAATTCTTTAAAAATACACATTTTCTCTCAGAATTTCCCTTCTCTTTTTGCAATGCAGGAACAACATCATCAGAGAGTAATTAGAAACAGACCACCAGGCATGCATCGCCCATTGCCCCGGACTCTCTCAAACAGCTAACTGGGTGCACACACACAGCCGCACCGAGTACTTCACAGGTATTCAAAAGGTAGTTTTTTGGTGAAGAAGACTCTGTTCTTTTTCATCCCCTTTTACAGCCTCTACATCCCCACTCTGCCTATTGCTGAAAGAATTAGGCTCCCCGTGAAATTACGCTCTGGTTGCGCCTCTGGAAACAATCACAAGCAGGCAACTCCAGCACAAACTTGCTCTGACCTTACACATTCTTTTGTATTAGTGCTACGAAAATACACGCTTTGCCTGCCTCACTTAATTGTCACAACCCCTCTTTAATATGAACATAAAAGCTTTCCAATTACTTTTATATTCCTATACCGTGCTTCACATGGAAATATAGAAATCAAGGTTCTCACCACCCCAAATTACCTCTCTGGTATACTTTCTCAAATGTAAGAAGCACAGGTATTCAGTATCTGTCAGTCACAGCCACTTAAAAACAGTGTACCTATATACAACTCGACAAAACGTTATGTTTCTAAATTAATATCTTACACTTAAATGCTCCTTTACATTTCTTTTGCTATATGTACCTTTCTTTAAAACACCACCAAAGAAGGATGGTGAAGTGTGCTCCTCAAAGAGCAACTCAAAGCTTTGCTATTCTTTATAAAGTAATCTGCCTGTCAATGCCTTTCGCAAGCCTTTTCTACCCCTTAAGAGGCTGGATGGATTAGTACAATACGTCGTATTTAGGATCTGGGCGGACGATGCACGAAAATAAGAACGTATAGTTGAATATAGAGCGAGAGGATGCATGGCCAGATGCATCAATGCAGAGATACATAGATGGATGTATCAATGTATGGATGAAAGGATAAATGAATACAGGGACCAGTACTTACGATAGAAGGTGGCCTGATAGATGCTTAGGACTAGTTATGGGACAGATGTATCTATGGATATATAGGCGTATGGCTGCAGGAATGGCACAGTGCTTACAATAGGCGAGTGGGATCATAGATGCTTAAGATAAGTGCAGGAACAGATGTATGTATGTATGTATATAGGTAGGAATGTATGCATCAATTAAAAGATTGTTGGATGATGCAGTGCTTAGGATAGATGGAAGCTGGGCTTTAATTGGACTGAGTCTGAGGACTGGCACTTATTTTCAGGGAGCCTCCAAACGGGTCTCTATCGTGCTCTATTTTCGGCCCTCTCAAACATAGTCAATTTTATTTTTGGCCCTCGCACACATAGTCAATTTCTATTTTTATTTTTATTGCACTGCAGTGAAAGCATGCACATCGATGTACCCATGCTTATTTTACTCCCTACTGAAAACTGGAGACATCACGCTAGGTTACCCACATTGTAGAAGGAAGAGAAATCCTTTAAAGAATGTTTTTTTCCGAACTTACGATAATCGGAGAGGATTTTCTGAAGCACACAATGATTCTTATCTTGATTTAGACCACAGGCCAACTTGCATAGCCCACACCTCTTTAAGAGCTTTGCCCCCCCTTTAGAGCAGCCCCACTTTTTTCTCCCACTTACAACCCTAACTACACCATAGTAACAAAGAAACAGTGTAAGCGTCCATGGAAATCTACAATGGCACCAAATTTCATAATTTTCCATCAACACTATCAGCCTTCTACCACAGTAGAAGAGTATCTCTCAGCAGGAAGATTTCTTATCCACAGAAATGTTGTGTAATTTGTGTACCTGTCTACTCGAACACTCATCACCAAAAGGTATTAAAACATGGGAATGTGCCAGAAAAACAAATACCATATCACAATGTGATTCATAAATGGGCACACTGTCATTGCACCACCCTCGTCCCCATCCTTCATTAACTTTACAAGATTAAAGCAAGAGCCACACCAAACCCAGTAGACACACTATAGCAATACAGGATCTTAATTTCAACAACTGTCTACCGGAACGCTTATGAGCAAAGCGTAGTAAAACATGCAAATTTGCAGGTAAAACATATACCATGCCATAGGGCACTTTATAAGTGCTCCCAGTGGTACTACACCACCTTTATTAGCTCGACATCTGCACGTTATTATATTCTGTGTTTTAATCAGAAATATACCCACCTCCCCCACACTCACCCCAGCCCTTCCTTAACCATACGAAATCAAACAGAAACCTCCACCATTCCTAGTAGCGCCACTATACCCATACACAGGCTTAATTTTAACTGGTGTGTGCCAGAACAGTTATCAACAAAAAGTATTCAATAATGCAAATTGGTGGGAAAACATAAACAATCCAATAGCACGGTTAATACAAAGGCTCAGTGAAACTACATTACCTTTACTAACTTCACATGCCCATGTTACAAATGTCCGTCTTATACTCAGCAACATACGCACCTCCCCCACCCCCACCCATACCTATGCTTAACCTTACGAAATCAAACATCAAGCAATTTTGCAACTCAAACATACACCATAACATAAGACGGTTTATAAATAGTCACAGTACCACTACACCGCCTCAACAGTCGCCCTTGCTTAACTTTACGCAATTAAAGAAAGCGTCGCAGCAAACGTAAAAGTGCCACTATAGCCACACATAGACTTAACTTCAACAGGTGTCTGCCGGAATGCTCATCAGCAAAACATTTTAAAACATACAAATTTGCGGGTAAAACATATTACATGCCATAGGGTACTTTATAAGTGCTCCCAGTGGTAATACATCACCTTTAGTAGCTCCACATCTCCATGTTACTATATTATGTGTTTCAAACAGCAACATAACTACCTCCCCCACATCCACCCCGCCCTTGGTTAACTGTACAAAATCAAACAGAGACCCCCACCATTCCTAGTAGCGCCACTATACCCATACACAGGTTTAATTTTAACAGGTGTCTGCCGGAACACTTATCAGCAAAAACTATTCAAACATGCAAATTGACGGGTAAAACATAAGCAATCCCATAGCACGGTTTATAAATGGGCCCAGTTGAACTACACCACCTTTACTAGCTAGACATCTATATGTTACGAAAGTCGTTTAAACACTCTGTAGAGTGTATAGCAGGGCATGGGGAGAGTAAACAAAGTTCTAATTCCCAAACTTTTGATATACCGTCCCTTTACTGTATCTATATTAAAGATGTTAAATTTGAATTAATAAATTAACGAGTATCTCAAAAGGGATAGTGAAGCTCAGCATCAGTAAAACACGGACCACTTCAACACCTACATATATCCACCACAGCGACACAGCCTGACAAATAGTATCACTTATAATCGCATGTAGTTCTCTAATGTCAACGAAGTTAAACAGAAAATATACTGCACATTTACATTTGTTTTATCTCTCAAACATTTGTGAAACATCTCTTCTAAAGAAGCACTCCCCAACCACTTCTATTCCATAAGAACAGACAATAATTAATATGTTTACAACTATATATTTTAGTAGCTCTACCTTTTCATTAATTACTAGTAAGATACTACAAAAACTATTAACTATACCCACAACCAAACCAGAAACAATGTTCATATTATATCTCAACCTACAACCAAATGATTCAAACTATGCGTACATATAAAAGGAACATATCACTTTTCTTATCTCCATCTCCTCTCCATGTAATCTCCAAACACTGTAGATGGCCCCACTGTACAACAACCTACCTTGACTTACATTCAAATCTACCTCTCAGTGTCAAAATTGAGACCAGAACCTGCCAACATAACATTTCTGGTTTTTGTTTTATCGCTTTTAACTAAATAACACTTACATCTCCTACCACCACCCCCCCACCCCACTATTTCCACAAAAAGTATCATTTGCAAACGTGCAACATTTTGTTTATCTCCCTGAATACATTACAAACTCAAATTAATGATGTACCTCATTTTCAAAACCATACAGTCCTATAAAGATGACAAACTACACTTCTTCTCTGTGAAACATTCCTAAACATAAATAAAGTACTGATAAAAAAACAGCTCAAATGTTATGCATATTTTATAACCAATATCTAAGACCACACTTTACTAACACTGTATTACTTTGAAATAAAAAATACTTTCAAAATTAAAAACATCACCTAAAATACTTAATCACTACTAGAGAACACATAACACACCTTATTCATTTCTAACTCACCTTTGTAGTTGTTATCCAGATTTCAAATATCACACACACATACAATTCTTTCTTTGTCACATAGTACATGTAAAGCTCTGACTTCATCTGGAATGAAACCAGGAATGGAAAAATGTCTCTGTCGCTCCACACATAAATACATGTAAAGAACAAATCAGAATACTTCATTCCTTCAACGACATTCTAAAACTTACCTCTATTGGTTGATTTAGAATTTTCCATACGAAAAGCTACTTAATATTCTGCACCATATACAGGTCACAAGTTCAACCTATTTTATCACCACACTTTCTGGAACATTCTACAACACCTGCAGGTTAAAAGTTCATCAATGTTTATGTAACCTACTTATAATCACATGCTGACACTACTTCCACAGCTGTAGTGCAGCGGCCACAGCACATGACTTCACAGCATAAAACACATAATTTGGGCTCACGTTCCAATCCCTGAGTCCCGCACCACCTCACCTTAGCAGCATCACACTCTAGGCAATACCTCACCTAATTTTCATAGCCTAGCACTTTTAGACCAGTAAGTATGATTAGTTCACTTCGCACCCCCTCTATAGCACACCCCAAACCCCCCACAGAGGTTACAGTGCTCCTACCCTCCTATTTACCACTTTTTTGGCCCTTTTTTCCCTTACTCGCTTCAACGGAATCACAAAATGGCGGCCAACACTTCCTCCTTCCATGAGACTCTAGACAATACCTCACATATTTTCCGTACCCAGGACTTTCACACCAGTACGGGTCAGTAGTTCATCTTAGTAGGTATAAACACATGCTGACACTACTTCCACAACTGTTCTGCAGTGGCCAGGGCCCATGACTTCACAGCATAAGACACACAGTTTGGGCTCACGCTTTAATCCCCGAGACGCGCATCAGCTCACCTTAGCAACATCACACACTAGGCAATAAGTCACTTAATTTCCATAGCCCAGCACTTTCACACTGGTAGGGGTGAATACTTCGCTTTGCAACCCCTTCATAGCACTACCTAAACACCCCGCAGAGGTTACAGTGCTCCTACCCTTCTCTTTCCCGCTTTTTAACCCTTTTTTCCCATTACTTGCTTCAACGGAATCACAAAATGGTAACCAACACTTCCTAGTTGCAACCGCTCGCGCCGCTCGCAGCCAATCAGCAGCAAGCTCGTGCTCGTAACGCCTCAGCCAATCAGATGGCAGAGTTCCCAAATATCAATATCTATAAATTTTGATATTTCTCAAAAACTACTGAACGGATTTACACCAAATAATCAAAAGCATGCTTTCTAGACCAAGACCATTCTCCCTGCCAAATTTGGGGTAAATCCGTTCACCCATTTAACCTGTAGCCTTGTCTAAAGTTTTCTATGGAAATTAACATAGAAAAAACATGGTTTGGGACCCCCCTTTTTTCGCGGCCCCCTCTTAATGAATCACACCCAAACTTTCAACATGGGAGCTGATCTCAACAAAGAATTAGCTTTGAAAATGTCGCGAAGATTCTTCAATCGGTGCCAAAGTTATTGGAATCACTGAATTACCAATGAGAAACTGGCCCAGATTCTCAAAACCAATATCTTTCCATCTCCTAACATGGCTTGAATGAATATGCAGGCCAAACCCCCTACATTTATCCAATTTCAAGAAGGCAAACCCCGACGAGTTTGCCTGTTCAAAAAACAACTAAAGTCAGTTGGAATTGTCACGAACAGTCTTATAGCGGGACTTTTTCGGTACTTTAGATGTTTTTAGGAATACTGGGATTTGTATGCCAGCCTCAACAATCATTCTTTAAAAATAATATGTGTTCATCTGGTCATTAAGTTCCAATAGGCATGGAATAGGATCTAATAATGCAGCCTCGTAGTATGTGCGGATGTTTGGTAGGACTAAACCCTCCTGATTTGTCTTTAGTTGTAGTATAGGCAGTTTAACCCTTTTTATTCCAAACAAATTGCCTAAACATAAAGTCGATCTCCCTGAAATATTTAGCATTCATTTCTAAGGGTACATTGACAAACAAAAATATTAATAGTGAAAGAATTTACATTTTTAGGAGTCCTACACGACCAACCAATGTCAAAGGCAGAAGGGACCATTTGCCTAATAGGGTTTTAATTTTAATTCGCCCAGGTATATAGTTCAGATTGAATAATTGATCTATGTGGCACGAGACGCTAATACCCAAGTATCTAATTGGCTCTTCTTTCAAGGCCTGAGTTCCTAAAAACGTGGGTAAGCAGTCACCATTCAAGTTAAATAATAAGATCTCTGTTTTGTTTTGGTTTATTTTATAGCTTCCTATTTGTTCAAATTTGCTAAATTCTAAAAGGACTTCTTCAACGATCTGTTTTTCCGGGCAAAGGTACAAAATTATATCGTCTGCAAATAATTTTAACTTTGGCATCCCTAATAAGCTCTAATAAGGGGATTTCCACAAATTCTTACAGCAAGGGGTTCAATGAAAAAAGTAAAAAGAAGAGGTTACATCGGACACCCTTGTCTAGTACCGCGGTTAATTTCCACGGTCCCTACTGCATCTCCATTGTTATGTTAATTTTGATTTATATAGCGCCAAATCACCGACAGGTCTCTTAGCGCTTGCTTTGGGAACCCGTCCTGGCTTTCCCTGCGAGATAACCCCTACTGGGAATCCCCAAGGTGAAGACCAGGCATCCCATCACAGTAGGGCTGTAGTGGAGATTAAACAAGCTATTGCCCAGAGTTGCAGAGTGTGAACCCATGATTCAAGTAGGCACCGAGGCGAGATTTATCGAGTCCATGGAAATTTTGAGCTCAAGACCCTGCCGCGTCAGGAATTGAACCCTGGTCCCGGGTCTGACCTCTGCATCAGGGTCTGCCTCCTCTAACCAGTGAGCCACACTTCTCCACAACCATCTCCCGGGCTTGAGTTCCTTGGTAGATATTTTTCCGTATGTTAAAAACTTGAGCCGGAACACTGAATTTACCTAGACCCCCAAAAAAAGTGCATCCCAATTTACCAGGTCAAATGCTTTTTCGGCATCAACCATGGTAATGAAGGTGGGTATTTTATTGTTTGTCACATAATCAAGAGCTTGAATTAAAAATTGAGTATTTGTAGACATGTACCTCCCCGCTACAAACCCAGTTTGGTCACAGTGAATAAGCTCCTGGGCAATAGGCGTAAAGCGTTGTGCCCAGATTTTCATTAGTATTTTAAAATCCGCATTGAGAAGGCTGATGGGCCTATATGAGTTAATATCTTTGCCATTTTTACCCTTTTTAACAAAACTGACCAATATGGATTCCTTAAAATTTGGGGGAACACAGCCTCCTAGGGTGATATTGTTAAAAAGATTTACCAAAAACGGGGTCAGCTCTTTTGAAAAAGTTTTATAAAACTCTATTGGAAGGCCATCACCACCACAGGCTTTTGCTCCAGAAATAGACTTTATAACGCCTATAATTTCATCTTCAGAGATGTTTAGCAGGAGCTGTTCCGCCCTAGGCCCTGAAAGAGTAGGAAGCTCAATTCTTTCATAATAGTTGCTGATTTGGCATGCACCAGCTTTATATCTAGTTGTATATAACTGGGAGTAATGATCTAGAAAGACTTGAGCTATCTCCTCTTTGCCCATTAAAGACAATCTAGTTTTGGGGTCTGTAATCTATGTAATGGTGGATGCCTCCTGCTTGGTTTTCGTGCTACCAGCGAGCAGCTTGCCAACCATCTGACTCTCCTCATATACGCACTGTAGATAGGTTCTGGAGCTGGCAATCTCTTCCAGAGTAAAGAACTCTTTAAACTCATATTTAGCCCTGTCTAGCTTTGCTTTAGCATCCCCATACCTGCAGATTGTGCATATCTAACTTTTGTTGCTTCTACTATGGTCTGCTGAAGTTTAAAAATGTTCTCTTTCCTTAATTTAACTAAAGGGCGGATAGTGCAATCATTCGCCCACGAAGGCCAGCCTTAAACGCCCACCAAGCTGAGAAAATTTCTGCGGTATTCATGTTAATCTTAAAAAATTCAACGTTCCAATCTTTTGTATCAGCCACCCATTGATGTGTGGCATCTTGATGCTACACCCTTTTAGATTAGAATGTTCTTACATCAGTGCCAGCAGCCTAGTTAGAATGTTATGATTAGAAAGACTTGGGAGTTGGAACTGACTCCCTGCTTTGGGATATGTAACCTAATGGATGGGATCCTTTTATAAGAATAAACCATACTTACAACTACCTACAAGGAGTCTTACTTCTTTACACTTGGCGACGAGGACGGGATAAGAAGCAAAAAGGATCTCAACATCTACAAAATTTTTTTAAGAAGAAGAAGATAGAAGAAGATAACAATTTGGAAGATAACAAGTTTGTTTTATTTCCAACAAGACTTTTCTAACTTGGCCTTACCCTTCCTGGATTATGGGACTTCAATACGCCTCAAGGCTCAAGGTACTGTCTAATATTGGAAAAATTTGTCTTCTCTATTTATAAAAAAAAAAAAAAACTCTCTTCTTCTCTTACAACTGCTCTGGACAGCCTTAATTAGATACTTTCATTGTGACTGACATTTGGTCTGCTGAAGCTTTGGCGCTCTCAATTTTATTTCTACCTTTTATGCGCTTGTTTTGCTTAGCAGACACTGTCACAGATTAAGCTGTGTATCCCTTGCAGTCTCATCATCTATTTTAATTTTCCAGCGTTTCACAGCTAGTAACCCAGTGCATCTTTCAAACGTGCAGTAACAGGAAGGCAGCGTTTCACTCGCTATAACCCAGTGCATCTTTCAAGCGCGCAACGCGCATACTGCAACGTTCAAGCGTGTGTTCTCCACTCTTCGCGCGGACATTGTTACTCACCATCTCACTGTCTTTTCACGAGCCTCCATTACTGCACGGAAGTTCTAGCTATTCACGCAGGAAGTCAGACGTGCATCTACGTCATCACGTTCAACGTCGTAGCGGCCATCTTTGTAAAGCTTTGAAGATAGCGTGCCGTTTCAGTGACACGCACATTTTCATCGAAATCTCCGATGGTGTACAGTTTTGGCGTGCCGTTCCAGTGACACGCACACTATTGGCTACGCGCTAACACGCCGTGGTTTCTTCATTACTTCACCTTTTATTTGATGTTCTTGCCTGTTACTATTGTTTCAGTGACACGCACACTCTCATCAGGTACTCTTCGCTGTTGCTGACACTTAACTTGTTTACCTTTATATTTCTTGGTTACAAGCACATTTTTTCTTAAAACCTACTGTGGATTACAATATACAAGTTAATGTTGGTATATAAGTCTCTAACTACTTTGGCATTTACTGAAAGTGTCTTCTGTGAAAGTGATTTCAACAAAGAGGGAGAGCAGTAGAGCTTATATACTTTAATATCACCTCACATATGTTTAAAATGTATATCATACACACTACTGTTTTTTCTTTAATATAACTTTCTAAGTGAATGGATACTGAATAACTTTGGGCATATATCAATTATTATATATATATATTTTTTTTTTTAATTCTCTTCTTTTCTTATCAACATGCAAAATGTCACATCACCGCCATTTTTCCTATCTTCTCCTGGAGACCCTCCCATTAGATGGCAAAAATGGCGCAAGGTTTTTGAGCGATATGCGAGGGTTTGTGGTTCTAGTCTCAGTGCTGAAAGGAAAACTGCTCTATTATTACACTGTCTTGGCTCTGAAGGACAAGACGTATTCGACCATCTTCCGGAACATGATGACACTTCTCTAAATGAGTATGAAATTTGCATGGCTAAACTAGATAAGCATTATTTGCCTAAAGTCAGTACCATTCTGGAAAGGTATCATTTTGGTCGCAGGGCTCAACAAGAAGGTGAGAGTATTGAAAATTATATTACAGCTCTTAGGAAACTTGCGTCTAGTTGTAAGTTTGGAGCACTAGTTGATGAACGTATAAGAGATCAATTTATGTTAGGTTGTATTAGTGAAAAGGTCAGGGATGAGTTGTGGCAAAAGGATGAGCCGTCCTTAGATGATGTCATCTCAATAGCGAAAAGAATTGAACATTCCATTAAATGTGTAGAGGTTATAAAAAAAAATGGCGAGACGAAAAGTAAAGATGTAATTCAAACTGTTAAGTTAAATCACAGGGTCAATACTGCTCCGAAGGTAAATAGAGAAGAAAAGGTATCAAGCAGTGTACCCTCTAGGAAACCTCAAGGTAAATTCGATTTTTCCCAAGTTAAATGCTTCAGGTGTGGTAAAATGGGGCATTTTGCCAATGACAGACAATGTCCAGGTTGGAAAATGACTTGTGGTAAGTGTAAAAAAAAGGGGCATGTATCTCATATGTGTAAAGGGAAAGATTATAAAGGTAAAGTGAATGAAATCTATTATGACTTTGATGAATTAGCAGAAGGTATAGAAGAAATTGACTGTGGTCAAATTTCTGTACAAGTCATAAGCAGTCAAGATAGCGAAAATTGTCCTTCAGACGACATTTTTGTTGATGGGCACCTAACAAATGTCATGTTTGATTCTGGACCCAAAATAACTATAGTTGCTAGAGATTTTTATTTAAAGAATTTAAAAGGCAATATAAGTTTGTCTCGCCCTGATATCAGACCTTTAGCATATGGTTACAAACCCATCAAACTACTTGGCTATTTTATGGGACACATTAATTACAAAGAAAGGTTGACCACGACTAAAGTCTATGTGTCTCAAGAAGGTGACAGCATTATAAGTTGGTTTGCACAGAGAGATCTGGGAGTTATGCTAGATCCGAATTCGTCACCTCCAATCATTTTGAAAGAACCTTTTAATCAAGATCTCAAAGCTGTTACGGTTGATGATCTAGAATTTAGTCGTGATCTGGAGAAAAAATTTCCTAGTGTTTTTTCACAAAAATTAGGATGTCTAAGAAACTATACACATCATATTAAGTTGAGAGATAATGCTGTTCCGGTGTGTAGTAAAGTCCGTAATGTACCCATTGCTGTCAGAGATCAAGTGAAAGCAGAGTTAGAGAAACTTGTTGGTGAAGGCATTATAGAAGTTGTTGAGGGAACTGAATGGGTCGCCCCCATTGTCGCAGCGAAGAAATCGGATGGTTCTTTACGCCTCTGTGTAGATTTGAGAGAATTAAATAAGTGTGTAGTTAGCGATCACTACCCTTTGCCTAAAATCTCTGATATGTTGGTTCTTTTGAAAGGTGCTAAAGTTTTTAGCACAGTAGATTTGAGATCTGCCTACCACCAGATTAGTCTGGATGAGAAGTCAAAAGACTTAACTGCATTCATCACACCTTTTGGTACATTCCGTTTTGTGAGGCTGCCATTTGGGCTAGTTTCTGCTGCCTCTGTTTTTCAACGAGCATTGGAAAATGTTCTTAAAGGCTTGAATGGTCTCAAGATATATCAAGATGATATACTGATTTTTGGCTCGGACAATGAGGAACATGATCTCAGACTTATGGAAGTTTTGGGAGCATTATGTGATGCTGGACTTACTGTAAAAATTGAGAAGTGTAAATTTAGGAAAGACTCTATTGAATATTTAGGTCACACTATCTCAGAGGAAGGTATTCTGCCTAAAGAAAGTTTAGTGTCCACCATTTCCAAAATGTCTTCGCCAACCAGCAAGGAAGAGTTATTGAGTTTTTTAGGTATGGCAGAGTACTATAACAAGTTCATCAAGGGTTTTGCTTCTCTTTGTGTTAATATGAGGCTTTTGCTCAAGAAAGGGTGTAACTTTGTTTGGAATGACAAGTGTGAGCAGGAATTTCTGTCATTGAAAGAAAAATTGAGCTGTGCCCCAAAACTCAATAGTTTTGATCCCTCTCGGAAGTCTATTTTGATTACTGATGCCAGTATAAAAGGCCTGGGTGCTGTTTTGGTCCAAGAGAGTGATAGAGGAGAAGTTGTTATTTTGTTCTTGTCAAGGGGTCTTAAAGGTGCAGAATGCAGATACTCTGTTGTTGAGAGGGAGGCGTTGGCAGTGTATTGGTCTGTCAAGAAATTGAAGAATTTTTTGTAGGGAACTACCTTTGAAATAAGGACAGACCATAAGCCTTTATGTGAAATTCTAATGAAGAAAGGTATTGATGCTATATCTAGTAGAATCACTAAGTGGGTTGTAGGTTTACAAGACTATAATCTTGAAGTTAAGTATCTTCCTGGTGTAGAGAATAAGGCTGCTGATGCATTGTCTCGCCTTGTCCCATCTGGAGGGCCTAGCGAAGAAGATGACTTTGATGAAGAAGATGAGTTGGTGTGTTCCATACAAGATGGTATTATTGACAGAGCAAAATGGGACATGGCCTTAGAAGGTGATCCAGTTCTTCTGGAAGTTTTGAAAAGAATTAATACAGGCTGGAAGTGTCGAAACAAAGGAGATGAAATGTTAGACAAGTTCTGGCATGTCAAGGATCAGTTGTCTGAACTTGATGGGTTACTAATGAGGGGAACAAGATTAGTTCCACCACAGTCTGTAAGGAATGAACTCATTTCTTTAGCTCACGTTGGTCATATGGGCATCTCTAAGACCAAAGAAACATTAAGATCTTCCTACTGGTGGCCAGGGATGGACTTGGAGGTAGAAAGGACAGTTAGGGATTGTGTTCAATGTGCTTTAAGTGACAGAGTAGCCAAGCCAAAAACACAACCCATGATTTTTAGAGATCGTCCAGATTCACCTTGGAAAGAAGTAGGTTTGGATATTCTAGGCCCTATTTCATCATCAGGTTCTGAGTGGTATGTGTTGGTTTTAGTTGATTTCTACTCAAGGTGGCCTCAGGTAGCTATCACTCATGGAATTGAAACGAAACATGTTATTAACTTCCTTGAGAAATTATTCGACAGGGAAGGTATTCCTGACATTATACTTACAGACAATGGTTGTCAATTTGTCTCAAAAGAAATGGAGCTATTTCTTTCCAAACATGGCATAAGACACAAAAAGTCATCTTTATACCACCCAGAAACCAATGGTATTGTTGAGAGGTTCAACCGAGTTCTCAAGGAAACTATTAGGATGGCAAAATCTTCAGGTACCGACTGGAGGTGTGAAGTCTTTAAAAAGGTTAAAGTGTATAGATTGTCTCCACATGCCACAACCAATAAGTCTCCTTTTGAGCTTTTTAGATCTAGAAGAGCCAACACCTTGGTAGCACCGGCATGGGTTAATGATTTGCGACCCAGGTTGAATTCTACCAATGATCATGTTGACTGGAAATTACGTGAAGCTCAAAGAATACAAAATAGGAAAAGACTTTTTAACATAAGGAAGAGTGTTAGGAAAACTTGTGTTAAAGTGGGAGATTGGGTTCTCATAAAAAATCCATCTAATAAGAATAAGATGTTGTCTGCTATGTTCATGAAACCTATTCAAGTCATCAAGGTTCTGCAAAATGCAATTAAGACGGCTGATCATCGTATTTGGAATCTCAACAGAGTGGTGGTCATTAGGAAGGATTTGATCTCCGCTGGTAACCCTTCTGGTAACCCTTCTGGTAACCCTTCTGGTAACCCTTCTGTTTTAGATCCAGATTCATCTTTGGATTCATCTTGTTGTGATGCACCATCTCTGTGTCTTCGCAAGTCGTCAAGGATCACTCGTGAACCAGCTCATCTGAAGGACTTTGTCAAGTAACTTTATTGTACATTTTATTTCATTGTAGGAAGGGAGATGTGTGGCATCTTGATGCTACACCTTTTAGATTAGAATGTTCTTACATCAGTGCCAGCAGCCTAGTTAGAATGTTATGATTAGAAAGACTTGGGAGTTGGAACTGACTGGCTGCTTTGGGATATGTAACCTAATGGATGGGATCCTTTTATAAGAATAAACCATACTTACAACTACCTACAAGGAGTCTTACTTCTTTACATGATGGTCCTGCAAAAGGAGCCGATCCATCTGCCACCTGGATCTTGGACTCTGGTTTATCCCAATTTCTAAACTAAGTTTAATGAGAGAATGGTCGCAGAATGGATTAATATCTATTTCTGAGATTATACAGCCCAGGGATTGTGATATTAAGAAAAAATCAATCCGAGAGTCTGTATGGAATTGATTTGAATAGCATGAGAATTCCAATTTCGATGGATTGACAACACGCCAAGGATCTATCAAAATATGCTCCTGTTTTAAAGCCTCAATCACCTTTTTAGTTTTTGGTTTGAGCTCTTTTTTATTTTTATTCGAGGTATCTTTCTTTAAATCCTGAATAAAATTAAAATCCCCTTCCATAATTAATTTCCCGAGTACTCCCCTAATAATTCACTAATTTTGCACAGGGCAGTAGTGTCATCCACAATGGGGCCGTAGTATTTGATGAAATGCAATATCGTACCATTTAATTTAGCCTCTACCCATACCCATCTCCTCTGAGGATCGCTCTTCACGTGGCCAAACTCCCATGGGAGACCCCTACAGAAATAAATCGCTACTCAACGCATATCCAATCCTGCAGAAGCAAAAAAAGCGTGTGAATACTTTCTTGGGTGAAATATTCTCGGGGAGTTCGTTTTTAAATGTGTCTCCTGTAAAAATAGTACTTGAGGTACGAAGTAAGCTAGCCATCCAACTAAAGCTCCATATTTTTGTTTGTTCAAAATTCCATTTACGTTGAGTGAGAGAATACTACACTTTCTCATCATTATTAGTCCTATGTCTATAAGCCATACCAACTACATCAAAACTTTGCATACTCCTGCCTCTTATTCCAATCAATCTCTGTTACTGCTCATTTTACAACCTGGTCCTGCACCCTAGGTGAGCACCCCCAAAACCAAGAAAGACCTGTGTTAAGAACTTAACCCTTATACATATTCGTAAGTTCAGTCGAAATAAATTCATCTCGCAGTGGAAATATCTCTCAGCAATTTCTGAGCCTCTTCTACCTGTGGGAGCATATTAAATTTGCCTTTAGCCAACACCCTTAACTTTTATGTTGAGCAATAGATGCTTGAGCCCACTGTGCTTTAAATAAAAACAGAAGCTTGACAAATTCCTTGCGTCGACGCGCTGTCGTTGCTGACATGTCCGAGAAAATTCGACATTTGGAGTAACAAATTGTTTCTGTTGGATTGCATTAGTTAACACATCGTCTTTGATTCTATAATCAGCAAAATTGATTAGAATTGTACGAGGGTATTTGGAATTCGGGATAGGATGTGCCGGGACCCGATGTGCCCTGGGTATTGTAAGATCCCCCGAAAAGTCATGGAGTACTTTTTGCTTAATAAATATTTCAACCCAGGGAAGGGTGTTGGTACCATCTTTCCCTTAAGGCACTCCCACGATGCGAAGATTTGAACGGTGTGAGTGATTTTCCAACTCCTCTACTTTAGACTCTAAGGCGATATTTTCCGCTTTCATCTCATTGATCTTCTGTATTGTAGAGCTCATCTGATCTTCCAATTGAGTTATTCATGACTCCGCCTCCTCAAGCCTTGCGGGAGTGCCAGAGATTGATTCCTCGATTTTTTCGAGTCTGAGATCGAGAACAGCTACCTCATGTGCCTGGGACTTTTTTATATCCCGGATCTCCTCCAATATAAGATTGAGCAAATCTTTCACTTCAATCTGCTGTGAGTTGACCATAGGGGATGGCAAATCCAGATTTTCTTGTGGCTTTTATTGCGAATTTTGATTCCCATTCTTGCTCGACTGATTTAGAGATACCTGGCCCTTCTCCAGGTATGGACCTGACTGTTCCTGTATTCGCTTTGGGCTTTCTCGCGGTTGTTCTGGGGTATTTATTGCACGGAAAGTTGAAGTGGCAAATCTGCTCCCGTAAGTTTTTTTTACTGGGAGGGATGGTATATTCTCTTTTCTTCGATCAGCTGGGGCAGAGAGTGTCGGGACTAGAGGCGAATCCTCAGCAGGTGAAGAGATATGCAGCCTTGCAAGGGAATCAATTGTTACAGCCTCATCTGGTGTAGCAGGAGGGATTGCGGTTGCCAGTGAAGGAGATAGAATTGCGGGGGACTTTATAAGCTGAGAGCTCTTTTTGGCGAATAACGGAAAGTCTTTGCTATTTTTTGACTCAGCCTTGTTGCTAGCTGGTATGAGAGGTTCGCCAGGTCCCTCTTGTACTCCATCATGTACTCCATTGGTTCCTAGGCTCACATCCCCCTCCCCTTGTAATCATTGTGGCTCCGTCAGCTCTTCCGTAGAGCTCTCCAAGCTTGAGATTGATCCGGAGCGATTTAATGCCCCTGGAGCTTTCGCTGGGGCTGCTGTCCCTTTAGCCAGTCTTTTGCGGTTTTTCGCTTTCAATCCTGTCGCAACTGCCACCACATTCACTTGTCTTAAATGTCTTCCCATCATGCTCTGGGCTCTTTTAACTTTTTTCCCCACTGCTCACCCGTATACCACTGGCAACGTCAAATATCCCAAGGAAGTGTCCAAGGAAAGTCCAAGACACCACCCTGCTGCTATCCCTCAGAGATGCAATAGGTGAGTAAATGATGTATTACCAGCCTCTAGTAGTGCAGCTCAAAAAAAAAGACAATAGCGCCAAACTGGAACTAGTACAGCTCTATTTATAACCTTTTATGGTTCAGCTGTTTCTTCAGCCTCTTCAGCCTCCCACAGCGTTATATTAAAGGCTCAGGCAGACAGGTTGGCACATTTAAGGGTCTCAAAAAAAAAGAAAATGAGCTACAGTCTCTAGAGTTTTTCCATTTTTTCCCCTTTTTCCTCCCTTCTTTCCCCCGATACCTGGCTGTGCAGAGCGCTATTCAGTGCGTGATGGCCATCTGTTTCCAATCAGCGCTGACTTCTCCTACCGGTCGAAAGCAGCGTGATATCCTTGCCGGTTTTCTCCTTGTGATGAGGCAATCTTTGCTTCACACGGCCGCGCTCACGAACGCACCTGACAGCGAACGCAAGAAGCTGATTTGGCCTCCCAGAGACTGCAGAGCATTCGCAAGTCCCTCATCCCCGGTGTGGCTCGTATTCTCGGCGTTCTCTGCTCTCCGCCATTACCGCTTCATCTCCACAACAGTCTTTCCCTCTGGGGGGCAGAGTCTCGCACACCTGAGCTACGGAGAGGCGGGTATCTCCATAGCCGTCACGCCAAAGTTATTGGCTATAGAATGTTGCCATTTTCCTATGGTAACTAGGTCCTAACTATAACTTCCTACTCGCGACCGCCAGTAGGTAATATGGTCCCGTAGCTAGACAAACGCGTTTCGGCCATGACGGCCTTCGTCAATATGCACATATTTTCATATTCCTTCACAATCTGTTACCCAATATAAAACAGCACCGACACAGCTCGTTATCCCATTGCATATCTCTTATTTAAATGCGGTTTGCCATAATGAACACATTTCATCTGCAAAACCCGTCTTTGTTTGAATAGCAGGCGCCATATTGGTTGGACAATTTATCCAACATTGCGGTACACTAGATTTGTAAATATAAAAGATTGCTTCCAATGTTTTTGCTCTTCACTCTCAATAAAATTTATCAGAGTGACCCCACTGCTAAATTTATACAGTCAAAACAATGTGCAAAAACATTTGGTCCAGTACCATACCCATTGACGATACTAAAGTGCCGGGACCTCCTGTATAATACCATGGACAAGTGTTGGATCCCCATACTAGAACCCAACAAGTGCACAATAGCTAGGCAATGCTGATGCGCAATGCAAGGAATACAAACCATGGTGAATATTTCACATTTCATGTGGACACTCACTCCCCACCAGGGCAGCAACACATGGTACAATAACAATTAAAATCAAGAAATATAAATCAATCTATCTATCTATCTATCTATCTATCTATCTATCTATCTATCTATCTATTCACTGAAAAAAAACATAGGTTTTAGGGGTGTTATAGTTAGCTGGACATTTCACTCGTACAAAACCATTGAAATTCCTCCGATATAGTTAGTTGTACTAACTACATCTCGCGAGCCCGCAATCCACTGCTGATGATGTCACATATTACATCATACATGACATGGTCAGTGACACCACTGATGACATCTCAAATGACATCACTGATACACATACATACATATATAGTAGCTAAATCCACTATGCCCTATGCCACAGTAACAGTAGGTAGATTTTTCATTGCACTATGGATGGCATTTACAGTGCATTCTATTACGGCTCGTGATATGAGACAAGTGCGTTTCAGGAAAACTATTACTGTAAATGCAGCCGTCATTATAGAAAAGCAGGCCTTAGAACGGCCAGATTAGTTTTCAGATATGAATAGGAAAAAGATGCATAAAAATGCACTGACGAAATGATGAACTGTCATTGAATGGAATGTTCCAGAAACCCGCCCTGGAGGGCTGTTGGGTTGATGGGCATCCAAAAAGGATGCCGGCTCTCCTCTGCTGGTGCAGGGCCCAATGGCGCCTCTGCGCTCGGATGAAATTACTTTGCATATTGAATATCATTGAATGAAAACCGTCCTGTCAATTGCTTAGTACAGACTCACAAAACAACACATCAAGAAAGCCATAAATCATCTGTTCTTGGCAGGCGGCTGCGCCATTATTAGAAGCTGCCCCCGTTCTCTGATGCTCCCAGATTGCACATGGCAAGTCTGATTTGCTGCTGAAATGGAAGAAGTCACTAAATATTTCAATGATAAATGAGATGACTTTTGCAAAGATCGGCCGTCAGCCGCACTGAATTTGTGCGAAAGCTCCTCTTGCGAAACCCAATTTAATGGAAACACCGAGATGCTACCTGCCGGGTTTGCTGACCTGTGGAATCATATTTCTGTGTCAAACTACATGTGTATCTCCTTGTGACTCAGTACTGATTATCCAAGTTTAATTATTATAGCAGTGGCAATAAACCCAGGGTTTGCTTTATTTAGCATTGCTGGCACCGGATGCACAAATCTTTGTTGTACGCCCCCTAATGACCTCCTCCTCCAAATATTCCATCAATACCAGACTCCAACAGTGCCTCTCATCTCTTCTTTGCTCAATCGCACATTTTTTACATTTCTTTTATTGCACTGCTCACCCAAATGTAGGGCGTTGAAGCACATTACAACTCATCCATATATTATACGGAGACTGTGAATCAAACAAAAGTGTAAATCAATGTATAGGAAATGTTACATAAGACACTGAGGCCTACAAGGTCTGGGAGCGGTCTGTCATCCATACTGGTAGGTATTCTAAGTTTAGAATTCTTGTTCTGAAGAAATGAAAGCGAAGATATACTACATTTTCACGCAGCACAATAACAAAAGTTGTTGTATGCATAGTGCTGGATCAAGGGATGAGATTTGCACCGTGCAAAGCCTTGGTACAAATTCAAGTACAAGCCGCACTCACATAGATGGATCTTTATTGCGAATTAAAGCTTAACATCAACAGTTCAATAGCATATCAAAAGCAGTGAAGCACAGTTTTGCACCACAAGGATAACAAAGAGTAGTAGATTTGCAAATCATTAAGGTCTATTAGCAGATTTGAAAAATTGCAAACTCAAATCAGGTTACCCATGAATCAATAATCACCTGGTTACAGCATGATTCAGTAATCCAAAGCCTGTCAAAACTCCGAATGCAAAAATGAGTTACTTAATGATAGTCCTTTGCAAATTGAATCCTTTTCAGTTCCATTGATGGTTTCAGAAGTAATGGTGGAAAATTAAGCAGCAGGTGTTAGAAAGTAAAGCCTCTAATGGCAGGACCAAATGAAGGTTCAGTCAGACAAAAGTAAAAATATATTTGCTCAAGAGTCAATCTCAATGAGTATGGCAAAGTAAGTATAAGGTCCCAACAGAGGAAGAAACATCTGCTCTCGAAAGAGAAGATGGGGCATTTGCCTGCAGAAGTGGACAGGAGCAATTTGAATTCTACTAACCCAGTGAAGTACAATTAAAAAAATAAATTCAGCAAATTGTAGCACTTTCAACAGTTCCCAAGAGATGAGAAACAATCAGTTTTCAGCAATTCGTCAATTGAGGTGTCATTGCCCCCTTTCTCAGGCATCAGACAAAGAAGGCCCACGGATGCCCGCCCTTCTGATTATCTCGTTCTGGCTGCTTTCTCATGGTCAGGCCATTCCCAACACAGGTGAAAAATACTCATTATAAAGGTTTCGCTGAAACTCAAATATAAAAACATTTTACACCGAAACTAACATATTGGCTACAACTAGATAGAAAACTAAGTTACTGCAGCACAGCTCGTGAAAGAAAGAATTTGATAACACACAGTAGCCAAGGACACGTTGAAAATGTAACATGAATTATTTAGCTACGGCCTACATCGACTATGGCTAACTTAATGTGAACACACTGATCATGATTAACTAATAATTTAAAAATCACTATGATCAATCTGAGCATAAAGCCAAAATTGGATATAAGTATTTGAACATTATATATGATGTGCATTAGCATGTTGCTAATCAAAAATACAAATACTAGTGACAGGGTGACATTAATTGTATGAAAGGGAGAGAGCATGACAGCACCACATCTAAAACGATATGGCGAAATTGCTCTCTTCTCTAGTGCACTTCAGGTTACCCTGCTCCAACACACACCCCCTTGCACTATGTGTGATGTCAAGCTTAGGTTTCATACTGAAGGCTTCCTTTCCAGTACAAGATACCATGCCTTCACAAAGTTTAACACTTTTTCGACTTTGTACATGTGCTGTACATTGCCGAAGTCATGCAAAGTTAGAGAAGTTTGGAGAAAATACAACTTTTTTCAAGCATTAACCCAGCCTTGAGGCTGCATAATTTTTGGGAGCAAATTCCTTTCTACCAATGTTAGTATCTAGGGATTAGCATCAAAATCCATAGATGGTTAAATGGAAACACCCATGTACCACTCATTGTATGCCCCCTTGATGCAAATTAGCACTCCAACTTTGTGTTACATTAGAGCTATTTTCCCACAAAGGATTTGGATTTGAGCAGGAAAGTACAACCCAAAACAACACTTTGCACCAGGTTTATTGTTTTTGTTGTTACGCACATCTAGTACAAAGTATTAGTAAATCTGCCCCACAAACTCAGGATTTAAATTGTAGCATAGTTTCTGGGGTTGTTTATGCTAATAAGAACTTAGCAGTACCCTATGGCCCTGTTTTAGCAACCTAAGATGAATGGTAGACTGAGAAAAAAAAAACAATGGGCCTGGTTTACAACAATTTGACGCAGCGTAGCGCTACACTTCACTTTGCTGCACTGCCCTACGTCAAAAGAAAAGGCCAGGAATGCACATTATCTATGAAGTACAGGACATTCCTGCCCTCTTACATTGTGCTGGTGCTAGCGTCAATGCAGGCACCCTTGCGCCATGGAGCAAGGGTGCCTGTGTTAAAATCAGGTTGTTTTTGTGCACAAAAGGACACCTTCCTGCACAAAAACAACTGTTACGCCACCCATGGGAAGGCACAGGGGTTTGATGCATTTCCATAACTACACTGTGTTGTAAATCTGGGAATGTATCAAAAAGCATGGGCATTGATTGGGAACACCCACCACAATAACCGTGGCACACATCCCCAAGGCAGTGTGAGGCAACGCAGAGACTTGCACACAGTTATCCGTGATTTATTCATGACCAACTATGCAAAAACATGGTTTACCTGTGTTTTCGAAATAAAGTTTGGTGAGTGTGCCCCTGGAGATGTCATTTTCTTCAAATTAAGAGTGAACAGGGCATGCCAGTGGACACACTATGATATGTACATTCTTTTGCAACTTTATTAAGGAGTTTATCATAGATCAGAAACCATACATAAAAGCGGAAGTATCCAATACACGATTCATTACAATCATTAAAAATGACATTTGTATAGAAAAAAATTGGAGATAATGAGGCATGGAAACGTACTATGATAATTAGCAGGTAAATAGCTACTTTTAGCCAAACGCGTGAACACAAATAGAGAAATCTATGAATGTTTAAATTGCATAGTGAAATGGTCATTTCATGTCATATCCCCATGAAGACATACGACAACCCACCCGAGGTAGAACATGGGTACACCCTAAATGAATTGGAAAAAGGGGAAAAGCCATAATGAGCATAACAAATATAATTCAAAGTACTACCGTCACGTCTCCCTTTTCCTTGTCCATTCAATACAAAAGTGATAATATAACAAAGAACATATATCAGGTTGAGGAATGTCTCCAAGAAAAAAAGATCTCAATTTGACAAGATTTGGCAGCACATTAACAGGAACAGAAAATACTGCCTCCTCTACTCCCCTCCAAATGCTGAAAGAACCACAGCGACCACCATGAGGCAATGAAGGACAGCAACAATGAAAGATGAGGTGCATAATAGTAACATTAGCACCCAGCAACACAGAATTACAGGACAGTAGAGTCCCAATCCACCAGGAAGGCAACCAAACTCAGGATCCAAACATGTCAATACAGCACTCCGCACAGGTAGAGTATCCTGACACGCAATAGTACGTGAAAGGAGTTCCTCATCATAGCGGCATCAGTAGCGTGGCCAACAGTCATCCACACACAACAGAAGCTATGGGTTAGGGATACTGGTTAGTGCCTCACAGGAAAGCATCATTCACAGCAAACAAGTCTACAAAGTTCTGACTCAGAACTGCACCCCAGGATTGACAGAACAAGCTACTAGATAATCGACTGTTGCAGGTCAAGAGACAAAGACCAAAGTATAGAGGACGGTCCCTGTTGGACGATTCAAGATCAATGTGCTTCTAGGCTGAAATGGACAAGATGTCCCAGGTGATGCTCACAGTGTCTCTGCCAACAGAAACTAGAAGGAGCCCCAGAATTAGGCAAAAGCCTCTTCTCACATTAGACCACTGGCACAGCCCCACAAAAGGGGAGACCCAAAAGAAACATAGCAAACACAAACTGCAAACCTGCCCCAGTTTAAAGAAGACTAGGGCACATGGCAGGTGACAGCCAAACAGCACCATCCACAGATGGAGGAATGCAATAAGAAGGAGCAAACATAGGCCCCCATCCAATCAGGCAGGAAAAGACCCTAAACACAGCAGCTGCCTACAAATCAGGGCCAAGCAACTAAGTTAAACAACAAACTGTAAGGGCAAATGCAACAGGTTGAGTGCTGCCTAGAACATGACAAGGCTAATTGAAATTGATCACAACCAAGCAAAGCAGCATCCAAGAGCAGACGATGATGTCAGAAGCAGGCATGGAAGAAACAAACAAGATTAGCAGGGAGTACTTCCAACACACCACAAATATGAGGGAAATACAGTGATAGGAAGGTTATCAAGTCACCACAAAGTGACTAAGGGCCATATGTATGAACACATTTTTCCATAGACACAGAATGGGTAAAACCCTTTGATACACCTGGCCCTAAGAGAGAAGCATAGAAGCCCTAGGTGACAGAGAACAAAGCAACAGGATCAATCCAAGTATCATGTGTGCAATTTCAGTTCTCAATTGCAGAGCCAACCACTCCAAATGCACAAGACTGCCAGAGAAAAAGTGCTCCATCACAGAAACAGCTGATCCTGCAGAAACAAAAAGTGGCAGTGAGCAAATTGAAATTGATTGACACATTGACAAACAGCACTCAAAGCATGACAATGTTCTGGAGCTGTGTTTTATGAGGGGTGCAGGCCAGACTGCAAGAACATCGGGCGCGGGAGTGCTACAGCACCCCCCGAATAACCCTGCAGGAGTTCAAAAGTATAATGATCAGTAAAGAGGACTTTCATTTTGCTTTTATCTTGCCGCTTCTGTTGTGCATTTAAAGATAAAGTTCTAATGTCAGGTCATGTCTTCTAACAAACTGCTGTTTGTTCTTTTTATAACATGGAGATTAGCATTTACTTTTCTCTTCTTTTTCTGCAAAGTGAGTACATTTTGCAGCCAAGTGAGGGTAATCCTCCTGGGGTACAAAGAGTGTGAAAGGAGAAGGCTGCTGCATGTCAAATGTTTTCTAGCACATACAATAACCGAAATACTTGTAAATGGAATTTACTAATATTTCGAAAAATATCAACAGAGAGTGAAGAGCAAATGGCTACTGAAGATACCTACAGTTGTAAATTAAAGATATTGCTTCGAATTCTGAAGAGTGAAAGAAGCAAAGTTTAAAAGAACCAAAACAAACCATGGCACTTTGGCTGTGCAGCCGCAAGCATAGAAACTAAGGATCAACGTTATTGTTTGTGCACCATATGGGTTTAGCAGATTCCGTAAATTCAATGGGCATTTCTTGTGCGCATTTCAATGGAAAATGTGATCTCTGTAAATGGCACTATCCTACACTCCAAGCTTTACTCCTATATTTCGGACAATGTACGACATAAATGTAGTCATATTACAACCCTACCGTTCTCCTGCTGAATGGACAATGCTCTTATGCTACATTTGTACAACCATGCAGCTGTTTGGTTTTTCACAAACCCCATGACTTCAGTGACATAAAATTGATTGCAGAACCCTACTCTGTAAGTCATTCCAGCACCCCTGTGTGCAAATGACTGAGAATGGAACGACAACAATTTAAATTCGAAACATTGCACATGCTGACCTTCTGTAAATCCTGGAATAATTGAAGGCGTAATTACGAGTTTGGCATAGTTGCGGTGGCTCGCCATCGGCACAGCTGTGTCAAAGCAGTGCAAGGACCACCGACCTGATTACGAGTTGAACTTATGCAGGTGGAAGGTCCTTTTGCCTTTCCCATGGCAGCACCAGAAAAACAGGCAATGCAATGCGAACAGCAAAATTTTTCCAGCACAGCATTTATTTTGAAAGTTTAATAAAGCGCGAACAAGATCCTTGCGGATATCAGAGCACTTTACACACATAGCGGTTATATATACAACAAAGAGGTTACTTATGCAGCAAATAAAGCAGACAGATCAGGAAGACAAAACATCTTGTGCACCGTAGAGCAAAAAGGGCACGCCATTGAAGAGCCAAAGAGTTAAGGCAATGGCAGCTATGGTGCCTAGGTGGTCTAGTTGACCCTTGTCAAAGAACATGGACAGTGATTTCCATGCCGTGCTGGAACTGGGGGTGCAAGCAGACAGAGGGGCACGTGTTGTGGCCCCTTGAATGCATCCCCAAGGTGGGAGGGGCATGGGGTCCCTAGGACCCCTTCATCCCTTTACCACAAGGCGTCTCATTGCTTATAGCCCGACATGAAATGGCTTGCGGTGGAGGAACTCATTATATGCTCAGCGGGACTGCACCAGTTCTTCTCAGCATTTACATTGGGCCTCCTCCGCGGCAGCACAATGGAACGACGGTTCCCTGGCGAAGGTGGCAGTCCACCGCTGGTACGGCTTTCAAAGCTGTAATCCAGAAGACGTGGACCCCCACAGCGAATGAGGCAGTGGGAAGACAACCACACTTGTAATCAGCCCTACTAGTACTTTGGTGGACCCAGGTGATACGCGAGGACACTATGGCCACTGCCCAAGGTCTACAGCAAATTCCAAGAGTACCAGAACACACCGGTGTGAAAACTTATGGAAAAAGAGGACAAAACTAAGAAGCCCTTCTAGTCTCTGAGGGGATTAAGGGGCTTATTTATAAGAGCCCCCGCATCACTTTTGCACCACGTAAAGTGGTGCATGCATGACGCAGGTATCTCATTAAAAATTATGAAGCCATTTGAGTGGCCTCATAAATCACGAGTAAGGCGATGCAGCACAATTCGCTGCGTTGCCTTACTCTGCACCCGGGAAGCGTTCCATGGACATTGTGGTGGGTTCTCCCATGCAATGCCCATGGAATCTGACGCTGCCCCAGATCTACAAAGTAATCCTAAGGCATCATCAAACCTGTCCGCCTCCGAGGTGAGTTGTAAGGAGGAGAAATTTGTTAATTTCTCCTTGTTTTTTCCTCTGTCCATAGAAAGATGAAAATGCCTTGTAGGATTATTTTTGTGCAGGAAGGTGCCCCTTCCTGCACAAAAACAATCATGCCTGCAACGTAGGCACTCTTGCGCCATGGTGCCTACGTTGGTACTAGGCTGCCAAAATGGCACCAGTGCAGGCAGACAAGGCAGGAATTCACCGTATTGCTTAAATGCGGTGCATTCCTGCCCTTTCACTTTGGCGCAGGGCAACACAGCACAGTGCCTTGCTGAGCTGCCCTATGCAAAACTGATATAAATTAGGCCCTAAGTTCTCATATAGTTCCAGAGAGTAAGGCATTACAATGACTCCCGCCAGCGTTTCTTCTATGTGTAGGTGAAGGAAGGGCACAGTCCAGCCAATCGAGCAGGGGTACTGGTAGAGGTCACTCAGGTACCCAGCCGATAACATGATGCCAACCCCACACTGTCTAGAAAAATGCATTATACCACAAACAGCTAATACAAAACGTCATGGTCTCCACGAGGCAAATGAAGGGACAGGAGTAAACCGCATGCCAGAACCAAGACATCCAGATCAGGGGAGACCAGCAACAAAAACCCTACCAATCAAGCTGTACAGGTGTATGGGAGTGTGAAGCCACGAGGAGACTGGTAATTATATACATTTACACCCAGTGCAGGACGCCTTCCGCAAACATCTATGAAGGCCTGTCCATAGATACATTAAACACATGACGAGTGTCTCCGCTCCCTAGATGTAATGGGAAAGGGAAAGGGTGGAGCCCCGCTAGGTTAAGTTGATAAAACAAGTTTGTATGCGTGAAACGAAGGACTCAAGGACCATCATACATTCAACACCTTTGTAATTTATGAATCGAGAAAGAGGGAGACGTGGCATTAATTAGAATTGAATTACTAGAAAACAAAGTAAAAATACAATTGATTTCCTGCCATTTTAGTCAGGAACATTTTCATGAATAACTACTGATGAGTATGTCTGTGAAGTTAGCTGATCGGCACATCATCCATGCAGTGAACAGAGCTGCCAGCGCTAGGATTATTGTGCGCTAATCGTCTTTATTGTTTAACGTATGACAGCAACATTTTCATCTAACGTTGCAATTTTTCCACTGATTATAGAACGTTCATAAACAACCTCACGAATATTTATATAAGCTCATGCTTTCACATATCACCCAACGCAAGTATCCACACACAAATTCACACAGCACGAGGGTGTTAAAAAACACAAATACCAAAACACAGTTTGGCACACAATTATGCATTTCTCTCAGACCCATTTGCACCCTCAAACTTGTTGCCACTCAATAACTGTTCCTATGGCCACACAAGCACACAAATCTCCTAAACGTATCTGCGGAACATCCCAATAACACACTCACTCACGTCACATACACCCTGGGATCAACATACAACATATACACCTACCTTATAAAAGCCATACTGACTCACTTGAAATTGCAAATAACACACTGTAAATATTTCCAAACACGAACACAGACAAACCTTCCTATTCATATACATTCTCACATGCCACCCCTTCTCAAAAATCTGCAAAGAAGCATCACGCAAACACACTTACACACACACATAAATACACAGATAGCAAACATGCAAAATCACCTCACTTTAAAACAAAATATAGATTCACTACTTTTCATCCTCACTTTAAAACAAAATATATATTCACTACTTTTCATCAGTCAGCTGCGCCACACCTCTTCCATCATCACTTTAAGCTTTCTTTTACCAGTAAAGTCACAGTAAAAAGTTTGGAAGCGACAAAGCTATCCTATAGTAAGCTCACAAAGGGAGAAGAACATTTACAAATCCCTACAGAATTCAATACCAGCAACAGAAACATACACCAGAGAAGAGGGAACATTTACAGAAAAAGGGAGAAACATATACAGGATTGGCTAAATAAATTATTGCAATGGCATTGTGTGTTTTACATTTCAAAAGTTCAGGAGCAGCATGTCTGTCAGTGGATGACTGACTCATTGTGGGAATAAGTGGGCTCCCCACCTAGACTACCCTGGCTTTTCTGCACACAGAGGAGAGTTTTATGACACACGCAGAATGATGGGGCCTAAGCTAGCGGTGGTAGAGTGGAGTTCAGCTGAGGGCAAACAAAGTCAATATTGGGTTTCTTTCTTGAGTCCCAAGCTGAAGCTATTCATTTCAGAAAAGGAGAGTGGACAAGCCTTATACACTGGTCTATCTAAGATGTTGGTCTGTCCGCAATGTTCTATCTGAGGTTCTGTTACATTGTAGAATATAGTCACAGACATCATCAAATAGAAAAAGTTGGAATCGTTTTATTAAGTCCAAAGTAACGAAGACCCCCATCCACAACAGGGAGTGCAGCAGTTCACACGCAGTCCTTGCTAACTGACTCCTTTAAAATTCTACCACTCACATTCTAGATATGTTGTGCTGGTTACAGATCAACACATCAAATAGTTACAGAACCTTTAGGTCACAGAAGATTCCAGTAACCTAAGACACAGAATATGTCTTCGCCTCCCTCACTTGACACAATAAAAGAAATAAAATGATATGAAACAAAATACAACAACAAACAAGAAATATGTAATACCACATCAACAATTACATCACCCAGAAATATGTATTAGCACATAAACAGTGACCTCAAGAATAAACCTCCTTAAGTTCATACATAATTCTGATAACCATGCTTGTCTCCTCCTCTCACATTGTGGTCTGGTCACTTGATTCCCCAATGAATAGTTTTCCGAAAAGGTCAAACCTTTACTGGTACAGGATCACAATTAATCGCCCTGTTGAGGTTCCAGATTTTGTTATCATCAGTCTTTACCACATTTGTTAGAAATGGGGGTTTCTAGTTGGCAGATGTACGTACCTTTGTCCAAATAGGGACCCTTGCTTCTAGTCAGGGTAGGTGGATACATACTTTAGATAACCCCTGCTCACCCACTTGGTAGCTTGGCACGAGCAGGCAGGCTAATCCCAAAGGCAATGTGTAAAGTATTTGCTCTCACCACACATAGTAACACAGTGATAACACCCTGACTTTTTGCCTCTAACTCTTGCATTTTTGCTGTGTGCTGGATTTCGTTTTTGCTGGCTTAGATGCTTTGGGCACTTTGCCACTGCTGGGGAATATGGAGGGAAGCAATTTAATTATGATAAATTAATGATTATTTTTTATTTATTTAATTTAGATTTTATAGCGTAAATTGTGGGAAGTAATTTATTTCTAATTAATTATTAATTGGCTGTTAATTAATATTAATTAATTAATGGATAATTATTATGGTAAGTGTGTAAACTTTTTTAGGTGTGGGTTGTGGGGTTGATAGGGGAAAAGGGCGGGAAGTAATTTATTTTTGATTAATAATAATTTGTTGTTAATTTATATTAATTAATTGATTGAAAATTAATTATGGAAACTGTGTTATTAATGTTAGGTGTGGGTTGTGGGGTTAATAGGGTTAAAGGGTGGGGAGTCATTTTTGTTTAATTTATTTAACAATTAGTTGCTCATTAATGTTAATTAATTCATTTATATTTAATTAGATTATTTGTTTCTATATTTTATCGTGTGTGGGTTTTATTGTTATAGGGGTACAGTGTGGGGAGTAAATTAATTTTATTTACTTTATAATTAGTTGTTAAATACTATTAGTTTTTTATTTGAAAATAAGTTTTAATTGTGTAATTAATTTTTTGTAGTTTAATTTTAACTGTGAGTTGAGGAGGTTGTAGGGGAAGTTAAATACTTTTTATGAGTTCTGTTTTTTAAATAATAATTTATTTAATTTGTAATTCAATAATGTTAGTTGAGAAAGTAATTTTGTTTTAATTTAGATGTGTGCTGTGAAATGTGTGGCGTTATAGGGTAGGAAATAAAAAAGTACATGTATATGATAATTAATGTTTTTTTCCAAATAATTATTTAACAATGAGTTGCTCATTAATATTAATTAATTCATTTATATTTATTTAGGTTATTTGTTTCTACATTTTATCGTGTGTGGGTTTTATTGTTATAGGGGTACAGTGAGGGGAGTAAATTAATTTTATTTACTTTATAATTAGTTGTTAAATACTATTAGTTTTTTAATTGAAAATAAGTTTTAATTGTGTGATTAATTTTTTGTAGTTTAATTTTAACTGTGAGTTGAGGAGATTATAGGGGTAAAGTGTGGGAAGTTAAATACTTTTTATGAGTTCTGTTTTTTAAATAATAATTTATTTAATTTGTAATTCAATTATGTTAGTTGAGAAAGTAGTTTTGTTTTAATTTAGATGTGTGCTGTGAAATGTGTGGCGTTATAGGGTAGGAAATAAAAAAGTACATGTGTGTGATAATTAATGATTTTTTCCAAATAATTATTTAACAATTAGTTTCTCATTAATATTAATTAATTGATTTATATTTAATTAGGTTATTTGTTTCTATATTTTATCGTGTCTGGGTTTTATTGTTATAGGGGTGCAGCGTGGGGAGTAAATTAATTTTATTTACTTTCTAATTAGTTGTTAAATACTATTAGTTTTTTAATTGAAAATAAGTTTTAATTGTGTGTTTAATTTTTTGTAGTTTAATTTTAACTGTGAGTTGAGGAGATTATAGGAGTGTGGGAAGTTAAATACTTTTTATGAGTTCTGTTTTTTAAATAATAATTTATTTAATTTGTAATTCAATTATGTTAGTTGAGAAAGTAATTTTGTTTTAATTTAGATGTGTGCTGGGAAATGTGTGGCGTTATAGGGTAGGAAATAAAAAAGTACATGTATGTGATAATTAATGTTTTTTACCAAATAATTTTTCATTAAAATTATTTATTTGTTTGGAAATTGTTTTTTATTTTATTTAATATATTATTTGTAGGTATTTGTTATATATATTCAACATTATAGTATATATACATATATATTTTTTACATATTAAATATATTTGTGTTTTAATTTTGTAACTTATTTATTTATATATTTTGTAATTTATTTTTAAAATATTTTTATTGTTGTTAAAATGTAGTTTGATTTAAATTTTGAACTAACTGGAGTGAGAATAATAATTGTTACTCCTCTGAAAATCAACACTTTCCCTACTGGTGCACTCACTGGAGTGGGAATAGTAATTTTTACCCCTCCGCTACCCAAGACATTCCCTACTTTTACAATTATTGGAGTGGGAATAGTACATTTTATCCCACCACTATCCAACACTTTCCCTTCTGCTGCACTCACTGGAGAGTAAATCGTAATTTTTACAGCTCCGCTATCCAACACTTTCCCTACTGTTGCACTCACTGGAGTGGGAATAGTAATTTTTATTCCTCTGCTATTCAATACATTCCCTACTGTTGCACTCACTGGACTGGGATAGGAATTTTTCCCCCTCCGCTATCCAACACTATCCCTACTGTTCCTCTAACTGGAGTTGCAATAGTAATTTTTACCCCTCCGCTATCCAACACTTTCACTAAGCACTCACTGAATTGAGAATAGCAATTTTTACCCCTCCGCTATCCAACACATTCCATACTGTTGCACTCACTGGAGTGGGAATAGTAATTTTTACCCCTCCACTATCCAACACTTGCTGTACTTTTGCACTCACTGGAGTGGGAATAGTAATTTTTACCCCTCCGCTATCCAACACTTTACCAAATGTTGCACTCACTGGAGTCTGAAATTTAAGTTTGAAGATTATTTTTTAATAGTTTAATGTTTTAATTTAAAATAGAATGCTTTTTTTATTAGATTTTATGTTGTTGGTACACGCACACACACACATATATATTTGGATCAGATTTGAAGTACTATACGTTTATTGGTTAAATTTGAGGATAAACCCCTGCATCACGCAGTGCGACTGATGGGCGCATAAGTCACGTGCCCTCTGGGTTACTTGTAGAAAGAAGGCTTTTTCTTGTTTAACCATCCTGTGTGCCTCTGCCTGTTTGTGTATTCATCGTCTGGTTTTGGAGTAACAGTAGCTGGGGATTTGCAATCACTCTAGTCCGTTACTAGGGGGTTGAGCTGTGGGTAGCTTTTTTGTTGTAGCCTTTCATGGGTGGTTCATAGTCACACTGAATAGACCTTCTTGTATTCAGAGTGGTGGGATGAGTTTTCACTAGCACCTGAATAGGCTGTGTTCTCTCTGCACAATGCTGTCACCACCTTCTGTGGTGAAGATGGACAAGGAACGACAGTACTGGTTTTGACTGAGCGCAGAGACTTTTGCAACAAAGACTACAAAGAGAAAATGGGGAATATATATTAGACTTAAAACCCCAGGAACTTTAGATTACTTCTGGACCAAGAGGATCCTGCCAAGAAGAAGAGCTGAAAGCTGTCAGAATAAGGAGTACTACCCCTTTGCTGTGTATTGCTGTGCTCAGTTGGCCTGCAGATGCTGCCTCTGTCTGTGGGCAGTGGAAAGGACTGGACTTCAGCCTTGATGTGGCATCCTGCTTAAGAAGATTCTGCAAGGGCTTGAAGTACAGCTTGCCTCCTTTTCTGAAGTCTCAGAGACACAAAGACTTCACCTGTAACTTGCTAAACAGCACCTGTACTCCTCTGCTGGACTCCTGATTGCCAAAGGATGCCAATTCCAGTTCCTGGCCCTTGGAATCATGTGGTTGGTGCTCCAACCCAAGAAAAAAAACACCAATGCCACCAGTGATGCCACGACCTGCACCAAGGCCGTGGGCACTGTTCATGAATTGCACGACACCCCGCCCTGCCCCCAACACAGCTCTGATGCCCACAGACGCCTGCAAGTTATCAATCTCTGACATCAGTGCTCGTACCAAAACCTGTCACCGCCAGTGCCTGCATCTCATCATCGTGGAGCCGCTAACCAATGTGGGTGACTTCCCTGAACTCATCGATACTGCACTGCTGAATGGAACCAACACCTCCACACCAATGCCCCCTCACCTACCAGCCCAGACTCATCGCCTCCTTGCGGACTCGACACCCCACCTCCCCTGTGGCAGTAAGGAGCTGGTATTGCCTTGCCCATTGCCACTTCACCTCCATGACGCCGTGCACCGTCTGCTGACTTTGGTTTCCAAGGTACTGTTTCTTGGGGGTCCGTGTGACTCCGTGGCTGGCAGGTGCACCTCGCTGTTGGTGCTGTAAGTTGAATTTGTGCCTGACACAATGTCGTAATAGTCTCAGTTGGAGCCATATGTTTCTATGAGCTTTATTTTTGCAGTAAACATTCTAAAAGTGATATTTTGACATATGTATGCTTGATTTTTGTCATTTTGGTCTCGTTTGGTTTAGATAAAGATACTTTATTTTTCTAAACTGGTGTGGTGTCCATTTGTAGTGTTTTCACTGTGTTACTGTGTGTGTTATGTACAAATGCTTTACACATTGCCTCTGAGATAAGCCTATCTGCTAGTGCCAAACTACCAAGGGGTGAGCAGGGTGATCTAAGTGTGTGATCCCCCTTGCCCTGACTAGTAGAAAGGCTCCCTACTTGGACAAGGTGGATAACTCTGCCAACTAGAGACCCCCATTTCTAACACTGGTGGCAGCGGTGGAATTTTGACTTGCAGTTGTACTTTACATACTGTGATCAGTGTGCAATACTACTGAGTGCAGACCATTAATAAATCACACACTGTTTTTTTTGGTTCTATTTTTTTGATAACCCTTTTAGTATCCACACACCATGTCTCTGAGCGGTAAACCAGCAAGAGAAGTTGCAGAGTTGGAGTTTGAGACTGAAATGTTGCACTCATACAAAGTAAATCACCTCAAACAATTTTGCAGGAACTTTGGATGTCCCATTAATAGCTCTGCTAGGAAGGAGGAGCTGCAGAAGGCCGTGTGTGCCTGGTGGGAGGCCAGAAAAGCTGGAGTGGATGAGAATGGGAATGTGGATCTGGATGTGCAGAACCAGCAAGTTGGCTTTGGAGCTCAGAATCTGTCTTTGAGGGGAAGGCCCTCTAGGCCTGCCAGCAGTGTATCCTCTAGAAATGTGTGCAAAGCATTTACACGTGTCTATTTCTTCCTAGACAAATGCTCTATCTGTGCTACAATTCCTTTTAGCACGCAGTAGTTCCCCATAAGGAATACTGTAATTTAAGCTGGATGGATGGGCACTTCTGGCATTCAGTAATCTGTTTCCCGCTGTCGACTTTCAGAAAAGTGCGGTCTGTAATTTACCATCCTCCACTTTTAGCAACACATCCAGGAACTCAATATTAGTTTTACTTATGTGTTCAGTAAAGATTAAACTACAGGAATTGATATGTAATTTCCTTACAAAATTCTCCATATGCAGAAAATATCGTCGATGAATCGCAGCCACAGGACTACACAGTTCTCAAATTCTTCCGATTGGGCAGCCACCTGCTCCTCCCACCAGCCCACGAATAAATCTGCATAGCTGGGGGCAAAGCAGGTGCCCTTGGCTGTGCCCTGTGACTGTTTGTATATCGACTCATCGAAGAGAAAAAAGTTGTTAGTTAGACAAAAGTGGATCATATCTACTATCATTTCAGAATGAAACAACAATGATAGTGAACGTGTCTTGAAAATATGCCGTACTGCTCTTATTCCCTGATCATGCTGAATACTAATATATAGACTTTGGATATCCAGTGTTAGGAGGGTATAATTATTTTCCCAATGGATGCCGTCTATTACTGTAAAGAAATGTGTGGTGTCTCGGAGGTATGCAGGTAATCCCACTACAAATGGTCGTAGGTAGTGATCGATAAACCTAGATGTGTTTTCTAGTAGAGACCCAACGGACGAAACAATGGGCCTCCCTGGAGGGTTTTCAGCATCCTTATGCAATTTAGGCAAAAGATAAAGTACAGGTATCCTTGGATGGGTACATTTAAGATAATTAAATTCTTACCATTCCAAAAGCCCCTTTTCACTCCAGTCTACTAGCATCTCACCATATTTCTTATTTGAATTCATTACCTCCTGAAAGTTGGAAACACAATAACATTTTATATCATTCAATTGGCACAATCCTTCAGCTAAATACTTCTTCTTATCTAAGACCACAACATTCCCGCCCTCATCCGATTGCCGGATTACAATGGTGTTATCAGTTTTCAAAGTATCCAATGCTAACAATTGTCATGTAGAGATGTTTTCTCTATGTACAGGTATGGTTTTATATCTGATTTTTTCAAACAATATTAAAACGCCCTTTTCAAAAATTTCTATAGCATCACATTGTATATTAGGCGTGAATGTTGATTTGGGTTTGAAATTACTACCCAGATTTTTATCAAATTCACAAGATCACAATCATCTAGATTTAAAATGATGTCATCATTGTGGTCACCCATCACATTCATCAATGTTATAGTGTGTAATAGTACAGCATCATCTGTATTCAGGTTACTAAGTATGCTAACTGGTTTACCAGATACTCTAGTGGTCTGTTGAGTATCAAACCATTTCTTAAGTTTCAATTTTCTCAAAAATTAAAACAAATCAATCCTAGTTTCTGCATAATTTAAATTAGCAGAAGTACAAAATGACAAACCTAATGAAAGCAATTCTTCTTCTGCAGGTGTCGGTTCCAATTGGTTAACCACATTCATGGTTTTCCTCTCTTGCCCCTCGTCTGCATTCCCACGGGCTTTGATTCTTCGCTTTTTCCGTCTTTCTTTTGCCTGCTTGTTCCTCTGGTTTTTCCTCTGACTCCGCGTCCTCTGCCCCTTTGTGCACTCTGTTCTTCGTATTGTTCTGTCCTGCCTTGATTTATCATTTGAAATTGCCTGAAAAAATTCTTCTTTTGGATACTCACATTGGTACACTGGCTTAGAGCTGACACTGACGCATCAGACCTGCTCCTGTCGGATGCATCACTTTCGCTGATTTCAATCTTATTGCTCAATATTACCCTCTTTTCCACCTGATCTGTTTCTTTATTCTCAAATAGATGGTCACATTTTCTGTGAAAGGTTAGGGTTCCCCCAGCTTGATAATCTTTGAAAACACGGAGAAATGTACATTTTTTTTTTGCTGTAATTAATTACTCTAATTTGCTCATGCAGACCATTAGATTTTTTATAACTTCTTCCACTGCTTCTTTCGGTACCAATTTTTCCAATTCAGAAATAACTTTTTCAATTTCCTCCATTAGTTTACTTCTGTCCTTCAGAGCGTACTTTACCAATATCCGCATCATTATTGTTAAACAAGAACTGGAACTGCTTGACCAGTCCTCCAGCATCTCTGGATCCGGGTCCTCATAAGTGGGTATAGTGCAAATTCTTAACCCATGTGGAACACGCCCAACATCGATGTACCTTTGAAGCGATTCCGCTTCCCACCACTTGGAGAGTTCATTCTTGTGCAATTTCTCCAAGAGACCATACAGTGTCTGTACTTGAATTTCTTCAGTGATGTTTTGTGGTGTACTCGAAGTGCCGCTTCCTGCTCCACCCTTCCAGGCAAAAACAATTTATTAGCAGTTTCTTTGCTTTTTGCATCGAGACCTGCTGCCATACTCGCAATTTGTCCAGTACTTGGCACCGCCTTTATCGAGAGTATTTCATCTGAAACCTATGTTTTTTTCAGTGAATATATATATATATATATATATATATATATATATATATATATATATATATATATATAAATATATAATACATATTTAAATAACGAACCAAACCACTTTCACTAGATGATGTCTTCAGTGATGTCATTTGATATGTCATCAGTGATGTCATCAGTAATGTCACTGACCATGTCATGAATGATGTAATATGTGACATCATCAGCAGTGGATTGCTGGCGCGCGAGTTATAGTTAGTACAACTAACTATAACGGGGGAATTTGAATGGTTTTATACGAGTGAAATGTCCAGCTAATTATAACACCCCTGAAACCTATCGATTTTTCAGTGAATTTCTAAGGTTTTTTAAATGCTAATTCCTAACTATAACTTATCTGAAATGTATAGTTTTTTCAGTGAATTTCAAAGGTTTTTTAAATGCTAATTCCTAACTATAAAATGTCTGAAATCCATGTTTTTTTCAGTGAAATTCAAAGGTTTTTTAAATGCTAATTTGTAAATATTTGTATGTGCGCGACGCCTTGCACATACGTGAGATGTACGTATAACGCAACGTGACGGACGCGCGGTAGCTTGTGACGTCATATACATATCAGACGCGGTGTGTGCGCGACTTCTGCGTTTTTTCAATGTTGAAAAACTTATTTATATATATTTATTATAAATATTAAGACAAGAGATTATCTGAGGTTATCATTTTAATAATTTGCTTTAACTTTCTGAAAAAGTACATCACTGTTATCCTATAGGTAGAAATTCACTTAGCAGGTAAATAGTGTTATCTTTACCTTTTCTTCCTCAGTGGTGGACCCTGGATACAGCACTGCTGCATCTCCTCTAAACAGTTGAAAGAATGCAAATTACCAAAGACGCTCGGAAGCCCATGTCTTTTTAAAAAAAAAATATCACTAGTATGCGCAGATCATACGCGTACCATGCGATTTTTCCCAAAAAAAGAAAAAAAATAGGGGCCCTGGGAGACCTTGTGGGATCCCTTGAGGAGACCTAGAGGATCAGGGTGTGTCTACCCTCCCCTTTTCACGTTTTAAAAACACATTCCACACGCTTCTTCAGCCTCCCTTGTACTGAGACATAAAATGGCTGTCAACAATTTCTAGTTTCGAATGTTGACAGCCACTTGACAGCCAATTAGCCTTCAGCGCCTGATCGGAAGGGTGCACTTATGGTACGATGACAATTTGCGGAGTATACGTATTAAATTGTTTATGGGAAGTGGGCCGCGTGGCCCCCCCTCCCGTGCCCAATTCCGGGCACCGGAGTCCCCAGCCCCCGGGGCATGGCTAATTATACATTATTATTTTATGGAGGAAGGCTGCAAAGCCCCCCTCCTGAAGCCACTTCAAGACCACAGGGACATCCGAACTCCATCTATGTATATACCCCGTAGGAGTTGCCTTCTCTTTGCGCATGCATGTTTTTGGTAGTGCATGCGTGTTAATGTTACGCATGCGCACAATACGTCCCACCATCTGGCTATGTACCCCTAACGTATTTCATTTTATTTGCACATGCTCAATTACAACATGCCCAATCACAGCTCTCACACCCAGTGACATCATGCTCAACCAATCATCCTTCTGCAAAGCATTTATAAGCTGCCAACCTTCTTGAACTTTTCCTATTCCGCAGTCACAGCCATTGAGAGTGTTCGTATCCACTTCTTCGTAGGTGAGCACTTTTTTAAAGAGTAATTACATTAATTAATCTGAACAATCTTTAAATACAGTATAAATTCAAATTTATGTTCGATTTGGCAATGCTGTTTTTAAGCACGCTTTCCTGCTTTTTTATATCATTAAAGTTGACTTTGTAACTTTTGTTTCTGTGCAAATAACTTAATCCTGGTGCGTTTGTTTAATTTAGCAGTGTGCTACGTGCTGTTCAAGTGAATACGATGTAGTTTTTCTCTTGTAAGTAGTGCGCTACGTGCCCCATGCATTGCAAAAGTAATGTTTTCGGCAAAAGTTTATTTTAGCACGGTTTCCAGCTCTTATAACTTAAATATTTTGCTTTGGTAGGCTATATTTCTGAGCAAATCACCTACACCTGCCGCATATAATTTTTTAAGTAGTGCATCACGTGCTGCTTCCTCCCCATGCACTGCAAATGTAATTGATTGGTCAATGTTGTATTTTAGCACGCGCTCCATGTTTTTTAATAACCGTAAACTTCATTTGCCCCCAGTTCTATCTCATTATACAGATATCTCAACCATGAGACGTACTGGTCACCACAAGCTGTCCTGTCCATACACTATACCACGTGGTGGTGAAGAACTCGACACACTAGATCCAGTGACTGCTCTCCATATGTTATCAGCCGAAAATTGCAATGGACCTAATAGAGTTATAAGGTTTGACTTCTACATTTCATGATCGAAAACCATTCTGAGATAAGCACTTGTGTATTTCATGTGTTTGCAGACGGATAACTGTTATTGTCATGTTTTACTAGAATTTATAGGCATTCTGAAATCAACCAAACGTAAGAAAAGCCTGTCCTCCCGATTTTATTGCCTAAATATGTGATTTAAAATTGAACAATGTATGAGTTATAATTTTTCCTACTTCTATAAATATTTTTATAAAATATAAATCTGCATTGTGAGAGTCTTATAGACGTTTTTCCTGAAACCCATTTCTCATTTTAATGCTCGTTACACGTTTTCAGCCTGTACTTCAGATACAAAGTAAATGTTTAGTTTTTTTTGTTTTTTTGTAAACTTGTCTTCTAATTTTCCTTGCTATTTATTTCTGAATTTCTAGATCATGGAAGTCCAAAAAGGGTTCTATCAGATCAAGCCCAGGAGTTTGTTTGTTTTAATTACTCTAATTTGCTCATGCAGACCATTAGATTTTTTATAACTTCTTCCACTGCTTCTTTCGGTACCAATTTTTCCAATTCAGAAATAACTTTTTCAATTTCCTCCATTAGTTTACTTCTGTCCTTCAGAGCGTACTTTACCAATATCCGCATCATTATTGTTAAACAAGAACTGGAACTGCTTGACCAGTCCTCCAGCATCTCTGGATCCGGGTCCTCATAAGTGGGTATAGTGCAAATTCTTAACCCATGTGGAACACGCCCAACATCGATGTACCTTTGAAGCGATTCCGCTTCCCACCACTTGGAGAGTTCATTCTTGTGCAATTTCTCCAAGAGACCATACAGTGTCTGTACTTTAATTTCTTCAGTGATGTTTTGTGGTGTACTCAAAGTGCCGCTTCCTGCTCCACCCTTCCAGGCAAAAACAATTTATTAGCAGTTTCTTTGCTTTTTGCATCGAGACCTGCTGCCATTTGTCCAGTACTTGGCACCGCCTTTATCGAGAGTATTTCATCTGAAACCTATGGTTTTTTCAGTGAATATATATATATATATATATATAATACATATTTAAATAACGAACCAAACCACTTTCACTAGATGATGTCTTCAGTGATGTCATTTGATATGTCATCAGTGATGTCATCAGTAATGTCACTGACCATGTCATGAATGATGTAATATGTGACATCATCAGCAGTGGATTGCTGGCGCGCGAGTTATAGTTAGTACAACTAACTATAACGGGGGAATTTGAATGGTTTTATACGAGTGAAATGTCCAGCTAATTATAACACCCCTGAAACCTATTGTTTTTTCAGTGAATTTCTAAGGTTTTTTAAATGCTAATTCCTAACTATAACTTATCTGAAATGTATAGTTTTTTCAGTGAATTTCAAAGGTTTTTTAAATGCTAATTCCTAACTATAAAATGTCTGAAATCCATGTTTTTTTCAGTGAAATTTAAAGGTTTTTTAAATGCTAATTTGTAAATATTTGTATTGTTTTTTTATATTTTATAACGACATTTTTTTAATCTTTTTATTTTTAGATGTTATTTTTTAAATTACAGTACACATTTTTTTATTAATTTTTTTTACATAAAAATATTTTTTTTCATTATTTTATATTGTTTATAATATACTTACATTATTTTTTTCTTTTTTTTAAAGTTGCACACCCTACGAACACCCTACTCATTTACTGTGTGAAACGTGTCCGCCATTTTAGGGTCGCTATCTAGGATCCGCGAAGGGTGTGCGACGGGTACAACTTTTCCCATGCGGTTTCTAGGTGACTTGTACGCGACGCCTTGCACATACGTGAGATGTACGTATAACGCAACGTGACGGACGCGCGGTAGCTTGTGACATCATATACATATCAGACGCGGTGTGTGCGCGACTTCTGCGTTTTTTCAATGTTGAAAGACGTATTTATATATATTTAATATAAATATTAAGACAAGAGATTATCTGAGATTATCATTTTAATAATTTTCTTTAACTTTCTGAAAAAGTACATCACTGTTATCCTATGGGTAGAAATTCACTTAGCAGGTAAATAGTGTTATCTTTACCTTTTCTTCCTCAGTGGTGGACCCTGGATACAGCACTGCTGCATCTCCTTTAAACAGTTGAAAGAATGCAAATTACCAAAGACGCTCGGAAGCCCATGTCTTTTTAAAAAAAAAAATATCACTAGTATGCGCAGATCATACGCGTACCATGCGATTTTTCGCAAAAAAAGAAAAAAAATAGGGGCCCTGGGAGACCTTGTGGGATCCCCTGAGGAGACCTAGAGGATCAGGGTGTGTCTACCCTCCCCTTTTCACGTTTTAAAAACACATTTCACACGCTTCTTTAGCCTCCCTTGTACTGAGACATAAAATGGCTGTCAACAATTTCTAGTTTCGAATGTTGACAACCACTTGACAGCCAATTAGCCTTCAGCGCCTGATCGGAAGGGTGCACTTATGGTACGATGACAATTTGCGGAGTATACGTATTAAATTGTTTATGGGAAGTGGGCCGCGTGGCCCCCCCTCCCGTGCCCAATTCCGGGCACCGGAGTCCCCAGCCCCCGGGGCATGGCTAATTATACATTATTATTTTATGGAGGAAGGCTGCAAAGCCCCCCTCCTGAAGCCACTTCAAGACCACAGGGACATCCGAACTCCATCTATGTATATACCCCGTAGGAGTTGCCTTCACTTTGCGCATGCATGTTTTTGGTAGTGCATGCGTGTTAATGTTACGCATGCGCACAATACGTCCCACCATCTGGCTATGTACCCCTAACGTATTTCATTTTATTTGCACATGCTCAATTACAACATGCCCAATCACAGCTCTCACACCCAGTGACATCATGCTCAACCAATCATCCTTCTGCAAAGCATTTATAAGCTGCCAACCTTCTTGAACTTTTCCTATTCCGCAGTCACAGCCATTGAGAGTGTTCGTATCCACTTCTTCGTAGGTGAGCACTTTTTTTAAGAGTAATTACATTAATTAATCTGAACAATCTTTAAATACAGTATAAATTCAAATTTATGTTCGATTTGGCAATGCTGTTTTTAAGCACGCTTTCCTGCTTTTTTATATAATTAAAGTTGACTTTGTAACTTTTGTTTCTGTGCAAATAACTTAATCCTGGTGCGTTTGTTTAATTTAGCAGTGTGCTACGTGCTGTTCAAGTGAATACGATGTAGTTTTTCTCTTGTAAGTAGTGCGCTACGTGCCCCATGCATTGCAAAAGTAATGTTTTCGGCAAAAGTTTATTTTAGCATGGTTTCCAGCTCTTATAACTTAAATATTTTGCTTTGGTAGGCTATATTTCTGAGCAAATCACCTAATCCTGCCGCATATAATTTTTTAAGTAGTGCGTCACGTGCTGCTTCCTCCCCATGCACTGCAAATGTAATTGATTGGTCAATGTTGTATTTTAGCACGCGCTCCATGTTTTTTAATAACCGTAAACTTCATTTGCCCCCAGTTCTATCTCATTATACAGATATCTCAACCATGAGACGTACTGGTCACCACAAGCTGTCCTGTCCATACACTATACCACGTGGTGGTGAACAACTCGACACACTAGATCCAGTGACTGCTCTCCATATGTTATCAGCCGAAAATTGCAATGGACCTAATAGAGTTATAAGGTTTGACTTCTACATTTCATGATCGAAAACCATTCTGAGATAAGCACTTGTGTATTTCATGTGTTTGCAGACGGATAACTGTTATTGTCATGTTTTACTAGAATTTATAGGCATTCTGAAATCAACCAAACGTAAGAAAAGCCTGTCCTCCCGATTTTATTGCCTAAATATGTGATTTAAAATTGAACAATGTATGAGTTATAATTTTTCTTGCTTCTATAAATATTTTTATAAAATATAAATCTGCATTGTGAGAGTCTTATAGACGTTTTTCCTGAAACCCATTTCTCATTTTAATGCTCGTTACACGTTTTCAGCCTGTACTTCAGATACAAAGTAAATGTTTAGTTTTTTTTGTTTTTTTGTAAACTTGTCTTCTAATTTTCCTTGCTATTTATTTCTGAATTTCTAGATCATGGAAGTCCAAAAAGGGTTCTATTAGATCAAGCCCAGGAGTTTGTGAATGAAGTGAGCGACCAATCTCGGCTTAACATTTGTATAATGCAATACTATTTCCTATTTTGCTGTCCAAATATAACCTCTGATGATTACTTTTCATCCCCAATCCTATTGAGAACAACTGTTTTTATGAACATTAAAATTAAGCTTGGAAATATGTATAACATATACATTTTTAACTCTTTTTTCAGTTACCACAATGTTACATAAGTCAGCAGCAAGTTACCAACATTGAAGAAAGTATATCCTCCTGTTCCACTTCATTTCATCGATGTCTTAAATATGGCATGAACTAGTTGTATAAAGCCAGAGAGATTCACAATTTTTTAACGGACAACTTTAAGGTAAATACTCACAATACGACTACTCGACGAAGTTAAAAAGTAACGGATAAAAGTACTTGAGGGGTTTTCGTTGGCAGATAATCTCAAATTCACACTTGTACGGATAGGTCTGATACAGGGTAGATCTCTGTATAACTAAAGGATGATCAGGTATTAGGATGGCATACAGAGCTCCCAACCTTCTTACTTTTTTTCTTAAAGGGTTCCAAATTGGGGACAAATATTAGGCTGTGCAGTAGAGGTTGACGGGTTTACTCCACTGGTACTTGGGCCTCTTCATGAAGCAGGAGGAGCCTCTCTCAATATCCTTAACTCTTCCCTTGCAAAGTTGACCAGATTCTTAGTCTGCAAGTGCTTCTGCATACTTGCAATTCCACACCAGTCCTCTTTATTGGGGTCTCCTCTTGAAAGCAGTCTGCATATGCGGCAAGTAACTTCTCTTGCATAAACCTTTTTTAAGACTTGCGAAAATTAATTTCAAAACATTCAATGAATACGGTGTCACTATGCATTGTGTGAAATGCTTTATTAAAAATATGCCGAAAATGTTCACTTTAATTGTTGTTAACGTCTTTACAAGAGAATTTGAAAGGAGAAAGTAGGAGATGAATAACAGAGGTAGAACGTTATATATCTCAAACTGCAAAAATTGATAAAAAGGATGGACCAAAGTCTGCATGTACAATGCCAGTGGAAGCGTTTCAGGCACACTGCAAACATTTAAAAATATATAAATATCGTCATGTGTTACTTTGACTTGTAATGTTTGACCTCATTTAGTCACATCAATCTAATTTTAAACACTAATTTTCTTTTTCGTTTTGCAGATTAACTACAATACTTCTTTTGGACTCCATATTATATGTTGTTTATTATATTGTTTTGTTAGTTATAGTTATAGTTATTTATTGTATTGTTATCTTTTAGTTATAGATCCAGTTATTGTTTTAATAAAAGTTAATAAAAAAGGTACATACGTCTGTTTTTTTTGTGAGGGTAGCAGTCATCAATAGAAATGATATTTATAATTTGAAGTATAATTCTGCTAACTCATTAGCAATATAGTGTGGTGAACTTTTAACCTCTGTGCTCACATAAGTGTTCCATGAACTGTTACTATGGTAACAGGCAGAAAGCCATTTGGGGGTAGGGTTAAAAGTGACTAGCTGTACAAAAACCGTTATATTTACCCAGGATCTTCTACATCACAGAAAGGAAAGCAAAGTAAAACAAAACACTGTGTATCAGATTTACAACCCCCTTGCACCACTTCCACGTCCAACCCCCCTACAACATTACAAGAATGTTGGCTTCAACGACACCCCTCAAGCCCCGGGAACCTCCACCCCCTGAAATTTGTGTATTACGGGACGGAAACTGCTTGGCCTATGTTTATAATTATTTCATTGCCACTTTGCGTGATGTACCACTAGGATGCAGGAGGCCTTCAGCTCCAGGAGCCGCAGCATCAACCTGACCGAGACCCGGGATAAAAGCTGAAAGATCAGAATCAGAGCCTAAATATCCCGAACCCGCTGTTCCGAGTGAAAAACCCGAAACTGCGCTGAGTCCAGAACAGCTCCGTTGAAGAGGAGCGTCTGAGAGGGGCACAGGTGCGACTTTGATACGTTGATGGACAACCCCAGCAGGTGCAAGAGGTCGACCGTAGTCTGGAGGTGGGAGATGACTGTCTGGGGCAGCTCACCTTCAACAACCAGTCGTCGAGATAGGGGAAGACTGGAACACCTGATCTGCGCAGATAAGTGAATAAACATGTGAATAAATCTTTCTACTTTTCTACGAGACTATAGAATATTGTCCATATACCACAACAATCTGTGTTTCAATATGCATAGCATCTATTAAAGAGATAGTGTACATTTTACAGATGAAGGAAACCGAATCTTCCTCATGAACTTTAGACTCTGCATCGGTACTTACTTGTAATTACTAAAATCTCTCAATAAACACAAGGGCTCTTTGTAGAACCACCCGACATCTATACAAATAAGCTTGATATATATCTAAAAAATACATGCTTCATTTTTTTCAGCGACCAAATGCGTGGATTCTACGCGCATCTCGCAACTTTTTTTGTTTCATTTCTTTTGTTCTTACTTTGTTTGCCCTACGGGTCCCTATGTCACCCCCTGAGAAGGCCTAGGGGGTCAGGGTGTGTCTAACCTGCCCCTGTTCACGTTTTGCCAACATATTTCACAGACTTTTTCACCCTCGCTTCTACCGAGGCACATAATGGCTGCCAACGGTTCCTGGTTTCGAATGTTTACAACCGCTTGACAGCCAATTAGAATTCAGCGCGTGATCGGAACGGTGCGCTTATCCTACGAGGCCAATCCTCGCACAATCAGCGGATCCTCTGCGTCCATGGATATATTAATGACTTTAACCTGAATGGTGGGGAGGAACTGGCAGTTCATCTTAGCAAATAGGTGTAACTAGTGACTGTAATTGATGAAGTGTGATCTTTTTAAGTAATATCTGTATAAATGATACCATGCTTTTTGAGCCGATACACGGCGTAATCACAATTGGTAATTAAGGACAGGCAGCCTTTTGAAATACAAGGCTGCATTGCCAATCCACGGCGGAATTGTTACAATGTTAACTGCATTGCATTTAATCAATTGTTTTTTAGAAATATCGTAAAAACATGTTTATCATTTGTTAATATATCGGTATATATAACCGACGTTTGACAAAAGAAAGGAAATTGTAGTCAGTATTTACTGTTTTAAGATGGCGCCCGTTCATGTTGAGGGCACACGAAGTCCGTTTTTTACCATACTCTCACGTGACATGGTTTGTTTTAATAAAAATTGGCCGCCAGTAAAAAGTTCAGAAACTACGACACTGACGAAGGATGTAAATCCGAAACGCGTTTGTCGAAAATAAACTTCTGCTGAGCCAAAGAATCCCCGTGAGTGCTATTCTTTTCCTTACTAAGGAAAAGGGAAGTTCGAGCCTGGTATTTATCGCGGTACGCCACCGCGTTTCTGCACCCGACCATAAAGTGCCCCGCTGATGGCGAATGGAGGAGCGAGATATATATATATATATATATATATATATATATATGAGAAACAGGCTTCCTTTCTTGAAAGTAGACCAGGGGGCACGACGGATTAAAAGCACGTTTTCTTTTATTGAAAGGTTTTAGCATGACGCGTTTCAGCTTTCGCTTTCATCAGATGCTGTTCCTTTCATGTCGCCACTGACACTGCAGTCCTGAAGGTATACATATATTGGCCCATCTAAAGTAGAACTTGGCACACCTGGGCTTCATTAGGGAGGAGTCGCTTAGAGAAGTTAAGCATGTGGGGACTGCAACTCCCAAAATGCAGTTGATTCATTTCACCGTGTTGAGGTCAGTGATCCTGAGAGCCAGATTCTTTGCATCTCTCTGATTGAGGCTGGCTTGAAGCATAGTCAGGTTTTGAGGACGGCAGCGTATTTCTCGGAAAAAGAGGGGCTTTTGCATCCGCACCTCCCGCCTTGCCTCACTGTGGGTAACAGGTCCGGGGCATCATTAAAGTAAAGATGTCACTCCATGAGTTCATGGACTTTCATTGAAAGCAGAGTCTCTGTGGCCACTTGGGAAGCGGGCGGTCTGGGTAAGTGCCATTGTCCCCGAGACACTTAGGGAGGGGCCGCCCTTACGGGTTATGGCTCCGCGTTAAATACGAGAAACAGGCTTCCTTTCTTGAAAGTAGACCAGGGGGCACGACGGATTAAAAGCACGTCTTCTTTTATTAAAAGGTTTTAGCATGACCCTTTTCAGCTTTCTTTTTCATCAGATGCTGTTCCTTTCATGTCGCCACTGACACTACAGTCCTGAAGGTATATATATATATATTTTATTTACAAAGGCTCAGCTTTCAGAAGGCACACAACAGCAGATAAGGGAAAACCTTCCTTTTATTTGCATTCTCGAAGGTTACTTTAGTCCGTCATTATTCCTGATGGCCAACGCGTTTCAGAGCTGTCTGCTCTTTCTTCATGGGCAATGGACTAGCAGTTCAATTAGGCTCTGCCCCATGTCAGCTGACTTTAGTAGTCGCCGTTTCAGGTGTCCTCCCTTAGTAGTCTCTGCGCACTTGCAGAGTATGCTGGGACATGAAGTTTTAATCTGCCACAATTTTTCACCATTAGTGGGTTCCGCCAGTTCATTATGTTAATGCAGGTTCACAGTGATTAAGTACACATCACTGCGATAAAAAAAAATAATGAACTGGCGGAACCCACTAATGGTGAAAAATTGTGGCAGATTAAAACTTCATGTCCCAGCATACTCTGCAAGTGCGCAGAGACTACTAAGTGAGGACACCTGAAACGGCGACTACTAAAGTCAGCTGACATGGGGCAGAGCCTAATTAAACTGCTAGTCCATTGCCCATGAAGAAAGAGCAGACAGCTCTGAAACGCGTTGGCCATCAGGAATAATGACGGACTAAAGTAACCTTCGAGAATGCAAATAAAAGGAAGATTTTCCCTTATCTGCTGTCGTGTGCCTTCTGCAAGCTGAGCCTTTGTAAATAAAATGAATACTGCACGACAGCTTCGTCGTGAGGAGAGCACCACCTACGGAAAAGAGGAGGAGGGAACCGCTGGAGCAAGGGGCAACAGGCAGGAACTTTTCATGCTGGAAACGGCGCAGCAGATTGCAAGATCATTGAAGGTGTACTTTAAATCCGGAGCACACTGGAGTGCTTTTTTTATCGCAGTGATGTGTACTTAATCACTGTGAACCTGCATTAACATAATGAACTGGCAGAACCCACTAATGGTGAAAAATTGTGGCAGATTAAAACTTCATGTCCCAGCATACTCTGCAAGTGCGCAGAGACTAAAGTGAGGACACCTGAAACGGCGACTACTAAAGTCAGCTGACATGGGGCAGAGCCTAATTGAACTGCTAGTCCATTGCCCATGAAGAAAGAGCAGACAGCTCTGAAACGCGTTGGCCATCAGGAATAATGACGGACTAAAGTAACCTTCGAGAATGCAAATAAAAGGAAGATGTTCCCTTATCTGCTGTCGTGTGCCTTCTGAAAGCTGAGCCTTTGTAAATAAAATGAATACTGCACGACAGCTTCGTCGTGAGGAGAGCACCACCTACGGAAAAGAGGAGGAGGGAACCGCTGGAGCAAGGGGCCACCGGCAGGAACTTTTCATGCTGGAAACGGCGCAGCAGATTGCAAGATCATTGAAGGTGTACTTTAAATCCGGAGCACACTGGAGTGCTTTTTTTATCGCAGTGATGTGTACTTAATCACTGTGAACCTGCATTAACATAATAAACTGGCGGAACCCACTAATGGTGAATAATTGTGGCAGATTAAAACTTCATGTCCCAGCATACTCTGCAAGTGCGCAGAGACTACTAAGTGAGGACACCTGAAACGGCGACTACTAAAGTCAGCTGACATGGGGCAGAGCCTAATTGAACTGCTAGTCCATTGCCCATGAAGAAAGAGCAGACAGCTCTGAAACGCGTTGTACATCAGGAATAATGACGGACTAAAGTAACCTTCGAGAATGCAAATAAAAGGAAGATTTTCCCTTATCTGCTGTCGTGTGCCTTCTGAAAGCTGAGCCTTTGTAAATAAAATATATATATATATATCTATGTGTAACCATTTACATAATGTTAAAATTATAAACTAAATTAAAATTAATAATGTATCAATTATTTTAAAGTACATATATATTAATTATTATAAAGGTGTGTTTGTCAGAACGACTTAGTAACAACTCTTACCGGACACTTGCACAGGAACAGAAGATGCTAGTTTCCAACTCCCTCTACAGGATTCCTCAGAGACCGAATATAATCATGTCTCTAATTAACCCCAAAGGGGGAAGGGGGAGTGGATAAAATAATAAACAACAGAAGAGACTGGTTCTGGACCTTCAGATTTTCTGTCAGGCTCTTCCTGTCAATCAATCTGCTGACTAACTCACTGAGGATACCTAAGGAAACTAATACAACACAATTACTTAACACCCTATCAACTCTACACTATCTCTATTTGATATGTAGAAACTATTATTTATTTTAACATACCCTTAATCCTTTTTTTAACCTGCCTCTCTTCTTTGTTCTTATGCTTTTTATGACCTTTTCTTTTCTGTGTTGTTTCTACATCTGCAAAACATTTAACACCTTTATTGATTTCTCTATATGATATTATCCTAGCTATAAATTGTTTAGTCAACTCACCTACCAGTTTTGTTTTATTATATTATATGATGTTCTATTTATTCCTCTTCAGTACTTCCAATTAGATTTTTAGCTTTACTCCTACTTGTACTCAAACAATTTTCTTTTAGCTTGCTATTTATTACATGACTTCTTGTTATTGTCGATTATAACTAATTGAATTGTCTTTTGTCTTTCCCTTATAATATATATATATATATATATATATATATATATATATATATAAAAACTTATACAACAGTCTTTCTTTGATTTACAAGAACATTGTCTTTTACTTAGCTGATTTGAATCTGTTTTCTCTCACTGCCGTTCTTCTTCTCACAGGTGTTGACAGAAGCTGAGAAGACTGAAGACTGAAGCGGGAGGAGTCACGAAGTCCTCAGTTCTTATAATGCCAGGAAACACCGCGAGCGAAGACTAGGTATATTTATTAATCTTGCGAGTTCAGGAAATGATAGGGAAATTCTTTGGGCAATACTATCTCTGAATTCTTAAAGACCTATGGAGCCAAGAAATAACCGGACCGCACACGGAATTACTTCAGTGGGGTGCGCACTCGTTAAGGAGCGCGCGCTTCACCACGATTCCACACAGGGGCACCCAAAACAACTAGACCGCTTCCGCATCAATACAGCGGCGGCCATCTTGGAATTCTGCATCTGCCACAACTTGCCCCAGGTGTGGCCTTTGTTGAAGTTCTCTCTTTCTTTTGCCCAACCGGAGTTCGCTAAGGTACAAATTGAACCTGCCATACGTGTTGAGGGTCCAACGGTCCGCACAGTGTTTAACTTTTTTAAATTAAGTTAATTTTTTCTATTTGTTAAAATGTATGTTATAACTAATTTATGTTTTTAGTTAATTTCATTATTTAATATATTTATTATTTAATTGTTTGTTTTATATATATAAAACAATATTTTGTACAACTATATTTTTTACATCTATAGTTGTTTTCAATATTTTTGTAATAACCATTATAAATATAGGATGTCGATATTTTTGACCAATATTTATAACTTGATATTGAGGAATGGGGATAATTTAGGTGACGATATTCTGTCAGTGAACCAACTGGGATGTATTGGTCTATCTTTCCCCCCTTACTTCTAATGTTGATAACGTTGTCTGGTCTCGGATTTCATCATTTAAATTTACCATGAAGGTTTTCACTTATGATTCTAATATTTGGATTTTCTTGTTTGAATGTTTTGTTTATTACCTTTCCTTTTCCTTCGCTGTATCTGGTTATGTTCACTGTCTGTTTTGACATTAATTTTGTATTCTGTAAGTTAATGTTTTGGGCCGGATGAAGCGACCTTAATGTAGTAAAACATGTGTTGACCAGTTTCTTGTCTACAATAACAATAAAAGATTTGAATATAGAAGAAAATGCCTTTCAATGACCACTTTGCCTCTAGATCTCAAATCTAGTCTGTCTTCACATTATTTACCTGTGGAGGCACCACACACTTTTGAGGTTGTTTCTCTTTGTTTATTAGGGCCTCCCTGTTCTCCTTCATTGCATGATAAGCTACAACAATGGTTAGGCAGGTAGTGTGCATTTTTTTGCACAGTTTATACCTCACAGATTCCATTGAAATAGCCTTCTCCTGAGTCCTGAGACTTAAGCGTTCATTATGCGTACTCTAGTTAGTCGCAAGCCGTTTTTTTGTGGGTTGTGATAGGCCAAGCAATAAATAAAGTTGCCTTAAAATTCTCAATTAATTTTGTCACATCTGCTGCACATCAAAGACATAGGTAAAATCTCCAGCTATGTCTTCTCACAAATTGCTGCTCGATTTTTTTAACATGGGGATTGGTGTTTACAAACTCCTGTCACTTTAATGATAATAATAATAAGAATTGATTTCTGCTTTTTACAACATTAGAATAACAAAAGACTGGGTAAAAAACATAGGGCCAGATGTAGGAGGCCATTTACCGACCGGTAACGGCCGATTTCGGCCGTTACCGACCGGTAAATGGGTATTTGGTATGTAGGGGGCCATTTTTACAGATTCAGTAAATTTACCAAATCGGTAAATTTACCGATTCTGTAAAATACCGAATCGGTATTTTTACCGATTCGGTAATGGCCAGATGTAGGTGGGACTCTTCAGAGTCCCTAAAGCCTTACAGATTCGGTATTTTACCACCCAATCCAATTGGGTGGTAAAATACCGAATCCAGGTGTGCATGCACATGTGTGCATGCACACCTAGCCATGTGACAGACAGACATGCCCTTAGGGCATGTCCGTGTGCCACATGGCACACATGCCCGTCTTTGGGGTACTAGAGGGTGTCAAAGTGACACCCCCTGCACCCTTGCTGAAATCGGTATTTACCGAATCGTTAAATACCGATTCGGTATTGCCCATTGATTCCTATGGGCTTCAAGGCCCATAGGAATCAATGGGCATTACCAAATCGGTATTTAAAGATTCTGAAACACCTACATACCCCCCCTCTATTTTACCACTTCTAAAATACCGAATCGGTAAAATTCGGTATTTAAGAAGTGGTAAAATAGAATTACCTACATCTAGCCCATAGTGCTCTAATCTCTACTTTGCAGTATGAATGCTGCTCTTTAATAATAGTTAATAGCTCACTGTTGCATTTGTGATTTTAACTTATAGACTGTAAGTAACAAAAGGATCTTTCTGACAAAAGCAGAAAACTATTTACATTGTATGCACTTTGTGATCTTAATTAGCTAAATTGTTGGGGGAACCATTTACCAGATACTTCATATGTGATCAAAGAAATTACTAAACAGGAAATGTATATATATTGCCAAATGAATTTATGTTGATTAAAATCTTTGCAACACAATATATTTGATTATCTCTATCACACAATATAAACATTCAAGACAAACCCTTATACACCGTATGGAACCGGGTTTGGAAAGTAGAGCATAGACAATGGTTCTGTGGGTAAACTTGTGCACTGATCCACACACCTTAAGTAGTTCTAAAAAATTAGGTGTAATAGTAAAAAAATTAAGGCACAACAGGGCCACTGTAGTTATATTGATGAATGGTATTATTCAAAGATCATAATACATTATATAATGTTAACTAGTGCATTCGGTGCAGTGTCACAGAAGTGCTCGGTGCTTGAATAATGTTTAGAAATGTACATGGAATTCAGATCGTCATGTAAGTATAGACGGTACTAGTTCAATGCACAGTATTGGAGTCATAGTTTGACATCAGTTCCTGTAGTAACAACCCTGAGGTTATACTGAGATTTGGACCCTATTTACTAAAGCTTTGAGTCTTTTCAAGAGAATGCTGTGAGTCTAAAGCAACCTCAGGTGACAGAGAACTTTTTAAAACCAAACAGGCCCCACTGTGTTGTGTCTAAACTGAGAACTCTGAACAATAGTCTTCAGTCAGTATCTGATCTTAGAGCGGCAATCACTGTGTGCCACAGTGTACTGAAACACTCCACAGCGAGAAGTGTGGGCGATCTTCCCGCTCAATCCCAATACTAGGCATTATGACTCGCATGACATCCACTCCCAGTTCTCCTGAGTTCACTCCAGTCCTGTCCTAACATGCTTCACTAGTGTCTCTGGACTAGGTATTCGATCAAGATATCTCAGAGCTAAGTGTCGGATACGAGGAATGTACGACAAGAAATTGGTTTCCCAGTAGATGTCGCCATAAGTAGAGGTTTTAAACCCAAATTTAGGACCAATCCAAACATGCCCTGTGATAAAGCATTTCATGATCAGGCATTTTATAATGTTCTGACACATGAATTGATGAGCTTGTGCCATAATAACACTCACACTTGGGGCAATTGTCCCTGCACAAATGGCGGCATTAGGGTAATTCACCGAAGGTCATAGCATAGTGGTAAATTCAATGGAGAAGGGTGGAAATATAGTTTTATAGATACTGATGATTACAGAGCAGAAACAACTAGACAGAAAACACTAACTGCTATGAGATCATAAACTTAACAACTTACTTTAAATCAATTAAGAAATCTTATGAGTTGCTATTCAAATGGCATGAAATAGGGTTGTTGCACATTGATAAATACTTTAAAAACTGACAAACCCAGAACCCCCTGTCTGTACCTGCTCCCTTAAATACACAAGCATTCCTCTATATCACCAGAGTGATCCATTGTGTCCTTAAATGGGCAACTTCTTGTAAATATGGAAAAATATTTGAACCACTTTCTAGCACCTCATGGCACGCAGTACACTCATTTTACCAAGACAGTACAGATTTTATATTCAGGATAAGCAACATTACTTGGGGAGTATCAAATCATGATTTCACTTGACGTCTGCTCATTATTCACTAGTATACAGCGTAATCTGGGTGTAAATGAAGGCAGAAACTTTTTCCATAATATAACTATTGCTTTATATCAGGGTTCTCCAAAGTTGGCCCTGAAGGGCCGGATCCATTCCAGATTTTTAAGATAACTACATTTATCTAAATGGGGATATGCTAAAAATCTCGCATAGATCCAGCCCTCCAGGACCGACTTTGGAGAACCCTGCTTTAAATAATCATATGGAAATATCACTCTCAATGATGAATTTCTGTCTTAAATAGAATATCTTTCTCTTTAAAAATGAAAGAGCGACAGGCACCTGCTTTTTCCCCAACGTCACAAATCTCTTTGTGGGCTGATTGGAGGTGTAGGTTGTCTGGGCAAATGAAAATGAGCATTTCACCAAACACATGCCCATTTGGCTCATATATATTGATGATCTTTTTCTGATTTAAAGATGGGAAGGCTGAAGAAGCAGAGAGGTTTAATAACAGACTAGGGCAAAATAATCTTAACCTGACTTTCATTTAAAGAGTGAGCAAAAAAGAAATAGAATATTTAGATGTTCACATAAACATTGAGGGCAATCAAATGATAACATCTCTACATAGGAAGGATACCAAAGACAACCAGGTATCATCCTTCTGGACTGAAATGGAGCAATCCTGATGGGAGATCCTAAGGGATAGGTGCAACTGTAGTACAAGGAAGAAATACAAGATGCTGTTGTTATTGTTAATTTTGACTTGTAGAGGGCTTAATACCTGCAGGTATCTAAGTGCATTTTTCATCCATTTCTGCATTTTTTTCATTATGCAAGTGGTCCCCATGGGATAAATAATGCCACGGAGTGCAAATAGTAGAGTAGTATGGGAATTTAGTGCAAAAGAAAAGTGTCTGGCACACAGAATCACTGCAAAATAATTCCAGTGGCCCTAGAAAACCAGCAACAATGCATCCCTATCTGACTTTGCATTCCATGTTCTTGAAGTGGGAACTAGATTTGTTTTTTTTCTCTGACCATCCAGCTATCTCCACCAAGGACTGGCCCCAGACTCCCTGGGTATTACAGACCATTACTGGCTGCACCCCCCAAAAATTGAGGCCATGGCGGCAGCCTACTGGAGGTAGAAGATGAGGAGGAGGCATAGGGTAGCCAAAGCCCCAATGGTCCTCAGTGGTACAACCACCTAGGCTACTAGAACATCACCGAAACTCCCTCCTACGGCCAAGCCTAATTCCATCATCACCATCACAGACCAGCCCAGGCCTCCACTTCCTCAAAGAGCATATAGGTCATCTTATGGAGTGGTCAAAGACCTCCAACAAATGAGAGATACCCAGAGGGAGATCCTGGACAGGCTGGGCATTATTGAGGGGCTTTGAACAAATAATTAGGAAGAGGACTGGACCTCTTGTGTGAGGGATCAGTTGGGCATGGCATAGGTTAGATTAGATCAGATGTCTTTTTAGGGTTTATGGAGGGGGGCAGGTCAATTATAGGTGGTAGCAATTAGGGAAGAGGTAGAAATATTTAGTTTTTTTTTCAGGGTTAATGGTAGGGATCAGCTAGTTGTGAGTGGTGGTGAGGTTGGATTTATTAGTAACAAATATGTTTATTCAAAAGAAGTTTTTATTTTTTAATGTATTCCTGATTAAACTAAACATTACCATCTGTATTCATTAAAATAGAAAGCCCTATCTATGAGGTACATACCTACCTACCTGAGGCTTAATTTGCACTTGTCCCATCAAAAAGAAATGAAGAAATTGTCCAGCTATGTTCATCCCCATAACCATCTCCCTAGTCTGTCTCTGCTAGATCTCCCTTAAGAGGCTTCAAACTCCAGTCCAGTCCAGGCTCCAGCTATCAGTGTAGGCAAACTCAACATGTTATGTTATGTAGTGCACTATAAGTTGTGAGGGTATCCTTGCACTAAGCAGGTGTGGATGGCAAGCCTTGCTTAGGGTAGGATGGTTAATTGAAAAAACAGGTCTTGAGTTTCTTACGAAATTTAAGAAGAGAGGTTGAGTTTCTGATATGGAGTGATAGGTTGTTCCATGTTTTAGGAGCAATGTAAGAGAATGTCTGTTTACCTGAGCTGGTTATGTGTATGCTTGGGATGTGTGCAAGTAGGAGTTGTGCAGAGTGGAGATGTCTAGATGGTTGGTGAAAAGAGATGCAACTGTTTAGGTACCAGGGGCCTAAGCTGTGTAGTGTCTTGAACATTTTTGCAAGGTGCTTCAAATGAGTGATTTTGTGTTTCAGGAGCCTGTGGATCTCCTGGAGGTGTGGTGTGATGTAAATTCTGTGTGAGAGGTTGAGAATGAGTCTGGTTGCTGAGTTCCAGATGGTTTGTAGTCTGATGGTGTGTTGCTTGGTGATTCGCCTATTACTTAACAATATAATTATCAATTGGTTTCCAAAACGATTGGCAAGTAGATGTATTATGAACAGCTCCCAAAGTAGTCAGATCAGCCTCCTTTCTGGTGCCATTTACAGACAGAACTTTTTCCATTGAAATTGCCACTAAATTTGCACGGATGTACAGTTTTACTGATAAAATTATATTTCACATAAATGATAATGTGTGGAAATCAGCTTTTAGGGATCAATAACAATAACAACAATTACTAAAGTATGTAATGAGGTAGGTCACAATTTGTAACCCACTAGGATTCCCTGCCATCATAGGGATGGTAAATATAAGAGGGTTGGCCGGACTTCCCTCAAGCCACGTAGGAGTATCAGGTGCCTAGTTCAGTATGTCAGCACAGCTGTGAAGGGCCCTCTGCTGCAAGGCGCATCCACTTTCCAGGTATAGAGTAGAGGTGCCAGTCTTCATGCGGTAGTGTAGGAAGTATAGGAGGAAGGGAGGAATGGGAGCCCCGACATCCCAATTTCCACACCAGCGGCAACCCACAGTGGCCCAACAGCTGTATGCCTGTGCTGCTCTCCAGCGCAGGGGCCAGTCACACTTCACAGTAGCACTGAGGGAGAACAGGTGTAGAGAGACAGGGTCCACTGCTGCTGCACCAGCAGAACAAAGCGTTCTCTAAACCCCACGCTGGAGGAATCGCAGGCCATCATCTACAACCCATGCCTCCACGGCCCTGTGAGGGTGTTGCACCAACCGGGGGACACACCGTTGAGGGACTTGCCTCACCTCTCCCCACACACAGCAAACCATTGACTCCCGTCCCACACATTCATGCAGTAGGGCAATATCCCCGCAGCGTTCCAGCCAGGCCCACGCGGACCTCACAATCCAGGTCCCAGGCCAGATCACCACAAGGCCTCCCAACTTCCAGGGAGCACCCAGTGAGCCACTGTAGCGTTTGGAGCCATTTAAATGCTCCCCAAGTTCCTGTGGGCACCTGCTCCACTTTGAGCCCACAGCAGAGGTGATTGTGCTGCAACAGCAGGATGGCTGGCTCCAGATCGTGGGTCAGGATATGTAGCACTCTCAGGCCGTGTCCGCCATTTTGCCGTGCTTAACCACGCCCCTTGTACTTCTTTATAACAGTCAGGTTATAGGCTTCTCCCACGGCACGGACCCCAGTCGACTACCATTACCAGTACCACCTAATAATCCCTTAATGGAAAACAATTCTTGAATGCCTAGGTACTGACACCACATCACCTTTAGGTGTAAAGACAACATGCATTGATGTGATGACAGCAGACCTGTCAGACAATTGAATGAGCCTTCCAAAGGACTGATTAAAAACATTTCTAAAACTAAGTGTTCATGCCACCACAACATCCAACAAGGATATTGTCATTAGATAATAGAAGGTTGTAGTAATACAGTGGCTTCATGAACACCATAACAAATAGCAGCAATAATAACTATTACACCCATCATAAAATCGTAACTACATTCCCTCAGGATTGGAAACTAAAGAAATGATTGGATAGTATAGATAGGAATATAGATAACTCTCTCAACAGAATACAGACAGAGGCAGAATTATTGGGCAATATAGACAGTGATATAGATAAATATCTTAAAAGTGATTTTGAGTGGGACTCTCCTACAGTTAAAATAAAGGGAAAGTGTAAAGGGGTAAATAAAGAGGTAAAGTTTTGAAAGTATACAAAACCTGTTGCGGTTGTCCAACTAATCGTGAAATATCCTCTAAAGGTCTTCAAAAGTACATACTTATCCCCTTTATGAATGTTGAGGGGAGTGACAAAAATATAAAATATCACGATCACTAAGGACAAATAGTGGCAAATTGCCCAAACGCCCCAATTACTTCCATGTTAAGTGATATATAAATAGGGAAGAGGCACAACAAGACATTAATATCATTTTTAATACACATAAAATAAAAATGTAAACATGTTGGAAATGGGGAAATATCCTGCCTGATAAAATAAATGGCAGAACCAATACAAAGTGAGCCTTCTTGTGCAAAGATGTTCATTTAAAATATACAGATCTTCATGGGTGACCCTGATGCCACCTTGTGGCTGGTGACAGATGATATTGAAGTCATATTAACATTTCAGTGGGACCATGGACAACCGATGTGGTGTTCCATCCCCGGAATAATAATGTACTCGCCACTAATATTGGAAAGTTTCTTTTTTAGAAAATGTGTTGATTAATTGTTTCAAAAACAATACAGGTCTTATGAAAGAGATCTATGCAAGAGTATAAAGTACACGAGCAGAGTCCCTGAGGGAACTATCCAAAATGTGCCAGTAACGGAACTTGTGAAGCAAAATACAATACAAAAAATTGCATAGTGCAACATCGGGTCCTCGTGCCGCCTCACTTATTGTATGTAACCATATTTTCCATGGGGTGAAGAGGAGTGAGCAAAGCGAGAGAGAAGAACAATGGGGGGACGCACAGCTCTCTTCACACAATAAACATTCCCGGTGAAAGGATTAGAAAGTCTACTTAACACACTTCTCATGGATGTTCAACATTGTAGGATTTTAGGACATTAATAACCCCCAAACACCACAAATAATTGTATACATTCATGACAATGTTATAATGTCCTTTGCATCATGTAACAATACAATCAGGCCACCCATAAATGTATCCATCCCAGACAAATGTATGGGGGAAGTTTATCAAAGATTTGGGTTGAATATGTTTGCTGCTCACCTTTAAGGCCTAACTATAATTTTTGTGAAGTCAAACAGCACCCCATTTAGTGAATAAGGATCCATTTATGTTGTAAAGGATGCAATAGACAGTGCAGCAAAATACTATATCAATAATTCAACCACGGAGATTGATTATGTATATTAAAAAGAAAGTTAGGACTAGATATAGGACTGAAATATAAGACAAGGTTCACCGAATTGTTATGGGGTCCCCTGTAGAACAGCTAGTCTAAGTCTTCTGGGTGACAAAGACTGGATGGAAAAACCCTGTAAAGAATAGCTGGGTGAAGACTTCCTTAGAGACACAGAACAGATAGGAAAACATTGTACAGAATGACAAAAAGCAACTAAACACCAAACACACCTTTGCCCCCGGGAGCCTGCCAGCCCACCCACTCAAATGAGATCCAGGGGCAGACTTAAGGGCAGTACAAAGAAAAGCCAGTACTCTTCCAGCCCTCCTAATCAGAACAGACTCAGAGGCAGACCCAATGACAGTACAAAACAAAGTCACTCACAGACGCAAGTAGTAGGTGCACAAGCCCACAAGAGGCCAAGAAGAAGAAAGCGAAAATGGCTAAAGCCAGAGGGTTCTAGTGCTAACAAAGCAGAAGAGCGGACATAGCTAGAAAACCAATGTTCTCCTCAGTTGGCTCACCTATTCAAGTATCATAAAGTCAAAACAGCTGCCTTCTTTGTATACCCTATTTCAGATACAAACGATGATGCCTGTGACGGGGTCACATGTACCCCAGATGAGTGTACCCAAGCAACAGAAGACTCTATTGCAGGTAGTGTTGTATATTTTGTAAATGGGTTTTCCCCAATAGATTAGGATACGGGATTGAGACACACAGGTGCAGTAGTGGTCAAAACCATGCAGCATGACTCTTCAGATATATTGCAAATAGTAGATCAGATAACGTTGCCACCTCATTACTTAGCCTAGGCTGCTGAACTAGTAGCTTTAGTCCCAACCCTTAAACAAGGGAAAGCAATAACAGTATAAGTTGATTCAGCCTATGTCACCACAACAATGCAAAACACCCCCTTAGTAACACACATACCATTGTTTTGTTTGCTAGTGAACATGTCCCCCTTCAGGCCCCTTGGATGCTTCTAGATATTCGACAGAGACAGCTCTTTTGTACCTATGAGAAATACAAGAAAGCACCCCAGAGCATGAGGAACAGTTGTGGGAAGCCAGAGGATGCATACAGACAGGAACAGATGTAATATACAGACAGATATCCACAGGGAAACCTGTCATGCCCCAAGCATTACTACTGATAGCCATTAACCAGCCTTATCTTCTTTCACACACTGTCAGAGACAACATGGACTGCCAAATATGCAAATATTGGCCTACAATATGCATACACATGTGCACCGTGTGCCAGCAGTATTCACAAAACCTCACCTCCTAAGTAATAGTTTCCACAACACCTCGCCCACAAGGGCTCTCCAGTTTAATTAGGGCCGGTTTTAGGGCGGTGCAACTTGTGCCACCACACCGGGCGCTGACCTTGGGTGGGGACTCCATCTGCAAGTATATTATGGTTTTTAAAGCACTAGCTATCGCTTTTTTTGCCTCCAGCAAATCTCAGGCAAAAATAAAAATGTCAAGTTAACTTTAGTTATTAAAGTTCTTCCTGGGGAGAGAGTGGGATTTTGTCTAGTGGAGGCTTTGACTCAATGTAAGGTAGCTCAGAAGGTTGATATGCCTGCTGCAAAGAACTTGTACCATGAAGATCACAAAGTGCATAACATACAATGTAACTAGGTTGCTGCTTTGTCAGAAAGATCATTTTGTTACTTACCATCTATAAGTTAAAATCATAAATAGAACAGTGAGCTATTAACTAATATTAAAGAGCTGCATTCATACTGCAAAGTCTAGATTAGAGCACTATGTTTTTTGTTCAGTCTTTTGTTATTCTAATGTTGTAAAAAGAAGAAATCAATTCTTATTATTAAGGGGATCCCCCAACCGTTACAGTTTTAATGCTGAGTTTGTGCTTCCCCAGACCAACCGCTATTAGACTGTACTGGCTACCAATATGGATGACATGTGACTACTACACCTAGCCGTTCTCTGTCTTGTGTAACATTTCCTCATTCCAGATTGACACATCTATGATTGGTTGTCTCTGTGTAATGTGGGTGTGATGTAAAGTGCTCTGACTACCTATACTGGTATGATTCACGCTATAAAACTATTTGAATGCATCTGAGAGAGAGTGATATGGAAACTTGAGGGGCCCTGTTAGAGAGTGGTAGTGAGGGAATATGTGGCAGAGGTGGTTATTGGGGGGCACTAACAAACATTGTCACATTGGACACCACCAGTGCTGAAGCCGGACCTTGTGCCACTGTGATAACAAGTTTGCTGCTAATGTTTTGATCCGCGAGGTAATACCCAGGTGGGGTGTTCCTGATGGGATCAGATTTGACAATGACACACACACTTCATCAATAATATCTTCTCCCACCTCACCACTTTGTTAGGAATGACACACAATTTCTCGTCAGCTTAACACTCCCACAGCAATGCTATTGTGGAGTGCCTCAACGGCCTCCTAAAAAAACCAAAATTAGTAAACTCTGTGTAACATTGAGTTGTACTGTCTCCCACTAGCGCTGTTCACCTTAAGAAACACTCCAGGATTAGATCATCATTTGACCCCACATCAGTTAGTGACAGGGATAGTAATGAACATACTTGTGCCACTAACTAGACAAAAGTTGCAGATTGAGAGTGGACCTGAAGTAGTACAAACTGAAATGTCTGCTTACTTGTCCAGCTAACAAAAGCGTCAAAGTCCATCTCTATACAGGTGACATTTGTAGCTGACTGGCGCATCAACGCCCCTCCAACACCCGTGCCATTGGGAACTTTAAGGGAGATTTTCTAAATCTCCAACAAAGGCAGTGCAGCTACCCTAGAGGCTGCACTGCGCTGCGTGATAGTGAAGGAGCAGGAGAGGGATATATTCTCAAAGATATGAAATTTTGCCGTCAGAAGCCATGGCTGTGTCGTTCCACCGTCTGCCTGGCCTCAGCTGTGCCATCTGTCGCTTCAGAAAGCGATCAGGAAAAAAGAGGGGAGGAGAACAGGTGAAACAACTGGAGTAAAGACTCCCTCTTTCGTTCTAACAATAGATAATAAGTATTTCAAGTTATGTATTTAATTTTTGTTTTTCCTCCTCGATGTACTAATACTGATGCTTTTAGTCCTCATGTATTTCTATTTCTTTTTTCCTACATCAACTATTTCTCACAGGCACAGAACCGCTGACAATGATACTGACCATCACCCTCTCCACACTGTTGTTTGAGAATATGTTGTACCAGCACATGCATAGTATAGGCACATCCACATCAAGTGCCAGCTGTTACGTATGCTCCCTCATTCCCTATGCCTCCGCAGTAGACAAATTGCATTACCCTAAAGAGGTATCCCCAAACATTTCACACAGTCCCTGGCACCTCTTTTTATGTAGAATAAAAGCACAACTGCAACCAACAACACGTAAGCCCTGTTACTGCACGAGTTAACACAACTAGATTCAATACCACCCCTGAAGTATAAGGATCCTGGCAGATAAACAAGAGATAAGAGATCAGATATCAAGAATTGAGAAAGCAGGTCATAAGAGAGATTGGCCAAAGTGGGAAAAATTGATATTAGAACCAGGGCATCTTATGATTACTTACCTGCCTTTTGACTTCAATAACTGTAAGACTAAGCCCTTACCCCCTAATTGCACGGGCAGACCAGGTCTCTGTGCTACAAGATCAGTACTTGCCCACGACAATTATCATCCTGGGGCCATCTTCACATGCAAAGCAATGTCATTATGGAATGGTACTGATTCAGACAGCCCTTTTAAGATTTGGTAAGATAATAGGACAGTATCAGCAAATATCAAATGTGAACATACAGAGATATACATTGACAGGAACTGCCACACACCCTTGAATAGCAATGCAATTAATGCAATTTTCTCTTTGTTTCAAAGGAAATGGGACAGTTAAAGTGGGGAGTAACCTCAAGTGCAAAACCACCATCTGCAACACCGATATGCAGGGGGATACCTCCAGTCTGATGGACCACTGCAGGATATGGGGGGCCCGGATCCATATGCAACTACCTCTGAACTGGAATGGCCTCTTCTCACTTGTGACTCTACACACACCCTCCCTGGTGATACCACGTTACCCAAAAAGCCGTTCAACAATCTTGTTGCATCACCATGCGAAGAAAAGAGCTGAGGAGTACTTTGGCACTGCAGTTTGGGAAGACATTCCACAGGAACACAGACTATTCAATGATGCCCAGCTCTAACTTCACCAGTAACCTACCATTTGTTCAGGCAAAAGCCTGATGGCTGCAGATCACGCAGTGGGAATTGATAAAGGCAATCAAAGCAACAGAAGATGGATTCAAAGCTGTTAAAGAAGAACAACGTGCCATTAGACCAATGGTTATGCAGCACAGATACGCGCTGGACTTAATGACAGCCATGGAGGGTGTGTGTGTGCAAGATGATTGAATCCGCCTGCTGTACGTAAGTGCTGGCCAACAATATGGAAAATGGAACATTGACTAAAGCCATTCAGCCATTGCATGGCCTACAAAAGAAAATGGTCAATGTGGGGGTTCCCCGAATGAGTGGTTCATGGGTTGGTTTGAGTGGGTGCCAGCCTGATGTCAGAGCTGTTCAAGGCCTTGTTGTTTCTGGTGGTATTGTTGCACTTAACAAGTCTTATTTTTCAGATTGTAATAGCGTGTTGCAAGAGGTTATGGTTAGGAAACGTACTAAGGAAACCAGGGGGTAGGGTTGTTAGTATATCCACCTAGAACATGGGAGGATAGGAGAGAGTTGAAGAATCAACTATCGGGGTTAATGATAGAGGGAAGAATGGGATGCATCACATAGAGACCCACACAGAACTAAGACCTCAGACCCCTATGCAGACTTTTCAGATTAGCGACAGTTTTAAACCTGTATAATTATTGACAGGCCTGTACATGGAAACAATCTTCACGTTGAAATGCAATGGGTGTACCAGAAATAGACAGGTCACATCGCAAATTAGTTTCAGGAAATATCTTTTGGTTAGTGCAAGCTGTGCCGTTGCACAAAAATAGGTCACATTTCTCTTCAGTTTCAGTTAACTTGACAGATAGGGTGACCAGGCATCCCAGATTTGCCAGGACGGTCCCTGTTTTTCACCAGGTGTCTCGGCAGATTTCCAGAAAATTAGCTCATGTCCCGGTTTTCAGAGATGGTCGATTGAAAATGGAGTAAGGTGTTTTTCATGTTTTACAAAGCAGGGATAGTTAGCAGTTCTTTTAACGAAGCAAATTAATTAACAGGCAACCTATTGAGTTTCAACTTTGCATTTTATGTATGTTCTTACTGTCTGTTCTGTAATTCTCTGCTGAGGAGCACTGTCATTCTGTGCGCTCGCTTGAAGCAAAATTGTAGTCCATCTTCTATTTTTTTGAAATGTCCGAGTTTTTGGCTTTAGAATCCTGATCACCCTATTGACAGAGTATTTAGTGGTTAGTTCAGATGAGACATTGTACCAAATAAGTCGCAAATAGGTCACACAAATAGGTTACCTCAATCACCATCTGCTAGGGGAACGAGCCGAGACGTACCAATCACATAAGAGCCCACTTCCTCTGAAATGTTGCTGTCTCTTACACCTTTTGCTCAAACACGTACATTGGAAGAAATACCAGATGTACAATCCTGCCTTGGAATATACTGGCGCACATGTGCATGCTTCTGCAAAAAACACACATCCACACCTAAAGGACCGATAGCTTAGCAGGTAAAATAGCCTGGCCCAATTAGCATTTTAGCAAGATCAGACCCCTTATTGTGCAGTTACTTTAATATGTGGTGCAGTTACTTAAACATGTGCTTTTCTATGCTTTATCTCCAAGAACCGAAACCCACATGGGGGTTTCCGCTCATCATGTGACCCATTACATGCAATTCTGTTTTTGAGAAATTGCTACCTCTGCTGACATTATCTTATATGTCCTGTATAAACATTTCTTAAACACATAATGAACTTGTAACCTTTTCTTTTGTGGTTCCAGAGTTTTAATATCGCTGCCTATGGGCAGTACTTCGGACATCAGGTTGAAGCCTCCTTGGAGGTGGCTGATCCCCCCAGCTGCAATTGTTTAAACCCATATATCTTTGTCAATTGTATTTTGATTTTGTTTAACACATTTCCCTCCAACAATTCCTTATTTTCTTTCCTTATATTCTTCCCTGTATTTTTCTTCTTTCTTTCTCTTTTTTGTTCCTGTCCATCATTTACTAATTTCTAGACTTTCTGGTTGCTTTCTTCCTTTACTTTTGTTCTTCATTCATCACTTCATTCTTTTCTGTTCTTCTCACCTTCATTCCTTCTGTTCCTTTTCTTCTAGTTTCCTTCATTCCTTCTGTCGTTCAGCCAATTTCCTTTCCTTCTCTTATTTCTTTCCTTTGTCTTTGTTTTTCTCTTTTCTTCCTCACATTCTGCCCTTTCTATTTGTCTTTCTCTTCTTCAGTTCTCTTATTCTGTTATTTTTCATTCCCTGTGCTTTCCTTTCTTCCTTGATTTTTTTCCTTCCGTACTTGTGTCCTCACTTCCTTTCTCTTCATTCTTACAGTCTTTTTCTTTTCTTTTCTTTTTTCATCCTCTCCTTTCTTTAAAAGTATTAACTTCCAAAAGCAATCTCTCCAGTCATTAATTTGGGTTGCATCATTGACTCACATGTATACAAATGGGCTAGAAGATGCCTGCAGGTTTCTGTTTGCTTGTTAAGTGCATGTACCTATTGCTGATGGCCCTACTTAAAGGTGCACAGTATACTTTAAAAATGTGTTTCTGTTGTAGCTCTATGTGGCTTTGTGGTTGTTTGGGAGTACTTAGCCACCTTCTCCTAGTGCACTGGAAATCTAGGACTGGCCTTTCTGATAATGTTTGTATTGTGCCTACCACCAAGCCAGGCCAGTTTCTGGACATCAACCAACAGACCTTAGTACAGTTAGCTACATTATGTATGTATTTCTGGCCTTAGCTCTTTTAATGAGATAAATGTCATCCATGTACTGCACGACCAAGAGACCATCCCTCCCCAGGGATACACTTACCTCCCAGGTGAAACACAAAATAGAGTAAATGGGTAAAAAATGGTGCTTGGGGACACCACAGAAAAGCCTGTCAAGATACAGCTTACATGCCCTTAATCACTGAAACAGAACAAGTGTACAACGTTTAAGTCACTTTGCCTTTATGTACCATTTAGTCGTATATATATATATTAGTCAGTAGCTCGGGTGGTGTTCATCTAGAGCAATTTCCTGAATTGTTTGTTGGAAAATCATTGTAGTGCTTTCATTTGAAAAAAGAAGATATTGTAGTGTCCCATACCTGAGTCCATGATGCCACTCCTTATTTTGCTGGTACTCATTGCTTAATATACTACGAATATCTCTCCTACTTGGGGCTCACTATGGGACTCAGAGAGACTAGTGATCTAGGTATGGTTGATGCAGAAGATACATAATCCACTAACTGTGCTATGTATCAGTATTTTCCTGACACCTCTTACAACATAAAACACAACCAGACTGTTTCACCCACTTGAGGAAAAAGCTGGTATTTTAAGCCAGACATGCAAATACTACAATGAAATAATCTATGCACCCTTGGAGTTGGCATTGCAGCTATTCTTGGTAGTTTTTATCACACAACATTGCTCTCCTTCACAACTAATTCTCTTGAAGTAACATTGTAGTGTTACTGTTATAAGGATTGCACAATGTCAACTGGAGAAATTATTTGATAATATTCTACTCATCTAAGTTCTTTGCTACTTTGTTTACCTGCCCACAAGATGAACTCCTGCTCAGCTAAGGATGTTAAAGGGAGTAGAGAGTCATTGAAGTATAGTGAGAGAGAGGGTGCAGAGATATCTGAGGTAAGACAAAGGTAAGAGGTATATACTGAGATGTACTGTAGAGAAAGGTATAATGTAGAAAGAGAGATGTGAAGTAGAAAGAAGGGTAGAGCAAGAGAACCAAGGCAAAGTGATATAAGAGTAAGGAAATGAAGTGAATAAAGAGAGAAGTCAGACAATAGAAATGTCTGGTAGAGTGAGACATATGAGGCAGATAATGGTGAGTTAAAGAGAAGTACAGTGAAAGAGAGTGGGGTACATATAAGATTAGGCTGAGAAACAAAGTATAGGTAGTGAGGGATGTGAGGTAGAAGTAAGGAGGGGGTTAAGAGAGGGGTGAGAGAGAAATTATGTAGATATAACTTGATGTAGAAAAAGTTAGAGCAAATGAAAGGTAGGTGAAGAAATTAAAGAGAAAGGTGAGTTTGAAATATATAGGTATGGAGATGTGCAGATTGAGAGAGAGGGAGGCAAAAGGTGATAAGGAAACAAGTGAAGTAAATGAAGGAAGAGGTAGAGGGGTGGAGCAAAAAAAGGTAGAATTTGAAAGAGAAAGAGTGAATGAGAGAGATCGGAGGTAGAATGTGGGGAGGTAGAAAGAAAGGAACAGAAAGGTGAGCTAGAGCAAAATAAAGAGATACACTTGAGGGTGAAGGAGAAATAGAGGTGGAGAAATACAGAAGTAGCAAAAAGTAGAGACAGAACTGAGGAAGATCATATCAGAGGTAACAAAGAGAAGAAGAGAGGGAGGTGACACAAAGAAAGGGTTAAAGCGGTGGAGGGAGAGACGAGGTCAAGTAGAGAGATCTAAAATAGAAAGGTGTTGTGATAGGCAAGAGACCAGGTTCATCTTAAATTATTTCTCTGACACAGGTATTTTTAAAGAGTGCTTAAAGGGTTTCCCCTTTTATTGGTTTGGTTAATACAATTGAAGACTGATAAATCAAACTAGAACCAGTGTCTCTCCACAGTCTCTGCTCTTTTTAAGGTGTCCGCACTGAAGTGGGAAGTTTAAAATCTGTTCTTCATCCTTTTTTCCTGGTATGATCCTAGTACCTCATTCCCCGGCTGGTGATCACCTCGCAGACTCAGACCCTCGGAGCAAACAGGCTATGTGTAAAGAAATAAGTCCCACCAAAAAAAACCTGAAAAGAAGTACCTAAATATAGGTATGTTTTCATGTCTTTCTTCTCACTCTACAGTTGGGTCTACAGTTGGGTTCTAGTTGTTAATGGGCAGTTTTATAGCCCGATTCTATTACATATCAGTTTCACTCGCATCTTTATTTCCCTCTAAATTTTAGTGACCTAGTCCTGCAGATTCAGATCTACCACGTCCTCCCATCCTGCTGCATGCTTGGCAAATCTCCAAAATGAAGCTTCTGTACCTTTCACCCTCCAGCCACAAGCCTCCTGTGAACCTTGGCAGGTCCTGAAGCTATAGAGGTTGAATCTCAGCACCAGCCTCCTCCCGATATCTTGATTGCTGGTGAGCCCCAAGTGATGACTCCTCCTCTCCCTGAACACGTCATCCTCGGAAACCTTTGCTCCCTCGCAGTGGTGTTCCCAGAAGAGCGGGTTCTGGGTCTCTAGTATGAATCCCTAGAGAGCTCCACAGGTCTATGCGGTTCAGATTCACTTATCAGATCCAGTACTGGGGAGTGGGGGGTCTCTCTGATTCTTCATTCCTGTTCCATGGCCCTTGATTTTCGCATCACAAAAGTCCTCTTTCAGCCCTTTAAACTCTGTCTTCCGTCTGGGCTCGGCCTCTGATTGTCCCTTTTCACTTGCTTTCCTTTCTCTCCCCGCTTGTCCATTTTCCCTTTCCAAATTTGTTTGTTCTCTTTTATTCACAGAGTAAGACATTTTAGGAGGCATAGATAGGTTTAGAGAGGTAAAGTTAGGATTGGAATGTGGCTTCTGTGCTGTGCAAGATGGCGGTTGGTTGCTGAGCTCTGTCACGACACAGAACTGATATTTAATCTCTAGTCATCTTCTCTGTGTGCCAGGTGCCCTCCGATGCGGAGCTGTTGTTCTCTTTACTCCTAGCATTGTAGCTAGAGCGTCTCCTGCACCCCGGTGCCACAGCGGTGAAATTCCTGTCAAACATGAGCGGCTGCCATTTCCTCAGTATGCCGCCCACTCCCTTTGTCTTCTGCTCCTTACAGCTGTGTCTGGTAAATGGTTTCATTGCAACACAATGTGTCTTTTGGAACTAATTTATTACAGCCATACACTACATTATTTATGAAGGCTGTCTTTTCAGACAACATTTCTTCTCTGCAGATATGAGCTGTGCTTTTTAGTGAGTGACTGCCATTTTCTGTTTGCAATGCTAATTTTTATCAGCCTGTGCCTTTTCTTGCTGCAATCGTCTATGCCTACTGTCTCTCTGCTACAACTGGTATTTCTTTGCACAGGTAACATAATGGAGTGACTGTTTATTATTACTGTTTATAATATAATATTATTTTCTTCAATGTACAGTAAATGTATGTATTTAACTTTGTTTCCTACTAATTGATCTATATTTAGCATCTCCCATTATTGTTGTGTATACTGCATTTTTCTACTATTGTTATTTTCTTTTTGAAACTACTATACTGTGCTTTTATTATTCGTATTTTATTGTACAAATGCCATGATCATATTGTATGGGCAAGATTCAACCCTTTCAAAAGATTCAGCAGCCTTCATTGCACTACGTCAAAATGGAGAGTGATTCACTTGCCTCTGGTAAATCATCTTCTTATAGCACGAAACCTAAAAGAGCAAAAAGTGACCCGCCAATTATGTCATCTCACAATCCTGTCTTAGACATTATCTTGGATGAGGTGCGGGCCTTAAACCATTCATGTGTAAAACAAATTAAAAACTGCAGCAGATTGAGGACCGTTGGATCATTATGGAGGGCAAGGTGCTTGAAAAGGAACAACAGGTTAGTAATCTTCAGGACATGGTTACCAAACTTCCTATGCTAGATCAAGAAATTCTAAAACTTAAATTGCACACTGAAAACCTTGAAAACTAAAACAGTTAGAATAATCTTTGCCTGTTTGATCTACCATAGAACCTTATCGGCCCAGATCTTCTGGCCTTCTTGAATACATTTTTACCTGATCTTCTTTGTCTTCAGCAAACACCATCTCTCAATATTTAGTGGGCGCTTCATCTGGGCCATCTTCAACTAGCCTGTAGTAGACCTTGCAGTATCATAATGTTATTTCTGGAGTTCACTGACACAATGCATGTTTCGAAAGCCGCTAAAGAAAAATGCTGCCTTGCATGGTTATATCACAATATCTTCATTTCTCAAGATATTTCAAATGCCACAAATGGAGGACAAAAAGAATTCCTAGCCCTTCAACCTCAAATGAGACAACTCAATATTCATTATGGCATTCTGCATCCAATGCTGTGTAAAATCACCCATGAAGGTATCTCTCTCCCTTTTGATGATCCAGCTAAACTAAGATCCTTTATCCAGAATATTTCAAGTCATACAATGGATACTAATGCTCAATGTTCCTAAGCATTTTGTTTTGCGCCTGGCTTTCTTCATTCTTTAATCTGTATTTTTATCTTTTCCTGTGATTGTATGACTGTTTATTTGTCTTCCCTTTTTATTCTATATACATTATACCTATGTCACATTATTGTTAATGCATGGTATCTTTTTATTCCCTTTTTGTTTTTGCAGCTTGTTGTTCCTGTTCCTATGTCCTTATTTTTATCCCCCAACATGTTTAATGTTGCCTCATGGGGCGTTTGTGGTCTGGGACAGCTTGTTAAGCATCAAAAGATACTTTTGCATTTGTCAAACCTTAACTCACATATTGCTTTTTTACAGGAAGCTCATTGTAATGATGTTGACTCACAAAAGGGCTTGACCAGGTTGTTTTTCTTCCTGCTTTTAATCATAACGTTGTGTTGCTATTTTATGCCATCATTCGTTAAATATTCAAATCCTATCAACTGAATGTGACACAAATGAACATTGCTTACTGACACTATTTATAACAGACTATTTTCTTTTTTGAATATCTACATTCCTAAAACACACGGAAGGTACAGAAGGTCTCAGAAATACAGAGGGAGAGAAAAGAAAATAGCAAATCTCTCTATTGGGACCTAATAGTGTCCTCTTTACATGCCCAGAATACACAGTTAATCTGGAAACAACCAAGAAAACAAAAACAAGAGAAGATGCACAAGGAGAGGAAAAAGATACCCATCAGCCCACTCATAAGTGGAATCTCGTCATCTGGGTATATGTTGGTAAATGGTGTCCTCTAGGGTCTGCCTTGGAAACAATCCATAGGACTGCCTAGTGATGGACCCAGAACATTTCACCAACAGATGGCAGTATATGAGCGGGAGGGGTTGAGGTTGCAGTGCTCAAAGAAAAAGAAGAAGAAAAGGAAAATAATCCAAGTGATTCTAAAAATACCTACGATGATGTCATGAAATACTTTATTAGGGCTGACCATCAAAGTGGTATGGTTAAAAACAGTATGCTGATAGCATGTAAGGAATTGCTACCCACCAGTGTTGTTATTCGGTCAACATGTTTCAGCCTCAAGGGCTTTCGTCAGGACCTATGGTGCTACTGCAACACTTACTTAAGTGATGTGAAAGTGGGATCTACATCTGCTTTCCAAACTGAAAAGAGTGTATCTTCTCCTGCATAGACACAATACAAAAGACAGAAACAGAGACATGGACAAATTATGTCAACAAAAAGAAGTGCACAGACTGCAAACTCTCGTTTCTATGGTCTTTATAATATGGCTATGAACACTTGAAAGACACTCACCCTTATTGTGGGGAGAGAAAACCTCACCTCACCTGGCCACTGCTCAGGAAGAAAGGGAGGCCACGCACTGGAAATAAACAGAACACTTAGAAAGTTATAACCAGTGGTAGTAGAAACACAATCTACAGACAAGAAAAACTGGATTCAAAACACATAAATCAGAGACACACATGGTGACACAATGGCCAGACTGGTTTCCTCTTGCATCAGGAAAGTATACCACAAAGCCTCACTGACTGCACTGCTTGCACAAACCTGTAGACCTATAAAGTACAAAGGCCCAGGTAGCCAGCCGCAGTCACTGGGAATAGAGGCGCCTACTCCTGTGCTTTCCACCTAGTACTCAAAGGCCAAAGACCAAAGCAATAATGCTATTGACTGTACCACCACCACTGACCTCTCCGTCGTTGCCTCGGAGTGAAAACTGAGCCGAGGGGGAGGCGACGACTGATGGTCACACGCGATGTTAAATACACTGCAGTGGACCTGAAAGGAAACTCCTTTGTTTCAAAATTTGACTGGCTCATGTGTAGGCCAATGGGAATCGGCTCACAGGCAGCCAACCGTGACCTACACTGATAAGCCTGCAGTAGACCTGAAAGGAAATTCCTTTGTTTCAAAATTTGATTGGCTCATGTGTAGGCCAATGGGAATCGGCTCACAGGCAGCCAACCGTGACCTACACTGATAAGCCTGCAGTGGACCTGAAAGGAAACTCCTTTGTTTCAAAATTGATTGGCTCATGTGTAGGCCAATGGGAATCGGCTCACAGGCAGCCAACCGTGACCTACACTGATAAGCCTGCAGTGGACCTGAAAGGAAACTCCTTTGTTTCAAAATTTGATTGGCTCATGTGTAGGCCAATGGGAATCGGCTCACAGGCAGCCAACCGTGACCTACACTAATAAGCCTGCAGTGGACCTGAAAGGAAACTCCTTTGTTTCAAAATTTGATTGGCTCATGTGTAGGCCAATGGGAATCGGCTCACAGGCAGCCAAACGTGACCTACACTGATAAGCCTGCAGTGGACCTGAAAGGAAACTCCTTTGTTTCAAAATTTGATTGGCTCATGTGTAGGCCAATGGGAATCGGCTCACAGGCAGCCAACCGTGACCAACACTGATAAGCCTCAGCCACATTAACAGGCCGACCGTGAGACATACCTCACGCGCATATGCGCACCAGTCAAATCGTAAGGCAGTAAGATGGTGTGTTGTATTCTATCCAAAGAAGAGCCATAAGAAGAGCTGGGTGTGTTTATTTATTTATACTGCTAGAGGGCAATGTTTAGAGGTCGCGCGCTAATTTAGCCGTTTGCCAACTTCCAGTCGGATAGTACCGGGGGCTTAAACTGATATAGACACTGGCTACATATATTCAATATATATAGAACATGAGAAGGGGAACCCTACCCAGCGAGGGTGTTAGAGCTCAGTGGAGGTAACCCTTATGCCAAAGGCTGTTAGCACAAGGACTCTGTGTTCGGAAAAACAATCTGCGCAATCACAGCTGCATCCAAGGAATGTCATCATTCAATCCTTCTGTGTCACTATGAAGTTTGAAAACCCACTTCTGTTCTTTCCTCAATAGGAAAAGTGAAACATCCGTGACGTGACTAGGTATGTAAGGTTGTTCTAGAACCAACCATCTCAGTTCATCTGGACTATGTCTCTTGTCAAGGAAGTGAGTGGTGAGCCGTGTTGCCTGTTTTCTGCGTATCATGGTGCTCATATGTTCCTGCACGCGCAATTTGATTTTTCTTGCGGTCATGCCGATATACCTTAGTCAACAGGGGCAGGTAATCTGGTATATCACTTTCTCACTGTTGCAATTAGTGTGGTGTTTCAATTGCCATGGTCGCGAGGTCCCAATGTCCACTTCAAGTGTTTTGCTGGTCAGTGGGCATACTGAGCAATTCCCGCAGGGATGATGTCCTCGTACCGGGGGCAGACCCCATAGAGTTTGCGGGGGTTCACATACTTCTTGCCGAGGTCGTGTATGCACAAGAGAGTCTCTCAAGTTGTTCCCTCTTTTAAAAGAAAAGAGTGGAAGGGGAATGGTCTCACCGGAGCTGTTCAGAATGCGCCACCTTTTCCTGATCATCTTTTGGATTTTAGAAGATGATGTGTTGTACGTTGTCACGCACACCAATCTGTCTAGTGGTGGTTTGACAACTGGAGGCTCAAGCAGCGCTTCGCGATGGTTATTCGCAGCGCGTTTCATTGAAGTCCGGACAAGGTTATTCGGATAGCGTCGGTGTAGGTCACGGTTGGCTGCCTGTGAGCCGATTCCCATTGGCCTACACATGAGCCAATCAATTTTGAAACAAAGGAGTTTCCTTTCAGGTCCACTGCAGGCTTATCAGTGTAGGTCACGGTTGGCTGCCTGTGAGCCGATTCCCATTGGCCTACACATGAGCCAATCAAATTTTGAAACAAAGGAATTTCCTTTCAGGTCTACTGCAGGCTTATCAGTGTAGGTCACGGTTGGCTGCCTGTGAGCCGATTCCCATTGGCCTACACATGAGCCAGTCAAATTTTGAAACAAAGGAGTTTCCTTTCAGGTCCACTGCAGTGTATTTAACATCGCGTGTGACCATCAGTCGTCGCCTCCCCCTCGGCTCAGTTTTCACTCCGAGGCAACGACGGAGAGGTCAGTGGTGGTGGTACAGTCAATAGCATTATTGCTTTGGTCTTTGGCCTTTGAGTACTAGGTGGAAAGCACAGGAGTAGGCGCCTCTATTCCCAGTGACTGCGGCTGGCTACCTGGGCCTTTGTACTTTATAGGTCTACAGGTTTGTGCAAGCAGTGCAGTCAGTGAGGCTTTGTGGTATACTTTCCTGATGCAAGAGGAAACCAGTCTGGCCATTGTGTCACCATGTGTGTCTCTGATTTATGTGTTTTGAATCCAGTTTTTCTTGTCTGTAGATTGTGTTTCTACTACCACTGGTTATAACTTTCTAAGTGTTCTGTTTATTTCCAGTGCGTGGCCTCCCTTTCTTCCTGAGCAGTGGCCAGGTGAGGTGAGGTTTTCTCTCCCCACAATAAGGGTGAGTGTCTTTCAAGTGTTCATAGCCATATTATAAAGACCATAGAAACGAGAGTTTGCAGTCTGTGCACTTCTTTTTGTTGACATAATTTGTCCATGTCTCTGTTTCTGTCTTTTGTATTGTGTCTATGCAGGAGAAGATACACTCTTTTCAGTTTGGAAAGCAGATGTAGATCCCACTTTCACATCACTTAAGTAAGTGTTGCAGTAGCACCATAGGTCCTGACGAAAGCCCTTGAGGCTGAAACATGTTGACCGAATAACAACACTGGTGGGTAGCAATTCCTTACATGCTATCAGCATACTGTTTTTAACCATACCACTTTGATGGTCAGCCCTAATAAAGTATTTCATGACATCATCGTAGGTATTTTTAGAATCACTTGGATTATTTTCCTTTTCTTCTTCTTTTTCTTTGAGCACTGCAACCTCAACCCCTCCCGCTCATATACTGCCATCTGTTGGTGAAATGTTCTGGGTCCATCACTAGGCAGTCCTATGGATTGTTTCCAAGGCAGACCCTAGAGGACACCATTTACCAACATATACCCAGATGACGAGATTCCACTTATGAGTGGGCTGATGGGTATCTTTTTCCTCTCCTTGTGCATCTTCTCTTGTTTTTGTTTTCTGTGTTTTTGTTTTTTTGTTTTTTTGTTTTCTTGGTTGTTTCCAGATTAACTGTGTATTCTGGGCATGTAAAGAGGACACTATTAGGTCCCAATAGAGAGATTTGCTATTTTCTTTTCTCTCCCTCTGTATTTCTGAGACCTTCTGTACCTTCCGTGTGTTATAGTGTCTAGTTGGGGGACTAGGTACCAGTAGGTCTATAATAATTTTTTCCCCTCGGACCCCCCCTTAACCGTTTATCTCTCTATCTACATTCCTGTCAAATCTGATCCTGAATTATGGCACAGTATTAAATTAAAATTGATTTCTATTGAAAATCCCAATATTATTGCTGCTGGTGATCTCAATGACTGGTTCGTTCCATTTACTGATAGAAAATCCAAATATAAATTCAAACCTGACAAATCCCATAAAGCATTCCAATCTGCCATTGCCAGGCATCCATTTTTCGATGTATGGAAAACTTCTGACCCTGTTACATATGAAGTTACCTTTTCTTCTAATGTTCACTAGTCCATGTCCAAAATTGATTATATTTTCTTTTCTAAGCGCTTACTCCCATCTATTCAATCTTCAGAATTTAGTTCTATTTTTATCTCTGACCATGCCCATGTTCTATCCTCTTTTGATTTAGCTTTCAATAACTCCAAACATTGTCGTTGAAGATTTAACAATTTACTGTTTATTTTGGAAGCTACTTCATTCATTAAAAAATGTTTCCAATGTAATCGCCCACTGACACTTCCACTCATAACAATTGGGGTGCTTATAAAGCTCCCTTTACGACCTTTACTATTCCTTACTTGGCTACAAAAAAAATAAGTTAAACCCCCAATTCCTTTCAACTCTTCAGTATGTTAAAACTTTTGAGCATATTTATTTTACTTCTAAATCTCCCTCTAATTTACAGCAATTGATTAAAGCAAAGTCTATCCTTAATAAACTTGCAATTAATGACGCATTTAATATCCTTCTCAAAATTAGATCTAAGTATCAGGGAGGTCAAAATAAATAAAGCTGGTAAAATGTTGGACACTTATTTAAAAATTAAATCCAAATGGAAAAATATTGGGATTATTCGTAATGGACTCACCAATACTACAATGTCCTCTGATCTAGATATTATTCTTTTTTTCACAACAAATTTTTTATTGTTGACAGTCAATATGAGCCCAGGAGCGGCCAGGGCAATACATCATATACATGGGATGGCATTGATAAAGATGTCAACATTTTATAATAAGGTCGGTGAGGAATAAAAGATACATATTACTGAGTCAAACAAATGAAACATTGTGAACCAACAACAACAGTGTCAAAGCATACATACATGTAATACGTGGTAATGACTCCGATCGCGACATATCAGTATATGACCAATGAATCAGGGTGTGCATATCCAGCTGCTGATTATCAAGGCAGATCCTCGGCACCGGAGGCTGGGGGGAGAGGTTCAAGATATATACCTCGGGTCGCCTTCCAAGCCATTGACCTAGATATTATTAATGACTTTCAATCTTATTATGAATCATTATATACAGAAGATACCACTCCTCCAGAATATGACATTAAAACTTTTTGAGATGGCCTTCCCAACCCTCCTTCTATTTCTGATACCTTTATTTTTCCCAAATTAATTCCAGATTTCTTTGGAATAATAAATTTGCCCGTATTGCTTTATCTAAATTGATTCGTCCTAAGAGTGAAGGTGGTGTATGACTCTCTGGTTTTAAGCTTTATCATACTGCTTTTTTAATTCAACAATTTTATGCACTGACTAAAGACTATCAAAACTCTCTCTCATGTCACAATGAGTTGTTTTTGAATGCTCTTTATTACATGATTTTTCGTTTAAATATGTAATTTTTATGTCTAACTGTACTTTTATTTCTAAAATCCAGATTTAAAATATTCTCAACATTTGATGCATACAACACTTACCCAAGATTCAGATTTTTATCAATCATTTCTCGCATCATCAATTTTATATAATACATTCATTACATTTCCTCATAAATCATTTTATTTTGAGCACTGTAGAGAAAGGGCATTTTATATGTTCATCATATCGGTTCACATAATTTCTCAACTGCAAGTATGCTGTAACTTGCCCAGCTCCAGCTAACAAGAATATACCCAGTTATCATTAGCTCTCCAATCCTTTTCAATAAGCAATAATTTTCCTCCCAGATCCATACCGTTCACTCCCCTGACAACAATATACAATATTGATCATGATTCCACTCCCAAAGCTTCATTCACATATAAGATTTTATTATTACCTATTCCTGTAAGACTGAGCACCCCTATTGAACTGTTATGGTAACATGGCCTTTCTGTATTGCTTTCTGTACATCAGTGGGATACACTATGGCTTAAAATGTTCAATACCTTAAAAGCTGCAAATATTACCCAATCTTTGGGGCATGTTACCAAGCAATAGCGATAATTATCGCTATTGCTTGGTTAGAGACAAAAAATTACCGCTAAGCTGCGGCGATTTTTATCGCAGATAAACCTTGGTATTACCAAGGTTTATCGCAAATGCGATAAAAAACCGCCGCAATGCATGAATATCGCTGAAAAGTCAGCGATATTCATGCATTACCGAACTAATGCTCTTAGCCATGTTATCCACCTCCCATTGGATAACATGGCTAAGAACTGCTCAGGGCAGGTGTTAGCTTTTGGAGATATTCGCGTTTAGCGCGAATATCTCCAAAAGTTGGTAATAGGAGATAGCGATGTTAGCGACTGTTTCCAGTCGCTAACATGTTGGCATGCCCACTTTGCATGTCATTAGTGATAAATATCACTGACATGCAAAATGGGGCCCAAGATGGTCGCTATCTCCTACTAGCTGTCGCTAACTGGTGTTAGCGACAGCTAGGTAATAGGGAGATCATTTTATCTCCGCTTTCTTGGCTTTTAAAGCCAAAAAGCGGAGATAAACCCCCTTGATAATTTGCCCCTTTGTTTTTTGTTTATAACAGAGCTGTTAATATTCCCGCCTATATTCATAAAATTGATCCTGTTGCTTTTCAATTACAATGGTCCTGTTCCTCTTCAAATGGCACTTTACCCCATCCACTATACTTTTGTCCTTCATGTGTGTTTAATTTTCGAAAATCTATCTGGTCTAAATGTTTAAAGATGTTTCAATGTAATATTCCACTATCAATACATAATATTTTCTTTGGAACTATGTCAGCTGATTTTGATAATCTTTCACCCAAGTCTGTACTATTGGATCTTTTTATTGCACTTGCTCTTAAGGTAATACTTTCTTGTTGGAAAGATACTTCTAAACTATGTATGTTAACCTAGTGTCATCTTTTTGTGTGATGAGCATAGCATACCTACTGTTTTTTCATCTTTGTTAACTCAAAAAAATGTAATCTGATTTATATTGGCTACCTTTCACCACTTTTCAGTCTTGACATTTATCTATATCACAGCCTGCATATTTTTGCTTTTACTTTAGTTTTATTTCTCCTTTTCTCACTACTTGTTGTTCCTAGCTCTTCTCTCTCTCTTTCCCATCTTTTATACTTCTCTTTTTTGTCTTTTCTTCTTCTTTCTATTTTTCATATTTTATATTACAAGAAAAATGTGAGCTGCTAATCCATTATACTTTATTATTAGATTGTGATGGATAATTGTTATATTTATAATATAGCTTGACTAACAGTTATACTGCTCTGTACTAGATACCATTGTCAGATCCTGTTACTGCTTTTTCAATCTTAATTAAAAAAAATGTTTTAAAGAAAGGTAAAGTTAGAGCGACAGAGAAAGGCATGAGTTACAGAAAGAGACATTGGTGTGGTACAAAACAAGAGGTAGCAAGAGGTAGAGGTAAAGAAAAGTGACAGAGAGTGAGTTAATGGTACTGAGACGTGGATAGTTGTAGAGAATGGTTAACAGTGAGAAAGAGGCTGAAAGGAATAGAGACAGAAAGATAAAGCAGGTGCTACTGTTGTGATAGAGTGAGATTAGAAAGAGGTATGGTACTCCTCAGAGGACTGGAAGTCGGTGTACCTTTCTAAATGTTTTCCCATTCTAATACAAAACAAAAAAGACATCTGTGAAGTACAGTGTAGTGGGCAGTGTACCTGACTACTGGTTTTGTTGTGTAAGGCTCCTGGAGACACATAGACAGCTGTACTCCCTGCAGAGTTCAGAAGCATGAGCCATCACCTCAAGCCAGAGGTTTTTTTTCTTTAATCAAATACCTATGTATGAAAATGATCAATACTGAATATTTTTGCTAGGTCTGTATGCACCTGGGGCCGGATTACAGAAAGCGCCCATGGGGTTCACCATCATTTGCACCCCCTTCTTATACAGCTAGGGCACTTTGGTATTATCAAAGGTGTCGCAGATGCGGCCTCTTCTAAACTAGGGATCCCTCTGACACACATATTTCAATGGAGCTGTCTATGGAGCTGTCACAACTCATTCTCTCATTCACCTAGGGGCCAGCCCCATGCAAATGAGAGAACTCTTTGCTGTTGCACCTACCATATGCTACAGATGGGGACAAAAAGTCAACAAAGCTGTTGGAAGGCACACTGACTGTCTACTACATAGATGTGGTGAACAGGCAGCAGACAGGGTGACCCCAGGCACCCCACTTCAGACATATGCAGTACCGCACTGCACCCGGGTGCAGGTGGACGCCTTTTCCCTCTTGAAATAGGATCCCTTCTGCTTCCAGTGAAGTAGGGACTCATGTTTTCAAATAGCAGCCATGTCTTTCTCTGCTGTGCTCTTCCCAGTGAAGGCATGATGGGGCAATGATGTGGTACGACGCAACCAGGGACAGTATACTTGATGTGTATTGCAGACACTGCTGTTAAAATACTGAATTGTTCTAGAATGTCACCCATATTGTGTGCGCATTAACAAAGTCTATGTGTTGTACTTTGGGTGAGTTCGTACTCGTGATGTGCAAATTGGAGCAAGGATGATGCCTACAGAACATCCATGCAGCTAACACAGTGAATGGATCCCTTGAAGAAGAGGCCTCACGCTTCAAAAACCAGAGACAGCATCTGGTTGGTATCCATCATTCTAATATTTGATGTTGCTTCTGAAAAATGCAATGAAGATGTGTTAATGGTACCAATCGTGTCAGTACTCCTTGAAACACTAAACTGGTGATGAGCAGCTTCACAAGCCATGCTTAATTACTGTACTTCGGTCCCACCAAAGAGTGAATACAGCTACATGTGGCTCTGATAATGTTGATGCAATGGCTTACTATGATGATGATCTGGCACTGGTGCTGCTGAAGGAAGAATCTGTGTTGCCATGTGCCAGTGTTATAAAAGAAGAGTGCTTTCACACCTGCAAATTCCCCACAGTGTGTTGCTATAGTTTAAGTGATTCCAGGAAGCTGGGACCTCTCTGGGTTAGAGAAGCCGAAGATCTGATGCATTGGGTGCTATCCTGACTGTGAATGAAGAATAACTCAACAGATGCCTTCTGATGCACTACTTGGGACTCGGCACATGTCTACATTTTTGATAATTGAGCTGCAGATAGTGGCCCATATTCCATTCACAAGGACAGTCCCTCTTCAAAAAGATATTGATTAAGACTAATATATTTTCCTTTGCACAAACGAGGAGGGACCATCTGCTCTTTCATCAGGTACTTGAAAGTGCACACAAAATACTCAATGTTCAATGAGCATACGTGTAGAGGGACTCAAATCCAAAATCTTTGCTAGGTCACCTGTATTTTGCAAGAAACTACTGAGGACATCAAGGAATCTGGAAGACATTTTGAACATGGCGAGTGCTGTGTACACTTCTAAAAACCAAACCGAGGCAGTGGATTGCTCCAGACATCCTGACACAGTGCTTGGTGATATCTGCTTTGTCGAAACAGCTTGTTCCATCCCTAATGCACCTCTGGCTAGATACTCTGAGTGTGGCTAGTAATTGATGCATTGTTTGTGGTCAGAAAGATCAATTTAGAAACATGGGCAAGTCCAAGATGAACTTTGAAAGGGATTATCCAAGGATGTTGATTTCAGCTCTTTCTAGACTTGGTTTGGTTGAAGGGAAACGTATAACATGGACGAACCTAGCTGATAAAAAAAACTCATACTTGGGGACAACAATGCAAGTGACTCTTCATAGTCAGAGCAAACAGAATCTACAAAAGGCAAAGACTACTCCATCAGCAGCAGTGTCCTGATGGAAGAGAGTTACATTAACTAGTTGGTGCTCAACATTTAGGTCGACGGTGTCAACATTTCTTTCCTTGAGGACACTGCAGCTAGACCGATGGTATGACTTGTGCAGAACTTGGCACCTTTCCTCACAAAAAACAGCTATTGAATCTGAAAATATACTCATATTGGTGACACATATCACTTGGCTGCAAAAGGTATTTAATTCTGTTCTATTCCATGGTACACACTGTGGGGAATACAGCATTTACATCATGGAGGCAGCTGCTGACACAGGTTGCTTGTCGACCTTTACATCTGCTATTAGGCTGGTGAGCTCATTGCAAGGGTTGAAACATCTTTAGATTGTGAAGTAATGCAAATGTTCACAAAGCTTTCTGAAGGTATAGGCATGTTGACAGATGGGACGACCACAGTGCAAGTGCAGGACCCTGTTGCTCAACTTTCCTGAGGCCTTTGTTTCAATACTCAACACTAAGTAGAGGAAGAAATCAACAAACTACTTCAAGAGGACTTTATTGAGACATTAATGTGGGCCATTCCTTTTGGATATCCAGTTGTCCCAGCGCCAAAAAGACAAATCCAGAGGACATATCAGAACCTGCCTGGATATGTGACAGCTGACCCTTGTTATCTAAAGAAAGTAGTATCTTATCCTTCACATGTAAAGCAAGATCCCCCAAATGGATGGTGCCCAAATTATTATCCAAGTTCAACCTCAGCAAAGGTTATCCTCATTTAGAATAGGAGTCATTACCTTATGTTACTTGTTTGCTGCTTGCATGGGTTTGTTCGGATGCAAAACCTACTTTTGAATGCCATCTGCTACTTAAGTTAACAGACCGAGATAGATAAAGGTGTTGTAGGCATTCCTGGCTTGCTCAGCTACAATGATGTGAATAGGGATTTAGTATAAAATGAACAGGAACATGATGACACCCTCGTGAAAGCGTGCCACGCATTGGTCAGTGTCAACCTCACACTGAAAAAGAAGAGTCATGATTTGTTCAGTCTGCACTGATATTTTGATGACGCATTATGTTCCGAAAGTGCATTTGAATTTATCCAGGGAAACTTAAGAGCTTAAACATTATTACTGGCTCTTGAATACATTTCTGGTCTTCGTTCTTTCCTGCAAAGCGTTAGTTATTGTACAACACACATCCAGAACTTTGCTCCAATCAGAGCCCACCACACTGCCAGATTTATCACAGTCAAGTACTAAAAATGTTACCATACCTTGTGGGAGTGGAAGTTTGTCACAATGTGTGTGTCTCCCAAAGCATGGAGGTCTCCCTCAGTTCTGGTGAAGGCATCCTAGAGTGGTGAGTTTTCAATTTATGGGGGTGGGGCAGAACCGCTTAGGAAGCAGGGAGTGTGGGCACACCGTGGAACATCTCTTGCTGTGCAAAGAATAGGCAGCATCTGTTACTACCTGTTGTTCTAATTTTGCTCTTGCTTCTGCGATGTACAATAAAGATGTGTGTGTGGAACTAGTTGTGAGTCAGTAGTTACTGAGACATGCATAGGTCCTCTATGGTTGCTGTGTCTTCGTTTCCAGTATGCATTTCATGGATTCATTTTCATGCAAGGATTCAACATGGCATGCTTTCCTCATGGCGCACCGTGATGAGAGGCAGAAGGACAGGCACACTTTTACCTCCGGGTAGGGGGATGAGGCATTTTAGAAAATAAGGTATACACGCTAAAATGAAAAAAAGTACAAGCAGAATATTTTAGGACGGATTCACAAGTAATGTCACAAATGTCATGGAGTATATCACCACCCCTTCTTACGTTTCAGATTTCTATAAATAATTCCCTTGCCCCAAGAGCAGGTCATTATTTTTTTTCATTTTTCTCCACAGGCAAAGCAATTTTCTCTGTAAATAAATGTCTTACGTTACTCTTTTTTGAAACATGGTGTGGCTTGGGCCATTTTTTTTTCTTTTTACAAAAAGGCACTTTGACTTTTTTCTTGTACTATGATATGGATTTTGTGTGAAAATCTCCGTGGAAACGTTTTTTCGAATTTTCTCAAAGGACGACTTTGTGATAGTATACAAAGGCTTTAAATGCGCAGCCCCCGCCTCCATACCACCCATTTCTCTGTTTTACTTCCACTTTGCCACATCCACTGACCTGCATCTAGCGCCTCTCATTATGTGTGGCGTATTACTGAAGGGATAAAAAAACTGATAACCCTGTCCATCTTTAGAATGTGAAATAGCATTCAGGCTTTACTGCGCTGCTTGCGAGACTCATAATTCAGGCCTTTAACTGAGGACAAAGGGGCATATTACCAAGGGCCTTATCGCCGCTTTAGAGGGAATTTTTCCCGCTAAAGCGGCGATAATTTCATCGCTCTATTACCTAGCTGTCGCTAACACCAGTTAGCGACAGCTATTAGGAGATAGCGATCATCTTGGGGCCCACTTTGCATGTCAGCGATAATTATCGCTAATGACATGCAAAGTGGGCGTGCCAAGATATTAGCGACTGGAAACAGTCGCTAACATCGCTATCTCCTATTACCTACTTTTGGAAATATTCGCGCTAAGCGCGATTATCTCCAAAAGCTAATGCCTGCCCAGAGCAGTTCTTAGCCATGTTATCCAATGGAAGGTGGATAACATGGCTAAGAGCATTGTCACGATAATGCATGAATATCGCTGATTTTTCAGCGATATTCATGCATTTCGCACGATTTTTACTGCTTTTGAGATAAACCTTGATAATATCAAGGTATCTCAGCGGTAAAAATCGTCGCAGCGCGGCGATATAATTATAGCCGCTAACCAAGCTTAGCGATAATTATCGCTATTGCTTGGTAATATGCCCCAAAGTTCTCGAAGTAAAACCTGGTGTATTTTTCTCTGGTAAAGAAAGCGAGATTGCCATGTCCACTAGTACCAGGTGCAGTAATAACCCCACATCACGTGATTTCCAATCTGACCACTAACCCCTGCTACCGGCTGGACCAGGAATTAAGGACCTCTCATAGTGATGCCCTAGCTGGGCTCTTCCAATAGAGAAAATACAGTTTCTCTAGGAGATCTTGATTCTGAAAATGTGGATTTCAAATACAAAAAAAGACATGTCGCTGTTAATATTGTGTGTGACTTCTGCATTTTAACATGACGTTGGTACCCAAAGAGGAATACAGCGCAGAGATATTTGCAAATGGCACGCGTACTATACCCTCCAGACAAGGAATATTCTGAATGCCAGCATCCGGGCACCTGCACGCAAGCAACATGGCGATGCAAACATATGATACACCAGCATTAGCCGAATTCGATACTGAGAGGGTGTCCTTTCAACTGAAGCATGCTTCTGTGGTGAAACAGGGTTGTAATTAACCCTCTCTTATTTGACCTGGCATCTCCAGGAATCAATTATTCATCTTCCAGAATCAAATATTTATGTCCCAATAGATGAGATTGAGTCTCCGGTTGAAATAGACTTCTGACTAAAACCTCAGACAAATGAAAGACACAAGACGTAGTGGCAGCCTTGCCCACTAAAAGAGAAGATAAATCAATTCTAGTGAACCGGTCGACTACAATGTGTATTTAGCAAGAGAATCAATTTATGAGGATTTCACACGTTATGTAAAGAAATAACCGTGTATTTTTGTGACTCAATGATTTGGGATGCTTCAGATTTTAAAGCTGCCAATCATGTTGCTGAAAAAAGGATACAGCCTGAGAATTTAGCAAGAACACCATTTGAATTGGCATTGAGATTTGATTGGCACACACTTCAGTTGGACAGTAATCAATTAATGAGTGTGACCATGAGAGTGCTTAAGCGTCAGTACATTTACGAAGTACTAAAGGATGGTGTAAGTTAATCTTCACATAAATGCGGAGTACTGTAAAAATGATTGTTATGTAATGTATGTTAAACAGATTTGTAGAATGCACTATCACCCAAGAAGGTATTCTGGATCAGCAGGTGTGAGTCTGGGCACACCTAGAATCTAGTGGGACTACTCCAAAAGCCAGGTCTTCAGCTTCTTGCAAAATAAAAGAAGTGAGGAGGAGGCTCTTATGTGTAGTGGCCCATCATTCCATGCTTTAGGAGCTATATCGAAGGGTGCTTGAGTGTCGGATCATTTTTTTCTGTATGTGTGGGATGTTTGCAAGTAGGAGCCCAGATGAGTGGAGGTGTCTGGAAGGTTTGTGAAAGCTGAGGTGATTGTTGAGGTATGCTGAGGCCCTGTCATTTAGTGCCTAGAAAGTGTGCGTGAGGAGATTGAATTGGTCTCATATTTTTATGTGGAGCCAGGGGAGCTCCTTCAGGTGTGGTATGATGTGAGTGCGGTGTGGGAGGGTTCAAGTGATTCTGGATGCCAAATTTTCCCCATGGTGCTCAGCCTTTTGGTGATTTTTTGTTGATCCTGACATAAAGGGAGTTTTCGTAGTCCAGCTTGCTTGTGATGAGGACATGCATTACGATTTTCCGGGTGCTGATTAGGAACTATTCGAAAATCTTCCTCAGCATCTTCAGGGTATGGAAACGTGAGGGGTGTTGTGCATCAAATAAATCTGTGTTTTTATGCCAATATCATTAGAAATTTAAATTAAACCATTCAAGATAATGTATCCTTTGGATAAAATATAAAATATGCTTAACAGTACTATTCTCCACATATGTTGCTAAGAAACCATTAGAGCCACATACCATACACAATTTTTAGCCAAGTGTGCTTTAAAACTCAGCATTTGTAATCCCTGAGATTTCCTTAAAAAGAGAATGCCTCAAACCCTGTAAAACAGTATGCAAATTCACTTCAGTATTCACAAGTGCTGGTGCACCCGTAACCCTCTTTCAGATTGCTTGTTTTGAAGACACTTTCATATTTCAGCGCTTTGTGTTATCAGGTTCGCCAAAACTGCTGCTTTTAGATCTGAAGGGGTTGGCGAAGTGAGCTAAAGAACAATTATGGATTCAACCCAGATCTGTGACTGGGGGTGAGTGTCTGAAAAGTTTCAGTGCTCCGTCCATCATCTCCTTGTGTTTGAGGGGGTGTGTTTCAAACCATTGGGGGAGCCCAAAAACACCTAATATGGTGCCCTTTCAATCTATCACGGGTTTGTTAAGAGCAGCTACTCACTCGTAAGGGTCTCAAGGCACTGGGGAGGAGGGGAGGTGCATGTTCCAGTCTATCATGGAGGGGATCTGTCAAAGAGCCAGTTTTTTAGGTTTCTCTTGAAGATGAGGAGTGTTGTTGTTTGCCTGAGGTGGAGCGGTAGGGCGTTCCATGTTCTGGCTGTGAGGAAGGAGAAGGAGCGGCCTCCTGATCTGGTCTTTCTGGCACGGGGAACCACATCATAGGAGAACTGGGCTGATCATAGAGTTCTTTGGGTGCATGGAAGTTGATTCAGCTCTTATGGTATACTGGTCCTGTGTTGTGGAGGGCTTTGTGTGCGTGGGTGCTGGTGCTGGTGTTTGTGGCTGGTGGGTGTTCTGAAGGTGAAGTGGATGCATCGATGGTCTGTCCACAGGAGTTCGGTGTTGTGGCTGAAAGTGGTGGAGTTTCATGTTGTGCGGAGGAGGTTGAGGGTATGTACCACTGAGTGCATAGGTTCGGTCACGATCTGGCGAAGTACAATGTTGTGGAGGTTGTCCAGGAGGGATTTGGTGTTGAGTTCTAGTTGGCTGTTGAGGTGGAAGTTGAGGTCTCCCAGCAGGGTGTAGTTGGTGGATGCAAGGGCATGCAGGGGGATGATGTCCATGATAGAGTTGGCGAATGGTCCGAGGGGTCCAGGGGGTCTGTAGATGAGGGTTTCCCGAAGAGTGGTAGTAGGGCTAGCCAGTATCTTGAAGTGCAGGTGTTCCATCAGGTCTGTGGGCTAGTCAGGGAGTGTGCTCAGGCAGAGGGTGGATTTGTGGATGATGGCGATTCCTCCTCCCGGGCAGGTGGGGTGGTCCTGCCTGGAGATCTTGTATCCTTGGGGAATGGCGAAGGCGATGCCCGGTCCCGAGGTGGTGTTGGTCCAGGTTTCTGTGAATAATGCTACATCTGGGATGGTGCTGTCGAGGATATCCCAGATTTCAGTGGTGTGTTTGTGGAGTGATCTGACGTTGAGGAGGATGCATTGTACGGTATTCAGTTCGGGTGTTTTCATGTGCCGGGTTGTGCTCGGTCAGTGTTCCTGGAAGTGCTGTAGGTGTGCCGGCAGCGGTGACAGCTGAAGGGTCCGTGGGTGTCGGCTGGTGATGCAAGCTTGCAGTTGTGGCCTGGGTTGTGTGCGTGGAGTGCCGCTGGGTCATAGCGTTGGCGGTGCAAAGGTCCAGGGTTCCTGGCACTGGTCGCGGTCGGGTGGTGGACGGGTGCATAGATTGAAATGTGGGTAAAAACTAGTGAAACAGAGAGGAAAAGCAGAGCGAGAGAAAGGAGACAGAGGTCCACTGGACCACCGGGGATGAGGTGATGGTATAACCTGCGGGTGGATGAGGGCCTTGAACACCAACACTCAAGAGTACAGGGGCTTGGGGGAGGCCTCACTTAATGGTGGAGCTACGAGGGTGGGATAGCAATTTCACTGACAATGAGTCAGTGGTCATGCTCCTGCCCTTTAATTCTTACCTAATATTCTTACCTCGTATTAACTTTTTTTAACTAGCTGACTGGATGCTAATCCTCCTACTTGTAGATCCACAGAGACTGATTGCTTCACACCTGAGTGCTTGGAAGCAAATATAGATGACATAAGATTTCTAAATAAATATTATTAAAACACAATATTTGCTAATTATTTTACAGAAATTCTTTGATAAGGAAGCCAAAATACTGGTTAAACCACATTTAAACACATCCAGTTACAGTTCAAGTGTGTTTAGAAGGTTGTATGTCTGAATATCTCAAAATGTCGTCATATATACATATCATGCGCTAAAATTGTTTGTAAAAAATATTACATAGTGTGTAGAAATTTCTATTACTAAGTCCAACAGGGCGATATTTTTGTAAACCATATTTATGACACACTCGTTAGGTCAGGCTATATTCTGCCCATGATATTCTACTGTAATGTTTTGAAAGGTACCACTTGCCACACATTTCTCAGAACTTCTAAGACGAGCATCCACTCTCCTATTAAAATTCAAGAAAACGAATTATTTTTTCATTCCGCACAATTCTCTTGAGTGCACAATGTGCAACTAACAGTTCCAAATATTTTTTCATGTCAAATAATAAATATATTCACAAAACAACAATCAATATTTTGAGATTTAAAACATTGGCCATAACAATGGTCGTCAAACTCTTTATACTATTTTTCCACAAAATATGATGTAAAAATCCTCGTCACATGTAACCCCATAATGCTCTTGTAGTTTCTAGGTGAAATGCCGAAAAAGACATATGGTGCTGTCTACGGGACTCTTGTAGAGAATTGTGAATACGGTTTACCCTTTTTTTAGATGAGCGCATGAATGCATTGTGTCACTGTGGTTCGCTTACAGCATGAGCATGCGTTAAAGGGGCCAGTACATTTGTCACACATGACATTTTGCAAAATAGGTGAGGTGAGGCACACATATCTCCCTCACTGCATGTCTGTCCTGTCAGCCATCTTGGCTGATAAGTTAATGATCAAAAATTTGCACCCACTGAGACAATATTTTGGAAAACGATTGACAATATTTCTGTGCATGGTATTCAGAAAGAACAGGTTCAGTTACATCCAGTGTACTGTGTGTGCCAGCCATCTGACAGTCCTAACACCAACTGGAAAATTTAGAGATAGGTTCTTAGAACTTAGGTACAGCCTGATATGTTCTATTGGATGCTACCCGACTTCCTCACAAGTTGTCCTGCATGACTGTTCAGCCCCATAACTGTGCCTAGTTTCCACAGACACCAACTAGCAAATGTCTAGTCGCCCTTTTCACTTTCACTTGACCATGTGAGTATAAATTTTAGGGCACTAGCTCAGCGGCACTCTTAAAACATTTTCCTCAAAGGGATTCCTATTCATATTGGATGGAAAGATGTGATACAGCGCTTGCAGCACTCTACATTGTATGGGTGCATTATACTCGTGGTTTAAATGCACTTACATATATTTTTGTCATTTGCAGTGTTTCATGATTATTGAAATTCATTTATTCAAGTCACATAAGCACTTGTAATGCAGTACGCACATTTAAGTAAGACTTTGTATGTATTAAAAAAGTTTAGTATTCCTGTATGTATAATGTGCAGGATAAAACTATACTCGTACAATGTAACTATGTGTAGGTTAAGTTACCTGCATTGTAGGCCCAAACTGCAGGTTGTTATGAGTTTAGTGTCTCCTTGGTTGCTCAAGAAATAATTAAATTAATAATTTTTTTATTCGAAGACAGTATGTTCTCATCCTACTGCAGGTGCAGGAATTCAACCTTGTTATTTTTAGATTGAGGAGATACCTGGAATGTCTTTGAAGAAGACTGGAAGGCAAAAAGGGAGGACGCCTTTCGTGTCTGGTCTATCCTGGAACCAAGGCCACTGGAGAGGAGCTGAACCATTAAGGCTCCTGTTGAAACTTACTGAAATGTTGCAAATGAAAAAATCTCATCATGTGACGTATTGCGGGTTGAACATTGCATTTTTGTATGATGCGCAGTGACAGATTTGGGGGAACTTCTGCTTTTTCGGAGGAGCATCTTGGAGTGAGCTCCATAGCCTTAAGCTATCAGACCCATTTGACATGAGTACTTCTTAGGAAGTCAACACGTGCTGATACCTTTGGGTATGATATAAAGGAGATAGACAGGACCCTCATTTAGAGCAGTGTAGGGAAATATACCTTCCATTTACTTCTCAATGAAAAGAGAATTGAACTCAGCTTCTATTCTGTGTTGCATTTTGATTTTGGAATTCATCACGTTATAACTTTTGTGCCGAATTAACTATATCCTTAGACTCGGCTCTGTATTGATTTTTATGTACCTATATACACTTATATTAGGGTGTGATTATATGCAATTATTTTTGGCCTTATAATAAATTCATCAAAACTAAGTTCAGAATCTGTGGTCCTTTAAAGCATGACTAATTTGTAAGTATAATATTGAATTGTTTTGATCCCTTCTACCACTTTTAGCAGGCAAATAAAAAACATCGGTATTGATTTCAGTAGGGAAGGCAAGGAGTAAATTCAGCTTAATCAAATGGTAGCAGAGGATGGTTTGCCTCTAAAGGAGAGGGGAGAAAGAGGAATTAGAATAAGAATCATAAGAAAATTGGGCTCTGGACATGGAGGTGAGGACGGAGAAGGTGAAGATTGATGGAGGTCGGCGGAAGCTGATGGTGCGGCGGAAACGGTGGTAGCATGAGTATGAAACTGTGTGGTGTGTTAGATTGCGGTGATGAATTAATGGTGTGATGTCTTGCGAAGTTGGGATGTAAGTTGACTGATTGTGGGTTAATCGCCTTACTGGTTTGGACATGTGCAGATCAGGAAGTTTATTGAGCGGACTCAAGAGAAGTCCAAGATCCCGGGATAGTTGTATTTGTAATTGTCTGATAAATACTGTGGGTGTCGTGAAGCGCTATCGACGAATCACTCGTGATAGGGAACTTTGTGTGAATGTAGGAGAACCTTGCGGTAGAAAGCCTCAGGTACCGGGGGTAGACTAAGGTGATTGAGTGACTAACGCACGTTGCGGGTCACAGCAGATAAATGTTCTTGAAATTGTGTTCTATTGATCTTTTAGCGGAGGGACAATTACTTGTTTTATGAAACTAAGTTATTGTGACTGTGTTAGGAAGCAGTTACTTGGTTTAATACCTTTTGGATATACAGTTACTTGCAGTATGAATGTGTGAGCGAGTGTACGAGGTGAAATTGTAAAGGAGGGTGAGCCGCTGAAAAGGGAGCAGTGACGTCAGTGCGCGCCACCCTGGGATTGGTCGGTTGGTGTAACACCGCACTGGGATTGGTGAAGTCCATCCAAAGGCAAATATTTACATTTAGATTGCAAATAAGTGATTTTCATGATGAGATGTTTTAAAGTGTTGCGAGATTTGTGTGGAGGCGACACAGGGGTGGTGACTCGGGTAGGAGAAGAACCTGGACCAGAGGATACCCTGGCACATTATATGGCAACAAATGTGGGACTCCATACTATAGTGTGGCTGCAAAATTGGCCTAAAGTTACAGAGAAAGAGGGAGAATTGGCTTTCCCTCGTTATGGGTCATTTCGAATGGAGGTGCTGTACCAGCAGAGGGGAGTGATGTCTTCTCTGAAACCTCCACCTAGACCAACACAATTTGAGGCATTAGATACATGGATGAGAGCAGCAATAGCAAAGAGAAGAGAAGCTCACAAGGAAGAATGAAGAAGGCAATGGAGGTATATCAGGATGCCAGGTGGGATGCACAACTGAAGAGATGGAGAGTAGATACCATAGAGGGAGAACGGTTATATCCATTCAGGTTGCTAGAAGGAGGGTCTGGAGGAAAGAGTAGAATAGAGGAGGACAGTGATACAGATGATAGTTTTCTAGAAAGACTGTTAGCAGAATTCCCTCCACCTTGTGACTCCAGGTCAGAGCTGGAGAAAACACAGCAAACAGGAGAAGCTTTAGGTGTTGGACGAATGGGTTCAGAGGATCAGACAACAGGAGTAAGAGGGAGAATGTCAGTGGGAATAGGAATTCCAGGAAGATCCAGAGGGATGGGGTACACAGATCCTGAGCCAGACGAAACAGCATTTACAATGCGGTTGCCAGAAGCTCTTACCAGCTGGTACCAATTACTACTGAACCTGTGGTTTCAATATATAACCCAAGAGAGAATAGGTGGCAATCAACAGCAAGAAGGAGAAGGGCCAGAGACTATATCTGGAGGGAGTCTTACAATGAGTGGAGCCGGTATGGCTCAGATGCCAGTGTAAGCTAGTACTCTGCTGCCAGGTACGGCTGATCCATCAAGAATGGACAGTGGATCGGAACGAAGACAAACAGGAGCTTTGGCATATTCTAGGTCAGACATCAGAATGTTGGCTCCACCGGTGAGGGAGACAATGATACAGAGAGAGGAAATGGATATGAGATGAGAAGCACCTAGAGTACCATTCGAACTGCAGAATTTGTGTGAGGGTAACCATTGAAGAAGTCAAAGTTGTGAGAGAGAAAGTCACCCAGTGTTGAGAATGGCGGAGGGTGTAGGCCCAAGGAGAATACAAAGTTGTGGCAGGGATGAATCAGGAAGTGAAAGAGGTCAGAGAATTAAACAAGTTGCAATGACAGCACCATTGATAGATGTGGTAAGGTGATTGAAGGGAATCTGCCACTGGACAGAATTGAAACTCATGACCCAAGCAAGCTGCTATTTGTAGCTAAGGATGTTACTAAAAAGGCAAAGTGAGCTCACGAAGCATTGATACAGTTGGCACAAAAGTATAAGGTGGATTTGACTAAGACGAAATTGATGCAGGGAAGCTGCAGATTGAATTATACTGATAAAGACTTGGAAGAAAAGCGAACAACAGGATTACAGGCAGAAATTAGAGATTTGGTGATAGGGATGCGACCGTGGAGAGAATTAGACAAATGGGAAGAAAGGTGGTCTAAAAAGAAAAGTGCCAAGGAAGTGATAGGAGATACTCCACCTCTGAGTGGAGGGACGGGAGCAGCAGAAAATTTCCCTCTGAGAGAAGTACAAAATGGGGGTATTTACATGTGCCATAAAGCAGGGGTAATTTGGAAGCATTCACTTATGATTTTCCTCAGCTGAGGGAAAAACCTGCTGACTGGTATAAATGGTATAAACAGACTGACTGGTTTGTCAAGATTTCAAAGGTGTTATGGATTGATTTGAATACTTTGTTTCATATTGTGGTGTCGGGTGATTTGTGGACGGCATGTAAGGTTGCCATTGATTTGCCCACTGCAGAATCAACTAGAGATGCAGTGAATCATGGTCCTTCACCTGAGGTAATGAAGAAATATGAACAAGTCATTACATGGTTACAATCCAAAGTAGCTCCTCAGACTGTTGATTGGATTAAAATTGATTTTTCTACTCAAGATCCTAAGAAGTCGGTACATGACTATTATGAGAGACTTTTACTGGCTCTTAAACAACATAGTGGATTGGACACCGTTGAGCAGAAGGACATGGGATAGTTTGTCTCGAAGTTTGTGTTGGGATTGAAATCTGATATTAGTTTGATGAAACAGCATCACTTGATATGTTGGCAGAATAAGTCAGTGGACTAAATTCTGCGTAATGCAAAATACTGCAGTGAGCAGGTAGAGGCAGCACAAAAGAAAATGAAAGATACCATGATGTTGGTACAGTTGAGGAATGCCGAAAGGCCTGAGTGGATGCAAGGCCCTGCAGGAGTGAAGCGTCCAGGAAGAGGAAGTGGTAGAGGAATGAATCAACAGAGGGTACCTCAACCTGGACAGGGAAAAGGAAGGGGTATGGATGCAGGTATGGGAGGGGATTGGGTGGCGAATCAAAAGAAGGTCACTGTTTGTCATTATTGTCACAAAATCGGGCATTGGAAGCGCGTGTGTTGATTAAATCCAGCAAATAAAATGCAATATGAGGGAGAGGGACAGATGTCTGAGGGTTTGAACACTGTGGCAAGACCTAGATCCATGGGGGAGGTTGTGAGTCACAAATGAAGATACTTCAGCCTCCAAGAATACCCACAAGTAATCAGGTATATCATCAGATGCCTTATTTTGAAATACAAGACAGATTTTACCAAACTCAAGGTCCTCATGAGTGTCAGAGGGGGGTACAGGGAGAGTGCACTTTGGGTGCTGCTCTGGAAGTAGATCAGAGTGGACTGTTTGTAGATGCAGAGGTGAATGGACATCCTGTTACCTTTTTGTTGGACAGAGAAGCTGCGCACTCCACAGTAAGGACAGAAGTGGTCCCAAATGTATCCCTGTCAGGCCAATCGATTCAAGTGGTTGGAGTTACAAATTTGAAAATGACTAACCCGTTGACAAACGAGTTACCTGTGAGAACAGGACCGTTCCGAGACAAACACAAATTTGTATTGTGAGATCCAAGCCCAGTCTGTCCATTGGGATGAGATCTTTTGTGTTAGCTAAATTGTACTATATCTTGCACTCCGAGAGGTATAGAGTTGCAAACCTATGATGCGATGACGATTTGAAATGGCCAATATGAATTTATGTGCAGAAATGTTCGTAGGTCTCACGATAGAGGACTTACCTCATGATTTGAGAGATTCGGTTTCTCCGAAAGTCTGGCATTTCACAGGTGAGGAGATAGGATTTATCCGAGGGGTCGAACCTGTTAAGATACAGGTCAATCCAAATGCTGAATTCCCACGAACTCCGCAGTATAAATTGACTCCAGAAACTGTGGCTGGAACAAGACCTGTAATTGAGTCCATGATTGCACAAGGCATTCTGAAGGAGATAAGAGGAAGTCCCTCTAACTCACCTATTATGGGGCTACAGAAGCCTAGTGGCAAGTACAGAATAGTGCAGGATTTTTGCAGGGTTAATGAAATGGTGATCCCATGTTGTCCTGTGATACCGAATCCAGCTGGTATATTATTTCAGATACCATGTGAGGCAGAATGGTTTACCCTCATTGATTTATGTCAGGCATTTTTCTCCATACGACTCCACGAAGATAGTCAATATTTATTTGCATTTAGGATGAGTGACAGTGTGTTAACATGGTGTCGTATCCCTCAAGGGTATACAGTAAGCCCCTCTATCTTTAGTCAATGTTTGAAAAAGAATCCTGAAGGGCTGATGATGCTCCAAAGCTCAGTCCTGATTCAGTATATTGATGACCTTTTGGTCGCTTCAGAGACTGAGGATGCTTGCAGGATTGACACAGTGGCTTTGCTGAATCATTTGGCAGAGAATGGGCACAATGTGTCCCCAAACAAACTTTAGTTTGTCAAACAGAAGTACAGTATCTTGGTCACCGGATTGAGAAGGGAAAACGGAGAGTGTCACCAGATTGCATAGAGACGAATCTGCAAATGGGAACTCCGAAAACACACAAAGAACTTTGCATGTTTATGGGAATGGTCAGCTACTGTTGGCAGTGGATCCCAAATTTTTCCTTGCAAGCAAAGCCACTATTGAGGTTGACTCGAAAAGACATTAGTGATCCGGTACCATGGGATAACGATTGTTTGAGAGCCTTCCACGAGCTGTGAGAGAGCCTATGTTGCGCTGCAGTTCTGGGAATGCAAGATTATAACAAAGCGTTTTCTCTCTTCTGCTGTGAAAAGGAAGGATGTGCATTAGCGTCCTTGTACAGACACATGGAGATGCCCGTAGACCAGTGGCTTATTTTTCTGCTACATTAGATCCCGTAGCTTCTATATTGCACGGATGTCTCAAATCTGTTGCTGCAACAGGTGTCAGCATTGAGAGGTGTGAAAGCATAGTGATGGGTTATCCACTTATTGTTTATGTGCAATATTCAGTAGAACTGTTAATGTCAAGAACCAAGACACAGTATTTAATGAATAACAGACTTACAAAGTACGAGCAGGTTAATCAATCAATCAATCAGTGAACTTGTAAAGCGCACTATTTATCCACAAGGATCTCAAGGCGCTCGGGGGTGCTGCTACTGCCTGAAGAGCCAGGTCTTGAGGAGCCGTCTAAAGGTGAGTAGGTCTTGGGTTTCCCGCAGATGGGTGGGGAGGGTGTTCCAGGTCTTGGCGGCGAGGAAGGAGAAGGATCTACCGCCGGTGGTTGTTCGTCGATGCGCGGGATGGTGGCAAGGGCGAGGCTGGTGGAGCGGAGCTGGCGGGCGGGGGTGTATAATTTGAGTCTGTTGTTCAGGTAGGCTGGTCCAGTGTTGTGGAGTGCTTTGTGTGCGTGGGTGAGGAGCTTGAAGGTGATTCTCTTGGTGATGGGGAGCCAGTGCAGGTCTCTCAGGTGGGAGGTGATGTGGCTGCGGTATGGGTTGTTGAGGATCAGTTGGGCGGAGGCGTTTTGGATGCGTTGTAGTCATCGCAAGTGTTTGGCCGAGATTCCTGCGTAGAGTGCGTTGCCGTAGTCCAGCCTGCTACTGACGAGGGCGTGGGTAACCGTTCTTCTGGTTTCGGTCGGGATCCACTTGTAGATCCTGCGAAGCATGCTGAGGGTGTTGTAGCAGGAGGAGGAGATGGCGTTGACCTGCTTTGACATGGAGAGGGAGGAGTCGAGGATGAATCCTAGGCTGCGTGCGTGATCCATGGGTGTTGGAGCTGTTCCCAGTGCGGTAGACCACCTGGAGTCGTCCCACGCAGAGTGGGTGGGGCCGAGGATGAGGACTTCCGTCTTGTCCAAGTTCAGCTTCAGGCGGCTTTTCCTCATCCAGTCGGCGATGGCCTTCATTCCCTCGTGGAGGCTGGTTTTGGCGGTGTGTGGGTCCTTGGTGAGGGAGAGGATGAGCTGGGTGCCGTTGGCGTAGGAGATAATGTTCAGGTCGTGCAGGCGGGCCACTTGTGCGAGGGGGGCCATGTAGATGTTGAACAGGTTCGGGCAGAAGGATAAGCCCTGAGGTACTCCGCAGATGATGTCAGTTGCTTGGGATCGGAAGGGTGGGAAGCGGACTCGTTGGGTTCAGTCCGAGAGGAAGGACGTCGTCCAGTCCAGGGCCTTCTTCTGGATTCCGGCTTCTTGGAGGCATGTTCTTAGTGTGCGGTGGCAGACCGTGTCGAAGGTGGCTGACAGGTCCAGGAGGATGAGGGCTGAAGTGTCGCCATTGTCTAGTTGGCACCTGATGTCGTCTGTGGCACCGATGAGGGCTGTCTCGGTGCTGTGGTTTCGTCTGAATCCGGACTGGGAAGGGTCTAGTGTTTGTTGTCCTCGAGGTGGCGGGTCAGCTGTATGTTGGCTATTTTCTCGATGACCTTCGCCGGGAAGGGGAGCAGGGAGATGTGCCAGAAGTTCTTGAAGTCTTTGGGGTACGCCTTAAGCTTCTTGAGGAGGGCGTTGATTCCGGCGTGCTTCCAGCTTTCCGGGAATGTCGCTGTGTCGAAGGAGATGTTGATAATCTTTCGTAGTTGGGGTGCGATGGTTGCATCAGCTTTGTTGAAAAGGTGGTGTGGGCAGGGGTCTGACGGAGATCCTGAGTGGATGGAGTTCATGACTTTGCATGTCTCGTCATCATTGACGTGGGTCCAAGAAGTCTGCTGGTTGGTTATATTAGCTTCTGAAAAAATTACTCTGAAACGTTGTACCACATTGAATCCTGCCACATTGTTGCCTCTTCCGCAAGAAGAAGGAGAGGATTGTGAAGAGCATGACTGTCTAGATGTTACAAAGCTATCTACCAAACCCAAAACTGACATTGTTGATGAACCTTTGTCTGAATCTGATTTAATCCTTTTTGTTGATTGTTCATGCTTAAGAGACAATGAAGGGTATTTGAGAGCAGCGATTGCTGTGTGCACCGTCTTGGGCATCTTGGGGGTGATGGAATCTGCCTGTTTGGAAAGAATATACTCTGCTCAGGTGGCTGATATTTTTGCTCTGATACGTGCCTGTACCATCTCAAATGGAGTCTGAGTGACTATCTATATGGACAGCCAATATAGGTTTGGAGTGGTTCATGACTTTGGACAGTTATGGTCCCAAAGTGGATTTTTGACGTCCTTAGCATCCCCTACCCGTAATGGAGAATATATGCGCCAATTGCTGGAGGCTTTGCAGAAACCTAAAGAGATTGCAGTAGTAAAATTCACAGCCCATGGAAGGGGAGAGGACTTTGTTACTAAAGGAAATGACTATGCTGACGAAGTAGCTCGTTTTTGTGCTATTCATGCTTGTGTTTTCAATGGCAAATATGTAGGAGAGAGCACAGAAGCGACCGTGCTCAGCATGATGTTAGCTGTAGCCGATACTTGGAATAAGCTGAAGCGGCTGCAGGTTGAGGTCTCAGAGGAGGAAGCTGCATCATGGGTTAGAGCAGGCCGTGAAAAGAGAGAAGATGGCATTTGGGTATTGACAGATGACAGAACAGTACAACTGTCTACTAAGCCCAATGGCAAGACAGATTTACGGAGCAGTTCATCTTGGAAGAGATGCAATGGTGTGAGTGTTTAGGCAAACTTGGTTTAACCCGCGATTTCGTGTGTATGCTGAAGCAGTGTGTCACAGGTATCTTACGTGTCAACAAATGAATGTTGGAAAGAGAACTGTGGTTGCAATGAGCCACATTGGAAGATCAGGAGGTCCTTTCAAAAGAATACAATTGGATTTTATTGAGATGCTGAGATGCAATAGGCTGAGATATGTTTTGGTCTCAAAAGTACGCATCTCCTGAGTGGACATACCTGGCTGAGGAGCCCTGGGGAGATCTGGGAGTTTGGGGACCAGTACAGTGAGTTACAAAGGAAACACTCTGACAATTGATATTCAGTTACTAGTCCCTGGAGTTGAAGCCTTTGGAACCCTAACTCTGACAGTCCCCGATCCACCAAGACTAAGTGGTTTGCGATATCTGATTCTTATCCAGGTTGCTTTTCCTACTTTTTGTCAACATCCCACTGTGGTGGTGTGTATCTTTTCACGCTGGGTTGAGGCATATCCAACTAGACGAAGTGACAGTCTCACAGTGGCGAAACTCTTCTTAAGGGAACTGATACCGCGTTTCAGATTTCAGACCTCAGTGGAGAGAAATAGAAGAACACACTTCCATAATGAAATCACGAAATTGTTGTGTACAGCTTTGAAGATTGATCAGAGATTGCACTGTAGCTACAAACCTAAAGCTTCTGGTCTTGTGGAGCAGATAAATGGCACAATCAAGATGGGGGTTTGTTCGTCCACTTCATTGAAATGGCCAAATGCATTGCCATTGGTATTGACGAGTCTGCGTGGTACTCCAGATAGGAGGACAGGGCTCTCTCTCCATGAGATATTGATGGGTAGACCTATGCGATTGCCTATGGTGCCAGCTACAGCATTGATAAACATCATAGATGATTTGGTTATGGATTATTGTAAGGGACTGTGGTTAATTCTGTGTCCCACCAGGTCGAGGCTGCGACTGCATCCACCTCGAGAGACCTGCTGCATGATCTGAACCCTGGTGACTGGGTGCTTGTCCATTAGCACTTGAGGAAGAGCTGTCTTGATGCTCGCTTGCGAGGAAAATACCAGGTGATTTTGGTCACAAGTACAGCTGTAAAGTGTGGAGGATTGCCAAACTGCATTCACGCTTGGTATATCGTAGAGTTCCCGAGCTTGTTGAGGAAATGACCCCCGTTGTTCGGAGAAGTGCAACTGAGAATGCAACAGAAACAGAAGGAACAGGTCAGATCGTGAGAACTCTTGATGAGGCTGAACAATCAACCGAGCAAGAAAGAATAGATCAAACTGCTCCAGAGTTGAATTCAGATTCTGAGACAGACAAGATTGCAGAAGTGAACTTTGAACCAGAGCAGAGTGAACAGTCTGGTGCAAAAGGATCAGATCGAGAGGAAGAGAGGAGAGCAGATGCTGCAGCAGCAAGGTTGCCAACCAAGAAAGAAAGGTTGAACATAAGGCTTACATCTCAGAAAAATCTTGCTCCCATTCTTGAACATCTGAATCAGATCAAAGTGAAACTGAAGAAAGACTGGATGGTCTAAGATAATCAAGAAGAGAGAGGGTACCATCCCAAAAGTACGCATCTCCTGGGTGGACATACCTGGCTGCAGAGCCCAGGGAGATCTGGGAGGTTGGGGACCAATAGAGTGAGTTACAAAGGAAACACTCTGACAATTGATATTCAGTTACTAGTCCCTGGAGATGAAGCCTTTGGAACCCTAACTCTGACATCCCCCGATCCACCAAGACTAAGTGGTTTGCGATTTCTGATTCTTATCCAGGTTGCTTTTCCTACCTTTTGTCAACATCCCACTGCACAGGAACTAGGAGAGATTTGTGCAGAGATTCTGCAGCTTTTGCTTACCATTTTTGGATCTAATATAATAAACGATGAAGCTTGAACTGTGAAAGAAGAACTTATTAGCCTTGGAAAGAAGATAACCTAGGCCCAAGTGGAAGAATATTTAAAGTAGCGACTTCAATAGAAGAACTGAGGACTAGGGCTGACTACATCTCCACAAAAGGTTTAGTATTATTGGACTGAACATTGCAATAATCGTGTTGGAACCGGAGGTCTCTGGTTGGCACAGGTATGCACTTGTGATAAGCAGGGACCCTCAACTCCACGTCAGGGCAAGGGAACTACTCCTTCGAATAACCCCTGCTCACCCTCTAGGTAGTGTGGCGCAAGCAGACAAGGCTAATCCTCAGGGCGATAGTAAGTTAATCATTTATGATCATACACAGTAAACCCACTGATCCACCACAAATGGACACCAGTCAAATGGTTGTATCAAAAATACGTATACTTTATATAAAAGATAGATTCAAGCAGGATTATCACAAGACCAAAATAACGTTTAGCGAATGGAGGCCACCAGATTACAATAGGCAAACTTAGTCTTTAAATGTTGGTTGTTCAGCAAGGTACGATGACAGGGAAATAAGAACGTTGCGGACCCTGGATCCGATATGAACTCGAGACGGAGTCCAAGTGTACCTTGCTTGTGGAAGTCCGAGGCGTTTCAGGCGCGGCTACTGGTGAGGGCGGACCCTGGACGAGACCGACGGTTCTCCAGAGGCTCTCTCTGGCTCGGTCCCCCTCGAGGAGCGAGGCGGGGGAGCTAGACTGTGGAGGGTTGCGGCGATCCGGGGTCGATGCAGCTCACGGGGCGAGGCGCTGTTCAGGCCTGCGGTGCGTACTACTTCTTAGCACGCCGGGTCGTACTCTTGGATCTGTGAGGGGCGTCGCATTCTCGGGCAGACGGGTGCAGCACCAGGCTTCCGGTACCACGGTACGGGGAGGCCTTTCTTGAGGTGCGGCACGAGCCTTGGTATGCAGGAGGGAAAGCGAGACAGTCGGGTATGTGGCAACGTACGGACCGTCCGAGGCTATGGAATGCTCTCTGTGCAGATTCCGGCTGGAGAAGATGAGAGGCACACAACACGCTCCGTTAGCGGCGAGGTGACAGGAGACCGGGCGGCCCGGCACTGAAGTGGAGAGCGACTCAGGAATGAGCGGGGCTCTCTACGGCGGGGCGACCAGGCTCCGAGTTGTCACGACCTGGGAGGGGGCGAAGGCACCCGAGTCACAACTCTGGCGAGGGAATAAGAACTAAGGCCCAACAGCAGACTGGCACAAGCAGATAGAACCCAATGGTCCTGGGGTTCCGTTCAGGGGGCAAGCTCTCGATCAAGCCCTTGGAGATCGTTTCAGGCACAAGTCTACAAAGACCTCTCTGGTCCTTTCCTCTCCGTTCTCAGCAAGGCACCACTGCAGGCCAGTCTAACAGGATACAGACTGGTTTCCGTCCTTCAGCTTCTCTTGGTCCTTCTAGTCAGGCAGAGGTTCGTCGTGGTCAAAACTGGATCTGATCTGTAAGGAGCGGAGCTCCTATATTTATACTGCGTTTCTTTTGTCTTTGCAGGCCAGGGGGCCTGAGCCTGGTTCAACCCAGTTCTGGAGTACTCTGTTGACAGGACGCTGCCGTCTTCTTTCAGGGTGCAGGGCAGAGACATCAGACGCTCCGCAGGAGGTGGAGCCAGCATTGTGGCGGTGGAGCACAACCCTATTCAGAGTCAAGGACTACTCCGCCCACCCATCAAGCAATCATTCAATCATGACATTTGTATAGCGCGCTACTCACCCGGAGGGTCTCAAGGTGCTTGGGGGGAGGGGGGTCCGTTACTGCTCGAACTACCAGGTCTTGAGTTGCTTCCTGAAGGAGAGGTGGTCTTGGGTAAGACGGAGGTGGATGGGGAGGGAGTTCCACGTCTTGGCTGCCAGGAAGGAGAAGGATCTTCCCCCCATGGTGGTTCTTCGAATGCATGGGACGGTGGCGAGGGCATGGCTGGTCGACCGTAGCTGGCGGGTGGGCGTGTAGAAGGTCAGGCGGTCGTTGAGGTACTTGGGGCCCAGGTCGTGGAGGGCCTTGTGTGCGTGGATGAGGAGTCTGAACGTGATCCTCTTGCTGACGGGGAGCCAGTGCAGGTCTTTCAGGTGTCCGGAGATGTGGCTGTGTCGGGGGATGTCTAGGATGAGTCGTGCGGAGGGGTTCTGGATGCGTTGAAGTCTTTTCTGCAGTTTGGCTGTGGTTCCGGTGTAGAGGGTGTTTCCGTAGTCCAGTCGGCTGGTGACGAGTGCCTGGGTGACCGTCTTTCTGGTTTCGGTGGGGATCCATCGGAATATCTTTCGGAGCATGCGGAGGATGTTGAAACCTGATGATGAGACGTCGTTGACTTGTCTGGTCATCGAGAGGGAGGAGTCTAGGATGAAGCCCAGGTTGCGTGCATGGTCCGTTGGTTTGGGTGCGCTGCCCAGGGCGGGGGGCCACCAGGAGTCGTCCCAGGCAGATGGTGATGATCCCAGGATGAGGACTTCCGTCTTGTCTGAGTTCAGCCTTCCTGGTGTAAGCACCCCATTCACCACCTGGAGCACCCGACTATCCCCGGGAATCTCCCAGCCCTGTCACTCACGCAAACCCAGACAGCAGATACACATCCTGGCAGAGGCGGTTGAACAGTTAGGCGAGCAAAGGCTAACTTTCTAAAAGTAGCATTTGCAAACACAGGATATTAAAATAAACCTTACTAAAGGAAGTATTTTATTATTCTGAGTTCAGGCATACTAAACTATATAATAGCTCCGACAGCTAGTCTGGCCTAAGAGAACAGGTAGCCCTTCAATAGTGAAGAACCAAAAAGGGCGGTAATTCACTTCTAGGACATGCCACACTCTAGGCTTGTCCTACCTTACGCTTGCAATGCACCCTGCCCGTAGGCCTACCATAAGGGTGACTGACATGAAGGTTAGGGAAGGTTCCGGGACTGGCAAGTGTGGGCACTTGCGCAGTCAGCGTAACAGTACCAGACTGTACGCGGGGTCAGCAATGGCGGACCCGAGACACATCTTACGAGGCCGCTTCTGTGGGTGGCGCAACCAGCACTGCAGGCCCACTAGCAGCATTTGTATCTAGAAGCCCCGGCACTCCTCGTGCACTTTACTGGGGACTGATAGTAAACCAAATAAGCCAATTGTGGAAATCAATTACACATACACTTTACATTGGGAGCACTTGCGCTGCGGCACGGATTGGCCGTGGCGCAGTGCCCTGAGCATCGAACACCAGCAAAACGTCTGAGGCACATCAGCAAAAAGTGGAAGGGAAACTCACGCCAAGGTGCCAGGTCTAACACGTGTCCCCTCCAGCTGAAAGGTGAGGAGAACTACCCTACCCCAGGGAGTTCCTCATCACTAAGGCGGAAAAACCTTGACAGACCGTCAGCATTGGCGTGGTCTGTGCCAGGGCGGTGTTCCACCGTAAAGTCCATACTCTGTAGAGAAATGGACCACCTCAACAGTTTCGGGTTCTCACCCCTCATTTGCATCAACCATCTGAGGGGCCTGTGGTCTGTCTGAACTCGGAGTGAGACCCAAACAAGTAGGGTCTTAGCTTCTTCAGGGCCCAGACCACAGCAAAAGCTTCTCGCTCAATCGCACTCCACTTCTGTTCCCGTGGAAGTAACCTCCGACTGATGAAGGCCACAGGGTGATCCCAGCCCTCCTCAGTCGTCTGTGAAAGGACAGCCCCTATCCCATGCTCTGAAGCGTCTGTCTGCACTAAGAACTCTTTGGAGAAATCAGGAGCCAGGAGCACGGGCGCCGTGCACATGGCTTTCTTCAGGGTGTCGACGGCTACCTGACAAGCGTCGGTCCAGATCACTTTACGGGGCTGCTTCTTCGAAGTCAGCTCTGTCAAGGGGGCAACGATGGTGCCGTATCCCTTGACAAACCTCCTGTAGTACCCGGTGAGTCAGAGGAAGGCCCTCACCTCCGTTTGGGTCTTGGGGGCTTCCCAAGCCAGGATGGTCTGAATTTTGGGTTGAAGGGGCGCCACCTGGCCGCTCCCGACTTGGTGTCCCAAATACACCAATGAACCCTGCCCGATCTGGCACTTGCTTGCCTTGATCGTGAGGCCTGCCTTGCGCAGAGCCGCCAACACTTCCCAAAGGTGTCGCAAGTGTTCTTCTCACGTTCCGCTGAACACTGCGATGTCGTCCAGGTAGGCGGCACTGAACGCGTCCAGTCCAACCAACACCTGGTTGACCGACCTCTGGAAGGTGGCAGGGGCGTTTTTTATCCCGAAGGGCATGACCCGGAATTGGTAGTGACCATCTGGGGTTGAAAACGCTGACCTCTCTTTAGCCCCGTCAGTTAGGGCAATCTGCCAGTACCCAGACATTAAGTCAAACGTACTGAGGTACGGGGCAGCTCCCAACCGATCGATGAGCTCATCAGCTCTGGGGATGGGGTGCGCGTCAGTCTTCGTGACCGAATTGAGTCCTCGATAGTCCACACAGAACCGGAGTTCGGGTGTGGCTCCTAGCGTCGCAGCCTTCGGGACCAAGACCACTGGGCTGGCCCAAGGACTGCTGGAGGACTCAATCACCCCAAGAGCGAACATCTTGGAGACTTCCTCCTTGATGCAGGCTCGTACCCTGTCAGTCATGCGGTAAGCCTTGTGCTTCACCGGCAAGCTGTCTCCCGTGTCCACATCATGGACGCACCAATCTGTGACACCCGGAACCAGGGAGAACAAGTCAGAGAATTGCCCCAGCAGCTGGCGGCAATCATTCTGCTGTTCAGGGGTCATGGAGGGGGAGAGGTTAACTCCATCCACTGACCCATCTCGCTCGGAGGCCACCAAGAGGTCCGGAAGAGGCTCGGTCTCCTCCTCCATTCCGTCTTCGGTTGCCAACAGCATGCCCACTTTGGAGCTCTCCAAGTGGGGCTTAAGGCGGTTAACATGTAGGACCCTCAAAGGGTTCCTGGGAGTTTGCAAGTTCACCAGGTAGGTGACAGGACTCTTGCGCTCCACAACCTCAAATGGACCCGTCCACTTATCCTGAAGTGCACAGGGCTCCACTGGGGCCAAGACCCACACCTTTTGTCCAGGCTGAAGCTCTACCAGAGTGGCATTCTGGTCGTACCACCGCTTCATCTCCTCCTGGCTGGTTTCCAGGTTTGCATCAGCAAGTTGCCTGAATCGCCTGGTCTGGTTTCGGAAGGCCAGCATGTAGCTATATACATTCTGGGGAGGTTTCCTGGGAGATTGCTTCCAGCCTTCCCTAACCAGACTCGGAGGTCCACGGACCGGGTGACCGTACAGAAGCTCGAAGGGACTGAACCCGAGCGACTTCTGTGGCACCTCTTGGTACGCAAACAGTAGGCATGGTAAGAGGACGTCCCACTTACGCCTCATTGGTCCTTCAAGGCCCATAATCATGCCTTTCAGGGTTCGGTTGAATCTCTCAACCAACCCGTTTCCTTGAGGGTGGTAAGGGGTGGTGAACTTGTACGTTACACCACACTCTTGCCAAAGGGACTTCATATATTTTGATATGAAGTTGGTGCCCCTGTCAGACACCACCTCTAGAGGAAATCCTACTCGTGAGAAAATTCCCATCAGTGCTCGTCCCACCACGGGGGCCGTCACTGTCCTCAGAGGGATGGCTTCAGGGTACCGGGTGGCCTGGTCCACCAAGACCAGGATGAACCTGTTGCCCATGGCTGTCTTGGGGTCCAGAGGCCCCACAATGTCAATTCCCACTCGCTGGAATGGAGTAATGACGACGGGGAATGGTTGGAGGGGAGCCTTGTACTTCCCTCCGCACTTACCACTTGCCTGGCAAGTCTGGCAAGTCCTGCAGTGAGCGTCTGAGCTCCGGTGCATCTGGGGCCAGTAAAAGTGGGTGACAAGCCTGTCATAGGACTTGTCCATCCCCAGATGTCCTGCTAACGGCACATCGTGAGCCAAACCCAGTAGGAAGGCTCTGAACTTCTGGGGTACCACCAGCACACGGGCTGACACAGGTTCAGCAGCCTTAGGCTCTGAATACAGGAGATCATTCTACCAGTATACCAAGTTTTTCCGGACCGAACACCATTGTCCTGGTCTGCAGCATGCTGCCGCATACCCACGAGAGAAGGGCACGTTTTCTGCTCCTCGCAGAATTCCTCCCTGGAGGGACCTCCTTCTTGCTGCCAATGGGTCAGCTCAGGCAAGTCTCCCAGTTCAGCGATCTGTTCCCCGGTAGGCTCCAGGGCATCCCCCTGGAGGTCTGCTTCCTCCTGGGCCGTGGGAACGTCGGGGGCCGGCTGTCCGCGCCCCCTCTGCCTCCTCTCTAAGGCTGGTTCCTGGGCCTCTCCCTCAGGCTCCAGGACCTCTTCAACACCCCTACTGGCTGCCATGGACCGTGTGGTCACGCACGCCCAGTCGGGTGACCCACCATCCGCAGATGAGTCGTCTTCTCCACCTTTTCCCAAGGGGAGTCCTCCAAATCGTTCCCTAGCAGACAATATACAGGCATGGAGGTCCTCACAGCGACTTGCAGAGTACCTGAGACCCCCCCACTCAAAGGGAACCTGAGCCATCGGACACTGGCTCTCAGAATTGTCAGCATTGACAACCCTACAGTAGGCGTGCGGTACTACCTGCTCTTGAGACACCAGGTGCTGCCTCACTGCAGTCACACTGGCTCCTGTATCTCGAAGTGCCTCCGCCTTCTTACCGTTGATGGTCACCACCTGCCCATATTTCTTAGTGTTACTGGGTAGGTAGTTCTCGGGGACCATCTCACTGTCTCCTAGCGAGACCAGGGTCATCTGAACGGGATCCCCACCCATGTGGACGGCTACTTCCTCCCCAAAGTTAACATTAGCTAGTTGCCGGGGGGAGCACCAGTGGGTGCGGGTTTTGCGAACAAGCGACACTTAGGGTCAGAGGCAACGTGACCCAGGTCGCCACACCTAAAACAGGTGATGGGCCCTCTTTGAACAGGTTTACCTGTCTGGGCCCCGGTTGATTTCGGGGGTGGAGGAGGCTGAGAACCTTTCCCTTGGTTCCCTTGGGGATTACTTTGGGGGCCTTTGTGGAACCCTTTCTGTTTTCCCTTGTCCCCCCCACTCTTCTGCTGGGGACCCTGCCCACCTTTGGCTGAGTCTCCCACTGGACCCTTGTGGACCCTGGTGCTGAGCCAGCGGTCCGCTTCCTCAGCAAGCTTCCTCGGTTTGGACAGCTTACTATCGATCAGGTGCTGGCGGAGCTCAGGAAAACAATAATCCGACAAGTGCTCCCATGCCATCAAATCAAGCAGCCCTTGAAAATCATTTACCTTACTGTCCTTCACCCAACCATCCAGCGCTCTGCAGAAAAAGGTCACATACTCCACATACGTACCCCCTTGAATCTTCACACACTTCCTAAACCGCTGTCGGTACATTTCAGGAGTTAAACCAAACCGATTCATCAGGGCCTCTTTCATGCGTGGGTAGGAATTGGACTCTTCGGAAGGGAGATCTAGCAGTGTATCCCGCCCCTCGGTCAGGAACCGTCCCCACAACCCCGCTCCCCAATCCTTCTCAGGGACCCGGTGGGAAGACATGGCTACCTCGTAGGCCCGGAAACACTGCCCTATGTCATCTCCCTTAAAGTACTCCTTCACCACATCTTTCGGTACATAGACCCTTGACTCTACCTGGGCTGGCGTTGTGCTGCCACCAGGTGCTGCGTCCAAGCTCTTTGCTTTCAGCTCCAATTCTTTCAGGCGTATCTCATGCTCCAGCTGGAGCCTTTTCTCCTCCATGGCCATCTGACCTTTCAATCTGGCCATCTCCACTTCATGCGCTCTGGTTGCGGCCCTGTCTGCCAGCTCTTCTGATGACGGGCCTCCCTGCACCTCGACAAGGCTATCGGGTGGATCCACTACTACCTGATTTTCTGCCTCTCTCGACTCTTTTCCAGGCTCTCAGTGCCCGTGATGCGCTGGGCTCTGGTTTTGCAGCCCTCTTGGGAGACTCAAAACTTTTCACACAGAGCTTTCAATTGCTCGGCTCTGCAATTTTCTAGCCCTTCCCAGTCAACATCGTTAATTCCAGAGATAACAGAGAGTGAAACAGAGGGTGCTCTTATGGGAAGTGAACCAGGCATGGTTTGGAGATTGGAGATCTCTCGGCAAGACGTAATCTGTGGCTTCGTTATTGGTCTGCTCTCACTACGTGGTGATCAGTAATTTACTTTATATAAATCACAAATGCAAATCCGAAATCCTCACCGCTGGTACCAATGTTGGAACCGGAGGTCTCTGGTTGCACAGGTATGCACTTGTGACAAGCAGGGACCCTCAACTCCACGTCAGGGCAAGGGAACTACTCCTTCGAATAACCCCTGCTCACCCTCTAGGTAGTGTGGCGCGAGCAGACAAGGCTAATCCTCAGGGCGATAGTAAGTTAAGCATTTATGATCACACACAGTAAACCCACTGACCCACCACAAATGGACACCAGTCAAATGGCTGTATCAAAAATATGTAGACTTTATATAAAAGGTAGATTCAAGCAGGATTATAACAAGACCAAAATAACGTTTAGCGAATGGAGGCCACCAGATTACAATAGGCAAACTTAGTCTTTAAATGTTCGTTGTTCAGCAAGGTACGATGACAGGGAAATGAGAACGTTGCGGACCCTGGATCCGATATGAGCTCGAGACGGAGTCCAAGTGTACCTTGCTTGTGGAAGTCCGAGGCGTTTCAGGCGCGGCTACTGGTGAGCGCGGACCCTGGACGAGGCCGACGGTTCTCCAGAGGATCTCTCCGGCTCGGTCCCCCTCGAGGAGCGAGGCGGGGGAGCTAGACTGTGGAGGGTTGCGGCGATCAGGGGTCGATGCAGCTCACGGGGCAAGGCGCCGTTCAGGCCTGCGGGCGTACTACCTCTTAGCACACCGGGTCGTACTCGTGGATCTGTGAGGGGCGTCGCGTTCTCGGGCAGACGGATGCAGCCTTTCTTGAGGTGCGGCATGAGCCTTTGTATGCAGGAGGGCAAAGCGAGACAGTCGGGTACGTGGCAATGTACGGACCGTCCAAGGCTATGGAATGCTCTCCGTGCAGATTCCGGCTGGAGAAGATGAGAGGCACACAATGCGCTCCGTTAGCGGCGAGGTGACAGGAGAGCGGGCGGCACGGCACTGAAGTGGAGAGCGACTCAGGAATGAGCAGGGCTCTCTACGGCGGGGCGACCAGGCTCCGAGCTGTCACGACCTGGGAGGGGGCGAAGGCACCCGAGTCACAACTCTGGCGAGGGAATAAGAACTAAGGCCCAATAGCAGACGGGCACAAGCAGATAGAACCCAATGGTCCTGGGGTTCCGTTCAGGGGGAAAGCTCTCGATCAAGCCCTTAGAGATCGTTTCAGGCACAAGTCTACAAAGTCCTCTCTGGTCCTTTCCTCTCCGTTCTCAGCAAGGCACCACTGCAGGCAGTCTAACAGGATACAGACTGGTTTCCGTCCTTCAGCTTCTCTTGGTCCTTCTAGTCAGGCAGAGGTTCATCGTGGTCAAAACTGGATCTGATCTGTAAGGAGCGGAGCTCCTATATTTATACTGCATTTCTTTTGTCTTTGCAGGCCAGGGGGCCTGAGCCTGGTTCAACCCAGTTCTGGAGTACTCTGTTGACAGGACGCTGCCGTCTTCTTTCAGGGTGCAGGGCAGAGACATCAGACGCTCCGCAGGAGGTGGAGCCAGCATTTTGGTGGTGGAGCACAACTCTATTCAGAGTCAAGGACTACTCCGCCCACCCATCCTGGTGTAAGCACCCCATTCACCACCTGGAGCACCCGACTATCCCCGGGAATCTCCCAGCCCTGTCACTCACGCAAACCCAGACTGCAGATACACATCCTGGCAGAGGCGGTTGAACAGTTAGGCGAGCAAAGGCTAACTTTCTAAAAGTAGCATTTGCAAACACAGGATATTAAAATAAACCTTACTAAAGGAAGTATTTTATTATTCTGAGTTCAGGCATACTAAACTCGACCTGCTACCGTGTTCCCGGAGCCTGCCGGGACTATAGCGTGTAATAGCTCCGACAGCTCGTCTGGCCTAAGAGAACAGGTAGCCCTTCAATAGTGAAGAACCAAAAAGGGCGGTAATTCACTACTAGGACATGCCACACTCTAGGCTTGTCCTACCTTACGCTTGCAATGCACCCTGCCCGTAGGCCTACCATAGGGGTGACTGACATGAAGGTTAGGGAAGATTCCGGGACTGGCAAGTGTGGGCACTTGCGCAGTCAGCGTGACAGTACGAGACTGTACGCGGGGTCAGCAATGGTGGACCCGAGACACATCTTACGAGGCCGCTTCTGTGGGTGGCGCAACCAGCGCTGCAGGCCCGCTAACAGCATTTGTATCTATAAGCCCCGGCACTCCTCGTGCACTTTACTGGGGACTGATAGTAAACCAAATAAGCCAATTGTGGAAATCAATTACACATACACTTTACATTGGGAGCACTTGCACTGCGGCACGGATTGGCCGTGGCGCAGTGCCCTGAGCATCGAACACCAGCAAAACGTCTGAGGCACGTCAGCAAAAAGTGGAAGGGAAACTCACGCCAAGGTGCCAGGTCTAACAAATCGAATGGGAAAGAAAAATAAAAGAAATTGTAAATAACAAGATCAGACAGGGAAGAGAGGCTCAGAGACTTTGTTGAGTTCCTTTACATCTCAACCAACAGTGGTTTAAAATGGAATCTGGAAGGTCAGGGCGCAAACAAAAGTGCATAATGGGTACCCTTATTGTTGTAATGCTTATAGTAATAACTGTAGTGATTGTTACATCTTTGGCTGGGTCTCAGGATGTTGAAAAGAATGGGGAACAGGCAAAACTTTCCACACCTGCTAAAGATGTAGAAGAGGGTGCATCTGCAAAGGATAGAGATATGATCAGGGAAACTAGTCAGATGTTACATGTTGATTTGTTAAAAGATGATTTCACGCTGAATGCATATGCTTGTTTGTTGTATGAGTATGTTGATACAATGGAAGGGAAAGACTGCTATGTGTGTATGCAACTGCCAGCATCAGTAGAAGAAGGCATTCAATGGCATCACTTACCTTTGACGTATAGCATCACTTGTAGTGTGTTAAGTATGTTTTATAGAAAGGCACATTTTGAGTACTACTTCTCAAATAATGATGTGGTACTCTCAGAAGTTCCAGTTCTTAAATACATGAATAAATATGATTATTATAAGGAGGTAGAGAGGATGTCTACTTATTTTGTGCCAAACTATTACTCTAGAGATCAACCTGCCTATATATAGGATATGTATAGAGCCCCAAAGCGGTCACACAGTATTAGACAAAATAGGGCTAACAATCGGTCATAATCATAATAATTCCACAAATAAACATTATTAAAAAAATTCTAGTTTTTTAATTATTATTCTGGTCCTTTTATAATCCATCAAGTTTAATCAAAATTCACAATACAAAACATGTGAGTCAATAAAGAGTACACGATAAGCATATATGCATATAGGTCCCACACACAGCAGTCAATCAACCACCACTCATTCATAGTTCTAGGGTTGCAAGTACATTCATTCGCCACTCTCAATAAAGAAAAATCTGTCAATCATACACACTGCTAAAAACAATACAAAAAAGTTCTGCAGCCAGATAATGTGGGAACCGTTCCCTCTCGTGTATCCTCCTTATCAAAGATGGAGCCAGAATCCAAATACACAGAGTAATTCAACGCTGTATTTCGGTTTCAGGCCCAGAGGGGGCTACACCTTCATCAGGGCGGTAAAAATATAAAGTGTGGGACACACAAGCAAAACCTATAAGGGAGTGAGTACAAAAAATATATAAATAAATAACACACAATACATACGCATCTAAACAACAATTTCAGATACGTATGTTACAAATAACAATAGATAAAAAAGTCACAGGATTGTCTGATATAACAGTTTTTTTTTTATTAATATGGGACAAAATGTTCAAACCATAAACCAAATGTTAGCCACAGTGGTGTCCCAAAAAATTAATAATAAAATAGATCATGAAATAAAGGAAACAGAAGAAAGTGCACCAGGCTAGGAAGCCAGCAGTATGCCATATCGTTATAATGAAAGCAATACAGACAATCAATTAGAGGCCACCCAAGATCTGTGTAACACACTACGCAGAAATAATGGAGTGAGCACCATAGCCTAAACAGGGTCGTACATATATAGACATGTGAGCCACAAAACAGAAGGATATACGCATATACTTTGGTTCAAGTCATCCGCTCAAGGTTATAGAAAACAAATACTATAGGGGCCAGCTCAATAGATATGTATCTATAAGAGTAAAGAGGGATATCTGTATCAAACACATTTGCCTCAAAGAAGCTGATGGGGAGGATGCATCGATAATAATTCGATACGTGCCTACTAGTACTTTAGATGCATCGTATGCCCATATACACAATCTGACTTGCATGTTGTCTGACATCGAAAAGAAGTTTGTAGATCAGATAGAAGACCGGAATAGGCAGACTTTATTTAGACCAGATCTAAAGCATAAGGTTATTCCCTGGACACAAGAAGAATAAGATCATAAGGCAAAGGGAAGTTCTGGTCCAATAGCTTTGGACTTTCAGCAAAAAAGGAAATTGTGCATTAGACACCCATCAACATATTATGACAAAATATTTGTGGATGAGAGTGATTGTAAACACGTTTTCTTAATTGAGGAGTCAATAAGAAAGGGACTATTGGATACATTAACAATAGTGCCAAATGTGTATGTGTAAAATCTTTCATGTAGATGATTTATTGCCTTTGGAAGGAAAACGATCTCACAGAGGAAAACATGGTGCAAGTGCTGGGGAAATTGTTGGAGATTTATTTGGAGCCATGATACCTAATGTGGGTGTAATTTTGAATGATGTGAAAATTAGAAAGTTGGCAACAATAGTGGATAAGCTCTGTGAATACAGCCCAAATCTTATTACTTGTTGATGGGGAGATGGTTTAAATGAGGGCTATGGTTCTTCAAAATCGTCTTGCTTTAGATGTGTTATTAGCAAAAGTCGGAGGAGTCTGTAAATCATTGAAAGTTCAACAGTGCTGTACGTATTTTCCTGACAATAGTCGGGATAAGCAAATATTTATTAGCAACATCTCAGAGATACATCAAGATTTACGTGATATGGCTGTAGATGGAATTTTGGAACAAATTGGCAAGGGATTTGGAAAAATTGGGAGCTGGTTTGGAAGTCTTGGACAAGGACAAATGGGATGCATCTTGAAACCTATCATAATAGCTGTCATTTGTAGAATTGTACTATTGGGTGCCATCAAGGCTTACAAATGGCAAAGGCACGTCATAATGAAAACTCTTTGAAGAAACGAGAGCAGCAGTTAGAACGACTGCAGGACAGTCATTATCTGCACCTTAAAGGGTTAGAAAGATTTAGACAGGGACGGCAAGCTACAACTTCTGTTTAGGTTGGTCTTTTCTACAAGAAGAAAACTGTGAGAGGGTAAATATTGGTGTTATGACACTAGTCATAAGAGGGAGGAACTGATAGAGAGCTTACAGCACTCTAAGTGGTATGGGTGCATTATACTCATGGTTCAAACGCACTTACATATATTTTTGTCATTTGCAGTGTTTCATTATTATTGATATGCATTTATTCAAGTCACATAAGCATTTGTAATGTAGTACGTATATTTAAGTAGGACTTTGTATGTTTTAGAAAAGTTTACTATTACTGTATGTAGATTGTGCAGGATGAAATTATACTCGTACAATGTAACTGTGTGTAGGTTAAGTTGCCTGCATTGTAGGCCCAAACTGCAGGTTGTTTTGATTTTCGTTTCTCCTTGGTTGCTCAGGAAATAATTAAATGAATCCTTTTTTGTATTTGAAGACAGTATGTTCTCAACCTACTGCAGGTGCAGGAATTCGACCTAGTTATTCTTAGATTAAGGACATACCGGAATGTCAGTCAGTCAGTCAGTCAATCCACTTTATTTGATTAATTAAAATCATAAAAGTACAATACACAACAAACACAGACAATAAGAAAAAACATTTAAACAGAATGTAGAAAAACAATATCACTTGTGAGATCATCGTATACAAGCTTTCAAAATTTAACATTTCCATAAACCTTATTAATCTTGTTTAAGCAGAATTCATCATCGGGTTTCCATTTTTCTTGAGCCTCACAGCAGCAACAAGAAAACACGCAATATTAAAAATATCCCCTGGATTACTCAGCGTCTGTAGATAGGCTAACGCAGGTCTGACCTGTAAAAAGCCCCTTCCTCTCAAAATAGGTAACAAAAATGTCATGCGAATATCGGTATAAAAATGACAGAACATCATAAAATGTAAGGTATCCTGGGGTGAAAAGTTGTCACAATGATAAGGTTATGCATCCTCAGGTTTACACCACCCCGGAAAATCCCCCAGTGAGAGATGAATCAAATTAAAACGGAACCTAGTTAGGAGCCAGAGATGGAAAGGCTTCTTCACCATTACCAAGTGGGGTTCAATAAGAATAGTTGTTTTATTCAAAAAGTGTGCCCTAACTAAAGGTCTGCGTAGCTCCTGTTCATCCCGCTCCAGCATCAATAAATTCTTAAAATTAATTTTCACCCACATCACATCCTCCTTCCGGATCTTTTTGGTGCTTCAAATAATTCAGGCCGCCCTATTTTGGATAACATACATTTAACGTAGGACAACCACTTAATTTTATGAGACTTATCTAAATTGACACAATCCCTTGTGATTCAGGGTTAAATCAGATTTAGCCAGGTTTTGAGCCTGAAAAGTAACGGAGCTGTGCTCAAGATGTCAGAAACACAGCCTAACCCCAGTTCCTGATGTATAGCAAAAGTTGGGGTAGATTGTGGTACAGACAGGAGACTTTGTAAAAATTTGTTTTCGGCTATCTGAACCCTAACCTGCTCTTTAAATCCCCATATAGAAGAACCATAGGCAGCAATGGCCAAGCATTTTGCTCTATAAATCTTTAAAATGGCCTCTATAGGTCTGGCCCCCAAGCGCTGTGCAAACCCTAATAAACCTAAGGAGGATCGGTTGACTGCATTTAAAAACATCAAATAGAACGCCTAGGTAAGTAAACGAGGACACCAAAGAGACTTCCAACCCATTACAATAAAAGGATTTAGCTTTTCTAGCTCTGTTATCTGTTGCCATAATATGTGACTTTCCAATATCCACTACCAGGTCCAAAGACTGCATATAGGCTCCAAAAGCATCTAAGAGCTGCTGGAGGCCTACCGCAGTACGGGCTAAGAGAACAGCGTCGTCCATGTATAGGATAACAGGGATTGGGCAGTCTCCTACACGCGGAATATCCAGGGACACCTCCACTAAGGACTTGTCCAGGTAATTAATATAAAGAGTAAAAAGCAGGGGTGCCAAAATGCACCCCTGACGGACGCCCCGGCCTGATTTAAAAGGTCTTGTACAATTACAATCCTGGGAGAGCCTAACTGATGCTGTGAGGTCTTGATGAAGATTGCCCAAAAAATGTACTAAACGAGGATCAAGGCCCTTTTCCAGCAAAATATTCCATAGTTTTGACTTGTTAACCAGTCAAACGCAGAGGATAGGCCAATACATGCTATCCTCAGCCATCCTTCTTTAGCCATGGTGTATTTACTAAATACTAAATATAAATTAGGGCACTGATCCATGGTGCTTCTGCCTTGTCTAAACCATATTTTAGGCTAGATAGGATATTCCTCTTGCTAACCCAGTCTGTAATTTCATTTAAAATCACCTTACCTAATATATTTACTGAAGAATCGATCAGGGATATCGATCTGTAGCACTGCGGATCCCCTCTCTGACCCTTCTTAAAAACAGGGATGATAATCGATTGGGACCATGATACAGGGAACCCTAGAAAGCCAGAGGCGTTAAAAACATTAGCCAGAAATGTTGCCTAAAATTTGGGTTCACTTTTATAAAGATCTGCAGGGACGCAGTCTGGACCAGGTGCCTTATTGCTAGAGGTGTCTCTTATGGCTTTCTCAATTTCCTCCTCATCAAAAATGAGTGGGGCTATAACTTGGAAAAGTGATGGCCTAGGGATGCTATCCAATACCTCATTAGAGTCATAAATTGCCTCAAAATGGGACAGCCACTGGGCCTCTGTGAAATTGCTTTCCTCTACCTCGTTATCCTCACCACGGAAAAAAGGGTGTGAATGATTGCCCAAAATCTTAAGCTATCCTTTAGCACCTCAACGAATAGTAGCGCATTCCACACCTCTGCCTTGATCTCTGCTTTCCGGCTATGCACTGCTCTCTTATACTGCTTCTGCAACCTAGATAACGAAATCGTATCACGAGGTAGTTTTTTAAGGCTAAAATTAGGGAGCGGTGGGTACGCGAACAATTGTCATCACACCATCTTAAACCGCAGGTGACTCTTGGTTTAGTATTAACGGTTAAATCAGGTGCTATCTGTCTACAGAAACCCTCAAAGGCGCTAAGAACCGCGCCCTTCGTACTTGAGGGGTCAGCACAAATTGTAATGTTCCCTATACTTTTCTCACACAAGTCCATAAAAAAGGTGTCAGGCGTAACTTTGGACCATATAATCCACCTCCCCTGATCACATGTTACCACACTACTAGGAACCAAGTTCTTACCTCCTTTGCCCAATAAGCTGCAACTTTTGACCAGTTCTAAAGTGACAGGGTTATGATCACTAAATGGAGATTCCCGGGCATTATCGAAGACTACCTTACCCAGTAGCATGGGGAAGACAAAGATATAATCAATGATGGTGTTTCTGACCTTAGATTTAAACGTGGGACACCGTTCATGATTATTAGCAAAGTCGCGTTCAGTCAAAAGGCACTCTAGGCACTTGTGCTGAATGATCAAAGTGGGGGATCATCGCATAATTATATCCAGGTGATCAATTAGGCAATGCAAATCCCACAAGTGAATATTAAAATCACCCATGAGTAGTACATGATAAGAAGTGGATTGCTTTGCCCTATAATCTTCTAAAAAGAGTTTCAGATTACTCAGGTGTTCATAAAATCACTCTCCCCAGAATTATAAAAATTCACAAATAGTAACTTTGGGTAATTTGGCTTGCTAACGTCTACTATCAGACAATTAAAAGAGTCTATCTCTATCCTTTTTATAGACCCCATTAATTTCAGAGAGAAAAGAAACATAAGACCACCCTTTGCTCTACCCACTGGGGCTGGACGAGCAGGTAAAAAATAACTAAAACCATCCAACCAGAAGTTATCCCCCCTGTCCCAAGTCTCCTGGAAAGCGATTATGTTGTTTTTATAAAATGTAGCCAGTTTAGGTCATCTCTTTTTGACCTTAGGCCTGCAATATTACAGCTCATAATTCTACAGTTGGTGGGGTTTTCACCCCCAGTATCATCCCTAACCAGATTATTGGGACTTAAAACAGATAAACAGACCTTTTTCCCATTATCGCCACCAACAAGATTGTTAGAACTTGATACTGATAAACAATCTTCTTTCTCCTCTAGTCAGTAATTTGTGTCCAACCGGCTGAGTGGGGAGAATCTATTTGAAAGTGGTAGGCCTTCCTCATTAGGCCTTAACAGCAATCCTGACGGGAAACATCCTTTACCACGCAACTTTTACCACGCAGTGCTTTTACAACGCAGATTTTACAACGAAAACCATTACAACGCATTGCACTGGGGGCGCTCTAGGATAGGGAATAGTTTTAATTTACTATCCAACACCTTCCCTACTATCCACGGGGACTGGAGTTGGAATAGTAAATTAAACTATTCACTATCCAGCACCCCCCAAAGCAATGTGTTGTAAAGGCTTGCGTTGTAAAACTTGCGTTGTTACAGCATGCGTGGTAAAAGCATGCGTTGTAACAACGTACATCCATCCTGACATTGAGATCCAAACATGCCTGCTTCTGGGCGATTTTAATATTCACATGGATGTGATGGATGCGGTTGATAATATTAAGATCATGGATACAACCATCCCTCTGGGGCTTACCCCTTACCTATCTACCCCCACTCACAGTAAAGGCCACATTTTAGATCAAGTCTTTTCTACTATCCCTATTGACGCAACTATTCCAGTACCTGTCCTGTGGTCGGATCACTACCCGACTGGACAGAATATCTCCGAGTGCCAATGGCTGCCAATCTCTTGCTTCCCGTGCCTTCCATCGTGTTTCATCCAATATGCTGGCGCAGGCTCTGTTATTGTATCCTTGCCAGCTATCGGGTGATCTCGAGGCTGATTTGGACCTCTTGCAATCATGGTTAGCACAGCGCTTGGATGAATTAGCTCCCCCCTTGGCTGCCCGTAAAAATTCCTCGCGGGCTTCTGCCCCTTGTTTTACACCTGCACTGACCGAGAGTCGACGGCAATGTAAGCTAGCCGAGAGAGCTTGGCGTCGGCACTACGATCCTCTGTCTAAAGAGGCTTATAGGGGCTCCATTAAGAGGTATCATAGTGACATCACCTTGGAGAAAAAATCCTATTTTGCGAGGAGAATTGATGCAGCCACCAATACAAGCAAAGAAATCTTTTTAATAGTAAAGGAATTTACCTCACCTGCCTTGAGTACATCCAAACTTGTCCATTCTGAATTATGGGTCTCTCAATTAGCTGATTTCTTTGCCAGCAAAATTAAAAATATCCAGGCATCCTTTTCACCTCCCGGTGATGTTGTAGTTTCCGGTCTCACTCCCCTCTCACCCTCTTCGGCTGCCGAAGGTCCTGTTCTGTCAAGTTTTCCCTCCCTTTCCCACACGGCTTCGCTGGACCTTCTTATTAAGTTGAAGTCAGGCTCCCCTTTGGATCCCTGCCCAGCCAAATTTCTCGCCAAAACAGCGCACGTGATCAATCCCTTAATCAACCTAGTGCTAAATTGTTCTTTCAGCACGGGAGTGGTCCCGCACGTATGGAAGCAGGCCCTTATTCTCCCTCTGTTGAAAAAACCTAACCTTGATCCTATGATTTACGCCAACTATAGACCTATCTCTCTTCTCCCAGCTTTTGCCAAGATTGCAGAGAAGCACGTTCATTCTTCTCTCTCCAATTTTTTGGAGACTAATGACATCTTGCATCACACCCAGTCGGGCTTCCGGGCAAATTTGAGCACGGAAACTGCATTGCTGGAAGTAACTGAGGTAATCAAGGAGGTTTTGGATTCTGGGGGAAAAGTGATGTTGGTGATGTTGGATCTCTCGGCGGCTTTTGACACCGTCCCCCACAGCCGTCTCCTTTTAAGACTCCGTGAGATTGGTCTGAGGGGGACGGAGTTCAGCTGGTTAGAGTCCTTTCTAGCTGCTCGCCAACAAACGGTCCGGCCCGCCGGTACTCAGCTGTAGTGCCGCCATTGGAGGTAGGAGTTCCCCAGGGCTCAATTTTGAGCCCTACTCTTTTTAACGTCTATATGGCCCCTCTGGCGGCGCTGGCTGAGTCCCACGGTGCCCGGATTGTTTCGTATGCCGATGATACCCAGCTCCTCTTCTCCTGTGATAAGAACTCGGAGTTTAACGGCGAAAGTATCAGGGGTTGTCTCGGGGCTGTCTTCGAGTGGTTTCAACTTAATAACCTCAAGTGCAATTCTGATAAGTCAGAGGTGCTTTTCTTCGGCTGCCCTCCCGATGCGGGCTCGAAGTCCTGGTGGCCAGAGGCCATGTTTCCACCTCTGGCCGCCACCTCCGTGGCCAAAAACCTTGGGGTGAAAGTAGACAGTGGTCTCACGTTAAAGCCTCAGATCCTCGGCCTCGTTGGTCAGTGCTTTGGTCTCCTTAAAATGCTTAGAAAGTTCCTGCCATTACTATCTTTTGCCCATAGAAGAACTACTGTCCAAGCACTGATAGGCTCACGCTTGGATTATGCCAATGTGTTATATCTTGGCCTTCCGGAATTCCTGTTATCACGACTGCAAACTGTGCAGAATTCTGCCGCGAGAGCAATTTTTGGTCTTCATCGGAGATCCAGTGCGAGAGACCTCTTAAAAGGCCCTCCACTGGCTTCCAGTTCGGAAGCGTATTATTTTCAAAGCGCTCAGTCTAGCATTCAAAGCTCTTCATGGCACAGGTGCCAAATATATTAGGAAAAGACTGAACTTTTATTTGCCTTCTCGGTCGCTCAGGTCATCTTCATTGGCCTTGGCCTCCGTTACGGCAATAAAACGAATGCGCATCGGAGGTCGTTCCTTCAAACGTTTGGTGCCACAGCTGTGGAATGCTTTGCCTCTGTCCTTGCGGAAGAACGTCAATCTCTTAGCTTTTAGGAAAGACCTTAAGACTTGGCTTTTTGTACAGTAGGCTTGCCATCTCCTCCCACTTCCGTGTCCTCTTTGGGGTCTAGAGCGCCGGGACACTCTTCGGAGTAGCTGAGCGCTATACAAGACACATACTAACATAACATAACATAACATAACGTGATTGACTTCCTGCCAAGTGCCAACACAAATCCAGCCAATCCTGGAGCTGCTTTCATGCTGTTTTCAGCATGCATGAGAGAAGCACAAGGATTGGTTGGAGGCGGCTAACCCAGGACTCATTTTGAGGATAGGATCCTCTGCCTGCAATCCCCTGGTTGTTGCACAATACTGGGATTGCTGGTTTAGAAGTGGGCATGTTGGGCTGGCCATCGTAAGACAGACAGTCAATCTGACATGGACATTCCGTACTGGCAACAATCATCTTGCAATCCACAGGAATCAGCCCCGCCCTCACATCCGCACTATAACAGAACTGGCTGGCGGCACACAGATATCATACAATAGTAATGACCATTTTATTGATCTGTGTTTACCTGCTCTGCTCACAGCAGGCGGGTTGACACTCCTCCTTCCTTCAGGAGGAACTGCCACTGTTTTCTGTGCTTGTGCTGTCTTGACTGTACGTAGTTCCCAAGTGAGAAAGTACGTTTTATTCTTTAGGATGTGATGCAAGTACCTCTTTCAGCCACTATATATGAATTTTACAGTTACATATTTATTAAATTTGTGTTATAATTATATTTTTAAGTAACATTAATATTTACACATATATTACAAAGTTTTTCAATTTATAGTAACAGAGTTAATATTGGCTTCTTTTTTAGAAATGCTTCTTGCTGTCTTTATTATTTTGGAAATGTGTGGGACAGATGTTAAATTTTTTTCTCTTTGTAATACTTACTCTAAAAAAGCTTTCTCTAGTTTTAGGGATAATGGTATGTTAGTTTTATTTTGAATGTTTTTGCAACATATGCTTGTTGAGTTTGGAAAGCCGTATTCCTATTTTAATTTTTAAATATTTGGGGTTTCTACCTTGCTGATTCCTCAGTTAGAAAAATATGAATAGAAAACATTATATTACCTTTTGAGTTAACTTTAACGTTACACTGCTTAGATAATTTAGTAATTAGTTATTTACTTTACATTTCCTTTTTTTTTTTTTTTTTTTTACTTAATTAGTGAAGTGTTTGTAGTGGTTAAAGTGTTTTCAGTTAAATTTCATTGGTTGTTTTTTTTAGTTTGTATTCGTTAATGTGTTTTCAGTTTAATCTCATTGTTTTTTTTATGTTTGATTTTTTAAATTTGTTTATTCATTTTATTAATTATTTGTGGGGTGCTAGTTAGTTTGTTTATGTTATTATTTGCATAAATATAATATGTTTTGTTTCATTTATAATTATTTATTTTATAGTTAGATAAATGTTACTAATTTATATGAAATGTTGTTTTCACAATATATTTATATACTACACACATAGAAAGGAAATAAAGTGGAGAAATAACGATATTTCTCCTCATTATGCCTCTGTTGGGAAGGCGTACTATTTTGACACAATGCCACATTTGCTGACTTCAGTAAATCTGGGATTGCATCAAAATCCATGGCTAGAGGCATTGTAAAAACCCTGCTCCACCCATGAAACACCTACCAATGCATAGTAATTCGAGGCAGCGATTTGCGTTGCCTTGCGTTACTCTGCATTTACCATGCAAGGTGGCTTTGAGAGGCTTATTAAATCTCACTTAAGCTCTTACATCACTTTGCATGATGCAAAGACAATGGAAGGGCTTAGTAAATCGGCCCCAGATATTTTGACAACTGTGTTTACAGGTAGTTTGCATAGTGTAAAAGTTTACAGAGAAAGGAATGAAGAGAATGAATAAAGTCTTCACATAGACTTGCATCTGTTTTTTAAACAATACAGTCAATGATCGATCTTGAATAAACCAGTAAAGCACAACCTTTGGCCTTTCCTCATTCATATATGCATAGATGCAGGGGTTAGGTCTAGTCATGTTGATTTAGAAAGACGTTTAAGTCTCTTTCCAAGATACAGGAGCTGTTGCCAAAATGGTTACAGACGCCACCATCAATGATGATAAGGTCTAGAGCACCTTTCAGGCAGTCTGATTCCACAATTACACATAGGAGTGCAGAAATGTATAGAACCATAAAGTGGTAAGTCACCAGGAAAAACCCTTTATGCCACTGTTCCAAAAGATGTAGGAGTATACAGGCATCCAGTAACACTGAAAATACAGGAATAGCACAGTACCAGCCAGGAGCAGCATCCATACTGGCAAGCAGAGCAGACGTCAGTGCTATTGATATGTGATAACTTTGATCTCAGCACTTTCCTTTTATAGTGCATCATAATATCACTTAGTGAAAAAGAAATGAAAAAAAGCCAAGTTGGATTTGGATTCAACATATGAAACAAATTGAGATGGCATCTAAGTCTGCGTAGAGAGAGAGATAAAAGAAATACATTTCCTATTTCAATAATATAGAATTAAAGCAAGAGGTACATCCAAGCTGGACGAAATACACCTCTGAGTAGCACAACTTGGAAAACGGATAAAGAGGAGAACGAGACCACTTCGCAAAATGCACTTGGTGAAACACCATTAGAAAAGTCAGGGTCCCATATATAGGTAAACTGTACAACTAGACTAAGCATTCACAGAACACAAATGCACACAGTGCAAGTGCCAGAGAAACTCTAGAATTCTGGGAGATAATACACAAAAAATAGGAGTCGCATGGTTCGTACCCCTATCTTTACTGGTGAGGGAAGGCACAGACATTCTTCCAAACATAGCTCGTTGTCTTGTTACGGGTCATATAGTATGTTTAAGGTGAGTGAGTTTAACAACGACTGAATTATTCTTGCAACAATAAATTCAAATGAGGAATAGTTGATCTGTTTTCATAAGAGAGTGATTTTTGTGAATAATATGAGACCGCACCCTTAATTGTATCTTGTGGAAGCTAACTGACGTATTATGTCATAAAATGTATAATGCGAAAAATTATTTATGTGAATTTGTTGAATTAGATGTTGGTTAGCAAATGAGAATCTAGATCATGTTGGCCGACTGTGTCCACCAATTCAGAGTGATAATCTCATGACTCTCAGCAAATATGTAAGAAGTAACACAGGATAAGTGATTTGTAGATTGTGTAGGGAGATTGAATGCATAGTTGTCTCTATGGGATCAGGTTGCTAAGTTTGGCTCACATGTTAGTTTTTGACTCTGTGTGAGGTGTGAGTCTTCTATCACTTACACTTAAAATTAATCATGGGTGTGGGTTGGACAATCTTTGTCACTTCCTGAAGGGTCTCCATCAACGATTTTAGTGGGGCTACAGGTTGCTTTGCGAATGCTTTATTTTTTTAAGAATGTGCATAATTAGTAACATAAGGTATTGAGGTGTAATATTTTTATTCGGATTAAGGCTGCTTATTGTGTAGCTTCTTTATGTCCTCATACATTTATTTGTTGGGATTTTACGTTTGAGTAATAATTTAGCAATGTTGTCTGCAGCTTCACTGTTTGCGCGGAGCAGCTTCTTTACAGCCGATCATTGTTTTTACTGTGCAGGCGGCAACCCGCCTGCTCTTTTAAAGGGGATTAGAGATCCCCTTGCAGGTGGGTGGAGTCAGTTAGTACAGCCGCCTGCAAGGGGATGTCTGGGAGGAGGTCCAAGGGACCCCCTTTCTCCTCAGCAGAGGGCTGCCATCAGGCGGTGCACTAACAGTGTGCCACCTTTGAGGTGGAGAACTGACATGGCACCTTCTGAGGGCTTCTTTGCCTTTGTGCTTGCGTCAGAAATACGGCGCGGGCACAGATGCAAAGGAATGACCTAATTGGCATGGGGCAAGCTTCCATGCCAATGAGAGAAAGCCCCCTGCAGATAACGCTGGCACGTTATGTGCACCAGCGCTATCGGTATTACAGAAGGGGACGCACAAGCATCTGCGGCCTCTTCTGTAATACCAGAGTTCCCCGGGGGTGTGCAATGTGGGCGCAGATGCCCATTAGACCTCCTGGGAATTCTCTATAGCACAGCCTAGTAAATGGTACTTCATGTATCAAAGGCTTGGAAATAAAAATGCTACATGGGTCCTGCAGCACTCATTGTGCCACCCACTAAAGTAGCACTGTAAAACATGTCTCAGGCCTGCTGCTGCAGCCCGTAGTGTAGTTTTGAACTGCCATTTTGATCTGGCTAGAGAAAACCTTTGACCTAAATCTTCCTTATTAATACATATACTTTACCCCTAAGGCAGGTCAAGGACTCATAGGACATGGTGCCTGGTATTTAAAAAGTAGGACATGTGTACTTAGGTTTTACATGTCCTGACAGTTAAAAACACCTATGGTTGTTTTTAACTGTAGCAAGACTATCCCTTCCATAGACAAACTCTGGGTTATCTAACTACAATTTGTAAGTGACAACTTCCGTTTGGAAACAGATAGAGAAATACTTCTTTTACTCATTTGAATTGTAATATAAAATCTTCTTTAATAGAAACATCGGATTTTAAGCTACTATTCTGAAAAAAAGCACTTTTAGAAAATTGGCATTTTTCTGCCTATACCAAATGTGCATTTCTGCTAGTGTCTAGAGTCACATGCCTATGAATTGTTCTCATGTAGTGTGTTGTGTATTTCTGCTAGACATGGGGATAAAAGGGCCTTGTGTGTGGGTCAGGGTATTCCTCTCCTGTACAGGATGGTGTGCAAGTTTGTACTCAACCCTTACTGACATTCAAAGGGTTGCCTGAAGGCTGTGGCCACCCCTTCCTGACTTCTAAGGCTGCCTGCTCTGACACTGACAAATGCAGCTCACACCTAGTCCTGCCTTCTACTTAATAGCTTATAGACAGTTTAGAGCCAAACCCAAGAAAGGGGGACAGATAGACAAAAGGGGCCTCCCCCTTCCACAACCTGGCACTGAGTATTAGCATGACACCCTCAGAACCTCTCATCAGAATACTCCTGGAACTGTGGAAGATTCAGAAGTAGGACTGCCCTGCTATCTGAAGAAGGAAGACTGGACCTGCATGCCTTGAACCCAGGATCTCCAAATGTGTCCCAAGGGTCAGTTATCTGACCTCTTGTTTGAGCTACAAGGACATAAGAAGCTTCCAGAGGCCTCCTGTGGTCGTTAATAGCCCACTCCAACCAGTCCTTTGCCACCGCTTTCGCGATCCTACAATTCCTTCTCCCCTACTCTCTGCTCCCCCCTCCCCCTGGCCTCACCCACGTAGGCGGTCTCTGCTGTGCACCTTCTCCCCCGTCACACCCGTCCAGCCCTCAGCAACACCGCGCCTACTCCGTCTAGTTCTTCCCCGACCACTCTAGTGACCAGTTACACCGCGCTAGCCACACCCCACCCCCTCCGACCACCTCCCTCATTGTTTCTCCCCTCTCCCATACAGCACTTCCCGAATCTGGCAACCCGGTCCTGATGAAGATCCTGACTAAATAGGATTGAAACGCCTTTCGACCCAACGTACAGCGTAACTCACGACTCACTCTCAACTTTGTCTCCCAAACAAAAACTTTTTTCTCCATTTATTAATGACAAACCATTGTTTCTGTAAATATTGTCTTCTACTTTGTCACCTTGCGTCCTTCGCTGTGTTTTTTCACCTGTCACTCGCACCGTCACTCTTTGTCTCACAATCACCAAGTGCACAAATCCCCCTTGGGTTGCCACAGCATTTTATGCCAACAGGGCTTCCACAACTGTCCTGTATAAAATGTTTTTAAATATATAATGCTTCTTGCATTTTCTAAAAAACTTGATACTGAGATTCTCTCTTTCTTTTGCGATCTTGTAATGTCTTGAACATATACGTATATTTGTCTTTCTCATTAAATCCGATTGAGATATATTCATTGCTCTTGATACATTCTTCTCATCAGAGATACCACTCTATAGCCTTGGAACTTTATTGAGTATCCCAGTGTAACCTCGTGGAGTAGGGAAAGCTCACCTCTTCTATCCAGTTGGGTGCATGTTTTTGAACATGGTGTTTGTGTAAAAAGAAATAGTGGATTAGTACATGGTGCCGATGATACAGTTTTTTTAAAATATTTTTTTATTGAGAGTTCATAAAGATAGAATATACATTACAAGACACATTTGGAGATAGAATTAATACAGTACATGACACATACATACAAAGACGGGTTCAGATTTCATCGATTCAAAAACTTGCTTATAAAGTGCAATGTGAATAAATACAAAAAATCTGGCAGACTGATATTAAAAAGATGTGGTTACAGTTAGATATTGACAGAAAGCAACCTAGGATTCAAATATACTCCAGAACTTTTCATATTTCTTAAGGGCCCCTGATCTCAATGCATATTTTCTTTCCCTGCCCTGGATTCGTAGTAATTTTACCTTCCATGCCTGGAAGGTTGGCACAAGATCTGTTTTCCAGGACTGCAAAATCAGGGATTTAGCTATTAGAGAGGCAATGAAAAGGGACTCATCATATGGAGTATAACTCGAGGAGCAGCCTATGACAGGAATTAAATCATCGAATATTATAGTGGCTTTGAGCTCAATGGAGAGATATTTTTCTATTTCCTTCCAGAATAACTGAATTTTCGGGCACTCCCAGACAATATGTTTCCAGGTGCCTTTTTATTCACATCGAAAACATTTGTCGGCGACTTGGGGAAAGATACTGTGGAAGAAAGAGGGGGTTCTGTAAATTAACCATTTATTATAAAATTGCATACGTTTAAAATTAGCGCAGCGGAAAATGGTTTTATTAAATTTATTTATCTTATCCTATATCTGCTGGCTAATTTCAATGTCTTCCCTCTTTTTCCACCTCTCAATGATCTTACTGGAGGATTCCTGCCCTTTATTTTCTTTTAATATTTTAATCCAAATACTCATCTTCTTTTGTATTTGATTATTCAGAGATGTAGAGATACTTTCTTTATGAAATAAATTTCCTATATCAAGCTCTCTGAGTTTTGGATTGAGCATAAGAAATGACCAGTTCAAAATTGTGTGGGAGTGGTGTATCTGTCTAGAAACTTCATCCCAAGACTTCCACCTGTTACCCATAAGGAAGTCTTCAATTTTCTCAAAGCCATTCTTCTTCCAGAGATTTATTATATTATTGTCCATGCAGCCCTCTTCTCCTAAACTGAGATTGATTAAATCCGTTGTATTGCCTATTTTGGGGATACAATAAAAATTCAAAAATCCACTGTAGGGACTTATAACGGACTTTCTTTGGATCTTTCGTAATTCTAACCGGGTCAGTGATTTTTGATTCTGACAGCATCTTCATCATAAAAAAATTGTCTACCTTGTGGGTTTCTGAAGAAAAAAACCTAAAACTATGGTGTGCAAAAGAAGCAAAATAATATTCTCTAATATTTGGAAGGGACAACCCTCCTTGTTCACATGGGAGATATAAAGTGCTGAGTGCAAGCCTAGGAGATGTTTTTGCCCAGAGGAAAGAAGAGATCAAAGCATCTACTTTTTAAAAAAAGGAGGCCTGGATTGCACAGGGAACGGCGCTGAAGAGAAAATTGAAAAGAGGTAAAATTGACATGCGTACTAATGCTGCCTGTCCCTTTGAAGACAAGGGTAAAAAATTCCAACGATCTAAAAGTGACCTAACCTTTTTTAACAGAGGTAAAAAATTCAGCGAGTGCAGGTCTTCCAGCTTGTCCGATATGAATATTCCCAGTTATCTCTTTGGGCGTGTGTTATATATCTGCCTAAATTCCGGTACTAAAGTATCCAAAGTGCAGTTGGCTAAAATAATCTCCGTTTTGTTAACATTAATCTTGTAACCCCCTAATTTTTGGAAGTCAGAGAACATTTTTAAAATTTTCAAGTGATTTGAGGGTTTGGAATCTAAAAAAAGAGCAATATCATCCGCGTATAATTTTATATTTGTCATTCCAACTACTGGGGCAGTGTCGGTCCTTATGTCTCTAATTGCAATCGCCAACGGTTCAATAAATAACACAAATAAAATTGGTGACAGGGGGCATCCTTGTTGCGTGCCCCTAGTGACCTGACATGTCCCAATATTGGTATTATTGATGATAATCTGTGCCCTAGAGTTCATATAAAGTTGTTTTACAAGAGAAATAAAAACAATTGGGAAATTAAAACTGTGCAAAATAGTAAAAAGGCAGTCCCATGACACTAGATCGAAGGCTTTCTCTGCGTCTAAAAGCCAGATTTGAGCCTTCACCTTATTAATCTTAAAATAATCTAGTGCCTCCAATAAAAAAATTGTATTTGAATGAAGATGCCTTCCTGCAAGAAAACCACACTGATCATGGGCTACCAGAGACCCCACTATTTTATTTAATCCGTTTGCTTAAAGTTTTGTAAAAATGTTATAGTCTGTATTTAAAAGACTTATGGGTCTGTACGAATTTAAATTTTCCTTGTCCTTTCCTTTTTTTAAATGCTAACCACCACCGCTGAATGAAAAGATTCCGGTGGAGGACCTCCTTCAAGTAAGTAGTTGACTAAAAGCAGAAGTTCTTTACGCAGGGTTCCTCCAAATTTTTTTAAAAATTCAATAGGAAGACCATCATCGCCATTGGCCTTACCATTGGGGAAGGAGCCGATCACCTCATCTAGGGCCAGATGTAGGTAATTCTATTTTACCCCTTCTTAAATACCGAATTTTACCGATTCGGTATTTAAGAAGTGGTAAAATAGAGGGGGGGGTGTAGGTAACACAGACTCTGTAAATACCGAATCGTTAAGATTTGGTATTTACCGATTCTGTAAATACCGATTCGGTAATGCCCATTGATTCCTATGGGCATTGAAGCCCATAGGAATCAATGGGCATTACTGAATCGGTATTTACCGATTCGGTAAATACCGATTCCAGCAAGGGTGCAGGGGGTGTCACTTTGACACCCTCTAGCACCCCAAAGACGGGCATGTGTGCCATGTGGCACACAGACATGCCCTAAGGGCATGTCTGTCTGTCACATGGCTAGGTGTGCATGCACACATGTGCATGCACACCTGGATTCGGTATTTTACCACCCAATTGGATTGGGTGTTAAAATACCGAATCCGTAAGGCCTTTGGGACTCAGAAGAGTCCCACCTACATCTGGGATTTACCGAATCGGTAAAAATACTGATTCGGTATTTTACAGAATCTGTAAATTTACAGATTCGGTAAATTTACAGAATCTGTAAAATGATGCCCCTACATCCCAAATACCCATTTACCGGTCGGTAACGGCCGAAATCGGCCGTTACCGGTCGGTAAATGGCCTCCTACATCTGGCCCCTAGTTCTAACATTGAGAGGTCCTCTATGAGGTATTTCTTGCCCTCATCGTCTAATTTAGGTATTGCGAGTGACTCTAAAAATTCCCCAATGGAATAGGATGTAGCCCCTTCAGTTGCTTGATAAACTCCCTCGTAGTGTTTCAAAAACAACTCACCAATAGAGGCAGTGGTCTTGGCATGTAATTTAGTGATGGGGTTAGTTAGTTGGTCTATCCTATTTCGGGCCTGCTTTTCTTTGGCTTGCCAGGCCAAGAGCTTCCCTGTGTATTCACTCTCCTCGTATATCTTTTGGGCATAAAGATTACTATTAGTCTCTCCTAAGTCATAATAAAAATCCTTCATCCTGCGTTTTGCCTCAGACAGCTTTTGCCCAGAGAGCGATGACCTAACTCTGTAGTGTTCTTGGGTTGCCTGCATGAGTTCAATTAGTAGATTGATTTTCTCCTCCCTTCTTGCCATCTGCTTTGGTATTTCTTTAGACGTAATTAACCCCCGTAAGGTGGCATTAAATGCATCCCAGGTCGTATTTAATGGGGCTGTGCCTCTATTCTGTGCAAAAAACTGCTCAATCTTTTCTTCCATATCTATACACCATTGTGGGTCTAGAAGGTTCAGTTTGTTAAAAAAAACATCTTCTTAAGGGTCTTGCGTCCTGTATCCCCAATTTTACCTCCATACAGAGTGCCACATGGTCTGGGAAGGCATTTGGTAGATGGGCATAATTATATAACTCTACATCCTGAGATGTTAAAAAAAAAATCTAACCTAGATGCAGAATTATACTTTGCTGAATGGCATGAATATTCTCGTTTGAGGGGATTAGAGAATCGCCAATTATCAATGACGTCAAGGTCTAGTTTGCAGCTTTGGATGGCCATAGCAACTTGGGGTTTATTCTGGCGGCGATCTTTTTTGGAGGAGTCCAATAGAGGATTTTGTAAAAAATTAAAATCCCCCCCCATATTATTGGTCCAGGAAGGCCTGTTATAGCATGCTTTAACTGTAAGATTGGCAGAGGGTCATCTAGAATTGGTGCGTAGATTGTGGCAAAGATTAGGTTTGCATTATTTAATTTACCATACGCAACTGCCCATCTACCTCTGGGCTCTATAAGTGCCCCATCCAGAATGAAGCCTACATGTCTTCCTACTAGTATACATACTCCTCTCTGCGCCAGACTAGCTGTTGAGGATATCTTGTGGCCAACCCAGCTCTTGAGAATTTTATCTAACTCAGCCTGATCTCTATAGTGGGTTTCTTGTAAGTAGATGACATCTGGAAGAAGATTTTTTAACCAGCACTCAATGGCGTTTTTTTTGCGTACATTGTTCAAACCATTCGCATTGAAAGAGATAAGCTTCAACATACTACTTGTTCTTCAAAATATTAAAACGTCTATATCAACAACACATATAATATATTCAGGGGAATTTTAAACCTCAGCATGTGCAAAAGAGCAATAAGCAGCATACATATATTATAGCAGCAAATAGCCATATGAGAACCACAACTTATTTTTTTTGTTCTAAACCTCTCTTTTTGCAAAATAAGCAAATAAGCAGCATATATGTGCAATAGAGCAAAATATCTAAATCTCTCTTTGTGCAAATATGCAAATAAGCAGCACGATTGTACAATAGCAGCAAAACGTATTGGTTTAAACCTCCCCTTGTGCAAATACACAAGCTGGCGAATAAACAGCACAGATATATAATAGAACATAATAGAAACAGAAAATCAAAAAGAGCAGCATCATGTTGTTCTAAACCTCTCCCTATGCAGTTGAGCGAATAGGTAGATAAGCAGATAATCAGCACAATTGTACAACAGCAGGAAAACATATTGTTCTAGACCTCTCCTCGTGCAAATACGCAAATAAGCAATAATTTTATAATAGCAACAATTCAGGAAGGAAAAGAGCAAAAACATATTAATTGATCTTTAAAGTGACAGATGCAGGATGTGAAAAATTGAATCGCCCTTTTGTGCAAAAAAAAGCCTTTTAAATGTAACATTGTCCGTATCATAGCTGTGTCAATATTAAAACAGATAATACTTCAATATATTAACTCTTTTTTCCCCCTGCAACACCCCCCTTCACCCCCTTCCCTCCCCCCTAGAGTGGACGGAAACCCCCAGTGTCCCACTTCCGTCCTTCTCTGATATTTATTCTTTTTGGATGCCATTTCATTGCATCCTTGTGCTTCCTGTCTCCACCATGGACCCGCCCTTAAGGAAAACTCAGCAGGAACTTATGCTCAAGACCTTCAAGGAAAGACTGAGCTTCATGCAAATCTGTAAAGATAAAAAATGTCCCTTTGGCCAGTACTTTAAGTTTCGATTGCTGTACTATCATGGCTTGAGCTCCCTTGCTCTTAAAAGAGTCAATCAATTTAACAAAGTCTCTGCATCTATGGGCAGATGCCGCTGACATATCAGAAAAAATCCGAAAGTTATTTGCCCCCTCCGCATTGAATGTTTTCATAGAAAATGCAGTATTTAGAATTTTTTCTTTTACCCTAAAATCTGAAAAGTTGAGCAGAATTGTGCGGGGGTATTTCAAGTTATTGGGTTTATACGCCGGGACTCTGTGGGCCCTTGTGATCGTTAGGTCGCCTTCGAGCTCAGGTATAACTTTTTTCAGGAGGGACTCTGACCATTTGACTACATCCTTATCTTCGAGTCCCTCTGGTATGCCAACTTGCCGTAGGTTAGACCTCCTGTTGTAATTTTCAAGGTCCTGCATTTTTTCCGTTAATTGAGTTCTCTCTTTATTGGCCACTTGAAGATCTTTCTGCATTGCCGTAAGGGAATCCTCCAAGGACGAAATCCGAGCTTCCGCTTCAGAGACTCTCAAGGGGAGATTGCCAAGACGTTCCTCCATTTTCGTAAGCCTGCTGTGCAGCTGAGAGATTTCCAGAGCCTGGGAATTTTTTTAATCTACTAGTTCCTGAAGGATAGTTGCAAGCATGTTTTCGATAGAGTTCGCTTTTGTGGCATTTGGAAGAGAGGGCAAGCCGCCCTCTTGGGAAACCTGAGGTGCTTGTGAGCTTGAGTCTTGGCTTAGAGCTTTCGTAGTGAGCTTGCGGCTTGGGCTTGTAATCAGCTGGGCCGGCGGATGGGAGAGGGTCTGGGGCAGCGCAACGGAAGGGTAGACTCTGGTTAATACAGTTAAAGCTGCCGAGACTGCTTCTTCTGAGCCTACCGCGGCCTCTTGCGCTGCCACTGGTGGCTCAGGCGTTGTGATGCTGTTTATATTCCCTTCAGCGTTAGAAACATCTCGGTCCGGCATGCCACTTGCCCCTCCTTGACTGATCTCTCCCCGTGCGGGAGTGCTCGAAAATTGCCCCTGTTGGAGAAGGGGCTTCGAGAAGAGAGGGTATTGCTTGGGGGTTGATTGACTCTCAGATCCCTTAGCCACGGGCATGTTATTAGCCTTGACCACTTTGTCCACCGCTTTGTCCACCCGACCTGTGTTTGTTCCCTTGTCCTTCCCATCCTCCTCTCCTTTCTCACCGACAGCTAGCAGGCTCAGTTCTGCCGAAAGTTCAGACAGAGTCAAACTCTCTGCATCTTCATCCTCCTCGCCTTCCTCCTGGTCATCTTCGTTATCCTCGTTATCTTCATCAGCTTGTTTTCTTAAGACATTATATTTATGTTTTCTGTATATTTCAGCAGTTTCTGTTGCTTTTTGTTTCAGGGCGTTTTTTTGTTGAGTTTTCCTTCTATTTTTTTTCTCTCCCTTGGCTGCTGCTGGTGGGGGTCTGATCGCTATTGGTGACTTTAATAGCTCCCACCCCAGCTCCGGCTTGGCCTGCTTGCCTTTTGCTCTTGCTGCCATAGCTGCGTGAGGTTTATTGAAATTTAGCTCACGGTGTCGTTGAATATCAAAATATGCTAGTACTCTCAGTTTCTCAGATCGTGCAGAACACCCCCGCTTATTATCCAATTTTTTTAACAGACAAAGGTGGGGGGGGTGGTAGTATAGCCCAGAAAAGTTCTGCCAGGGGGCTTGTCACCTCAGCCTCCCCGTGGACTGCACAGCTCAGCTCCCTTTTCCACACCCCGATTTCTGCCCCCCCTTTGCTTGGACCTTGCCTCAATAGTTCTAGGCTCGCGCAGTGTGAGGAAGATAGCGAGGCTCCGCGGCGGGACACAGCTTGGAGCATGGAGCTTTGTAGCCCGTCTCGGCGCAGCTCGGCGTGCTGAAGCAGGGCGGGTATGAAGGAGAGCTAGGCGAGAGTGCGTGCAAAGTACCTCAGCTCTCGATGTCTCGAAGTCCGCCATCTCAGAAATCCCATGTCGACCACCGAACCCGCCGTCGCAGCAGCAAGGCCGACTCGGGCATCAGGTCCCCCGTAGGCAGCAGCGGGGCGTTATGGTAATCTTCAGCGGAGCTCCAGCGACAAGCATGGATCCAGCGTTGCAGTCATGGGCGGAGCCACGAGGAAACAGAAAGCACTACGGCGGCGTGCGGGGATCGCGTCAGCCGTTCCATCCAATGATACAGTGACGTCATCTGGTAAGCGTAATAATGCTGTCATTGGAACCACTTTATATCCATAAGATAAATCTAGATTGAAGTGATGGTGTATAGGGTTACATTGTCTGCCTGATTTTGTCTACTGCCTCATTCAAAAAAGAAGTGAAAACATTTCTGATGAACAGGTTTTTGCCCTAAGATCACATCTTTTGTTTATTGATTTTATTCCTGTCTGTTATTTAATTCAATTTAAAATAACTTTATTCGGTTTAAAAGACCATAAAAGTTTCACACACATACTTTCTACAATAAAAATCTAATATTGTATAGTTACAGAGGAGTAAATAAAATCAGTATAAAAAGCAAACAAAAGATCACATTCAGACAATGTTGTTAGGGAATATAAACCCTAACACCAAATACCCAATACAACAGTCTACAATGTCATCCATAAAATTTCATGAATGAGGATGATTGTTATTAAAAGGTTACAAAAGTTTTGTTCATCTATATTGACTCATAGCACTTTCTTATAGACATTGCAACTTTAATATAATTAGAGACTGCAGTGCAAATAGGCAAAGTAGACAAAGAATGCAAAAAATTAAAACCATGTATATAGGTACATGGCCAGATTTCCCTCAAAAGTGGGGCTAAGAATTTTCCCCTGCGCTCTTTATAAAGGGGACCCAACAACATAAAGAGCAAAGTGGTCTGAGCTGGCAAATTGTCACACGGACAAGACGTTAGTCTGTCAACCCATCCTGCTTGTTTGGGAAATGTCACTAAAAAGTGCAAGGGGCTTAGATGAAATCTAGTCAAAAAGAATTGTGTTTGAGAATTGGTGGTTAAAGTTAGATAAAATTGCTGTTCTGCAGGTTAACAAACATGAGGGACCTGTCAATACCAATTGTAAGTGGTGCATATTTGCCCCAGAATAATGAGCCCCTTTTATAATGGCTTTCGCATTTGTTTGGGTGCTAGCAGGATTGTCAGAGTAGTGCCCCAGTCCTATCTCATGAAATGTATCCTTCACGAAGCTGGGACAAGGGATCGAAAATGTGTTATCTAAGTTGGTACAGTCCTTAATGACTTCCCTGGAGAACATTAAGTCCTCAGATAGCCAGGTCTTTGCCCAAAGACGCAAAGGGGAAATATCTATTCGATCTTCAAGACAGTCCAGCCCCAGCTCATGATGACAAAAAAGTGTGGGGGTTCTATTTGGGGTCAACAATAGCCTTTTTATAAATTTATTTTCCAAGACCTGCAAGTGTCTCCTTTTGTGGTAACCCCAAACTCCTGCCCCATAAGATGCTACAGATAAGCATTTAGCTTTGTAGAGGGTAACTAATTCTGTCACCGGCTTGTGGCCTAACTTGCAGGCAAAACAAAATAACCCCTCCACAACCCGACAAGTATGTTGGACCCCGGCAGTAATAAGGGGATCCAAATTCATAGTGTTATTAAAAATGTTCCTTAGATATGTAAAGTTGGACAACTTATCAATAATCTTACCCCTTGCAGCACATTTTCTTGTTTTAGTTGCTTTGGGGCCACACACCATAACACATGATTTAATAAAATGAACTTTTAGATCCAGGGCTGCGATAAAATCTGTAAAAACATTAAGTGATTTTTGGAGGCTTTAACACGGTGTCATCCGCATAAGATAACAGTGGGAACTGGTTGCCTCCAATTTTAGGAAAATCAAATTCCTACTCTATTAAAAATGCCTCCAAGCCATTAGTATATAATAAAAAAATATCTGTTATTCATTTGCTGATTTTTTGACTACTATATTGCTGACTTCCTATGGAGGTTAAGTTTATTAATTTGTCAATCCTCTATGTTTGTACCTCATTCCTATGTGTGACTGGTTTTTGATCTCACACCTATCTATTACTTACCCTTCACGTAAAGCACTCTGATACCCTATCGGGTCATGTTTGTGCTATATAAAATATATATAAAATATATTAAATAAAATAAATGCATTGTAGTCAATGAGACAAAAGATTCAAATGTCTCTCAGATTTAATTGTGAATTTTCTATGGCAAAAACACTCCTTCAGCCTATTTTGATCATGTATGACACAATTTGACTACCTCTAGTAGAACATGATTGCAATCAGTGATTTAAGTTTGAACCAGTATGTTTGAGTACCGGTTCTCTAAATTACCAATGTACAAAATATTGTGCTCCCTCTTAAATTTCATCTTCCTCTGCTTTAAATCTAAATATAGACACATATTGAGTATTGTCTACTATGAGAAAATGTGTATAGTACCTCTCCGGAGTCACCATCAAATGTACTGCAAATATATATCCCTAATCTGAATACTTTTTGAAAACATATTTATATTAAAAAAATATCAAAATATCCTGGCCTATACAAATGAGAAGATGTCCATGAACAACTTAGCAAACCTTGACATTAGTACTTCCTCACAAACAAAGCTGTTAGGATTTTTTGGGTGCCACAATAGTAGAAGGTCCTTTGTTACCTAGGATAGACTACTGTCGGAGCAAAAACTGTGACCGAATATTTTAGGACATTCCAGAAATTGGAAAAACCATAATTCTTTCTCATGTGATCTCCCACAGAAAATAATGATAATAAAGGGACCTTACCCAACATCAGTTTAGCAAAGTATCAAAATAAGTAACTGGGACCACTCAATAACTGAGTTCTAAATCAGGAGGAAAAGTTGAAAGGTTTTAAGTCTGAAGTCTGAAAATCAAGCAGTACAAAATAATGCCAGGAAGTCTCACAACTGCAGTCTTAATGCAGAGTAGTAAAAATCAGAAATTATTCTAAGTCCCATATGAGCAGAAAAGTTTGGACAGCATCCCAATTAGCATTTAGGAAGCTAAAAAATCATCTTCCGACATACCACCAAAATCTGAGAGACTCTTTTACAAAAACTTGTATAAAAAATTTACTAAAACTACAGCTTTAGAATGGCATGATTGCATGTATCAACTCTTTGACAAATCAGGAGAATTCAAATCAACATCGTTATACGTTAGCACTAACCCATTTCTATGAGAGCATCCTATATTTTCAGTGCAAACGCTGTTAAAGACTTCACGCCACTCCTTTTGCCTCTCTGGACCAAGATCATTAACAGTTCGCTGCAACAAGGTAGCATCCCGGACACCCTCAAAATTGGACAGGTATCTCCCATTCTAAAGAAACCCACGGCGACCCTACGTACCTAAACAACTATCGCCCTATTTCCAATAACCCTTCCATGGCCAAACTATTGGAAAAATGTGTACACCATCAATTGACAAGACATATTGACCACTTCCACTTTCTTAACAAACACCAATCAGGCTTCCGAGCAGGTCACAGCACTGAATCAGCCATGACACACATAATCGACGACACGCTACAAATCCTTGATTAGAATGGATCATGCTTACTCATCCTGCTAGACCTCTCCTCAGCTTTTGATACGGTCAAACATGAAAACTTGATAGAGCTTCTGAAACATAGAATGGGTCTTTCAGGGTCAGTACTAAACTGGTTTACCTCATTTCTCCAAAACCGGACCCAAAAATGTATGATCAACAACACTCTGTCCAAACCCATACCAGTTACATTGAGAATACCACAAGGGTCCTCACTATCCCCCACTTTGTTTAATCTTATCATGGAACCACTCAGTGAAATGCTACAAGCGTCTAACGTGAAAAATACCACATGTACGCTGACGACACCCAACTATACCTTAAGATCCACACCCTAGAAGACATTAAATTGCTTAACTCTTCGCTTAGGAATACCCAGACTTGGCTAGCAGAAAACCATCTCAAATTGAACGTCCTAAAAACCGAATTCCTCCTAATAGCTCCACCTGCCAAAGTCCCTATAATGCAAGACTGGATCAAACATCTTTATGCACTCAACGTTCAATCAACCATTGTCAACCTCAATATGCAAAAACACATTTGCAACGCTATGAAGGGCGCAAACTTCCAGATAAACACACTGAGGAAGTTGAAACCCTTCCTGCCAGTCAATGACTTCAAGCTGGCAGTACAAGCTCTAGTTATCCCTCGTGTGGAGTACGGAAGTGACTCTCTGTGTGGCCTTCCAAAAGCTTCAACAGCACCTCTAAGAGCTTCTATAAATGCTGCAGCGAGACTCATCACTGGCTCGAAAAGAAGTTCCCACATCTTCCCAGACTTAAAATCCCTGAATTGGCTACCACTGGAAGCCATAATTCACCTGAAAATAGCGTGTATGACTCATAAAGCCATGCATCACAAAGCACCCAGCTTTCTGGCACAGAAACTGACGATCTCTGGGGGGACAAGATCTTCAAGGAGCGCGGAAAACCTTCTATTGAAACCACAAAGATTCAACAAGAAAAAAACATAAAAACAAGCTTTCTCAGGGATGGCGCCCAGGATCTGGAATGCGCTACCCCCAGAAACCAGACTGTACTCTTCTACCGCAGCTTTCAAAAAGGAAGTAAAAGCGATTCTCATGGCAAAATTCACCTGAGCATATTATTAAGAATTTTTTAGACCAGGCGCACCCTCGCTACTAACCCGGACTATGACAAGGGTCCAACTGGACAACCTGGACATTTTACCTATCCTTGACCAGACCCATCTGGATTGTGCTGGGTTGTACCCTATTCCTCTAATCCTACAAGATGTTATTTATACGTGTTTATCTTAATTGTATTTGTTGTCCAATTAACTTCACTGATTGTAAAGCACTCTGATATCCGCAAGGGTCTGGTTCGTGCTCTGTAAAACTCTCAAAATAAACAAATTAAATAAATCCAAAAGATGGGCGAATAAAATATACAACATTTGAACAATGATGATTAAAAAAGGGCTATGACTAAACCCAGCAACTGAACCACGGCAAATGAGCCACAGCTGTATCAACCCATCTGGCACACCAGGGCGGTCAATAATAAGCTGTATACTCATATTGCAAAAAAAGTACATCAGCTGTCTTTGCCCTTGCAGATTCTGTGGGGTGAAAAGATCCACAGAGGAACCTGATGGGAGGTTTTAAATACAGAAGTGAATGACAGAATCTGAATAAATTATATCCAAAATTGAGTTTTTGCCAAAATGTGGCATAACTAAATCATGTTATTTAACACACTTCTAGCCTTCATATTAAACTTGTTTCAACTGTTAACAAGGTAATTCAGCATTTACATAATAGATCCAACATAAATATCATTAATGCTCATTATAAGTTGTTGATCAAAAATATAGACTTTAAAAACACACAGTTTCCCTCTCCTGATTATTTTATAATCACTAAAACTCATTAATACCTGTATTAATCAAGAAATCATTCAGTCAGCTTCACCTTCTGCTTCTTTCTGGAATTCTCCTCCACAATTCTCATTTTGTTGTAGACACAGTTCTTGATATTTTGCACAAAACATTTTATTTATTATGGGGCGTTAGAATTAGTCTTGAGGTGCTTCATCTTGTACTCTCTAACCATTCACCAACCATGCTAAAACCTCTCCCCCTAAACCATGTACCTACAGTTTCCAATAATCCATGCTTTCCAAAAGATTGAACCTCGTGTGAAATGTTAGTCAGGTTAGTAAGGAAATAAATCAATAACCCTGCTGTTGTCCAGAACATAAGTGCAACTTCTCTTGGCCTTTATTACATTACAAACTCTGCCCTCTATTTCCAGGAGGATATCTACTGCTAAACAATTCTGCATTACCATAGCTCTAACAGCCATCATCTCTACATCCACCTGCTTCATTGAGCTTGCTTTATCTACTGCAATCTTATCTACTAAGGTAGACAGATGTCTGATTTTCACATGACTAATTTCCGCACCTACTTCTTCAAAACTCTGTTTCAGCCTTCTCATGGTAATTTCACTACCTAATTCACTCTTAACGTAAACCCTGGGAAATGCTAAAACTAAAGCCAAATAACAAGACCCAACCTAATTTTGCGGCAGATTGAATAAAACTGTTTTTCAACAAACATAATGGATTCCTCTCAGGATTGGTTCTCCACCCAAAAAATAGTTCCCACTTACTTCATACCTTCTTTCACACACAATTTCTCTTTCAAATTCAGATTTACCCCTTTCAAAGGCCTATGCCCTAGCATGCATAGTTCACCTCTTAACTCTTCCTCCATTCTCAACCTGGAATGCAAACCTGACAACCTAAATTCTTTCTCTTCCTTTATCAGCTTCATTATAGCCTTCTCTTCTTCACAATGTTTTATAATCTTCGATACTCAAATGACATTCTTGAACCTGATTAGTACTTTTAGTTTCATGCTTGTTTTGTGCAATCACCCTGAAAAATGTATCATATTTGATTGCCATGCTATCTCATTTTATAGGTAAGTCCTCTAAAGTCACATTAAAATCCATCATAGAAGGAAAAAGAAATTCTTCATTATTATATATATATAGCAAAATGCACATTGCAGGATAGTACAAATGAAATTGGAAGCTGCATGTAGGTCGAACCATTCACAGCAGAAGTGAGAAAAAAGCATACACAAAGCAACCACTAATCTTCATTATATTTATATATTAGTGAACCATTTTAGTATAAATGCCATCTTAAAAAACACTAGCTAACTTCCCTTTATGTTCTAATACATAGACCTGGGCGGAATTATAATTTCGCTTGTGAAATTGGTGGAATTTGGGTAACTTTGCATTATACTTGTAACACGGAATACCTGCCAAATTACACCAATTGGTGCATGGCAGATTATTCTGACATTTGTGCCTTGCTGTAACAATGCAAGGCTCCACTATACATGCTTACAAGCAAGATTTATCAGCCCCTTGCACAATTTCTAGTCACCACGGAGACTTCCGGCGCCACTTTATAATGCTGGCAGATGCGAGTGGTCATGATCAGAGAGGGCTGCCGTTCCAGTAGTTTGCTGCAGCCTGACACGATTTCCTACTTGAGCCGCAGAAAAATCAAGTCAAATGGCTGTGTGCTGTTGCACAATGCATGGTGCCATTTGCGCTCATTTTCAGTGCTGCTCACACTACCTGCACTAAATTTCAGCACAAGCAACATATTTTCCGCTTGTTGATGGAATTTTGTGGAATATTTCTACGTTTTTCTGTAATTCTGAGGAATTCTGTAGAGTGAACTCTGCGAGTTTCTCCCACCCCTACTAATATGTTGTGTTTCAATTAATTTCTTATAGCAGTTAATTAAATCAATCAATCAATCAATCATTCATTTGTATAGTGAACTAATCACCCTTGATGGTCTCAAGGCGTGTTAATTCAATGTTATTAGAAGCATATCCAAGCCGGAGCCAGTAAACACAAGAACAGTCCCAACAAAACTAATACTATTGTTATCATTATCACTAACCCTACAATTTTACCCCATTAGCAGTATTCCATCTTTCAGTTGAGACAAAATTATTATCCTGATACTTCCAAAAATTCTTTAAAACAATAATGGATTTCTTCTTTTTTCATATTTCTCTAAAATATTGATCAAAAAAACAATTGAAAATAATATTCTTCAGGTTTTTTTTCTTAAAAGTTCACTTTAGTCAAGAGTTCATGTAAATTCTGTGTTTCAGTCTTTTATCTTATTCAACAACTGTTTCTTGGCCTGAGTCCATCTCAATAATCTCTTTTCACTATTGTGAGTGGTTTTTCTTCTGTCTCATTTTCTCTCTCTGATTCACTCTCAAAAGTATCGCCTTTGTCCAATTTTAGTATGTGTGCCGCCGATGCGAGATCACCTTTGTCAGCTTGATTTACTGCAAACTTCTTTCTTCTTCTGGGGGTTTTAGTAATTTGATTTTCAACTACATGTTTTTGTTATTTGGATCAGAGACTACTCCTTGCACCCACTCATGCGCATGGCTCTTACACGGTACAGCCCTTCACTCTGCTCCCTGTTTTGCAACTGGACTTTAGACTATTCAGATTCTTCATCAGAGTTTTCACTGCCCCGAAACTTCATGATACCATGCCTTCCTTTACAGGGGTTTCCTTTCCCAGTTTCAAGATTCTCACCCCCTCTGGATCCATGCTACAAACTCCAGCTTGGGGTTGAACTTCATATTATGCTTGACTTTGTGGCTTTGTAGCAGATTCAGTGGTTGCTTCCACCACTTCCTTTGCTAGTCATATGAGCAGAGTGGATTCACTGCAGAACTCCGGCTTACTTTACCTCACTGTTGGTCAGAAATCTTTCTCTCATCCAGAAAGATTTTTCTGGCATGCTTCCAGACCACTCTCCAATCTCCTGGATTGAAGTTATGATAGGCAATGTCCTTTGTTGCTTCTGTTGTCACATTCACCTGGTGGCAGACAGATTTCATTATATCAGCCAGGACATTGTTTTAATCTAGCTCAATGCCATCATTTACTTTAACCAATGCAGCTAAGAGAATATGTGCAAGTTTCGTACCCTTCCCATGATCACGTCATCATGGGACAATAAACCAGTTTTTGTTTCAGAACAACTTTGTATGCTCATCAGGATAAGAGGAGCTGTGTCAGGCCCCTTTAGACCAGTGGAAGCACATCATTTCGTCAGTTTGTTTATGATAGTGTTATTAACTCTTTCTATCACACCTGCAGACTGAGGTCAATAACGAATATAGAACATCTGATTTATCTGGAATTCTGTGTCAATTATTTCCAAAACCTTATTCTTGAAATGAGTATCACAATCTATCTCAAAAGGAATTATAAGCCAAATCTGGGTATCAACTCTCTCAACAAAAAATTGGCAACTGTAAGGCTGTTTGATCTCCAGGCGGGGTAGGCTTCCACCCATTTCAAGAATAAGCAGACAATGACTAACATGACTAAACCATTATATGATGGCTTCTCTACGAAGTCTGCTTAAAGTCTCATAAATGGGTTTTCTAATTTTTCAATATGGTTCATCACAGTTAAAGTCCTCCTTCTTTGATTATTTTCTGACACACCAGAACTCAAACACAGGCATCCTCAGCTCCAGTTCTGAATCTATATGCAACAAGCTATCTCTGCCTGTGAGCTTTTGATTATGCACATTCTTGGCAATTGGATATAACATTTGAATGTCTGACAAAATATCGAGATTCACAATATCGACGTACAAAAATATCGGAGCAAAAATATCGAAATCAAAAATATCGGGTTCCTATACTTAACTAGATATATACACAAATATCGATTTTTTAATATCGATATACAAAAACATCGTTTACTTTTATATCGACTACATTAACATCGGAAAACAAAAATATCGCTATCTACAAAAAATAATGACATTAACTATAATATCGACATCAAAAATATCGTGCACTTCAATATCGGATTATCAGCTATATCGACTTTTTATATGCATCTGTTTGCATAATTAATTAACGTTTTATATGTGTTCACATCTACATAAACACACAATACTTAAATTAATACTATAGACACACTATTAATTTGTCAAAAATATCCTATTGGTATAATTATATCACCTACACATATAAAAATATTCTATACTACTTTGTATAATTTTATAATTTGTTTTTGTTTTTCACTTCTATTACAAAGTAATCACAACTGAAATTCAAATATACTAACTAACCAATCACAAACCTAATTTTTTAAATAAACCAATAGCAAAGTAATTACTACTGACACTCCCCTATATAAACAATTAAAATCTAAGCACAAACTACTTGCCAAAAGTCACTGAAGGAGATTCATCTCTATCCGAATTGCTGCACAACTAGAAGAACCAGACTATCAACCTACTATCACATCTTCTAAGTAAGTAAATAAAATAGAAAGTGCATTATTTGCTAATACTACTTACTTATCTGCTAAATACCCAGTGCCCCTTTGCTATTCATACTACTTAACATGCTAAATAATTATATGAAACTATTTTTTTAGATACAACGAGTACTGTATATTCTACTCAAAATAACTGTGAACAAACCCTAGGAATACAGATTCTAATAACTATGTAAGTAATTTCACATTGATTCATTATGTGCACATAAATCTAAACACACAGAAATAATGACTTTTGCCCCACATATTTCTTTTTTTCTGTAGATTCTACTACTGAAAACTGCACTACTAATGAACTAAGGACATCAGTACTATTTCTCCAATACATTTTACTACGTAAGTATTATGCAACTGAAATAAATGTGGAAAAACAATACTAACATTTAGAACTGTTCTAATTATGTTCTATTATATATTGTTTATTTACAGAGCAAACACAACGAATAGATATACAGACATAATACAGAACTCCACATTCTGAATAATACAGATAATAATCACAAAGTAAGTATATTAAAGAACATAATTACCAGATAATCTATTAAAAAACATACCAACATGGTGATTATTCTAATACATATGTTCCTTTTTTATTTAAGATAACACTACAAACTACTCTCCAGAAGCTGAAGAAACAACTATACTGGCAAAGACCAACCTAAAAAAATATGTAAGTATCTTCACAATGTGAATCATGAAGATACACTTTTGTAGTAGAAATGAGCTCTAACATTGCAAATGTACCGAAACATTAATTAATAATATACTACTTTCATGTTTTTCATAACAGCTACAACAACATCACAAACAATTATCCCCAACTAAAGAAGCAAGCAGCTCCTAATTTTGCTGTAAATTCAAAAACACGTAAGTATAAACATTCCTACTTATCACTAACATAGATTATTTATCACATTTAATTTGACATTAACTATTATATATACATTTTATAGATATACAAAGTACAAAATGACCGAAGGAGCCGAATTTGTGACCAGCCAGAAAGGAAAACTATTACTATGCTACATGGGTTACACTTATACACAAGAAAAGCAATATGGCATGCAAGTTAATTGGAAATGTTGTAAATATTATTCTAACAAGTGCTATGGCAGAGCAACAACTAACGAAGCTACAGTACTGTATACTAGGGAACACAATCATCCACCTAATGTTACTGAAATAGAAGTTAGAACAGCTTTGGAAAATATAAAAGAAGCTAGTACAGGTTCCCAAAAGCAAACAAATGTCATTTTAAAAGAAGCCATTCCTAAAATCCCAAAAACTGCCACAACTCAAATGCCAAATATCCTCTCCTTAAAAAGAACTATAGCACGAACTAAAAAAGCTACTACTTCTACAACACCATCTCCCAGAACATATCAGGATATAAATTTAACTGCTAACCAAATAATAACTTTAAATAAACAACCATTTATAGTTTACGACAACGAAAACAATGACAAAAGGCTTATAATTTTTGGTACCAGTATGAATTTAGTTAAACTGCAGCAAAGCCAATATTGGATGATGGATGGAACATTTAACATCTGTCCCAAACCATTTTTCCAATTATACACAATACATGGCCTCTACCACAACTGCAACATACCTTTGCTATAAGCACTATTACCAAACAAAAATAATTCCACATATATGGAGTTAATAAATATAATTAAACAAAAAACTAATGATTTTTCTCCTGAAAGTATCATTCTTGATTTTGAGCAAGCAATGCTCTCAACTATCATAAAAATCCACCCCCATACCTGCATTCAAGGCTGCTATTATCATTTAAACCAGTGTTTATGGAGACACCTTCAAAAAACGACCCTAAGTGTCGAATATGCTACAAACTCATCTTTTGCTTTCCAAATTAAAAAACTCATTGCACTTGCTTATGTACCTGAAACAGAGGTAGCTGAACACTACAACATTCTTATAGACAGCCCCTTCTACAAACAAAATGAAGCTAAATTAAGTCCATTTCTGGACTACTTTGAAGACACCTGGGTAGGCAGACTCCACAGATCTGGCCACAGACGAAATCCCAAATTCCTCATACCCTGGTGGAACGTTTACAGAAGTACCCTTAACGGAGATTCAAAAACTAACAATGCAGTGGAAGGTTGGCACAATCCATTTGTACCATCAACTGGCAGAACCAAACCTACTCTAGAACATTTCATTAAATGCCTACAGAAAGAACAGAGCTACCAGGAATTTAGAATGGACTAATCTGTAACTGAACTTGTCCCTAAAACATCAAAGCAAAATAAACAAATGCACAAGTACCTGGAAGAACAAGTTAAACTTTACCCTAGTACAAAAGGCATAGAATACCTAAATATCATTGCCAAAACACTACTCTAATTAATTCCCAAAATGTTATAAAACACTAAAAGTATCACCTAAGTATGGAAAAATATGTAACGTGAGCTTCTAAAGTATTTAATGTATGCAATATATAGAGATAATATTATAATATATGCACACATTAAAACTAAATAACAAGTAAAAAACTATTCCATAATAAAAATAACATTACCCACCCACACAAAATAAGAAAGCAAGGACTTACCAATCATGTTGTCAATCCAATAACCTCCTTGTCCACCAAAGTAATCCAGGTAGTGCCAAATTAACCCCAAAAAAATGTAAAAATACAACTGTTCCAAAATTAAGACATCCACGTTATCCAGAGCCATCGAATAAGCATAAAAAACCCGAAAAAATTGAAAAATAGAAAGAATCGCTCCAGCAAAACCAAAAAATGTAAAGAAGTGTTTGTAAAGCAGTGTTGAATTAAACAAACAAACACTTCCTTTAAAAAAAAACGGAACTTCCGATGTAGCGTACACCTATGACAAAAACATAGAAAACAGACATTCCCACCCACATTAATTAGCTAGTAATTAGGTACAAACATATTAAAATAGATTATTTCACTTGTAGATATACCGTAAAAGACTAAAATTCACTCTATATATAATGAGTTAACTAACTAACACTACGTGTATATACCATAAGTAATTATCTGTTTTTGAAATCTAAAACATACCTCCCTCACATTCAACAACACAAAATATAAGGTCACTAATCTCAAAACATCATTAAAATACACATAAAACATATAAAATAAACCTTACCTGAAGCGACGTGAAGTGTCTCCCAACCGCGATCAGCCCTTCTTCCAAATAACCCAAAACGACCTAACCCGGTTACAAAATAAAGCACCCAAATGCAATAAAATAGTCCCAAGTATAAAATATAATATATATACTTCACTAAATATGCAAAAATGAACATTAAGTTTCTATTATTGTGAAGAAATATTTACTTTAATCCTACAATGATTTGATTAACAAATATGTAAATGAATGTAATAAATACATATTATGAAAAGAATAATATTTATATTAACAATGTCTAGAAATATAACTACATTGTCAAAAATTATAATAATAGAAAAATGTGTTAAAAATATGTGACTTACATAATAAATATTTTATGTATTGAAATAAAGTGTAAAAAATACTTTTGTTATTTCTACATTTCTTTATGAAATTACAATATGTAAAAGAGATAATAAATAATATTCATTTTTGTACAAAAAGTATGAAAATAATAATGCTTCTGTATAGTTGCTTATCATTGTGTTTATAAAATATGTTTATAAAACCAAATGTAATAAAAAGAATTTTGTAATGAAATAACATTTTATTTGTGAAACATAAATAAAAATAATGTTTCTACAATCATGTTGAACTATTTGTATCATTATCTTACTATAATGTAACAATCTTATCAGAAATTTTGCACTGTATATTAAATGTGAGTATATGTTGGTCTCTAATAATTTAATTATTACTATACCAAATCCAGCGTACATTAAATTAAAACTGACCCTGAACCCAAAAAATACCCCTTTACCCAAAAACCCAAAACTGACCCTGAACCCTAAAAATACCCCTTTACCCAAAAACTGAAAACTGACCCTGAACCCTAAAAATACCCTTTTACCCAAAAACCCAAAACTGACCCTGAACCCTAAAAATACCCCTTTACCCAAAAACTGAAAACTGACCCTGTACCCAAAAACTAAAAACTGACCCAGAACCCAAAAAATACCCCTTTACCCAAAAACTGAAAACTGACCCTGAACCCAAGAAATACCCCTTTACCCAAAAACCCCAAACTGACCCTGAACCCTAAAAATACCCCTTAACCCAAAAACTGAAAACTGACCCTGAACCCAAAAAATACCCCTTTACCCAAAAACTGAAAACGGACCCTGACCCCTAAAAATACCCCTTTACCCAAAAACTAAAAACTGACCCAGAACCCAAAAAATACCCCTTTACCCAAAAACTGAAAACTGACCCTGAACTCTAAAAATACCCCTTTACCCAAAAACCCAAAACTGACCCTGAACCCTAAAAATACCCCTTAACCCAAAAACTGAAAACTGACCCTGAATCCAAAAAATACCCCTTTACCCAAAAACTGAAAACGGACCCTGACCCCTAAAAATACCCCTTTACCCAAAAACTAAAAACTGACCCAGAACCCAAAAAATACCCCTTTACCCAAAAACTGAAAACTGACCCTGAACCCAAGAAATACCCCTTTACCCAAAAACTGAAAACTGACCCTGAACCCTAAAAATACCCCTTTACCCAAAAACTGAAAACGGACCCTGACCCCTAAAAATACCCCCTTACCCAAAAACTAAAAACTGACCCAGAACCCAAAAAATACCCCTTTACCCAAAAACTGAAAACTGACCCTGAACCCTAAAAATACCCCTTTACCCAAAAACTGAAAACTGACCCTGAACCCAAGAAATACCCCTTTACCCAAAAACTGAAAACTGACCCTGAACCCTAAAAATACCCCTTTACCCAAAAACTGAAAACTGACCCTGAACCCAAGAAATACCCCTTTACCCAAAAACTGAAAACTGACCCTGAACCCAAGAAATACCCCTTTACCCAAAAACTGAAAACTGACCCTGAACCCAAGAAATACCCCTTTACCCAAAAACTGAAAACTGACCCTGAACCCAAAAACTACACCTTTACCCAAAAACTGTAAACTAACCCTGAACCCAAGAAATACCCCTTTACCCAAAAACTGAAAACTGACCATGAACCCTAAAAATACCCCTTTACCCAAAAACTGAAAACGGACCCTGACCCCTAAAAATACCCCTTTACCCAAAAACTAAAAACTGACCCAGAACCCAAAAAATACCCCTTTACCCAAAAACTGAAAACTGACCAGAACCCTAAAAATACCCCTTTACCCAAAAACTGAAAACTGACCCTGAACCCAAGAAATACCCCTTTACCCAAAAACTGAAAACTGACCCTGAACCCTAAAAATACCCCTTTACCCAAAAACTGAAAACTGACCCTGAACCCAAGAAATACCCCTTTACCCAAAAACTGAAAACTGACCCTGAACCCAAGAAATACCCCTTTACCCAAAAACTGAAAACTGACCCTGAACCCAAGAAATACCCCTTTACCCAAAAACTGAAAACTGACCCTGAACCCAAAAACTACACCTTTACCATAAAACTGTAAACTAACCCTGAACCTAAGAAATACCCCTTTACCCAAAAACTGAAAACTGACCATGAACCCTAAAAATACCCCTTTAACCAAGAACTGAAAACTGACCCTGAACTCTAACAATACTCCTTGACCCAAAAAGAATTATTATTATGTAATTACAAAATAATTATTAATTAACAATAACAATAAAGTTAATATATTAGCACATTAGCTGTAAAGAAATAAATTTAATTATTAATATTATTTTTTCCAAATTAATTTACAATAAGTAAAAAATATATATTAAACTAAATGAAGCTAATTAATATAATTAACTAATTTATATTAATTAATTACCAATTAATTATTATTTAAAAATATGAAAAAAATTATATTAATTAATTAACTAATTAATAATAATTAATTAACAAGTATTTATTATTAAAAAATATATACAAGATTATATTAATTAATTAACTAGTTCATATTAATTAATTACCAATTAATTATTATTATTTAATTACCAATTATTTATTATTTAAAATTATGTCCCAAATTATATTAATTAATTTACTAATTAATAATAATTAATTACCAATTATTAATTTTGTACTATTATGTACGATATTATATTAATTAATTAACTAATTAATATTCATTAATTACCAATTAATTATTATATAAAATAATGTACTAAATTATATTAATTAATTAACTAATTAATATTAATTATTTACCAATTAATTATTAATAAAAAGTTTTTTACAAATATATATATTAATTTATTATTTATTTTTAAATTACTTCCCACCCTCATCCCCTATAAACCCAATAACCCGCTCCTAAAAATATATATGTTTTTAAAAAATATTTTTATATTAAATATATTGTAATTTTTTAATATAGACCTTTTTATCACATTTTTATTTACAATTATTATATTTTTTCCTACACTATTTATTTTTTCCATTACTACACGATATTTTGTATTGTCGATATTTTGTCATACGATATTATTTTTTTCGATATTTCTACTTACTTACCTATTACGATATTTTTGTATCCGATATATTTGCTTCCCAATATTTTTTACCTTCGATATTTTAACTTCGATATTTTGTCTTTCCGATATTTTATTTTCGATATTTTGTCTGTGTACCATAACATTTAATCTAAAAGGATGTATTTGTTCTCAGAATTATTATAAAAAATCCTAGTAACCCTGTCTTTTCCATTTCTTTTTCTCTTCACTGGAGATATCCTCCTGCAAATTCCTCAATTCTCTCAAAGTAGTCTGAATAAATAAATATATATATTTTTTTTAAATTTCCATTATTTTGTGTGGTTCTTTTTCTTGATTCATCATCCTTGTTTTCTTTCGGGGTGGGTGGTAAACTTTGTTCCTGTGGCAGAGTTCGCAGAGTTTTGCACGCTTGGAGTGCAGAATTTTGCAAAAAACCCTCGAACCGCCATGTGGCAGAGTTTACTGGTGCGCTCACACCTAGACTTCAGCACTACTGGTATGCGTTCACTACTGCTAACTTTAAATTCCAGAACCAGCAGCCCTGTGCTCTAGTCTTAGTCTGCCCGGGGCAGAGCCTCCCTTCCAATTGCTTCTGGGGCTTGTACTTGGTGTGCAGGTGTTGTTGTCTGCTGGAAGGCCCTGCATGACTCCAGCTCACAGAGCAGCACTGCCTGCTACTGCAGGAAGGCTCTTGTTTTTTAGACCGCCAACTTAATTCACTCGTCGAGGCTTCTTGCCAAAGCCAGCATGAGCTCGGGTGACAATTCCTGGTGTTGCTCTAAGAGAAGTAACACCCCGACAGACAAAGTTAAAAGGTATGGGGAGCAGTGGGAGAGAAGCAGGAGACTTCCTGCAGCACTAGTATGTGTGGTCAGAGCCTGTCCTTCCTTGCCTGCACTCTGACCTCACAGAACCATACCCTGCCCCTCCAAAGTTACACTCTGCCTTTGTATAGCTGCACACTACACCATAAAAATGACACCCCTGCCTCCCCCTAAGCTGGTCTCTCAAACGAGTACTCTGTCCCTCCAAATTGCTCCATACTGCCCCTTCAAAGCTGCAACCTGCCTCCCACTTTAGATGTTTTCTGTTTGTTTTTAGGTGCACCTTGCCCCTTTTTGGCTGCACCCTGACAACCCTTTCCCCTTTAGCAGCATCCTCCCTGCCCCCTTTAGCTACACCCTGTTTCATGTTTGGTTGCGAACTGCAATCCATAGCTCTACATCTTACAAGAGTTAGCCCATCACTCTGGAGTCTGGAACCAGAGGCGCTAAGTCTGACACATTTTTCTTTCTGGATGGGGAAACTCTGCAAGTGTTTACTGTTTAATTCCATCAAAGAATACACTCCTGTCAGTCAGTGGGTGGCAGTGGGGTGAGCTTCTGAGGGTGCAGTGGGTCTGAAGCTGTGCCAGACCAGGCTCACTCCCCCTTTCCTTTTTTTTTTTTTAAATTTATTTTTGATAAACAAAGAACACATTGCAATACACATTGCAGAATTGGTCTTGTAACCCAAAAGACATTGCTAAAAAATAACATTGCACATCCATGTAAATAATCTGATGATAGGCCCTTGTGTAGCGGTATAAAAAAATAGAAATCAATATCAACAAGGGGAAAATAGACAATGATCATAAGAAAAAAAACAGAAAATCAGTCAATACCCCGTAGCACAGTAAGTCTTTAGCCAACCCATTCTGCCACCGGCGCCCAAATCCTGGTTGCTAATTGCCTACTCTCCCCCTTTACAAGAAAATACAGAAAATTCTAACCTATGAAGGGCTAACAGTCTTGCTCGCCACTGTGCGAACATTGGGGCTTCCGCAGATAACCACTGAGATGTAATACACAGCCGTGCCTGGGACATAGCAATAAATAGAAGAGCTGATTTATAAAAGGAATGAGTACCAGCTAAACTATTGCCCACATCAACCCCAAATATCACTAGTGCTGGAGTCAATAAACAACTTATCTTAAGTACGGAGTTGATAAAATGCTCAATGTCGTCGAAAAACCCTACTAGTACTGGGCAAGCATAAAGCATATGTATTATGTCCGCGGTTGATGAGTTACAGCGAGCACAAGTGTTACCCTTCCTAGCACCCCATTTTGCGATTTTCATTGGCGTGTAATACAAATCTAACATGGCCATATAGCTTTGCGTCTTCAACGAGATTGAGACAATAACCTTACTGGCAAAGTCTATTGCCGGGGCTAAATCAATACCTATCCGTCCTAGTTTAGTTTCCCACTTGGCACTTTGTACTAACAGATCATCCGGGAAAGTTGATACTATATATTGGTAGATTGCCCCTATTCGACTTCTTTTCCCAATCATCTCAATGATTGGTAACTTATCAAGTACAGCTGGTGTGGTCTTCACTTGTTTGTAGACAAAGCTTTGTATTTGCAGATATTTAAAAAAATTGCGCGGGGGTAATTTATATTTATTCCTAATGTCACTGTATGTTAGAATTTGACCATCCTCTACTAGGTCACCCAACGTATATGCACCCTTCCTTTGCCAACCAAGCATTACATAGTCTTGAAAAATACTGGGAAACACTCTGCTACTTTTAAATGGTGTATAGAAATTCAAATTTGGAATATCTAACTTTTTCCTAATTTTCCGCCAGATAGAACATGCAGCGATCAGGACTTTGAAGCGTGTCCTTTTGTAATAGCTAGGCTCCAAAACTTCCAACAGTATACCCTTGGCAGCTTCACCTAGCCCTATCTCATATATAGTAGGTTGGTTAGACATCGGTATATTCGCCCTATCTCCGCATATCAACACTCCCATAGCTTGTAGCATTGCTGCCCAGTAATACAAAACGAGACTGGGGACCGCCCAGCCCCCCCGATCTCGAGGAAGATACATCCACTTAGCTGCTCGTCGCGGTCGCCTATTACCCCACAAAAACCTACTGCAGATGCTCTCTGCCTTAATGAAGCTTTTTTGAGAAAATAACAAAGGAATGGTTCTAAACAAATATAAAAATTTTGGGAGGACTATCATTTTAAGGACGCTACAGCGTCCATATAAGGATAAATGAAGATGGTCTAGTCTCTCCAATTTAATATTGACTGCTTCTATGATTGGGAGAATATTTAGGTCCGGAATCCTGTCAACTATGGAACTTATCCGCACCCCTAAGTACGTAGCTTCGGGAACAACTGGAGCATCGGATATAGGCATATCGGGAGTCTGAACCACCTGTGTTTTTGAAACATTAAGCTTATAACCCGACACTGCTCCAAATTGTTTGGCTAGTTCCTTCAATGACGGGAATGCAGATGAAACATCAGATGTTAACACAACAATATCGTCTGCATAAGCTAACAGATTGTAAGAGATGTCACTAGCCCTAATTGGAGCTATATCCTGATTGGCCATGATTTTTGAAAGAAACAGATCTATATATAGGGCGAACAGCAGGGGTGAACAGGGACACCCCTGCCGTGTGCCCCTAGTAATAGAAAAGAAGCTAGTCTGCTGCCCTGAGATACGCAGTTGGGCCCTTGGGGAAAAATACATAGCAGAGACTGCATGTATAAATTCATCGGGAAACCCCTTCCATCTAAGTACCGCCCACAAGAACCCCCAGGAGACCCTGTCAAACGCCTTCTCGGCATCCAACAGGATCAACCCGAGGGGTAGTTTTGTGACATGGGCCCAGTCTAACAGTGCAATGGAACGCCTGACATGGTCCGCCGTGTCCCTGCCTGGAATAAGTCCATGCTCATATATAGAGACCAGCGGGGTAATCACTTGCGCAAGTCGACAAGCTATGATTTTAGAGTAAACTTTCGAATCACCATTAATTAGTGATATCGGTCTGAATGATGACGGGAGCAACTCTGGTTTCCCTTTTTTCTTGAACAAGACTATGGTTGTATTTTGCCATGATTCCGGCACTATGCCCTTCTGCGCTGCTCTAAGAACCTCAAGGAAAAACAATTTAATATCATCCAGAAAGATTTTATAGAATTCCAGTGGAACAGCGTCTGGGCCACAGGCCTTGCCATTAGCTAAAGATTTAATAGCCAGCTCCAATTCCTCCATTTGGATAGGAAAGCCCAAAAATTCAGCCTGTTCTTGAGAGATTTTAATTGTCTCAATATCGTTAAAAAATTCCTCCATAGCCCTCTCAATATCCAGCCTAAGAATATCTTCCCTATCTTCCTTATACAGAGAGGAGTAAAAATCAAAGAAGACTCTATTAACTGCCTCCTGGGTATCATGTAATATTCCATGTTGATCTTGGATTCCTACTACCTGATTCTGTACACTGCGCTGGCGAAGTCTCTTAGCTAACACCCTACCAGAATTCTCCCCAAACTCAAACATCTCTGTACGGTATTGCAAGTACTTCAATGCAAGATCTTTTCCGAATGACTCCAATAATTGGGCTTTCAAGATTGCTACTTTTTGTTGGCTCGACTGAGTTTCATTGCCATTCTTGATATTCGAAATTAATTCGATCTCTGCCTCTCTTAGCTCCTTAACACGACTGCGGATCTGCTCTTGTTCAGACTTCCATCTATATGAAGTGAAACTTTTGGTCTCCCCCGTAGTCCAGCTTTCAGCGTGTCCCATACCACTTGATCAGTAGCCGACCCAATATTTATATTTAAAAACTGTGCTATCCACTTTTTAATATGGGCCCGATACTCATCTTCACAAAGCAACTTCCTTTTGAACGTCCACTCCCTAGGGGGTTTCCTAATTCGAGGCCATTCGCACTCTGCTATTAAAGGATTATGGTCCGATATAAGTCGTGGAAAACAAGAAATGGAAGAAGCGATTGCCACCTGCTCTGTAAGAAAAACATAATCCAACCTAACATTTTTGTTATGGGGAATAGAGTGATATGTATACCCATCTTCCATTTTATTATGTAAGAACCAGAGGTCGGCCAAACCATGCTCCTGGAGGAGAGTCTGAAGCGCTTTAAATACTTTTGGCTTTCTACCCACATATTTTGAATCTCTAGCTAAGTCGAAATTGCTTACAGTATTAATGTTCATATCGCCACACACTAAAAGTGGAGTAGGCCAACCTGCCAACTCCACATTTAGCTGTTGCACCACCTCCGGATCATCTAAATTCGATCCATACACATTGCAAATCGTTAGTTGTTTGCCTCCTATGGAGGCTTCAGCTATGGCCCACCTACCCATTCTGTCCCCCAATGACCTTTTACAGAAACCTAAGCCCCGCTTCATAAATATGGCGCCCCTCTAATCATAGAGGACTGTTTGGAACAAATAAGGAGCTCATAGCCAGCCAGCCTAAGGAAATCCCGCCTCCCCCAAGGTACATGGGTTTCCTGTATGCAGAGGATATCTGCCCGCAGCAGATGAACAATTTTAACAAAGAGAGCCCGCTTTTTGCCATCGTTAAGGCCGCATACATTCCATGTACATAAGGCCAATTTATCCTGCCCCATCAGAATAAAAAAAAGAAATCAAAATCCAGAACAAGATGTGCATATACTCAAGCTGTAATACCATTTCTGCAATGCAAACAAATACTCTTTTTATTTTTTTTAACCCGTGCCCACCCCCCCTTATACCCTCCCACCCCCCCCATTCCCTACCCCCACACACCCCCACCACCCATAGTGAGGCTTAAGGACAGAGTCCTCAGTGATGTTGAGATGCTATAACCGTGCCCCCCCCGTCAGCTTCCCTACCAACACCAGTGTCGCTCCTTTCCCCTCAACTCCTTGCCCATTTTTTCCTTTACTAAAACATCCTGGTAATTATGGGTATCACAGGAAAGAAAAGGAAAGAAAAAGAAAAAAGAAAAGGAGAAAGACCCCCACACAATTACACACTATTAAACTTCATAGCCTAATCGTTACGATCCACCTCTATGCCCCGACTAATACCTTAGTCATAAGGGTAGAAATTCTGGGGTACTCAGTTATATCAAGACTAAACATTTGGATGCCCAAAATTTAGGAACAGGATTCCAGGGAAAAAAGATAGACCCTTATTAACATAGACTAAGAGCGAATGAAGCGGTGATCCCACCAACCAGGTCCAACCTGCAGTTCATAGTAAAACAAAGCAAAATCAACAATGAAGATTCCCTCTCAGCAAGGCAAGCACTCTATCTTGTAATATCTAACTTTTAGTATGCTCAGCCATCTCCTTTAAGTAAACCTGTGCTGAATTATATGAAGTAAAGAACCGCGCTTTCCCATTCACAATAACTTTTAACTTTGAGGGATTGAGCAGGAACACCTGGGCTCCCGCTTCTTTGAAGGGAGCAATTAATTTTCGCATTTGCCAGCGTTCTTTAACAGTCGTTGGGCAAAAGTCTAGGCGAACGAAGAACTCGCATCCCATAGCGGTTCTTTTCTTCTCAGGCCTTGCCAGGTCATACAGGGCCTCGCGCAGCAAGTAGTTATTCAGGCAGATTAAAATCGCCCTTGGGTAGAGATTCTGACCAGTTTGTCCTTCCTTTCCCCGATTTCTCAGCACAAAAGGGAATCTATGAGCTCGGATTACTTCAACTTCCCAATTCCAAGCACTTAATTCGGGGAAAGCTTGCTTAAAGAGCTGTACCACAAATTTGCGAGGGTCTGCACCTTCCTTCGATTCTGCTATTCCAAGCACGCGTAAGTTATTACGGCGTGCCCGGTTCTCTAGGTCCGTAAGCTTCCATTCTACGTCAGACTCAGAACTTTGTAGGGACTCCACAGCCCTCTGTTGCTTCACTAAAGTGTCTTCAACCAAGGAGACTCTCTCCTCAACCTCAACCACTCTCATGGTTACTTCAGCACAGGATTTGACCAACCGTCTCACAGTATTCTGTAGTTTCCTTACTGCTCCTTGCGTGCGTAAGCCCTCCGCTTTCGTCTCGGTTCGATGAGCCATGATAGTCTTATAGATCAAGCCGAGAGTGATTGAGTCCTCTTCCAGCTCCTCTTCCAGCTCCTCGTCTAGGTTCAACTGCGAAACCTGTTGGGTTTGGTCCTGCTGTACTCCATCCGTGAAGTCGGTCGTTTTCCTCACTGTGGACAGTGAGGTAGACTGATCAAGCTCTTCTCCTTCAAAATCATCTGGCAGGTTCCCCCTCAGTCCCCCAGATTGCTGGAGCTATCTAGCTTGTGTTCCTTGTCATACATAGTCGTTAAATCTGACATAGAGTAAAACTTCCCATCTGATTCCAGTTCGACAGGTTTATCGGCTGGTTCCAGCACCGTTGCTGATCCTGACTGTGGCAGACCGTTGGCTTCACTTACTGACACTGTTGCAGCCACTATGGTCTCTTTGGTCTTCACAGGACGTCTTTTGTCAAATATTGCTGCCACAGTCTTCTGCTTGCTAGGTGTCTCTTGTACCTGGAGCTGGTGGACTGCTGAATCACGGTACTGACATTGTATGTCTCCTAGGGCACCTTGCGCCGCCAATACTTGGCTAGATGAAGCTAGTGGGGTATCTTCGGGCACAACACTCTCAACTTGCTTGCTGCCGACCCCTCCAGACTTAGTCTTTGTGGCATTCCCCTTAGCCTTAGAATCATTGTCCACAGTGCTTGTGGCACTCAAATTCTGCTCTCTAGTGGCTAAAGCCCCAACGGATGTTTCAGCCACCGCTCCTGCCTTGCTCCTGGCAGTGCCCCTGCCCTTCGGTGCCATCCTTCAAACTGGAAGTTAAGCCAAGGCCAAGTACCCCCTCCTCAAAAAGCAAGTTATGGTCCAAATCTCTGATATACCACTCTAAAGAAAAGGTTATCCACAATGCTTTTGAAAAAAAAAATATATAAAGGAGAGGAACTACTAGTCCCAGAATCCACCAGGCCAGCTTACTAGTTTATTCACTGTCTTTCAACGTTGCCGGTTGCAAAGCAGTATTAAGTCTTTCAATCACTCTCCCTCACCAGTCTTATTCACAACCAAGAAGACACTTTTGGGAGAGACTGCAGAAATTTTCAGGGGTTAACGTTACCTCAGGAACAAATAAGCGCCAGGACCAGCTCCAGCACCGGTAAGTAAAGTAGAAAGTGCTGTCGGGAAAGTAAAAGATGTAACGGGATCCAGCGCCGCTAAGCTCCCTTCCACACAACCGTGCGGCGCGGCTGCAGCAGCAATCGGCAATCAGAAGCCTGCCATTGCATGAACTGCTGTATCGGCGTCGGCGTCGGGGAAAACACCCTACGGGGCAAGCAGGAGCCGCGTCCAAATCACCTTCCCCTCAGCACGCAGATGGCACTAAGATCCTCATCAGCCAGCAAAAGAGACACCGCCAACACGCCAGTGAAAAGCCTGTAAACGCAGGTATAGAGCAACTTGAATCCGGCGTAAGTCACCGCAGGTAAGGAAGCTGACCGGGAGCAGCGGGACAGCACCTCACACGGCCTGAGTCGCGGCCGCCATCTTGCCTCACTCCCCCTTTCCAGGTATGTGACTGCCCTCGGTGTTGCTGAATCTAGTAAACTCCACAGCCTCTGTGTAAGCGTGTGAGTGGGCAGGAGGAGGGACCGCACCAGAAGCATGTATAGCTCCAGTGAGAAGCAAATGAGGGTAAAGACTTATGTATTTACTTTGAGGGGGCGGCAGCTGCTGTTTTAATTAAATATCTAATTTCAAAAGCTTTGCATGTCAACATCCTGTTCCAATCAATGTTTCTTGTAACATTTTGCCAAGTCAATCTTTAAAAGGCCAGTGTTAATAACCTTAAGAGTCTCCTGGACCAGTACTGTTCAATCGGCTGGATCAATTTGAGCCAGGGCAAAAGGTTGGGCATCTCTATTGGTTATAGGCATTGCTGTAATCACTGTCTCACTCGGAGCGTTCAGTGCCACAGCTGTAGGAGTTTGCACAGTAGTGCATTGTGTCCCGCTCCCATGCTACATCCCAAACCAGAACCACTTGTCCCCACTGCTCTAGCTGTAGATGGAGGATGTCTTGAATTCAGGAGATCGTTATGGAAATTACCGTCCTCATTGTAATCATTGCTCTGCTTTTCTCCCTCTTTTGTTTTATTCTGATCACTAATTTTCCTGACTTTGACAGGATAAGCCCTTAATCCTTCTCCGGCCATCATTTATCTTGTTGATCCCAATTATTCTGCACCCACTGTCTAATTTAACTCTTCACCTGCTCTTCACCTGCTTTGACATTCTATTTCTATATTTCTCTGCTGCCTTTCAATCTCATTTATTCAGGGCCTCAAACTGTGTAGGTCTGGGCATCAGTTTCATGATGCTCATAGTTTGTCTAAGGAAATCTGTGTTTAAATATGATACGCGCGTCGACCTAGTGCGGAGTCTCGTGCCTTGTACTGAGATTTGATCCTTGGCAGAGGCTTTCCTTAGTCATACATAACTCTTCCGTGTACAGATATTTTGTGAGTGTAGTTGGTGTGAGTATGGTTGTAAAGGAATGATTGATGGTAGATTGTGTTGCATCCAGGGGTGTTTCTGTTGTAAATACTTGTTTTCAAATTCTCTTTATTTGATGTCGTATTAATGTGATTTGGATAATAATGTATTCATGATTGTGAATTTTTTATTATGTATATGTATATAAATCTTATGGAATAATGTGATAAAAAGAAGAGAAATATTTTTTGATATATACGAATAATGAAATAAGATAAAAGATAAAAAAGAAAAAAGAAATGTTTTGAGAAAATAAAAAGTATAATAAGATGCTTTTTGTTGTCACTGGTTTACTTTAAAAACTGATATATAAAAAGTTTGAATAATATCAATGATAAATTATTATGGTCAATGAGGGAAAAAGCTTCATTGTTGTGTTTACTTACTCCCCTCTCTTCCCTGACCTACATTAGCTTTGAGAGGGGTCCCTTTATTTCTGCTTTTAAATATGATAGGTACCCTCCAAAGGAAACTGCAAGTCTTTATTGAAACCAATATATCAATCCCATTCTGAAATCCAGATACCAGTATAGAGCCCAATGACCATCATCATTACATAGGCAGGCATCCACTCAGCTGATATTTTTCTACCCTCAACAGCAGACTCAACAGAATTCAAATGAACTATCACGTTCTGGTAGCAACTAGCCAATAACAGTGTAACTTTGTTGCGACATCTTACCTATCCCAGCCTGGCTTCCCGGTTGACTAACCCATCACAGCGCGATTACTCAGTGAATTTGGAAAACAATTTTTGAAGCTTTCTCGATCAATTTATACTTGTAACAATTTAACTTAAAAAGAAAAAAAAATGTCAACAAGTTAAACTAGAATGAGTCCAATCTAACAATTATTATCCAAAGAGCAACAAAAATTGCATCCTTCATTGTACAGTTCTAAAACCACAATTCACACTAGACTGATCCCAGTCTAGTGGCAATCCACCCTGGTCTATGCTCTTCCTCCTGTGTACTCAGGAGCAAAGATGCACCAACCTGAATTAGGGAAACAATGATAGAAAATAAATCTATTTAGTTTCGAAGACCACTATCTGCGTGCATGCAGTGCCTCACACTACACACTACCTTATGAAGACAAGTAAAACCACAATATTTTGAGAATTTGAATCTTGACTAACTTGATAATCAAACCAACCAATTATTGAACCAATGAATTCAGAAATATGAGTAGCACATGAAAAATACAGTGATGAATCTACCAATTGAACCGCCAATTAACATTATATATCTAAATATTTCACAAAGCTTGCAACAATTCATCCCAAAAACTCATACTTTACCAATACACACCATACATCAATCAGTTTACCCTATTTATACTTACAGTCCAAATCGATCATGAATGCACTTTAAGTCAGATCCTTCGAGAAACTCCAGCTTCCGGAACCGCCAGTGGAGTTCCAGAAAAATCCACTTTTTTGTCATGGGATAGAATTAGGGACCAGAAAAATCTTCTGGGTACCCCTTATGAAGAGGAGGTGCTCTTATTATGCAAACATCTTCTACTATAAATTTGTGGGAGCAAAAACCGCACCCCAGTATTTTATGGCCCCCTAAAATACAGGAAGTCCGAACGTTCATCTCACAGTTCTCCCAGGTAAAATAATTGTTTAAAAAAGGCACCCTCCCTGGCATTAGTTTAACACAGTATCAAAATAAGTAACTGGGACCACTGAATAACTGAGTTCCAGATCGGGAGGAAAGTTCAAATGTTTAAGTACAGAAATCTTAAACTCAAGCAGTGAGTCATATATTCATACTGCAAAAAAAAACACATCAGCTGTCTTTGCTCTTGCAGTGCCTGTGGAGAAAGAAGATGCGCAGAGGAAACTGATGGGAGCTGGTGAATTCAGAGGTGAATGACTGAAGTAGCATGCACCATATATTCAAAATGGAGAAATTTACTCACAAAGGTAAACTTACACTTTTGGTGTGAGTTTACCATTTAATTGCTATTCACAAACTACAGATGCAGCTTTATGTGTAGTGTCTTTACAATGTGGAGAACTACGTACATTACGAGATAGGACAGTCTCTGCAGTCATGAAAATACTACGTGTAAAAATAGACTTGTAATTTGTGAATAACAAATAAATAGGAAACTTACACCAAAAGTCTCTGGGGTATATTCACTAGAACGTGTGCTAAACATCCCCAAAAAAAATCTAATGCACCTTTACACATTGCAGCCGATCGCGGGAAAATAACCCTGTGTCAACATGGAATTCACAACAAGGCGGTACCATGCGATAGTCTGCCGAAATCGTGGCCAATGTCCACGATACAACCACCTCGACGGAGATAAAAACACAAGCCACAACACAAAAAAATTGTGAAGAGCTCATTCGTGAAGAAGAAAGCAGGAATAAGCACCGCCAGGCCTGCAACACACACGTCAGGCAGAAATAAGCACAACAAAAGCCTGAAAAAAGCAACAATCCAAACAGAAAATAACAGCCAAGCACAATGGAGGCAAGCACAGCCAGCATACAACCCCACAAGCCCCATTGGCAACAAACCATTGTACATGGCAGGCCATCTCGGACAAGGTGAATGCAGCCTGAGAGCGGAGGTGGACAATGGAAGAAAACCAGAACATCCGGAATGATGCGAAACGCACAAACAATGAGAAACACGCCGACAACAAGAAATAAGCAATGCACACCGGAGGTGGGAGGCCAGCGCTACACTAGGAGCTGGATGACATGGTGTCGACCACATCAGTCTGGAGACGGGGGCAAGACCGGGGAACAGAAACTGACCAAAACAGACACAACAGCAACAGGGAGAGGAACCAGCGGAACCTGGTGGAGATGGGCACAATAGCACACATGCACAATTAAGCTCAGCACCTCTGCAGACAGACCATGCCCATGAGGGACAACACCAACCAAGAGCACAAGTCACACAATCCGTCAATATCACACCACAGAACAAGCAGAACAAGTGGAAACTACACTGCCTGAAGGGGAGAAGGTTGAGCCAATTTAGAGCTGAAGGGACATCTCACACGCAAAGCAGCACACACACATAGGAAGCAGAGCACCACAGCCTCGAACACAATAGGGCACAAACACCAACATTTGCACAACCAAACACAGGACACAAGGGCACTTGCCTGTGGCCGGAAAACAGCCACATGCATCTGGCTAAGCAAGACACAGGGACATGACAATGCACAAGTGCAAACCCCCAGTCCTGACGGGGTAGCAATGCACGTATGGCAGGGTGCCAGGGAGTCCATGCCACACACAATGGCATACAAATCAAGACACAACACAGTAGGAGACAAGTTAAAGTGCGGAAACTTTATCAAGAAGTGCGTGCCAGTACAGCCAAGAGAAGGGCCTCGATATGCAGACCAATGCAGCAGCATGTCTGAATGAGGAACGTAGGACAGCGCCCATGTCCACCTCGGGCAAGTCTTTCACCAGCTCAAGTTTGTGCCAACCCGCGTCGGTTGTCCGCACATGGATCATGAGTCCAGGCAAAAGGAGCCATGTCCCCTGTCGTTTTGGGACATGTGACCAGATTCCCAACATGCAACCAGGCGTCGGGACACGTGCAATGGGTCACATCCAGTTGTGGCTGCGGGTACCTTGTCACTCATCCATGAACGCGACTACAGCTGCGTAAGCCAACAACTCCAATGAGCGCTCGTTGTCCACCACATCTGACATGTCGTCAACATAATCCATCAGCTGACCCAGATAGATGTGCTGACTCCAACTACTGGACCCAATGTGCACCAAAGACCAAACGGGTAGTGGCTCAATGTGCTCACTGAACACAAGGACTCATGTATTCTTCCAGGTCCAGTGTCCAGCCTGCATGCCAAACATCCATGCATGCCACAAACGGGCATCACAGTGACACAACTTGTCGAAGACCAACAGGGGGCGCATATACATGTTTTAATCCAGGTCAGCTACCATTACGTTGGAGAGGCAGCCATCCATGGACCATTTGAATATGCACGAGTGACAATGCAACACAGGCTGAACACAGGTGACGTCTGCTAGGCAGAAGCTCAGCCGGTAACTGATCCGCAAGATGGCCAATGGGAGTGCCCCCACTACATGCAGCAGATGTGCACGGTACAGGTCCACGTGACTGGATCCAGGCATGTGTTTGGGATGGTCTGCCATGGCGTCAGTGGATCTGCTAGAAGCGGCACTGGCTTGAAATGCGCCAGTCCCGTGGATGAAATGGTACAGCCCGTGCAATGAGCAGTGTTTGTGTGCAACGGGTGCAGGCCTGGGGTGGGGTGGGAGTACGTGTGAAGGCCATATCATGCACGCCAACTACAACCAAGGACTACTTCGTGTAGGATGTGTACACGTTGGTCTCACTTCCGGCAGTGCGTAGTGTGGGAGTAGCAAGCAAATGCCATTGTATCTGTCAGGGGGTGCTGGCCACATGCCAGGTCCTGCTCGTAGCTGCAGATGCGCTACCGCATGATAGTTCACACAAAGGACCTTTCATCCGTACAGTTACTTCACCATCTGCATGCATACAGGAGATGCACAGGGCCTGGCGTGGGTGTGGTGGGATGTCTGCGACCCTGGGAACATCGTGACGCTGGCCTTTGAAGGTGTGGGGCCACGTGAGCGTAGGCCAATGGACCGGACAGGGCAGGCATAGGTGTACAGCCCATGGCTGGCTGGGATCGCGCTATATATTGATTATGATCTGAAGTTATTAAATTAGTACAGCGATTGATTGATTACAATTAGGTACTCAGATTTATTATAACAGAGTCCTATCACGCTGATAAATAATACTTGAATAAAGTCCCTTGCTGGTCCAACTTCTTTTTATAGCAACTGAGCCCAGGCAAATGACACATTCATGCGCAGGGCTGATACACCAGACACTTGGTATGCAAGTGCAAAGATCCTGTGTGATTTAGGGCTCCTACATGTCCCCATACGTGTGGTCCCACCCTCCTGGTGCATGCTACATTGCAAAATCGACTTCTGCTGCCCTGGTGGCAATGACACCCAAACACAGAGACACACTTATCGCACTTCCTGTTCAAGGCCAGGTCTGAGTCACCCACTGCTCCCCCTGCCGATTCTGCACACCCCTGCACTAACCTGATGCAGGTCAAACCAGCACACGCCATTTATGCATGCAGGGGGGAGCGTGCAAAGCTACATGTCCAGGGTCACTGCCAACGCTGAGGTGACATGGTAACGTCTGCTAAAGACAGCACACTGTGATGTTGCAGGGCCCGTGCCCATCATGCTGACACAATGACCACAAATGCACACTTGCTCAGATGGTGTGAATGGCTACGTGGCTGAGAGCCGCCTCCCTGGCTGACGCATCATCCATTCCGAAAGAGAACCAAGTCCAGGGCAACGGGCTTTTTGTTCACATCCCCAAGCAGGCCTGGTGTACGCAGGTCCAACACACTACGCACGCACATGCAGGGGGGCCGTAACGTGCAACAGTTCCGCCTTCTGCCCCACAGCCTATGGGGACATGGTAGCGTCTACTTGCCACTACACTCCATGCACCAGCAGTTGATCTCCACAGGGCCATTTCCATGGTTTTCACTCTGTGGTCCTTCACGCCACACCTGGCAATAGATAGGTTCACATTCCTTTGTCACTCGCCGCTCTCGCACATGCCTGCTCCTTGCCTCTCCTCACATCCTGCTATTGTGTGTCTGTGGTGCCATGCCATGGCTGGGTTGTGGGCATGGCAAGGCCGGATTCACTATGGAGTCGTGTTGTCATGTCCGGTCGGTTGACATGTTGTGTGTCATGTTGGATGTAGTTGTGCTGCGTGCCCATTGGCAGTGTCGTGAGTTGCATGACTGTGGCAGCAGGTGTACTTCAGGTGGGCCCGCTCTCTTTGTGTACGCTGCCTCTGTGGTGTTCTGGGGGGGGGCGGGTCTGGGGGTTGTGGTGGGCCCGGGGTGGTTGCGATGGGTGTTGTGACCTTGTGGCCCTCATGGGTATCCACGTTGCATGATCATTGTCTCCATGGCATCTGTGGGTCTTCCAATGTGGCTCTTGGCTGGGCTCCCTTTCGTGCTGCAGGTAGTCGTCCTGCTTAACACCAGCAGTAGGCAGGTGTTAATTCCCTGCTGCTACCACGGCTTATCGCATGTTTTTGTTTCGCATCGCATCGCATCGTGAAAGTGGTGTTGTGGTTTTTTCATGTGTTTTTGCATGGGAACGCCTACTCTGCATCTCATTAGGGTTAGTTGGTGGTGTCCACCGTTGAGATACACTTTGGGGACGTTATCGCGAGAATACAGGAGATGTCTGCAGTTTGCACCAGTTTATGAATGGGGTATTAATTCTATCTCCTGTTACGTTAGGGTGGGGATAATTCGGAGTTGAGTTCTTGTGAAGTTTACCTTTGTGAACAAGGACCAGAGTTTTCACCATATTGTGTCACAACTAAATTGTGTTAATAAACACACTTCTAAACCTCATATTAAACTTGTTTAAACTATAAACATGTTAATTAACAATTGGCACATTGGATCTAAAATACAAAACATTATTATTCTTTCATATTTGTTGCTTAAAAATATAGACTTTAAAAACAATCGCACATAACCATGGCACGCTCTCACACAGCACATAGGACAAATGATAGGGCACATGACACAAGTATCTACTTATTTGGATAGTGGTAAAGATATCTATTTGATGTGAAATTCTGAGGGCTGCCTACTTAACGCCCATTCTTAGGATTCTGGGTACCGTCCTGAGATGGGAACCTGATGAAGTTGTCTGTCCCAACAAGCTACAGCTGTGGACATACATGTGTTTTTTGTGATTTTACAGTATAAAGCCTATATACATTCAACTTGGAACTTCTTGCAGGAGATGCAGACTGCGCATCTCGTAATCTGAGAGCAGTGTTTGCCTCTCAAAACTCTATCACTGCACACTGTCTGCTGTGTATTTTGACAGAAAGGTTTATATGCAAATCGTGGTGAATTGCTAGCATTATCGTTCTTACAGACATTCCACATTCACCAGAAATTATATTCCAACATTAATTAGCTATCCCTCTAAAAGCAATTCAAATGTCTTAGACTATACCCAAGCACGAGGGAAACGAATGCAAGCTTTGTACACCAAATGAACTTACTTATATATGGTGAAAGAACTTGTCAATTTTGACTTAATATTTTGTGGGCATATTTTACTGCTGCCTAGGAGAAATGGCGAATTTAGTCTGATAGATGAGGTAAACACATCAGAAAATGATGATTGATGTTCACTCCTAATCATAAAACTGTTTTTTTCCTCACTGATGTACTATGCCCACAGCCCCCTCCACTTTTTAAAGTCACCCTCCTCTGAAAAGAACAATCTAATTAATCTTGACCAATTACTGGAATCAGCTAATTCAGAACTTGAATGTGTTTATTATTTGCTTTTTAATGTATTACTAATTTCCAATTGTTATCTTGTTTTCTATTAAAACATATTTGTTCTCACTGTTGTAATGTACACAACCCCACTCTCCTTTTTAACACCCTCTTCTGAAAAGAGCAATCTAGTTCTTCTTGACTAATTACTGGGATCAGCTAATACAGAACTTCAATGCGTTTCTCATTTGCTTTTTGATGTATTGCTAATTTCCAATTGTTATCATGCTATGTGTTAATTAAATGCCGGAGGAGATTCTGTAGAAACCAACTTGTCTCCCACTTGGTGTAAGGGTATACTACTGAGAGCTGTGGCCTTTTGTTGCTTATGTCATTTTAATTACCCGCCAAGTAGGTTATCCATTGTGAGTCGCTCAGCTCATTAATTAACTCAGCAAAGGTGCAAGGCAACATGCAAATCACAAAACAACGTATACTTTGGTGATCATTCTGCTAATTGAAAACTGCTCTGAACAGAAGTACAGCAGGGTTTTCTGAAGGCCGCTGACAATATTCCACCTAATGGGATCTCACTTAGGCTCCCACGGGTAATGAGACCGGTAAATTTTATGCATGTCACAATGAATAAACAATCTCTCTAAGAAAATAGCACTACCAAGGTCTAAAATATACTATCCTTGAACAACACACTTGTAAAATAAATAATAATCACTTAACAAATCCAGGAAGTACTGCACATTCACCACATCCATTGATTTGTGGTCACACTAGAAGCCAAATGTTGAGCAATTTTATCACGTTGACACCTAACAATCAAGGAGAATAGTGTTTTTGCTGTGCCTGTGAGTGCCATGTCAGCAGTCATTGCTGTTTTGACTGAAGCAAGCAAATGGATTAGCAAAGGTTTCCTCTTCAAACTTTGTCACAATAGGTGCGTCATTCCCAGTTGGCCAGAAATTGCCCCCTCCATCCTTCCTGAACTACTGACATTGCAGTAGTTCATGGGAGGACACCATGGAATTACGAAGTGTACCCAGAGGCTAATTTCAGAAGTTGGGAATTTTGGTGAATTGGCAATACCACACTCAATTCTGGCAATTTTCTCCTATAACTTCACCTAGACATTTGCACATTACAGAAACTCTTGTAATCCCAATGTAGCTGGTAACTGCTGTTACTGGTCTCTATATGGATTACAAATAATGCCAAAAGGTGTAAATTACCAACTGCAGGTATCTAGATGCACCTGGCTAGGACAAAGTCATAAGTTCAGGCCAAGCAGGCTAAAACGCGGGCCAGGTTCAGACCACTGGAAGTCATACCTTCAGTGTTTGGTACAGTGGCTGCACCGTGCTGCAATGCAAGGGTCCGTGTCACTCTATGTCAGATTCGGTGAAGCTACCTATCAAGATCTGCATCTGATCCAGTGAAACCTCAATTAAGCAGGGAAGGATATTAATTACATTTTGTTCAGATTTATGTAAGATACAGACTGGATCATTTTAAAGTTGATTCATTTTTCTATTGCAACAGAGAATTATTTTATTGACTGGTCAACATGTTTACAATAATGGATATTGATTTTAAAGATTATTTAATGTATGCAACGGTTTTAGTTAATCATGCATAATAAAAAAAATGACGTACTTACTCAATTAAGCAGAGAAGCAGCCAAGGGTCTAGAACCTTGAGGAAAGACAGCACTTGGGGGTAGGCAGTAGGACATGGTCAGGTGCAGTTGGGTCTGGTCAGCTGTAAAGCAGAAAATGCCTCTGAAAGCTGGGCATGTCCCTGTGGCTCAAACAGAAGGTCAAACAACTGAGCATTTAATTCCCGTCAAGGGTCCTAGGTTCAAGGTAAGCAGGTCCACTCTTTCTTCTTCAGACAACAAGACAGTCCTTCTTCTGAATTTTTTCAGGTCCAGGAGTTTTCTGATTTCAGGTTCTTGGGATACCACTTGTATGCCCAGTGCCAGTCTTTGGGTGGGAGGCACGCCCTTTGTCTAACCCTAAACTGGTTCTGGTCAGTTTCTCTCCTTCTCCTGGGTTTGGCTCCAGCTTGAGTAGTGAAACAAAGCACAGGCAGGTGCAGGTGTGAACTGCATCTGGCAGTGACAGTGTATATTTCTTCTGAGGTCAGGAAGGGCTAGACACTGCTCCCAGGGAACTCTCTGTAGTGAAATCAGGGCAGTGGCACAACTCGTCCCCAGTCACCCTGTCAGAAAAACCCACTTTCCATTAAACCCAGGTCTTCTGTCCACTGTCAGTTCCCAATAAATATTTCCTGGTAGGGGGAGGGACCTACACAAGCTAGGAGACTGGCAGTAATGCACATTTAGATTAGGCAGAAAAATTGCAACTTGCAACTTTTTACATTTTCTAAAGGTAGCATGTCCAAAATGTTAATTTAAAATTAATTAAAGAGGATTTTGAGCTACCAATAAAATGAGTGGTAAACTTATTTCCTAGCTGTTCCTAAACTGAAAATAGCACGTATTAAGTATAATCAGGTAAACCAATGATAGTCTATGGTAATCCAGTCTTGCCACAGTTTTTTCACTGCCAAGACATATAAAACATTCAATTTACATGTCCTTCTTTTCGACAACCATGTACCCTGCCCTATGAGCCATAAGGCCTACCTTTGGGGTAAATCATAATGATTAAAAAGGAAGGCTTTAGACCTGGCAAAAAGGTTTATTTTGCAGATCGAAATGGTAGCTTAAAGCTGAATTACAGGTGCACAAATTCTGAATGTGAGCAAAAAACGGGTCCAGGAAAAATAGGGTAGCGAAGTCAAAAATCTGGGGGAATACTACACAAAGTTGGTCATTTCCAACACTGCCCCAGGCATAAAGAAGGCCTATGTTGCATATAAAAGGCTTCAGCTGCTGTGCAAGCATAATGGAGGATGCCTATGTGATGGCATGATCAGAACGGGTTAATCACTTAGGGTCACATGTATGTAGGTTTCATTTGGCAATTCCCTAATAGCTAATTTGTATGATTTGCTGTTAGGAAATCGCAAGCACCTATGTACTAATGTGTCTTCGACAAATTTAGCCATTACTAATGGGGTTCCAACTGACCTTATTATTATTCATGAGGTAGTTCACAATTTACGACCCATTGGGAATCTCTAAAAACATAGGGATGGTAGCCTGCCGGGGACAGCTGACCACCATGTGTCAGAGCCTCTTACCTACGTTCCAAAAATTCCTATTGAAAGAGGTTCACCTGGATGATATGTCCCAATTTCCCCACAAAGCTTCACCAGGGCACAATGACGGGAAACACAGCCACCTGAGGACTCACAGGGGAGAAATGGGAATGGGACAAAGAACAACAAAAATGAACCGAAAATGATATGCAGGTCCTTGCAGGAATTGCTTGTCGTAGGACCTTCAAACACTACTAGCACAAGTCACATCTGGTTCTAGGCATTTGCACCATTAGTAATATTGCTGAAACAGAACACCCTTATTAGCCCTTAATTAGTGTGCGGTAATTTGAGATATAAATAGTCAATACTAACTAGAAGTGTAATTCACTGTATCCAATCACTTCTCAGATTGCATCTATAAGCACGTCCGTACTTATGCCTCTGTAATGAAAACAGTGTCACAAAAATCAAAAGTCTTGTAATAATCCTTTAAATATTTCTAATACAATGCATACAAAGATTTCTTCATAGATTAAGCTTCCAGTAGCCTGTGCATAATGGGTATTTCTGAATTTAGCACGAGCCTTAGAAAGAACAGATTATTCAACAGGATATCGTAGGTGCCACTATTGAATAAACAAGAATTAGTAACGTGCGATTTAGGCTGCCTTGTAACATATAGACAAGTATCAAAAGGTCAGGGGTGATTGTCTGTCAATTGGGTTACGATGGGCAATGTAACAAAAATAAGGCTCCAGTGGTCTGGCCAATCGTAAATAAAGAATACAGAAAGAAAAGTTCTCGACTACTTGAATTGTGACTTGAATTACAGGATTAAATAAAAACATTGGGGCATATTATCAAGGGGGTTTATCTCCGCTTTTTTGGCTTTAAAAGCCAAGAAAGCGGACATAAAATTATCTCCCTATTACCTAGCTGTTGCTAACACCAGTTAGCGACAGCTAGTAGGAGATAGCGACCATCTTGGGCCCCGCTTTGCATGTCAGTGAAATTTATCACTAATGACATGCAAAGTGGGCGTGCCAAGATGTTAGCGACTGGAAACAGTCGCTAACATCGCTATCTCCTATTACCAAATTTTGGAGATATTTGCGCTAAGCGCGAATATCTCCAAAAGCTAACACCTGCCCCTGAGCAGTTCTTAGCCATGTTATCCAATGGTAGGTGGATAACATGGCTAAGAGCATTAGCTCGGTAATGCATGAATATCGCTGACTTTTCAGCGATATTCATGCATTTCGGCCGATTTTTATCGCTTAGGAGATAAACCTTGATAATAGCAAGGTTCCTAAGCGATAAAAATCGCCGCAGCTCGGCGATAAAAATATTGCCGCTAAGCCAACATAGCGATAATTATCGCTAGTTGTTGGTAATATGCCCAATTGTTTCCTTCTGTGTCTCTTTGTGAAAGAAGTTCTCAATCCTCTGTTTTTTAAAATACAAGCATGAGAATTAAATTGTACCTGTCAAACAGCAAGTGAAAGTAAAATAACATGTTGTCTGTCTTCTTCTTGTTACTAGGCAACATCCAGCTAGAGCAAAAGGCACAACGTAGTCAGAGTCGCCGCACGGTGCCGCTCAACTTTGCAGAGGAAGTAGAGAAGTGTTGCACCTTCCCGAAGGAGCAGAAACGATGAGGAACCAGGGAAGTGGGAGCAGAAGTTATGAAGGAAAGCGATGAACAATGCTGCCACATGCCTTAAATAGTAAGCTGTGCAAGCACTTTAGACGCGTGCCTTTCATTACCATAATGGCACGTTCAAAACACATGTGCCTGAGAGAGCACAGTGAAGAGTTTCCTGCATGTGCACATTTTTGTGTTTACTCTCAATACACATGTGCACGTGGTCCATGATCTCTGTTGTGGACAATACATATGGAAGACAGTTAAAATACATGAGTGCACATGGTCCATGATTTTTGTGTGCATTTTAATAAAGATTGATGGCAGTTAATGCACACTTGCCTTTAAATAGTTAGTACAATCAGTATTTATGATTGATGGCAGTCAATGTGCACATGATTTTAAATAGTTAGTACAATCAGTATATTCTCTTGCTCAGTCTGGTGATTATTGCTTTTCACCTGCACAGAATTACTACTACTTTAGTCCCCAGTGTATATTTACTTATCTGATCATTGTAACTGTTTATGACAATCTTAGCATGACAGCAGTTCAAGAACAACTCTGTGATCACGCCCATGACAGTTCCCCCCCCCAAAGATTGCTTTACTGGGTGTGGTTTGGTGGGATTGAGAGTGTGAACACGTCTAATGTGACTGTGTGTGTTGTCAAAAGCAGCCAATTCCCATGATCTTTCAGAGGGATCATAACCCTTCCAGTCTATGAGATAATATAACCTCCCATTAATAATTTTTGAATCCAAAATCCTTTGGACTTCATATTCAACATGATCTCCTACTACCACTGGAGTGGTAGGATTGTCATTCCGTGTTTGTGGATGATAGGGTTTGAGGAGAGTTACATGAAAAACAAGGTGAATGGTCATGTTGTCTGATAGCAATAATCTGACTGAAACTGGATTAATTATTGCTTGAATGGGGAATGGACCAATTAATTTTTGTTGTAGAATTCTAGGACCATCTAATCTGATATTCTTTGTAGAGAGCCACACCATGTCTCCTATGTTATATTGTGGCTCTGTGGTTCTATGTTGATCTGCTTGTCTTATGATTAGGGCCTTATTTTGGACCAAGCACTTGTGTGTTTGGTCATGTATGTTTTGTACATGTTGTATAGGAGAAGAAATAGAAGGCATGAGACAAGACTGAACTGGAAGGAGTGCCGAAAAAGTGTGTGGGTGATGAACTGTGAGAAAATAGAAAGGAGAACATCTTAAGGCAGAGTGTATACTATTGTTGTATGAGAATTCAACTAAAGGTATGGCCTAATGCCAATTCATAATCAAGGTGGAGTTTAAACATCGTAAACTCTGTCATAAACTTTGGTTGACTCTTTCTGTGTGTCCATCCAATTGTGGATGGAATGTTGACGACAGAGCTACTTCTATACCTAACGTGGAACATAAGGTTTTCCAAAATTTAGATTTGAACTGTGGACCAAGGTCCAAAATTATATTGCTAGGAAGACCATATTAACGTACAATTTGACTTAAATGTCACTAAAGTCAACAGCTGAAGGCAATTTCCTCAAGGGGATGAACTGAACCATTTTAGATAACAAGTCAACCACTACTAGAAGGGTGGTATGTTTATTGGATTCTGGAAAATTTGTCATAAAATCTACACTAACTGTATGTCATTGTGTAGGGGGAATGGGTAATGGTTGTAAAAGACCATCAGGAGCTGTGTGTAGTGAACTATTTCTAGCACAAACCACACATAATTTAACATACTCTTGAACATCCTTTCAGATTGTATTCCACCTGAAATTTCTTAAACATCTTTCAAGAGTTTTAAGGATGTCTGGATGGCCTGCTAAAGCTGTGTCATGATGCCATTGCAGAAACTGTTTTTGGAAATCTTCCTGTGGAATAAATAATTTATCTTTATAGAAAAGATAACCATCGTTAATAGTATGACCAGCTTTCTACAGCCATTCCTGCTGTTCTATTTGTTGAGATTAATTTTAACCGTAATCAGGAAAGAATCAGCGATGGATGCTGCTACAACTCAACTAGATGGTATGATTCTCTGAGTGGGTGAGGAAATATCTATCTCCTGTTCTAATTTGGATTATGTATCTTTTTTTTTGTGTCCTCATACATGCCGTCAGGAACGCTCTAGATGGGATTCCTCACCACCTTCCAAACAGGCACATTCGATATCCACCCTTGTATAATGCCTATAAAGGAGAAGCAGAGTTCTCCTAGAGATAAGACTGTATCCTAGTCCCACTCCCGTTCACAGCACCTGGAAGACCGTATGTTACCAAGGAGGACCGGACCAACAGTCGCCTGGCATAATCATCGGACCGATTTTACTTCTTCCTCCGGGTCACTAGAGCCGCCCAGATCTTACAAATACTAGATTCGTCACAGGCCATATCTGATTGACTGGTCAAAATAATATGCTTTAGATAGTCCGCAAAGGAAGGGGGGATTTCAGATTTCCAAGCTCTACAAATTTCCCTTCTAGCGATAATTATTACGTAGAACACAAATTTCGCAGCTGGAGCGTTCATACAATGATCCGACATAACACCAAAAAAGATTAATCTTGGGCTAACTTCAATCCGCTGGAGCAACACGTCCTCAAGAAAACCACATACCTCAGTCCAGAAGAGCTCGATTCTTGGACAATTCATAAACATGTGCAAGTCATCTGCGGCTGGGTACTTACATCTGGGGAAGTTATAAAACCTCCCGGTTACTTTAGACAGTTTCCCAGGAGTCCAGTAAACTCTGTAGGCAGTATAAAGATGATTCCTCCTGAGTGTAGCTGGTTTCACCACTGCCTGCAACATAATGAAAGAGTCACACCAAAGTTTCCACATTCCCTCCACCTCCCCTACAAAAACACTGCCCCAGAGTTTCCCAACCTCCAATTCCACGCAAGCCCCAGCTTCCAAAAGGGCCCAGTACCAGAATGAAACTTCACGTTTCCATGTACCCATTCTGGAGACTGAATCAAATATCAGACTTGCGTCATCGTTATCCCATGACTGCATTGCCCACCATGCGAATAACTGGTAGAACTTAAATCTTGTCAGTGTCCCGCCAGTCAGACCTGAGATTGACTCCCAGCTAATCAATTGTGAATCTGTCCGAAGATCTCCCCAAAGTCTGATACTGGCTAATCTAAGTGGTTGGCAAAGTTGATCCTGAAGGCATTTCTTCTATTGTGCATCCAGTTATTTAGTGCTGCTCGCAGGGTCTTAAGTCTGACCTTCTTGTAAAACTTTGGATCGCCAAATTTGTAGAGAAAGAACTCCTGTCCCAGCGGAGCGACCTTTGACCCTGTCACCAGGCAGGTCGCTCCCCTCACCGCCATGCAGCCCCCTGTGTGACCCGTAAGCCCCCGCCTGCATCGCTGCTAAAATACTGTTCTGTTCCTCTGTCATTCTTGCTTTCTGTGCCCGTTTTCTGCCCGTGCTGATTTTGCTCTGCCCAACCTGCTTTTGTGCCCATTTTTGCCCCTGATTGTTGTTGTTCCTGATTGTTGTTGTTCTGCCCGTATTTTCTCTGCTCCCTCGCTCTCCGTGCCCCCCCGCCTCCATTTTCCCGCTGCTGTGTCCCTGCGTCCCCGCCCCCTTGCCTCCCATTGGCCGCCCCGCTCCCACCTCCCAGCTGCTCCTCCCACCCTCTGCCCCTCTTTTGGAGGCCGGGCAGCGGGCGCGCCGGCAAGCCCGGCTGCGCCCGTCCGCGCATGGACCGCGCTCAGCGCCAGAACCCCTGGACCCCGCAACACCAGACTGCACTATGACTCCAGCACCCTCCACGCACTCAACCTCGGACAAAACCACCCCTGCTACCGGGCCATCCCGAAGCGCACCCAAGAGCCTTTCAACTGCCGGAACTGCAGATTCACCAGCATCCAGCCCACCAATCCACCAACCAGAGAACCCAACTACCTTCGCTGCATCCTCCTCAACATCAGCTCCGCCCGCAAGCATGCCATCAAACTCTGGGACCTCCTAGACTCCACCGCCCCCAACGTCGCCTTCTTGACGGAGACCTGGCTGAACGCCACCTCAGCACCAGACATCGCCATAGCCATCCCACAGGGCTACAAGATCTCCCACAGAGACCGCTCCAACAGAGTTGGAGGAGGAATCGCCATCATCCACAAAGACACCCTCAGAGTCTCGACCAACACCGACGACACCCTCACCACTGCCGAGCACATGCACTTCCAGATCCACACCGACCCCAACACCACCCTCAGAGGAACACTCGTCTACAGACCACCCGGACCATGACCACAGTTCAGCGACACCATCGCCGACCTCGTCAGCACCCACGCCCTCGCCTCCACAGACTACATCCTCCTCGGGGACATGAACTTCCACCTCGAGAACAACAACGACGCCTATTCCACCGCCCTAATCGACAATCTTGGCAACCTCGGACTCAAACAGCTCGTGACGACACCTACCCACACCGCCGGACACATGCTGGAACCCATCCTCTCCGCAAGCCCCCATGTCTCGTCTCCTTCAACCACACCACCGAACCCCACTGGACTGACCACAGATGCATCCATTTCACCTTCAGGAAGCCCACCACACAGCACCGCACCCAACAACTGCCACACCGCTGCTGGGGCAAGGTCACCAAGGACCAACTGACTACCACCCTCGCCCTGAGACCACCCGCCGACCCCATCGACCCCGACACCGCCGCCACCAACCTCAAACAGAGGATCAACGACTGCGCCAACACGGTCGCCCCTCTCAAAATTTCCACAACCAACCACACCAACAAGAAAGCCGCATGGTTCACAAAGACCTCCGGACCTCCAAATCACACCTGTCGGAAGCTGGCGAAGAAATGTCTCCGCGACCGTTCACCAGACAGCCACACAGCCCACAAGAACGCCACCCGTAGACACCACCAACTCATCAGGACCACCAAGGGGACTGCCTTCAAGGACCGTCTAGACAACAACACACACAACACCAAAGAGCTCTTCAGCATCGTGAAAGAACTCTCCAACCCCAGCTCCAACACCAACGACAACCCACCATCACAAGACCTGTGCGACTCCCTGGCCACCTTCTTTCACCGCAAGATCACCAACATCCACGACAGCTTAAACTCCGACACCCCCGCACCCACCACTGAGACCACCACCCCTGCGACCTCCACCCGCACAAATCGTCTGACCGCCTGGTCCAATGACAGCGACGAAGACACCATCAAAACCATGAACTCCATCCACTCCGGATTCCCATCCGACCCCTGCCCTCACCACGTTTTCAACAGAGCCAGCACAGCCATCGCGCCCCACCTCCGGAAAACAATCAACATCTCCTTCGAGACAGCAACCTTCCCGGAAAGCTGGAAGCACGCCGAGATCAACGCCTTACTGAAGAAACCCAAGGCGGACCCCAAGGACCTCAAGAACTTCCGGCCCATCTCCCTGCTCCCGTTCCCGGCAAAAGTAACAGAGAAAATTTTCAACAAACAGCTAACCCGCTACCTCGAAGACAACAACATCTTGGACCCTTCCCAATCAGGCTTCCGCAGCAACCACAGCACCGAGACCGCCCTCATCGCCGTCACCGACGACATCAGGATCCTGATGGACAAAGGAGAAACAGCCGCCCTCATCCTCCTGGACCTATCAGCAGCCTTCGACACGGTCTGCCACCGCACCCTATCAGCACGTCTCCAGGACGCCGGAATCCAAGAGAAGGCCCTGGCCTGGACCACATCCTTCCTCTCCAGCAGAACCCAGAGCGTCCGCCTCCCACCCTTCCGCTCAAAAACCACAGAGATCATCTGCGGCGTCCCACAGGGATCCTCCCTCAGCCCGACGTTGTTCAATATCAACATGGCGCCGCTCGCCCACGTCGCACGACAACATCATCTCAACATCATCTCCTACGCCGACGACACCCAGCTGATCATATCCCACACCGAAGACCCCCGCACCGCCAAAGCCAACCTCCACAGAGGAATGATGGCCGTCTCCGACTGGATAAAGGACAGCAGACTGAAGCTGAACTCAGACAAGACGGAGGTCCTCATCCTCGGACCCACCCCATCAGCCTGGGACGACTCCTGGTGGCCCACATTGCTAGGCACAGCCCCGGAACCCACCAACCACGCCCGGGGTTCATCCTCGACTCCGCCCTCTCCATGACCAAGCAAGTCAACACCGTCTCCGCTTCCTGCTTCAACACCCTCCGAATGCTTCGTAAGATCTTCAAATGGATCCCTCCTGACAAGAGAAAGACCGTCACCCATGCCCTCATCACTAGCAGACTCGACTACGGGAACGCCCTCTACTCAGGAACTACAACCAAGCTCCTGAAATGACTACAACGAATCCAGAATGCCTCGGCACGACTGATCCTCAACGTCCCCTGACGCAGCCACATCACACCCCACCTGAGAGGCCTACACTGGCTCCCCGTCAACAAGAGGATCACCTTCAAACTCCTCATCCACGCACACAAAGCACTACAAAACACCGGACCCACATACCTCAACGACCGACTCAGCTTCCACACCCCCACCCGCAGGCTCCGCTCCGCCAACCTTGCCCTCGCCACAGTTCCTCGTATCCGGAAAACCACCGCTGGTGGCAGATCCTTCTCCTACCTCGCCGCCAAGACCTGGAACGCTCTCCCTACGAGCCTACGACAGACCCAGGACCTGCCGACCTTCAGAAGACTTTTCAAGACCTGGCTCTTCGATCAGTAGCAGCCTCCCCCCATTCAGCGCCTTGAGACCCTCATGGGTATGTAGCGCGCTTTACAAATACATGGATTGATTGATTGATTGATTGTTAGCATGGCCTGAGATAGTAGACCCAGAGAGGAAGAATCCATTTTATTAGCCAGGATTCTAAAATTCTTAAAATGGAAAGCACGGCAATAGGAAAGTAGGTCGGGTAAAGCAAGGCCTCCCAGCTTTTAACCTCTCCTGAGCTTTTTCCAGGCAATTCTCGGGGTTTTTGTGGCCCATATTAAAGACCCAATTTTGCCTTGAAGTATAGCGATGTCCTTAGTGCTAAAGGATAGAGGGATTGAATTAAACAAAAAGGTTAATTAGGGCAATATTATCATTTTGAAAAGGTTGACCCTCCCGTAGATGTTCAAGGGGAAATTCGCCCAGCGCAGCAAAAGGCTGCCAACCTCTTTAGACACCTTCTTTCAGCTATTTTATGTATCTACCAGCTTCTGGGCTAGGTGTATCCCAAGGTATCTCATTTGACACTTTTCCCCCTGTATTGTATTTGCACAGTTCCATCCCATTATTTCAGTTTTTTCTTTATTGATTTTATAGCCCAAGACTATACCAAATCTCTCAGCCAATTCGAACAACCTGGGTATGGCTTCTGCGGGATTAGAGGTATACATAAGGAGGTCGTCGGTATAAAGAGCAAACTTGAGCTCCAGATCTCCGATTTTAAAAGGTTTAATGAGGGAATCTGCTCTAAGGGAGCATCCGAAAGGTTCAATATATAGATTAAATAATAACGGTGACATAGGGCACCCCTGACAAGTGCCTCTTAGAATACTGAACCATTCTGTCAAAGCACCATTAACTAAAACTTTTGCTCGAGGGTTAAAGTAAAGGGATTTGACAGCCTCCACGAAATTTATGGGAAAACCAAATTTTTGCAGAGTCTCCCAAAGATAAACCAGTTCACCTGATCACACGCCTTAGCGGTATCTATTGCAACTATAGTGAGAGGCATCTTTTTACCTATTGCAACACCTATTGCCCATATGACTTGAAAGGTGAGTTCGTTTAGCTGTCTTCCAGGTATAAAACCCCTCTGGTCTGGATGTACAATGCTCTTAATAATTTTCGCCATCCTTGCAGCTATTATCCCAGCAGAGATCTTATGATCCGAATTTAGCAGTGAAATCGGTCTATATGCCTCGATTTTCTACGGGTGCTTATTCTGTTTAAGGATCAAGGACACCATCGCTTCACACCATGACACGGGGGTGCATTCTCCCTGCAAGTATATTTTATTAAACAGGATTCTTAAAACCGGCACCACCTTGTCCAATAGGCCAAGATAGACCTCTATTGGGATTCCATCCGGACCGGCTGCTTTACCCCTACTCATTTTTTTAAGTTGTTCCCTAGTTTCACCATCGGAGATACTGGTGCGCAGGAACAGCCTATCAGCTTCAGACAACTGAGGGAGATCCCTTGAGTTTAACCACTCCCTAACTTTCTCCGGTCTAGAGCCGATATCTTCCTCAGACAAATTAAGCATAAATGACCTTGCCTCCTCTCTAATCTTATCGTCATCATGTAACAGGGTACCTGACTCTTTTTGTACCAGGCTCTTTATATGGTTTCTGACCCTATCTGCCCGTGACTTCCATGCCAAGAGGGAACCACATTTTTCGCCATGGGCGAAATGTTGTAATTTGCTGACATTCCATCTATCCTTCAGGATCTTATCTGTATTGGCCTGGAAGTCTGCCTGAAGAAGCGCCAACTCTCTTTTAAGCTGCGGCATAAGATTCCGAGAGGTCAGTGCTGCCCCCTGTAACTCGGCCTCCTTTTCCTTAATCCTATTGAGCCTATCTGCTTCAGCCTCTTTCATAGATTTTCTTTTAATAATCATTGCAGAGCTTAATAGCCCCTCAAATAGGCTTTAAAGGTCTCCCACACTATCTGGTCAATAGCAGAATCTGTGTTAAACCTGAAAAATTCTTCTGTTTTTACTTCAAGCTCAGACCTCACCCCCTCATCTAGTAGGAAGGTCATATCCAGAGTCCACCTCCTCTGTCGTTCTTTATGCTTAAAGGTAAGTACCAGCTCAACAGCGGAATGATCTGATAGGGTCGCCGGGATATAAGCTATAGACTCGAGCTCTAAAAACATACTCTGATCCACCACTTGAATGGTGTTTGTATTTTTAGCTATAGAAGGAAAAATCCCTTACGTTACCATTCTTAACCCTCCAAATGTCTATCAGGTTAAACACCTTAATGAAATTTTTGGGCACAGAAAATGTTTTGGGTGGAATAGTGTGTTTTGCTTTAGAAGTCCGGTCTAACTGCCTATCAAAAACCAGATTAAAATCGCCTCCAATTATGACAGGAGCAGATGAATTTAGCAAGCTGGCCTCTAGATTTATGAGAGGCCCGAGTTGTCTTTGTTTGGCCCGTAATAGGCAGCACAAACTATCGGGGAACCACAGATTGTCAGAGTGGCCACCATCCACCTCCCCGACTGATCTGTATCTAGTTTTTCAACCTTTATCCCCATATTGCCTCTTATGATCAATGCTACCCCTCTAGTGCAACCCCTTTGTTTAGAGCATAGCATGTCCTGAGCCCAACTAAGCTTACCGAACCCCTGTTTGCATTCAAGGGCCTCTAGATGGGTTTCCTGTAACAAGCAGATATGGGCCTCACTATTCTTTAGAAACTCACAGACCCGGGACAGCTTCCTACTATTCCTTAAACCATTAACATTCCAGGTGAGGAATTTAATTTTGTTCGACCAACTCATATTCAAACCAAAAAACTTCCCAACTTGAGCTGACATGTTCTACTTTTACTCGTATGAGGACACATTTTTCTGTTTTCCCCCCTTGCTCCCAACACCCTGTGCACCCCTCCCTCACCCTCCCATGAGGAACCCCCCTTACATCCCTTGGCGATAACAAAATGCCTATTTGGGACCCCCCGAAGCAGCAAAGGCACCTTACCCATTCAAAATAAGAATCTAACTCATACCCGCTAATACCCAATAGGCCGTGAGCCCCATACTATCTGTGTGGAAAAAAAATCCCCTAATTTGTTAAGTTGCATTTTTCCCCCGTACTCAATCCATGTCTAAAAGGGAGCATACCGGACTCCTAAACCATTATGACTACCCCCTCATCTGGGCTAAAACAGCATCTACATCTTCAGGGCACCTAAGGTTGTGCATTTTATTTTTCCCAATGCGGGAAATATCATTTGAACCTGTGCCCCCAAACTCGTCAATTCTGGCATTCCAGGGCCCAGGGCCCAGCTCCCACTACCTTTGCACTGTTCTCTTTCCCAGATCGGAGCGAATTTGATAAAGCCCACTGGCATAATGCAGTGCCTTCTCAGTCAAGGCTCTCCCCAGGATCAGTTCTTTGACCATATACGTCTGGAAGTTGACTAGTATTTTCCTGGGGGCTTTCCTATCAGGGTGCAGCTTAAAGGGATCCCTGTCCACTCTCTGAATCTCTGACTCAAGATCAATGTCTGCTCTGTCTTTCAACACTCCCTCCCTTAAAAGTTTACACACAAATGCCTTACTGTCCCCCTTCTCTGCCCCCTCTGGGATTTTAAGGATTCTCAGGTTGTTTACCGTGCTTGCATTTCAAGCCTCTCCATGTCGGTCTGTAGAGATCTATTTTGAGCTTTTAAGGCCTCTATATCGTTCGTATTCCCCTGCATGGATTCTGAAAGGGATTTAACTTCAAGTTCGAGAGTCCCAGTTCGTGCACAAATATCATCCAATTTCGACTCTAGGGCTTCACACTTCTCATGGATCCCCTTCTGATTTGCCTCTGATATTTAAAACTTAGAGAGCAGATCACCACTTAGGGACTGAAGCAACGACTCAAGCTGTGACTGGCTACTGTCTGTTCTCTCCCCCGCCCCCCGAAACCTGCATTACCAGACCTTTGTATACTTCCTTTCTGGCTGCTAAATCAGAATCGCTAACTGCAATAGGTGAAAGTGCTGGTAAGGCTGATAGAGCAGGTGGAGAAGGTGTAGTGGCGGCAGCAGTGACAATAGTAGCAGAAGTGGTAGCGGAAACACAGGACTGATTTAGCACAGGAGAAATGTCGCAAGAAGGGGGTTTCAATTGATTATCCCCTATGGCATCACCAGTATCTTTCTCTAATTCTGAAATCTTCATGAGAGGAAAAAAGCGGTTGTAAAAAATAATTAAAGGGGGACTCTGCAGTGGGGCTGGGACCGGCTCCTTAGAAATCACTGCTTGCTCCATAATCTTGAAGTAAGATTTAAGTGAGGGGGTAGTTTTTAATGGGGGGCGGGTAGCTTTAGACACCCTTGGCTTCTTAATGTCCCCTAATTTGGTGGCCTTCCTTTTGCGTGGAGTTGTGGGGACCACCCCTCCCGTACACTCTGTGGAATCCAGACCACTTTTGGTCTTAGGCTCAGACTGGGAGCGCAACTGGTACTGATTTGTTACAGGAGGGACCGACCCCCTTTGGAGATCCAGTGCAGGCACTCTCCCCCCACAACACCCCCCCAAAACGCAGCTTTACTGGGGAGTCAAACTCACTCCTGAACCCCTGCACTGCTGCTGTTCCCCTAACCCCAGCGCCCGAGATAGATGTCAATTCAGAGGCGGTGGAGTCAGAATCCATGTAATCTGACTCACTCCCAGCCGGCATCCATCTTACCAGGTTACAGCAGGAAACGTAGTAGCGCTCTGTTACCGTAGCGCCCAGCACGTAGATCGCTCGCCGTAGAGTCCCGTGGCCTGCTCCTTCCGACCCCCGAAAGCTAACTTTCGCAGCTGCTGCCTGAATCGTATCCAGAGCCTCGTCCGGTGACCACCGTAGCCGCAGTACGCTGTTGGCTCCACCTCCAGACCCATACGAGCCTCAGCTGCTCAGCTGCCGCTGCCTCAGCCACCGCGGGGAAAAAACAAAGAGACCGGCTCCCAGCTCGCAAAATTCAGACAGGCCCTCCACCGGTAGGAAAACAAAGAAAGTATTAAAAATAGAGTGCTCAAACCTAAGCTAAGAAGGTGCCACATCCTTACCGAGCATTCTGCTGTAGTGCTGTTCTAGAAACACTGCATATCGATAGTGTGTGCCTCGCTGCTCCCGGAGCTCCCGCGACTGGCGTCAGCCCACCCCCATGTTCCTCCGAAAACCAATCTGGATAATGTATCTGATTGTACTTGTTAAACTCCAGGTCGATAAGTGATAGAAAAATCACAATCACTTAAAAAGTTAAGCCACCTCATCTGTCTTGGTGTTAGTGCTTTTACTGAGGTAAAAAATTGTAAATTTTTGTGATCGCTAAATATATTGAGAGTGTGTTTTACTCCCAAAAGATGATGTCTCCATTCAGTGAAGACTGCTTTTATTGGCAACAATTCTTACTCAGCTATAGTGTAATTCTGTTCTGCTTTCAGAAGCTTTCGTGAATAGTAGGCTAATGGATGTAAATGACCTGTTTCAGGATTTTCCTTGGATAGCACTCCCCCAATTGCCACTTGGGAAGCATCAGCTTTAACAAAGAATGGCTGCTCAGGGTCTGGATGAGCAAAGATAGGTAATGTAGTGAAAGCCTTCTTTAAATTCTGAAAGGCTAGTTCTGCCTTTCCTGTCCAAATACATTTTTGGCCCTTTTTTAGCAGTTGCTTGATGGGTAGAACCATGGTAGAAACATTTGCAATAAACCGGGATTAAAAATTAGCGAAGCCAAGCCCTATTTCTATGTCTTTAACAGTAGTTGGTGAAGGCTAGTTTAAAATGGCTTCTACTTTTTAAGGATCCATGGTAATCCCTTTTGGAGAGAGGATATACCCCCAAAACACCACTGAAGTGATATGAAAAATGCTTTTTTCTAATTTGTCCAATAAGAAATGCTCTAGCAACCATTGAAGAATAGCCCGTACATGCATTATGTGCTCTTGCTCGTTTAAAAAAAAAATCTAAATGTCGTCAAAATAGACGATAGCACATACATCCAAAAAATTATGTAAGACTTCATTAATTAAATAATGGAATGCCGTAGGGGCATTACATAGCCCAAACGGCATTACTGTATATTCAAAGAAGCCAAATTTTCTTTGAATAAGTGGTCTTCTATGCATCCCCCGCTTTGACGCGTGTAAAATGGTAAGCGCCCGTAGATCTAATTTTGAATAGATGGTGGTACCTGATCTAAGAGTATTTGGTATGAAATGCAAGGGATAGCAATGTTTTATTGTGGGCTTGTTAATCACTCTAGAATGGATGCAGGCCATCAAATCCCCCTTCTTCTTTGCCACAAAAAAAGAGGCTATGAGTCATATGAAGTTGAGTGTCATATGAACCCTCACTCTAGGAGTTCATCCAGATATAGTCGTAAGTATTTAGTTTCTGGTTCAGAAGGGGCATAGATCCTGCTACAGGGTAAGATGGCACCAGTTACTTAATCAATTTAGCAGTCATAAATTCTACGCGGTGGTAATTGTGTAGTCTGAACTGGATCAAAAACATCAGAGAATTCTTAGTGGACTTGCGGTAGACTGTCCGATGAGACACTCTGTGTGACTGGGTAATGCAGAGGAGTACTAGGATGTTGTGCCTCCTGATAACAATAAATTCTACAATACGCTGAATCTAATGTTACAGTCTGCAAACTCCAGCCTATGTTAGGGTTGTGACATTCTAACCAGGGGATGCCAATAATCACTCCAAAAGTGGGAGTGTCGATCAGATCGAATCTTGCTTCTTCTGTATGACCATTCTCACAGGCCAAAATTAGTGGTGTGGTATGATATCGAACGAGTCCTGAGGATAGGTCAGACCCATCAACTGCTGTCACAAGCTATGGTTCATCCTGCGGTACATGTATGATCCCTATCTTTTTGGCCAAGGTTAAATCAAAATATTACCTGTGGCTCCGGAGTCAATCAATACAGATAAACGGTTGTCTTTTTTGAGGGGATAAGATGAAAGTTATTCTAATAGTCATGGTCTGGGAACCTTATTGATGATATTAGTGATATATTGTTGGATACCTGGAGCATCTTCTCTCGAACAAATGATCTCTGATTTCTCTGAGAGCATTAGTTTTCCTGATCCTTGCAAATAGTTTTCAAACCAACTACCATCTTTATCACTTTCGGCAAGCTATTAACTAGTCTGTCATCAAAGAGCTGCATGCAAACTGCAAGTTATATATTAGAGCTATATGTTATTTTTTGCCCAATCTTTCATTAACCTAATCTTGCAAAAAGGGTTCATTTGGGTAGAAATCAATTCTTATTGGAGAGAACCCCTAACAATGCTTCATGTTTTAAATTCTGAGTTTGCGCTTTTCCAGACCTAGAACTCTTAAACTATATTACCTACAAACAATGCAATCATGGATGACATGTGACTCCTATACCTTTTAGCCCTGTCTGATGTAACATTCCCTATATACTGATTTACACACATAGGATTGTATCTAGGCAATGTGTGTATGAGCAAAGTGCCCTAACACACCTTACACTGGTATGAGAGGCACTATAAAACTAAATTAATCTGAGAAACAGTGGTTATGTTATGGAGACTTGAAGGGAAGTGTTAAAGGGTGGTACTGAGGGAATGCGTGTGTGAGGGTGGTCATTGGGGGGCGCCAACAATGCCGCACAGGGCGCCACGCCGCCACCAGTGTTAAAGCCGGCCCTGAGTGAAGTAACCTTTTGCGAAGGGCAGGAATATTGCATAATGTGCAGTGTGGTGGTGGGTGACGGCCGTCGCAGCAGGTCACGTCACTGCGTGGTAGTAGTAGCATGATGTAAAATGTGTTAAAGAGATGATGTGCAAACAACTGACAGGAGTATGTCAGCCATCACCCTCTCAGTGTCCTCCATTAATTTAATTTGAGCTTTAAAGCCATCTATAATGCCAAGCCGCCACCTGAGCAATTGATTACCCAGGCCAGGCCGCCCCATTGAATTGTACATGCCACTGGCTTTCTTCAGTGACTTGTGGGGATTTATTTTTCCCAATAATTGTTTGCTTTTATTTATGGTGGAGGCTGGCAGAGCAGCAGTAACTGTCTCTACTAAGGAAATACTTTTGCTTAATGAAGTTTATTTATGCCTGTACTTTCTTAACTTTATTATTGCCACATAAGCTATGTAAAAATGATACCTTTGAACTCACAGACTGTTAAAATTGGCGTACCCTACCCCAGTATTGTCAATCAGCACATACAGCACTGAAATTGTCCGTTTTCAATGCATTAGTGATTTTAGCTAATTTATTCCAAAATTGTGCTTTACATGCACTTTTGATTTAATCTTTTTCAAAATGTTCATAGGGCAGGGGATAGGGGAACACCCTATCAAAACCTTACTATGAGGTTTAGCAGTACCAGTTGATGTGGGTGGAGCAAATATAGTAAGTGGGTGGAGCCAGTGGATGAAGTGGGTGGAGCCATAGAAAAGTGGGTGTGGCCTCAGACAAACATTTAAGCACCTGCACTTCACATTTTACAAATTACGCCATATTGGGCGAGGTTCACCTGGATGATATGTCCCAATTTCCCCATGAAGCCTCACTAAGGTGTACTGATGGGAATACTGCCACCTGATGACTCCCCGGGGGGGAAAGGGAAATAGGACAACAAACAACAAATAGAAACAGAAAAAGAAATGCAGGTTCTTGCAGGAACTGCTTGTTGTAGGACGTTCGTACACTACCCGCGCAAGTCCTGTTGGTAATCATTAGGCATGGGCGGATTTTGCGAATTGGCAATTCGCGAAATTGCGTATTTACGGATTCGCAATCCGTGTTCGCAAGTGTTTCTGCGATTTCGCAAGGGTTTTTTACCAGTTCGCAAACGCGAACTTACTTGTCGGGTAGCAATGGTCGCAACCATGTTGTTTCTATGTCTGGTTCATCACAGCACCCTCTGTTTTCACCACTGCCACCCTCTATTCACCACTGCCACTCTCTGGCTCACCCATACCACACTCTGGTTCATCACTGTAGAATATGGGGGTAAAAGCACACCTGCCCTGCCTCAACTGACATGAATTAATTTGGGGCTGATGAATGTGTCACTGAATTTGAGCTGGCACCTGCTTCCTTAGCTGTACGTGCTTCCTCATTAACGATGAGCTTGAACTTTTGCACCTGCTAAGTGCTTTCAGTTTTGTAAAATTCGTTAGCACACCTGCTTGCCTCAACTGACATGAATGAATGAGGGGCTGATTAATGTGTCACTGAATTTGAACTTCCAGTCTGGCACCTGCTTCCTTATCTGTAATTGCTTTCTGTTGCAGTGTAATTTTTTTAACAGGACCTTTGTGGCATACTTGTAGCTATTCTCTGAGCCTGCTGTGAGGGTCAGAGCAGGGTCATAGTATAGTTGCAAGTAGGCAACTGAACTCTGGAGGGGCCCCTCAGGAAGCACTACAGGGAATGGTTACTAATGATAAGATTGAACTTTTGCACCTGCTGAGTGCTTTCAGTTTTGCAAAAATCGTTTTTCTGCACAATATATTTTATTTAATGTTCTGAAAAAGTTCCAAAATTGTAGTTGCAGCAACTGTAATGCCCCAAACAAACTTACTTGTGAAATTTCTAATCCAAAAGTGATCCAAAGAAAGTCAAAAAGGCCTCAAATCCAAATATCCAGCAGCATCCACAAAAAGTAATCCTTCCAGGTCAAGATCCAAATCAAAGTGACCAGGACATGAACAAAGCACTTGGAGGAGCCTGCTGGACAGGAACAGGAAGTTGGAGACTGTGGGGCACTTCCTTCCTCCCACCCCCCCAAAATGGACTCCTTGCAAAAAAAAGTGCAGGCAAATGTCAACCTGAGGAGTTATTCTGATAAAAAATCATTTTCAGAAGGTTTATGCTGACTGCTGGTGGATTTCTTGTGCGAAATTGCAAATTTTGCAATTTCGCAATTGCAAGATTGACGCTGCCCGCCGCATCTACGTGTTCGCAAGTGTTCACTCCCACAATGCGTGATCACGGGCCTTTATGACGTACTCGCGTTGACAAACTCTCGCTGTGCAAGGTGGCAAGCCGCGATGACGTAATAGCGGTCGACAAACTCCCGCAGGATCCCGCAGCAAGATCCAAAATGGCGCAGCACACGCAAACATGGAGAAAAACAACTCTTCAAACGCTGAATGACGGTAAGTGAACGCTGTGCGCCGCAAAATTGTATAGTATTCTATTTGGCAAGAGCGACCAAGCAAAAAATCTGCTTCGCACGGATTTGCGAATTTTCGGCAAATTCGCGAGAGTTCGCGGATTGCGAATTTGCCGAAAATCCGCAAAATCTGCGAGCGGAACGGATTTTACGCCCATGCTTAGCAATCATTTCTGGTTCTAAGCATTTGCACCATTAGTAATCATGCTGAAAAAGAACACCCTCATTAGCCCCCTATCAATGTGTGGTAATTGGAAATATAAATAGTCAATACTAATTAGAAGAATACCACCAAAATACAGGATCCCGTATCCAACGTTCAATGACGTACCACTTCTGTAACTCACTGTATCAAATCACTTCTCAGATTACATCTATAAGCACATCCGTACTTATGCCTCTGTAATGCAAACAGTATCACACAAATCATAAGTCTTGTAATAATCCTTTAAATATTTCTAATTCAATGTATATTCAAACAATTATAGTTACCAGGGATTTTCTTCGTAGATTATGCTTCCAGTAACCTATGCATAACAATTATTTTTTAATTTAGCATACGCTTTAGATAGAACAAGATTATTCAACAGGATATTGTGGGTGCTACTATCGAATAACAAAGACATTGTAACATGTGCAACTTAGGCTGCCCTGTAACATATAGACAAGTATCAGAAGGTCAGGAGTGATTGTCTCTCAATTAGGTTACGATGGGCAATAGAACAAAAGTAATGTTCCAGTGGCCAGGCCAATCGTAAATACAGAAAGAAAAGTTCTACACGACTTGAATTTCGACTTGAATTCCAGGATTAAATAAAAATAAACATTGTTTCCTTCTCACCGTGTCTCTTTGTGAACGCAGTTCTCAATCGTCTGTTTTTTAAAATACAAGCATGTGAGTTAAATTGTACCTGCAAAACAGGAAGCTTAAGTAAAATAACCTGTAGTCTGTCTTCTTGTTGTTACTAGGCTACGGCAAGCTAGACTGAAGGTCACGACCAAAGTCGCCACACGGATCGCTTGTCTTTGCAGAGGAAGCCGAGAAAAGTTGCAGCTCAACAAAGGAGCCGAAACGATGTGGAACCAGGTAAGTGGGAGCAGAAGCGATGAGGGAAAGTGATGAACAATGCTGCCATACACCTTAGGTAGCCAGTGGTGGAAGCAATGTATACGCGTGCCTCTCTATACAAGAAAGGCACGTTCGAAACATGGGTGCCTGAGGGAGCGCAGTGAAGAGTCTCCTGAGTGCATGACATGTTTGTGTTTACAGGCAATACACATGTGCATGTCCTCCATGATCTCTTTTGTGCACAATAAATATGCAAGACAGTTAAAATACACATGTGCACACGCTCCATGATTTTTGTGTGCACTTTATTAACAATTGATGGCAGTCAATGCACATTTCCCTTTAAATAATTTGTACACTCAGTATTTACGATTGATAGCAGCTAATGCTCACATGATTTTAAAAAGTACAATCAGTATTTTATCTTGGGCATTCTAGGCTACTATTGCTTTTCATATAAAATCAAGAAGAACTGGCACGAAGTCGAAGCCTTTAGTGTGTTTTTTGAAAACCGATAGGTTTCTTAAGCAAACCCTCACCCACTAACCTACTTAGTGGCATGCTTCATCATCGGGTCCCACCCAAGGTGCCGAGTGCACCCAGGGTGTGCTACGATGCCTGAACTACAGCGGAGCTGGTTTTTTGTTTTTTTTTGTCTATAGTACAGTGATTGGTGATATTAAAACTATATATAGGGTCTCCTTCAGAAAATAGAGGTAATTTATTAATGGAACTCTATGACAGGGTTAAAAATAAGAGCAGACGGATACGTTTAGAGCTTTATGTTTTCACTGAGGTATCCTAAAAAGCAGGTCTACATGGTTCAGCCAGACTATGTCATATGCTGGCTTCCCTCAGGACCAGGTCAAAATGTTGCGTGAACTGGCCTATGGTAGTTCTCCAAAGACCAGAATGTGAAAAGTGAGCACACGCTAAGGTTGGAATTGCAGGAGAAAAACTACTTGTTTCCTCCTACTACTAATTCTTTATAGTAGTGCTGATGAAATCTGAAAAGAAAGTTAAAATGACAAAACAAAAATAGTAATCATCACGACACACATGAAATATATAGTACATATACATGAGAAAGGCATGCACTCATGTGAGCCACACGCAGTGTCAGGCTCGATCTATTTTGATCTATGAGGTGGTGACATAAAAGGGGACGTCCATGAATCCGCACAGCGGACGCGGGCAGCGGACGCGCCGGACCTGTGCCGGAGTCGTGCCAGAGTCCTGCCCGTCTGCGCCCGTAGGCGCTAAGGAGGCGCAAGAGGCCAAGGAGGCCTCCACCCTCCTTGCTTATTCTCCCTCTGCTCTTAGGAACCTGGATTGTGCAAGCGGTGCATTAACTCCGACTAACCTAGATCATATCTCCTCACTAGGCATTGCGCGCAATGTATCCCCTTCATCTTCTTGCAGCAAGCACCCAGCTGGTCTCAGTACTACTGAAACGCGCATCCGGGTCCTATATTTAAATACACGCTCATTGGTAAAGCATCAATCTGATCTCTTTCTCCTTCTCATCGACGAAAGGCCTGATATCCTTCTACTCACTGAGACCTGGCTGACTGATGATTCTCTCCCTGACATCCTAGCAGCTCTGCCCCCCGATTATTACCTGCTTAACACGAACCGACCTTCTGGCCGTGCTGGCGGTGGGGTGGCAGCTGTCATTCGAAAGGAGTTTACATTTATTTCCACGTCTTTTTTCACTCTCACCGACGTGGACAACCTCATCATCAGCTTGGAGACTGGAGAGGGAGCTCTCACCATCATTATTCTTTATCGTCCTCCCCACCCTATGCCTCTGTTTTCTGTTGCCTTCGGTGAACAGTTAGCCAATTTACTCACCTCATCTGCTCGAGTCGCCATTTTGGGCGACTTTAACTATTGGTATAATGACAGCGACGCTGGTCCTCATGCGGCCGAGCTATTCGAAGTTCTCGCCAGCTTTAACATGACTCAACTTGTCACTTCTCCTACCCATATCGGGGGCCATATTTTAGATCACATCTGGACTCACAACCTTACTCTCTCCTGTCCTGTGATCACTCCCTGTATTTGGTCTGACCACTACTTGATCGACACGGTGATCACAGTCAGGGGCTGTATGAAGGTCCCTCCCCTGGCAGGTGGGATTGCACGTAAATGGAGCACCCTTGACTCTCAGGCTTTCCTTTCGTTCCTGGCTGAGACTCGCCCTGCGCCGTCTAGTGTCGTGACTGTTCATACGCTGGAGGAGGATCTCACTGGCTGGATTACCAGCACCAGCGACCGCTTTGCCCCTCCCTCCAGATTCCCCCGTTCCCGGCACAGCAAGTCCCACAAGTGGTTTAACGCCTCCCTGAAAACCCAGCAACTCGAACTGCGCCAGACAGAACGTAGGTGGAGACGTAACTACTTACCCATCGACAGAGAGCTATAGGTCGCTGCGTGGAAAAAATATAAAGATGCAATTACGGCAGCAAAAGCTCTTTACATCTCGGATAGGATCCTCACTGCTCCCAATAAATCCAAGGAGATTTTTTCAGTTATGAGGGAGCTCACGTCTGACGCAAGGACTCTTCCCTCTCAGACTCCGACGCAAGAGTCCTGCAATGCCTTAAATAGGTTCTTCATCGACAAAATCATCAAGATCAAGAATACTATTCCCCCTGCCTCCCCTGATGGCATGCTAGCATCCCCTCCTGAAAATTCACTTTCATTATCATCCTTCCCCACCCTTGACCCCAGTACTTTGGCCAAACTTGCTGTTCGGGTCAAATCCGGCTCGCCTAATGATTGTTGCCCTCCCTCTGTCTTCCGTGACATCTGTCTGACTCTACCGGACTGCATTCTGCCTCTGTTAAACACCTCTCTCGAGGCAGGTGAGGTGCCCAACTCCTTTAAGGAGGCTGTCCTGGTGCCCCTGCTGAAGAAGCCTGGAGCTGACCCGGACGATCTCGCCAACTATCGGCCTATTTCTCTCTTGCCCTACCTCTCCAAACTTTTGGAGGCACATGTCACCATCTGCCTCTCTAACTTTATCGAGTGTTCCAACTTTCTCGAATCCAACCAAGCCGACTTCAGACCAGCCCATTCCACCGAGGCTGTGATCCTGGCAGTTATGGATACCCTTAGGGCTAATGCCGATAGAGGGACACCACAGGCGCTGGTCTTATTGGACCTGTCGGCAGCATTCGACACGGTGGACCATAACATCCTCGTCCACCGTGCCGAGCAAGCCGGCATCCGAGGCCTGGCCTCTGCCTGGCTCAAATCCTTTCTGTCGGGCAGAACCCAGGCGGTCTGATTAGGTCCTTTGATAGCTGCGAAGGCCCCATCCTTCTGCGGAGTGCCCCAGGGTTCATCCCTGTCCCCTCTGCTTTTTAATCTCTACCTTCAGCCGCTTATCTACTCTTTGAAGAGGTGGAATGTCACCGTATTCAACTACGCAGACAATCTGCAAATCATCTTTCCGCTCAACTCCCCCAATGCAGCCATCGACTGCCAAGCGGTGTTGGTACACATCCAGCATTGGATGAACTCCCACCAGCTTAAGCTGAACCCGGGGAAGTCTGAGTTCATTCTTCCGGGCAAAAGTCTCACTCATTGGGGCCCACAATTCTGGCCGACTGAGCTTGGCTCCCAGGCCTTCCCGGCAAAATCAGCAAAGAGTCTCGGGGTCATAATTGACACGGAGCTCTCTCTTTAACCTCAGGTGGGTGCGGTTGTGTCATCATGCATGTTCCAGCTCAGAAAAATCAGGAAAGTCTCTCACCTCCTTACACCGGAGGCTCTGATACAAGTCCTGATTGCCTTGGTGCTCTCCCACCTGGATTATTCAAACTATCTGTACCATGGCCTACCTAAATCCCTCCTCTACAGGCTTCAGATTGTACAGAACCAGGCGGCGAGACTGGCCTATAAAACCCCGAAGTGGCAGTCTGCGAGACCGCTGCTTCGCAGACTCCACTGGTTGCCGGTGGAACGGAGGACTGCATTTAAGATCGGCTGCCTGACTTTTAAGGCTGTGTCCGGGACCTCCCCCGCTTTCCTCAAATCATTGGTCATCCCTTACTGCCCGGTACGCAACCTCCGGTCGTCTTACCGCCAACTCTTAGTTGTCCCTCCTATTAAACTTAAAAAGTTCGGCGGCCGCAGATTCGCCCACCGGGCCCCCACTCTTTGGAATCAGTTGTCCCTCCCACTTAAATCTGCCAACTCCCTTCTGGTATTCAGAAAACGTCTGAAAACCTACCTCTTCACGCAGACTGGCTAGACCCCCGCCTTTACACCTCACAGCACTCAACCAGCGCCAGGAAACCCATGGTGTCAGCGCGCTATATAAGAACCCCTTAAGATAAGATAAGATAAGATAAGATAAGATAAGACATCATTGGACACCCATGAGTGCATCGCAGTTTAAGTAAGGGAAAAATGTGCAACGAATCACCTTGTCAATGTTTGCTTGGCCTTATTCCCTGCGAAGATTCCATCCCGTGCCTAAAACAGAGTGAAGTATTTGGCTAAAAAAGGAAGGCAGAAATGCTTACTAGAGTCACTTTTCAAATATACGGCATGGATCCCGCAAGGGTGCAGTGCCTGTAGTCACACGCTGAAATCAAATAACAAAATGCTAACATGCCGGTATCTCGCTCCGGAGACCCAGCGCAGTAAGGTTTCCTGATAGTTGAGATCAGGGGCTCTACTCACATCATCAAGGTCCAATGCCCTCCGTTTGTATGTCTTGCAGCCTTTGGTGGGGATCCTGAAGATGTGCAGCTGTTCGGAAGTTTAGCATATATTTCAGACCTTGAAAATAGACGCTCTCTGGGGGCATCACCTCTTGTATGGTGCTAATGTGCTTAACTTGACTATTTTTTAAGTATATTGTATAACAAATGAATGCTCAATTCCAATTGGTTGAAATCCCTGGGGAGTATTCTTCATTATTTACAATTCAGATGGAGCGATGTTTAAAAAGGATTTTATTTAAAAGGGATGAGAGTTGGGTAAAACACTATTTTGGACAGTCAATTTGGACAAAAGGGTTTTGCAATGGAGGAGTGATTGAATTATACACAGATAATTTTTCTCTTAGTGGAATACATATTTGTGATTATTATGTATGAGGGATTTGACATGCGGGTGGTTATTCACAACTAGGTATGATTATGTAGTGACAGACTGCCTCTAATATCTTTTGTTGATGCGGCATTTGAATAGGAATTACGTATTTCATCTGTAGTTCTCCTAAACAAAGATGGAAGGGAGTGTTTAATAACTGTCAGAATACTGTCTTGTGGATGAACAAGTATCTTGCTTGTCAGATGTATGAATATTGGTGGTAGATGTGATTATGTGATGGCGAATTGCAGTGCCTGATTGGGTATCAGTTGGGAAATGTGACTAGTGTACTTTGTTGTTTATATCCCAAATAAAATGGTTGGAAAGATAACAAAGTTTGGTAACAGGGCAACTAGTGTCTTTTGGATGTACACGCATCTCGCTTGTCATTGTTCATAATTTGCGCACTGGTAACGAATTCCAAGGGATGTTGTCATTTAATCCGTTCTTCTGGGTCCAGAGACGGTAAATCCAATGTTGATCCTTATTTAATAACAGGTTCTCTGATCTTCCCGGCGTGACATTGATCTGTTCAAAAAAGACCCATTTCATGTCATTAGATGTGTGTCCTGATTTTAGAAAATGGTCGGTCATTCTCATGGTGTTCCTTTTGCAACCAATATTACTTCTATGTTTACCAATTCTTATTTTTATTTATCTGCTGGTCATAATGATGTATCTTAGTCCACATGGGCATTCGATCCTTTACACTACATGTGTGTAATTACAATTGGTATGTTACCTAAAGAGCCAGGTCTTACCTGGTTCTAGTTCAAAAGTTTTAGTAGTTGTTGTCAGGTGGCAGATGCTGCAGTTTCCACATGGAAATTGGCCTGTCACACTAGGAAAGCCCCATGCGTTGAGTACTGATGTGTCCTTCGTTTCTTTTGTGTAGGAGAATGTCTTCATATCCTTTTGGAATTTGGAGATTTTAGACTGTATTAGAAATTCTTTATACAACGAGAAAGGGGTAAGTCCCGTCAATGGCCACAACAATGGGAATCTTTTCCCAACCAAGGCCAAAGATTTTTTCCAGCACCCTTCAACCAACCTCCTCCCCACCCGTTCTATAGCTGGAACCCCCTAGTTCCACCCTGCCCCTCAACATGTCTTCCCTCAAAATCAAAGGCCACCTTTTTAGGGAGAAAAGTGCTACACAACCAAATGATGGACCAAATGCTGAATAAATCATACATTCACCCCCAGCCAAAAGATCTCGGTTAAATGCATTGTTCTTTTGCTCACCATGCCACCCCAGTTTCGATCCAGCCATGTGCAAATTAGTCTGTTTCCGGTCCAGAGAAGACATGGCTTGGCATTTCGAGCTGGATTGTTCCCATGAGGCACAGGATCAAGCCTGATTTGCATTTAGCTGTGTCTGAACTGGGGTGGCGAAGTGAGCTAAAGAACGATGATGGATTCAACCCAGATCTGTGACTGGGGGTGAATATCTGAAAAGTTTCACCACACCATCCATCATCTCCTTGTGTTTGCTTTTTAAGGGAGAGGCAGGAGAGGAATAGGAGGTAGGAGAGGCAGCCAACACGTACACTGGGGAGAGGAAGAAGAGCCAATAGGAACGAATACCAGGAGAAAGTCGAAGGAGTCCCAAACAGGAATGCTGGGACAGAGAATGTAAACCAAAGTCTACCAAAAACAAGACTTAGTATTCAACCTATCCTTGACAACCCTTACACCTACAGAAGAGAGAGTCCTAAATAAAGGACTATGCTTTGTTCCAACCGCACGCCTAGACAAATGTAAACTCCACTGCGAATTGGCAGAATTTTTTAGGAAATTGAAATTAAAAGCATTTTTTGAAAACCAGACTCCAAATGACAATCAAGACAATCAAAGTGACACATGATTAAGACTAAAATCCATCTTCTGCCCTCCTGCAACTTCAAAACCAGTGGAGCTCATTGGCCTTTGAACAGGCAGTTTTTGGGGCGTGGTCTGCCGAGCTGCGGAATGGCCGTTCTGTGAGTGAGCTCCGCTGGCCGAGAAATAATTATTCGCTTATCCGTGCAGGAGGAGAGCTGATGTCGAGCTAAAGTTCAATCATTAACAGTGGAATACTTCCAGAACTGAACGCTGTGACTTGCATCTGCGAGCCCCGCTCTGGCATTATGCTGTGCGACCTGTTGTGAGGAGGCTGTTCACGGAGGCTAGTCCAGACGCTGTGTGGGTGAGCGGCCTCTGAAAATCGAGCCTGCGGCTACTGGGGAGGGGCGGGCCTCAGCCACTAAAACAAAGACATGATCCCACCACCCTGGGGACCCTGAGTGTGGCGCTGGATATGGCTGCCGTGCTGTGTGGTCCCGCTGATAATTTCCCTTTACATGCCCTGATCTCTACAGGTGAGGTGCGGCAAGGAGGTGGCAGTGAAGCACCTTGTGGATTGTAGGCACCATTTTGCAGCCCCACCACATGTGAGCCTGACTCAGCTCTTTCTGGCAAGATATGCCTAGATTGGAACTGATCACCCCATATTAACGGGCAAATCAAACAGTCATGTACTTTTAAAAACCCCACTCAGTGTGTGCCATACCTTGGGCTCTGAAGTCCGTGCTGCCTTGACCCCGAATCACTGAACACCACGCGGCGGCCATCTTCTGCGAAGCACATGTGTCGAGGAGTGCTTTGAAGGTACGTCTGGGGTGCACAGATCGAGCTAGGAGGACAATTGCGATGAACACGCTGGGCTCCACTTTGCATTACAAACTTGGCACTTTGTTGAGGTGAAGCCTATACTTGAAGAGTGGAGACGAATCTCCCTGGTGATGGTGTGATGGTGTGAGGTGATCCCCTCATTCCCCTGGGGACTGAGACTGTGCATTGACCCTCGGCATTTTGATAGGAGCTGACAGGCACGTGAGGGAAGGAGGTAGGAGTGTGCCCTGTACCTCGCTGGATGGAGAGGCTCTGCTGCTCAGACAGGGGACACTGATACGCAATATAGGAAAACAGCCAAATGCTGCATCAACAAAAGATATTAGAGGCAGTCTGTCACTACATAACCATACCTAGTTTTGAATAACCACTTGCATGTCAAATCCCTCATACATAAAACTCACAAATATGGATTCCACTAAGAGAAAAGGTATTAGTGTATAATGCAATCCCTCCTCCATTGCAAAACCCTTTTGTCCAAATTGACTGTTCAAAAAAGTGTTTTGCCCAACTCTCATCCCTTTTGAATAAAATCCTTTTTAAAGCTCGCTCCATCGGAATTGTAAATAATGATGAATACTCCCCCGGAAATTCAACCAGTGAAATCGAGCATTCACTTTTTATTCAATATACTTAAAAATAGTTGAGTTAAGCAAATTAGCACCACACAAGAGGTGATGCCCCAGGAGACAGTCTGTTTTCAATGTCTGACAAGCGAACCATGCCACTGTGTGATGATGTCACGACGTGGACCCTGAGGACGTGCCTCGGACACTCCGCATTATATGCCGACCTTCCAAGCAGCCGCAAATCCTCTGGATCCCCACCAAAGGCTGCAAGACGTACAAACGGAGGGCAGTGGACCTTGATGATGTGAGTAGACCCCTGGTCTCAACTATCAGGAAACCTCACCGCGCTGGATCTCCGGAGCGAGATACCGGCATGTTAACATTTTGTTATTTGATTTCAGCGTGTGACTACAGGCACTGCCCGCTAGGCGGGATCCATGTCGTAAATTTGAAAAGCGACTCTAGTAAGCATTTCTGGCTTACTTTTTTAGCCAAATACTTCACTCCGTTTTAGGCACAAGGTAGAATCTTCACGGGGAATGAGGCCAAGCAATCATTGACGAGCTGATTAATGGCGCAGTTTTCCCTTACTATATATTTCGTAATGGACGCATGAGTGTACAATGATGTCACCACCTTGTAGATCAAAAAAGGTTTAGTCTGATATTGCATGTGGCACAAATTTGTGCATGCCTGTCTCATGTATATGTACTATATGTTCCATGTGTGTCGTGATGATTACTATTTGTGTTTTGTCATTTTACCTTTCTTTTCAGATTTTATCAGCACTACTAAAAGAATAAGTAGTAGGAGGAAATGATTAGTTTTTCTCCAGCAATTCGCTCCTTAGTGTGTGCTCATTCTGGTCTTTGGAGAACTACCACAGACCGATTCACACACCTTTTTGCCCTGGTCCTGAGGAAAGCCAACCTATGACATAGTCTGGCTGAAACATGTAGACCTGCTTTTTAGGATACCTGAGTGAAAACATAAAGCTCTACATGTTCCTGCGTGCTCCAATTTTTAACCCTGTCATAGGGCCCCATCAATAAATTACCTCTATTTTCAGAAGGGGACCCTATAGATAGCTTCAATATCATCAATCACTGCACTATACACAAAAACTCTAAAATACCAGCTCCGCTGTAGTTCAGGCATTATAGCACACCCAGGGTGCACTCAGTACCTTGGGTGGGACCTGATGATGAAGCATGCCACCAACTAGGTTGGTGAGTGAGGGTTTTCTTAAGGAACCTATTGGTTTCCTATACACAAACTAAAGGCTTCGACTTTGAGCCAGTTCTTCTTGATTATGCATGCTTAAACAGGGGAGATGAACTAGCTCTTTTTGATTTTCCTCACAGCCTTGTTGATATCCTACCAATAACTCTATAGTAATTCATCTGAAACATGGGCAAGCGTAAGTCCATGGAAGGCGGAAGTGGGGGGGCTGAGTCGGCCAAACTCATAAAGCAAACCAAAAAGAAGAAATTGAAAGGGGGTCTAACACATGCTGCTATGAACTGTGTACTTAACAGGATTGATTCTATTGACTCTATTGACTCTATTGTCGAGGATTGTTATGATATCTTGACTAATGAAAGAGGGCCCCCTGACCTAACGGAGTCTAGCAGGGGGGATGGGGGGGTTGAGTCTGACATTCAGGAGCTAGTAACCAATCCTATTATCATCCCTGAAATGTTTCAAAAGCAGCATAAACCACCAGTGGCTAGGTCTGCTCAACAGAGCCAGAAACGATCTTGTGGGGGGAAAGGAAAAAAGGGCAACTAGCTGGCGACAACCATCCCCAAGCTGGAAAGACCAACGAAACAGCTGTAATTAATCATGATCCACTATCGTGTTCAAATAGATTCATGGTATTAGCAGAGATTCAACAAGAGGGGGGAAAAGATATTTCCAGCCACACTTCCAACACACCTCACGCTGTTGAAAAAGGAAAGGGGAGTGATCTGTTAAGCCCTAAAGATTGCCCAGGAACCATTAATGAGCTGGTTAAACTAGTCTTACTATTAAGGGATGAGTTTGAGGTAATGAAGTCAATGATTATCAATTTCACCTCTGTTCCAAAACCGGATGTAGGTAACCCATGGCCGAGGTTGGGGGTTTCTAGTAAACAAACTACTGCCTATCCGACCAAAGCTATTCACAGAACTCAAGCATCATTGGGAAAAAGTGCTCCCCCGAGTGGTACATCACCCCAGGTCCAACACATAGATGGAGAAGCGAGAATACCAGTTACTCCTATAACTCAAACTACCAGGGTCCATGGTCCACCGAGAAAAGATAGAGCAGAAAATCAAGTTAGGTCTGATAAACAGAGGAATATAAGGGGTACCATGGAGGCTAGGGGTTAGCTGGAGTGTCCCAGAAAAGAGATCCTAGGTTGGCGGCAGGGGTATCCCAAAAAAGTATCCCTATATGTTCTAACCAAGGGACACTAAATCCTAGTCCAGGCCCCACTAGGGGTCAAGCCCTCATGAAAGGGAACTTTGTCACAAAGAAAATATTTATGACCAATGTGTCAAAGTTAGCAAGGAAGGCTGGCACCACCAGAGAAGGGGTAGACACTCTGACGAACAAGGCCATCCATTGGCTGCATCACGTCAGAGGATGTAGATCAGTGATAAGGGATGTTATAACAAAAGTAAGGAGACTGACCCATCCCGGAGAAACCCATGATGTCATTGAATTAAGTTTGTCTACGGAGGATTTAGCAGAGAATCTTTTCCAGCTAGAACTCAGATCTTCCTCGCCTAGCCTAACAGGAATCCAACTGAGGAAGCTGCCCCCTTTCCCATTTGGACACAGGCCCAGTAGCTCGGGGTTGGATGCAATTGATTGACTGCCATCCATTGAGCCAGGGGTGGCGACTCTGAGTATCCAGGAACCTCGAGATAGTGAGCCTATTTCAACTTGTAGTGGGTGTCAGAGGATAGATATTGTGGAACGAACAGGGGTAAATTCAAATTCAGTAACTGATACTGTGCATAGTGTTCCTGTGGGGATGGTGGCTAATGATCCAATCATGGCGCAAAACATGGGATGTGAGCAACAAAGGGTAAATAGTACAAGCACACTAACCCTAGCTGCCACTGGATCTCTGAGGGACTTCAGGGGGGGACAGGGGTGGGATATTATCTTGGAACCTGGCAGGATTGGGCCCTAGACTACTTTCCCCGGAATGGGTTTCTTTTGTAAATAGTTTAGACATCTGTCTCTTTCAAGAGACCTGGGCCTGTGAGCCCCAGTTTCTCAAGGGTTTCTTGAACTTTTTCGTGCCCGTACTCAAGGGACCCAAGGGTCGGTCAAAAGGGGGGTTAACCATTTGGCTACGCCAAGCACTTTTCGATACAGTGGTAGAACTTCCAACTAATAACAGGGACATTCAGTTGATTAGGCTAACATTGGGCTCCTTAGGCATCTTGGACACTTATAATCTGTATAATAGAGGGTCCAGTGGAGAGAAATCCCAGGTTCTGGTAGCCCTTGACCAACTGATTGGTTCCCAGCCATGCGAGAACAATATAATAATTGCTGGCGATTTAAACAAGACCTTTGAGCCCCTCATAGTAGGTGACTGGTACTCGGGGGAAGAAGAGGACTCCCAGTGGGGGATCCCTAAGTTGGACTTAAAACCAATAGACAGATGGTCAGATATCATAATCCAGCTAAATGCAATATGCAATGAAAGGGGACTTAGAGCATTAAACGGAAGAACACCGAGCGATGGTCATGGAGAAAACACCTTTGATAATGGTCGCTCAAAAAGCAGAATTGATTATGTGTTCTGTAATATGGCAATTTGGCATTTAATGAAATATATGAAAGTTGTTTCCAGGCAGGAGAGTGATCATAATCCCCTATGTATTACTCACCATTTCTGGAAAGGGGAGCTAGAGGGGTCTAATGAGGACAAGGAGCCCATAGCCGATATTGTCCCTTCTAACGATGCGAGAAGAGTGAGGTGGCCTCAAGTTGTAATGAATACCGTGGTCTTGGAAAATATTAGTGATGAGCTGGATATAACTACATCTGCTATGGACACCATACTGATGGCTGAAAATTTGTCAGGAAAAGACCTGAGAGACATCACCAACCTGCACGAAGGCTTCTTTGGAAACATAAAGGGCCATTTTTTCGAGGTAGCTGCCAAAAACAAAAGGAAACATAAATGCCAAAAGAGGGTGGGATGGTACAACGAAGCTTGTAGATCTGCAAGAAAAGCTTTGGGAACAGCAATAAAAAGAAGAGACCCTATTGCTGTCAGGGTAGCAAGACAGGATTACAAAAAATGCATCCATATAGCAAAGAAACAATGAAATGAGGAATTCTGGCAAGACCTCAAATCAGCCAGTGTTGCTAGGGACTCTAAACTCTTTTGGAGTATTGTCAAGTGGGGGAAAGGAGGTCACCCTGACCCACCCACAAACCATGTAATGCAGAGTATGTGGGTTGAGTTTTTTGGCCCCCAATACGCATGTTATCCTGTTGACAAGAGCAGAGAAATTATGAAACATACTCTATATTCAGTTGCCCCTTTTAGTTTTAATGACTCAGTAGTGGCACTTGACTCTGTCTCGAGGGGGAAAACACCGGGACCTGATGGGGTCCCCGCGGATGTTTTTCTTCACGACAAAAATTACTAGGGACTCTATATAGCAAAGCTGGCCAACGCAGTGGCACCAGTGCCTAAGTCTTGGCTAGGTGCTGTTATAATCCCGGTGTTCAAGAAAGGCGACAAATCACAGCCTGGGAATTATAGGCCTATTAGCCTGCGAGATACAATTCAAAAGGTGATTGGAAAAATGACCCTAGAGAAAATATCGGCCTGGGTCGAAGAAAAACACATTTTGACCCCCTTCCAGGCCGGATTTCGCAAACTAACTAGTACCATAGACCAGATATTCAGATTTACATTATTATACTGGACGGCGATAGTACTAGGAAAAGGCAGCATTTATGCAGCGTTTATAGATTTACGTGCTGCCTTCAATTTAGTCCCTAGATCCCAGATGTGGAAAGTGCTAAGCGAGATGGGTAGGCCGGCAGAGATCCTAACACTTGTGATGAGGTTGCATGAGTCAAATTATGCAAAAATCCAGTGGGGGGATCACGGCCAAGTAACCTCTGAGTTCCCGGTAGAGCGTGGGGTGCGCCAAGGCTGTGCCATGGCCCCCACGCTCTTCTCATTGTACATAAACGGGGTAGTAGAGCGTATGTTGCTGGGTAAAGTAGACGCTCCTAGCCTGGCTGGAGTGAAAACCCCAATTCTACTATTCGCAGATGAAACACTCATTATGTCCAAAACCCCCAGTGGATTACAGAGAGCCCTGAAGATCTTTGAGGATTTCTGTGTCAATCGGGGGTTGGAAGTCAATGTCACAAAAACAAAGCTCATGGCATTTAACCCCCACCATAGCTTTAGAGGGAACTTCTTTATGGATGGCCAAAAAGTGGAAATGGTATCGGACTTTGTTTACCTAGGTATGTGTCAAAAGGAGTAAAATGGGGGAAGCATATAGAAATGCCGGCACTAAAACTCCGCCAAAACACGGGAGCTATATGCCGGGAGTTCAGGAAGTCTTTGACCAAGCCTGTACAACCAGCATTGCAAGTATATGAGGCGCAAGCCCTAAGTTCGGCCCTTTATGGTGCAGAAATATGGGCTTATGACAAGTTGGCATCTCTAATGCTGGTGGAAAATAAATTTCTTCGTGATCTTGCTGGCCTCCCTAAAAGTACCCCAATGCAACCACTGCGTTATGATCTAGGCAGGAAAGCCCTCCCAGATATGGCTAGATTACGACCCATTTTATATTGGCGACGCATCTGGGTTACTCCTGAACTCACTCATTATGCTTTGGGATTTCTGGATGTCATTAAAACTGATACATTTCACAAGATCACTTGGCTTAAAGAAGTTCACAAAGTACTGATATTAATGGGCATGCAGGGGTTGTGGGAGAACCCAGAGACAGCCCAGTTCCCATCCAAAGACATTTTAAAAGAAAGGTACTGGGAAATGGTTGCCTACCGGAACCGGAATGATGTTGTTCCCTCTACTATGGAGGGCCGCTTCTTGGAAATAAAAGTTTCTCCTAGCTTAGAGCAGTATTGGGACATCATCACTAAGCCGGAGGATAGGAAGCCCTACTTCCAACTTAGAGCAGGGTCACTCCCTTTAAGATCATTAACCGGTAGATGGGGCAAAGGCAATTCTGAATTATGCCCGGTGTGTAAAAGCGAAAGAGAGACCATTGCCCACCTTCTTCTTGTTTGTAGGGCCTACTTAACCCCCCGACGTGTATGGCTAAAAGCGATGTGCAAATTGTTAGGCACAAAGGACAGCAAGGTGGCCTTAAGAATAATTTGCACTAACACCTTGCCGGTTATTACAGTCACGGTCGCCAAATACTTGGGGTGGACATGGGCCATTAGAAGGAAATTTGTGGTGGGCTAGACCCCCTCGATGTGATTGTCTTGTTTTTTTCAAAATCTTAAATGTGTGCTCGGGGGTATTGAATGTAATGATTGTTAATTCTAACGTGTTTTTTTTAAAATTCTAGTCAGTATGCTTCTTCATAAATATTTCCTTTTAATTGTATATATGATGAATTTTGTGACTTGTAAATACATTTTATTAATTAATTCATCCGTTTTTATGCTGTATGCTTTTATGAGTTTTTATCTCGAATAAAGCAAATTTGACTGACTGACTGACTGATATCCATATACTATTGCTTTTCACCTGCACAGAATTACTACCACACTACTCATCAGTTTATGTTTACTCATCTGACCATTATTACCATTTATGACATCTTAGCATGACAACAATTCTAGACTGACTATGTGGTCACGCCCATGACACCATGCCTGGGTCTGCTTTTAAATAAAGCAAAAAATTTTTTTAAATGCCGCCCGTTTTCATTGAAGGAAAAAGGGATGCATTTCAAAAAGAAAAAATTAAATACTTCAGTTAAATTTTTTATGAGTAGGCAGTGTTCCGTGCGACTAATGCCTGTTCTGAATACACGTTTTTGCATGCTTTCACAAATGGGAAGGGGTCCCCATGGGACCCCTTCCTTTTTGCAAATGGGTTACCTAAGTTACCTGTAAAATGTGTTACCTAATTAGGTGGTAAAACGTGAATGTTTTGCAACCAAATTTTAGTTGGAAAACATTAGTACATAGCAGTGCGAGCCGCTATTAGGAAGGGACGCCATTAACACTCCCCATCCTAATACCGAAACACTAACATATTTTGCGATTCAGTAATAGGCTTCTGAATCACAAAATGCATTTTTCCGGTCACCAACAGCCTGATTCTGAGCATGGGGCCATTTGCAACCAGAAAAAACCTACGTACATGTGGCCTACAGTAGCGGCTGGAGTGTAATGGCAGGGTGAGGGTGGAAGATGACAGGGAGGTGGGAGGAGAAACGGATAACAAAGATAACAGTTTTAAAAAAGAGCTTACCTGCTGCCTGACGCTCTTCTGCTTCATGTCATTACTGCAGCACACAACTACTCTGCTGCCAATCCTGACGCTGCTCTCATGCTTGAAAGTATTTGCACTCAACGAGAAACTGGGAGTCTATGCCTTGCTGTCTCCAACCCTGCAATGCTGTTAGGTTGGAGACAGCTCAATGTACATGTTGGTTTGGCCATCCTGAGACGGCCGGCCAAACTGACATGTGCACTGATAGCAGTGCCCACCACTCCCTCTGTCAGCGCCTCCGCGATGGCCCCGCTCCCAAGTCTCACCATCCCTTAGAACCTGAAAAATAAAATGATAATAAACCTGTTTTATTATTTTTTTAATTTACACGTTTTGCAGCTGCCAGGAGGATGACACAGAGCTGCCACTGGTGGCCCATAGTTCCCAAAGGAGAGGAAATTCACTGTTCTGTAATTGAGTTAGGAAGAGAGTTCCGACATCAACAAGCATGAAAGCTAAAGGGCTTTCCTTCTCAAGGAGAATGAAGCACATTGGAATACATTTTGAAAGAGATATGTACAAAGGTATTGTTGTGGCTCTTCTAAACTTATAAAAATCAAATGTCAGCTGTCCAAACAGTAGGGCATATGTGCAAGGAAAAAGCGCAGCACTGTGGCAAGGTTTGCAGCTCAGCGTCATTTAGAAAAATGCAGGGATGCGCCGTATTTACTAGAACACGGTGCACCCCTGTGTTTTCCCTTGCGCTGGCACTAAAAATAGCTGCCTAGCGCCAACACAGACACTTTTGCGCCATAGCGCGAGGGTGGCTGTGTTGCACGGTTGATTGTTTAGGTGCAGGATGGTATCCCTTCCTGCACATAAAAAGTCAATAGTGCTGATTTGCTACTTCTATGTGTGCTGCATTCTGCAACATACATAGCAGTTAAGGCGTTAATGATTGTTTTTGAGCAGGAAGGTGCACCTTCCGGCACAAAAACAATCATTAATGGTGTTTTGCTCTTTCTATGTGTGCTGCACAATACAGCACATGTAGAAAAAGCAAAAAGGAGGAGATATTTCTCCTCGTTGCGCCAATCTAACGCCTGTTTTTGCATGGTGTTAATTTTTGGCGCTGCCCCAGATTGACAGATCCTTGTAAATGTGGTGCAGCATCAAAAACAATGGGTGTTGCGGCAAAAAGCCTACAGCAACACCCACTGCATGCCCCTTTCACGTAGATACCTGCATGAAAGGGTACCATATTTACAAAGCAGCATTAACCCCTTCACTGCGGTGTTAATTTTGCGGCGGTGCGAGGGGGAACGGTGTTGGGCGTTGGCGCTCCGGTACTGATGACGGCTCCCGGCCGTCATAAATCACGGTGGGCGTGTGCTCATGATGGCCGGGAGCCATCAGAACTCCGCCCACTGATTAATTCTCCCGCACAGGCGGGGCATTAACCGCACGTGGGCGGAGCGGCAACGTTCTGACGGCTCCTGGCCGTCATGAGCACACGTTTACTGTGACTCATGACTGCCGGGAGCTGTCATGAGCATCAAAGCGGTTAAGCCATGTAAAATGGCTTAATGCTGCTTTGCAAATATGGTGCAGGGCATTGTGCCACCCGAACCTCGAAATAAACGTGGCGTTCTGGTGGTGCAATCCCCTTGTACATATGCCCCGTTGTTTTTTCTCAGAGTTTTGATGTTCAGTGTGCTCTAGCTCAAATCAGGCTCCATTTAAAGTTAAATCTCAGGTTAGATATTTCACTGGGACCTGACTGCTTTAAAGCAGTGTAAATTTAGCAAAACACGGTGCTTAATTTTAGCAGGTGGTTTCCGGTGCTTGGCACTGGCACTTAATTGGTTTCCGGTGTTGGGCACCGAAACTTAATTGTCATCAACACACTTATCACACTCTGCTACATGGTGCTGCTGCTCATCTAATTTAGAGATGAGGAGAACGGTTATTTATGAATACAATATGCATAAAAAAATACTAATTTCCAGGGTGGCTCCGCCGCTAAGGCGGAGGTGCGTCGCCCCACTGCTCTCAGAGCAAGAAAAATCAAATGATCGTAATGTCTTTATTATCATTTTATTTTTCGTAGGTTTGGGGCTGGCATAGGGTGGAGCAGCACTGGTGGCACAGAGGGAGGAGTGGTTTGAACACTCCAAGTATGCATGGCGGTTTGGCCCACCGTCTTGGCCCAGCAAAACACTCATGCGCAATTTGCATGTGCCTCACCATGCTGTAATACACAGCCTGGTTAGGAAAATGCCCAGGCTCCCACTGCCTGTCTGAGCGCCGAACACCGGCGCTTAGACCAATCACAATGCTGCATTGCAGTGTTGTGATTGGTTTAGGGGAGTCTGGGTGCTTCCTGCTTCCGGGACTCGCCAGAGAAGGAGACTCAACGGCAGAGAGACAGTCAGGGAAGCTGAGAGGAGTTATGTGTTTTTTGGGGGATTTTGTCCCCCCACCCCCCGTCCCTCACCCCGTTCCCTGCCAGGCGCTACTGCTAATACCAGCCTCCCTGGCCATTCCTTTTACTTTGGGGGTAAGGAATAATCTGAACTGTCGCACTTGCAGGCAAAAGAGAGCGTTAGTAATTGTTTTGGTACCTTCGTCGGCAGTGATGACGGGTCAATGGGTGGTGCAAGCTGCAGTGGCCGCCTGTTCAGGGCCCTGGTCCTTATTATATTCCAAATTAAGCACTGGTAAACTGCACATTTAAGTGCAAACATGACTGCTCCAGAACAAGCTGAATGCATCTGCTAGAGAAATCTCAGATGAGTTGGCCAGACACAACCAAGCATACTACTGTAAGAAAAAGAAGGCAGAGATTATCATTAGATTTGCAGGGTTGGCGTTGAAATGCATTACAAACATATATCTTCCATTATTGTTCACCAGTATACTGCGAACAAAAATGCAAAGAAGCAAAAGCACCATACTCAACATACCTACCAGTAAAATACTCTGGTCTGCTCATCATTATAAATGAATATGGACTGTTATGGGTCAGAGTGCGACCGAGATCAAATAAGCTATAGAATGTCCTTTCTTTACTTACTCTTTTCTAGAGCACTACTGGTAAGGTTGAACACATTATCACAAAACGGTACTTTTTTTGCAGTATTGAGTACAACTTATAACTGCTTAAAACATTGAGGATTCGTTCAGTGGAAAGAGAAAAAAAAGAACGTGTTGATCTTATCGAGACCAATAAAGAGAGAGATGGCAAGACACAAACCAGTGGGCGGTATCCAAGATACATGAATATTAAGACAAAAGGAGGGAACGTGTGAGTAGGATCGTGTCAGAGAGGAGTAGGGAGGGAAACCAACAGATAGTGCAAAAGAGCATAGTAAGGATAATTTAAGCAAAAACAGAGACTGAGATAAGATCATGAAATCAGTTGCAGGTAGGGCGGTAGGTTTCTTGCATAGATAAAAAAATATTCACAGCAAATAACAAAACAAAACTTTGAAGTCTTTAAAGAGTTAAAATCAATTGATAAAAGTCATCATAATCAAATAATTTTTCAGTACGTAAAACAATCAAATCTTTCGCTGTTAAAAAATCAATTTCCTACGACAATCTAAACTAAGCCTTATTTCTAGGAAGAGTTTGCCTTGTTCAAAATAAATTCATAGCATTTTATTGGGATACTATAAACGGGTGGAAGCTAATCTGAAAACAATTGCAATACATTTATTGAATTTTCCATCAAAGCAAAGACACATAGCTTCTCCAATAAATCGACACCCTTTTGCACGAAAGCATGGCGTGGGAATTCTATTTAAAAATTGAGCGGTTCTCGGCAGAGACAAAGAATGTGTTCAATTGTTTTGCCTGCATTATTTCATAAAGGACAATTTCTCTGAGACTTGTACAAATTATGCCACTCACCTTCAAACCATAAATTCGGAATCAATGCATTTTTGTCTCTTGTTTGTCTATGTGTGCTGTAAATAGCAGGCGCTTTTAAAAGAAGATATTAGTGCTATGTCAACGAAAGAAAACGTTGTTTTGATGTTATTTTTAATAGCTGTTTAAGTCGTGTCCGAGGTAGGAAATTGATAAGCAATAAATTGAATTCAGTGTAAAACACTGACATAGAAGCATGTTTTAATGAGATACGCCTGATTGAGATATGGAAACAGGTGGCATGGAAGAGGCAACAAGTGGTGGTATCTAGTTATATATCATTTATTTAATAGTTTGATGTATCGTGAACAGGGCAAGGCAGGGATCGAAGGACTTTACAGTGGGACAACATTTGTTCAGAGAACATGACATACTTACAGGTGGATGTAAAAGTGAGCTGTAGCGGGGTCCGTCTGTCTTGCCCCGTAAGGGGGTCCTCTTTAACGTTGTCTGACCCCCCCCTTTTCTCTCCTCAGCCTGAATACCACGTTGGAAGCCCCGGACCAGAGTTCTACTCGTGTGACGAGGAAGACGACGGTGACTGGGGGCCCTTTAAGAGGACAGGTAGCTGGATGGAGGAGGAGTCGACACACCTGTATAAGGGCGGAGCGGCGGATCAGCCGGGGTGTTTCTACACCGGAGGAGCGGACAGTGTGGCAGAGTGCGGAGAGGCGGGAAGCAGCGAGGAGAACTGGAGGAGCGGAGAAAGGCGAGGAGGGGAAGAGAGCCCAGCAGACGTCTGGAGGAGCGAGAGCCGGAGAAGAGGACCCGAGGAGGATTCACCCGACTCAACGGAGAACGTCAGAGAACCCAGAAGCGGAGCCGCCCAACCAGCTGAGCCCGGAGGCCAACACCACGCACCGCCCAGCCGTACGCCAGGAGGGGTACGGCTTCTCGAGGTGCGTGATCGCTTCCTGGGGTGGTGGCGGAAGGGACGGGGGTATCCCTGAGAAATAGAGCCTGGTACTTAGCGGGATAAACGCCCAATAGCTGTAAATAGACACGAGCACTCTCACCTTCACTCCGAGCACTGTGTGTATCCCTCACTTCCCCGTTCCCGGATTAGTGCAAGAGCCGAGGTGCTTAAGCAGAACGCAATCCTTACTTGTCCTCTCATTCTTCCTGCATGTACCCTGGCTACGGCGAGAGCGTTCAGAACGGAGCCTCCGGAGCCCAGCAGAAGGCGGAGCCCCAGCCAGAGAGAAGGAGAAGTTGTGAGGCGGAAGACGAGAACAGAGAGAAGCCGATCCCCACGTCGAGGAGTCATACGTAAAACCTGTACCGACTCTCTGTTAGATAAAATAAACCTTGCAACCACTAAGACCCGCTTATTGCCTCTTCCTGTCCCCACGGTTACATGAGCATATTCAAATTTGCATGCAGAATTGCACGTGGTGAATTGATAAAAACATTAGGGCAGATTTACGAACCTTTCACGTCGTGGATATGTCTCTTGTTTTTTGCACAGCCACAACACAAAATGGTATTTGTGATTTACATTGCCACACAAATCAGGTTTGAGTGGGATTTTTCCCTAACAGTAAAGTAAGGCAGTACGCTGCCTTACGTTACTTTGTGTTAGGGAGGTGTCCGTAGGTGGAGCATGGGCGTTCCCATGAACTCACACATGGATGTTGGTGTATACCCAGATTTACTAAAGTTACGCATCCCTGTAATAGGCATAACAAGGAGAAATATCTTTATTTCTCCTCAGTACTCCCTCTTTCTAAATGTGCTGCATGATGCGGAACACATAAAAAGAGGAAAATGCATTTTAGGATTGGTTTTGTTGAGGACGCTATCCCTTCCTACACAAAAACAATCCTACCTGTAATACAGACTCCCTTTCACCATGATGTAAGGGTGCCTGCGTTGGCGCTAGGCAGCACACAGAGTGCCAGCTCTAGGAGTCAGCAGGAATGCGTCATATCTTAGACGATATGGCGCATTTCTGCTTTCTCCTTTCATGCACTGCAGATCAGCAACTTAGCTAGCTACCCTGCAATGAGCGAAATATAAGTAAACATGCCCCATTGTGTATAAAAAGAGATGCAAGATTAATAGTTACGGAGGGATTCTAGTGTAAACAAAATTACAAGCAGATAACATCGGCAAATTAAGAGAATGCTAAACAGAAAACAGGGAGCAAGCCAAGGGATTCGGTATGAGGCAGAAGACAAAAAAATAGGAAAGAGCAGGGTCTTCGACTGTTTCTAGTCACCCTCTTTTTTTTCTCTCTTCCCTCCCCCACCCCTCCGCTCCCGCTCACCTTTGCTTACCTCAGTAATCCTTAGAATGTTCTGCTACGAGCATTTCATTACCTGTCAGTGGAGTGAGGAGGTCGTTATGACTGGGTGGCTTTGGTGATATCTTGCGTGAAGAAATGAATCTTTCATATTTACGTTTACCGGTCGTTAAATGATTTCAACAGAGTGCCACTAGGATCAAATGCAAATAATTGTACATTGGGTGGAGGTTGGTGAGGGAGAGAGAAACAGCACAACGTTATGTGGGATTAAGGAACTTTAAGTGTTGAAAAAAAATATTTGAGAAGGGAAAAAATAAAAATAATAGCAAAGGAAGAATGAGGAGAAGTGGACGAATGAATTGAGGGGGTCCATGGTGGGCAGGATGGCAGAACGATTGTTATAATGTGCAAGCGGAGGGTAGGCAGGCCTTGTACTGATGGTGGATTCTGAAATCTTTGGGGCCCTGGTAAAGTTCTCAATGTGAGAAAAAAGTGGAAATGGATTTCAGGTATAAAGGAATTAGAACATTCTGTGTGGAAGGGGTGCACATAAAAGGGCTGTTTTACTTCATTTTTAGAGATACCAGTGAAGTGTTAAAAGGACAACTTGACAGGAAAGATTGGGAGGAAGAGGAAGGGGAAATTAACATTTGTAAAAAAACATCATAAAAAGAGGAAGGGGAGTGGAAAATGAGTGATAAATACATCAACAGATTCTGTGTCAATCTCGAAAAGGAAGGCACTATAGACAGATCCTTTGAGGCAATATAGTGGAGCAGACAAAAGGTGGAAGAGTACTTAAACCAATTGTCACACTAGGAAGCTGTAGTATCTTGTCCACGTCGATGAAAGACTTGCTGTACTGTCGAGAAAATGTGGAATTCTATGCTGAAGAACTGCCCGTAACATCTTGGCCTAGTGATATTTGGGAGCCGCTTAGACACTTCTTAGCACTTCAGACCCACGATGACGGTGGATGAATTGTTAAAATATGCATGTAACTCTTTTATCACACTGTGTCAGTGTTGAAGGACCTATATATTGTATGTACTGTACTACTGATCACAGAAGATTCTCACAATGTCACTCTTTTTTTGTTGCTATGCTTTATACTGCCTTGTGAGGCAGCACTGTTTGTATGATGACAAGAAACTAATAAAAAAAAGCAATAAAAAAAAATCGTGTCCACATGGGTAAACCACGCGTTGGCATTGTGTGATGTCATGGCTCGTGAGGGCCACTGACACGAACTGTCACGGCGTGAAGGGTGACGTTTGAGAGTCACGGACAGTGTGGAGAAGGTGACTCGTCTGCTGGTCTGTGGGAGGATCCTGTTACACTTAATATCAATAAACTACGCATACTGATGAACAAGGAGTTATTTGCCCCATTGGAATTGCAAGATCCATGGGAACACAGCACATTCACTATATTTCGCATTGACATTTTGAGTGGCATATTTGGTAACATCTGCAATTTTGTCACTAACTTAAATAGAAAGGTAAAGAATTCATTTTGTCAGCCACATATTTTCTGTGCAAATATTTGCAGTTCTTAAATCTTGTAGATTTTTCCCCTTTTGTGTTGCAAAAAGAATTTCTAAGCCTGTGAAAACGTTGCCCCCTATTGCAGGCAAAGTGGCACGTGGAACATGGTGAATCTGTGATGTTCTCGAACAGTCTCCCTTGCAAGAGTCTCGATAATTTATATTTGGGTTGTGTGTGGTGGAAGCATTGTAAACAAGAGTGACTTTTTTTTGTTGAGTTTTATATAGCGTCAAGTCAACCCAAAGGTATCAGAGCGCTTTACATGAGCACCAACTGTGTTACAGACAGACGCATTCATTTTGGTAGGCACTGGAAGATTAGGTGATTTGCCTATATCACAGGATGTTAAACATCCCTGCCGAGACTCAAACCTGGTTCCCTAGCGTCAAGGTTGACTGCTCTACCCGCTAGGCCACATCAATGACTTGTTAAGTCATGACTACCAACATTTTCTCTAAGCTTGTTGACAGATCATCAAGGAAGATAAAGCCTACATTCTGCAAATTACTGGCATGAACAACAAGCATTGTCAAAGGTCGTATTTTTCGCCTTCGCAAGACCTATCAGCACTGTAATTTTTTCTAAAGATGTTGTGCAACATAGTTAAAATCAAATGAAAACAAAGGATTATGGCGTGGCCAGCATTGGCTGAGTCGCGGCTGTGTAACATCTTTAAAAATATTCATAAAGCACTTTGGAAGCTATTTGGTCATTGTTAATGTTTTTTTAAAGATGTTGCACTCAAAGTAAATAAAAACAAGTGCTATTGTGTTACCAGTGTTGACCCCATCATAGTGCTTTGTTTTTATTTACTTTAAGACATGTTGTGCCACAGCCACAGCCCGCGCTGCTGTGTAATCTGCCTTAAAACAGGACTAGGGTTGGGGGGGGGGGGGGTAGCAAGCAACCCTTTCCTCTAGGAGAGGATGTGCAATTACAGCCAGAACTGCTGACTATGGAACTGGGGAACCAGGTTGAAGTCTCATCCTTTGATTCTTGACAAATCACTCAATCTCTCCATGACTAAAACACAACAATGAATGTGTCCTTGTGTGATGTAACTGGTGCTCATGTAAACAGCTCCAATGCCTTCGGGTCGAGTTTGAGCTATATAAACCTTCCCCAAAAAATAAAAAGCAACAAGAGGGAAGGGGCTGGGAAACAATGGAGGCGGGGTGAGTGAGTTAAAGGGAATGATAGGGGAATAGAAAGGTAAAAAAAGAATGTCTGCAGGAGCCTGTGGCCAATGGAAGTACACTGACCACAGGAAGCAGTACTTGGTGCATTATCCACGGCACAAAAACTGAAACCCAGGCGGCAGCGGAAGGTGAGGAGGAGGTTCTGACCAATAAAAAGCAAGGAAACAAGTGTGACATTATAGCCATTTAATGATGAGTAAAGTTAAGTAATGGGGGAGCTCTAAGCCCCTTTTAAATGTTTTTTTAAGAACAATATATTTTGCTGACAGCGCATGCACACTGTAGGTGAAAGCTAAACATAGCTATTACTAGCTTGTGACAGTTTTTGAATACTCTAAAGGATGATTAATAATCTCTCAAAAAGGATATGCACTAAAAATAACAGACAACGCCATTGATACTGGAAGAACAGAATACACCAGGTGTCGCTAATAGGTGCTCCTGGAGCTTCTCCTGTGAATAAGTAGCCGACAGATATCCAGCCAAAATAAGTATTTCATTCAGAGAGTCTGGAGCAGAGCAGCACTAAGCTCTGGCTCATGCAGGCCTCAGCATTTCATAACTCTATATAACCACAGAGTGGCAGCAAGGCACACCAATGAAAGACACTCACACACAAAGTGTAAGTGACATCACAGACCCAGCAAGACCATCTGTCACTATGAGACAAAGAAGATGGTGAAGGGTCTTGCTGCAGACCCTATTTTATCAGTCACATTATATTAGAATGGTTTGAGTGCAGAACAACACAATTGGGTACAATTGTGGAAGGCAGGTTTAGAAACAGTCAAAGATCCAGGGCGTATGTAGCCTCAAAGGAATCTGAGATATATAAGTGCCTGTTTGGCTTTGGTTGTAGGACGTAAGATGTGTACCTGTGCTTATGTGTGGGTGTGTCTTTTTATGGGTGTTTGGTGCAAGGGCCCTCCCTGGAAGACTACGTTCTTCCCTGTTTGCAATAACCTACATCTGAGACCACCAGCAGAATTTAATACTCACCTAGTATTAGGAGGTCATTGCCCGAATAATGGTGTCCATCCCTGGCATAATGGTGACAGTCCCATGCATAGAAGAGGTCCTGGCATAATGGTGACCTTTCAAGACATTTTAACACTGGATAAAGTGACCTCTCCTTCCATAACAGTAGTTGTCTATTGCATAATACTAAAAACGTTTAGCATGATGATGTCTATCCTTAATATGCTGTGGTTTACTTTGGAATTATGGTCTTCAACACTGGCACAGTAGTGGCTTTACATAACATATTGTAAGAATCCTTGAAACTTTAATGTTCTCCTCCGATATGATGGTGGCCATCCTTGGCATGTGATAATAATACTTAGACAAGGAACTTTTACATGTGAGTATGTGATAAAAATGATAAGTTGATGTTTGGTAACCAGGCATTTCTTTACTAAGAAAGAACAGAAACTCAAGGAATTTATTTTGGGTGTAACCGTACAAGAAATTTAAAAAAAGCATATATTTTAATGCAAAATGTGCATATTTTCAAAAATTGACAGGCCTATGTTTGGAGAGAAGATTATTGCGTTTCCAAAACATATTTAAAGCTGATGGTTCAATTATACTGATGTTATTTCCTCGATTCTAGAGGGAGTTGCTGCTATCCCAGTTATTTCATTACTCATGTGGAGATATTATGCATAAACATTATATGGCATTACTGCTGTAAACCATGACTCATGCACAGAGGTGTTCACTACTAGTAATTTTGCAAGTTATTGGTATTAATGCAATCTTCTGTGATGTGGTCACAATATCGCCGAGAATAATGTTGTTGGTAGCGTATACCATTTTCAAAGATCAGAACTAGTACTTCTTAATCTAAAGATGGCAGATCACTGAGTATATATCTCTCTCCTCTTGGCACATCTAAAGACAATATGTTTCCATTAAGTGCACAAGAACATCCATATCTACATCCGCCTGTTTGTTAATGATGCACAGTTGTATCCCTCAACTCCCTCAAGTCCCTCAAAATCATAAAATCACAGGTAGCTCGCTTTCACCAATTAATGAAACAGAGACATCTCAAAATCAATGCAGCATTTTTGCTTCTGACTCCCAGATTAAATATGTCCTTTGCTCAGACATGGGCAAAACCAGAGATGGGTGTAGCTACCATGTCTAAAATGACTACCTCAGGTTAAATTGTGTGCTTTATACTCAATGCAACATTAAAATCATAGAAAATTCAGCACAATTCCCCTTTAAAAAATAAACAAAATCTCTAATACAGCCTCTCCCAAAAGACATTAAACGAGCAGTCAGAGTCTTAATAATGTCTTGATTAGACTACTGATAGAGCGCTTACAGCACTCTAAATTATATGAGTGCACTATACTCATGGTTCAAACGCACTTACATGTATTTTCATTGTTTGCAGTGTTTTATGATTATTAAGATGCATTTATTCAAGTCATAATAGCGTTGAAATGTAGGTTGCACATTTAAGCAGGACTTTGTATGTATTAGAGAAACTTATATTTCCTGTATGTATAATGTGCAGGATGAAATAAAACTTGTGCAATGTAACTGCGTTTAGTTTAAGTTGCTTGAATTGTAGGCCCAATCTGTAGGTTGCTTTGAGTTTCATTTCTCCTTGGTTGCTCAAGAGATAATTAAATGAATCCTTTTTGTGCTTTGAAAGTGTATGTTCTCATCCTACTGCAGGTGCAGGATTTCAACCTAGTTATTCTTAGATTTAAGGAGATACCAGGAATGTCTTTAAAGAAGATGGAAAGGCAAAAAGAGTGGACGCCTTTCGTGTCTTGCCTATCTGGGAACCAAGGCCACTGTAAAAGGAGCCGAATAATTAAAGCTTCTATGTAAACTTACTGAAAAATTTTGCAAATGGAAAAGTTTATCAGATGACGTATTGTGGATTGAACATTGTCTTTTTGTATGATGCGCAGGGACAGATTCGAGAGACTTCTGCTTTGTCGGAGGAGAAGGAGCATCTTAGAGCAAGCTCCATAGCCTTAAGCTATCAGACCCATTTGACGTCAGTACTTCTTAGGAAGTTAACACGTGCTGACACCTTTGGGATATGATATAAGGGAGATAGGCAGGACCCTAATTTAGAGCAGTGTAGGGAAAAATACTTTAGATTTCTTCTAGATGAAGAGAGAATTAGACACAGCTTCTATTCTTTGCTGCATTTTGATTTTGGAGTTCCTCACATTATGCCTTTTGTGCCGAATGAATTATATTCGTAGACTCGGCTCTGTATTGATTTTTATGTACCTATATACACTGATATTGAGGTGTGTTTATATTCAACTATTTTGGCCTCATAATAAATCCACAAAACTGAATTTCGGATTCTGTGGTCGTTTAAAGCATGAATAATTTTCAAGTATAATCGTGAATTGTTTTGCTCCCCTCGACCACTTTTAGCAGGCAAATAAAAGACCATCTGCCTTGAATTTATTAGGGAAGGCAAGGAGTAAATTTAGCGTTATCACTACATATGGGCCCCGCACAAGTCTTCAAAATATTGCCTTATCTCACTAAAAGCTTTACTACATTCACCAACCTGCTTTCTAAAAAACAAAATACTCAGCACACCACCCCTCCCCTGTTTAGTACAAACAAACTGTGTTTTGAAGGCAGGTCTTTCTCTGGACCTGTCCCCACAAAACTGTTATGATATCCCAGCCTAAAAGAGAAACTTACTCACATTCCCCATCTTCAAAAAACTACTGAAAGACCACCTCAAAAACAAACATTTAAATACTGGAATTTTCTTCGGAGTGGTACCCGATTTTCGGCCTCCCACCACCAAATGCAAAATTTCCCCTTTTCAAACTGAAATGTTTACTCCTAAGGTGATCTGCATGGTTCAGGAGAGTGTGTGACACTTACATGAGTTCTGCACGGCAAGTAGTAATTTTTTGATCCTCAGCTTAGTGCACACAACAACAATGCATGTAACTGAGGCATTTGTGACAAAGAGTGAGACCTAGCACAGGGCTCCGGGATTTGCAGGGCACAATGTTTGTACCTTCCTTACTGAGTATGACTACCGTTACTTCACCAGCCTCTGAAGAACTGATATTAGGGGAATAAGAAAAATTATAGTGGCGAAAGAGCTTTTTTTTCTTGACCCTGCCTGGAAGAGATGCCTACCAGCCTCTCCCATATCTTTTAGTTCTTTTGCCTGCCTCTTACAACTGGGCCCTTTACACATGGAGATATGGATATCTCATGTTTATATTCATCTGCTTGTCTAGAGAATATGTGTGGAGGTGTGTGACATGTGTGGCCTTGGTCACACTAGAACCTGCTTTGCATTTGCTACATCCAAGTGGTACCTAAGATTTAGGGTTGGGGAATGCACAGACAAGAGACTTTCACATGCAGTCATTATTTTAAACTGCAGGTGCTCTGTTTTTAATCCTGGCACTGGAAGCAAATCAATAAAGTTCCTGTCGCTCCTGGTTGCTAGTTTTAGTATCACTTCCCTCACCTTTTGAGATCTTGTTTGTCTGTCCTGTGCCTATTACCCAACCAATCTAGGGTGGATATAGTAAATCCTCCACAGAGCAGGAACAAAAACATCCCTGAGCTTCCTCCTCACAGTGATCAGGTTGTAGCCCTTGGCGGGGCTAGGCTTCCCCATCCGAGAATCCCAAATGATGAAGCATGCCACTTCGGTGGGTGATGGGATTTCGTCCTAATTAAGGGACTCCTCCAGAAGCACCTAGAGAGAATCTCCATTGTCTCTTTTCTTGTATGCTTTTGTACTCAAACCAGAGGATTTCTTTGTTTGTTCATATATGTTTGGGGATTCAATACTCGCTGGTCTCATAAACTTCCCTAGGACCTCCTCTCTGCTTTTTATTTGTTGAATGCCAAATTGACCCACACAAGCAATCAGTTAGATGGCTGAAATATGTTGACCACTTTGAGGATCATTGGGATCAATTCAAATCTCAAAAAGATCCACCATTGTTTTTAAAGTTTGACCTGGACCTCCATTATTAAAAATCACTTTATGCTGGATGAGTTCCTGAGCCAATTTAAAAAAAACACACACCACCACCACTACTCACACTGTCACAATCACAAAAGAAACACTGTAATTAGGCGTTGTAGCACACCCTGGAAGTATTCGGCGACCAGGATGGGAACCCTATGATGAAGCATGTCACCAACTAGGTTGGTGAGTGAGGGTTCTTAAAAACACCCTGCAGGTTCCAAGGCACAAACACCACACGTTTTTTGAGAATTCCAATTTTCTAATCTTTAGTTGAGCAGGAAGCAAACTCGTTCTTGTGTGTTATAATAATGTTCCAAAATCAACATTGATCTTCAGCATCTATAGATCTTCAGCACTTCTTCATTGATCTAATAAAATAAAATATATTATTGAACCTGAACAACATAACCAGAAAACTCTTACTTTGAAGAGGTATTACCTATTCAGGCTGAATACCACAAGCCAGTTACAGTGTATTTTTGGGGCTAGAGTACCAGAATGGTGTAAACAAAACAACCCATTAGGATGCTAATCTGGTCTGTTGATACTATTTGTATCTGTTGGATTGGACACCATTTTAATGGTATTTATTTTCTTGTGTTTAGTTCCCTGTTACACGCAAGAGGTACTCACTATGTTTTTACTTTATGTTAATAGGATAGCGGGTGGTTTCTATGTTTGTACTCTTGTGGGCTGGTACCTCGTGCGCAGTCTGTGTGATAGACTTCTTAGCTGGTTGGTATTTCAACTAGAGCTTCTTCAACATTACCTTTGAGATGTGTTTTTCACTCTCTGGTTCACTGCTTTTTTCTGGAGAGTGAGTGCATTTTTCTGTCTGCTGTTTTCACAACTAGTGGACACCTAGAAGCGCTATTTTGTGAAGGTGCGTGCTTTATTTGTCCAACTTTGGGCACTTCTGGACCTTTTAATGCAGGTCGTGACAAAGACAAGTGCAGTGTGTACGTATCTGGTGTGCTTAAGGCAAGGCCATTCAAAGCCTGTCTGCACCTGTCCATGTCCCTTCCACGTCCAGCACCAGCTACTCCTATTTCAGGAATACTTTAATAAATTTGAATTCTTTACATCCTGAATTTGCTATATTTTCCAGTGATGCATACTGTCCCTATTATATTGGAATTACTCTTCTAATGTTACGTATGGCTTGTCTAATTTTACTGAGGGCTCTGATCATATTTGGGATACAATGATCAAATCGGAGGAAGTTTTTAATCCCTCTAAATGGCACAGGGTGGGAGTTTTTGAAGCCTGCCTTGTGAATGTTACGTTCACTCCTTAAACATGCATTACACATCTTTCAACTTCTCTCAGATAAGAATTTAGATGGCTTGTTCCTTACCGAAACTTAGCTATGTCTGGACTCGATTCCAGATATATGCCAAGCAGTTCCTCCCGGTTATGTCATTTATAGACAGGAAAGGGTAGAAAGACTATTTGGAGGACTTGCTATTATAATATGGAACAATTTTCCCGACTCCACTTTTCACTTTAATTACTTTAAGGCAGCAGAAAGTCTGGGCTTCTGCATTTATTTGGGACCCAAAAGCTAATTTGCAGGAGTTGTGATTTATTGTCCACCTGGGCGTCTGAATTTTTGAACTCATCTGAGGATGCTATTTCCTCAGCAGTTTTACAATGTACCAATTTCACAGCTTTGGGTGACTTCAACTTGCACATGGAGGCAGTCACAAATACATCAGGCCAGGCTTTAGTTGGCTTCTGCCACAACTTAATTTGCAGCATTTGGTATCAGCCACTACTCGTCAATTTGGACATGCGTTAGATATTGTATTTTCTAATCTGCCCTTGGTAATAGGGAAGACAATTCCTCTTGTCTGGTCTAACTACTTCTTGGTGCCAATCATTTGGGACTATAGTGATGGGAAGAGTAATATTAGCATAAGGAGGCAGGGGAAATTCAGTGCATGGGGCTAAGTTGTTCACCAGATTTTTTTTAATTATCTGGGTACACTTCTAATTTTATATTATGTTATATTATGTTAAAAATATTTATAGGGTGCATGGCTGCCCCAGCAACGAGGCGTCCCAGGGCTGGGACCAGTAAAAACATTGCAGGGTGAAGACATGGGGGCAGAGGATACATGAGACAACATCCATGATGCTGAGACTTTCAATGTTTGGGTACTCAATGAAAGCAATTCTCTGGCCCCAATAAGGAATTAAAAGTCAATATATTGAGGCGAATGCACAGCTGTTTTACAAATAGTATCCACCATGTTTTGAATGGCTATGGGTGCTCCATGGGTGACTTCCGGCGTCCCGGGAAGTCCAATATTGAAAAACTTGTGTTTCTAGTGAACCACTAGACCCATCCCTATGGGCACACCTTCTTCCCTCAGTTTCAAAAAATGAGGGTTCCAACACAGATTTTGGTGATTCAATCCTTTGTTGATTTTATTCTTTACACTTTTGGTAATCTGTTTTTCATTTCATCAACATTTCTTGGTCATTGTACATTTAACACGCGACATTGTTATAATCAATCCAATGCATTTCGGGCATTTATCTCAGCCCTTCATCAGGGAATAACAATGCCATTTCCTATCATAATCTCATCTGCCTCAGGATACGTAAGCTTATCAGTAGTATCGTCAGGTCTACTCAATATCTCCGGTGCACGACAGTTCTATCCAAACGCCGGTAGCGTCCCAATAAGGAATTACCCTTTGAAAAGAATCAGCTTCACAGTGCCATGGTTTGCCCCTGAGGTACTGACTCTTAAGAAACGCGTCAAACAACAGGATTGCAAATTGTGCTAAAATTCTAGCCATATTGAGAAGGAACCCGATAGGTCAGCCTTTAGAGACTATTACAGGGAAATTAAGAAAGAGCAGCACACATTCTACACAGCCCTAAATAGTAGTGCTGATAAATTCTTTAGGAAGATCTTAAAAATTTACCACACTCTTTATGAACCCTAAGGCTACTATTCTCAGCATAAAAACCTCAGTAGATCTTTAGGGGAAATTATCCTTTTTTTTGTTGAAGAAAATAGTTTCAAGATCTACATGGGTCTGTTGCAAGAGACGAAGTCAGGTCAATTGATTGCAGGTGAGATGACCATTGCACTTGCTGGGAAGGTTGATGTCAGGTTGGACAAATTCGGGGCGATCTCCAACACTCAAACTGAGCAGTCTGCTGACGGCGTGATCCTGTCCAATTTCTGCCCTATCTCGCTTCTTTCAGCCTGCTTAAAAAAGTTAGAAAACATTGGCTAATGCACAGTTATTTGGCTTTCTAGAAGAAAACCACCTTTTACACTACACTCAATCAGGCTTTCGTTTGCAGCATAGTAGGGAGACAGCTGTAGCTGAGGTATCTGAGAGTATTCAACTGACATTGGATGAAGGTAAGGGTGCCGCACTTATATTGCTCGACTTATAGGCAGCATTTGAGACCGTTTCCCACCCAATTTTCCTTCAGCGGGTGGCGGAGTTGGAGACCTCTTGACAGGCTCAAATCTATATGGCACCCCTTGCCAAACCTATTGAATCCTATGGGATGATTACTATCTTCTGTGCTGATGGCACCTAGATTCTTTAGACTTTCGACTCCAAGACAACTGGCATAAGTTCCACCATTCAGTCATGCCTAGCAAATGGTCTGATTTCGCTGCAAGAGAGCCAGCTATAGTGCAATACGGACAAAACTGAGATTCTTCTCTTACGGCCTGCAAAAGAGCAGTGGGTGTATAGTGACTGGCCAAAGACGCTTGCGCCTCTTCCTCCTCGTGCTTCAGTAGCCAAGAATCTTGAGGCCAGGATTAACAACAAGCTTAATTTTCACTCTTTGATCCTCTCTGTAGCTGGGTCTTGCTTTGGCGTAGTGCGCTCAATCAGAAAGGTTTTAGACCGCCTTCCTTTATCTGCGCATAGGACAGTAGTTTATGTATTAATTACTGCCAGACTGAACTATGGGAATATACTCTATCAGGAGATCCCGGACAAATGGGTTTGCAAACTGTACACAATACAGCAGCATGCCTGATTTTTGGCATTTAAAAATGGGATTCAGTTACAATGCACATTTACAAATTACACTGGTTTCCTAATAAGTAAAGGATCATCTTTAAGCCTATGGTTTTTGTGCATTGGACCTTCTATAAAAGTGGCCTGCTATATCTGGTTAACTAGATACATCATTGGCATCCATCCCGCCCGATTAGGTCTTTATCTGCGCTTCAAGTTAGAGTTCAGCGCTTTCATCATGGTAGGTGCGGTGGGCGTTCCTTTTCTGTGCTCACTTGAAAAGAATGGAATGTGCCGCCTCTTGCCTTGAAGAACATCTCAGAAGAAATCCCTTTTGGGAAGACAAATTCGGGGCGATCTCCAACACTCAAACTGAGCAGTCTGCTGACGGCGTGATCCTGTCCAATTTCTGACCTATCTCGCTTCTTTCAGCCTGCTTAAAGAAGTTAGAAAACATTGGCTAATGCACAGTTATTTGGCTTTCTAGAAGAAAACCACCTTTTACACTACACTCAATCAGGCTTTCGTTTGCAGCATAGTAGGGAGACAGCTGTAGCTGAGGTATCTGAGAGTATTCAACTGACATTGGATGAAGGTAAGGGTGGCGCACTTATATTGCTCGACTTATAGGCAGCATTTGAGACCGTTTCCCACCCAATTTTCCTTCAGCGGGTGGCGGAGTTGGAGACCTCTTGACAGGCTCAAATCTATATGGCACCCCTTGCCAAACCTATTGAATCCTATGGGATGATTACTATCTTCTGTGCTGATGGCACCTAGATTCTTTTGACTTTCGACTCCAAGACAACTGGCATAAGTTCCACCATTCAGTCATGCCTAGCAAATGGTCTGATTTCGCTGCAAGAGAGCCAGCTATAGTGCAATACGGACAAAACTGAGATTCTTCTCTTACGACCTGCAAAAGAGCAGTGGGTGTATAGTGACTGGCCAAAGACGCTTGCGCCTCTTCCTCCTCGTGCTTCAGTAGCCAAGAATCTTGAGGCCAGGATTAACAACAAGCTTAATTTTCACTCTTTGATCCTCTCTGTAGCTGGGTCCTGCTTTGGCGTAGTGCGCTCAATCAGAAAGGTTTTAGACCGCCTTCCTTTATCTGTGCATAGGACAGTAGTTTATGTATTAATTACTGCCAGACTGAACTATGGGAATATACTCTATCAGGGGTTCCCGGACAAATGGGTTTGCAAACTGTACACAATACAGCAGCATGCCTGATTTTTGGCATTTAAAAATGGGATTCAGTTACAATGCACATTTACAAATTACACTGGTTTCCTAATAAGTAAAGGATCATCTTTAAGCCTATGGTTTTTGTGCATTGGACCTTCTATAAAAGTGGCCTGCTATATCTGGTTAACTAGATACATCATTGGCATCCATCCCGCCCGATTAGGTCTTTATCTGCGCTTCAAGTTAGAGTTCAGCGCTTTCATCATGGTAGGTGCGGTGGGCGTTCCTTTTCTGTGCTCACTTGAAAAGAATGGAATGTGCCGCCTCTTGCCTTGAAGAACATCTCAGAAGAAATACCTTTTGGGAAGACCCTCAAGACCTATCTGTTTGCTCTGGCATAAGGTGGTTGTAGTAACTATGACCCAGGTTGAATTTAGTGCAAGAACACTCTGTTGGCGTACCCCAGCACTTTATAAATTAATTTATTCATGCATTCAATCATTCCTTCATCGTCTGGATGAATATCGTTTACAAAAACTTCACCCCATTGGAGTTAATAAATGGAAATTGGCACTCATTTGTACAATGTTGTTGTAAATTATATTTAATATAGAACATTTCTGTTAAATGATATTTTTTCTAACAATATTCTGACACGCAACCTTTTCAGAGCTCTGAACGCCATTCATGTCAAAAGGTGATCCATGCTTACATCACGCTTATGTTAGTGAGCGAGGTGAGTTTCTGATTCAGAAATGGGTGGGACAGAGGGCAAACACAAAAGAAAAGCTGTATGTTATTTAAGAGTGGGATCGGCCTAAAAAAGTTTCAAAACTAAAAGGTCATAATTCTGAATAAACAAGCAAGGTTTCACAAAACAATGTCCATACTGAATGTTCCTACTTTTCAAGTTACTCAGTTCTTCCTCAGGCAAAGAGCTGAAAAGACATACATCATTGCCTTTTAACAACTTTTGATACATTTGTCACTCGTGATAGAGCGCTTACAGCACTCTAAATTGTATGGGTGCATTATACTCATAGTTTAAACGCACTCACATATATTTTAGCGCTTGCTGTGTTTTATGATTATTAAGATGCATTTATTCAAAGTTATATTAGCATTGAAAAGTAGTGTGCACAATTAATTGAGTCTTTGTATGTGTTAAACAAAACTATAATTCCTCTATGTATAATGTGCAGGACCAAATAATGTTTGTAAAATGTAATTTGTGTTTAGTTTACATTGCCTGAATTGTAGGCCCTAACTGCACGTTGCTTTGAGTTTCGTTTCTCCTTGGTTGCTCAAGAATTATAATTAAATTAATCCTATTTGTCCTCGAAGACAGTACGTTCTCATCCTACTGCAGGTGCAGGAATTCGACCTCGTTATTCTTAGATTCAAGGAGATACCCGGAATGTCTTTGAAGAAGGCTGGAAGGGGAGAAGGGAGGACGCCTTTCGTGTCTGGCCTATCTGAAAACCAAGGCCACTGAAAGAAAACACAATGTAATTGAAGCTTCTGTGGAAACTTACTGAAAATTGTTGCAAATGGAAAAGTTTACCTTGTGTCGTATTGTGGATTGAACACCGTCTTTTTGTATGATGCACAGGTACATATTCGAGAGACTTCTGCTCATGTTCGGAGGAGAAGGAGCATCCTAGAACAAGCTCCATAGCTTTAAGCTATCAGACTCATTTGACAAAAGTACTTCTTAGGAAGTCAACACGTGCTGACACCTTTGGAATAGGATATCAGAGAAATAGGTAGGACGTTCACATAGAGCTGAGTAGGGAAAGATATCTTTATTTTCTTCTCTAATGAAAAAACAATTGGACTCAGCTTCTATTCTTTGTTGCATCCATCGTGATTTTGGAGTTCATCATATTATGCCGTTTGTGCTGAATGAATTATAATCGTAGATTCGTCTCTGTATTAATTTTCATGTATCTATATACTCGGATATTAAGGTGTGTTTATTTTCAATTATTTTTGGTCTTATAATAAAACCACAAAAATGTAATTCTGAGACTGTGATCCTTTAAAGCATGACTAAATTGAAAGTATAATTTTGGATTGTTTTACTCCCCTTAACGACTTAAAAGTAAGGCTATAAAAGACCATCTGATTGGAACTTAAAGGGAAAACAAGGAATAAACTTTAGCGTAATCACTTGTATGTCCTCATCTTTTGTTTGTGCCATAATAGGCCTAGTACTATACACATTTATTTGTTCAACCTTGATGGACAATGTGTGTAATAATGTGGGGTGACAAACTTCCGGCAAAGCTTTGTGAATACCCATAAACATACAACTCCAATCTGACTTTATCGAGATTGAACGGGGAAAGGATCACTTCGAGACTTGGAGGAGATGTAGGGCAATGGATTTCTCATAAGGAATAATATTCTATTTTGTGAGTACTTACATCCATGCTATGTAGATTTATGCATTGGAGAAAGGGGAGGATAGGGAAATGTTGGTACATGCCATTCCAACTGGAATGCATGAAAACGTATCCCATTGATGCTGCGTTCTAGGTATAGTGCTGGAATTTTTTTTAAAGTGTTGGGTGGGGGGTGAAGAGTAATCTGCCTGTGTGCACCGGCCCTCCCAGTGCACTCTGGTAGATGCAGTCTTCAAACAGTGTTCATACTCACAATTACTCAAGTGTGTGCTACCCAGTGTTCCATTACCAAGGAGCAGTTCATTGTATTTGGGTGTTCTTTGCAAGCCACTTTAAGTACATCAGGTTCTATACCACTCCAAGCTCATAGGTGCATCTACAGTGGTTGCCAACCAAGCTTCCTTTAGGAAATGTAAGAAACAGGGTAAGTGTGTACATTGCCTGCCTACACCAGTAATTTCAATGCAGTCTGGTAGACGCAGTCCTCAATACTGTCCATTCTCACAATTAACTATATCCAGTGTTAGCACAGCAAATGGTGTAAAATCCCCAAAATTAATACATATCCACCATTTTCTAGGAGTATTTTAACGGCAGAGATTTGTTTTGTTTGTGAATTGCCCCCTTAACATAGACCATCAATTAATTTCTATATTGTTTGGAGTTCTATGATTAAGCTTCTTAAGAGACTGAAGCATGTTGCCATTTCTTTGATAACCTTCTACTAACTATACAAATAAATAATGGGCTACTGAAAAAATCATTAGTTTACATGTTTTTGAATAGAGTGCTGCACCTGCTCTCAGTGAGTGGTACAGAGACCTGAGAGGACTGTGAGCTGCATTTCCAGCACCTCCAAAACAACTTGTTACTCTCTGCTGATGAAGGACAACTATTATGAAACTCATACACAGCACTGCTGCACCAACAATGGTGAAAACTAAAGACTTTTAATGAAGTAGGTGCCAACATGCACTACATTTATCATAAAGCATCTGAGTGAACTGAGTTCTGGGATGTGTGGCAATGTGCTCCTTTCCCCCTTTGTTTGCATTGATTTCCCTACATTTCTCAGGACTTATTTCAGGCACGATCAAATAAAAATACTGGCATAAAGATGCATGTTCCATGTGGCTGTTATTTGATATCAAATGTTTGCTGTTTTCCCCTCTAAGGATTCACGCTGCAAATACCTAAGTATGTGGCTTAATTCACTTGTAAAGACACATTTGATAAAATGATCATGTATTTCTGTACCTCGGAATTATTTACACAGTTTTGCAGTTCCACATTCAGATTACCTTAATGGCTAAATCACTTAAATTTGGCACTGATTCATCATATAGGAAACGCTCAGAGCAATATCGAAAATGGAATCGACAGTCAGGTATGCATTTTGTCTGTCTTCATTTAAACGACACATCAATGTAAAGGCACAACAACGTGTCTACATCAATATATCTACCTGCACTAATCTGATACATATATTTCGCCTGAGCACTAGTCTCCATGGAGACGAAAGAGAGCAAAGGCCATGACTCACAGAGCATTTCCTCGGGTAATTGCTCAATTTTCCTATCCCACAACAAGTCACTAGTGAGAGGAAAGGTTATGTCCCCTTCGGCTATTCATCATAGATATTTGCCAACTCATGTATTTTTAAATGACCTGTAAGAAGCCCTCATAAATTGAAACCAATCAAGTCATCTACAGCACTGATACAGGAACATACATTAAGAATAGAACTGCAGCATTCACAGCCAAGCCAACTAGAAAAAAACGAGAAAGAACACCATAAATTATTTATAGTAAGCTGAGGAAACTTCCTAAAAAACATCTTCAAATGCAAAAAAACAAATCTGTTTTTGAAGGTGCCTTTATTTTTTTTGAGTATTTGTGGACTCCCTACAGACCATATAACACTTAGATGCGCAAGGTTCCTCTGGCCAGACTGAAGCAGCACCATGCAGCCCAATACCATGCAGCTCAATGTATGTAGCCATGAAGGGTGTTATAGGGCACTCCTTGCTAGGAGCAGTGGTAAATAAATGCAGGGCTCCAGCTGCTCATTTATTCTTCTTCCCTTTTTAAACTTTTTTTTTGTGAGTGTCCCAGTCTCACCTGAGACAACCAAACTTTAGTTTTTTGGGCAACGATCTTGCCGGCTCCCTTCAAGCAACCCCATTCTTTGGGGCCACAGAGGAGCCGGCAACATTATTTGCCATTATTTCTTTTTTTTTATCTGGGGTGCTGCAGTGCCCACCCAGGTCACCACACAACATTTTTTACATTGAGGCTGGAATTGGAGGGCGGCCTATGGCACCAGCAGCCCTGCTGTCTCCCATGCCAGCACCCATTTCAGTTGCAGAAAGAGCCAGCATAGTTCCTACCCAGCGGGAGCTGCATTTTTTCTGCTCTCACTAGGCAGGAGCACCAGCCAGAGCACAGACAGGGAAAAACATTTATGCTCCCAACCACTGGGATCCTTTCTGCTCCTGTTAGTGGGAGCTCAGAATTTTTCCCAGCTCACTCAGGCATAGAAACAATGGTGTCCCAGGGGATGGGGCCTCCGGGACAACATCACAGAGCTGGCCCTGAGGGATGGGGTCACCAGGGTTTCTGAAAAAGGGTCGTGCACCGCCTGATAGTTGAGACTTTTTACCGTGCTGACATGGGAATCACTCCCCTCCTTGGAGTGTATACGTTTAAACTGACTAGTCGAACACCTATAGAACCATAAGTGTGTCTCCCATGGCACCAGTATGGATGTGCTGTATTCTTACAGCTGAAGTTATAACAAAGAAGACTTCAAAACGAAAATTTCTGGTGTTCAAAAAAATATATTTCAGTCACTTTTCTTATGTTCATAACATGTAGCAACAGTCCTTTTAGTTCCAATGCATTTCGGTGTTTACATACACCTTCTTCAGGGAACGTCTACAAATGAACAAAAAATATATACAATGTATCAAATCTTAGTGCTATACATGTTAATTGACGCGCAATTCATCGTTTATACAAACTGGGTTATGCCATGTCTCAGGGAGGAAGGCTGCATGCCTCCTCCTCATTAGAAATGATCGGACCCAGGAAATAGGGTCGGGCCTCAATGAGCGTCAAGGATGGGGTGCACATGCCTTCCTTCCCTAATTAGCATTTTGACCCCAGACCATGACTGCCTAACTACAGCAATGAGCAGTAAAACCTCAGAGGAACCTAGCCATCGAGAAGCAGTATAGTTAGTGGAAATGTATGATAAGTAGTCAGGCCCAGTGTGATTAACTGCTCTAAACACCTGACAAAAGGACTTGAACTCAATCCTTTTTGCCATTACGAGTCAGTCAGTCAGTCAGTCAAATTTACTTTATTCAGTTTATGTGCAAACCATTAAAGCATACTAAAAGACATACAATGTCAAAGGGGATATAAAACCATGATTTACATATAAATATGTTTAAAAATATACAATTATTTACATACATAAAACTGTCCAAAAGATAGTTTGGGTAAAGTACATCATGACACAACAATTAAATAAGATATATACAATTTGAGCTTAACTTGTTTTCCTTAAGGTTCTTACAGCTGCAGAGAGAAAGTTGGCGATATTAAAAATTTCCCATACATTTGACAATAACTGCAGGTAGAGTAGAGCTGGCTTAACTTGCACAAAGCCCTTTTTTGATAAAATTGGAAGGATAAAACGCTTCCTAATGCCAGTAAGGTGCTCACAAAAGAACATAAAGTGCATAATGTCCTGCCCAGAGAAATTGTCACAGGTACCAACCCCAAGATCATCAACCCTCTTCCATCCTGGCGTATCACCAAGGAGAAAATGAAATTGATCTAATCTAAATCTAGTCAACAAGAATCGGTGATTGGGGTTTGTAGCAATGTCCAGATATGGTTCCAAGGACAGGGTAGCCTTTCGCAGTTGATGAGCCCTTACTGTTGGTTTTGCCAGTTCCCTCTCCTCTCTAGCCATAGTGGCTATTCGCAGGTACGTTTCTTTGGTCCATTTTATGTCCCACCTCTTCAACCTTTCTGGTGAGTTGTATATTTCAGGTCTCCCCAGCTTCACCAATAGATTGTAAACATATTTAAGCCAAGGAATACAACACCCATGATCAAGTGCCATACAATCTTTTAAAATTTCATGATTTAGCACTAGTTCAGGGTTTAACCAGGTCGCTATCCATTTTAACAAGGGTGCCACAGCAATAAAAGCTTCTACAAAACCTATTCCACATTCCTGGTGGACAATGTAACTGGCTGTTGATTGCGGGACAGATAGGGCTTTTCTAAGGAACTTATCTTCGACCATCTGGATGGCCTTCACGTTCTCAATGCCCCACAAGTCAGCCCCGTACATTGCAAGAGATACACATTTAGCTCTGTATATCTGAAAAAGGGCCTTCATTGGTCTGGCTCCTAGTTTACGAGCAAAACCTAAGACACCCGGTGTAGCTCTGGTCAGGACATTTTTTTGCTGAGATTTGAGTTCCCCAGGAGCTCTGATCATCAAATAAGACTCCTAAGTATGGGAAATTTGATACCCTGGTTAACGTATTCCCCTCGCAATGAAGAGTTTTAACCCTAGTGATTCTCTGACCAATCTCATTACATGAGATTTAGAGAAATTTACACTAAGATCCAATGATCTCATGAAGGCCGCGAAGGAGTTTAAAAGTAATTTAAACTGGCTAGAAGAGCGGCATCATCCGCATAGAGGAGTGCCAGGATCATCCGTTTACCAGCACAGGGAATATCCTTACATGAGGCACATAAAGTGGAATCCAGATTGTTAATATAAAGTGTAAAGAGCAAAGGCGCTAAAATGCACCCCTGCCTGACGCCATTTACAATAGGAATTCCTTCAGTACAGTTGCCCATCTGATCGTACCTCACAGTGGCAGATAGATCCCTATGTAAATCAGCTAGGAAGTGGACAATATTTTTATCAACTCCTAAGGTCAGGAGCATGGTCCACAATTTGGACCTGTTCACTCGGTCGAAGGCCAAAGACAGGTCCATGAAACTAGGAAAAGTGCTCCCTTCTTAGCAACTGTGTAGTTCCCAATCAATAATTGCAGGTTTAAACATTGGTCTATTGTACCCATACCCTTTCTGAAGCCGTACTGGAGGACTGAGAGTATTCCGCTCTCCTCCAACCAGCCAGTTAGTTGGCTTAACACCACCCTTCCTCAAACCTTAACTGAGGAATCAATAAGAGATATTGGGCGGTAGCAACTGGGATCCCCTCTATTACCTTTTTTAAAAATGGGGACAATAACGGATTTTGCCCATGTGTTGGGCAGACCCAGATGACAGGCATTGACAAAGACGTTGTACAGTATCTTTGACCATGTCTTAATGTCGGACTTAAAAAGATCTGCCGGCACTCCGTCCGGTCCAGGGGCCTTGTTGCTCGTCATTAACATTATTGCCTTAGCCACCTCTGCCTCCGTAAGGGATAGGGTGTATTCTTCAATATTAAGGTCCAGGTTTGCACGGGAATCTTCCCCATCATAAACTTGTTTGAAATGGTTTTGCCAAACCTGTTCCTGAATGCCGCAGTCAAGCTCACTATTATACGAGTACTGGAAAAAGGGCCTATTGACCACCGCCCCAAATTTAGTGCTATTTTTAATAACATCAATAGATAAGAGTTCATTCCAGGCCTCCTCCCTAATTTCCTTCTTTCGGGTCTTTAAGGCCGCTTTTTATATTTTCCTTAGGCTGGCTATAACTGGTTTGTCCGGGAGGGTGGATTTCAATGCTGCCAACAACTTCCGATGGGATACAGAACAATTGTGGTCGGACCATCTCTCCCCAACCCTTTCGTGGACTTTGCATGACAATTTGAGATCCCTGTCGATTTGGGTGCAGATTTTAGAATAAGCCACCAGGACCTCCTCATCCAGCTTACCCTCTGTCAGGCAGATGGACATTTCGTGACCAACATTGGCTGCTAGGTTGTGATGAAACTCGTGAACGATCACCCAACACCATTTGAATCGGCGGGCTTGGTCAGTGGGCCGTATATCTAAATTGCCCACTGTCCTGTTGGATTTCTCCTTTTTCTTTAAGTCGTCTACCAGGGTTAGGGTAACAGGGTTATGGTCACTAAAGTTGGATCAAGAAGCACTATACCCACTTACCCTATCGATCATTGCTGTACTCACAAAATATAATCTATAGTGGACCCGGGGCCCTTACCCTTAAAGGTGGGGATTTCCCCTTCAGTATGTTTTGGGTATATCAGATCATTTTCTGCCACCACTTCCTCTAGATAAGATCCCTGAGGTGAATGCTCAAAATGTATGTTCTCCTGGTCAGTTGGCCCTAAACTTTCCTGAACATAACAGTTTCCTTTGCAACAATGAATGTTAAAATCACCCAGTACAAAAACCAAATAGGAATTTACAGTTGTTTTACTATATAATTCCAAGAAATCGTATAGACTAACTAGATGTTCGTTATAAAAAGCTTAGACAAAAGAATTATACAAATTAACAATAAGCCAGATGCCAGCATCCTTGGTTAGAATTTGGACGGCCAAACAGTAAGGTGTACCAGTCTCCACTTTCATGTAAGTGCCCTCAATTTTAAGTGAGATCAAGGTCAGCAACCCTCCCTTGGCCCTCCCCATTGAGGAAGCAACTGCCGGTGACCAAAATGCCGTGTACCCGTCCAGACAAAAACTATTTTTGGAGTCCCATGTCTCCTGTAGCCCAATAATATCACACTCTGTAAGGCAGTCCCTCCAGTTGATGTTATCGGCCTTGTTGCTTAGCCCAGCAATATTCCAGCTAAGTAACCTTGTTCCTAGATGGGTGTTTATTATTGGCACGCTAGATGCAGAGGGTTCCTTGTTTGCAACTATCCCGCTGGGCATGTTAATGTCTACTGGTGCTGGGGGACCCAGTCAGTCTATCTCCTCAAGGTCGGTAAATGACTCAAATCTATTTTGTGTTAGTACAATGAACTCATTAAGTCCCCGGGTTTGGGCCCTGCCAAGCTGGTCTATCCCGCTTCCTTCCATTTGAGTAGTGTTGCGATAAAATAACCCTAAGGTTAGGATATTGATGCCTACACCCCTTAGGTTCCTTGTCCCTGCCCTCTCAAAGATCAATTTAACAAGTTGCGGGGAACCAAAATTAAGCACTACACAATCCCCACCACTCAGTTTCACCGAATCCCCAATCCAGGGAATTCTGCGAGACATTTTAAAGTTTTTAAAGAGACAGCTGCCCAGCCCGGTTAGATTGTCAAGGTAATGGAGGGCCCTATTTCTAAGGGAGGACCAATGTTCCTCCATGCCTTGCTGCAGAGGGGGGACATTTGATAGGATGACAGTAAGAGGGGTGGCCTCAGGGGGTAGGTTAAACAGATTAGCTCGGTTTGGTCGGTGGTTAGTTCTTTGTGCCAAACCATGAGATGCGCCCTTTTTTGTTTTTTGGCTACGACTTTTGTTTATAAAAAACAGATTCGATGGTGCATCTCTCAACAATGGGGGCTTGAATATTACCACTTTGTCCTGTAGAGGACACCCTACACGATGTGTTCTGTCCCCTGGCTACTTCCCATTCCTGTCAGCTATCCCTTTTAGCCCTTCTCCCACCGGGGTGCTCTGAGATAACACTAAGTGGTTCTCGATCTTACACAACCTACAGTCTATATCCTCAAGTTTTGTGAGAATAGGTTTAAGTATAGACTGTAGTTTCTCTTCTAATTTCGCTATGATGCGATTTTCTATATCAGACTGAACCTGCATGGGGGGATTCTCTGGGCTAGCGCTAGGTTGCATGTTCCCACTTAAGATGATAGTATTTTGTGGGCGGCCTTTCCTCCCATGGGTGCCTCTAGTTTTGGGTACCTTGCTTGCCTGATGTGTAGTGACCGGGATACTACCTGCCTTCCTTTTCTTTGATGATGTACTAGTGCCAGAGACAACCCCGCCATTCCCTGCTTGAACTAAACGTTGCTGACGGGTAAGGATTTTTGTGGGGGTGGGCTGAATAGGGGACGGATTATCTTTATTAGGGGGGGAATCATCCAGGGCTACAGGCGAGGGTGCTTGGGCTAGGCGATGTACTTGAACCTCATGTGTTATTTGAGCCCCTCTATTTTCCGTTGTGTTTACTACAATTCCTGCCCCCTGCTGCAGAGATTCCACAGGGGCCTAGTTAAAGTCTAAAGACAGCCTTTTTTGAGTTTTCTCAATTTCATGGAGTAATTCAGTTTCAGCCCTAATAAAAAAAGCATCAAGAGTCCTCACAAGGCCTAAACCCCCTTTGGTTTGTCCCTTGTTCATTTTTAGTAAATGGGCTCAAACAAAAGCAAAAGAGCTATAACAGCAGCCCTTAGTAAAATCTCGCCCAAAGAAAAGGTCTTACTTGCTGACCCCAGTTCTTTTAAAGATCCCTTTTCCTTGTTGCACGAAAACCCAGATGAAAGCGGGGCGGCCCAGCCCAGCCTACTCCAGCTCGGACGGGCGCGGACGCCCTCTGGGTCTTAGAGTCCGGGCAGTGCGCGGTCCGCGTCGGGAGTAGAGCAAAAAGCAGGGCAGCACCCGGGCAAAACAGCAGGACAACGGCCGCAGATAGGGCCAGCAACAGCTTTCCTCAAGGTCCTGGTAAGTAGATTTCTAAAGGCACGTCCCGCGCCGCGGTAGCCCAGGCCGGTTTAAAAGGCCGATGTCACGTGGGCAGCTCCTCCCTTCCCGCGAGACCGCGCTGCACTCTGGGTCTTAGAGTCCGGGCAGCGCGCGGTCCGCGTCGGGAGAGGAGCGAAAAGCAGGGCAGCACCCGGGCAAAACAGCAGGACAACCTCCGCAGATATGGCCAGCAACAGCTTTCCTCAAGGTCCTGGTAAGTAGATTTCTAAAGGCCATTACGAGTCACTGGAGAGCTTTCATGGGTCCTGAGGCAAAGGTAAATAGAGGAAATTCAAGTGCTAATGTAGATGCTTCATTCTTATGAGCGATGTGGGAAGCTCTATGAGATAACGTTTCAAGACCAAATAGTCAAACTGCTCCAGGATTTGTGGCAACAACTTTGAATCAGAGACAAATACTGTCTTTGCAAACTGCAGAGTTGCACAGGTTGCAAATGCGGTATAGATGGGATTTTCCTTTCGGCCTTTGGTTTCAAATCGATTTGAAATTGTATCTGCTTCGAATTGTAGAAGAAGCTCAGGAAATTCTGTGCCCATTCAAGGAAGGGCCTACACCCTCACCTCCAGAGAAGAAGACAACTGGTGATAAACCTAAAGAGCTATAAGAAAAGGCAGGTCCTGTCAGTTGAGGCGATTCACTCTCAAGTAGATCCAGAGGCTGATGAATTTATGATTTGAGGGTCTTAAGTTCCGGTTAATAGATAAGACCTATATAATTTAACTTAATACTTTGCATTGCTAGATACACTATTGAAACAACAAGAGTCACTTATTTTCTCCCTGTCAGATCTATAGCTCACAATGACGACTCTGACTCAACGTTAGATGTCTGAACTCATAGATTAGATGCCACAAAATCTCGAAAGAAATGTCTGAGGTCCTACCTAGTGTGTTCTGTCACCAGGAAACACACCTAAAATTGAGAGGTATACACCTGATCAAGAGTGTGCTTTATCCTACATAATATTTTGCAATGTCCAAGTCAAAGACTAGTGGGGTGATGGCAAGCATACACAAGGACTTCAGTATTGAGGACTCCAAAACTGCCGAGATGAAAGGGATGAAAGGTTTGTCTATCTTACATGGAATCACCTTTGGCAAACAAATGGTATTTTAACTACATACATGCGCAATCAGAGTCAGGAATACTTTATGCTTCAAACATTAAAAAGAATTTGAGAATGGGGCTGGACAACCATTTTTGAGTTGGTGATTTTAACCTTGTTCCTGATGTTGCTATGGATATATGGATAGATAAGCTCATTTTTCTTTGCTTGAATCTGTTTATGCATTTTCACTTTTTTCAATTACAAAAATGACAAGAACAAATTATACAGTTGGCATACCAGTTGACAGGGATACATTATGTGTTGGCAAAAACAACATTGTCAGGACAGGCAGCGTTATTAGCTATGCAGTCCCAAGGGCCTAAACCGCCCCACATAATACTTGGAGTATCAGCTGAGAAAGAACAGGCAGAAAGCACACACGCAGTCCATGAAAATGGTTGCAGCAATACAAATGAGAGATTCCATCCAACAAGTAAGGGCATACATTGTTCAGAGGAGACTGTTATGCTAGCCCAAACTTCACAACCCACCCAAACCAAGCAGCATTGCTCATCTAGTTTTTAAATTGCTTTTACATGTCCATCACCATAAACCCTATCGTTGGAAGAGACGCCGGGTGGGGGCATGTGGTCTCTGCAGCAGACATGGTGGGAAGGCCACGATAAGAGGCAGCGTACCTCGCATCACATCTCCAACTTCTCCACCATAGAGGATCTAGTGATGAGGAAGCAGCAGGTATATCAGTGTGTACGTCTGCCATAATGGCATCCCAACTGCTGGATATTGGGTGTCTGCGTAGTCCCAAGGTGTCTTCCCGATGTAAGTCAAAACTTTCAGCCTGTGCCCAGTTAGTGAACGACTGCATCCAGGCGGTGAGCTGTCGAGGATCGGGTGATTTCAATCTGTGAGTGATCAGTCTTTTGGCCAATAATAAACCCAGGTCAATAAATCGAGATGTGACTTTTTGTTTGTTGCTCCTTCAATATAGTCCTAGCATGCATATCTCCCCTGTGTTGGAGAGAACTTTAACAATACAATCTATTAGGCAGCTCATTACTTTTTGCCAATAGCCCTGAAGGCGAGGGCAAGCCCAAAACATATGCATAATATCTGCGTTTATCAGCTCACAGCCGGGATAGGCGTCATCTATGCAGTCAATCAATCAATCAATCAATCAGGGAATTGTAAGTGCGCTACTCACCCATGAGGGTCTCAAGGGGCTGGGGGGGGGGGCAGATCTGTTTAGCTGAAGAGCCAGGTCTTGAGGGTCTTCCTGAAGGTATTCAGGGAGGGGGCGCGTCTGATGTCTGCCTGTAGCTCGTTCCAGGTCTTGGCTGCAATGCAATGCAGTGAAAATATCTATTTATGTTGACTGGAATTAAGTAAACCCTGTGCACAATATATAGCTGAATCGAACATAATCGGGCATTGCTAGGTACATGAACAGAACCCTCTAACAGGGCAGGCCATTCCCTGTACATGCAAGGGGAATTGATGCCCTCCTCCCACTGCCCTCGAAGGGATGCGAGTGTTGGTGCTGTGTGAGTGCATAGATCCAGCCAGTCAGCTTACCAAATGCCTACCCTGACCTAGAATATGTAGGTACTGTATAGTTAGGTTATAGGAGGTTAGCAGGTCATATTCCCCATCTTTGTCCCAGTGTCTCTATAAGGGACGAGTGCAGGAGAAAATGACAAGGGGAAGGCCATCCTCATCCGCCAGCGACTCATAAGACATAAGCGTCCTGTCTCTATAGAGATCACCTACTGACTGGATTCCTGCCTCAGTCCAAGCGGATAATTACCCCATTGTGGTGAACCTCTGCATGCATGGTGTCCCTAAGAGTGCTAAAGCTAATGCAAAGGGGATGGTCTTGCTCGTAAGACAGAAGCTACGCCTAAAGCAGAATTGTGCAACTAACAAAAGCAAAAGTGCTGGGCGGAACAGCTGGAAGATATTGGCCGGCTCCAGGCCGGCAGCAGTGTTGCAGTATCAGAAAGCGGTAAGCCACTTCGCCACCCACTGAAGTTGGGATGTCAAGTAGTAATACTCAAAAGTAGGGGAATGCCAATCCCTTCGGTCTGTGGGTTGGCAAAGTTTATTGAGAGCCTCATGCAGGGCCGGACTGGCTACCAGGTGTTTTAGCATGTTGCCAAGCTGGGGGCTTATTTCGGTGATGGGGACCTGCATGTGCTGAACGAAATTAGTTTTGCTTTGTTTATTTCGAAGCACACGCAGCACTCCATCAACGAAATTAGCCCCCAACGCAGTGACATCAGGTTAGCACTGTAATGGACTTCATATTGTCGAGGACAAGCAGGGTAATCATGAGACACAAGCTCCAGAGTTAAAATTGAGCTTGTGTGCAAGGGTGAAGTCGGGGGTGGGAGCAACCAGGCTATGTAGCATGAAGAAACGGAATCAATAGAACATAATATTAAAACAGAAGCAGTGAATACCACACTAGCAGTGCACCAACTGAGCGCCCACTCAAACCAATCAGTAACAAGAATTTAGGAAATATTCTAAATTGCTATGTGAGGGCGGAGCAGAAACACAAGAGGCAACTAATCCCCAAATTACAAGCAATAGAAAGTACCAAAACAGCATAATAAGCAATCATAATGAGAGCCATCAGAACCAAACCCATCTGTGGGTCGAAGGCGTCAAGGTATGTCACTAAGGGGGGGACACGGTGGTCCAGTGAAAAGATCAAGGTTAAGCATGCATAAACCATGAATTGTAAAATGTGTAAAAGTAAGAGATTGGACAGGGTGAGCAGTAGGTCTAATAATATCATCAGCCATTTGCGGAGATATATATGAGCGGGCCCTATGTCAGAACCCGTGGCACTTGTGCCCCTACGGTGCTACAATGGGTAAAGTATAAATACACTTTGTATGGTAAGAGTCATATCTCAAGAGGCCGCCAGTGGTGGACCTGCATAAAAGGGTATGTATGTAAGCCCGTTCTAAGATGACCTCCAATATTGTAAAGAAAGTAGACTGGTAGATATCACAAGATTTCAGGTGTGGACTGAAGTGCATTTAATCATCAGTGAGATGTTAAGCTGACATCTAATATTGTGGATCGGTGTTCTTGGTTTGCGTGGTGCGTGACGTACAAGGGGTATAGTCGATGGATTGGCGGGTTATCTCGTATGTCTTCAGGGGAAGAGATTGGTGTTTGTTCCACGTTGTTGGCAAAACTACTAAGTCGGATTCGCTGTGGCAGCCTGTTCGCGCTACTGAATGTATTCTGTTGCTTTCTGGGAGGTAGTCTGTGTAGGAAAGTAGGATCTGCTTCTATGGTTACCCCCAATGTTTGCCTGCTGCTAAGCTGTATTTGACTAGTCTGGCTGGGATCCTGCTAATCACCCCAGTCTATCTGCTTTTTCCCTAAATTGTGTTGTTCAGTACTTAGTTACATCCCAGATTGGACACTGGGGTACCCTTATAAGTCCCCAGTGTATGGTGCTAAGATACCATGGGCATAGGTACCCCAGAGAACTCCGATGGGCTGAAGCATGTATGATGCCACCCATGAGAGATGATTCAAAATAGAACTACAGGCCTTCCACTGCAGCCTGTGTAAGTTGGTGCAAGCACCACTTACTAAAGATATAGTTTTCCTATATCTAGGGCCACTGCACTTATAAGTCACTCCTCTAGCAGGCCTTTGCAATCCTAAAGGCAGGGTGCTTGGTTCTAAGTGAGAGGGTGCCCCTGCTTGAGCAGGACACCCCTGCAGCCTACGGAATCCATTTTCCTGGTTTGTCAGTGAAGCAGCCTTATACTATATAGAGGGCTGCCGAGTTATTACGAGATGACCATCTCAAAAACAGCTGTAACGAATCCTACCATGTTTGGTATCAAACATGTTGAAATCATACCCCCACAGTGTAAACACTGAGGGAAGTATAATTCCAAGTACTGGAAGAGCCCTCCGTTAGTCTCTCAGTATTCCTGGTACAAGCCTTTTAGTCCTGGACATCAAAAAATGGTTGCTGCCGACCAGAGACAAAATTCTGCCCACCTGCTGCTGAGCCAAGCATGAGCAGGGGATGGTCATAAGAAGCCCCAACCTTGAGCACCTCCAGTGACCAGAATCTTCAGCCACACCGCATCGTGGCCTGCATCTGTTGGTGACCTGCTTGAGGTCCTCTCATGACTCCAGTGCCTCCAGCCTGTGGGTTAACTTGAGGGTTACACTTGTTTCTTTTGGGCTCCCCTCATTGACCGGGGCCTGCCCTCACTCCCCTTCTTTTGGTGAGTTCCCTGGACCTTGCTGGTCCTGACATTGTTCCTTCTTCAATTCCTGCATTGGTTGCATTTGCCAAGGCTTGTTGGTGCACCCCTCAGCACTTGACATCCTTCGTGTGACAGCTTGTGCACAGCTCCTGGTCCTCCTCAGCCTCACCTGGTCCCCACAGCTGCAGAGTCAAGGTCACTGTCACTTATCCTGCAGCACCCAACATCGGAGGGCATTTGTCTTCCAAGTCTCCTAGTCACTCCTGAGTGACACAGACTCTGTCCCCTCTGCTTGGTGTAGGTAACATGGGTACTAGGGTATCCACGGGTGGGGTGGCTCTACAACCTTCTGTCTTCCACTGGGTTTCTTCAGGGTCCACTGGGAAGGTTCCTTAATCTCTAAAAATCCAACCATGACTCACACGTAGAGTTGTACAGAGCAGGCAGCCGTGATCCCACACTGCATACGCTCTCTGTGTGGTCCCTATCTACTCACCTTGGGTAGTTCCTTGGGGTCCCATCACTTCTATGTCCTCACGACCTTGTCTTGACCCGAGTCATGGTTCTTATATCACTGTCTGCATAGCAGAAACGGCCGCCCAGTGCAAGATGGGCAAACTCCAAAGTGGTTCCCTTGAAAGGGTGTTACAAACTCTAAGGGATGAACATAGATCCTCAGCCTCTTTAAAGATTTTGGCAAAAATTGCATTTCATAGGAGGCATATTGGATTGCTAGCTATAGAGAAATCCGAAAAGGCACTCTTATACCTCAAGCAGCGATTTTATGAATAAGTAAATAAGAGGGGGTCAATCCTGACTAGACACCTATGACAACAGATGATGTTGAGATGAATCTCTATATTAGACCTCAATGGCACCTCTCTTGATAAGACTGAGGACAAACTTTGTGAATTCAAATTCAAAATCATTGGATGTAGGGAAACCTTTTGCACCTGACTTCACACTTAAATTTGTGACACTCTATATACCCTTTCTTCAAGTAACAAATAAACACACTAAGAATGGCATTTGCAAATACATCACTATTCCACAAGCTGAGCAAACCTGAGAACAAATGTGAGTTCTATAGACTGATAGCTCCATTGCATTTGAATGCAGAATGTTCATGATGGTTGTTGAGGCACTAGCAGCAATGATTATACAACACCAAATCGTGATGGGGATGCATTGTGGGAAAGATGACTGGGGGTGAGTGTCTGAAAAGTTTCAGCGCTCCGTCCATCATCTCCTTGTGTTTGCTTTGTTTGCCCTGAGTTGACAGGGTATGCCCAGACGTGGGTCCCTTGCTCACGTTGCCACTGGATTCAAGCTAGCCTGCCTAATGAAGGGTGTTACCCAGAAACCGATCCTAGGATGCCTGTTTCCGGTTCAGTGATGACCTGGCTTGGCAGTTCGGGCTGGACTGATCCCATTATGACCAGGGTCAAGACTGATTTGCATGTGGCTGGGTCTGAACTGAAGTGGCGAAGTGATCGAAAGAATGATGATGGATTCAACCCAGAACTGTGACTGGGGGTGAGTGTCTGAAAAGTTTTAGCGCTCTGTCCATCATCTCCTTGTGTTTGCATTTTGAGAAAGATTCCCATAAAATACATCCTATTTGCAGATTACATTCTGCTGCCTTTCACTGACGCCTTGTCCTCTGAAAAGAGTTTTGGAAATACTGGAATGTTACAGTATTGCATCAAGGTTCAGGGTGAACCTGGCCAAATCAGAGGTGTTAAGCGTTGGCTTTGCAGCAGCACTCACACAGGATCTCACTGTCCCGCCCCCTTTCTGCTGGGCTACCCGCAAAATAAAATCCCTTGGAATATTTATATCAATGAAGTTTCGGGCGCTATATGGTGCTAATTAACCCAGGTCAATACAGTCAATTTTGGGGGAGCTACAAAGCTGGCACCATTGTATATCTTGTGGATGGAAGGACAGCAGTGATTAAATTAAATGTTCTGCCCCACCTGCATCATATCTTCCAAGCCCTTTCAGTGAAGATCCCAGAGAAATACCTCCCAGAGTGGCACACCCACATTATGTTATTTTTCTGAAATAATACTGCCTCTGTTGGAGATTTGGGAATCCATCCAGAGGTTTTCCAACCTTACAAAATTTCCATCGTCCTCTACACCACTTTTCTGTAATCCTGATTTCTCTCCGGGGCCTGTTCGAGCTAATTTGAGGTGTTGGGATAATGGAGGTTGTTGAATATTGTGTGATGTGTTTCAGGGAAATGAAATTAAAACTTTCCAGCAGTGCAAACTGGATTTTCTATAGAGGAAAACAGAGTGCATGCCTTACTTTCAGCTCCAACACTGGCCCCTTCATCTTGAAAACAAGGAAGCAGCTTTAGAGTACCAACCCTTTGAGAAATACTCTTTCCAACAGACACCTCCCGTAAAGGTTTCTCCAATATTTATGCTGCATTAAGTAGTGTTGATTCACCGTCTAAGTAGTCCTGTACGAAACAATTGCAACAAATTTAAGGAATCTCCGTAAAACCAAAACAATGACAGACATTATGGTCAGATATCCTTCGATTATGAAAAATTATTCAGAATAGGGAATCCTTGTAGAAACATATGACAAATTTGTATCTTACACCACAAAAATGGAAGCAAATGTTTAAAACTGCTGATGTTGGGGAGGTTGCGGGCAAGAGGGAGGGACTATACATATTTGGTGGTTATGTCCTAAACTGTAGGTTGACTGGAATAATATATTTAGTCATAAAGGAGGAGTGACATATTGAATCAACCCCAAAATGATAGTAGACTGATCTTCAACTTAATTTTAGCAGCCAAGCAAGTCAATGCATTGCAATGGAAGTCTGCATTGATTTCAACAATACAGGATTGGGCTGGAAACTGTAGACCCTGCTGGCTATGGAGAAGATGACTTGGGTGTTAAATGATAGGGGGATAGATCTGAAAAGCTTTGGCAGCCACTGGTGGCCTACCTAACGAATCAGTGAATGTTCCGGGCATGCCGGGAATCATTAAAATCACTGGGCCGAATATACAAAGAGCCTTTACAGTCATGGCAGAGGCTCCGCACTCATGGTGGAATCTCTGCAAAGAGACACTGCAGTGCAGAGGTTGTGCCATTAGTGCAGTGACTCCATCATGACTGTGGAGCTTGGGCATCATTGCAGACGCTCTTTGTAAATTAGGCCCACTGTGTTTAATGCCAACCACCCTTATCTGAGCAGGTCTTTTTTAGATAATGTTTAATGAGTGGCAGATCAAAGTATCAGGGAGATTCTTTATGGTGATTCAAGTTTAAACTATGGCCTGATTTAGATCTTGGCGACCGGTTACTCTGTCACAACGATGATGGATATCCCGTCCGCTGAAATATGAATCACATAGGATTAATGGGATTTATATTTCGGTGGACGGGATATCCGCCATCGCTGTAATAAAGAAACCCATTCTCCAAGATCTAAATCAGGCCCAATGTTGTTTTGGTGCTTTAAGATTCCTGTGAAGGTTCAGAGGGTTGGTGGGTGGAGGTACTTCGGGGTGCTAGATATATAGGAATAAGACCTGCTCACATGGTGATTCTGTTGAAGGTGTTGTGGGAGGGTCTTTTCTGAATTATGCTCAATAAAATTTCACTGTATAAAATGTTTTAATATTTCTACAGTTCAATCCTTTGTCAATCAGCTATGCTTAAAGGTGGGAGGGTAGAATTTGGATAGCAGATGTGCTATTCTCCTATAGTGATTGTCATTTTAGGGCAAGGTGTGGTACCTCTTTGAACATGTCTGTGGCAGTCCTTCTGGTAGAATTGGTGTTAGATTCCTTCTCATTCCAATTTTTCCATTTGAACATTTCTTGTGCCATCGGGTGACTGCTGAGTTTGGGAATGGAAAATATCCTGATTATAATGATGACCTTTGGTAAGAACAGATCATTTAAATTGAGGTTTATAAAGCCTTCCATGAGATTGCTGTAATATAAGATGAGTCATATCAAATAGCCACATTGATCAGCAGGAAAAATTAACCCCAGAATCAAACTGACGCTATGTTATCGCTAATGATAGATATGCATCTCCACAGCGGCTATGGATGCCCTCCATTGGCCACCGATCCACAAGAGGGTATTTTTCAAAGTTCTACTGATCACGTTCAGGGCCTATCACTCAAGAGGACCCAGTTACCTTCAGAGGATGTTTGAACGCTACAAACCCTCACGTAATCTGAGATCCTCAAAGGCTAATCGGCTTACCATCCCCACTTTCAGGCTCAAAACTAGGGGTGGTAAGGCATTGGCGGTCCTGGGCTCAAAGGCCTGGAACAAACTACCCCTTTCTCTTCGCCAAGTCACCTCTGAATTGGTCTTCAGGAAGTCATTAAAATCCTGGGTCTACAACCTACCAGACACTCTATACTCTATGCAAACGTCTTATCTAAAATGACAGGTTTCCCCCCCTGATGAGCAGTTGATCCAGTGCTGTTTCCACTCTGCCTGGCTTTCTCTCAGCGCCAAGATGCTCCCTGGAGTGATAGCCGCGCTATATAAAAACCGCCTTACATTACATTACATTACATTGTACCTTCTATAATGCACTCTTTTTTTCTCAGTAAATGATCCCTTAAAGTCTGAGAAGGGTGGAACCAGCAGAAGAAAACTAAACTCCAGTTTGACTTCCTTTTCTTTGGAGATCTACCAAGTCTAGATATTCCCTTTGCTTAAATAAAAAAATAGATGAGGGCAAGAAGGGTAACCTTTATGACTAAAATGCACCTGGATCACTTGTAATGTGCAGTTAAAAGCCTCCAGATCAGCAACTGATATGGAATTACACCTTCCAGAGAACAGTTTATATGTCAGAGATCTCTTGTTCTAGTGATCGAATAGACATCCATAGCGCATTGACGTATCATCATTACCATTAGCAAGGATAAGATTAAGATAGCCTCCTGAAGTGCTTCAATCTGACAGAGATTTCATAATTATTACTGCATTGCATAGTAAAATTATTTCTTGCAACCTCTTTACTAGAATCAGTAGAGCAAGGAATAGATGAGGGCATCTCTATGGTTCATGATCCTTTAAAGAAAGTTCAGAAACAATAGAAGACTTTCTTGCCCTCAGTCTCACAGAAAGTTAAAGGTTTGTTGATATAAATTGAAAAGAATATGCAATAACCTATTTCAGTTGATCAAAGAACAATTGAAGGACCACTTCTAGGCTGAGTGTTAGACAGCGTTCCTGATCATTATTCAGTGGAAGCCCAACTTCATTAATTAAATATGCTACTATGTTTTTTTTAAACTTTTTGCATGTTACTTCTTAGGAATACTTTCAAGGTTAGTTGAGGAAGTCACATTGTTAGTCCAATAATTTCCAAAAGCCATCTTTAATTTCGGAATCTGGTCATACAGTGGTATTTTATGTTATCCCATAAAAGTGCCCTGATAAACTGGAAATTCTGGTCCAGATCATGTCCTGGATCAAAGTTACTGCATTCAATCTATTCAATTATTATCATATTTTTTAGGATTATTCCTGAAGCAATAGCAGCAACTCTAAACTGTGTCTTCTATCTTTTAGGATCAAAGGTAGCTATTGATAAGTATCAAATGAATTCCTGATGACTCCAAGCAGGCAGCTGTAATCTGGTGTTTCTCTGCCTAATTCCCATTTTCCCCAGTGTTGACACTCCTGTGGACTATGGTGAAATGTGACACCTGTTAATTGGTTTGAGCTATCCTTTGAGTGAATGACATTAAGAAGATGTCAAGAAGAACAGAAGGGTAACGCTAAATATATCCAAGAATAAATAGTTCAGTAAATGTGCAGCGACCCGTGCAAACAAAACGGTGAGGCAGAGGTGAAAAGGTATGCAATACAATAAAAACCACTCCAAAATGCTAGTGATAGACCAACAGTTATGTACAAAGAAATGCAAAATCGTGTTGTATAATCTGTTGAATGAAAAGAGCATTGACTTTTCGGTCCCCGAAGTCCAATTATGATGAGTTAATCAGGAGAATTAACAAAGTATTAGCAAAAGTCATGATTGTACAAGAAACATTATCAACTGGACAATTCGTATATGATACTTACAGCTTCAAGAATAGCAAAAAATGTGCATGTCAGTCAATGGCAATTACGGCAAGAGACATGTGAGGGCCATATCACGCCAACATCACAGGTGTGAAACATACTGGACAGAAGTCTTCAACTGTCCGCTGCACACAGAGTTACTCTTCAACACAAAAATATAACATGTTCAATACATCTACACAACTATGATGCATTAGAAACACATTCATTTTGTAAACACTTACACCCATTAGCTGGACACAAGCTGTGCAAAATTAGGTAGAAAAGTAATACAGTAGTTACCTGCCACTATGAAAACTATAAAACAAACGTACATACTTAGTGGATGATGTCATCAGTGATGTCATCAATGATGTTATTAAAATGTCATCAATGATGTCTTAAATTATGTCATAGAACATGTAATAAGTAATGTCATAAGTGAGATTATAAGCAGTGCATGGTGGGGCGCAAGTTACAGTTAGTGCTTCTGACTATAACTGCTGGATTTCTATGTTTTTTTGTTTAAGCCGTTAACATTGCCAATTAGAAATTCACCTAACTATAATGTTATTATAAACTTTTGTTTTTTTCAGTGAATTTCCTCTTTTTTTTATTACATTCAATATTTTGTGAATGTATGTATGGTAAACTTTAAAATATATGTTGTGTTCGAACATTATTTTGGTAAAATAATGTTTCTTTTTAATGTAACAAATCAGGATATGGTTTACAGTATTAAACAGATACATATTCAATAGAAATTGTTTATTTTCTAAGTTATTATAACTCTGATATCAAGACATGTCACCAGTAATCTTTGTTTGAGGTCCATTACTCTTGCTTGATGTTCGCTGGATTGTATAAGGCACCCGCAGCAACCTTCACCTGGATTATGGGTGTGTGTAGTAGGGTGTTAGGAGGGATTGGCCTCACTGTTCAGACCTCTCTCTGTAATGATGGGTGTGCATAGGAGGGTGTGGAGAGTGACTGGCCTCTATTTCAGACCCCTCTCTCAGATGATGGGTGTCGGTGGTAGGGCGTATGGCGGCACTGGCCTCTCAGCTGAGACCTCTCTCTGTAATGTAATGATAGGTGTGCATAGTAGAGTGTGGGGAGAAACTGGGCTCTCCTTGAAGACCTCTCTCTCTCAGAAGATGGATGTGCATAGTACAGTCTTTGGACGATCCTTAACTCTACTCGCAGGTTTTTGTAAAACAATAAGCTTAAATAGTAGAGTCTAATAAACACCTTCTCCAGTAAGACTCCTTCATACATTAACAAATATGAATGGCAGAGTGCATTCAAACATCACCTACACCTTCCTTCTGTTGAGGATCCTGCAAGAGCTTTGCAAGATTGTATATTTAGAACGAAAATCATCATAGCACTTATCTCTTATATACATCCTCTCAAAAACAAGGAGCACATTACGCATTACTACTAATAGATTGCATTGAGAACTCATCTACTCCTTTATACTATTCACAATCACGCAAGAGTCCTGTGAGATTGTAGAAATGTGTTTAAAACCATATGCATTTATTATCTTCACATTAGTTATCCCTTAGACACCTCCTCTCTAAATCTAGGGGGGGCGCATGCCTTTCTGCTGCCCCCTTACATAGCTTTTTTCCATCATTTCCACAACACCTCCAATTGTTCACAGTAAACAGTAATGGCAGATATTTAATGCCTAACATTCCTATAGCCAGCCAATCAGAGGAAAAAAATTTAAAGTATTTAACATTCTGGGAGCTTTCTCAAAGCATTTGGGAGGTGGGGCCAACTCTTTGCTTTCCTGTATAGAATTAGGGTGGATGGTCTGAGGTACTTTAACTGACAACCGAATTTCTGATGGGCCATTGATCAAAGTTTTCTGCTGGCAGAGCCATTGTGGGCTACTTCACTTCAAATTTGGCAGTTCTCCTAATTCTAAAAAGATCGGGAGAACCACAAGTTTGGCAGATGAGGCACGAGCAACATTTGTGATGACGTTTCTGGTTCTCCAAACTATAAATGAGGACCATAGTATGTTAAACACTTATGTAAATAAAGGAAGTGTGATATTTCGGATAGGTCGGGAGCTCATGGATGGGGGAAGGTATGGTTTAAAAAGTGTTAAGGGTGGGGACTATTCAGGATAAGTTTCACATCTGAGCTTTTCTGTGCCGGGGACATGCTTACATTTAGATATTGGATAAGATTTCCTTTTCGCAGTACAAATCTATATGGTATTTGCTCACAGGCCACTTCTTATTCAGTATCTCGTGTTCTTACAAATCACATGGCAGTCTTTTTGTCCAGAAAAATCCTAATTTGAATTCTTAGGGTATCTCTTGATTCAGTCAAAAGGGCTTTTTCCAGATAGGTTTCTTATTGCTTTAATCCATTCTTCCAGACTGTTGACCATACTCATTTTCTCAATTGCAATTGCTATTTTTCAGGCCCTGTTTTAGCATGGCCAATCTTTATTATTTTTATTGAGTTATTTCAGAGGTTAGGTTGAGCCATCCATTTCAGAAACTGGATGTTAGTTTGTTTTGTTGCAGGTGGGTCTAAGGTCTAAGGCCGAGTAAGCTTTGAAGGAATCTACACAGCCCTCTGGGTACTGAAATTTGGAACTCAATCATGCTTTCCTTGTATTTGGGTTCTCAAAAAGCCTAGAATAATTCATATCTACTGTAGTGATTGATTACCCAAAAATACCTTCTTGCTTCCAGTGCCAATCACTCTGTTTTGTTTCATCGCCTTATTTTCCCAACCTTCCAGTACTTTGGTATTATGTTGTTATGGAAGAGTGAGCGCCTAACCACGTAGCTGCCACGGCTCCCAGGTTCATGTCTGATGTGCAGTTCCAGTCCAGGGTTTTCCCTTTGAATTATAGATCTTGTAGTCCTATTTTATATTGGAATAAACAACTAAAAATCATAGAATTCAAAAGAAAACCCTGAACTGGAGCGACACCTCATGAATGGACCAGGGAAACTTGACAGGGCTATAACCATTGCTTCAGTTATTGGATGGAACTACAGAGTCTTCTTGTTTATGGTTTATTTGGGGATTTACCAGATTAATTTTTGTGTTTAAGCCCCTCAGCTACTCATAGACATAGACTTATTTTAAATCTGTGACAATAATATCATCAAACGTAATACCGCATATATTGCTTATATAGCCCCAAAACTCTGGATCTTGCTGTCTTTTTTTCTTTTTCTTTTTTTATTTTCACTGTGGTACAACAATAAAATGTCCATACAAAAATGATTAGTTAATACTACCCCCCATCCCACACCCCTCATGACCAAATGAACCAGCTGTACAGGCACAAAAGAAAAGGTTTTTTAGGATAAAGCAGAGAAATGAAGAAGGAGCGAAAAGAATATCATGATTGGCAGTGGCCAGGAAGGAAACTGGAAAGGAAAAAGAACAGTGGCATAACTTAATAACAAAAGAGGTCAAGTATACGCCAAGGGATCCCCTATAGTGCCTCCTGGCCGTGTTGCCCCTGTTGCTCAATCCAGAGAGAAACATTTTCCCAGACCTCCAAGCCTATCTTTCTTTTTCTTCGTCCTTTCTTAGTGTATACCGCTCTTTCAAGATGGAAGGTGGCTTCCAGCCTGGCCAGCCATTGAGAAAAGGAAGGGGGGTCGGTGTCTAACCAGCCGGAGGAAACACAAATCCTCCATACTGCCATTGCAATAAAAACCAGCCCTTCCTCCTTAATCCTCGGTGAGTCGGATTGGGTCCCCAGAAGGATAGTTGTAGGATTTAAAGAGATTGGTTGGTTAGCTATTTCGCTGAGTAAGTTCTGTACTTTGAGTAGTATCGGGGCTAGTTTAGGGCAAGTTGCAAAGATATGTATCGAATCAGCCCCCACTTCAGAGCAGCGTGGACATAGTGTTCCTTTGCCAGATCCCCATTTTATAATTTTACTGGGTGTCATATACAGAAAAAAAATAGTTTTAAAGTGTTGTGCTTGTAATTTGGCGGAAATTAAAATCTGTTGTGATAAAGTTAGGGAATTATAGAAAATACTTTGGGAGGAGTTACGTTTAGTAGAAATTTGGTAGAAATGGCTTCTAAATCGTCTGGGGTTTGCTTATTGAGCATATTATATATGCCTCCGATACGAGGCGTTATGGTGTTACGCAAAGCGTGTAGAAGTTCAACTTCTGCGAACCCGGTGATTCCTCCAACCTTCCTGGAAAGATAATCATGGATGGACATATATTTAAAAGCATCTTGGTTTTTCAGGTTAAATTTAGACTGTAGATTTGTGAAAGATTCAATTCCCTCGGCTGTGATCTAGTCCCCGAGTTTCACTATTCCGGCCCTGTGCCAATCGGAAAGATAAAATGTGCCAAAGATAGCTGGTAGGTTATTGTTGTTAATTATAGGAGAGTAAAACCTCTATTGCGGTAAACTCCTGTGGTGGAAGCCGGGAGCAGCGAATGTTATAATTTTTAACTGTTTTGCCTCTTTTAAAAATATTTTATTGCTTACTTCGGCGCACTTACCCTCACTCCACTCCTCACTTCGCCTGATCCTCCCGCACAGCCGATTAGGCACGGTTACCGGGACTGGCAGGGGATCCGCCATCTTGGGGGTAGCCCAGGGTTGACGCTGCAGCCTGCCTCACACCGACTCCTGCAGTCAGGTATTTAAGTTGCGCCTCTTGCCTCACGCGCATGTACCAACTATTGCGGTAAACTCCTGAGGCGGAAGCCGGGAGCAGCGAATGTTATAATTTTTAACTGTTTTGCCTCTTTTAAAAATATTTGATTGCTTACTTCGGCGCACTTACCCTCCCTCCACTCCTCACTCTCCCTGATCCTCCCGCACAGCCGATTAGGCGCTGTTACCGGGACTGGCAGGGGATCCGCCATCTTGGGGGTAGCCAAGGGTTGACTCTGCAGTCTGCCTCACACCGACTCCTCATCTGCATATAATGTGCATCCCCTTCCGGCCGCGCCGAGAGCGCGCCGAAGGCGCGCTAAAGGCAAGCCCGCCAGCGCCCGTCCGCGCCAGGCCGGGGCTAGGGGCCACATCCCCTGCATCTCCACTGATTTATTCATCTGAGAGCCTGGTGAACCTTCGAATTTTCGCCGGCCCTCCCAGTCCACTCACGGTAAGCCGCCTTTCCCAATTAGGCATTTACCAATCTCCATCACAAACACATCACGGTCTTTCGCAAACGAGGACTGCTCCACTAGAAAGTCAACAAATAAATATATTTTATCTTAACACAAGATCTCTTGTAAAACATCAACTGGATATCTTCCTGTTTCTTGCTTGCCAAAAACCGGATATTCTGTTTCTTACAGAGACGTGGCTCACCAGTAGTTCTTCCCCTGACATTCTAGCAGCGCTTCCTGATAACTACTACATTTTGCAGGTGGACCATGCCTCAGGCAAAATGGGTGGCGGGGTAGCCGCAATTATTAATAAGCACCTAGCATTTTCTAAATTGACGTCTCTCGACCTCCTGGCAGCGGACAACTTGGTTATCAGATTGAACTCTAAGTCGGCCCCACTTCTTTGCATGCTTATTTATAGACCCCCTCAGAATATGCCTACGTTTCCTTTTTCGTTGTGTGACCAACTGGCAACACTTGTAACCGATTACACCAGGATTTTGTTGATTGGCGATTTTAACTATTGGCTCAATAGTCCATCTGGCGGCCCCTTAGCGAGTGAGCTCCTGGATCTTCTTACAGGGCTCAACTTTAGTCACCACATCAACACCGCCACTCACATAAAAGGGCACACGCTCGACCAGATATGGAGTTCCAACCTTAGTATCTCATCTCCCCATGCGTCTGGTCTGATCACTTTTTGATCCAATTCAGCATCTCTATCTCTAAGCCTACCATAAACACTGATAACAGAGCAGGCCTAATTAGAAAGTGGGGCTCTCTTGATACTCCAGCCTCCTTGGGCAGTTTGGGAAACTCTATCCCTTCTCACAATGTAGATCTTGATCAATCTGTAGCTAATATCTCAGACTGGCTGGTAAATGCAAGTGATATACATGCCCCGCTGAAAAAACTGAAAACCTTGCGTCAATCTGACGCGCACAAATGGTTCTCTCCTGACTAGAGGGCAAAAAAACGAACTGTCCGCCAGAAGGAACGTGATTGGAGAAGAAATTACAACTCTCTCGAAAAAACCCACTATTTGGCTGCCCGCTCTGATTACATGAAGGCCATCTCTCTAGCCAAAGCGGAATTTTTTTCTAGAATCATTGAAATGTCTAACAACAAATCGAAGGACATCTTTTCCATCGTTGACAAACTCACGAACCCTGCAAGGACTCAACTCAAACCTGATGCCACACAGGATTTTTGCAATACTCTGAACCACTACTTTCTGGATAAAATTGCGCTTATTAAATCCAGTATCCCTATTTGTCCCCCTGCTTCCTTTGACCCCACTCACACCCCTAGTCCACTATCAATGGATCACTTTCCTCTTTTGGATGTCCCGACCTTGTCTGCCCTCACAACCAGGGTCAAGTCGGGTTCTCCATATGACTGCTGCCCTCCCCATGTGCTAAAAGAGGTGATTACCGCCTTTCCCTTTCCTATATTAAGACTTCTTAACACCTCTTTGACCCAAGGTATAGTGCCTAATTCATTTAAGGAGGCAGTAGTGATGCCCCTTCAAAAAAAACCTGGAGTGGAAGCCACTACTCTATCTAATTATAGGCCTATTTCTTTATTACCATATCTGGCCAAACTGTTGGAAGCCCATGTAACATCTCATCTTTCATCTTCATCGAGCAATCCGACTTTTTGGATTCTGCTCAAGCCGGCTTCCGTCCGGCTCACTCAACTGAAACGGTTATAACAGCAGTCCTTGATTCTTTACGCCATAATGCTGATTTAGGCATTCCTCGAGCGTTGGTCTTGCTTGATTTGTCGGCTGCGTTTGACACGGTCGACCATGACATCCTTCTAGACCGTGTCAGACTAGCCGGCATCTGTGGCTTGGCCTTTGACTGCGTTAGGTCGTTTCTTAATGGCCGCTCGCAAGCAGTGGGCCTGTCCCCTTTCTTGTCTCCTAAACTCCACACCACCTGTGGGGTTCCCCAGGGCTCTTCGCTCTCACCCCTCTTGTTTAATATTTATATGCTTCCCCTACTTCACTCATTAAAATCTTTTAAAGTCACCACATTTAACTACGCAGACGATCTGCAACTTACCTTCACTATCGACGACTCCCCAGAATCTATCCATCAATTTCAGTCCACCATGCTCTTCATACGCTACTGGATGGATAGTAACCAACTTAAGTTGAACCCCGAGAAGACAGAACTGGTCCTCTTTGGTAAAAGCAAATCCTTGTGGGGCCCACACTACTGGCCTCCAACACTGGCTCCACCCCCTATTCCATCCAGTACGGTGAAGAGCTTAGGTGTACTCATTGATGAAGAGCTTTCATTAAGGCCTCATGTTAATTCGGTGGTCTCATCCTGTTTCTTTCAGCTCTGAAAAATAAAAAAAATTAGTCGGATGCGTACCCAACCTGCTTTGACCCAGGTCGTGTCGGCCTTGGTGTTGTCACATTTAGACTACGCCAACGACATCTACCTGGGCCTCCCTATTGCCTTGGGTAAACGCCTTCAGATGGCCCAGAACCAGGCAGCTAGGCTTATACACCGTATTCCACGGTGGCAATCAGCAAGACCCCTGCTGAATCAACTGCACTGGTTACCGATCACACAGCGCGTACTCTTTAAAACCGCCTGTATAACTTTTAAGGCGCTCCATGCACGCAGTCCCAAGTTTATTCAGGCACTCCTCCCTAGATATATTCCTACACGTAGCCTGCGCTCTGCCTCACAAATCCTCCTGACTTTCCCCCACTATAAATTCCAACGGAAAGGAGGCCGTAGGTTTGCCACACTTGCCACTAAACTGTGGAACTCTCTCACCCAAGAGATCCGTTCCTGTACCACTCTCTTACAGTTTAGGCGGAAACTCAAAACCTGGCTATTTGTCCAGATCTTAGCCTAATCCATCTACGGCCCCTCGTCAGGTGGTTTTCTGGATATGTTGGTTAGCGCCAAGAAACCCTCGGGTGAACGTGCGCTGTACAAATCCTTGTTAAGATAAGATAAGTTATACGACTTCATTAATGTCTTGAACTTTACACGATTGTAGTATCCATATGATATTTCACAGAGCAGACAGCCTCAGTGTTGTTCCCCCAGTAAAAGCTGAAAGGGTGAGGGTAACCCGGTTGTTGTGGCATGAGTAGATTCTCTCACTAGTTCTGAGCTGTACTGTAGTACTGAGGCCCAGTAGTATAGAATGATATTGGGGAAGGACCAACCTCCTCTTTCTTTTGGAAGTGTAAGTTGTTTCAGGGCTCGTCTGGGTTGAGCGTAAGCCCAGATAAATTGAGTAAAGATTTGCTGAAATTTGATAAGGTTGTTTTTGCTGAATTCTAAGGGTATACTACGGAAAAAGTAGAGTAGTTTCGGAAAGTACGTCATTTTGATGGCGTTGCATCTGCCAACTAACGTTAAATGCAGATTATCAATCTGCTTTAATGCCTTCTTAGTCTGAGCGGCAAGGGGAACCAGGTTGTCTGTTACTATTTCCTCCAACTTAGTTGCGACGAGCACCCCCAAGTATTTAGCTTTAGGCACCACCCTGTCGTCGGTCCAAGTAGTTTTACTATTTATTAAGATCTGTGTTTTGTTTTTGTTCAGGGCGTATCCAGATAATCTCCCGAATTTCTGGGCCTCCCATTCTAGTGCTAATATGGTAACAGCAGGATCTGGGGAAGTAATGGCGAGGTCGTCAGCATAAGCCAGGATTTTACAATTGTTATGATGATAGCAGGCTGGGGAGATGTTATCGTTTTTCTCTATCTGCTTGATGAAGGGATCTAGATATAAAGCGAACAATAGAGGCAAGCAGGGACAACCCTGCCTGGTGCCCCAAGAAATGTTAAAGGTGTTGGTAAGTTGTCCATTCATAGTAACCCTAGCTGTTGGTTTGGAGTAGAGTGCCTGTGCTGCCTGGATGAGTTTGTCCCCGAACCCCATCCTGCTCATTACACTCCATAGAAATCGCCAGGAGACTCGGTCAAAGGCCTTTTCGGCGTCGAGTAACGTGAGTGACATCGGGTCTCCGGCAACCTGTGCAGCGTCAAACAGAGTAATCACCCTCCTAACGTGTTCAGTGGTCCTTTTCTTGGGAATGAAACCATGTTGCCACTTCGAGACAAGAGATTCCACTACTTCAGAGATTCTGGAGGCTAGTACTTTAGAGAATATTTTAGAGTCGCAATAGATGAGGGTAATGGGCTTGTAGGAGCTCATGTCCAAAGGGGATTTATCTTTTTTGGGGAAAATAGAGATTCTGGCGCTTGCCCAAGAAGCCGGAGGGGAGGCCCCGTCGAAGATAAATATTATTACCTCAGTGAATATAACTTTGATTTGCGGGGTGAAGATTTTAAAGAATTCTACGGGGATGCCATCAGGGCTTTAAGCCTTCCCATCTGGGAGACTAGTGAGGGCTTCCAGGATTTCCTCCCAGGTTGGGGTAAGATCTAGAATCTCGCTGTCTTCTAGACTGAGTTGCCTTAGTTTGATCTCACTGAGGTAAATAGAGATCTCACTATCTAAGGCATCCCCCGCGAAGCAGTTTTCCTCAGTGTATAATTTGGCATAATAGTCCTGGAATCCCTTCCGAATAAGACTAGGATCAGTGGTCTCTACGCCGGAGGGGAGTCTGATTGCGCGAATTTCGCTCCTAGTAACCTGCTGTCTTGTCCTGATGGCGAGGTGCTTCCCAATGCTATTGCTGCACTCGTAGTTCTTTTCCCTTGCGGCTGCCCACTTTGCTGCGATTTTTTCCATGAAGACAGCACCTATCTCAGCTTTGGCCAGGACTGCTTCTTTTTGGGCAGACTGGCAGTCTAGTCCTGCATGAATCATGTGGGTTAGCTTAATTTAAATTTTTCTTAGTTTGTCTTGTAATTCACTAATTAGAGTTTTTTTCTTTTGTTTTTCTGAATAGAGAACCTTAGGGTCTCGCCTCTGATCCCCACCTTTAAAGTGTCCCAAACTATCATTTGAGAGGCAGAACCATTGTTTATCTCCAGGAACTCCTGGATCCATCCCTGCATGTGGGTTTTGTAGCTATTGTCATATAACAGCGCTTTCTCGATACTCCACTTAGTAGCCTCCTTCGGTTGTCCAAGCCCCTTAATGTTAATTATGGGAGGGTTGTGATCAGATAAAAAACGGGGTGCGATATCAATTGTGTAGTTGTTGGTAAGTGAAGATGAAATAAAAAAGTAGTCTAATCTGACTAGTAATTGATGAGGGGCAGAATATAAGGTATACCCAGGTTGCGTAGGGTTTTTGCTTGCCCAACCATCTACTAGTCCATGAGTCTGCATAAGGTTGATTAAGGCCTTAAAGACTAGGGGTCTCCTACCTTTGTAGCTCCAAGTTGTATTAGTTGCCCAGTTACAGGGTAGGTGTATATTAAAGTCCCCGCATAACACTATGGGAGTAGGCCAGTGTACTAACTCACCAGAACCAAGGTTAAAAGCCCCAGGGTCGTCGGCATTACTCCCATATATTAAGCAAAGGGTAATAGATGAGTTGTTGGGGAGTAGAATCTCAGTAATGACCCACCTCCCTAACGGGTCAGACTTGGTTCGAGGGTTACTGGTGGCGAGTCTTCTATCGACTAAAACTCCCACTCCCTTTGTTTTAGCCCCCTGTGTTGTGGCGCCCACTACCTTAAACCCTAGGTGGTCTAATAGGTGTTTTTGTGACTGCTCTACATGGGTTTCTTGCAAGCATATAATATTCCCCCCAAGTGTTCGCAAGCCTAGAAACACCTTTTGTCTCTTAGATACATAATTTAGTCCACATATATTGACTGAAACAATTCGTAATGAATCTAAACTAGCCATCTAAAAAGTGTGAGGGTAGTAATATGCGATGCGTAATTTATTTTTTATTTTTTATTTTTTGATTTGACCGTTTCTTTGAATTGAGCTGTTTGGATTCATTGAAGTTACTTTGAAAATATAATCGCACTGCCGAAAGAGAGTCGTGAATATTTCGCGCCTGAGTGTTCTTCCTGTGTCCCCTCCCGCCCATCCCCCCAGCCCCCCACCCTCCCCACCCACCCCCTTACATGAGCAATCAGACAAGGCCTGAATGATGGCGGTCAGTCATGAGCCTCAGCTGTTGGCCACACCAGTCAGAAAAGAAGAGAAAAATAAATAAAACCTATCTGTGATCGGCCATTGGGTCTGCCTTGTGCATGTGCATAGTTTGAGTGCTAAGTGCTAAGTGCGAATGTGTAAATATATAGTTTTCCTTTTTTCCCTCCATTCACTTTTTTTCTTTTTTTTTTCCTTTCTAAGAATTTCCCCCTTCTCCCCCCCAGTAATTCCCTTTTTAACTCCTGATAGAAAGAGGAGAAAAGCGGGGAAAGGGTCAAGATTCTCAGCATTTAACAAAACATATAACAGGGGGTATATCAGTGGAAAGACTAAGATTAGCAATGACTGCCCCCCCCCGATTAGAGTAAGTTAATTGTCAGTGGTTTTGCTGTATGAGGAGAAGAAGAGAAAAAAAAAGTTTTTTAGCATAGGAAGATAATTTTAGTCATTGTGTCCCTTCTTAGTCTTAGCTTCTTCCAGGTACTCTCTGGCTTTGATTTCAGAGAGGAAGACCTTGGTAGTGCCTCCGAGGATAACCTTCAACCTGGCCAGATTCATAAGGTATACCTCTGCGCCCTGTTGCTGGAAGGGGGAGATTAATTGCCTCAAGTGCCACCTTCGTTCCACAGTCTGATGGCAAAAGTCTGGCTTGGCAAAAAAAGTAATCCCGTTGGCCCCCTTCTTAGAATTAGCCTTAGCTTCTTCCAGGTACTCTCTGGCTTTGATTTCAGACAGGAAGACCTTGGTAGTACCTCCGAGGATAACCTTCAACCTGGCCGGATTCATAAGGTATACCTCTGCGCCCTGTTGCTGGAAGGGGGAGATTAATTGCCTCAAGTGCCACCTTCGTTCCACAGTCTGATGGCAAAAGTCTGCCTTGGCAAAAAAAGTAATCCCGTTGGCCCCCTTCTTAGAATTAGGACGGGCCTAGTTGTACACCAGTTGTCTTAAAAGAAAGTTGCCAAAATACACAAGAAACACCCTGGGCTGGCCTCCGTTTGAACTACCACTGTTATGTTGTCGCTTCAGGAAGAAAGGGAAACGGTGTGCTCGCTGCACTTCTCGGTTCCAATCCCAGCCTGGATGTTCCGGAAAGGAGTCTTGTAATAGCTTGATTATGAATTGTCTAGGATCTTCCCCCTCCTTCCCTTCCGGAATACCAAGCAGGCGGAGGTTGTTCCTGCGTTATCTATTTTCTTGTTCTTCCATCTTGACCATCAGGTCTGTAAGGCAAGCGGTGTTGGATTCGATCAGCTGTTTGGAGGCCACTGCTTCGGTTTCCAGATGCTCTGTCCTGGCCTCAACCATGCCCACCCGGTCGCTGATATCTGTGCAGGATTTATTCAATCTTCTCAGACCCCCCTGCAATTTTTGGGCTGCAATCTTAGCGGTCCGGTTATCAGCCCTCACCTCCTCTTGGAATTCCATGATAGAGGTTAGTATAGCTGCCAGCGAGGGCTCCACTGTCTCAGTTGTTTTGGTTTGTAGACTTCTCAGGCTATGCCACTGTGGTTGGGTTGGGCCATCTTCTTCCAAAGAGTAGGACATCTGTGAATCAGAGTAGTCCCATTTGAGTTGGCTTCGCTGCTTGCTCTTACTTCTTGGCTTTTTGGGACATACGACTGTGTCAGGGTTAACACAGGAGGCCTCACTGTCCTCTTCGCTAGCACTGTCAACATCGTCGACGTCTTCCGTCCCCCCTTCACCAGAGGAACTGGGAGTGCTATCGATAACAGAGTAAAAGTCCTCGTGACATGCCTCTGGGGTCCAGGGGTTTTGTTTTCCAAGAGGGATTTCCAAGCTTTGAATGGCGAGCTCCGTCCCTGCTGATTGTACCCCAGCGACAATGGTAGCTGAGGATGTACAAGCTCATTCGCTACTTGCTCCTTCAATTGGTTTTAGCTGTCCTAGAGCGGTGGGCAGGATTGGCAAAAGGGTGTCTGGTAGTGCAGGAGGGGCGGAGGTACCGGGGGGCCCCTCGGTCTGAGGATACTCGTGGTCAGGTCCCTTGATGGGTGTATGTGTAGTGGAAGCTGGCTCAGAAAGACTGCCTGGGGAAGAGGTGGGGTCTAAGCCTTCGGCTGTGTCCCTGCTATTAATAACAGTTTCCTTTTGGCCTCCTTTAACAGTAGCGCTATCCTGTTGTGGGAGAGCTTTAGGTGGTGTGGAGGGTTGCCTTCCTGCGCTGTTTTTAACGCTGGTGGCCAGGCTTTTGGCTACCGCGAAATTATTTGCAGGGGGGTTTGTGTCGGACCTGAATCTTTATAGTCTTTGTTGAGGACCCCCACCCCTGCTTAGCCCAGATTGAGTTTTTTCACCCCACTGACCTGTTCGGGTTTGGTCTTTCTAGCGCCTTCTCCTGCCGAGGAATCTTTCCCCGGAACGGGCGTCTTCTGCTTAAGCCCCTTCCTTGCCCCACAAACGCTCATTTCCGAGCAGGAGCAGGTGTATATGTCCACGATGAATCTGAGCCTTGCCTTCTCCGAGGTTAGAGGGCAGTCCGGGGGCCCGTGTGCGAGGATCACCGCCACAGCAGTGGCAACAGCCAGAGAGAAACAAGTGCTCCAATTCCAGCACCAGACCAGCGCGGCAGCGGCAGCGCTCCTGTCAGCGCTCCTGTCAGGTGCTTAGCTCCTGTTCATGCAAGCCGCGTGTGAGCACCAAAGTTTGAGCCCCGAGTCGATAGAATTGAAGGCGTTGTTACCGGACCCCCCGCTCTCGTCTGCGGGTCCGATAGGTGAGCTAAGCAGTCCAGCACATCCAAGCGGGAATCGCCGCGTTCTCCGTTGTCTCGTGGTGCCAGACAGTCTGCGTGCACGGCAGCCCAGCATGTCCGATGATCGCGCAGGGCAGCTAGCCGATCGTCTCCGCATCTGGTGACTGGCGTGAGCAGTCGAGCAGCGCAAAACTCACGCTGACTCCATCTTGCTCTGAGTGCTTCCCTGGATCTTGCTGTCAATGTATGTAGACAGTCTGCTATCTGTCAAGAGGCCACGAGCCAGCAGGCCAAATTACTGTCCCTTTGCTGTATATTTTAGGGACTACATCTGGGATTTTTGGGACTCCCCAAAAAATACAAACTCCATCTTTAATGTATAAAATAATAGGAGTAGCATTCTGACATTCCCAAAATGGCATTTTAAATCATTAAATCATCCCATAACTAGTACTAGCCTTGCTACTGAGATTCATAAACAAATCAAGCACCACTCTACACTTTAGGATTGCGGCACACCTTTTTACCACCAAAGGCTAGAATTTTCTGAGGGAAACAACATGAGGAACAGTGACTTCACCAAACATACTAAAATGCATTTCCTCCAGCGCTATACTAATAGCAGGCTTGCTGCTAAGATTTTAAATAGCAAACACAGAAGAACGTGGCACAAAGAAACTGCAAGTTCCAGCTTCTCACAGCACTGTACTGGTAGCAGGGTTGTTGCTTGGAATTTCTGTTTAGAAAGAACACTGTCCCAAATAGGATACACCTCTGCCAGTATTTTTGCTTTCACGATTTCCCTGAAAAAATATAAGGAACCACATTAGGGGCCTGAGTTACTAAGGTTACTTTCACTTTTGAGTAAGTTTACTACTTTTTGCTTAATTACAAAATCTGAGGGTTAGTTACTGCTAGTTAAACATCTTTGGTAGGTCGAGGACCCCACATGGCTACCCACTTGAATACTGTAGCACCCTCCCAAAGTAAAAAAATATGATAGGGAATTACAATAAAACCACATAGGTACCAACGTTAAATTACATTAAATAGTTACAAATAAACATACAGACAATTTCTTGTTAGCAAAATATATAAAATAGTACACATTTATTATTTAGTTATAAAATAATTTAATACCCTATGTATTATATTTTGAAATTAAAAAATTATGGTAACAAATTTTTTAATTTAAACTGAATGTACACATTTGTAATATTTATATTTAGTAAAAGTACTTCATTTTATTTTCTGCTATACTTCACAATGTAGAGATATCCACCCACAAGTATAAGGAAACATTTTAAAAATGCATTTAACTTGAAAATAAATATTGCAAATATTTCTATATTAAATGTTAGTGTAAGTAAATGTTATGTGTTAATTTTAAATGTGGAATAAAATATAAAGAAATTCTACAGAACTGTTAATTTAATTTTGAAATAATTCTTTCAGTCAGTCAAAAGCTTTGTTTATTTAAGCCGTAGTCTTTAAACACCACCATAAATACATCCTAAATATAGACATACAATAAAAAGGCTGAAAGGACACATCCAATAAAAAATACATATAATGGAGTATGGGAAATACGTTGAGGTTAGGGGATCTCATAAAAAGCTGCAGATTCCCTTACATGTTATCTACCAAACCTTTTAAAATCCCCCAGATAGCAATAACAATTCTCTCAAATGCACATATGACATCCAAAAACCACCTCATGTTCACCAAAAGGCTAGGGGCTTGATCACAGTTTGTAATTCCATATTTGATCAAAATTAGTTTTAAAAATGCTTTGCGCCTATCTAAAAACCATAAGCAATTCAATAAAAAAATGTGCCCTACTACAGTTTGTCTTCTTCCCATACCCTGTTCAGTTCTCATTGCTGTTTTTATCTTCTTATCTGCATAATACAGATTTATCCCAACCCTACATTTTAAAACTGCATCCCTGAATTTGGGGTTGGGTAAGGCTTTAATATATGGGAAGCTGTTGTCAACGCTCCAACCTCTCAACACATATTGGGTAGAGGGTTTTCCCCTCAAATACCCAGATCCTTGTCTTTAGCACAATTAATGCTAGAGTGCGTAGTTGGGGTTTGGAGATCCAAAGCCCATGTTTCCGTTAGTCTGGCTTTATTGTCAGCCTATGACAGATTTCATTTAACCTATTACTTGAATAGCCCATTTCAATTCACTAATCTCCACCTCAGCTTTATAGTGGTGGGATATTATAATAGTGTCTTCCCTTGGTAATCTCCGCCAGAACCTCAGTGTGGCCACAAACCCCAAGTAACTCCAAGTGGTAAGCTGGTATTCTACCCTTATGGCTTGAATCATAGCTGAACCATTGCTGAAGAAGGTAATGCGATGAATCTTTTCATGCGTTTACCCTGTTCAAGGTTCCAATCCAGTTTGCCACTTAAGGTTAATAATTCCACACCAAACTGGAATTGGGGATGAACGATTGTATTATAGGCAGACAATATAGGGCAGAGGGAGGGCCCACCCTATTTTGTTTTAAAATCCCATGCTGAGGTCAATGTGGTTGGTTTTAATGATTCAATGCAACCTCTCCATTTTAACTTTGTATCCAACCACATGCCCAAATATTAATATTTTTCAACTACTCCCACTTTGTTTCCTCCAAGATACCAATTAAACCCTACCTTTCCTTTCACTAACACCAATATCTTAGTCTTGTCTAAATTAACATGTTGCTCAGAAATGAATGACTTTAAAAAATGTAAAACAAGAGGCGTTTGGCACTACAAGAACAAGTTGGTTTAATTCACCACAGCGGTTGGAAGAATATTGACAGAGTAGCATTTGAAGACAGTCTCTCATTGTACAGAAGTTTTGGCTGACCATTTATTCTGTTCATGAGGTAAAATAAACTGATCTGGTTTCTTGACCTACTCATAAACAACAAGTACAGCCAACTGATAAGAGGGATACAGGTGGCTCTCGACCTTGGGGAGAGCTAGTGTGCCCAGTGGGTATGTTTCCAGATGTCTGTGGTGGGAGCTTGTGATCACTACGTTTGGTGGGTATGCTGTGTCCTGGTTGGCTGAGAGTTACTAACTGTATATGTAATCGATCTTTGTGGTATTTGGGAACCTGTGCCTTTTTCCAAACATGTTTTATTTGGGCCAATTTCCTTGGACCGGTTTGTGGTGTAACTGCATATCTATGGGATCGATCAGGTTTTTCCCTGGATGCGTGTTTGTCTTTGGGCCAAGTGTAACCCCACCTGTGACCCGTCAATCCGTAGACTCGGGATTGGGTCACAGGGCCTCTCTGACTACGTATCTCTGACTCAGGATTAATGGGGAGGTCAACTTGAGTAAATTACACAGCAATGATATGAGTTCACTAGATTGTGTAAAATTAACATGGCGGTCATTTTTACCGGCATCCTCAGTATTCTACATATATTTGTCATAGCATGCATCGGTTTTGTTTTTAATGATATTAACATTGTTATGCCTGCATACATTATGGCATACATTGACATGGTTTCTAACTGTATCGCCACTGTTATGCAAGCACAAATTTATGATGTGCATCAGCATTGCATTTATTGGCTTTGCCATGGTTTGGCCTGCATATTTCATGGTGTGTAATGACATTGTATTCACAGTTATTAACATTCCTCACTCCAGTTGAATTTTCAACTAATTCATCCACCTCATATGTCATGACAGTTACATTATTCAAGACTGTGGTGTTGCTGTAGTGCCTGTTATCCTTTCCCTCACTATATGCATATTACCTAATTTGAGACTGTGTTTTTACTTCAGGGAAACCCCCATTTGTAGTAAACCACACAACAGTTGTACACCAACAAAAACTGGAAGTAGTGATATGAATAGTTTGGACACCCATTGGTGGATCCAGGAAAAAATACTATGCAACCAGTCTTGCTCAGGGGCACTGCCCTGCTTCTTCATGTCAGCTTGTAGACAATGCAGTGCTTAGATGGCAAGAGTGAGAGTTGCTTTCTCTAGATCGTTTCCAGGTATAAAAGTACAACAGAATGCACTAAAGTTTGGCACACACCCCACCCTCCATCGTGGTCATCAATCCAACACGTACAGATGTTGCATCACCATAAGGCGAATGACTCTCATTTCTTCCTAGATAGCATTTAGGTCAAGCTTAGTGACATTAATCATTTTTCAACATCTTCCATCTGGTTATTTGTATCCAGCGGGCGTTTGCCTGCGTTTGCCTGGTGAAGAATGGTATAGACCCTACTGCGTTTACTTTAGTTTCTGAAAACTGTCTAAATTGTTCTGGAATGTCCTTGTACTGAGCCCAACCAAAATAATCAGCAGTTCTTCTTCAGGCCTGATGCAACAGAGTTGTTTTCTTCAGTAGTGGACGATAACCCATTGTCAGCAGAAATCCATCACCGTGGAGGTGCCCCATTGCAGGTCTGGAACATTTAGTTCTACTTAACAGTGTAAGGTCCCATACAATTAGGCACTGCACTTCCCCTACAACCATGTGTACCTAGTGATCTCGGTATCTCAAATTTTCTGGCACAGGACGTCTATAGTGGCATTTGGCCCCCATCCTATGAAACTCATTTCCCTAGCATGATCGAGGTGAGTTGCCTTGCACTGCAATTCTATTTCTGGGATCCACTTGTCATTGTAAACGGTGTCCCCAAACCCAAGTATGTTAAGGGCCACCCTGGGACCGCAGACAGAAGTGAGAGCAGGCGCATTTGCACACTGGTGAGGGGGTCTTGCTACCTCCAAGAACCTCTTTTCTACAAAGTCCCGGGGCCAAATAGTGTCCTCCCCTTTAGTGGTCCTTCTGCGCATCCTGTCTACCTCTGTTCAGATGTCGCTAGGTTCAGTAAAAAGGCACAGTGCTGTGGGGTTGGTCTCGCACCAGGTGATGTTTCCTATTGCTCTACAGGATTCTACTCTATTGGACTGAATCTTTGCCCTGATCCTGCATAGGTACAGGTGGATAAGCACTTTGCTTTTTTGGGGAGGCGATTTCCTGGAATAAGTAAAGCCTGTCTGTGCCTACGGCGTGAGATATAAGTGAACATATGTAACACGACCTGTTCGTGGTTTGAGTGCCCACAGTGGTAATATGTTGATAGTGGATGTTGTGTAGAAGTGTGCTGCATTGTGTGTGTGGAATGCTAGTGTTTGGTTCAGAATAGGTGAAAGTGAGGTGGGAGAGGTCCCTGTGGATGTGTTGCTAGAATTTTGAAGTATATTTCATGAGATTAAGCACATTTCTGGCTCCGGAGGGGTGCAAGAACACCCAGGCTAAATAGAAAGCGAAGGAAAAAAGATGAAGAAGAAGGAGGAGGAAGGCCCCTTGATCTCACCACTCCTCACCAGTCTGCAGACCCCATTAACAGCAATGACAAACTGTGAAACCACTTTGATCACCCCAACCAAAAATATACACTAAATTCTCCTTCATAAAAGATGCCGGGCCGGCCCTGTGCCTGTGCAACAGTAAAGTAAACAATCTCCCCTCTCTTCTCCAACCAATCCTAGTACACCAGATAGTACAACAGCAGCTGAAGTCGGATTCTGGAGAGCTTGCAGGAGCTGGAAAAGGCCCTGGCGCATCACAACTAGCAGATGCAAGGGAAGAAGAGAAGGCTGGAGGAAACTAGGAAAGGGGGCAGACAAGCCAAGATCCTCAGGAGCGACTAGAGCTGATCACTCCCCAAAACATCATCCATAGAGCATGTACAAGAATACATAAATGCATAACTGAAAAATCCTTTGAAGGCTTTGGATGGTCTTCAGATGAGATGTCTGTCTTCTGGGCTTTAGGATAGTTTTCAGGGGAGATGCCTGTCTTTGGGGTGCTTTGGAGTGTCTTGTCTTGGTGCAGTGCAAAACGAGCCTTGTTATAAAAAGAAGGTTATTGCAAAGCCAATTTGTAGTTTGTTCTTGAGCAATTGGCACTGTTGAAGTCCTTTTGGAAGGTTTGATAGAAGGGAAGGCAAAGTGCAACAATGTTGGTGCATGAATGGCTCGATCGCCGACCTGTAGGAAAAGAGCTGCGGGTTGTAGGTTAGCTTGAAAAAACACTCTGCTAGAAGGTTTTTGAAAAATTCTTGCATTTAATTTCTACTGATCCACTCTATGGCTACACTGTGAGCAATGTTTTGTAGTGGAGTACTGGTAGTAGGTGCTAGCATTTTTAGGGAAAGGTGAGTCTAAGCTAGTTTAATGCTATTTATGCTTTGATTCCCCCTCTCCGTGTTATGGTGAGGACACTGTGGGCTTGGGTTGTTGGGTTGTGCCTTCCTTCTGGAAGATTTGGGGCTTTTGGCCTACTTTTGGGTTCGTTTGTGTGGGTCCTTTTGGTCGTTTACCTGTGGTTTGGGCAATACTGCTTCTAATGCAGCCTATGCAAGGTAGTCGGGGATGCTTGTGGTGCCTGTACGGTCCTACATGGGAATGGCTGCAATCGTGTTTGTTTGCTGTGTTTTCACTGAGAGTCTGGTGTGCCATTGGGACTTGTGTGCTCTGCCAAGTGTGGGTAACGCTAATGGACTCAGTGGATTTTTCCCATTTGACTGGGGTCAAGTGGTCACTGAGAAGCTGTTCACTGGCCTCTCTGATTCAGATGTTGCCATGACCAGGATCGGGTTTGTTGTTTTCTTGTATGATGTTTCATGAGGAATTATGTATCCTATTTGACAAGTTGGGTGCAATGGTGAGCCTAGCCATGCACCTTGTGTGGGGGGCTGCAATGGTTTATTTATTATTTATTTATTTATTAAAAGGTTTTCTATAGCGCGAACAAGACCCTTGGGTATCAGAGCGCTTAACATGACAAGAAATATATGATATTACAGTAGAGAAGTTCGATAGGTGTGCTTCCTCCCATGATAGGTGAACGGAAGGAAACAAAGATGTAAAATAGGTAGATTACATTATTAGTTTAACAAAGAATATACAGTGATCTGGGGTAGGAAAGGTAGTTAATTATATTCTCCTGTATATGAATGATTTTAAAGACTTTTTCATAGTTCTTTATGTTTTTCACAACCCAGATGTAGTATCTCGTCGACCGCTCGTATCAACATAGAGTTGGCTGTTTCGTATTTACTTCCCTTTTGTTGTAGGATAGGCGTCTCTATGTCAGGCTTAGATGATGATCTGTTTGTCTAAGGAAGGAACTTGGTCATGAGAAAGATCTTAGCTTCCCTCTTAAATGTTGCGGTGTTTGTAATTTTTCTAATGTTCGGGGGGAGAGAGTTCCAAATTCTGGGGGCCGCTCCTGAAAAAGCTCTATCGTAGGTTTTCTTCTTCTTGAATATGGGTGGTCTCAGCATCAGTTCCTTGGCCTTCCTGGCCGGTCTGTTTCCTCCCGATATTATAATTTTTTGTGCAAGGTATCTTGGTGTGTTGTAATGAATCGCTCTGTGGGTAATACATGCCATTTTTTGTTGAAATCTAGCTTCGTAGGGTAGCCAATTTAATGCTTTCAGGTGCGGGCATATATGGTCAAATTTCCTCGTTCCTGTGACCAGTCTTGCTGCTGCATTGAGGCATGCTTTAAGTGGTGCAGTGGAAGTTTTTGGTAAGCCTGCTAACGTTGTACAACCATATTCAATCCTTGAGATAACCAGTGATTGTATTGCTAGTTTTAGATCCGTCTCTGTTAAAAATTGTTTCATTTTTCTTAAATAGTTCAGATGAAAGCGGGCGTTTTTTGCCATAGCTTTGATGTTTGCTTACATGTCTAGATTCTCATCCAGTGTGATTCCAAGTGATTTGTCTGAATCAACCAGAGTGGGGGTGCAATTTAATGCTTTGATCATTTTCGACCATTCTTTCATTTCTGATTGGTTCTTTTGTGGCGAGATAAGTAAGAATTCTGTTTTATGTGCGTTTAGCTTCAGATGATTGGTAGTTAGCCAATTTAGGGCCATATGTAGGTGGCCAAATACCGGTCGGTAACACCGAAAATGGGTCGTTTTCGGCGTTACCGACCGGTATTTAGCCATGTGAGATGTACGTAATACCGAATTGCATCGGTAATAAGGAATCGGTAAAAAATTACCGATTCCTTATTTACCGATTTGAGAGTACCGAAACAATGATTACCGAATCGGAAATAACGAATCTGTAAAAACCCAAAAAAGGCGATGTAGCAAACCTCGTTATTACCGAATATGACCAAATTCGGTAATAACGATTCGGTATTTACCACTTTTCCAGAGCAGGTGGTAATCAGGTGCAGTGCATAAAAACAGGTCCAAAATGCATCTGTGTGAACACAATGGCGGCCCTCTACCTCATAGCAAGGCGGCTACGCTTGAGAGCAGCAGGAGTGAGGATCTGGAGACGGGAAGAGCGGGTGTACAGACTACGCATCACATTGTTCCAATTGACTGAACCTGAAATCCATGAAAGGTACAGACTGCACCCAGATACCATCCTTGACCTAATACGGGACCTAAAACCCTATCTGGAGCATCAGACACCAAGGGCCCACGCAATCCCCACCCATGTCCAGGTACTCTGTTGCCTGCATCTCCTTGCATCAGGAAGTTTCCAGGGTGTGATAGCCGCAGTGGGTGGTGTGTCACAGAGCTGTCTATCCCGTTTCTTCAACACCTTCCTGGATGCCATGATGGACAGAATGGAACATTACATTACCTTCCCCAGTACACAGGCGGAGCTGCAGAGGACCAAGCTGGAGTTCTACCAACTTGTGCAGTTCCCACACGTAATTGGCTGCGTCGATGGGACCCATATACCCATCTGCCCACCTGCAGCAAGTGAATAGATCTACAGAAACTGCAAATCCACCCACTCCATCAATGTGCAGGTGATATGTAATGGCAAGTACATTATAACTGACATCGTGGCCAAATTCCCCAGGAGTAGCCATGACTCGTACATCTACCGGAACAGTGGCATCCATACACGTCTGCTTGCTGGTGAATTTGGAGACGGATACCTACTAGGTAAGTCAATATGACACACCCTGATGTATACCCTGGCTCAAGCTGTTGGTCACACAAAATAATGCCACTTTCTTCTGTACATAGGTGACAGCGCATATGCCCTCCGGCCTTATCTACTCACACCATATCTCAACCCAACCACCCCAAGGGAGAGGAGATACAATGTGGCACATAGGAGCACACGCAACGTGGCTGAGCGCACATTTGGATTGCTCAAAAGCAGATTCCGTTGCCTCCACAAAACTGGAGGTGCACGTCTGTACAGCCCCATCAAATGTTGCAAGATAATTGCTACATGTGCAATGCTACACAATCTGGCCACAAAAAAAGGAACAGCAGTGGAACTAACTGACTCAGAGGACGAGGACGAGGACAACCCTCAGGCAGAGCCCTGCGCAGCTGGTGTTGCAAATGAACATGATGGGAGACAGAGATGGGCAGAGATTACGTCAAACTATTTCTGAGTGAGTAACGAGACAGAGCCAGTAACAGTTACATGTTAAGGTGTTTATTAAGCACACCTCCAGTATTTTTATCAATGTCCAATCGGACATGGGTTACATCACCCATCTCATGTATGGCAACAGGCATAGATCTCTACTTCCTGCGTCGACGCGCTGCACATGCATATTCCCTATCAACACTGTCTGGTCTGTTAGACTGTTCCTGTGCAGCCCCGAGGCGTTCACTGGGCCTCCTGCACTCGGTGGGTGAGGGCGTAATGCTACCACGGCTGGTAGCCTCCTCACTGCCCCCCCCTTCCATTGTGGCCGCCTTAGCATTTTGCAGGAGCTCTAAAGCTGAGGTCATAGACATCATCCCCATGGCCACATCCCTGCTGCAATGCGCCATCTCCTCCTGCATGGCGATGGACCTGCGACACATCAGTGATGTTGCAGTGGCCAGCCGGTTCACGGACTTGGTATAGGCCTGGAGCCTCTGCCTCTCCCTGCGCCTGCCAAGACGGTCCTGCTCCAGCTGGCTGCAGAGGTTGTCCACAGAGGTTGCTACTCTCTCCATTCCCGCACACAAGTTATCTCCCATTGCACTGATGCCCTTTTCCATCCTGTGCATGTGCTTGTTGATGTGTGCCACCTCCCTGTGGATTGATTTCATCTCCCTCCATTGCAGGCGCTGGACCTTCAGCATGTTGCCTTCCAGTCCAGCAAACACACTTTCACCCTGCTCGGATGCTTCTGGACTGTCCGGCCTTGCCCTGCGGCGTCTGGATGAAATTTGGGCCCTCTCGGATGGAGTACCAGCCCTCTCCCTGTTGGATCTCTCATGTATTGGATTTGTTCCCCCACTGTGCCCTCCTCTGACGACTCCTCCATCTGCTGGAGGGTAGCCACGGCATGCCTCCTGCCTGACTGTGGTGGTGGTGGTGTTGGTGATCGTCGCAGTGGGGACTGGGTGGGAGGGAATTGCGGCCTTCCCTGGCACTGTGGTGATGGCTGTGGTGGAAGATTTGATTTGCTGTGATGGCGCCGAGCTTGTGGTCCCTGCAGACATGCTGTCATCCTCATTTTGCCTCCCCTCTGGCCTGGCTGACTTAGCTCTGCTGCCCTCTGCTGCACTGCAAGATGACTCGCCTGTAATGACACAAATGTAGATATACTCACTGCTCTGTCTGCAATGGAATTACATTAAACATCATGCCTTCAGAGCACAGTGATTGTCCTGACGTAGCCAATTACTTTACCATGCTATTGTGTTTGCTAGCCTGACTGTCCTATACATAAGTTCCCTCTGACTACATCACCCATAATGCATTACAGGTAATCAGTAAGACATGGAGTGGAGTGGGAGCCCCTATGCCACTATGGGGATTGGGGTTGGGGAGGGGGTAGCACAGCATGCTGGGCATGCTTCTTACCTTGTTTTCTTGCTGCTCTGGCGGAGCTGTCTGTGTCTCCCACTCCACTCACACTCTCCGGCTGGATGGTGGACTCCACCATCAGTTCCAGTGGTGTTGGTGCTGGGGCTCGGTTTTTTCCTCCACCTGTTTTGCCAGCCTGCCTCTGTCTCTCTGCCATCCTTAGTTTTGCTGTCTTCCTGAGGTCATACCACCTCTTCCTGATGTCCTCTATGGTGAGTGGGTCACACCTATGGCATTGATTTTGTCCCGAATGCCACTCCAGATTTGCCTCTTCTGTGACTCGGGCACTTGGTGGGACTGGGCTCCGAAAAGCTTGTGATGTTCTTGGCTGACATCCTGGATCAGTACCTCCAGCTCCTTGTCACTTTTCCTATCACCTCCCTCCTTCTCCCTGTCCTGGCTTGCCATTTCTATGCTTGTTATCTTGTTTTATTTTCTTGCTTGTAGCTGTGAGGCTCTGTTGCTGCTGGCTCCTCAGCTCACCTGCCTGCCTGCCTGCCTCACAGTGAGCTCCAGGTCCTGTGCACCTGCCTGGGTGTGGCCACTTCCTGTTTGGGAGGTAATTGGGTGATACAGGATTGGCTGATTCAACGAATTACGAATTTTTGAATTACCGAATCGGTATTTACCGAATCGGTAATGTATTCTGTTACTCCGAATCGGTATTTGTCTTTCGGTATTTTTATTTTTTACCGATTCGTTCACATTCGGTATTTATTACCGAATTTTAACGAATCGGTAATGTTTACCGATTTTTTATCTACATCGCGTTTACCGAATTCTTAATACCGATTCGGTAAAATTCGGTATTAAGGATTCGGTATTCTTGATTTACCTACATATGGCCCCTAGTGTCATTTTGAGGGCCTCGTTCATTAAGATGATGTCTTCCATGGCTTTGATCTTGATGTAGATCTGCGTGTCGTCCGCGTACATGTGGTAAGATATTTTAGAATTTCGTAGAATTTCTGTGAGGGGTTCGATGTACAGATTAAACAGTGATGGAGATAATGTTGAACCTTGAGGTACTCCAATTGTGTTTGGACATGAAGGTGAGAGAGATTGGTTGACCAGGAATCTCTGACTTCTATTCTGTAGGAAGGACTCGAACCATCTCAGTACTTTACCAGATATTCCCATCCTGTCCTGAAGTCTGTTCAGTAATTTTTCATGGTTGACTGTATCAAATGCAGATGATAAGTCGAGGAGGATGAGTAGACAATGTGTAGGATTGCCGTTTCTGTACTGTGACCTGTTCCAAATCCTGATTGGCAGTCATCTAGTAGTGAGAAATTGTCGATATGTTGGCTCAGCTGATTCTGTACACATTTCTCTATTAATTTGGCCAGAAGTGGGATGTTGGTCACCGGGCGATGGTTGTTTGGATCTTTTGGGTCCGCTGTAGGTTTTTTGATGATCGGTACTACTTGACCTGTTTTAAGGCAATCTGGAAGGATCCCCTGGGCAAGCGATGCGTTTACAATTTCTGTTCAAATAGGGATCACGATATGTCTGATTTCTTTTAGGCATTTTGACGGTAGTGGGTCATTATAGTGGTTGTTAGGTTTGATGTCAGCTAGCGTTTTAGCAATGTCGTACTGGTTCAATGATTTGAAGGTGTCCCAGTGTGTCTTGTTTTTTATCTTATTGTTCACATCTTTTGATGTAGTGTTGTAGCATGATTGTGTGTGGTATTCAGGGTTGTCTGCTGCCATCTTGAGTTCTCTTTCCAGCTTGTTGGCTTTGTCGGTGAAAAAGTCGGAACATTCTTTACAGCTTAGTTGCATTTTAATGACTTCTTGGGCAGATTTGGCTTGCTTGTTTGATTGTTGTTTTATGATCTCAAATAGCTTTCGTGGTCTGTTTTTGGCGTTGTGTAGTTCTATTCTGATAAACTCCTTTTTTGCGTTGAGGATCTTTTTGTTGTATTCATTTCTAATTCTTCTGAGGGATTTCAGTTCAGGGGATGATGGGTGTTGTCTCCATTTTCTTTCCTCACATCTCAATTTTCCTCTGTCTTCATTCAAGGCTCCATTGAACCATGGGTTTTTATCCTTCTCTGTTACTCCTTTCAGTTTTAGCGGCATGGTAGTGTTGACAATTTTCGTTACTGCCCTAGTGTAATGGTTTGTGATCTCATCCACATTTTGTACGTTAAGAGGCAGGTTTAGGTCTTCCTTGCATCTTTCAATTAGTAGCTCCATGTTCGATTCTCTGGTATCCCGTATCCATCTTTTGCTTTTGATTGGTTGAGTGGTCTGTGTCTTCATCCATGTAGGTATCAGGAAGGTTATGGCATGGTGGTCTGACCAGTTGCAAGGCTCTATTGCGAGGAGTGAGATATTTTCCTTTTCAGAGATTATCCAGTCCAGTGTTGCACCTTTCGCGTGCGTCGGTTGTAGACATGCTTGGGATAGGTTTCGTTCGGTTAAGAAGTCTTTCAGAGTAATGACCTGTTTGTCATTGTTGTTGTTCCAGTGGAGATTAAAATCACCTAAAAATATGTTATTAGCGTCAGTGTTCGTGTTAGCCGTGATTATTTCCATTAGCTGATCAATGAAGGTCTCATTGTTGTTTCCTGGAGGGAGATATAGGGCATGTAGGATGCAATATGGTTTGTTAGCTGATCTTATATTGAGACCTAGGTATTCGCAAGACTCTAGAGGGTCAGATTGAATTTGGCAAATTTCTAAGTCTGATCTGTGTATGCAGGCTATACCACCCCCTATCTTCTTTTGCCTATCAAGTCTTACAATGTTGTAGTGGGGGGGCACCAGGAGGTCCATGACTGGGGATGAGGATTCAGATAGCCATGTTTCCGTGAGGATTATTATGTCTATTCCCTGGTTAATAATAATGTCGGCTATGTCAGATGCATGTTTAGCTGCAGATCGACAGTTGAGCAGTAGGCATTCGAAGGATTTTTCTGTTCTACATTGGTTCATATTTTGCGATTCGGTGATCAGTTTGACTTGTTGCAGGTTGTTGGGATTGGGTTTCCTTCCATTCAGCTTTGACATTCTGTTGGCGTCTATCGGAACTCTTTTGATTTCCTCCCCTCTAATGTCTTCATTAGGCTCATAATCCCGGATTAGGAATAGGGTCTCTTCTTCAGTTAAATAGTTCTGAGTCCTATTTGGTCTATTTTGTCTTTCTGAAAGTGGCATGGCCTTCTTCTTGCTCTTGTATTGAGATGTATATAATAGTTTTCGGATGTGCTCGACTTCTGTGTGTGTGTTTCCCGTGATATCCCGTAGTCTTTCTATTCCTATAAGGGTGTTTCGTAAATCGTGGATAGGTTGCTCATTTGTGTTTGTAGCTCTGTGATCTTTTTCATGATCCTGGGTGATGTACTGGGATTGATCATTCACTCCTTTGGAGTTTCACGACTTTTGTTCCTTCGTTTACTTTCTGAGCTTTTCATCTGGATCTTGTTCTGTTTGCCCTTATGTCGGTTGTCCCTCTTATCATTGTTTGCCTCATTTGAGTCTCTATCTTTGTTTTGTGTTCCTACGGTCTTGTTTGAGGTGCCTAACGTTCTAGGAGAGCTTTGTGTTGACGTGTTTGGGGGTATAGAAGGGGCGACTCTTTCCGAGTTGGCTATTCCTAGGTATTCATTTTGTAATTTATTCCTATAAGATGTTTCATCACTGATGTAAGGCATCACTTCTTCCCATTGGAGATTATCTGTAACGTTATATGCGTGACAAGTAGACATTCCATTTCTCTGATTGATGTTGGGCCTCCTGTTTCGCTAGTGTCTCTTTGTAGCGGTGAGAGATCTGGTTCAGTTAGTATGCTGTCTAAGGTTGCTTTTTCTCTCATAGTGGGCTCTCTGTTGCTGAGAGTATTTCGTTTTTCTTTCTGAGTCATTCCTTATCATCGAGACTTCTGTACTGTTTGTGTTTTCTGGTTGCGTGGATTGTTCTGGTTCCCGGAGGTCTCTAATTGGTGTGCTGACTGAGACGTAAGAGACTGGGTTGTCTTCTGGCGGTCTCTGGATCTGTGATTGGATTGTGTTTCCTATTTGCAAAGATTGTACCGGTTTCAGTGGGTTTCTATATGGTGTTTTATTTGTGATGGTACCATCCAATGGGACTGGGTTGTCCTCTGTAGGGCTCCGGTGCTGTATAGGGTTGGTGTCTTCTGGTTGCGAGAGTTGTTCAGGTTCTAGATGGTCTCTAGTTAGTGTGCCAGATGTGATAGTGATGTCAGATGAGACTGGGTTGTCTGCTATCGGTCTCTGGAATTGTATTGGACTTGAGTTTATTACTATTCTTTTTAAAGTTAAGAATATCTTGTTGAATTTATCCAATTCGTTGTTGGAAGCTTGGATCATCACTATTCCGTTCTTGAAGATCGTTATGCAGAGGTCCACTCTGATTCTCTGTGATGCTATGGTCATGTATTTACTACCATGTGGGATGTTAGTTGTGGATTTTATATTAAACATCTTTATAATGGCATTTTGCCATTTCGCTGTTCTTCTTGTGAAGAATATCAAGACTTTCGTGATGATGCCATTGTCCGCGCAGAAGGCGGTGTCAGAAATCAGGATGTCCGGATTTTTCTTCATAAGGTTGTGTTTGAATTTTTTGGCTGCATTCTTGGAGAGCTTGGCTGGGTATTTTATGACATGAGCGTTCCTGCTTACTAGTTCTAGGTAGTTGTCCTCCATATTTGTGGAATGTATATTAATCATGTGAGTAATATTTATTTAGAATATTTGGGGCGCCCTCTTCTTGTTGTTTCTAGTGTTTTTAGAGGGTGGGGGGATTAAGTACTCTCTCTAACATAAATAACTAGATTATAGTTTCTTATTTTTAAGTACTTTCAAGATGTCCGCCGGAATAGCTGTATTCCTGAGGATTGAGGTGTCTTTTCTCTCTTTCTATTGAATTATTAGTCCTACTTTCCTTGCCATTGTTTGTTTCTGTCGTGTTGTATAGCTCCTTTTTCCATTATTACTCTTCTACTAGTCCTCTTTCAATTGTCTTCTTTCTTGTTTTCCATTTCTTGTCTTTTGCGGTCACCATTTTGGGGTAAGGCAAACCAGTTCACGATCTCAAATCCCCCTGGCATCCGTGGCATTCCCCTGATCTCAGATTCCCCTGAGTTGACGAGTATTTTCAGGTTGTATTCTTCAATCTGGGTCCTATTGTTAACTGGTCCACATTTTTAGCCCTAAGTGCTTTTCGCGGCCGCCATTTTGGGTTCAGGCAGGCCGGTTCGTGATCTCCGGATCCCCGAGTCCAGCGCTCCTAACCATGATCGTCAGTACATTTACAGCAGAAACCGCCCTCACCATTCAGCCCACGGACCAAGAAGGCAGCGCGCACCAAGAAGGCAGCACGTACGCTGGGGGGGGCGACTCCCTCTGTGATGCAAGTCCTGTTCCCGGCTTCTCTGCCGCATGCTCCATGATTGCGCTCCGTCACACAGCTCGAAGCATCAAGCCTCCCGACCTCACCGCGGGTGCACGCATCAGCTCCCCAACTCCGCTCTCAGTGGCTCGGCCGACGCACTCCGCCGGGGTGCTCCGACACCTACGTGTGCCACAGGTCCTCTCCGTCTGCACTCCTGCTCCACCGAGCACCGCTGCCTCTCTCCCGAAGGCGATCTCTACGGCGTCAATGGAAACGTTGATCCTCTCGCCCGCAGCTTCCCGTCAGTCCGACGATGCCATCCAGTGTCTCACACCTCCCGATCCCATCTCCCGGCTGGACAGTCCCCGAGGATGCCCGGTTCTCGGCGGTTCGGTGAGTGGTATACATGACCCTTTTAACCTCTCCTTGTCCCCTAACGCTCCAAGTTGGTGGCGGTTGGTGTGTGGATGGCGTGTGGCGGGTTTGACTGGGATTTTAACAGTTATGTTATCCCTAACCCTGGAGCTCACAAGGGAAGCTCCTCCCTCGGATCTGTGATGCTTTTGGGTCTGCCACAATTGGCGGGAATCAATGGCTGTTTACCAAGTGACATGCTACTCTCACTGTTTTGGAGGGGCATGTTCCGATGAGCAGGCTTTGGATGTGTTTGGAAGCATTAGGGCACAGGAGGACACAGAATGTCCAGCTTACAATGGGAGTCAGGTGCGCAGCTGGGACTCATGCTGTGAATAATGAACAGAGAGTGCTGATTGCCCGGGTGAATTTCTCTAATGACTTGGTGCCACATTTGTGCATGGACTACAGAGTTTTATGGGTCACCTTATCACCCTAAATTAATAGATATCCTGGCTTCGGCACTGTAGATTTCTCTCGTTTTGAAAGCAAGAAGGGGGCCTCCATTTGCTGGAGGCATGAAAAGTATTGAAGAATTGGGTCCTTTTGATCTGGGGCACACCCTATTGACTTGGGTGAAGGGGCCGGGGTGCCTGCTTTAATGCACCTGTTGGGGCCATCCTGCTCCATTTTCAGCCTGTCTTCTCCGCAGGGGTGTGGCCAGCCAATCCTGCCCTGGGGGCTTAACAGTAGGGGGAGCCCAGACCCCTGCGGGCACACGTATGGTAAACTACAGCGTGGGTTCCCAGTTGACATAGTATGGCAGCCCTGAGGTTTTCCTGAGTGCAAGTAAAGGCTTGAGTTTTACCCTAATGCTGTGTTAATATTCTTTTGGTTGTAGTGACTTTGGTGAAGTGGGTACGAAATGGGTGTCCTACTGGGGAGTTGGATTTTTTGCATGTGTGTACTCTGGGATTGCCCTAGGTCATTACCAACCTAGACAGTCACTCCTCCTTGCTGTGGCTGTGGCCCCAGTCCCTTCTGTGGTGGGGTACTGGTTGCCTGGTTTTCCTGGGACTGATTGTAAGATACAATGTTGTTGTTCTGGGCTTGATTTTATTGATGGGAATTTTGTAGGTGCGGCCCTGAGACTATTCCTTTCTGCTTGTGGGATGCTCTTGGGCGACAATAGTCAGTTCTTTGTTTTTTTTTGCAACAATAGTTGCGTTCTCTGGGAACTGGGGCTGCAGGCCTTGTTGCCCTCTGGTGCAGATTCCTCTGTTGGATTCCTCTGAGGTTCCGTCGCTGAGTCCTCTTCTAGCCAGGGTCCATTTGTACACTTGCAGTCACTGTGGTCCTTTTGAGGTTGATCTCACCTGTTCCTTGATGACTCCAAGGGGACCACTGAGCAGGTTTTGGGGACTGTAGCCAGCCCATTTTAGGCCCTTGGACTTTTCCTTTGTAGCAGGTGGGAATTTCCTGTAGAGGTCTTTCGCCTGGGTGTCCCATTAGATAGCGGGTAGGGGGCTTCCAGTGTGGGGAACACATCACTCAGCATGAGACACTTCCTCCCTCTAGGAAGTGAAGGGGTGATGACAAATGCCGAACTGAGTAACCCCAGGACTACTCGTGGACTGGTGGATATCGCCATTGTCCCTAAACACCTTGGCCGACTCCTCACCTATCCTCGTGGAAATCAGTGGGCATGTGTATGTTATGGTCTTGAGTCTTCTGCTCCATGCGCACCTTACATGCTAGCCTTTTTGGTGGCTTCCACCAAAAGGTTGTGTGCGCGACCTGCCCACTGCTGAGCCAACCAGTTTACCTCTACAAGGCTTCCCATATAATCCAGGGATGCCCACTTAAAGGTGGGTCGATGGACTGGGATCACCCTGACTGGCATCCATGTGGCATAGGAGTGGTTTGCTGGCTTGTGTGCTGGTGGAGTTTCCAGGGGAGAAGCAGTCCATTGTCCCTTTCTCAGTGAACTTGATGGACAATTTTAACTTGGAGAATAGGTCCCATTCTAGTATATTGATCGGGGAGGAAGGGTAATACAACATTGTTCCTTTATCTTATTCACCCCTATTTCCAAACCAAGGTGTTCTGTGATCGACACCTCAGCCACGGAACCCAAGATTCCCCGTATTTTGGCAGTAGTCTTTGATATGAGGCTGTTCCTTTCTGTAAGCAAGACATTGCCACCCCTGTATCCACCAGAAAGTGGTATGGTGTCTCTCTTATTATTATTGTGACCATGGGGCCCTCCTCAAGGCTGTCTGGGGCTGTCAGTGGGGTGAGTGCATTTTTAAGTACCTTGGTGGTCTCAGGCATGCGTTCATGTCTTCCCACTGGGGTGGCGGGCCCGGCCCTATGCTTCCACCCTCGCTGTTGGATCCTGAGGAGATGGAGCTTCCTCCCCTGACGTTGCTAGTTCTGTAGTCATGTATGTTGCGTGTAGGGGCTCCTCTGCAGTCAGCCCATAGTCTTAACAGAGCTACTCTCATGACCCTCTCTTGGGCCATATGCCTGGTCTGAATGTAAGTTATTGTGTGTTCTATGATGTTGGCAATACAAATTTCCCCCTCAGACCATGGGAATGTGTATGCCTTGGTATGGGCATGCCACTCGTGACAGTGTTTCTCTGGTTTCCGAGCCTGTGTGGGGAACCTAACTTGCATGTGGTCTAGTGGGGTATCCATGATAGATTAGGGAACCTGTTTAAGGATTGTACACATTTTTGATGGTCTCTAGGTTTTTTAATAATTAGAAATTACAATCTGATTATGGCAAAACTATGTGCACAGGATAGTACCAAAAACAATCTACTGATTATGAGCTCTATAGAAATTGATGCATCAAAAATGTTTAACAACTTGTAACAAAGTGAAATGGTTGATTCAGAACAGTACGAGAGGATTTTTAGTAGTGAAATAGCAAATATAGAATTCTGATTTATGGAATAATAGTTATTCCTGGCTCAAAAACTAGAACTATAAGGGAGGCAGACCATCAAGAAGTGCTAATTCTCTATTGCTGAAACCCCAGACGTTTTGCAAAAAGAGACCAAGACTCAGAGCCTTCTCAGGCTTGGCACTAAAGATCTAGAACCTGCTCCTTCCTGAAATCCGCAGAATTCCTTACACAGCTACTTTCAAACATGAAGTAAAAACACTCCTAAGGAACAGGTTCCTGCCATATATAACCATTGGTCGTCTGTTTTCTACAACAACTGTATTCCCCAGTATTGTCTACCTTACCATACCAAGTAATGCTTGTGCACATCCTTGTACTTTTTTATCAGTTTATTATTGTTATGCTCTTTTTACTGCCTTTACAATGTTCCCTATTTACCTTGTTTTCCTCTTCCATTACTGTGAAGCGCTCTGATACCCTTCGGGGTCTTGTTCGCGCTATACAAAACTTTTAAAATAAATAAATGCATAAATTCACTAGCATGACAACTTTTAAACATGGAGCATAACTGCAAAATGTTAACAGCATCAATATTGAATAAATTGAAAAACTAAAAGAAACTAGAAAAGAAAAGGTTGACAGACAAAATTAATATTTTGTCCAAAAAGCCTTAGCCCCCTCCTAGCACCTACAGCCCGAGGAGAGGGGATGCTCTGGGTAATACACGAAGCTAAGTGAGCCCAAACGTCTGTCAATATCTGCTCAGTAGACAAAAATAGCAACAATTTGTGTGGAGAAAAAGGAATATATTGTTTAACATTAAATTATATTTATTTATATGTTTAACTCCTTTAAATCATTCAATGCAATTTAATTTACTATTATTACCTTGGTGTTTTACCTTAATTATTTTCTATGGGAGGGCACTGCAGTAGCAATCGTTGGCCATGAGTGATGCTGGACTTCCATCAGTTTTTATTCTTTAGTAGTCACACTCGTATTTTGTGAATAAGCAAGTAGTAAACATACTCAAAAGTGTGAATTGTCCAAAAGTTTTAGTTCCCTCTATAAATGAGGCTAGTGTGCCACCTTCATCAGATGACATAGGAGAATCTCTCTTGGAGTGGTTACACCAAGCATGTTGTCTCAGCAAAGCTGTGCCATTGAGTTGACAACTCTGCCAGATAGAAGAAAGAGCGTCTTCTCTAATTTACATTACCCTTTGAGCCTTAATATTAAACATCCTAATTCAGGATGTCAGCTGCATAAATTTGATTTAAATAATTATTTCTAAAAAGGCACTCATACCCACTGAATTCATGATACTTAGTTGGTATTACATGAGGTAAAAGGAGACTTCTTCACAGGTCATGCCTCTGCTCTTCATACTGAACAGTGTACGTTCTATTAACTTCTAAAGGCAATTAAATGATTCTTTTACAGAAGTTCTTGCAATCCAGCCATACTATTGTGGTAGCTTGACCAACAGAGTTCCTGCTTTTCTTGGTGCAGGCTGAATGTATTCCTGACAGTGACTGGCATCTCTCCACAGACTCCTCAGGGCTTTGTTGCCCTTCATTATTGCTTGGCCGCTCGCACATGAAGCTCTGACAAAGAGCATAATCACGGCAGGCCGCATTGTAAGGATTCTCAATGAGCCATGCGGTGGTTGTGGGGCCCGCTGCGAATCCTCCTCCTTGTGCCATTAATGCCCCAGGGACTGCTTTATCATTCACTGTGCTTTGGTTCAAAGTCTGCATCTGAGATGGCGAGGAACCATAGACCGTTCTGTAGAGTGGTTCAGGAAACAGTGACCTTTGCACTTCTCTCAGAGAGGGAACTGCTTCACACCCAGCTAACTGTAGCAGCGCGAGCTCGCCTCCCACTGATCACATTAATGCCCAGCTCCTTTGTACTAAAATAGCACAGTTATTTCCAGTTATAATTGAAAAGACAAATGATGTCAAGATATTTATGTCATCCTATGTTTAAATGTGAGAGAAAACAAATCAAATTGGTTATTAATTTTTGTGTGTCTGTCTAATACTTTTCTACTTTTGGAAATCATTTTTCGATATGTGATTTGGGCTGTATGAAATTATTGCCATGATGTTTGCATACTATGGGCCATATGTTTGAAGCACCAAAGGAGTCAAAAACGCCGAAATTCGCAGAATTTCGGCGTTTGCGAACTCATTTTCGCTAAATGGTACGCATGTAGCAAATTTGAGTGCAAAATAAAGAATCGCAAATTTGCGATTCCTTATTTTGCGATTGCATTTAAGGAATCGCAAATTTTGTGATTCCTTAAATGCAATGTATGAAGCACCCAAGTTGTGCGACTTCTCATTAAGAAATCGCAAATTACCACCAACTTCAAGTTGATGGTAATTTGCGATTTCTTTCACAAAAGCACTTTTTTGCATTTGTGAAGGAGCCATGTGGCGCACATACATGGCATTAGGGCATGTATGTGCGCCATATGCGCGCACATGTGAATTTCAGGGGTGCATCAGGGTGTCCTTATGACACCCTTGCACCCTTGAAATTATTCTCAATTTGCGATTCTCAAATTGCGAATCGCAAATTGAGAATAACTTCACATTCATTCCTATGGGCCTCCTGGCCCATAGAAATGAATGGAAAATTATTCCTTAATTGCGATTCGCAATTTGCTAATCGCAATTAAGGAATTTTAAGAAATCTCAAAAACAAAATGCGAATTTCTACATACATACCAATTTGCAAATCTCAAATAGCGATTTCTAAAAAATCGCTATTTGAGAGTCGCAAATCTGGATGTTGATACATCTCCCCCTATAATCTGTATTTCTACTTCTGAATGCTGTGTCTTTTCATAGCATTGCGAAGCAAACCTACACTCGTGGCTAACCTATTATGTAGGCTTCAGGATACCTAACATTTCAGCATTTATTTGTTGAAGCTATTTATTGAATTTTACTCAACAAGGCTGTGAATTCTCCAGCAAATAAGCACTTACACCGCAACCTTCTGAGAGTGTAAATGGATGCAACGCTACAAGGTAAGATTTCATATCAGATTTAATATCTCTGAGGACTGCTGTGATTAGGAATGAACCACAGACCAAATTACATTTTTGAGTTTTTGGAACATGCAGAGTGAGATAAATTTTTTATTTAGCAGGTCTGGCTTTTCACGGTCGTCAGTTAAAGTTAACCATGTGCAGCAGGTGCTACCACCTCACTTAGCTTCTGTACCAGCATTCGATGTAGGGGCCACTGTCGTAGTTTTCCCCACAGTGCACCTTTAAGCAGAAGTGCAAGGTGCAAACAGGGGCAGGGCGCTCTGTTTTAATGAACGACCTTCCCCCGGGCAGTCGCGAATGAAAAGGGGGGGCCCTCGGCCCCCCCGCACGCATGGCGGCGCGGCGACCGTCGCCCCCCCTTTCTCCTTGTGGTCATTCGGCGGTGGGGGCGTGCCCTGGGGGGGTGCGGCCCACCGCCGATTGGCCGGCGGCCATCCTGACCCGGATTCAATTTAGTGGTTCCGGGTCAGGGGGGGCGGGCGATAGGAGGGGCCGACCGGCCCCTCGGGAATAAGAGGTAGGGAGCGCCCAGGAGACCCCCTTGTCCCTGGACGCTCCCTCGCTGAACGTTGTGCCCCGCGTTCGGGGCTTCTTTGTTTTTTAACATTTTCCCGCTTTGTTTTTTCAGGTCCTAACATTGGAAATAGGCGAAGGATCTCCTGCGTCGTGTTCGAGCGCCCAGGAGATACGGAGGGCAGCGCGGGGCTCCTTTGTTGTTTTAAATATTGTCCCGCTTTGTTTGCAGGTTCTGGCGCCGGAAATACGCGAGGGATCCGGCCAGGAGACACGGAGGGCGCCTCTGTCGTGTGTGCGGACGATCGTTTTCTGAACCGCCTTGTGTGAGCAGGGGGAGGCGCCAGGCACGGAGCATCGTTCACCGGTTTGCCGCGAGTGGAGACCGGTAGTAGATTGGTGGCGAGGCGGCCCATCTCCAAGGACTGCAAGGTATTGTAGGGCGGGTGGGAGCGATTGGGATCCAGACGCTGCTGGGATACCCATCTCCAAGGACTGCAAGGTATCGTAGGGGGGTTGGAGCGATTGGGTTTCAGACGCTGCTGAGATACGCCGGGAGCGGCGGTAGAAATACGGGGAGGGGGGGGATTGTGTACCTGCAACAGTGGATTATTGTATGCCCGTCATAATTTTAAAAAACGGGGCGCCTGTTCTGTGCAACTTTGCAAAGGCCTGATTATGGTTTTAAGCTCTTTTCGTCGACGCTAATTGTAAATTAACAACGTTATTGGGCAATTGTTTACCGCTCGCGAGCACAATTTACTAAAGGGCGCGAAGCAGGGTCGACCAGCAATTTTGATTAAAAGGCATTGCATAAGTGCATCTATCTAATCGTTTTATGCCGCTCTGCAGTGTTTGATGTATAATTCTTTGTACTGGGGTGGGACACAAAGCGTACAATTTAGTGAATACTAGGTGACATTTTGGAAAGTGTTTAGTACAGTGCATGTACAGGTTGCATTATTTGCCTGTATGCTTTAGGTTTGGCCGTTTTTTAAGAGGGATACTGTGGTGATTTGTGCTGATATTACTTGTTTGGGGTGCACAGCAACAGGGAGGTAACAGGGGGATTCAATTGTCTCCTTGTATTCAAACTTGGTCTCCTTAAATCTGCCTCGGTTTCATTGCAATGTACTAACACATGTCTCAATTCCAGGCAATTTAACAACGTTATTGGGGCCATTCACTAGCGGACAGGACGTAAGAGCATCCAACACGCAAAGTGGTGTGGACCGGAGCCGCGGAACATTATCGCGGGCTAGGACAAAGGACTGGTCGGTAAGAGGGGTACGGGGGGCTAGCATTCATCGCTCCTGGTGGCCGCCGGGTGGGTCTACATTAGGTTTACTCACCCCTTACATAAGCGGACAAGCCGCTAGTGTTGCGGTCGCCGTTGCATGGTGCTGAAAGCCCCCTGGTGACCCTCCATCTGAAAGGTACACACAGTTGGCCTGTTGGGACTAAGAGAGTAGGCAGCGGGTGTTTTGGGGTAGCATCATGCCAGGTCCACGGGGTGGAAAAAGGGGGTCCAGCATGGAGGCTATGATGCGGGCCATGATGAGGGAGATGAGTGACATTAAGCAACAGCTAGGGAAAGTTAATGAGCTGGAAGCACGGTTTAATGAGAGAGAGGGTGATGCCCCGGGCCCATCCGGGAGGCCGATCCGCAAGAGGGTGGCACCAGTGCCAAGGGGGAATTTTGTCACCCCGCCCGGGAAATCTAGGTCCAAAAGACCCAGGGATGCGGCCCCCACCCCAGGTCCAGTAGATCCGTTACCTGCCGCGCCGCCGGCGGTCGTCCCACCCCCGCATGTGCCTACACCCATTGCCCCCGTGGTGCCGGTGCCGGCAGGTCAACCAGTAGACGCTGGGTCTGCTCCCGCACCGGTGCCCACAATCCCGGGTACGGGCTGGCCACATCCGGCACCTGCCCTGCCAGCTGTCCCTGGACCACTGGGCATAACCCCAGTGGTACCTGTTGTCCCGGGGGGTAATGTAGATTCAATGCCACCCGAATTGTTATCTCAGTTAACGGCCATGATGCCATGGCTCCAAAAAGGGGGAGCCTTCCCGAATTCTGCAGACCATGCGGCAGAGGCGGCAAGGTTTGTAGAGAAAATCAGATCGGCACCGGTCGCCGACAGTGTTGCATTGCCAATATCTTCTCCCCTTGCAGGTCCAAGTGTTCCCCAGCCGGACGGAGTTAAAGGGCAGCCGCCCCCGGTGCCCGCACTTGGTAAGGAAGTGGCATTGCCGCTCTTGGGGGACGGTGTTATACCTTCCAGGAGCGAAAATCTGGCTCAGCATGTGTCATTAGCTGTGAAAGAGATGATTTGGGCGGATAAATACGTGTACATTTATTCTTTGTTGTTAGATAATAGGGAAATGGAGCAGGCAAAAGCACTAAAGGAGTGGATGCTCCCAAGTGAATGGAGGGCGCAGTGTACTAGATTTAGGGTTGAGGAAAATCTCAACAATTGGATGCAAGCATGGGCTGTATTCACTGCAATTAAAGCTGAGCGTCCTCCAGATCTACAGGCAGCATTGGCATGCTACTCGAGCAGGATTGTGGGGTGGAGTCAACAGTATTCTGGGGAAGCATGGAAGGGTTATGATGTCAATTTCAGGAAGGCATTGGAATTCAATAGATCATTGCCATGGGACACGGTAGATTCCATGGCTTGGCACAAACAGTTCTCTGATACTGCACCTCCCCCTCAGTTCGGTGCGGTCAAGGTGTTCACTAGACCGCATCAGCCCTTTCGGCCCCCCCAAACGAGTGAGGTACCTGGGAAGTTTAGGGCAGGTGGGCCAGAGAAAAAAGGGGTGTGCTGGGATTTTAATAGGCGCACCTGCACAAGGGCCGCGTGTAAGTTTAGACATGCATGTTCCTCCTGTGGGCACCCCTCTCATCCAGAAACTACCTGTAGGTCCAAGCAAGGTAACACAGGTCAGAGGGGTAGGGGAAAGCCACTATAAGTCAGACAGGTTAGGCCCCCCCACTCCAGTGGATGTGGTGGAAATGATTCCATGGTTGAACAGATACCCAGACAACACATCGGCCACCCTACTACAAGAAGGTTTTTCTAAGGGTTTTAGGATCCCGGCCGGGGGATACACAGGCAGTGCGCACTGTAGAAATCAATTGTCAGTCAAGCACAATCCGGCTGTTGTGGCCGCCAAAATTGACAAGGAGCTATCATTAGGCAGGATAGCTGGCCCTTTTACTGAAGTGCCAGTACCCAATTTTGTGTGTTCCCCACTGGGAGTTGTCCCCAAAAAAGAGAAGGGGCAATTCAGATTGATTCATAACCTGTCAGCACCTAGGGGGACGTCACTGAATGATGCCATTGACGAGGGTATCTGTAGTGTTAAGTACGCCTCCTTTGATCAGGCTGTTACCTTATTACAGGCCACGGGACCCGGGGCGCTGATGGCGAAATCAGACATAGAATCAGCCTTTCGCCTCCTCCCAGTCCACCCGGCGGACCAACATCTTTTAGGTTTCACCTTTGGGGATAGGTTCTACATGGACAAATGCATGCCTATGGGTTGTTCGATATCTTGCGCTTACTTTGAGATGTTTAGCTCCTTTCTTGAATGGGCCATGAGACAAGTGACGGGCCATCAGTGGGTCATGCATTATTTAGATGATTTCCTCTTCCTGGGTACAGCGGGATCTCAGGAGTGTGCACTGGCATTGCAGGAATTTTGCGTGCTCATGCGGGCTTTTGGGGTCCCTCTTGCGCCCGGGAAGACTGTTGGCCCGACCACCTGCTTAGAATTCCTTGGCATCGAGATTGACTCAATGGAGGGGTGTTTTAGATTACCTAAGGACAAGGTGTGCAAATTCAAGACATCACTACAGTTATGCCTCCGGAAGGAGAAGGTCACTTTGCAGCAATTACAGGAGGTGGTAGGGCAATTGAATTTCGCACTGAGAATCATCCCCATGGCTCGCCCTTTCTCTCGCTCCATCGCTCACGCGATGAGGGGGCTGAGGGAAAAGCACCACCGCACTCGCCTATCGTCTGAAATTCGCCAGGATATGCTTATTTGGATGGCATTCCTGGAGGATTTTAACGGTAGGGTGATCTGGCCCGGCCCGCTCACAACATCAGCGGAGTTGGGCCTATGGACTGATGCGGCCGGTAGTGTGGGCTTTGGCGCCATCCTAGGGAACAGGTGGGTCGCTCAACAGTGGCCAGAAGAATGGAAGACATGGGGTCTGATCAGCAACATTGGCTTCCTTGAACTCTTCCCAATATGGGTTGCACTGATGGTCTGGCCCGAACACCTATGTAACCAATCAGTGGTGTTTTGGTCAGATAACATGACGGTGGTAGAATGTATCAACCAGCAGGGGGCGCGGTGTCCTTTCATACTTCGTCTGATCAAAGAAATTGTTCTGCGGTGCCTTAAACTGAATGCTAATTTTAGAGCCAAACATGTCCCTGGTGTCCTAAACAATGCGGCTGACTCCCTTTCTCGCTTCAAAATGCAGGTTTTCAGGGAGTATCTTCCCACAGCAGACCCCTCGCCAGCACACTTCCCAGCAGTACTTTGGCAGATTGGTGCCCCAGATTACAGGACCTCGTGGTCGCTAGCCTAGCCCCCAGGACCAAGACGGCTTACGAAGGGGCGTTTCTGTCTTATTGTTCTTTCTTGGGGCCACAGTGGGAAGCGCTTTGGGCGGAGGAGGATGGCTTTGCAGCCTATTTAGAATGGATGCATAAGGAGGGGCGCTCGGTGGCAGCTGCGACCAGACATAGGGCAGCGGTGTCATTCTTCGCTCAAGCTAGGGGCTTCCGGGATCCCACTAATACCTTTATGATACGTAAGGCTTTAAGGGGATGGCGCCGTATTCAGGGACACCAGAAGGATAAGAGAAAGCCCATTGGATTGGCCCGGCTAACAGCCTTACTGGGCACGCTGGAGACTGTTTGTAGCTCGGAGTGGGAGGTGCTTCTTTTTAAGGCGGCATTCTCCTTGGCATTCTATGGGGCGCTGAGAATTAGCGAACTTGTGACAGGTTCCAAGTCAGACCTACTGGGCGGTTTGCAAAAGGCTGGTGTGACGATAATGGGGGACACCATGTGGGTGAATATACAAAAATCAAAAACCGACCAAGAAGCTAGGGGTCACACCATAGTTCTGCAACGGGCCCCCGCCAACCCGTGCTGCCCGGTGAGGCACGTAGAGTTATTCCACGGACTGTTGGTAGGTTCAACGGGCAGGGCATTGCTCTGTCACGCCGACGGGAGCCCCTTGACCAGGTATCAATTCAGGAAAGTGTTGGAGATGGGTGTTAGGAAAGCAGGTCTTGACCCCAAAGATTTTGGCTCTCATTCCTTCAGGATTGGGGCAGCAACTGAGGCGGTGGCGGGGGGCCTCCCGGTGGAAAGAGTGAAGACAATTGGGAGATGGTCTTCAGAATGCTATAAACGTTATGTTCGGATTGACATGCTATGATTACTTGTCACTCACGCTTGGTCTCTTTCCGCTCTCTTACAGTTTCTCAGACCTGTTACGCAGGGGGGGAATTTGTCGTCGGGCACCGGCAACATTCATCAGCACGGAGCGGCGACCAGGAGATAATGAAGAACAATGTCTGGATTGTTGGTCATTCATATGTGAAGAGAGCAGAATGTGTCTTCCTGTCAGGTGACAAGAGGAAAAGGGCGGCACAACTAGGGTTGGACATCACGTTCTTTGGCAGAGGGGGGTTATGTCTTCACGAGTTTAGGGGATTCTTCCAAGGGCTTTTAGCACGCCAGCAATCTCCACCGTCAGTGGTGATACTTCACCTTGGGGAGAATGATTTGGCAACACTGGGCAGGCGCATTCTGATTGAGGAGATTATCTCAACGGCGGGTTGGATGGCTAGGACCTGCCCCGGGTGCACACTAGTATGGTCACAACTCATACCTCGACTACAGTGGCGGGGGGGTCATTCGGTCAGGGCGTTGAATCACTCGGTAAAGAGGATCAACACACGGTTGGATAGGTTGTTTAGAACCCCCTTGTTACAGTCAATACCTCATGGGTGCATCTGGGGTCACAAGTATTACTTGAAGGACGGGGTTCATTTGACAGAGGAGGGTAATGTCCTTTGGTCTGACAATATCTGGGCTTGGCTAGAGGGTTTTGAAAGGAGGAGGGTGTCCTTAGGCAGGGGCTAGAGGGGGAGGCCAGATCGTCGGTTAACAATGCTGGCCTGTGGCGGTAAGGTCATTATCGGTGAGCACATATTTGAGGTCTGAGGGGGCGGGCATCATCCTATGGAGGTTCCCGCCCGGGGGGAGGGGCCTGCGGGCCACTCCCAGAACTCCAGGGGCAAGGTAATAGGCAAAGGAGCGCGGGTAGGAGTAGTTCACGCTTTCCTTAGGCTGGTAGCCACCCCGCGCGCGTGGACTCATGACGCCACCGGCGCAGAGTAAGGGCCCTCCTTTAGTGGGTAAATGGAGTTTAGGGCGTAGACCGGGCAACTCCCGGGGTAACACTGCGCATGCGCACTTCTAGGGGGGAGGCGCAGCTTGTAGGACCTGACACCGGTAGTGACCCTGCCATATGGCCAGAAATGTACAAAAATCAAGTTTAGGATGTTTAGTTTAAGCTAGGTAACAACATGTATTAGAGTTTTGTTAAGGTCAGGCTCTCAAACTTGTTGATAAGAATTGTATAACTAAATGTCCTGCTGATTTTTGTATTCATTGTTGATTATGCAATTAAAACCTTTTAATTTCATACTTTAATAAATACGGCCGGGCGACTAGCGCCCGCCTTCCAAAAAGTAAAACATGTCTCGTGTCCACGTTCCTGGGTGTTGGGTGCCGGATTGGGGGGGAGGCGGCAGCTAGTCGCTGACCATGTGAAAAGGGGGGGCCCTCGGCCCCCCCGCACGCATGGCGGCGCGGCGACCGTCGCCCCCCCTTTCTCCTTGTGGTCATTCGGCGGTGGGGGCGTGCCCTGGGGGGGTGCGGCCCACCGCCGATTGGCCGGCGGCCCTCCTGACCCGGATTCAATTTAGTGGTTCCGGGTCAGGGGGGGCGGGCGATAGGAGGGGCCGACCGGCCCCTCGGGAATAAGAGGTAGGGAGCGCCCAGGAGACCCCCTAGTCCCTGGACGCTCCCTCGCTGAACGTTGTGCCCCGCGTTCGGGGCTTCTTTGTTTTCCCACCCACCATCCCTTGTAACAAAGTTTGGAGCAGTGTTATGTCTGGTTTAATGGTAAGTTTCAAAGGTACGGACCACAGGAGAGAATGGTCTGTTGGTGTATTTTGTGATGCGTTTGTTTAGGAATTTTTCCCCTTTTTTAACAAAATATGTGTGAAGTGAATTGTATTTGAAGCTATGTGTCTTTAGGCCTTTTTTCCCTTTGTAGCTATACGTTGATATTGTTATTTGGCGAAACATGTGTGAAGCGAATTGTATTTTAATACAATGTGTCGTTAGGCCTTTTTTCCCTTTTTAGCTATACGTTGATACTGTTATTTATTAGCCAGTGTAGCTGTCCTTTAGAATTTTTTCCCATAGGTCGTCGTATTTATTAGGTATGGGGCATGCGGTAAGGTCATTATCGGTGAGCACATATTTGAGGTCTGAGGGGGCGGGCATCATCCTATGGAGGTTCCCGCCCGGGGGGAGGGGCCTGCGGGCCACTCCCAGAACTCCAGGGGCAAGGTAATAGGCAAAGGAGCGCGGGTAGGAGTAGTTCACGCTTTCCTTAGGCTGGTAGCCACCCCGCGCGCGTGGACTCATGACGCCACCGGCGCAGAGTAAGGGCCCTCCTTTAGTGGGTAAATGGAGTTTAGGGCGTAGACCGGGCAACTCCCGGGGTAACACTGCGCATGCGCACTTCTAGGGGGGAGGCGCAGCTTGTAGGACCTGACACCGGTAGTGACCCTGCCATATGGCCAGAAATGTACAAAAATCAAGTTTAGGATGTTTAGTTTAAGCTAGGTAACAACATGTATTAGAGTTTTGTTAAGGTCAGGCTCTCAAACTTGTTGATAAGAATTGTATAACTAAATGTCCTGCTGATTTTTGTATTCATTGTTGATTATGCAATTAAAACCTTTTAATTTCATACTTTAATAAATACGGCCGGGCGACTAGCGCCCGCCTTCCAAAAAGTAAAACATGTCTCGTGTCCACGTTCCTGGGTGTTGGGTGCCGGATTGGGGGGGAGGCGGCAGCTAGTCGCTGACCATGCTCACACTGCTCTGGGGGCAGTGCATTCAGTGAAATATGGAGCTTCTGATTCAAAGCCGCTCTATGTCTCTCTGTGCAGGCAATAACCCGCAAGCACTTTAAGGAAGGGGCAGAGATTCCACTGCAGGCAGATGGAATGAATGACTCACATGCCTGCAGTGGGATGTCCGGAAGGTGAAAGGGACCTCTTGTTATCCTTCAAGAGGGCTGCCCTGAGGGGCTGCACCGACCGTGCAACACCATTTTGTGGCGCACTTTCGATGTGCATCCTGAGGGCATGTTTACCTAGGCTTCGACGTCGGTAATACGGCATGAACTCAGAGGCAAAGTCATTTCCTCATTTAGATAGGGCAACGCTCCAATGCAAATGAGGGAGCACCCTATCAGGATACCGCCGGTGCTATATGAGTGCCAGCTCTATACGTTTTACAGAAGGGGATGCACAAGCATCTACGGCCCCTTCTGTAATATCATAGTGCCCCGGAGGAGTAACGAGACAGTAGACATGCCCTCGCATCTCTGGGGCACTATCTCTAATATTGCTCCAGGTACTCCTGGAGGGATCATCAGTGGGACAAGGGGTCAACCCTGCAAAGCTCTGGAAGGTGAAAACGGTGTGTGATATCATTTCTGCTGCAGCTGGCATATTGATTAAATCTTGTCCGAGGGGCCTCTCAATTAAACTTAAAGAAAGCCTACTGTTCCAGTGGAAGAAAACATAAACTAACTATAGGAGCAAGTTACTTAACAATAATGTGCCTACTATCAAATGTTAATGATTACCCTTCACATGTTATACCTATGTTACATAGCTTTCCTTTTTTGTTTTGCGATTGTAATTGAAAAATTGACTTGATAAATAATTGCTTCAGAAATGTAATCTGACGTTCTAATATATTTTGAGAAATATTGTAAGGATCACTAATTACTCTCATTACGAAAAGACTGTCATCCAAAAATAAATCTACAGTTTTATTAAAAAAGGGGGTTTGTTTTTTATTCTAGAATATTAACATAGGGTATTTAGAACAAATCGTCAAATATTTGTGTGAATGTGCGAGTTAAGGTTTTTTTTAGAAAAAATAGGACAGTTGAACTTGACTGAAGGCTGTGTGCAGCTGCCACAGACTTTCTATCTTCGAAATCAGATTCAAATGAAGGGGGAGGCATTGGAGCCGAGTACCGATTGTGACAAGAAGTGGCCAGTGCAGTGCAAAGTAAGTGGTTTTCTTTTCTGTTTTAGGTCGAGCGTAGCGACGGACCTCTAGTATACTTTAGTATACTCTTTTACTTACTTGAATGTGGGACAGGGTAAGTGCACGCGCTTTCCCTCGCCGATTTCACCTCGTGGGCGCGCACGCCCAGGCCGGCGCCGTGCACATCCCGTGTCCCACTTTCACCGCAAGTCAGCCTCTCGCGCGCGCGCGCACACACAGCCACACTCACGACGCATGCACACACACATACAAACAAGCACACACACGCGCAGGCAGGCACACATGCAGGCAAACACACACGCAAAGCCAACAATTTGTCCTCAACACCTCTCACGTCTGCATCAAATCATCAATGTGCAATCAGTGCCTTGGGCCTATCGCGCATTTACACCCAGGAGAAATCCGTGAGAGAAAAGTCAAAAGTTCAGAATACCAACTTGTGGGATTCCATGCAGGAGCTGACAATGTGTCCAGGAAAAGCTCCTTGAAGAGGAACACAGGGAGCTGCTCGTACGATCAAAGGGAAGCCTAGATATCAGGGGGAGCGGCATAGACGTGTCAAAGGCTGCTTTCAGCAGAACATAGCGGCAGAAGCTGCCGTCATCAGAGGAGATAAGTCACCTCTGCGGGGATCACAGCTGCTTCGACAGAGCTGTGACCAGGACACACTCCAGGCCTGAGGCCGGCCAGGAATCCCGGGCGGCGGAGGTGCGCGCGGATCTGTGAAAAGGGCAGATTCGAAGGACTCTGCGGGTGTGCAGGGCACGGCAGCCTCCGGCGCGCGCTGACGTGGAGGGATTTTAAACAAACGGGTGATAGCTAACTGCGGATTATTGTAATAGCAGCAAGTGAGTGTGTGTCGGTGATGCAGCAGGAAAACACAGGGATGCAAGAGCGTGAGCTTTTCAAAGAAGTGCGGGTCCGGTGACAGTTTGTGAGTGAGTAAAGAGCTTGTTGCTGAGATCTGCCTTTAGGGTCAACTGTCAAGTGCCAAGGTGCAATAAAAAACGGGCTCTACTTTCATCGTTTTGTAGTCTAGAAATTCAGTGCGAGTGGGTTGGGTATACATTGTGTACAATTCTATAAAACAGTGGCCATTTTATGGAAACGATAACTATTATTAATATTATATTATTGTTGTTTTGTTGCTGGTGTTGACAATAATACATATAACCCTGGTAATATTCTCAATGCCAACAATACAACTACTACTGCTACTACTACTATTGCTACTGCTATTATTAATAATAATAGGGTCATATTTGGTACTGGGCATCTTCCAGCACTCTTTTATTCCCCATGTGTAGATGATTCCCTGGGTGCTTGTAAATGCTCCATGCTGCAACGCACCGCTCCTTTACTTAGCCTCTCTGAAAGTTTGCTGAGACCACGGCAAGGTGGGTAAAATCGCTTTATAAAAAAACAAATACAACAACATTTATAGCAAGTCTTTATAAAGTTTTTTGAAAGTCTTGCATAAAACATGCATTCCAGCTCCAACACGTGTGCCCTACACCTTGTAATAGCATTACACGCATATATTTGTTAGAGTTGTTGTCAGCAAAATACATATCAAACTTCCGAGGTTCCCAGCCAGGTACTAGTCCAATGATTGATAAAAGCGGAAACAGAGCCTCCAGCAAACCAAAGCACTCACGGTATCATCACAATTGTGTCACCAGAGCAATAGGATTATCTAAGGCATTACTGAAGACACCTATTGTGTGACCTTGTCCTCCGTGACGTCACACTGCTATTGGAAAGTCATTGGTACTTTACACTGCTTGTACTCTATGGGGAAATGTTTTCGCCTTATAAATGCCCCACGTTTATTTTCTAATTGCACACAAATGATTTTGTCGGAACTCGCTTAAATTAAAAAAAAAAAATTACGAGTAGCCAGTCTAAGGCATAAATGCAGCCCCTGCAGCGCAAGGGGCCTCCACGCTTAGGGGGTCTCCTTCCAGCACAGGGCCCATGAATACTTGTGAGGTTACGGGGGTGTCAGGGGCTGCCTTCTCCTCACATTCTGCAGGTAACCCCATCATTTTACATTGCGCCACTGAACCTGTCATTAACTGAATCCGAGATGACAGGCAATCGGATCTGATAGCTGTATCAACTTTCATGTTCCCCTGAACTGCAAACGGAATTTAAGTTGAAACAATAGTTTAAAAAATATAAAAACAAGCATTTGCAATGCAATAGGTCTCGCATTTGCGAAAGTTTAAGCTATTGGCATTGTTAATGACAATGCCTTTTTTATCTGTTTTGAAACCAACATATAAATAAATGGCATTATCATTTACAATGCCAATAGCTCAAACTCTCGCAAATGCGAGACCTATTGCATTGCAAATGCTTGTTTTATTTTACCTCGTAGTCGTCTATCGCCTCCCACCCTCCCACCGTCCCACCCCTCTTACCTGCATGGGCCACTCCTGATTGTGACTGTTAGCAACAACTTGCATCCAGTCCTCAATGCAGACAGCCAAAGGCCATTTACTGTGTGCTCTGTGGTCTCACAATGTGGGCATGTCATATATGAGGTTTAATTGCTTCCCCTATCATAACCTGCAAACGTTTTGAATCATGTTAATTTTCTTCAATTGGGATCTTCAACTATTTTCGTACTCTCTTTTCATGCATCTCACTTTCTACATGATTCTTTTACCTATAGTAATGTCAGCAATGTGCCATTTGAGATGTCATCAATATTGTTGTTTGTGATCATGAGCAGAGCTTGTAAAAAGAGCAGATTTTGTTCAGATAAATCCAATTTCTTTCCTTAAGTACAATATTGCGGCTGGCAGGACAGAGACCATCTGCTCCACCTGACTGCCAGGTTCTAAATAACACACACACACATTCTGACAGCAGGTTCTAAGGGCCAGATGTAGGAGCCCTAATACCGGTCGGAAACGGCCAATTTCGGCCGTTTCCGACCGGTATTAGGGTTTTCAGATGTAGGGGGCTGAAAATTACAGAATCGGTATATTTACCGATTCGGTAAAATTACCGATTTGTAAATATACCGAATCTGTAATTCCAAATGTAGGTGGCACAGTTTACAGTGCCACAGGCCCTTAAGAGTCGGTATTTTATCACCCAATCCTATTGGGTGGTAAAATACCGAATTCAGGTGTGCATGCACACCTGTGCAATGTGACACACAGACATGCCCTTAGGGCATGTATGTGTGCCACATGTCACACAAGCCTGTACTTGGGGTGCTAGAGGGTGTCAACGTGACACCCCCTGCACCCTTGCAGGATTCGGTATTTACCGATTCTGTAAATACAGAATCGGTATTTCCCATTGATTCCTATGGGCTTCAAAGCCCATAGGAATCAATGGGAAATACCGATTCTGTATTTCCAGAATCGGTAAATACCGAATGTTACAGATTCGGTAATTCTGAATTTAAAATTACCTACATCTGCCTCCTTCCTATTTACCTACTCTTACATACCGAATCGGTAAAATTCGGTATTTAAGAGTAGGTAAATCGGAATTACCTACATCTAGCCCTAGATTCCTTATGATAGATCAGTAAAACCTCAAAGTCCCCAGGTTTCAAATAACACACACACATTCTGATATAAAGCTCTAAACTCCTTATCACAAAATATATACCCATGTCCCAAAATATCTCCCCCTTATACTGATAGCCAAACATCTACATAACCAAAAGCAACACAAAAACATACACACAAAGAAACGATTCTCACAGGAAATGGAAAGCAGTTAAGTGAACAGAGTATACCACCAGATCCCAGCACAAAGTCTTGAAATATTTTGGGAGTGTTTTTTCCTTCACTGAAACCTTCACACTTGAAGTGCCAACTCATCTGAGAGTGAATATTTAATAATGCCAGAAGAGGTATGTGACTCATGCTAGGACTCTTCTCTCTTCCCAACAACACACAATGTCTGTTTTCTAGTCATAATAGACAATATCTCATTGTTTCACCACTTGCCATCCCCCAGCTTACCCATGCACTCCTCCACTTTCCCTACAACTCTGTCTCAGAAAACCTGGACAGGTCCTAAGGAATGAAACCAGGCATCTAACTCCCATTAGATCCCCCCTGCAAGAAGAAAATGGTGATCCTGATTCTCTTTGGGCAATTTTCCTTTTGGAAAGTACATCGGGAAATTTTCCAAAGAGACTGAGAATTTACTCACCCGCGGCCTGATCTTTTTAGAGGAGGGCACCTTGCCTCTCAAGCGTACCACAGGTGAGACATCTGTATGAGCATTAGCTGTGGTGCAAATTGTTCACAACAATTTCCTTAATATTTGAACACAACCCAAACCATTGGCAAAAGATAATGGCAGATTGACATTGATCACCCTCTTGCACCTCCCAAAAAGTGTATTAATTATGGAATTATACCACAAAGTCCTGTTGTGTTTGACCAGCAGATGTTCCAGAATCCTGCTAAAGTAAAGTGAACCTTGTTATATGTGTCAATCTCATCAGGTATTCCCTTTCTTGCAAACAAGAAATGCGTTACTTACCTGTAACAGCAGTTATCCAGTATTGGTGTCTTTCATAGATTCACATGCCTGAATCATTCCCCGTCGTCGAGACGGGAGCCTCCGGTAAATAAAAAAGTAATGTCCTATAGACATACATAGAGAAAATAGGCCCAAGGGTCTCCCCTTAGTGGCCTTTCCTTGTCCTTATGTAAAAAGGACCAAACTCTTACAGTCAGCCAATCAGCTCCGACCTCCCTCTAGGACCTCCCTGGGAGGAGCCCCAGTCCCTCAGATTTTCGTACGCACCCAACTAGGTTGGCGTAATATTGTTAGAGAGGGATGTGAGACCTTCCAGGGGAGGCGGGAGGGTTGCATGTGAATCTATGAAAGACACCAATACTGGATAACTGCTGTTACAGGTAAGTAACGCATTTCTTATCCAGTATTTGGGTGTCTTTCATAGATTCACATGCCTGAATCAGAATAGCTAGCAATCAGATATGCACCTGCGTGATGGAAATGCTCTGTAGTCACAGTAGACAATGCATGTGTCGTCATACAACATGTGGACAGCATAACAGTAACATCACAATAGCAAGGAACGTGCATACCTGGATGGCGGGATGTAGGAAGGCTCACATCACTGAAAGAGATGGCGAAGCACTGCCTGGCCCACTGCCGCATCCTTCTGAAGTTCGATATCCAGGCAGTAATGTCTGGAGAAAGTGTGCGGTGACTTCCAAGTCGCCGCCCTGCAAATGTCCAAGATTGGCACCCCAGCGAACAATGCTGCGGACGTGGACATTGCCCTGGTGGAGTGAGCAGTAACATGTTCAGTTAAAGGCCGTCCGGCCTTGTCGTGGCAGAATGCAATCGCTGAGGATATCCACCTGGAGATGCTTTGCTTCGTGAGAGGCAGGCCCACTCTTGGTCTGCTGTATGCCACAAACAGCTGTGAAGATTTCCTGAGAGCCTTAGTTTTGTCCAGGTAGAATTTTAGGCACCTCTGAAGGTCCAGAGAATGCAGCGCTCTTTCCGCTGCTGTGGACGGATTTGCAAAGAAGGACCTGAGAACAATTGGCTCGTTGAGATGAAAGTCCGAAGGGACTTTAGGTATGAATTTAGGGTTTGGTCTCAGCACTACCCTGTCGTGTCTGAATTGCAGATATGGTTCTTGAATGGACAAAGCTTGCAGCTCGCTAACTCTCCTGGCTGATGTTAGAGCGAGCAAGAGTGCTGTTTTCCAGGAGATGTGTTTGATGGATGCTCGATGAATGGGTTCAAACGGACTTTTCATGAGTTGGTTGAGTACCAGATTCAGTTGCCATGTCGGAGGGACTTTCCGAGGCCTCGGAAAGGATCTGTAGAGTCCCTTCAGGAATTGTTTGACTAGTCTACTGGACCACAGAGAAGGTCCTGTGAAAGTCCTAGTGAATCTAGAGATAGCTGCGAGGTGAACCTTTATGGATGCATGTGCCAGGCCTGACTGGCTAAATGCAGCAGGTACGGTAGTATTTGTTCAGGGGTGACTGAGAGTGGGCTTAGATCCCGATCCACACACCACATGCAGAACCGTTTCCACTTGAGAGAGTAGGCTTTGTTTGTACTATCCGCTCTCGCTTTCGACAAGATATCCCTGCAGTCCTGCGGGATATTTAGTCCACTGAACTCCCTGTGCTCAGGAGCCAGGCCGACAACTTGAGTGATTGGAGGTTCGGGTGTTGCACCTGACCGTTGGACATTGTTAAGAGGTTCGGGTGCTGCCTCAAACGGATCGGTGACCTGATGGAAAGTCGAAGTAGATCCGAGAACCAGTGTTGTCTCGGCCAGAACGGGGCAATCAGGATTAGGGTACATGGTTCCGCCTTCATCTTCCTGAGGAGCCTCGGGATCATTGGAAACGGAGGAAAGGCGTACGCAAACGCGCTGGACCATCCGATGGAGAATGCATTCCCCAGAGACCCTTGTTGGGGATGCCAGCTTGCGTAGTGCGGACATTTGGCGTTGTCTTTGGTGGCAAACAGGTCGATGTTCGGGACTCCCCATTGAGAGAAGACGTGCTCCAGGGCGTTGTCGCTCAGCTCCCACTCGTGGGAGAGGGATCTTTGCCTGCTCAGGGCATCCGCGATAGTATTGTCTTTTCCGGGGACATAGTCCGCCTTGAGTTGGATCCCGTGTAACACTAGCCAGTTCCAGATTTTCTGCGATTCGCGTGATAGAGAGAGCGAACGCGTTCCCCCCTGTTTGTTGAGGTAGTGCATCGTCGTGGTGTTGTCCGTTTTGACGAGCACTGGGGAGTTCTGGATGCGTGGCAGGAATGCCTGTAGAGCAAGATAGACCGCCCTCAGCTCCAAGAGATTTATGTGGAGCAGTTTTTCCTGAGGGTCCCACTTGCCGCTGATTCGAAGATCTTGTAGAACGGCGCCCCAGCCTTCCAAGGAGGCGTCCGTGGTGACCACCAGAGGTGTCGCCGGAAGGAGAAACGGTAATCCTACATTCAGATGTTTTCGATTCCTCCACCAAGCTAGGCTTGTGGACATTTTTGGTGTGATTTGCACAATGTCCTCGAAAGAGCCAGTGCTTTGGGTCCATTGGGTTGCGAGAGCTTCCTGCAATGGGCGCATCCTGAGACGGCAGTGAGGGATAAGGAGGATGCACGAAGACATCATTCCCATGAGGGATGTGTAAGTGCGCACTTTGATGTATGGTTTTGTCGCCACAGCCGTGGCCAGAGATAGTAACTTGTCCGCCCTCTCCTTCGAGGGAAAGGCCTTCACGCACTTCGTGTCCAGGACAGCCCCTAGGAAGGTGATCCTTGTCGTAGGGGTGGTGCAGGATTTTTTGAGATTGATGGTTAATCCTAGCCTCTGAAAAAGATTGGTGCAGGCGCAGGAGGACGCTGCCGCGTCCTCGGCTGAGGGTGCTTTCACCAGCCAGTCGTCTAGGTAAGGGAAGACTTGGTGACCCAATTGACGCAGATATGCCGCCACCGGAGCTAGGCACTTCGTGAAGATCCGCGGCGCGGACTTGAGGCCAAATGGTAGGACTCTGAACTGATAATGTCGGCCCGCCACCTCGAACCGCAGGAACTTTCTGTGACGCTTGAGGATGGGGACGTGGTAGTAGGCATCCTGGAGATCTAAGGATGTCATGAAATCTCCTTGTTCGAGAGTGCCCAGGATTTCTTGAATCGTCACCATTCTGAACGATTGGCTCCGTAGGAAGGCATTGAGTGCCCGAAGGTCTAGAATGGGCCTCCACTTGTCCTCTTTCTGTTTTACAAGAAAGAAGTGTGAATAAAACCCCTTCCCCTTCTGGGATGCTGGAACTCGTTCGATTGCTCTTTTTTTGTAGCATTATAGCGAGTTCTAGGGTAAGGAGCCGTAGATGTTTGTGCGTCCGCCTTTTGGGAGGTGTGTTGGGAGGTCGGGACGTGAACTCGAGAGAGTGTCCGAATCTTATAATTTGGAGAACCCATCGGTCCGTGGTGATGTGTTGCCAATTGTCGAGGAAATGGGTCAGCTTTCCTCCAATTTGAAAGGATGTAGAGGGTGGTGGGACTGGCTGGAGTAATCGGTCACTGGCGTCCGCCAGTGCCCCTTTTGGAATTCCTGCCCCTGAAGGTAGATCGTCCGTATGAAGATTGACGGGCTTGTTGTTGTTTATGTTGGTACTGATTTTTGTTGGCAGAGGAATACGAGGACCGGTTCTGGTAGGAACCGCGATAAGAGGACTGACCTCTGGATCGGTTCCCTCGAAAGGACTGGTTCCGGGACTGTAACGTGCCTAGCGCCCTTGCAGTGTCGGTGTCCTTCTTGATAGTTTGCAGTGCCTCGTCGATCTTGTCCCCAAAGAGATGCTGGCCGTCGAAGGGCATGTCCAGCACCTTCAATTGCACTTCCTGGCGGAACGACGTCGCCTTCAGCCATCCTTGACGGCGTAGCACAGCCGCTCCGGCTAGTTGACGGAAGCCAGTCATGGCTGCATCTATCGCGCAGTCAATTATTTCCGCCGCCGAAGATTGACCTTCCGACAGGAGAGCCTTGACTTCCCCCTTTACGGCATCAGGCAGTTCCTTCAGGTATGGGGCTATGTCCTCCCAGAGTTGGCGATTGTAGCGCCCCAACAAGGCAATGGAGTTTGCGATCTTGATGTTCATGGCCGACGTGGACGTGAATCTCTTCCCTATCGTGTCCAGCTTCCTGCCTTCCTTGTCCGGAGGAGCGGACAGTGGGGAGGAAGGGTTGCGGGAGTGTTTCTGGGCCGCCTGCGTGACCACCGAGTCAGGTTTTGGGTGCCCGTTGAGGCAAGCCGCCGCCTTAAGTGGGGCTTTATATTTTTTGTCCAGGCGCGGAACAACCGCAGGCACGGAAGCGGGTGTCAGCATCAATTTCTTGCCCTGTTCCCACAAGAACTCTATGATCGGAATAGATTTGGTTGCCTTTTGTGTCTGCTCTTTGAAGTCATGCAGGAAGCAGTCCGTTTCCGTTGATTCCACTACCATATGGAATCTCTTCGCTGCCCGTTCCACAAGTTTGTGGAAGCCTGCTATGTCCACAGGTGGCGAATCCGCCTGTCGCGGTTCAGGTGAAGCCGGGGATGGCGCTACATACTCGTCATCTCCATATTCGTTATCTCCATCCTGGTCCGAGTGGACCGAGTGGACTTCCTGGACTTCTCCTTCCTCCAATTCTTCCTCCTCCTCGTCGTCGTCCGAGGAGTCCATCACCTGAGGCTGGGTCTCACGGTGGGGTTGGGGTTGAGTTTGAGACCGTTTTGGGGCAGACGCTGGTGTATGGTCTACCGGTGTCTGATGACCACTGTCCGCATCCGGGAATCTTTGCTTGTAGTCTTGCACAAGGAACCGCAGGTCATTGACCAGAGTTGCCGGCAGGCATATCATGGGGGTGACCTCCGTGCGGACACTAGTGTGGATGGAGTGTTCCTGAAAAGTTAGGTCCTCCTGCTCCTCATCTGTGCTTTGGCACTTGACGTTGAGGTCCGAGATGGAGGTAGCTGGACCCAAGTGGTCATCCTCTTCGGACTCCTCACTTTGGAAGATGTCGTGAGGTGGTTGCATCTCCACTTTGCTCGGAGACGTGGTTTCCGGGGTAATTTGCGTTTTTCTAGACTTGCTAGACGCAGCATGCGTTCCTGTCGACGTCGAGTGCGTCGTCGACGGCGGTGGCATGAGGGTCGGCATCTCTACTAGGTCGGATTTTTTCCATGGTTCCGATGCCATCTCCGACGACGAGTCTTCTTTCGTCGTCGACGACGACCCCTTCGTCGACGGTAACTTCGTCGACGACGACGGTTCCTTCGTCGACGGTTCCTTCGTCGACGGTTCCTTCGTCGACGGTTCCTTCGTCGACGGTTCCTTCGTCGACAGTCCCTTCGTCGACGACGACTGTTCCTTCGTCGACGGTCCCTTCGTCGACGGTGTCTTTGTCGACGGTGTCGGCGTCGACGGTGTCTTCGTCGACGGTGTCTTCGTCGACGGTGTCGTCGTCGACTGCGTGGACGACTGTACCTTGGTCGTCGACGACTTCGATGACGATGTTGTCGTCGTCGGTACCTTCGTCGACGGCGAGCCCGCCGTCGACGGTGTCTTCGTCTGTGAGTTCTTCGACGACGGTGGGCTCGTCAGTGACGATGCCGTCGTCGATGGTGTGGTTCTCGTCGTCGACAGGGTCTTCGTCGTCGACGACGATTGCAGTAATATAATAGAGGAAACAGGTCTACCTGATGATGTTGAGGAAGTAGTCGTCGTCGTCGACGCTGAAGGCGATGACGCTGATGTCGTTGACACAGTGGTTGTGACAGAGGTTGTTTTGTGGGTCTGTCTGGTAGACGATGGAGCAGGTCTTTTGAAGGTGTGATCAGCCTGAACAGACACTGAAGATGACGTAGATCTCGCCTCTGAAGACTTTTTTGTCTTCTTAGGAGGAGTGTCTGAGGGGCCCGGGGAAGATACCCTAGGCCTCTTTTTAGAGACTTCTGAGCTTTTGGAAACACTGCTCTCAGAAGATTCAAGATTGTCTCTAACCTTCAGCCTGTCCAGCCAGATGAGAAGGCGTCCTTCCCTGTCTCTCACAGTCTTTTTAGGGAAAGACCTACAGATCCTGCAGTTGTCCGAGACATGATCTGGGTAAAGGCAGTACAAGCATAACTCATGCTTATCATCCACATGGATCCTCTTCTTCCCACAGGAAGAGCAGGCCCTGAACAGGGCTTTCTTCTGTGACTCCGACATGGAAGAAGTTTGTGGAAAGTAGCCACTTACTGCAAACAGTGTAGTGAAGAATCCTTGAAGGGTTGAGAGCGAGGAATCACTTTTGAAGAAAGTTTAGATGAGTATAAGTAATCTTGAGCAGAGCTCAAGCTGGAGACTCCCTAGCACAACGTGCGGTAGAAAATCTGAGGGACTGGGGCTCCTCCCAGGGAGGTCCTAGAGGGAGGTCGGAGCTGATTGGCTGACTGTAAGAGTTTGGTCCTTTTTACATAAGGACAAGGAAAGGCCACTAAGGGGAGACCCTTGGGCCTATTTTCTCTATGTATGTCTATAGGACATTACTTTTTTATTTACCGGAGGCTCCCGTCTCGACGACGGGGAATGATTCAGGCATGTGAATCTATGAAAGACACCCAAATACTGGATAATCTCAAATAATTCTATCCTTTTTACACTATTGACACACTTAACACACTTTACCTCTGGTCATCGTGAATGGTAATCCACAATGATAATTCTGTGCTTACTTACTCCTCTCAACACATTATGTGGACAAATGACCTCCAAGACCAGGTTTGCCCTATCCTTGTTGAGAACTGGCACCAAATCTACTGGACTGGGAACAGTGACCTGAAATTTAACACTAACAGCACATTACCTGCACTGCCCTATGTAATGTTTGACTGACCAAGATGTGTAGCTCATGAGCCTTTTGGTTGATTTTTTTAGGGGACAAGCAAAGCTATACCCAAGAGTTCCAAGTGGAAAATATAGGTTACTGGTTGGCATACATGCCAGGTGTGAAAAAGATCACGGCTGATTCTTTGCTTGTTTACCATTGTATCAAATGAAAAGGTTGGCCTTAGATGAATGGGAATATCAGATCATTGTGTGTTCTGTTAATGGGAAGAGCATTGGGGGATGAAGGAGTTTAGGTGCAAAGTGTGGTCTGAATCTAAGAACTTGGAGAGGAGTGTCACTGCCGTCAATGGATTTTTGAGGTGTGCTGAATTGTTGGTTGTTCCTTTGTGGAACCTGGGAAAAAATTGTTATCTGGTACATGAAGGACACATTGGCATGAGAGGGATGAAGCAGAGAATCAGGGAGACCTTCTGTTGCCCTGGTTTTGACAGGTACATAGAGTGATACATAAGTCATGCATGTCTTGTGATATTAGTGATAAACCTTAAGTCAGGTTCTCGAGAAAGTCCATCCTGTACAGCTCCACCAGATCTAGGGATGACCAATTTCCCTTCCCAACCAGAAAAAGACATTTATAATAGCACTTGGCTGAAGTAAATTTCAAACCTTCTTCAGGCTGGGAAGGAGAATCTCAGTAGTCTTTTGACTTGAAACTTCCTAGCCTAAGTACAATTTGGTACATTGAGAAATGTCCTTAATGTCATCTCTTGAATGGAATTTATAGGGACAGAGAGCTCTGAACTTGTCGCAGAGATCTCTGTACCTGTAAAAGGACTTATGCCTGCCAGGAATCATTTTGTGAATTCCTGCAATGCATAACTCATTTGATTGTAAACTTACCGTTACTGACAAATTTACCTTTGTGACTAGAGCCCATGATGTTTGGAGAGAGAACCTATAAGGCTGATTTCAATGCAGGAGAAATATCCCATGGTCTGTGAAATGTATCAGCAAAAATCATTGTTAAATAATAATATGAACATGTTCTCAAAATTATGGCACAAGGACTACATAAACATACCTCAGAATTAAATTACCCAGAATAACCAAGGCCATTTTGATTTTACTCTAACTTCAACTCTGCCATAGAAGAATATTGTCCATTGACCCATTCCATAGTCAATAAGGATTAGGTGATGTGTCTATCTAGGTTTTTCAACCTGTTTACAAAATTCCTAAGCACTTTGATGTCAAAGGGGAGCTAAAATGGTTTGCCTACTAACATTGTTACTCTATTTGTACATTTAGATCCACAAGGATAGCAATGGTGAACAGCCATTGCTTACTAAAGAAGATGCTAAAGGGTTTGGAAGTCAAGATACAGTATGACACAAGTGATTTCCCGCAATAATGGAACATTATAATGCGTCATTGTGCCAAAGGGCTTGTTCCCAGACCCTCTGACATATTAACAGAGCTGGTTAGAAACTTGAAATGTGGTCTAGATGTAGCAGTCTGTACCAATCCCATAAATAAAGAAAGGGAAGAGAGATTGGTTGGACTATCATGCCTCGCCAGGAATCATGAAATATATAACACAAGTATGACGTCCTGGAAATGTGTCATTTTTCAATAATTGGTGGATGCCAGACAACTTTCAGGCAATGACATGGAAAATTCCCTAATTAGGTGGCATCCCTTTTAATGATACAGGGTCCCTCAACAAAAAGATGGCGCCCATGTACCTGACCATCTCTGGCGGTTCAAGCAGTTTGTGATGATAGATAATGCTAATGATGGTTAGCCACGCCTCTTTGTAGGATCCAGGAAATTGCTGCTTTATGTGTACGGGTAATTCTTTAAAAGGGAGAAATGAACCCTTTTTCTTCACAGTTCGGAGATGGATCGGCACATACATAGGTGAAATCACTGGTCAGCCAAAATGAGAGAAGTATGTTGCTGATGGCTATATATGGCATCCTTGAGGTAAGAGATAAGCTATACCGCTACAACACTGCATTTTAATTTCTACTCCTTCGAGAAAACTCTCAACAGGATGCGACCAGCCTTTCGCTATTCATGAATCCCTGATTACTCCCAGACAGGATGATGCATTTTCTTGAATCCCTCACTATGGATGCACATGTTTGCAATTTAATGTGTGTAGCATGTTGTGCAGTGGCACTATATGGTAAGTGCTTATGGTGACATGGATCCAGAGAAACAGGTATGCTGATAAGTTGTCTGTTTACATTTTTGTTTCTTAGATGTATAAAACCTATATTTACTACAGATCTTCTTGGGAGTTTCTTTTGTTTTTTTTGTGTTTTTGACAATGCTGTAAGGCATGTCAACAGCTAACACTCAGATATGATATTTGATGATAAGATTAGGGATTTTCTAGGTCCTAATGAAAGTCACTGTCCCTACAGCCATTAGAGGCAATAAACATGTTGACGGTTTAGGATTCTATGGATAATAGCTCCCGGGGAATCCTTTACTGTTTTTGATCTTACAATGGAAGTCAGCTATGATTAATAAACTCTACATTATGGGTTCCCATAGGTAAATTAAACCACCTGATTTATTTTAGATAAATCTATTTACCATCAACCCTTTGGATGTAAAGAAACAATTCTCATAACTGGAGCAGTTCTTTAGGCCTTGCTGGCTTTTTGAACATTAAATATAAGATCTCCAAAAAAGAGCTCCAAAAGATTGGTTGTACCCTTCACCCCACAAGGAGCACAACCCAGTGATGAAGCATACTGTCTGCACCACCACATCATGCCCACAGACCTCTTGAAACTCTCATGCTTCAGATGTATCTTCCCTACTGACTACTTATCACTCACAAGTTGCCAAATTCATGAAATATGGGACTATATCAGGTGTGGTAGAACATTATGGAGGTTTTAATATTGAGTTGCAACACTACTGACTGCAGAGTATCAATTATTACTGTAAGGTAAGTTAACTGTGCATACATTAACTGTAGATCTAGTATTCTTTAGTCCACATCACGGTACCTTGTTTTCTTGTTAGAAGTGGAGTAACAAATATTAAATCTACACCTATTGCACTTAAAGACAGAACTACGATAGGATATTGTGATCACTAACACTGCAATTCCAATCCCACGGGGATTGTAACAGCAAACTGGCATTGCCTAACATATCAATCACTTTCAAAATTCAGAAACGCCTTTCTGATTCACTAAAGGTCTTTTCTACACATTCTGAATCACAAAATTCCCTCATATGTACTATTCACAATCAATCGTATCAATGATTTGTGGCCTCAAAAGAGGTGGTAACTAATTTGTAATGGGTCAGCTTTGAGAAAAATATATTGAGCGACCTTGGCGGAGTGCATTTCCCCCCAAATCTATTCCTCCCTTCAAACATTTGTAAAAGCTGCATGTGATTTGTTAAGGAGCACAGGTTGCTTTAAAACATATTTTCCATGTAGGAATGCAAATACAGGGATGGTAGTCTGCCATTCCTTGGACACCACCATCCAACATTGATTTTATACATTTTCTTGTGCTTTTGCATCCAAAAATATATTTTGGTTATTGAGGTGTAATGACAACATATACAGTGTAACAGTTATAGAAGCCTTTTAGGTGTACCAATTTAAACGTCCCTGTTGGATAGATGGATTTACATAGTTGAAGAAATGCATGTCTTTTTGAGAAATAAATCATGGGATTAAAATAATTTATACCAGTTGATGTCTATGGGTATTGATGAATGATGGCAAACAAAAACATTCATTTTAAATCTATTTTAGCATGAGAAACACGATAGCATGGTTGATATGTACATATTTTTAAACTGATAATTTATCTTAGTATTACTGTTAATATATTTGATTTGAACCTGGGTCTAAGTAATTATTTTTTTCTGTGAATAAATCTATAACAAACAAGTAATAGTCACTTAAGATCATTTGGACTTCACTGATTTCAAATTTCTTTCCTACAAGCTTAATATAAGAATAGTTGATTCCATTATGTTTGACAACATTTGTTTTATAATAGTAATATTTAGAATTGAAGACATTTGCTGTAATAGTTACCTTACCATAGAGCACTGTCATAACTGTCGTAGAGAAGTGGTATACAGA